>NC_141103.1:12931014-14414764 GCF_041138505.1 Cibotium barometz | reverse complement strand
ATGCTGGGCTGAAAGATTCCCCCTCTGCGTAACGAATTCTGGGGTGCTAGCAATGGAAGTAGCACTTCTTGCGCAGGGCAGAGACTCTCACTTGGCGCCCACGGATGTCTGGACAAGAGACTAATCCTTCGGTTCTCCCAAAACTGAACTTGGAAAAAACTTCCCTCACCCAGAAAGCATAGGCGATTCCTCTAGGAGAATTTTATTCTAACGTAGTCAAGAGCCTTAATTTACCCCTTTTCATTCCGACTGAACCTGCAGGTCATATGGCCGGATCAAGAGAGGAACTTGCACTTGGATCATAAAGACCAACGCTTTTTTCCACGTCAAGAGGAGGCACAGCCATTGATTCTTTTCCATAGAACAAGGATTATCCGTGATTTACTTCAACTATCGTAACTTAAACAGAATTGAATTTTATTTTAGGAATCCATCAGTCCATCCTAACCCCATCCAATCCCATGGGTTAGCCAACCGCCCAACCACTATATTGATAGGATCCATTTTGAAATTTGGTTATGTTTTTTCTCAGGTACCAGGGAAAAGAGTTCCCATGTCCCCTAGCCGGATACATGCAAAATATAATTTAGACACGCCACTTTTTCACCCAATATGAAATTGCCTTTTCACAGTTTCAATTGTCTTTAAAGCAAACTTGAAATGAAACCATAGTATCACTGATCATAATCCTTGAAAATATCTAGCTTGAAATCCAATTTCCAATCATTCCTTCATCGGTGTACCTATGGCATCATTGGCAACTAAAACGCTCACCACCTGCTCACTTAGAGGCCTTTTCAATAGTTCTTAGCTCATAGTACCCAGGAATATAATCACATAAAAATCCAGATGGACTCTCCGTTGTTGAAGATCAGCTAGATCAATCAACAAGTTCCATATAAAACGGTCATGAACTCATCCGTTGGAGACTAGCAAGGTCAATCATCCAGATCCATGCCCGTGTTCAGAAAACAACTCCAACTCATTTTCTTCCCCGATGCACGCATGGGTATCTTCAGCAACTCAGAGCCCGAGCACCGTATGGTCAACACCCTCTAGGCTCCTTCGCAGGTCACCTAGCACTTCACTCATAGGCCGCTTCCTTGGTGCCTCATCCACTGTACCAGAAGCTTACCATTTTAAGCAAAGCGAGGCTGGTCAAGACCTCGGTCGACCTTGCCCATGTGAGACGTCCTTCATTGACTCTCCGTCAGCTATTGCAACCTTTTCACTTATGTCCTCAATCATAACCTTAATCGACAAGATAGTCAAAATGCTTCCCAGCATTCTTGACATAAAACAGTCTTTTAAAAATAGGTGTCATATACAATTACAGTTTCCAACAACTCCCATCTTTCCACATCGTTCCACATCGTTTCTCATTATTCCACATTCTTCTACATCAATTCACATCGCTTTATTCCACATCCATTCATAACTATTCCCATCGTCCTCCTTCATCCATTCACATCCATTCACATCTATTCATATCAATTCTCATCCATTCACATCATATCACATCACATCACATCTATTCACATCCATCTACATCACATCACATCACATTCATTTACATTCATTCAGATCCACATCACATCTCATCACATCCATCTACATCACATCACATCACATTCATTTACATTCATTCAGATCCACATCACATCTCATCACATCCACATCACATCTCATCATATCCATCCACATCCATTTACATCCATTCAGATCCACATCACATCCATCCATTTACATCCATTCAGATCCACATCACACTCATCACATCCATCCACATCCCATCACATCCATTTACATCCATTCAGATCCACATCACATCACATTCATTTACATCCATCCACATCCCATCACATTCATTAACATCCATTCAAATCCACATCACATCCATTTACATCCATTCAAATCCACATCACATCACATCCATTTAACTCAGGTTGAAAGTACAGTTACTCTACTTTTGATACTGACAGAACTTTTCTAAGTCTCCGCCAATTACTTGGCTAAGATAAAGGTAACTTTTTCTTGATTCCTATTAATCTAAATTTTTGTTCACTTTTTTTTTTGGATCCTTGATCCTCTCAGGGATTCCAGATTCCTTTTCCAAGGAAACTAGGAATAAATCAGTTATATGTTCATTCAACTAAGCGTGTTTCTAGTCTTTTTTTTGTGGGAAGTCCTTTTTCTCGTTCAAAAAGTACTCCAAGATTCTATCTTCCAAGAATCTAGACGTATACTTTGAATTTCCAAAGGTTAAAAGTATTCAAAATTCCTTTTTTGATTAAGAATTATCCAAGTTTTCTTAATGAATATTTTCACATTCTTTCTCAAATTTCTCAAAATAAGATATACTCAATATTCTTCTTTTTGAATAAAACATTCATGGGATTTACAAAATCAATTATACCCATATATCTTCTTCCAGTATAAATACTAATCAAATTATTTAAATGAATCATTTTCATAATTCTTGTAAATTGAATAATTCTAGAAAATTTATGCATACCCTTCTTTATTTTTTTCTGACAATTGAATGATGTTCAAAACTCCTCTTTTTGCATAAAATTTATTACGCATAATTTATTCCCATAAAAATGATAATACTTAGAATTCCACTTTTGATAAATAAATAAAAATACTCATTTTTTGAAATATACCAAAAATTCCTCTTTTAACATTTAAATGTTTGAATTTAGATTATCATGGGAATTCCTCTTTTTACATCTAAATTGTATGCATGAAAAATAAATTTATCAAAAAATCCTCTTTTCTCTTAATTAAATAAATATGCATAAATACTAAAAATTATTTTCCATAAATATGATAAAAATCATTATTTTAGTATAAAAATATCTAAACCTAGAATATGATAGGAATTCCTCTTTTTGCATTATTAAAATTATGCATAAAAATAAGATTTATCTCTTTTCTGAGAAATTTTACTAGAGCTTTGCTACAATTACTTGAAATGTTCAATTTTCTAATTTGAAATGAAAACTTGTAATGAAAATATGATAGAAACTTCTCTTTCAAGTTAAAATTAAATTTATGCATACATAGCATAAGTATAACCATAATTATAAGCATAATTATTATTAATTCTCTAGATTAGACTAAAATAATCATTCCTTATTTTTGAAAATGTTACCATAACTCTCTTTCAATTTAGGATGAATAAATATGAATTTTCCATGTCATAAACAATTTTAAGAGAATTAATCATCCTTTTTCTTAGATTAAAAATCATGAAAATAACTAATCTCTTTCTCTAGCTTGTCAAGCTTAGAGTTTGGGTTAAGATAAAGAGATTATTATTAAGGACCATCCTCCTACCAAGGATCTAGCCATAATAATGACTAATCTTTCCAAAAGACCGATTTGTTAACAAAAACACTATAATTAAGCATAAAATTTAGCATTAATCTAATTAAACATTATGAATCATTGGAGAGCTTGATTTCAAGAGAAAACCATTCCATTGAAAGCTTCTCAAGCTTTAGAGGGGTTGAGAAGAAGAAAATCATTGAGAGAATTGAAAAAAAAAACCATTAAATTAGGTTTATCTTTGAATTTGGCTTGATTCTTTGGCTAGAAGAAGTGAAGCCCGCAAGCAAGTCCTTGGCCACCAAGAGGGGGAGGGTAATCTCCAAGAGAGGATGGAGAATAGAGAAGCTCCAAAGCTCCCAAGAGAAGAGGCAAATAGAAGGATAATAGAAATTACACTAAAATGAAGATAATAATGGCATGTAAATTCACAAAGATGAAAATACAAAGGAATGAGGTTCTATTTATAGGTGAGGGAGGCTACTAACCAAGTCCAACTAGGTTCTAGAGGTTTCCAACTTTAGTTTGACCCAATTTGGACAAGATTTGGATTAGTTTGGCTCCCTTTTTGATCTAGTTTGCATTAGGAGAGAGAAGAGATAAAAATATCACATTTTTTGAATTAAAAAAGCCAAGAAATGTTGATAAAAAGATACCTACCTCAAGTGGCTTTCCCTCCTTACTGAGGTGTCAAAAATGCATCATTTTACCAAAATATCCAATTTTTTTACTAATATACCTTAATTTTTAACTAATAAACCCTGTACTCAGTCAACTCTTCATCTTATGCATGAGCATTTACTCATTTTTGGGGTATTTTCTTTTATTCTTTACATTTTTGTCATCCCAACACTTGGATTAATCCTATTGGCCCTTTGGAACCTTATTTGGACCTTAATCCAAAAATTTCTGAAAATGTGGACCCTTAGGCTAAGGTCTCTTATACACATATTCAATTAATTCCGAATGCACATTGGAAAGTTCATTTTAAACTTCTATTTTAGGAAAATTCATTTTAGATATCAAGAGAATTTTTGTATCCAAAAATATCTCAATTTTGAATTACCTCTCTTTAGACATTTTCTCTCTCAAGGCCAAAACAAGGTAAAACAAGATCTTTTTCCATTTCTGAGGGGGGGATGATTACAAGAGACTGAAGGGGCGGTTCTTACACCTATACATCTCAAAAGCTGGGGGGAGGAATCTTACATGTTGGTCTTAGGAATGAGCCTAGATGTACATAGAGCTAGGAAGTAAGTTCTAGGCCCCCATTGTAAATGGGTGGCCGGCCATTGTAAAAATTGAGCTCATGTATATAAGTGATTTATGAAATATGAAAAGACAATCCCATTAGCACAATTGAGTCTTGCCTTCTCTCTCTCTCTCTCACACACACACACATACACACATGCACACACACACACACACTCTCTCTCTCTCTCTCTCTCTCTCTCTCTTGTGATTATGGTAGTGAGCTTGCTTGCTTGATTTTAGTGTGTGCATCGAGTGGATGAGTCTTGTCTTTTCCTTCTTCTTATCTCCTTCTCAAGATCCCTATTGGCATTGAGTATGCAGGTAGAGATTTACATATCTGCCTTCTTCTTTACTCACTACCTAGCTTGTGGATATCCATTTAAGTGACACAAGTGGAGGTGGAGTGAGCCCCGAGTGGCCTCACATAGGGGAGTCAACCCTCATTAGAGTTGGCTAAGTGCTAGTCTTTGAATCGACCCTTGCATGGCATCATTCTCTTCTTGTCTCCCTCTCTTGTAAAAAGTATTATGTTTTGGTTAACATCTTTGGCACTGCTACCGTGGACATTTCATTTAGCTTAGGGTACTCCATACATTTTCACTTACTACAGCCATCACATAGCCCGATTGGAGTGCAAATCCATCGGTGGTTGCATTTTGGATGTGTTTGTTTGCATGTTGGATGTGTTTTTTTGTATCATTCATTCACATCCTGATTCACATGCTATCACATTCATTCACATCCCATATCATTCATTCACATCCTGATTCACATGCTATCACATTCATTCACATGCTATCACATTCATTCACATCCCTTATCATTCATATCTATCCAATTTACATCACATCTCATCGGCTCTATTCTCGTTCATATCCATCACATTCACATCCACATATATTCTTTCACATACATCCACATCCATACTTATCAGACATACACATCCACATATATGCTTTCACATACATCCACATCCATCCTTTCACATACATACATCCACATCCATTCTTTCACATACATCCACTTCCATTCTTTCACATACATCCACATCCATCCTTTCACATACATACATCCACATCCATTCTTTCACATACATCCACTTCCATTCTTCACATACATCCACATCCATTCTTTCACGTACATCCACATCCATCCCATATCATTCATTTACATCCTGATTCACATGACATCTCATCACATCTATCCATCCATTCATTCACATTTATCTAATTCACATCACATCTATCCATCCATTCATTCACATTTATCTGATTCACATCACATTTATCCATCCATTCATTCACATTTATCTGATTCACATCACATCTATCCATCCATTCATTTTTCTTTATAAAAATCAACTTCAGTGGGAATAACACTTTTATAAAAATCCTTTTATACATCTATTTATGCATAAATTCAATTTTAAGAAAAATAACACTTTTGAAATAAAAATAAATTCCTTTATGCATCTTTCTATGCATAAAATCAAAATTAATGAGAATAACTCTCTTGAAATAAAGATAAATTCCTTTATGCATCTTTCTATGCATAAAATCAAAATTAATGAGAATAACTCTCTTGAAATAAAGATAAATTCCTTTATGCATCTTTCTATGCATAAAATCAAAATTAATGAGAATAACTCTCTTGAAATAAAAATAAATTCCTTTATGCATCTTTCTATGCATAAAATTAATTCTAATGAAAATAACGCTTTTATGATAAAAATATTTCCAATATGCATCTTTCTATGCATAGAAATTAATTCAAATGAAAATAACGCTTTTATAATAAAAATATTTCCAATATGCATCTTTCTATGCATAGAATTTAAATCTAATGAAAATCACACTTTTATAAAAAAATATCCAATATGCATCTTTCTATGCATAGAATTTAAATCTAATGAAAATCACACTTTTATAAAAAAATATCCAATATGCATCTTTTTATGCATAGAATTTAATTCTAATGAAAATCACACTTTTAGAATACACAAACGGAGGGGATTACTCTTTTTGAATAACATAAAGATAAAACTTATTTCTACAAAATTTAAGAAAATTTTACCATAACCTCCTTTGTATGGCTGACCATTTTTCAATTTTTACATTCTAAATCTACTTAGAATTTACTCCAAGATGAATTTAGCACTCTTATCTAATCAATTCTCATTTTTTTAAGAACGAAAAGTTTAACTCTGTTTATTTGATTACACATCTTGGATAAAGAAGGGCTGAATTCAATGAAGAGAAGGGAAAAGCCTTTCCATCAAGGCATAACATCCAATTTTAATTTAAAGGAAGCAAGAAATCAGAAAACCATAGAATAGAATTTAAAAAAAAAGTAGAAATTCTAACTTATATGGAGTTTTGTGAGCTTTTCTTTGGCTTGAGGGATTGAGGGTTCTACTCTTGCTTGGATCAAGAGTGACCACCAATTCTTTGTAGAGGAAATAGTCAAAAACAAGTGACCACCAATTCTTTGTAGAGGAAATAGTCAAAACAAGTGAATTATCAATGAATTCAATGTTTTTGGCTCTGGGGAGGAGTAGAGTAACCGTGCATAAACACTATTAACCTTTTACAAAGGGGAGGATTTTATTTATAGGAAAAAGTGAGCCTCTAACCAAGCAAAGTGATTCTAGAATTTTCCAAATCAGTTTGGTCACTTTTTGACCATTTTTAGGTCAGTTTAGCTTACTTTTTGGTTCTAGTTGAAACCGGAGAGAGGAGAGATGAAAATATTTCATTATTTATGAGTTTAAAACTCATCCACACATGTGAAATAGGCGCCTCCTTTATGAGGGAAATTCCCCACACTGAGGTGTCAAAAGTGCATCATTTCCTCTAAATATCTCTTCTTTTTTAACTAATAACCTTGTCCTTAGTCAACTCTTCATCTTATGTGAGTATTTAGTCATTTTTGGGAGATTTTTCTTTTATTCTTCAATTTATCTCCTCTCCCTAGATTTGGATTAATCTTATTGGTCCATAGGAAACTTAATCCAAAATTTTTAAAAAATCTGGACCCTCAGGCTAAGGTCCTTTTTACCTATATTTAATTTATTCTGGAAAGTTCTTTTTGAATTTATGTTTCAGGGAAAATCATTTTAATAAGAAGGGATATTTTTCCATCCAAAGATATCTAGAAACTGAATTACCTCTCTATAGGCCAAAACAGATAGAAACAAGATCTGTTATTATTCTGAAAAGGGGATTGATTACAGGGGGAGAAACTGGACATCTTGAGGGGCTGGGGAAGGAATCTTACATCCTACCCCACTTAAAAAATGCGAGATATCCTCATCTCGCAGGTGGAGTATGATTTCTTTCATCTTCTTCTTCTTCTTTAATCACTTCCAGCGTTACTGTCTTGGAAGTGGATGGCCGATTTGGGAACAACTCTTTTTGACTTCCCCTATTCTGAGGCAGAGGTCTTGCATTACTTTGGTTTGAAACTGCGGGTTGGTTAGAGGATCTACCTCTGGGATTTTCCTGATTTTGGTGGATAGAAACCTAATTACTCTCTGGAAGGAAGGAACTGGAGTCTGGAATCTTGATCCTTGAATTCCCTACCCTGAAAACCTTGATCCAAAAGAAGTTGGACAATCCATACTGCGATGTACAAATCCTTGACAGTTATAGCATTTCACTCCCTTGTTCAAGGGTGGAACTTCTGAAGTTGAATACCATGGGATTGAGTTTTGGGAAAAGGATATTTCTTCCATTCTGGAACTTCCCATATCTTGGGCTTGACCCTGATATCTCTTAGGCGGTGGAAGGTTGGAATCACCTTCTGGAACTAAAAACCTTTTTAAAGGTGATGGTGCTGGCTTTGGTGGGACCTTGACATCAAAGGCCTTGGAGAAATCCTTCGCCATCCGCACTGCTTCGACCATGGAAACTAGCTTGGCATTCTTCACCAAAATATTTAAAGGTTCGTTCAATCCCCGAATGAACCTGGCCATCAGCTGTTCTTCATTCAACGGTGGCGAGTATTTGAGGAGGAGAGCGAACGCTTGGTGATATACTTCAATAGTTCTGCTCCCTTGGGTCAACTCTAAGAATTCGTTCATCTTTGTTTCCAAAAAGCCAGGAGGATAGAACCTTGTCCTTAGGTAAATTTTGAGATCATTCCATGTCTGGGTATTCCGATCCAGATGGTTTGTCTTGCAGTGGTTTCTCCATGCCACTCTGGCTGTTTCTACAATCTTCAGCCTTGCAAGAGCCATTTTGCTCTTCTCATTGTACCCGGTGACATCAAAATTTAATGAAACCATTGAGTCACTGATCATAATCCTCAGAATCTCTGGTTGAATCCTTATTTCCAATCATTCCTTCATCGGTGTACCTATGGCATCATTGGCAACCAGAACGCTCACCACCTATCCACTCAAGGGCCTTTTTGATAGTTCCTAGCTCATATAGTAACCGGCAATATATTCACATATCAAAATGGAATCTCCGTTGAAGATCAGCAAGATCAACCAACGGATCCATATAAAAGAGCCATGGACTCATCCATTGAAGACCAGCAAGGTCAATCAACTAGACCCATGCCCGAATTCAGAAAACAACTCTTACTCCTTATTCAATATCTTCCCTGACGTACTTGTGGGTATCTTTGGCGACCCAGAGCCCGAGCACCATATGGTCAGCACCCTCTAGGATCCTTCCCAGGTCACCTAGCGCTTCACTCATAGGCCGCTTCCTTGGTCCCTCATCCACCGTACCGAGGAAGCTCACCATTTAAATCGAACCGAGGATGGTCAAGACCTCGGCTAACCTTGCTATGCGAGACGTCCTCCGTTGACTCTCCGTCAGCTGTTGCAACTTTATGAGCAAGGTCTCCCACGACCTCATTCACAAGACGATCAAAATGCTTCCCCAGTATTCTTGACATAAAGCAGTCATTTAAAAACAGGTCATAAATACAATTTCTATAACAAACTCTCGTCTTTCCACATCAATCTACACATACTGAGGTGCAGGCTAGTGTTGGATGGAGAATAATAGGGTTGTGAGAATCTATTCCCCTTGTGTTGTCAATATGAATTCCTTCTTGATTAGGTAATAGCATAACATCATCTGCATGTGTGCAAGGAACATGAACTCAAGATTAGTTAATAATTTGTTATGCTTTGGCATATATTTTATCTTTTGACTCCTTTATATTATGAGGATTGGGTTCCATAATGCTATTCTGAGTAGTTGACTCCCAAGCTTCCCTTAAATCTTTTAGAATTAGCTCTAAGGGTGGCATCCCTTCTTCCAAATCTTGAGCTTGGTTTTGTGGAGTTGTGTAAAACTGAAACAACCCCCAAATTGTGCATATTCTACATCCGATATCTCTCTTCTTTGAAATTGCTCGTCATTAAAAATCCAAGCCTTAATTTTATGTTGAAGTTGTTAAATCCATTCGTGTGCCTCTCTGATTTCTCCCTATACATCTATTTCCTCCATGGTTAGGAAAAAGGCTTCACCTGTCCTAAGAGCACTGGTAGCATCATTCAAAGTCCTAGGAGTCGATTGAGATTTGTTAAAGGCATACATAAGGTTTTCCTCTTATACTGCCACTACATTCAGTAACCTATTGATTATTGCCGGCTGACCATAGTCAATTGTTTGAACCCTGTTCCATTTTAGGTGGAAGGCATAATCCAAAAAAGATCCAAAAAGACTTTTGGATCTTGTGAGAGAGGATGAATTCCTCATTGGAGCATGCCTTGAAAGATTCTTGGTTCCTCCAAGGAAATACATGCCTCCAAAGATTCTTGGTTTCAAGGCATGCTCCAATGAGTTCCTCATTGGAGCATGCCTAGAAAGATTCTTGGTTCCTTGGTTCCTCCAAGGAAATACACTAAATTGATTTGTTACCTGAGTGACCGAATGATGACCATACCCTATGTTACACTGATAGGAGGGTCTTGGTCCAAGATGATTAGATGCACTATCTTGTGGATGTGAGATATGCATTGCCTTCTAAAGAAAGATGGTTTACCAATTATTATCCCTGATCTTAAAGACCAATGACTTTTTTATTAGCGTGCAAAATCACACTCAAAATACACAAGTTTAAAACATAAGTCTAGACATTACTTTTTGGTCTCTAAAGTGATTTTTATGTACGAGCGAATCAAATACTCAAGCGTGAAAATGTACGGTCATATTCTCACATACGCAAGAATAGGGATAGTTCTAGTTTGAATTTTTTCTCAATGTACAACCATATCACACAAACAAGCAAGTGATTTAGGGGTATTTCTTTATTAATGTGCAACAAAATCATAGATATTTATAGTGGGAGAGTCAATTCTCACATACAATAGAATATACGGAAGGTTGGTTTTTGTATTGTAAGATGTTTACAATTCATTGAAATTACTTCAGCCAATGAATAAGTTACCCTGGACCCAAATTTTCAATCTTCTTGACATTCTCATGGATATGAGAATAATCAAAATGAGAATTACATTCTCACTAACATGAGTATAATTTTCACAGGCGGGCATGAAAATACATAGATTCTCATGTGTGAGAATGCAAGTCGACTACTACAAAAGATATTGATTTTTAAATTCCCAAATGATATAGATTAAGTCCTCTTGATATGAGGAATGTAATGATGTTATCAATTGGACCCAATTGTTCACCTTATTGCTTACCCTCATGTTTAGTGGAGAATAGCTTCTCAACCCATAGAATGGGGTTAATACTTATGTCAGCTATTTATAGTAGCACTACATGTGATGCCACCCATGTCCTTCACCAGTGGCACTTTTTCCTACTGGGTTTTTCCGCCTGGACATTTAGGTGTGAATGGGTATCAAGGAGAGCTCTAGGGGAAATGATGATGGGAGCTCAAAGAACAAGATGGCTGGGAAATGCATCAGCTCACAAGGCTTGCCCATGAGGTGATGAAGTAGCTTGAATGTAAGGTTGGGCACTTGTGAGGTCAAAGAGAATGACCTCACAAAAATGAGGTGATGGCTCAAAGCTCACAAGCAGAGGACACATGGTGATCCAAGTTAAAAAGCTGTGAAAGCTTTTAAAAAAGGTGTTGAAACTTAACGGGTGAGCTAAAGAGCCATGAGATCACAATGCAAAGAGCCTTGAAAAACATGTGAGATGCATAAGGTGGGATCTTGCGAAGGCAAGAAAGCATGTGAGATGCGTGAGCTACAATCCGTTGTGGTGAGTGCGTGAGCTCACAGTTGTGAGGTGGTAGTAGCGTGATGAGGTCCTACCAACTGTGAGATCATGGTCATCATGAAATGAGGTCAACATCTCTTTAAAGATAAGAATGCTAGGTGTCAACTCCACAAGGCTCGATTGCACCTGATTTGCTACATGTCACAATAGTAAGAAACAACGATGATCATTAATGATTTGACAGACAGTTGGGACTTGATGGTGAAAATGACATTAACGGATGTTGGTGACAAACTAGCCATCTCTCGGGTTCGTTTGTTCTAGATATAAAGAAGAACCTACTTTTAGTGCCCACTCTAGCAAGGGGGTCTCAATGTTAAATTTACAGATGATAAATGCATTTTCCATAATAAGAGAACAATACAAGAAAATTGTGCTTACTAGAACTCTCTATACAAATTGGACATGTATGACAAATGTGATGATGCTTGTCTAGCAGACACTTTAATGCAATGAAAGATGCCCAACTATGGCATGCTAGGTTTGGCCATACATCGATTGGTGGATTAATGCTTTTGTAGAAACATGGGATGTTAGAGGGCCTGCCTCAACTTGATCCTCCACCAACATATGTTTTTGTGAAGGATGTATTCTTAGCAAACTCTCTTGCCAACCTTTCCCAAAGAATACAACATATAGAGATGTGACCATAAATTGCAACTCATACATAGTGATATGCATGGTCAAATGTGGACTCTGTCGTCTTTGGGAGAAAATCTTTATAATGTGACCTTCATTGATGATTACAACTAATTTAGTTGGTCTTACCCCCTGAAAGTAAAATTAAAGGTGTTTTCTCATTTTCAACACTTTCTTGCTTTGGTTAAGAATGAATCTGGTTAAAAATATAAACCCTCCATATACTGATAGATGGGGGGACATTTGTCTAATGCTTTCAAAGACTTTTTGGCACAAAAAGGTATTAAGCATAAATTTATAAGTCCTTATACACCACAAAAAAATGGTGTTGCTAGAAACAAGACTCTCATGGAGATGGTTAGATGCATTGTAAAAGGTCAGGAGCATCCATACAAGTTTTGGATGGAAGCAATTCTTTGTGTTACCTATGTACTGAATAGGTGCCAATCCTTATGGAAGCAATTCTTTGTGCTACCTATGTGCTGATGAACAAGTGCCCCATTGAAGCTTTGAAAATCATCGCTCCTTTTTAAGCTTGGTCCAACATAAGGTCAAAGGTTAAACACATGCTTGTTTTTGATATTTAGTATATGCTTATGTTCCAGAACAAAGCACGACTAAGCTCGATGAGAAGGCAATAAAATGCATTTTTATTGACTATAGTTCAGAAACCAAAGGTTATCATCTCTATAATCCTCTAAGGTTAAACATATGCTTGTTTTTTGTTGTTTAGTATATGCTTATGTGCCACACAAAGCACGACTAAGCTCGATGATAAGGTAGTAAAATGCATTTTTATTGACTATAGTTCAGAAACCAAAGGCTATCGTCTCTACAATCCTCTTAGCAAGGAAATCATAGTCGCTAGGGATGTTCTTATTCTGTCTATCCTATGATGGAATTCAATAATCAAGAGAAAGGCTGATGGATCTATGGACAGGTTCAAGGACAGACTTATTGTACGAAAGGTTATGCTAGCACAGAAAGGAATTGACTATGATGAAACCTTTACCCCCACTGCCCGTATGACCACTTTCAAACCATTATGGATGGAAAGTGCACGAATTGGACATCAAAACACCATTCTTGAATGGTAACTTGTAAAAAGAAGTTTATGTGAGTCAAGCCGCTAAATTTTCCCAACTTGGCCAAAAATAGAAGGTATGCAAACTTAAGAAAGTCTTTATGGTCTGAAACAAGCTCCCAAAGCTTGGTACCAAAAAATTAATGCTTATTTGACTGGACAAGCTTATCAAAATAGTCCTAGAGAAAGCATTTTTATATATAAAAGGACCACAAGGATTCGCTCATTATTATCCTCTATGTCAATGACATGTCGTTGACCAGCACTAATGAGGATTTGATCATAGCCTCAAATTTTGAGATGTTAGATCTTGGTCTTTTGCACTACTGTTTGGATATGCAGTTTATATAGCTCATTTCATATGCATTCCCATAAATACAATTTCTATAACAAACTCTCGTCTTTCCACATCAATCTACATTACTTAATCCACATTCATTTCATATGCATTCCCATTCTCATCCAATCACATCATTTTCCATCTCAATACTTCTTTCCTCAATTAACCTCTCATTAGATCTCATCCACTCGCATTTACCCATACATCTCATCACATCACATTCATTAACATCTATCCAATTTACATCGCAACTTATCACATCCATTTCACATCACATCTCATTCAGTCACATCACATCACATCCATTCACATCCCATACCATTCATTCTCATCCCGATCACATACCATCACATTCATTCACATCCCATACAATTCATTCTCATCTCGATTCACATACCATCACATTCATTCACATCCCATACCATTCATTCTCATCCCGATTCACATGCCGTCACATTAATTCACATCCCTTATCATTCATTCACATCCTGATTCACATGCTATCACATTCATTTCACATCCCATATCATTCATTCATATCCTGATTCACATGCTATCACATTCATTCATATCCCATATCATTCATTCACATCCCTTATCATTCATATCTATCTAATTTACATCACATCTAATCGGCTCTATTCTCATTCATATCCATCACATTCACATCCACATATATTCTTTCACATACATCCACATCCATACTTATCACCATACACATCCACATCTATGCTTTCACATACATCCACATCCATCCTTTCACATACATACATCCACATCCATTCTTTCACATACATCCACTTCCATTCTTCACATATATCCACATCCATTCTTCACATACATCCACATCCATTCTTTCACGTACATCCACATCCATCCCATATCATTCATTTACATCCTGATTCACATGACATCTCATCACATCTATTCTTTCACGTACATCCATATCCATCCCATATCATTCATTTACATCCTGATTCACATGACATCTCATCACATCTATTCACATCACATCCATCCATCCATTCATTCACATTTATGTGATTCACATCACATCTATCCATCTATTCATTCACATTTATCTGATTCACATCACATTTATCTTCACATTTATCTAATTCACATCACATCCATTCATTCTTTTATAAAAATCAACTTTAGTGGGAATAACACTTTTATAAAAATCCTTTCATACAACTATTTATGCATAAATTCAATTTTAAGGAAAATAACACTTTCAAAATAAAAATAAATTCCTTTATGCATCTTTCTATGCATAAAATAAAATTAATGAGAATAACTCTTTTGAAATAAAGATAAGTTCCTTTACGCATCTTTCTATGCATAAAATCTAAATTAATGAGAATAACTCTTTTGAAATAAAGATAAATTCCTTTATGCATCTTTTTATGCATAAAATCAAAATTAATGAGAATAACTCTTTTGAAATAAAGATAAATTCTTTTATGCATCTTTCTATGCATAAAATTAATTCTAATGAAAATAACGCTTTTATAATAAAAATATTTTCAATATGCATCTTTCTATGCATAGAAATTAATTCAAATGAAAATAATGCTTTTATAATAAAAATATTTCCAATGTGCATCTTTCTGTGCATAGAATTTAAATCTAATGAAAATCACACTTTTATAAAAAAATATCCAATACGCATCTTTTTATGCATAGAATTTAATTCTAATGAAAATCACACTTTTAGAATACACAAATGGAGGGAATTACTCTTTTTGAATAACATAAAGATAAAACTTATTTCTACAAAATTTAAGAAAATTTTACCATAACCTCCTTTGTATGGCTGACCATTTTTCAATTTTTACATTCTAAATCTACTTAGAATTTACTCCAAGATGAATTTAGCACTCTAATCTAATCAATTCTCATTTTTTAAAGAGTAAACAATATGAAAAGTTTAACTCTATTTATTTGATTACACATCTTGGATAAAGAAGGGCTGAATTCAATGAAGAGAAGGGGGAAGCCTTTCCATCAAGGCATAACATCCAATTTTAATTTAAAGGAAGAAAGAAATCAGAAAACCATAGAATAGAATTTGTTTAAAAAAGTAGAAATTCTAACTTACATGGAGTTTTGTGAGCTTTCCTTTGGCTTGAGGGATTGAGGATTCTACTCTTGCTTGGATCAAGAGTGACCACCAATATTATTTGTAGAGGAAATAGTCAAAAACAAGTGAATTATCAATAAATTCAATGTTTTTGGCTCTGGGGAGGAGTAGAGTAATAGTGCATAAACAACTATTAACCTTTTACAAAGGGGGAGGCTTCTATTTATAGGAAAAACTGAGCCTCTAACCAAGTAAACTGATTCTAGAATTTTCCAGATCAGTTTGGTCACTTTTTGACCATTTTTAGGTCAGTTTAGCGTACTTTTTGGTTCCGTTGAAACAGGAGAGAGAAGAGATGAAAATATCTCATTATTTGTGAGTTTAAAACTCATCCACACATGTGAAATAGGCGCCTCCTTCATGAGGGGAATTCCCCACACTACTGAGGTGTCAAAAGTGCATCATTTCCTCTAAATATCTCTTCTTTTTTTAACTAATAACCTTGTCCTTAGTCAACTCTTCATCTTATGTCAGTATTTACTCATTTTTGGGAGATTTTTCTTTTATTCTTCAATTTATCTCCTCCCTACATTTGGGTTAATCTTATTGGTCTATAGGAACCTTAATCCAAAATTTTCAAAAAATATGGACCCTCGAGCTAAGGTCCTTTTTACCTATTTTCAATTTATTCCAATTGCACACTGGAAAGTTCTTTTGAATTTCTATTTCAGGGGAAATTATTTTAATAAGAAGGGATATTTTTCCATCCAAAGATATCTAGAAACTGAATTACCTCTCTCTAGGCCAAAACAGATAGAAACAAGATCTGTTATTATTCTGAAAAGGGGATTGATTACAGTGGGAGAAACTAGACATCTTGAGGGGCAGGGGGAGGAATCTTACAGTGAGGAGCATCTCAGCACGTGATGCTCTACTCCTAACTTCAAGATAGGAGGACTGGAGGCTTAATGCATGGGCAGACCACCTACCCTAGAGAAAGACCCAACATCCCATACCCATTCACAAAGAAGCCTTGCTTTGAGACTCTACAACTTTTTCTTGGGGGTAACACACAGTCTCACAATCCACACATCCTAGGGATAGAGGCATGGAACACCAACCCGAAAGAGAGCCCACATTGCCTCTAGACCATAGAACGAAGATGTGGCAAAATGAAAGTAACCCACACTGCCTCTAGACTATAGAACGTAGATGGGGCAAAGTGAAAGTAACCCAACCCAAACTCATCCACCAATCTGGGGGGCCATGCCCACCATAGAAATGGTTGATTCATACTAAGACCAGAGGCTAGTGCTAAACCCAAGGTAGAAACCAACTCTTTATTGGCCGAGATGTCCTATCAAAGAGAGATGGCCTACCCGGCCCAATCATATCAAACCTGGCACACCAATGTACTAGCAGTATCTGCCTCGTGGGGCATACCCAGGATATCATACGGGGGCCGTATGACAAGGACCCCAATGGTTTATTATCCACCCCGTTGAGCTCCCCCACCTATCTTACCCCACCACTCTAGCCATGGCAAGTTAACCCTTGAAATGTTGAGAATAGCCAAAGAAATAGGGAGGGGTTAGCTACCGGAATCACACCCCCAACACCAAGTCAACTTGCACAAGGGCCTAGATAGGAGCAAAACAATCCTAATAACACCTCTAAGCTGAACACCAAGTTCGATGGAACTAGTCATTCCTATGACCAATTCTCTATTCAAATGATGCTTCTCATTGATAAATTCTCAATTCAAAAATCAAACTCTATGCTAGATAAGCTAGAGGTTAAAGAAATGGTTTTTTAACGCTTATATGTTAATAAAATTATGATTTAATTCCATAAATTAGAATTAGGTCTAATGATAGTTTTTCTATCGTAATGGTACTACAAATTCTTATTCCTTCAAAATTTATTGAAAATTATCAGTAATAGCAACGGAGCTATGGTAAAAATTTTAGAAATTAATACATAAATCATTTTTATGCATGATGCGAAAAGAGAACTTCCTACCATATTCTAGGATGAGACATCCTATGCTAAAAGAATGATTTTCATCACATTCATGGGAAACTAATTTCTAGTGCTTATGCATAATAAGTAATTAAGAAAAGAGGTAATTTAGAATTCAATCATTTAAATGGTAAAAGTGGTATTCTTGGCATATTTGGAATAATGGATATTTTTATTAAAGAAAAGAGGAATTTTAGATAAAATTATTTTATGATAAAAGAGGAATTTCCATGACATTTAGAATTCAATCAATTAAATGCAAAAAGAGGAATTTCCATGATAATTGAGATCCAAGAAATTAAATAGAAAAAGAGAAATTTTTAGCATAATTCAAATTATGAGTATTTATCAAAAGTGGAATTTTGAGCATTATTGGGAAATATGGGTAGAATTGATTTTTGTAAATCCCATGAATCTTTTACTCAAAAAGAGGAATATTGAATATATTCCACTTGAAAAAATTTAGAAAGAATATGAAAATATCCGTTGAGAAAAAGAACCTTTACCTAGGCTAAGCAATTGGCAGAAATATTAGAAAAGTCCCATCTCGGTATCAAAAATAGAAAATATTACTAAATGTGAAATGGATGTGGATGTGAATGAGATGTGAAAGGATGTGATATAAATGAATGTGGATGTGAATGAAGAGATGAGAATGAGATGTGAAAGGATGTGATATAAGTGGATGTTGATGTGAATGAAGAGATGAGAATGAGATGTGAGGATATGTGAAAGGATGTAACGTGATGTGATGTGAATCGAGATAGATGTGAATAGATGAGATGTGATGTGAATGGTGTAACGTGATGTGATGTGAGTCAGAATAGATGTGAATAGATAAGACGTGATGTGAATGGATGTGATGTGATGTGAGTCAGGATAGATGTGAATAGATGAGATGTGATGAGAAGGGATGTGATGAGATGTGATGTGAATCGGGATAGATGCGAATAGATGAGATGTGATACGAATGGATATAATGTGATGTGATGTGAGCTGGGATAGATGTGAATAGATGAGATGTGATGAGAATGGATGTGATGAGATGTGATGTGAATCGAGATAGATGTGAATGGATGAGATGTGATGTGAATGGATGAGATGAGATGTGAATGGATGTAATGTGATGTGATGTGGATATGGGTAGATGAGAATGGATGGATGAGATGTGATGAGGATAGATGTGGATAGATATGATGAGATATAATATGATGTGATTGGATGAGAATGGATAAAGGATGATGAGAATACATATGATTAGATGAGATGAGATGTGAATGGATGTAATGTGATGTGATGTGGATATGGGTAGATGAGAATGGATGAGATGAGATGAGAATGGATGTAATGTGATGTGATGTGGATATGGGTAGATGAGAATGGATGAGATGTGATGAGGATAGATGTGGATAGATATGATGAGATGTAATATGATGTGATTGGATGAGAATGGATGAAGGATGATAAGAATACATATGATTGGATGTGGATTGAGTAAAGTAGATTTATTTAGAAGAATGTGGAATAATGGGAAATGATGTGGAACAATGTGGAATAATGGGAAATGATGTGGAACAATGTGAAAAGATGAGAGTTCCTTAGAAACTGTATTTATGACCTGTTTTCAAATGAGTGTTTCATGTCAAGAATGCTGGGGAAGCATTTTGACCATCTTGTGAATGAGGTCGTGGAGACCTAAGTGATAATGTTGCAACAGTTGACGGAGAGTCAATGGAGGACGTCTCGCGTAACAAGGTCAGCCGAGGTCTTGACTAGCCTCGGTTTGATTTAAATGGTGAGCTTCCGGTAAAGTTGGTTGAGGACCAAGGAAGCGGCCTATGACCTGCGAAGGATCCAAGAGGGTGCTGTGACCATACGGTGCTCGAGCTCTGGGTCACCGAAGATACCCATGCATGCGTCGAGGAAGAAAATGGAACAAGGTGTTAGAGTTGTTTTCTCAACTCAGGCATGGATCTGGTTGATTGACCTTGCTGGTCCTCAAACGGATGAGTCCGCGGCTCTTTTATATGGATCTATTGGTTGATCTTGCTAATCTTCAACAAAGAGTCCATCTGGATTTTCTTATGTGATTATATTGCTGGGTACTATGAGCTAGGAACAATTAAAAAGGCCCCTGAGTGGACAGGTGGTGAGCGTTCTGGTTGCCAATGATGCCATAGGTACACCGATGAAGGAATGATTGGAAATTAGAATTCAACCAGATATTTTGGAGGATTATGATCAGTGATACTATGGTTTCATTAAAAGATTGTTTTAAAGATAGTTGAATCTGTGAAAAAGGCAATTTCATATTGGGTGTGTAAGTGGTGTGACTATCTTGAAGATAGTTGAATCTGTGAAAAAGGCAATTTCATATTGGGTGTGTAAGTGGTGTGACTATCTTGAAGTTTGCATGAAGCGTCGGCTAGGGGGCCTTTTTCACAGTTGAATCTATGAAAAAGGTAATTTCATATTGGGTGTGTAAGTGGTGTGACTATCTTGAAGTTTGCATGAAGCGTCAGCTAGGGGGCCTGGGAACTCTTTTCCCTGGTACCCGGGACAAAACATAACCGAATTCCTAAATGGATCTTATCACTACAGTGGTTGGGTGGGTGAACCCATGGGATTGGATGGGGTTGTTAAATTTGTAGCAATGTGATAAGCTATGGTGGATCAAATGCTAGAATCAACATCATTAATAAAGAGATTAGACGATAATTAAGATGTGACATTAATTGATAGCTTAATGTAGGCATGGATAATCAAAAACCAGCAAATTCTCATTAGGCCAATGCCTCAATTTATAGAGTTTATGTCCATCTAATCCCACTGATTTCTCCTTGATTCACTCCACCTCTTTTGCTTGATTCTCTTCACCTCTTCCTAGAATATCTCCACACCTCCTAAATCTCCTCATGCTACCCTTTATTCTCTCCGAGTAGTAGATACTTCTCACCTTTTCATAGCTTCTCTCACATTTACAGATTCTCTTTTATAGCCTCTTGCCAAGGGCTTGTTCCCGTACACACCCTATTCACTTGTATATTTCAACACCTCCCCTCAAGTGAATACTCCTAGCACACATGGACCCTATACCAAGTTTCCCTCTTACTTGATAGTCCGTGACCAGTGCCTAGCACACGTCCCCTCAAGTGAATAATCCTAGCACACCTTGACCCTATACCAAGTTTCCTTCTTATACTTGATAGTTCGTGGTGACCAGTGCCTCAAGTCCCTAAACTCATAGTCCTTGACACTCTCGCTCTCTCTATGTGTCCAAGGCTACTACAAGTGCCCGTGACCTTGACTAAAGTGCTCACACATACATCTACCACATGGCCTATATCATCGGTGGCTCAAAGGTGCTTTTACTATGTTGTTGGGGCATGTTACATTGGGTTGTGGGGTTTCTGTCTCTCTCTCTCTCTCAGAGATTTTCACATGGCTCCTCACTTCTTGGAGCCTCACATCTTCTCTTGTCTTCAGTCTTCTTATAATCGTGGCAGCTTCTCTTCACGTGTCCATGTCTTCCTCTTCTTTCAGTCTTCTTGTTGTGGAAGCTTCTCTTCACGTGTCCATGTCTTCCTTCAATGCTTCCTCTAGCTCTTCTTCTCGGTGTTGATCTTCCTCTTGGAAAGAGATGTTCTTCTTCTTTCATGGCTGGGGCCATGAGCTTGTCCCCGTCAGTTCTTGCTCCATGTGAGCAACATGTTTTAATGTATTGTTGACAGTTCTTTTGGGATTTTGATGTTTATCTTGTGTCATTATGCAATGCAAACCCAAATCTATGCGGGAGGTCTTACCTCTTGCCTTATTCTAGACAAGGGCAGTGTCTGATCCCATTTTTACAATGATGTAATCACCCATGTGTGCCCAATACATAATGCATATAGCATTCATTCTTATGCACATTCCCAAATGCAACTCTGGCTGTGAATAACTTGAATTTATGTGTGGGTTGAATGCAAGATGATGATTACCACAAATTTACAGCATAATTTTACCAAAAATTACATTAAACCAAGGGTAACAAATCTGTATGGAATGGTTGGAGTGTCAAACCATCTCCGAATTGTAATCTAAAGTTATAGGGATCTGTATCAGATACCTAATGGTGGTTAATTTGAACCCTCAATTACACCAAAAAATAGTGATTAATACTGATTAATCATTGATTAGCAAATTAATCCTCTATTTTGTGTGCTAAAAATAGAGTATGCGGGGAGTCCAAATCTGAGGCATTAGAGTTCAAATGAGCTCAAATCCTTTCAAGGCCATTAATAGCAATTAGTCTAGTAGAGGATTAAGCCAAGAAACACAAGATTTGACCAAACATTGAATGCTTAATCTCTATTTTACCAAAGTCACCTGTAGATTTGATGAAGAGCTTGGATCTCATTGTAGACTTGATCAAATCAAAATCTATCTTCACCAGCTTGTAGATCACCCTTGAAAACCCCTAGGGCCAAGGGGAATTAGACCCATTGAATCTGGAGCAGCAAAGATCTCATTTTTCTTTCAAAAAATAAGCGCCTATAAAATCGCATAGAACTGCTACGTGCGTCGGCGGTTTGAGCTTTTGTTTGAATGGGCTAGAGCACAAGGGTTATAGCTATGCTTGGCTAAAGTGGTTTGGGCTAATTTGATGTATGAAGGGAGAGAGAGCTCGTCCACCAGCTAGGGGTACAGAGGCTAATTGAAAAAAGAGGTAAAAACTTAATTATCTACTAATCCTAATTAGCTAGGTAATTAGCAAGATAATGGACTCATAAATTGATGGATTCTAGGCTAGGCTCTGATATCATGTTAAATTTGCAGCAATGTGATCAGCTATGGTGGATTAAATGCTAGAATCAATATCATTAACAAAGAGATTAGATGATAATTAAGATGTGATTAGTTAACTGATAGCTTAATGTAGGCATGATAATCAGAAACTAGCAAATTCTCATTAGGCCAATGCCTCAATTTATAGAGTTTACATCCAAGCATCCAATCCCACTGATTTCTCCTTGATTCACTCCACCTCTTTTGCTTGATTCTCTCCACCTCTTCCTAGAATATCTCCACTGATTTCTCCTTGATTCTCTCCACCTCTTCCCAGAATATCTCCACACCTCCTAAATCTCCCCATGCTACCCTTTATTCTCTCCCAGTAGATACTTCTCACCTTTTCACAGCTTCTCTCACAGTTACAGATTCTCCTTTACAGCATCTTGCCCTTCACTTGTATATTTCAACAGGGGTTAGGCTGGACTGATGGATCCCTAAAATGAGACTCAATTCTGTTATGGTATGATAGATGAAGTAAATCTGAGATAGTCTTGTTCTATGGGAAAGAATCAACGACTGTGCCTCTCTCGATGAGGAAAAAAGCGTTGGTCTCTATGATCCAAGTGCAAGTGTCTTCCTTGATCTGACCATGTGACTTACAGGTTCGGTCGGATCAGTTTGGTTAGTTAAAGGCTCTTGACTACGTTAGAATAAAAATATCTTAGAGGAATTGCCCATGCTTTCTGGGCGAGGGAAGTCTTTTCACGTTCTCGGTTTGGGAAGAACCGAGGGATTAGTCTCTTGTCCAGATATCCGTGAGCGAGGCCCCGAGTGAGAGGCTCTACCCTGCACAAGAAATGCTACTTCCATTGCTAGCACCCTCAATTTTGTTGCATGGAGGGGGCAGGGGTCTCTCAGCTGGTATCAGAGCGAATTGGCTTATGTAGAACAATCAAGAAGCAAGAAATGTCAAAAATTTATGAAGTACCAGTAAAATATTATAATTGTGTGATGAAATTCATACAAATTGATATTCAGAATAAAGATTCATAAATTGGTAATTGGGTCTTCAGATCGAAGTACTACAATTCTATGGAATCCCTTACTTGCTTGAGGCCTAGATATGATGGTATTTACCTTATAATTCCAAGGACTGTGACTACCCTATATACCATGGGTATAACTGCAGCTCTTTACTGACAATATATACGAGTAAATCTAAGACCTTGAAATTATAAGCAAAAATGCTATCCAGATAATGAATTCGAATGCTAGTTGATATGATTGTAGAATTCTGGTTGAGAATTGATGAGTTGATTTGGATTCTGATTGAAAGATAATGATTCTTGAATTCTGGTTGAAAGAAGATAAGTTGAACAAAGCCACAATGAGGATGAATGGGACAAATCCCAGTGATGATATTGGTATAGCTGGAATGACAATTATGACTTCAACAAATCACTATCAGATTAGTGGATTGTGCTGACATATTGCTGCTGTTAACCTTTGACCCAGTGGATCCAATTAAGGGATGACAAATTGAAAACCTGCATAACTGAAATTCTCATGGAAGAATGTTCAGATAAAACGATATGATGGAGCATTATTGTGTTAAGGATATGAATGATATGTTCTAAATGAATTGTTATCTGATAATGAGTTCTATATGTTCTTCTCGTAGAAGGGATTTTTATCCCAGGTTTTTGTTGGGTTGACCAGACTATAAGGAACCCCAGAATCAGTTGGATCTTAAGGGAAAGAGTTGTCCTCCAGCTCTACTGAGAGATGAGGACATCTCACGTTTTTTAAGTGGGGTAGGATGTAAGATTCCTCCCTCTAACTTTTGAGGTGTAAAGGTGTAAGAACCTCTCCTTCTGTTCTTGAAATTATTCCCCTCTCTCAAATAGAAGAAAGATCTTGTTTTACCTTGTTTTGGCCTAGAGAGAGAAAATATCTAGAGAGAGATAATCTAAAATTAAGATATCTTTGGATATAAAAATCCTTTTAGTGTCTGAAATGGTTTTCCCTGAAACAGAACTTCAAAATGAACTTTCCAATGTGCATTAGAAATCAATTAAAAATGATATAAGAGATCCTAGCCTACGGGTCTAGATTTTTAGAATTTTTTGGATTATGGTCCAATTAAGGTTCCTATGGACCAATAGGATTAATCCAAGTGTGGGGATGAGATAAATCCAAAGAATAAAAGAAAATAACCAAAAATGAGTAAATGCTCACATAAGATGAAGAGTTGATTGAGTACAAGGTTTATTAGTTAAAAACTATAAGATATTACTAAAAAAATGAGATATTTTAGAATAATGATACATTTTGAGACTTTGAGGTGGGCGCCTATTTCACACATGTGGATGAGTCTTTAATTCAAAAAAATTGTGATATTTTTATATCTCCTATCTCTTGGATCAAACCAAATAAAAAGGGAGCCAAACTGGTCCAAATCTTGTCCAAATTCAGCCAAACTAAAGTTGAAAAATTCTAGAACTTAGTTGGACTTAGTTAGTGGCCTCCCTCACCTATAAATAGACCCTCATTCTTTTGTATTCTTATCTTTGAGCTATACCATGCCAATATTACATTAGAATACTCATATTTTCTATTATCCCTTAAAAATCCTCTACTTTTGGAGAGAGTTGAGCTTCTCTCTCTCTTCAACCATCCTTGGAGCTTTCCTCTCATCAACACACTAACCAATTGATTGGTTGGGGGCTTCTTATAAGATAGAGAAGCAAGTAAAATCAAGAGGTAAGATGTAATTTCATGGTTTTTCTCTACTATTCTCAATGTTTTCATTTCTCAACCCCTCTCAAGCTTGAGAAGTTTCTAATTAAGTGTTTATAATGCAAATCAAGCTTTTCTTAAGAGTTGTAATGAATAATTAAGAAAAGTTTATCTTTATGCTTAATTTAGGATGTTTTTTATGTATATCTCTCTCTCCCCAAAAGAATGGTCATTCTTATGACCAATTCTCTATTCAAATGATGCTTCTCATTGATAAATTCTCAATTCAAAATGCTAGTTAAGCTAGAGGTTAAAGAAATGACTTTTTAATGCTTACATGTTAATAAAATTATGATAAACTTATGATTTAATTTCATAAATTGGAATTAGGTATAATGATAGTTATTCCATCATAATGGTACTACAAAGTCTTATTCCTTCAAAATTTATTAAAAATTATCAGTAATAGCAGCGGAGCTATCGTAAAAATTTTAGAAATTTATATATAAATCATTTTTATGCATAATGTGAAAAGAGGACTTCCTACCATATTCTAGGATGGGACATCCTATGCTAAAAGTGATTTTCAAATTCATGGAAAACTAATTTTTAGTGTTTATGCATAAATAAGTAATTAAGAAAAGATGTAATTTTGGTAATTTTATTTTTATGCAAAAAAGAGGAATTCCCATGATGATGGAGATCCATGTAATTAAATAGAAAAAGTGAAATTTTGGTTTATTAAAATAATGAGTATTTTAGATAAATTTATTTTATGTATGATAAAAGAGAAATTTCCATGACATTTGGAATTCAATCATTTAAATGGTAAAAGTGGAATTCTTGGCATATTTGAAATAATGGATATTTTTATTAAAGAAAAGAGAAATTTTAGATAAATTTTTTTTATGATAAAAGAGAAATTCCCATGACATTTGGAATTCAATCAATTAAATGCAAAAAGAGGAATTCCATTCCAAGAAATTAAATAGAAAAAGAGAAATTTTTAGCAAATTCAAATTATGAGTATTTATCAAAAGTGGAATTTTGAGCATTATTGAAAAATATAGATAGAATTGATTTTTGAAAATCCCATGAATCTTTTACTCAAAAGAGGAATATTGAATATATTTCACTTAAGAAAATTGAGAAAGAATATGAAAATATCCGTTGAGAAAAAGAACCTTTACCTAGGCCAAGCAATTGGCAGAAATATTAGAAAAGTTTCATCGGTGTATCAAAAATAGAAAATATTACTAAATTTGAAATGGATGTGGATGTGAATGAGATGTGAGGATATGTGAATGCATGTGATATAAATGAATGTGGATGTGAATGAAGAGATGAGAATGAGAAGTGAGGATATATGAAAGGATGTGATATAAATGGATGTGGATGTGAATGAAGAGATGAGAATGAGATGTGAGGATATGTGAAAGGATGTAACGTGATGTGATGTGAATCGGGATAGATATGAATAGATAAGATGTGATGTGAATGGATGTAACATGATGTGATGTGAGTCGAGATAGATGTGAATAGATGAGATGTGATGTGAATGGATGTGATGTGATGTGATGTGAGTTGGGATAGATGTGAATAGATGAGATGTGATGAGAATCGGGATAGATGTGAATAGATGAGATGTGATGTGAATGGATGTAATGTGAATAGATGAGATGTGATGTGAATGGATGTAATGTGATGTGATGTGAGTTGGGATAGATGTGAATAGATGGGATGTGATGAGAATGGATGTGATGAGATGTGATGTGAATCGGGATAGATGTGAATGGATGAGATGTGATGTGAATGGATGTGATGTGATGTGATGTGATGTGGATTGGGGTAGATGTGAATGGATGAGATCAGATGTGAATGGATGTAATGTGATATGATGTGGATATGGGTAGATGAGAATGGATGAGATGTGATGAGAATAGATATGATGAGATGTAATATGATGTGATTAGATGAGAATGGATGAAGGACGATGAGAATACATATGATTGGATGTGGATTGAGAAAAGTAAATTAATTTAGAAGAATGTGAAATAATGGGAAATGATGTGAAAAGATGAGAGTTCGTTAGAAACTATATTTATGACCTATTTTTAAATGACTATTTTATGTCAAGAATGTTGGGGAAGCTTTTTAACCTTCTTGTGAATGAGGTCATGTGGAGACCTAAGTGATAATTTTGCAACAGCTGACGGAGAGTCAATGGAGGACGTCTCGCATAGCAAGGTCAGCCGAGGTCTTGACTAGCTTGGGTTCGATTTAAATAGTGAGCTTCCAGTACGGTGGATGAGGACTAAGGAAGTGGTCTACGAGTGAAGCGCTAGGTGACCTGCGAAGGATCCTAGAGAGTGCTGACCATACGGTTCTCGGGCTCTGGGTCACCGAAGATACCCACGCGTGCGTCGAGGAAGAAAATGGAACAAGGTGTTAGAGTTGTTTTCTGAACTCAGGCATGGATCTGGTTGATTGACCTTCTTGGTCCTCAACGGATGAGTCCATGGCTCTTTTATATGGATCTGTTGGCTGATCTTGCTGATCTTCAACAAAGAGTCCATCTCGATTTTCTTATGTGATTATATTGTCGGGTACTATGAGCTAGGAAATATTGAAAAGGCCCCTGAGTGGACAAGTAGTGGAGCATTTTGGTTGCCTATGATGCCATAAGTACACTAATGAAGGAATGATTGAATTCAACCGGATATTTTGGAGGATTATGATCAGTGATACTATGGTTTCATTAAATAGTGAAAAAGACAATTTCATATTGGGGGTGTGTAAGTTGTGTGACTATCATGAAGCGTCGGCTAGGGGCCTGGGAACTCTTTTCCTTGGTACCCGGGACAAAACATAACCAAATTCCTAAATGGATTTGACCACTATAGTGGTTAGGCGATTGGCTAACCCATGGGACTGGATGGGGTTAGGATGGGGTTAGACTGGATTGATGGATCCCTAAAATGAGACTCAATTCTGTTATGGTACAATAGATGAAGTAAATCCTGGATAGTCTTGTTTTGTGGAAAAGAATCAACGATTATGCCACTCGATGAGGAAAAAAGCATTGGTCTCTATGATCCAAGTAAGTGTCTTCCTTGATCTGACCATGTGACTTACAGGTTCAGTCCGATCAGTTTGGTTAGTTAAGGCTCTTGACTACATTAGAATAAAAATATCATGGAGGAATCGCCCGTGCTTTTCGGGTGAGGGAAGTTTTTTCAAGTTCGGTTTTGGAAGAACCGAGGGATTAGTCTCTTGTCCGGATATTCGTGGGCGAGGCCCCGAGTGAGAGGCTCTGCCTTGCGCAAGAAGTGCTACTTCCGCTACTAGCACCCCCGATTTCATTGCACGGAGGGGCCAAGGATCTCTCAGCTGGTATCTATAATTTTCCAACTTCAGTTTGGCTGAATTTGGACAAGATTCGGACTAGTTTGGCTCCCTTTTTTATTTGGTTTGATCCAAGAGAGAGGAGAGTTAAAAATATCACAATTTTTTTGAATTAAAAACTCATCCACATGTGTGAAATAGGCGCCTACCTCAAAGTCTCCCCCCTCCTTATTACCAAGGTATCAAAAATGTATCATTATTCTAAAATATCTCATTTTTTTAGTAATATCTCATAGTTTTTAACTAATAAACCTTGTACTCAGTCAACTCTTCATCTTATGTGAGCATTTACTCATTTTTGGGTATTTTCTTTTATTCTTTGGATTTATCTCATCCCCACACTTGGATTAATCCTATTGATCCATAGGAACCTTAATTGGACAATAATCCATAAATTTCTGAAAACCTAGACCCTTAGGCTAAGGTCTCTTATAACATTTTTAATTGATTTCTAATGCACATCGAAAAGTTCATTTTGAACTTTTGTTTCAGGGAAAACCATTTCAGACAGTAGGAGGATTTTTATGTCCAAAGATATCTCAATTTTGGATTATCTCTCTCTAGATATTTTCTCTCTCTAGGCCAAAACAAGGTAAAACAAGATCTTTCTTCTATTTCAGATAGGGGAATAATTTCAAGAATAGAAGGGGAGGTTCTTACACCTTTACACCTCAAAAGTTAAAGGGAGGAATCTTACATCCTACCCCACTTAAAAAACGCGAGATATCCTCATCTCTTGCAGAGTAGGAGGACAACTCTTTCCCTTAAGATCCAACTAATTGTGGGGTTCCTTATAGTCTGGTCAGCCCAACAAAAACCTGGGATAAAAATCCCTTCTATGAGAAGAACATATAGAACTCATTATCATATAACAATTCATTTAGAACATATCATTCATATCTTTAACACAATAATGGTCCATCATACCGAAAATTTTATATGAACATTCTTCCATGAGAATTTCAATGATGCAGGTTTTCAATTTGTCATCCCTTAATTGGATCCACTGGTTCAAAGGTTAACAGTAGCAATCTGTTCAGCACAATCCACTAATCTCATAATGATTTGTTGAAGTCATAATTGTCATTCCAGTTACCAATATCATCACTAGGATTCGTCTCATTCATCCTCATTGTGGCTTTGTTCAACTTATCTTCTTTCAACCAGAATTCAGAAATCATTATCTTTCAATCAGAATCCAAATTTGCTCATCAATTCTCAACCAGAATTCTAAAATCTTATCAACCAGCATTCGAATTCATCATCTGGATAGCATTTTTGCTCATAATTTCAAGGTCTTACATTTACTCATATATATTGTGAGTAAAGAGCTACAGTTATACCCATGGTATATAGGGATAGTCACGGTCCTTGGAATTATAAGGTAAATACCATCATATCTAAGCCTCAAGCAAGTCAAGGATTCCATAGCATTGCAGTACTTCCCATCTGAAGACCCAATTACCAATTTATGAATCTTTATTGTGAATATCACTTTGTATGAATTTCATCACACAATTATAATTTTTTACTGGTACTTCATAAATTTTTGACATTTCTTGCTTCTCGGTTGATTTACATAAGCCAATTTGCACTGATATGAGCTCAAAGATCCATGCTCCCTCTGTGCAACGAAATCGGGGGTGCTAGCAGTGGAAGTAGCACTTCTTGTGCAGGGCAGAGCCTCTCACTCGGGGCCTCTCACTCGGATATCCGGACAAGAGACTAATCCCTCGGTTCTTCCAAAACTGAACCTGAAAAAACTTTCCTCTCCCAGAAAGCACGGGCGATTCCTCTAAGATATTTTTATTCGAACGTAATCAAGAGCCTTAACTAACCAAACTGATTCAACCGAACCTGTAAGTCACATGGTCAGATCAAGGAAGACACTTACACTTGGATCATGGAGACCAACTCTTTTTTCCTCATCGAGAGGCACATCCGTTGATTCTTTTCCATAGGACAAGACTATCCGAGATTCACTTCATCTATCGTACCGTAGCAGATTGAGTCTCATTTTAGGGATCCATCAGTCCAGCCTAACCCCATCTAGTCCCATGAGTTAGCCAACAACCCAACCACTGTAGTGATAAGATCCATTTAGGAATTTGGTTATGTTTTGTCCCGGGTACTAGGGAAAAGAGTTACCAGGCCCCCTAGCTGATGCTTCATGCAAACTTCAAGATAGTCACACCACTTACACACCCAATATGAAATTGCCTTTTTCACAGATTCAACTGTCTTTAAAACAATCTTTTAATGAAACCATAGTATCACTGATCATAATCCTCCAAAATATCTGGTTGAATTCTAATTTCCAATCATTCCTTCATCGGTGTACCTATGGCATCATTGTTGGCAACCAGAACGCTCACCACCTGTCCACTCAGGGGCCTTTTCAATAGTTCCTAGCTTATAGTACCCAGCAATATAATCACATAAGAAAATCCAGATGGACTCTTCGTTGAAGATCAGCAAGAATATAAAAGAGCCATGGACTCATCGGTTGAGGACCAGCAAGGTCAATCAACTAGATCCATGCCCGAGTTCAGAAAACAAGGCTAACACCTTGTTCCATTTTCTTCCTCGATGCATGCGTGGGTATCTTCCGCGACCTAGAGCCCAAGCATCATATGTTTAGCACCCTCTAGGATCCTTTGTAGGTCACCTAGCGCTTCACTCATAGGCCACTTCCTTGGTCCTTATCCACCGTACCGGAATCTCACCATTTAAATCAAACCGAGGCTAGTCAAGACCTCGGCCGACCTTGCTACGCGAGACATCCTCCATTGACTCTTTGTCAGTTGTTGCAACTTTATCACTTAGGTCTCCCCAACGACCTCATTCACAAGATGGTCAAAATGCTTCCCAAGCATTCTTGACATAAACAATCATTTAAAAACAGGTCATAAATACAGTTTCTAAACAAACTCTCATCTTTTCACATCGTTCCATATCATTTCTCGTTATTCCACATTCTTCTAAATTAATTTACTTTACTCAATGCACATCCAATCATATATATTCTTGTAAGGTTCTCCCCTTCCAAGATAGGGGAAACACTTAATATAGTCCACTAATATAGTCCACTCAATGCACCCAATCATATGTATTCTTGTAAGGTTCCCCCCTTCCAAGATAGAGGAAACACTTAATATAGTCCACTAAGTCTTATCTTGGAGAAAATTTCCTACTCATAGACACCTTGACCATGCAAAGATTCAAGGATACGATTCATTGGTAAGACCTAGTTCTATCCCGCAGGGAGAGCGTGGTCTTCTAAAAATCAAATCACCCATAGGGTAATTGATCATAATTTGGGCAACTACTAGTTTTGATTCCTAGAGACAATGCTTTTTTCCTCATCCATGCAAGGCACAGCCCGCTGGCCTAGTCTTCTAGAATAGAATTGCCTGAGAACCTATTTATCTAACGTAGGGCTTTCACTACCCGACTAATCGGGTCCACCCATCCGTAGGATGGTACCGTCAGGACATTCGATCCTCCCACTTTCCACCCTACTCACGCGTCAATTTGTTTTCTAATTAATCCTACCACACTGTTTGACATAAATAAACATGTTTCGTAATTAAGGCCCTTTTCACAAGGTTTGTTAAAACAATCTTTTTCCACAGTACAATAATGCCAAAGACAAGATTTATAATAAAAAAAGTTTATAGATGAATCAATTTCATACAAGCCAAATCAGCTCTCTTATTCTTTTCCTTTATACTTTCGATGATCTAGAATTCGATCTTCCACCAACCTCTACGGCAAAATCCTACGGGACCATACACCTCATCGTTGGCCGCCGCTGGCAAGGACTCAAGCCGGCCTATTGGGCCTCTCAGGCTCCGTCGCTCGATCCTCCTGCCCCTCAGAGGGATGTCTACGCACTAGGGTGGGCTAATTCACCGCACTAGCCTGGGACCTGAGAACTAGGTAGCATCACAATCACTCGCCTCAATCGGCGAACCTCATTCTCCCAATGGTATGAGGGATACCATGGGCCAACTCCGGGCCTTACTAACGTCTCTGCCGTCTGACTATACAAGCACAAGAATGGGGGAGTGTCAAGGCAAGGAGAGTTGTACCTGTACCTTAACCAAGATAACAATCCATTTATTCAACTAAACTATAGGACTAGAATCCATGTTACCTTCTTAAGAAAACAATCCTTTTCACAAAGATTTTAGCATTTCAACTTGAGATTGTGATAAGACATTCTTTATTAAGGCATATGCTGTTGCTTAAAAGAATACAAACTTTAACTAGTAAATCAATCAAATAGATCACTATTAACAATTAATAGAGAAGCCGGGGCCATACCTCAACCCCTAAGAATGATATATATTTGAAAGACAAAAAAATATATTTACCTTATAGAAATTTATTGTTTATCATTGTCTTTGCTCATTAATAAGAGTTTAAGAACTTGATATATGAGAAGAGAGAGTCTTCTAATACCTTCTCTTACGATTGAAATCATCCGATCATCCCCAAGATTTATCTCCTCTTACTCATACTCTGACTTTTCTCTCTTTCGAAGGTCTATGTGGCAAAATAGCCTTCTCTTGCAGGGCTATGGCACACTATTCTTTCTTTAAAAGAAAAGCTATGGAGTTTTTGGTCTCTTCCTATCTAACCTTCTCTTCTAAGAGATTAGATAAGAATGAAGGGATATGTACATCTCAAGCTCTAGGATTACCTTGATGCTACTTGCTGCCTTCTTATAGTTTTCCCTGTATAGAGACCCTGACAGAATCAGCAAATTGTTTCGGCCATAACTCTCTGATAAAAGCTCAGAATATGGTCGTATAACCAGTCATCAAATGAACCGAAAGGCATCTAGTCTACAAGCCATCGCGGGGAGAATAGGCAAAAACATCTGTATATAGCTGCAAATGCGCTATCTTTAGAAACGCATTGCTTTTCCACATTTTTAGTATGCATGGACTCTAAATATGTAAAAGTACTCTAAATAAGACCTCTTATCACCTAAATTCGAATTTCTATTTCTGGAGATACTTATCTCTTAATATAACTATTCTTGTCTTCTTATTTCTTTTAGGATTTTTGGAGCTAATATTTTTATTCTAACACTTTCCTAATGTTTCTATCCTTATTGTCTCACTCTTCTCTAGGTATACTCTCTTTCCTTACTGAAATCTATATTAAGAGACACATACATGGCTTGGGAGGGACCTTACAATTCTCATCATCCTTCATCCATTCTCATCCAATCACATCATATTACATCTCATCATATCTATCCACATCTATCCTCATCACATCTCATCCATTCTCATCTACCCATATCCACATCACATCACATTATATCCATTCACATCTCCTCTCATCCATTCACATCTATCCCGATCCACATCAAATCAAATCACATCACATCACATCCATTCACATCACATCTCATCCATTCACATCACATCTCATCCATTCACATCTATCCCGATTCACATCACATCCATTCTCATCACATCTCATCTATTCACATCTATCCCGACTCACATCACATCACATTACATCCATTCACATCACATCTCATCTATTCACATCTACCCCGATTCACATCACATCCCTTCTCATCACACTCATCTATTCACATCTATCACAACTCACATCACATCACATCACATCCATTCACATCACATCTCATCTATTCACATCTATCCCGACTCACATCATATCATGTTACATCCATTCACATCACATCTCATCTATTCACATCTATCCTGGTTCACATCACATCCTTTCACATATCCTCACATTTCATTCTCATCTCTTCATTCACATCCACATCCACTTATATCACATCCTTTCACATATCCTCACATCTCATTCTCATCTCTTCATTCACATCCACATCCACTTATATCACATCATCCTTTCACATATCCTCACATCTCATTCTCATCTCTTCATTCACATCCACATCCACTTATATCACATCCTTTCACATATCCTCACATCTCATTCTCATCTCTTCATTCACATCCACATCCACTTATATCCTTTCACATATCCTCACATCTCATTCTCATCCACATCCATTTTCACATTTAGTAATATTTTTAATTTTTGATACCGATGGGACTTTTCTAATATTTGTGCTGCCAATTGCTTGGCCTAGGTAAAGGTTCTTTTTCTCAACGGATATTTTCATATTCTTTCTCAATTTTCTGAAGTGAAATATATTCAATATTCCTCTTTTTGAGTAAAAGATTCATGGAATTTACAAAAATCAATTCTACCCATATTTCCCAATAATGCTCAAAATTTCACTTTTGATAAATACTCATAAGTTGAATTATGCTAAAAATTCCTCTTTCTCTATTTAACTTCTTGGATCTCAATTATCATGGGAATTCCTCTTTTTGCATTTAATTGATTAAATTCCAAATGTCATGGGAATTCATCTTTTATCATAAAATAAATTTATCTAAAATTTCTCTTTTCTTTAATAAAAATATCCATTATTCCAAATATGCCAAGAATTCCACTTTTACCATTTAAATGATTGAATTCCAAATGTCATGGGAATTTTTCTTTTATCATGCATAAAATAAATTTATCTAAAATACTCATTACTTTAATAAACTAAAATTTCTCTTTTTTCATTTAATTACATGGATCTCCATTATCATGGAAATTTCTCTTTTTGCATTAAAAAAAATTTACCAAAATGATCTCTTTTCTTAATTACTTATTTATGCATAAACACTAAAAATTAGTTTCCCATGAATTTGATGAAAATCATTCTTTTAGCATAGGATGTCCCATCCTAGAATATGGTAGGAAGTCCTCTTTTCACATTATGCATTAAAATGATTTATGTATTGATTTCTAAAATTTTTGCCATAGCTCCATTGCTATTACTGATAATTTTCAATAAATTTTGAAGGAATAAGACTTTGTAGTACCACTATGACAGAATAACTATCCTTAGACCTAATTCTAATTTATGGAATTAAATCATAAGTTTATCATAATTTTATTAACATCATATAAGCATTAAAAAGCCATTTCTTTAACCTCTAGCTTAACTAGCATAGAGTTTGATTTTTGAATTGAGAATTTATCAATGAGAAGCATCATTTGAATAGAGAATTGGTCATAGGAATGACCATTACTTTCGGGAGAGAGAGATATACATAAAAAACATCCTAAATTAAGCATAAAGATAAACTTTTCTTAATTATTCATTTTACAACTCTTAAGAAAAGCCTAATTTTCATTATAAACACTTAATTAGAAACTTCTCAAGCTTGAGAGGGGTTGAGAAATGAAAACATTGAGAATAGTAGAGAAAAACCATGAAATTATATCTTACCTCTTGATTTTACTTGCTTCTATATCTTAAAAGAATCCCCCAATCAATCAATTGGTTAGTGTGTTGAGAGGAAAGCTCCAAGGATGGTTGAAGAGAGAGAGAAGCTCCACTCTCTCCAAAAGTAGAGGATTTTTAAGGGATAATAGAAAATATGAGTATTTTAATGTAATACTGGCATGGTATACCTCAAAGATGAGAATACAAAAGAATGAGGGTCTATTTATAGGTGAGGGAGGCCACTAACTGAGTCCAACTAAGTTCTAGAATTTTCCAGCTTCAGTTTGGTTGAATTTGGATAAGATTTGGACCAGTTTGTCTCCCTTTTTTATTTGGTTTGATCCAGGAGAAAGGAGAGATAAAAATATCATAATTTTTTTAAATTAAAAACTCATCCACATGTGTGAAATAGGCACCTACCTCAAAGTCTCCCCCCTCCTTACCAAGGTGTCAAAAATGTATCATTATTCTAAAATATCTCATTTTTTTAGTAATATCTCATAGTTTTTAACTAATTAACCTTGTACTCAGTCAACTCTTCATCTTATGTGAGCATTTACTCATTTTTGGATTTTTTTTAAATTCTTTAGATTTATCTCGTCCCCACACTTGGATTAATCCTATTGGTCCATAGGAACCTTAATTGGACCATAATCCATAAATTTCTCAAAACCTAGACCCTTAGGCTAAGGTCCCTTATATCATTTTTAATTGATTTCTAATGCACATTGGAAAGTTCATTTTGAACTTCTATTTCATGGGAAACCATTTCTCAGACACTAGGAGGATTTTTATATCCAAAGATATCTCAATTTTGGATTATCTCTCTCTAAACATTTTCTCTCTCTAGGCCAAAACAGGGTAAAACAAGATCTTTCTTCTATTTTAGAGAGGGGAATAATTTCAAGAATAGAAGGGGAGGTTCTTACACCTTTACACCTCAAAAGTTGAAGGGAGGAATCTTACATCCTATCCCACTTAAAAAACACGAGATATCCTCATCTCACAGAGCGGGAGGACAACTCTTTCCCTTAAGATCCAACTGATTTTGGGGTTCCTTATAGTCTGGTCAACCCAATATAAACTTGGGATAAAAATCCCTTCTACGAGAAGAACATATAGAATTCATTATTAGATAACAATTCATTTAGAACATATCATTCATATCCTTAACACAATAATGGTCCATCATACCGAAAATTTCATCTGAACATTCTTCCACGAGAATTTCAATGATGCAAGTTTTCAATTTGTCATCCCTTAATTGGATCCACTGGTTCAAGGTTAACAACAGCAATCTTTTCAGCACAATCCACTAATCTCATAATGATTTGTTAAAGTCATAATTATCATTCCAGTTAACCAATATCATCATCACTATGATTCGTCCCATTCATCCTCATTTGTGGCTTTGTTCAGCTTATCTTTTTTCAACTAGAATTTAGAAATCATTATCTTTCAATTAGAATCATTATCTTTCAATCAGAATCCAAATCAACTCATCAATTCTCACCCAGAATTCTAAAATCATATCAACCAGCATTTGAATTCATCATCTGGATAGCATTTTTGCTTATAATTTCAAGGTCTTAGATTTACTCGTATATATATTATCAATATAAAGAGCTGCAGTTATACCCACGGTATATAGGGGTAGTCACGGTCCTTGGAATTATAAGGTAAATACCATCATATCTAGGCCTCAAGCAAGTCAGGGATTCCATAGAATTGTAGTACTTCCATCTGAAGACCCAATTACCAATTTATGAATCTTTATTCTGAATATCATTTTGTATGAATTTCATCACACAATTATAATCTTTTACTAGTACTTCATAAATTTTTGACATTTCTTGCTTCTCGGTTGATATACTTTAGCCAATTTGCTGTGATATCAGCTGAGAGATCCCTACCCCCTCCGTGCAACGAAATCAGGGGTGCTAGCAGTGGAAGTAGCACTTCTTGCGCAGCGCAGAGCCTCTCACTCGGGGCCTCGCCCACACGGATATCCGAACAAGAGACTAATCCCTCGGTTCTTCCAAAACCGAACCTAAAAAAACTTCCCTCGCCTAGAAAGCATGGGCGATTCCTCATGGATATTTTTATTCTAACGTAGTCAAGAGCCTTAACTAACCAAATTGATCTCACCGAACTTGTAAGTCAAGAATAAAAATATCCTCATGGATATTTTTATTCTAACGTAGTCAAGAGCCTTAACTAACCAAATTGATCTCACCGAACCTGTAAGTCACATGGCTAGATCAAGGAAGACACTTGCACTTGGATCATAGAGATCAATGCTTTTTTCCTTATCGAGAGGCACAGCCGTTGATTCTTTTCCATAGAACAAGACTATCCCGGAATTACTTCATCTATCGTACCATAACAGAAGTCAGTTTCGTTTTAGGGATCCATCAGTCTAGCCTAACCCCATGGATAAGCCAACTGCCCAACCACTGTAGTGATAAGATCCATTTAGGAAATTGGTTATGTTTTGTCTCGGGTACAGGGAAAAGAGTTCCTAGGCCCCCTAGCCGATGCTTCATAAAAACTTCAAGATAGTCACACCACTTACACACCCAATATAAAATTACCTTTTTCACAGATTCAACTGTCTTTAAAACAATCTTTTAATGAAACCATAGTAGCCTCCAAAATATCGAATTGAATTCTAATTTCCAATCATTCCTTCATCGGTGTACCTATGGCATCATTAGCAACTAGAACACTCAACACCTATCCACTCAGGTGCCTTTCCAATAGTTCCTAGCTCATAGTACCAGGTAATATAATCACATAAGAAAATCCAGACGGACTCTTTGTTGAAGATTAGCAAGATCAACCAACAGATCCATATAAAAGAGCCATGGACTCATCGGTTGAGGACCAGCAAGGTTAATCAACCAGATCCATGCCCGAGTTCAAAAAACAACGCTAACACCTTGTTCCATTCTCTTCCTCGACGCACGCATGGGTATCTTCGGCAACCCAGAGCCCGAGCACCGTATGGTCAGCACCCTCTAGGATCCTTCGCAAGTCACCTAGCGCTTCACTCATAGGCCGCTTCCTTGGTCCCTCATCCACCGTACCGGAAGCTTACTATTTTAAACGAACCGAGGCTAGTCAAGACCTCGGCCGACCTTGCTATGCGAGACGTCCTCCATTGACTCTCCGTCAGCTGCTGTTGCAACTTTATCACTTAGGTCTCCACCACGACCTCATTCACAAGATAGTCAAAATGCTTCCCCAGCATTCTTGACATAAAACAGTCATTTAAAAACAGGCCATAAATACAGTTTCTAACAAACTCTCATCTTTTCACATCATTTCTCGTTATTCCACATTCTTCTAAATTAATTTACTTTACTCAATGCACATCCAATCATATGTATTCTTGTAAGGTTCCCCCCTTCCAAAATAGGGAAAACACTTAAGATAGTCCACTAAGTCTTATCTTGGAGAAAATTTCCTACTCATCGACACCTTGACCATGCAGAGATTCGAGGATACAATTCATAGGTAAGACCTAGTTCTATCTTGCACGGGAAGCGTGGTCTTCTAAAAATCAAATCACCTATAGGGTACTTGATTATAATTTGGGCAACTACTAGTCTTGATTCCTAGAGACAATGCTTTTTTCCTCCTCCATGCAAGGCACAACCGCTGGCCTAGTCTTCTAAAATAGAATTGCCCGAGAACGTATTTATCTAACATAGGGCTTTCACTTAAAATGTTGGAAAGCTACCTGACTAATCGGGTCCACCCGTCCGTAGGATGGTGCCGTGGGGCATTCCATCCTCCCACTTTCCACCCTACTCATGCATCAATTTGTTTTCTAATTAATCCTACCACATTGTTTGACATAAATAAACATGTTCCTTAATTAAGGCCCTTTTCACAAGGTTTGTTAAAATAGCCTTTTTCCACAGTACAATAATGCCAAAGCCAAGGTTTATAAAAAAAGTTTATAGATGAATCAATTTCATACAAGCCAAACCGGCTCTCTTATTCTTTTCCTTTATACTACCGATGATCTAGAATTCGGCCTTCCAACCTCTACATGCTGAGCAAAACCCTACAGGACCATACACCTCATCGTCGGGGCTGGCAAGGACTCAAGCCGCTTGTCGCCCTCTCAGGATCTGTCGCTCGATCCTCCCACCCCTCAGAGGGATGTCTATGCACTAGGGTGGGCTAATTCACCGCACTAGCCTGGGCCCTCAGAACTAGAAAGCATCACAATCACTCACCTCAATCGAGACGAACCTCATTCTCCCAATGGTATGAGGGATACCATGGGCCAACTCCGGGCCTTACTAACGTCTCCACCATCCAGCTATACAAGCACAAGAACAGGGTGGCGTCAAGGCAGGGAGAGTTGTACTTATACCTTAATTTAACCAAGATAACAATCCATTTACTCAACTAAGCCATAGGACTAGAATCCATGTTACCTTCTTAAGAAAACAATCCTTTTCACAAAGATTTTAGCATTTCAACTTGAGATTGTGATAAGACATTCTTTATTAAGGCATGTGATGTTGTTTAAAAGAATACAAACTTTAACTAGTAAATCAATCAAATAGATCACTATTAATAATTAATAGAGAAGCCGGGGCCATACCTCAACCCCTAAGAATGATATATAATTAAAAGATAAAAAAATATTTACCTTATAGAAATTTGTCGTTTATCGTTGTCTTTGCTCGTTTTAAGAGTTTCAGCACTTGATATATGAGAAGAGAGAGTCTTCTAATACCTTTTCTTACGATTGAAATCATCCGATCATCCCCAAGATTTATCTCCTCTTACTCGTACTCTGACTTTTCTCTCTTTCGAAGGTCTATGGCAAAATAGCCTTCTCTATTCTTCTTTAAAAGAAAAGCTATGGAGTTTTTGGTCTCTTCCTCCGAAAGACCATAGAAATCTAACCTTCTCTTCTAAGAGATTAGATAAGAATGAAGGGATATATACATCTCAAGCTCTAGGATTACCTTGATGCTACTTGCTGCCTTCTTATAGTTTTCTCTGTATAGAGACCCTAACAGAATCAGCAAATTGTTTTGGCCATAACTCTCTAATAAAAACTCAGAATATGGTCATATAACCAATCATCAAAAGAATCGAAAGGCATCTAGTCTACAAGCCATCGCGGCAGGTAGAATAGGCAAAAACGTCTGTATATAGCTGCAAACGCGCTATCTTTAGAAATGCGTTGCTTTTCCACATTTTTAGTATGCATGGACTCTAAATATGTAAAAGTACTCTAAATATGACCTCTTATCACCTAAATTCGAATTTCTATTTCTAGAGATACTTCTCTTAATATGACTATTCTTGTCTTCTTATTTCTTTTAGGATTTTTGGAGCTAATATTTTTATTCTAACACTTTCCTAATGTTTCTAGCCTTATTGTCTCACTCTTCTCTAAGTATACTCTCTTTCCTTATATATTAAAAGAGACACATACATGGCTTGGGAGGGACCTTAAAATTCTCATCGTCCTTCATCCATTCTCATTCAATCACATCATATTACATCTCATCATATCTATCCTCATCACATCTCATCCATTCTCATCTACCCTTATCCACATCACATCACATCCATTCTCATCTACCCTTATCCACATCACATCACATTACATCCATTAACATCTGCTCTCATCCATTCACATCTACTCTGATCCACATCTCATCCATTCACATCTATCCCGATTTACATCTCATCCATTCACATCTATCCCGATTTACATCACATCCATTCTCATCACATCTCATCTATTCACATCTATCCCAACTCACATCACATCACATTACATCCATTCACATCACATCTCATCTATTCACATTTGTCCCAATTCACATCACATCTCATCTATTCACACCTATCCCGACTCACATCACATCATATCACATCTCATCACATCACATCATATCACATCTCATCACATCCATTCACATCACATCTCATCTATTCACATCTATCCCAACTCACATCACATCACGTTACATTCATTCACATCACATCTCATCTATTCACATCTATCCCGGTTCACATCACATCACGTTACATCCTTTCACATATCCTCACATTTCATTCTCATCTCTTCATTCACATCCACATCCACTTATATCACATCCTTTCACATATCCTCACATCTCATTCTCATCTCTTCATTCACATCCACATTCATTTATATCACATCCTTTCACATATCCTAACATCTCATTTACATCCACATCCATTTCACATTTAGTAATATTCTCTATTTTTGATAAAGATGGAACTTTTCTTATATTTCTGCCAATTGCTTGGCCTAGGTAAAGGTTCTTTTTCTCAACGGATATTTTCATATTCTTTCTCAATTTTCTCAAGTGAAATATATTCAATATTTCTCTTTTTGAGTAAAAGATTCATGGGATTTACAAAAATCAATTCTACCCATATTTCCCAATAATGCTCAAAATTCCACTTTTGATAAATACTCATAATTTGAATTATGCTAAAAATTCCTCTTGTTCTATTTAATTTCTTGTATGTCAATTATCATGGGAATTCCTCTTTTTGCATTTAATTGATTAAATTCCAAATGTATGTGAGTATGGAGATGCGAGCCTATAGATGTGAGCCTACATATGTGAGTCTGGAGATGTGAGACTACAAACATGAGCTTATATATGTGAACTTGTGTCATATGTAAATCTAGAGACCTGAGCCTTTAGAGTTTGGAGATGTGAGCCTATAGACATGAACCTACATCCATGAGTCTATGGAGACATGAGCCTACAAAGTCTAGAGACATCAGCCTTTAGATGTAAACATGCACACATGACTCTAGAGATGTAAGCCTATAGAAATGAACCTAGATACGAAAGCCTAGAGTCTAAAGGTGTGAAGTTATAGATGTGAATCTACAAACGCGAGTCTAGAGACGTAAGGCTATAGAAAATGAACCTGAATCATAGGTGACTCGAGGGGTGAGCCTTATCATAAAATAAATTTATCTAAAATTCCTCTTTTCTTTAATAAAAATATCCATTATTCCAAATATGTTAAGAATTCCACTTTTACCATTTAAATGATTGAATTCCAAATGTCATGGGAATTCCTCTTTTATCATGCATAAAATAAATTTATCTAAAATACTTATTATTTTAATAAACCAAAATTTTTCTTTTTCCATTTAATTACATGGATCTCCATTATCATGGGAATTCCTCTTTTTGCATAAAAATAAAATTACCAAAATTATCTCTTTTCTTCATTACTTATTTATGCATAAACACTAAAAATTAGTTTCCCATGAATTTGATGAAAATCGTTCTTTTAGCATAGGATATCCCATCCTAGAATATGTTAGGAAGTCCTCTTTTCACATTATGCATAAAAATGATTTATGTATTGATTTCTAAAATTTTTGCCATAGCTCCGTTGCTATTACTGATAATTTTCAATAAATTTTGAAGGAATAAGACTTTGTAGTACCATTATGATAGAATAACTATCATTAGACCTAATTCTAATTTATGGAAGTAAATCATAATTTTATTAACATATAAGCATTAAAAAGCCATTTCTTTAACCTCAAGCTTAACTAGCATAGAGTTTGATTTTTGAATTGAGAATTAATCAATGAGAAACATCATTTGAATAGAGAATTGGTCATAGGAATGACTATTCTTTTGGGGAGAGAGAGATATACATAAAAAACATCCTAAATTAAGCATAAAGATAAACTTTTCTTAATTATTCATTACAACTCTTGATTTGCATTATAAACACTTAATTAGAAACTTCTCAAGCTTGAGAGGGGTTGAGAAATGAAAACATTAAGAATAGTAGAGAAAAACCATGAAATTACATCTTACCTCTTGATTAGAAGAAGCTCCCAAAACCAATCAATTGGTTAGTGTGTTGAGAGGAAAGCTCCAAGGATAGTTGAAGAGAGAGAGAGAGAGAGAAGCTCCACTCTCTCTAAAAGTAGAGGGCAAAACCCTACTGGACCATACACCTCATCGTCCGGCCGACTGGGAGCAAGGACTCAAGCCGGCCTGTTGCCCTCTCAGGCTCCGTCGCTCGATCCTCTCGCCCCTCAGAGGGATGTCTGTGCACTAGGGTGGGCTAATTCATCACACTAGCTTGGGCCCTTAGGACTAGGCAGCATCACAATCACTCGCCTCAATCGACGAACCTCATTCTCCCAATGGTATGAGGGATACCATGGGCCAACTCCAAGCCTTACTAACGTCTCCACCGTCATCCGGCTATACAAGCACAAGAACGGGGCAGCATCAAGGCAAGGAGAGTTGTACTTGTATCTTAATTTAACCGAGATAACAATCCATTTACTCGACTAAACCATAGGACTAGAATCCATATTACCTTCTTAAGAAAACAATCCTTTTCACAAAGATTTTAGTATTTCAACTTGAGATTGTGATAAGGCATTCTTTATTAAGGCATATGCTGTTGTTTAAAATAATATAAACTTTAACTACTAGTAAATCAATCAAATAGATCACTATTAACAATTAATAAAGAAGCTAGGACCATACCTCAACTCCTAAGAATGATATATAATTGAAAGACAAAAAAATATATATACCTTATAGAAATTTATCATTTATCGTTGTCTTTGCTCGTTAATAAGAGTTTCAGAACTTGATATATGAGAAGAGAGAGTCTTCTAATACCTTCTCTTATGATTGAAATCATCCGATCATCCCCAAGATTTATCTCCTCTTACTCGTACTCTAACTTTTCTCTCTTTCGAAGGTCTATGGCAAAATAGCCTTCTCTTGCACAGCTACAGCATACTATTCTTTTGAAGATCTATGGCAAAATAGCCTTCTCTTGCACAGCCTACGGCATACTATTCTAAAAGAAAAGCTATGGAGTTTTTGGTCTCTTCCTCTGAAAGACCATAGCAATCTAACCTTCTCTTCTAAGAGATTAGATAAGAATGAAGGGATATATACATCTCAAGCTCTAGGATTACCTTGATGCTACTTGCTGCCTTCTTATAGTTTTCCCTGTATAGAGACACTGACACAATCAGCAAATTATTTCGGCCATAACTCTCTGATAAAAACTCAGAATATAGTTGTATAACCAGTCAAAAGAACCGAAAGGCATCTAGTCTACAAGCCATCGCGACGGGTAGAATAGGCAAAAACATCTGTATATAGCTGCAAACATGCTATCTTTAGAAACACGTTGCTTTTCCACATTCTTAGTATGCATGGACTCTAAATATATAAAAGTACTCTAAATATGACCTCTTATCACCTAAATTCAAATTTCTATTTTTGGAGATACTTATCTCTTAATATAACTATTCTTGTCTTCTTATTTCTTTTAGGATTTTTGGAGCTAATATTTTTATTCTAACACTTTCCTAATGTTTCTAGCCTTATTGTCTCACTCTTCTATAGGTATACTCTCTTTCCTTTTACTGAAATCTATATTAAAAGAGACACATACATGGCTTGGGAGGGACCTTACAATTCTCATCGTCCTTCATCCATTCTCATCCAATCACATCATATTACATCTCATCATATCTATCCACATTAAAAGAGACACATACATGGCTTGGGAGGGACCTTACAATTCTCATCGTTCTTCATCCATTCTCATCCAATCACATCATATTACATCTCATCATATCTATCCACATCTATCCTCATCACATCTCATCCATTCTCATCTACCCATATCCACATCACATCACATTACATCCATTCATATCTCATCTCATCCATTCACATCTACCCCGATCCACATCAGATCACATCACATCACATCCATTCACATCACATCTCATTCATTCACATCTATCCCGATTCACATCACATCCATTCTCATCACATCTCATCTATTCACATCTATCCCAACTCACATCACATCACATTACATCCATTCACATCGCATCTCATCTATTCACATTTGTCTCGATTCACACCACATCTCATCTATTCACATCTATCCCGACTCACATCACATCCATTCACATCACATTTCATCTATTCACATCTATTTCAACTCACATCACATCACGTTACATCCATTCACATCACATCTCATCTATTCACATCTATCCCGGTTCACATCATATCACGTTACATCCGTTCACATATCCTCACATTTCATTCTCATCTCTTCATTCACATCCATATCCACTTATATCACATCCTTTCACATATCCTCACATCTCATTCTCATTTCTTCATTCACATCCACATTCATTTATATCACATCCTTTCACACATCCTCGCATCTCATTCACATCCATTTCACATCCACATCCATTTCACATTTAGTAATATTCTCTATTTTTGATACCGATGGGACTTTTCTAATATTTCTGCCAATTGCTTGGCCTAGGTAAAGGTTCTTTTTCACATCCACATCCACATCCATTTCACATTTAGTAATATTCTCTATTTTTGATACCGATGGGACTTTTCTAATATTTCTGCCAATTGCTTGGCCTAGGTAAAGGTTCTTTTTCTCAACGGATATTTTCATATTCTTTCTCAATTTTCTCAAGTGAAATATATTCAATATTTCTCTTTTTATCTAAAATACTCATTATTTTAATAAACCAAAATTTCTCTTTTTCTATTTAATTACATGGATCTCCATTATCATGGGAATTTCTCTTTTTGCATAAAAATAAAATTACCAAAATTATCTCTTTCCTTAATTACTTATTTATGCATAAACACTAAAAATTAGTTTTTCATGAATTTGATAAAAATCATTCTTTTAGCATAGGATGTCCCATCCTAGAATATGGTAGGAAGTCCTCTTTTCACATTATGCATAAAAATGATTTATGTATTAATTTCTAAAATTTTTGCCATAGCTCCGCTGCTATTACTGATAATTTTTAATAAATTTTGAAGAAATAAGACTTTGTAGTACCATTATGATAGATTAACTATCATTAGATCTAATTCTAATTTATGGAATTAAATCATAATTTTATTAACATATAAGCATTAAAAAGCTATTTCTTTAACCTCTAGCTTAACTAGCATAGAGTTTGATTTCTGAATTGAGAATTTATCAATGAGAAGCATCATTTGAATAGAGAATTGGTCATAGGAATGACCATTCTTTTGGGGAGAGAGAGATATACATAAAAAACATCCTAAATTAAGCATAAAGATAAACTTTTCTTAATTATTCATTACAACTCTTAAGAAAAGCCCAATTTTCATTATAAACACTTAATTAGAAACTTCTAAGCTTGAGAGGGGTTGAGAAATGAAAACATTGAGAATAGTAGAGAAAAACCATGAAATTACATCTTACCTCTTGATTTACTTACTTCTCTATCTTAGATGAAGCCCCCAACCAATCAATTGGTTAGTGTGTTGAGAGGAAAGCTCCAAGGATGGTTGAAGAGAGAGAGAAGCTCCACTCTCTCCAAAAGTAGAGGATTTTTAAGGGATAATAGAAAACATGAGTATTTTAATGTAATACTGACATGGTATAGCTCAAAGATGAGAATACAAAAGAATGAGGGTCTATAGGTGAGGGAGGCCACTAGCTGAGTCCAACTAAGTTTTAGAATTTTCCAGCTTCAGTTTGGCTGAATTTGGCCAAGATTTGGACCAGTTTGGCTCCCTTTTTTATTTGGTTTGATCCAGGAGAGAGGAGAGATAAAAATATCACAATTTTTTTGAATTAAAATCTCATCCACATGTGTGAAATAGGTGCCGACCTCAAAGTCTCCCCCCTGCTTACCAAGGTGACAAAAATGTATCATTATTCCAAAATATCTCATTTTTTTAGTAATATCTCATAGTTTTTAACTAATAAACCTTGTACTCAGTCAACTCTTCATCTTATGTGAGCATTTACTCATTTTTAGGTATTTTCTTTTATTCTTTAGATTTATCAAATCCCCACACTTGGATTAATCCTATTGGTCCATAGGAACCTTAATTGGACCATAATCTATAAATTTTTGAAAACCTAGACCCTTAGGCTAAGGTCCCTCATATCATGTTTAATTGATTTCTAATGCACATTGGAAAGTTCATTTTGAACTTCTATTTTAGGGGAAACCATTTCAGACACTAGGAGGATTTTTATATCCAAAGATATCTCAATTTTGGATTATCTCTCTCTAGATATTTTCTCTCTCCTCTAGGCCAAAACATGGTAAAACAAGATCTTTCTTCTAATTTAGAGAGGGGAATAATTTCAAGAACAGAAGGGGAGGTTCTTACAGCTTTACACCTCAAAAGTTGGAGGGAGGAATCTTACATCCTATCCCACTTAAAAAACACGAAATGTCCTCATCTCACAGAGCTCGTAGAGCGAGAGGACAACTCTTTCCCTTAAGATCCAACTGATTCTGGGGTTCCTTATAGTCTGGTCAACCCAACAAAAATCGGGGATAAAAATCCCTTCTACGAGAAGAACATATAGAACTCATTATCATATAACAATTCATTTAGAACATATCATTCAGATCCTTAACACAATAATGGTCCATCATACCGAAAATTTCATCTGAACATTCTTCCACGAGAATTTCAGTGATGTAGGTTTTCAATTTGTCATCCCTTAATTGGATCCACTGGGTCAAAGGTGAACAGCAGCAATCTGTCAGCATAATCCACTAATCTCATAGTGATTTGCTGAAGTCATAATTGTCATTTGAGTTACCAATATCATCACTCGGATTCGTCCCATTCATCCTCATTGTGGCTTTGTTCAACTTATCTTCTTTCAACCAAAATTCAGGAATCATTATCTTTGAATCAGAATTTAAATCAACTCATCAATTCTCATCCAGAATTCTAAAATCATATCAACCAGCATTCGAATTCATCATCTGGATAGCATTTTTGCTTATAATTTCAAGGTCTTAGATTTACTCGTATATATTGTCAGTAAAGAGCTGTAGTTATACCCACGGTATATAGGGGTAGTCACGGTCCTTGGAATTATAAGGCAAATACCATCATATCTAAGCCTCAAGCAAGTCAGGATTCCATATGATTGCAGTACTTCCATCTGAAGACCCAATTACCAATTTATGAATCTTAATTCTGAATATCAATTTGTTTGAATTTCATCACACAATTATAATCTTTTACTGGTACTTCATAAATTTTTGACATTTCTTGCTTCTCGGGTGATCTACATAAGCCAATTCGCACTCATACGAGGAGCTGAGAGATCCCTGTCCCCCTCCGTGCAACAAAATCGAGGGTGCTAGCAGAGCGGAAGTAGCACTTCTTGCGCAGGGCAGAGCCTCTCACTCGGGGCCTCACCCACGGATATCCGGACAAGAGACTAATCCCTCGGTTCTTCCAAAATCGAACCTGAAAAAACTTCCCTCGACCAGAAAGCACGGGCGATTCCTCCAGGATATTTTTATTCTAACGTAGTCAAGAGCCTTAACTAACTAACCAAACTCATCTAACCGAACCTATAAGTCACCTGGTCAGATCAAGGAAGAAACTTGCACTTGGATCATAGAGACCAACGCTTTTTTCCTCACGAGAGGCACAGCCATTGATTCTTTTCCATAGAACAAGACTATCCGAGATTTACTTCATCTATCGTACCATAACAGAATTGAGTCTCATTTTAGGGATCTATCAGTCCAGCCTAACCCCATCATTCCCATGGGTTAGCCAATCGCCCATAGCCAACCAGTGTAGTGATAAGATCCATTTAGGAATTTGGTTATATTTTGTCCCAGGTACCAGGGAAAAGAGTTACCAAGCCCTCTAGCCAGTGCTTCATACAAACTTCAAGATAGTCACACCACTTACACACCCAATATGAAATTGCCTTTTTCATAGATTCAACTGTCTTTAAAACAATCTTTTAATAAAACCATAGTATCCTCCAAAATATCTGGTTGAATTCTAATTTCCAATCATTCCTTCATTGTTGTACCTATGGCATCATTGGCAACCAGAACGCTCACCACTTGTTCACTCAGGGACCTTTTCAATAGTTCCTAACTCATAGTACCCAGCAATATAATCACATAAGAAAATCCAGATGGACTCTTTGTTATAGCAAGTTCAACCAACAGATCCATAAAAGAGCCATGGACTCATCGGTTGAGGACCAGCAAGGTCAATCAACCAGATCCATGCTCGAGTTTAAAAAACAACTCTAACACCTTGTTCTATTTTCTTCCTCGACGCATGCATGGGTATCTTCGGCGACCCAGAGCCCGAGCACCGTATGGTCGGCACCCTCTGGGATCCTTCGCAGGTCACCTAGAACTTCACTCATAGGCCACTTCCTTGGTCCCTCATCCACCGTACCGAAAGCTCACCATTTAAATCGAACCGAGGCTAGTCTCGACCTTGCTACGCGAGACGTCCTCCATTGATTTGACTCTCCATTAGTTATTGCAACTTTTTCACTTAGGTCTCCATGACCTCATTCACAAGATGGTCAAAATGCTTCCCCAGCATTCTTGACATAAAACAGTCATTTAAAAACAGGTCATAAAGACAGTTTCTAACGAACTCTCATCTTTTCATATCGTTCCACATCATTTCTCGTTATTCCACATTCTTCTAAATTAATTTACTTTACTCAATCCACAATTTTGAAGGAATAAGACTTTGTAGTACCATTATGATGGAATAACTATCATTAGACCTAATTCAAATTTAGGAAATTAAATCATAATTTTATTAACATATAAGCATTAAAAAGCCATTTCTTTAACCTCTAGCTTAACTAGCATAGAGTTTGATTTTTTAATTGAGAATTTATCAATGAGAAGCATCATTTGAATAGAGAATTGGTCATAGAAATGACCATTCTTTCGGAGAGAGAGAGATATACATAAAAAACATCCTAAATTAAGCATAAAGATAAACTTTTCTTAATTATTCATTTTACAACTCTTAAGAAAAGCTTGATTTGCATTATAAACACTTAACTAGAAACTTCTCAAGCTTGAGAGGGGTTGAGAAACGAAAACATTGAGAATAGTAGAGAAAAACCATGAAATTACATCTTACCTCTCTATTTTATCTTAGAAGAAGCCCCCCAACCAATCAATTGGTTAGTGTGTTGAGAGGAAAGCTCAGAGAGAAGCTCCACTCTTTCCAAAAGTAGAAGATTTTTAAGGGATAATAGAAAATATGAGTATTTTAATGTAATACTGGCATGGTATAGCTCAAAGATAGCCTCTATAGACTGGGCAATCCCTACGAGACCATACACCTCATCGTCGGCCAGCTGAGGACTCAACTTGGCCTATCGCCCTCTCAGGCTCCATCGCTTAATCCTCCTGCCCCTTAGAGGAATGTCTACACGCTAGGGAGGGCTTATTCACTGCACTAGCCTAGGCATGCAGAACTAGGCAGCATCACAATATTCGCTTCCATTGGTGAAATCTTATTCTCCCAATAGTATGAGGGATACCTTGGGTCGACTTTGGGCCTCGCTAACGTCGTTGCCCAGCTACACAAGCACTGAAATGGGGTTAGCATCAAGGCGGGGAGAAGATATACATATACTTCTTAACTTAATCAAGATAACAATTTACAAACTAAACTACAGAATATGACAGATTTCATCACTTTTATTGAGAAAACAATAATTTCACATAAATTTTGGTATAAAGAAAAGTGGCATCTTCTTTCTTATTTTCTTTAAAGTTAACATTAAAGATTAATAATTAAAAAATCCTCCTTTTAAACGATGACCAATCTAACCTGGTAATTAATTCTTTGTGGGGCTCCCAAAGGGAAGAGATGGGGCGGCATCTGGAGCAACCTCTCTAGACTCGTTGTGCGCATCTCTCGAGTGATATTTTGGCGCTTTTGTGAAGAAGCCATTCTGCCCGCCTTCTTGTAGCCCACGACGTCACAAATCCAATGCTTCAATCAGATCACAAATCGAAGCTTTTTTGCTCAAGTTATCAGCAAAAAAACTCCTAGGTGTGAACCACCTCTAAGAGCCTAAAAGCCCTTACTAAAGTCACCGCTAATGGGGAGGAAGGTGTCCTTAAAACTAGATTTGTAGGGAGAAGGCTGCAGTTAGAGGGAGAGAAGGGAGAGAAGGGAGAGAAAGGAGAGTCCTCCTGTTAACCCATGACGGACACATACTATGTTTTACATCATTAATTTAAATATTCTGAGTCATGGGCCGGGCTTGTCGGTACCATATGTTAAGGATGAAGGGATTGGGTGATCGCCGATGAGAGGCGCACCTTGGATATCAGTAGGATAAGGGTTAGGGTCGGCCGGCCATGTATGGGCGCCCAAGTGTGAACGGCCAAGTCACCTATATGAGTCAAATGTAACCCTAAAATCCTCATTCTCATGTGTTGTGAATAGAAGAGTGCTCTTGCCTTATCTCCTTGTTTTCCTTCTCCTGCGTGTGTGAGAGAGAGAGAGAGAGAGAGTGAGAGAGCGATCGAGCGCACTGTGTAGCGGCACGGCGAGGCGGCGGAGAGGCGGTAGAGCGACAACGGCGGCTCCTCCTTCACGGCTGCGACGCGGGAATCCTTCAAGGCGGCAGTTAAGCGGTGAGTGACACACCTTTTGCATTCTGTTTTGAGCTTGCCTTCCTGGTTGTATGCTTGCAGCCATTCGTGGCTCGCATACGGTGTTCGGTAAGTCCCCAGCTACGACCTGTGCGGCAAAAGCGCACATTTTTGGCGCCGCTGCCGGGGAGTTGCCCTGCACCAAGCTCCAGTTTGCAGCTCGGCTGCTGCGTGAAGTTTAATCTACACTGTAGGAAAGCGACTGAGTGTTTGCTGTTGAGGTGTTTCTGTGGTTTACAATCTCTGTTTCTGTAATTTGTCTTCTGCATTTCTGTTTATTTTGTTGGCGCACGATCGGTTATCTGGTTTTCTGCGTGGTGTGAGGGGGGTTTCTGAATCCCCAGATCTGGGCTGTGTGCGAACTGCGCTGCGGCCAAGGCTGAACCCTAAGGAAACCCTAGAAAACTTATCTCACAAAATTAAAAAAATAGAAAATAAAAAAATAAAAAAATTATAAAAAAGAAAAAAGAAAAAATTAAATTTTAATTGCAAAGAAAGAACCGTTTTAATTGCAAAGAAAGAACCGAACATGTGGAGAGGAAAGATTTTCTAATTGGAAAAAAAATTTTGAAAAAGAAAGAACCCCAATCGACCCACGACCCCGGCCCCGGCCCCGGTCTCGGTCTCGGTCTTTTGATATATACATATAGGAGAGTGAGCCTCCATAGCTTTCTCTCAAGTGAGAGCTTATGGGAAGTTGTGCCCTATATGTAGCCCACTCCCCAAGGAGTAAAGTGAGTATGTGGGATAAAGCCCTCACCCTTTCCTCCACAAGCAAATAGGCTTTTGCCCCTTCCCCCCAAGGGAAACGGACTGTTTTGAGGACTACAGGAGCTCTAGATAGGCGAACACGGTGCTGTAAAGCACACTAGGATCCTTTGAACGATACGCTCGTTTCGAGCTATCATACGCCCTAGTCCAAGTTTGACCGTAAGTAAGGGGGTCAAAAACGGGTTAAAAACAACACAAAAACAAGTAAAAACGGGGTGCGAAACACCTAAGAAACCACTTGTGTGAGTTTCAAGGGTAGTTACCAACGCACGTAGGGTACCCACGTCACATGCATCTACGTTCTGGTCGGGTATTAGAGCCTGAACCACTAGAAAGCGTTTCAGTCTACGCAGGCTCACACCATCCCTCCACGTTGGCATCTTGGCCTTCGGCTGGAACCCAAGGGAGTGCAACCCAAGATCCACGAATAGTGGATAGTGACTCATCCTCTGACTCAGAAGCCATGGAAGGGCACCCTACCAAGAACCCTGAGGAGACAAGCCAAAACATGCCAGTGTGGGCCCCACAACCTGGATCTAGCATGTTTAGTCGTCTAATAGAGACCTTTAGTAGAGCTACACGCTCTGAACATGTGACAAGCGAAGTAAATGAGGAAGGAGGGGTAGTAGATTCGCCATTCACATCTTATGTGGACCCTACCCTCCCAAGGAGTGTCCATGTGGATATTCTACCTACTTCGTTTAATGAGGGGCCTACTGAGCTACCAACTTCCGATGCTCTTCCTAAAGTAGAGGTCCCTAGAAGCCAACCCATAAGAAGTGACATTGCGTCCACTTCAAGAGAGCCGTTTGGCACACCAAGTCTAGATGGGATATTTCTCAATGAAAATTGGGAATATGATCTACACACAGAGACTCTAACTGACCTATACACAGGTTACACATACCATGTAGGTTGGTTAGAAGTCCTACGATCTACATCTAGCGCCACTAATCTAGAGGAGCAACAACACATGATATGTGAGGTGATTCATAGAATTATCCAAATTGAGAGGCAAAATAGGGGAGTGAACTTAGTTTCCACTGGCCCTATGAGGTTTTTGGATACGGGCAAGGCCAAACAACCAACCCTATCACAATTGGAGACTCCCTCGGTGAGTCCCATAGACCCTTCATATGTTGTTTCGCCTGGAGTCTCAATGCAGGTTGAGCCCACGAGTAGTAACTTTAGCTTTCCAACCTTGGCTCAACTTTCCATTAGGGAATCCGCAATGCCTACCCCAATGATGAGCGTAGCTGAAAGTGCACCTGTTACCGCTGTAGTTAGTACGACACCGCTACCTAGTGGAACAGTACCTACAACAGTGCGTGCCAGTGCCTATCGACCCTATGTACCTATCGCTACTCATGCTCAGGTAGCTCCTACGCCTCCTAGTATGCCAATGGCATATGCTCCACGACCGCTTTATCATAACCATTATCCAAGAGGAGCTAGGCCTAGTCACATATCATATCCTACGTCATTTGCCAACCTACTCAGACCAACACCAACTCCTATCAGCCAGGCTATCCCAGAAGTGCCTCCACCAACTATGCCTGCTCACCTAGGTGATCTCGCAGCGTTTGCTCAGACGATCGGACGATCTATTGCGGAAAACATGCGGGGTATGCCTGAGAGAGAACCTAGAAGCAAGGCAGTACAAGTGGCTAAGCTCACTCAAAACTTCAGTGGTAACGAGGATGTTAGGAAGCACATTGAAGTCTTTGAACACGTGTGTGATTCCTTGGAAGAGCACAATGAGCTGCATAAGTGTAAAGCCTTAGGCTTAACCTTGAGTGGGAAGGCCGGAGATTGGTATCGAACCTTAAGGGTTGAAGAGCGCACTCACTACCCCACTCTCAAGAGATTGTTCTTGAAAGAATACATACGCGAGGGTGTGCTTTGGGGGGTAGCATCTCAACTTCAAAAAGCCGAACGCGAGGAAGGGGAGTCAGTGAGAGACTTTATAAGCCGATTGAAGCATCTAAATTCTCGCTGCACTCCTGATGAACGCTTCAATAACAACCAACTCCTCGATAGATTCATCCGAGGATTGCGCCACGAGGACATTTACAATGGCCTAGTCATTAGAGGTCTTACAACGTGGGAAGCAGTCACTGCCAATGCAATCCAGTTAGAAGACAACTTGATGATTGCAGGTAAAAAGGTGTCTTCAGAAACAAAATCCGTTAGTTCGCAAGTATCTGGGCACGAGCCAATGATAGTAAAACCTATTGCCAAGGAGCCCAAGATATCTGAAATGTCTGTGGCTAACCTTACTAAGGCTCTCCAAGAATACTTTAGGGGTAATCGAGCTCCTCAGAATAGCCATATGTACCCAAGGAGAGAGCAACAATGGTGTTCGGTGTGCTTAGGACCACATAGCACGAGTGAATGTCCCACATTCAGGGTTAAATTCAATGGGAATTGCAATGCATGTGGTAAGTATGGCCATCAATCTAAAGATTACCTAACACTTAAGCGAATGTTGGCAAACCAGGCACCACTAGCTTGGTCAAACACACCTCAAGTACCCGCGCTAATGCCTGCACAACCTGTCGAGCAACCGTCACAGCACATAGTTCCAAGGAATCCGAATGTAGTCCAGTCTGTGCCGTTACCACCGCCAGTGCTAGGACCACAACCTCCACATCCAAGGATTACCCCAATAAACCAGATGGGTTGTGAGTCACATAGTGCATGTGGGGATTATGAAGAGGAGATAGACCCCACTGCTCCATACGGGATTGATACGTTTGAAATGATTCCCCAGTACTACATGGAGGATCATTTTGGGCAAGTCAAGCCTGTATATCAAGCGGCTGCTCTCGCCACAAGAGGGCAAAACCTTAACACCTTGGCAAGGAGACCACCTCTTCAATGCTACGAGTGTGGTGGACCACATCGTGTAGCGGAGTGCCCTAATAGGCTACAGAAGATCTCTACTCAGATGCAACCAAATCAAGCGAGCACATCGGGAATGCCGGTACTTACATGTAATCGTTGTGGCATAGATCATTTGATCGCTCAATGTCCACATAATCCTAATGCACCCAAGATTACGCCATTGAATTTGGTTGAGGTCACCAACCAAGCACGAGGAACCACACCCGTTGTACCCGCGAATGTAGTTACACGATCAATGCTTCAAAATCAAAACTACATTCTTGAAGAGAGGGATACTGCATCAATCGCTCAGGCAAAGAAAAAGAAAACACGACGAAAGAGATCGCTTAATGCCACGAGCTCCAAGCCCAGTTCAAAGACCAACATAGGGACAGGAGACGACCCCGTGTATATGAATGATCCTGAAGATGATTCCGATTCAATAGAAACCATGGGGACCAAAGCCACTACCTTAAGGGAGGAACCCACTCGGGAGCTCAATGAAGGAGAATCAAACGAGTACATAAATAAGGGAAAACCGAAGGAAACTTCCTCAGCCCCACAACCAAGTCAGTCAATGCCCTCTCGACCACCCAAACTGACTGAGACTCCCCAAGACAAGCCACGTGGGCCAAAAACCCTCAAGAAAAAGATTGGAACTTACCCAAACCCAGTTGAGGAGATTGAACAAGTGCAACATTTAAGGGGTTTGGTGGAAGAAACACAAAGAGAACTGGAGCCAAACCCGAGAAAAATCAAAATTCCAGACACAGTGTTTCCTACGCAAGTTCAGCCTCACCGGAACCATAAACCGTTAGCTATACCTAGTATCATTCGGGAAGAAAGCGAGGATAGGACATCCGGAAGTGGGCAAACACCCTTCTTGCTGGAAAGAATGTTTAGTGAGGGATTGCCTGACCCCATTGAAGAGGAAGTGATTCCATCTTCACCAGTCCCTAGTCAAGGGGCGATGTCTCGAAAAGTACCATTGAATGTGTCTAAGCTAATGGATTTCATGTCCTCTGAAATCAGAACCACGATCATATCCAAATTATACGGAGATCCTGAGCTATTCTTAGCTCTTTGAGCATTTCTCAATGGAGAACTAAAGGCGGGGCTACCACAATTTGCAAATATGGATAGACCCGACACGCTTCAAGATGAAGGGGAACATTGGGATCTACAACCCAACCTAGATGAAGACTCGGTCGTTGAAATACCTGTGAACAAGTTGGGTCAGTACTTTGAAGGGGACGAATCTAATGCCACCCTCCCCATTACTACCAAGGGATTAACTCTAAAGGGAATCCTTGATGGTGGTGCTGGAGTGAGCATTGTGACTAAAAACTGTTGGGAATCTATGGGAAGGCCTCACCTTGAAGTCACAAACATAGTGGTTAAGATGGCAAACGGAACCATAGCTAAACCTATTGGAATGTTAAGGGACCTCAAGATCAAGGTCCTGGGATACAAGGTAAAACATACCTTCATTGTAATGGATTTCTCCAAGCATCCTATGTCATATCAAATGATCTTAGGTCGTCCTTTCATGAGGGAAGCACAAATGGTGCATGACTGGTCGAAAAACCATGTCTACCTACAATTCCAGGACTCTGTCATTCGAGTTGATCTTGAGAATGGTCGTGCACATCCTTTAGGAAGCAAGGTTATCATTGATAATCGATCGGATACCACTATTCACTCCGCCCCATTAAGGTATTGCTATACATGCAAAAAAGAGACTGATGATGGGAAGGATTCTCCTTACATGGATGTCCTACCGGGTATGACTGAGTCGGATAACGTGGATTGGGTACACTTAGCGGCAACCATAGACACATGGGGAAATAGAGGCACAAGCTGGGTAACACCTGACGGGCAAGATATGCCACCGTTAGTGCCAATGAACATGATAGGTGTTATGCACTTGACTCCTGATGACGAGAACGTGGCAAACTCCACTGACACTGACAGTAGTGAAGACTCAGACCAATGCAACTCTGAGTATGAATCTCAACAAGAAGAAACTGACTCTGAGCCTGATGGGGGGGATAAATCAAATATTCACCCAAATGTGGAAGCAAGGTGCTCAAGGCCTAGGACAGTGGCCTCCTGCAGTTCATCCGAAAGTGAAGATCGACCAAGTGAGTCCGAATCTGATAGAAACAAAAATCAAAAACTTGGTAAGAAGAAAACGAGACATAAGCGCCAACGCTATCGAGCTAATGTACGAACTGCAATAAACAAGGAGCGATCCACTGCAGAATGGCTTAGTTATGTAGGAGCCATTGATGCTCATCGGAAGATAGCAGATAATTGGGGACAATACCTCCAAAGTGTCATGTGGTGTATTCCGCAACCTCATGACGTCGCCCAATTAGAAATCGAAGAGAAGCCAAAACTAAGTCGTACTGCAAGAAGGCGGCAAAACCAAGAGTTGGCTCAACAACAAAAGGAGGCGGAATTAAAAGAAAAAAACCGAGCACAACAAGAACCAGTAGACTTACACCCCGCACCCGAGCATTTCAAATCATTCACCACAGGGGAACGTAAAGTAGTCTACACAAAAGCCCAACGAACGCCTACCAATGGGAGTAGCGGTGTCTACGATGGCCCTGCGGTAGTCAAGGAGATAGACTTAGCAGATCCGGGTGAGGAGTCTAAACCAGTTTTTATTGCTCAAGACCTCACCAAGGCGGAAGAAGCTGCACTTATGAAGCTTCTTAAAGAATTCAAGGACATATTTGCTTGGACATATCATGATATGAAGGGTGTTCCACCCTCGGTGGTGCAACACACGATTCCAATGATTAGTACTGCTAAACCAGTCCAGCAACGTCCCTACCCAATGAATCCTAAGTACGCAAAGATTGTACAAGAGGAAATTGAAAAGCTGGTAAAATGTGGATTCATATACCCAATTGAGCACTCAGAATGGGTTTCTCCGATAGTCATCGTGCCAAAGAAGAATGGGAAACTCAGAGTGTGCGTTGATCTCAAAAAGGTTAATGCAGCCACCAGAAGGGATCATTACCCCTTGCCATATTCTGAACATGTGCTTGAAAGAGTGGCAGGCAAGGAGGCATATAGCTTTTTAGATGGGTACTCGGGTTACAATCAGATCACAATTGCAGACGAGGACCAAGCTAAAACAGCGTTTATCACAGAGTTTGGAGTGTTTGCCTTTCGCGTCATGGCTTTTGGCTTGACCAATGCACCTGCAACATTCCAACGATTGATAAACACGGCCTTTAAGGAATATCTAAGGGACTTCTGTGAAGCTTTCTTAGATGATCTTTGTGTTCATTCTTCGTGGGACGAGCACTTGATGTGTTTACGAAAAATATTTGAAAGGTGTAGATTATATCGCATCTCCTTGAATCCTTTCAAATGCCAATTCTGGGTTAAACACGGAGTTATCTTAGGGCATATAGTGTCCAAAAATGGGATTTCCACTGACGAGAGTAAAATCAAGGTCATTCTGGAATTGCCACCACCCACCAACTACAAGGGAGTCCAACGCTTTATGGGCCACGTTGGTTATTATCGAAGGTTTATTCTATTCTTCGCCGAGATAGCTCGACCATTGTATAAGCTTCTCATTGAGTTTATTTGGACCGAAGAATGTGACCGTGCCTATGAGCTATTAAAGAAGGCCTTGGCGAGTGCTCCAATCTTGAGAATGCCTAACTGGGATTTACTCTTCCATGTGCATATTGATGCATCAAACTTTGCTATTGGGTGTGTTTTAACTCAACCTGGAGAACACAAGCTAGACTACCCCATTAGCTTTGCCAGTCGCCAGTTGAACGATGCTGAGATGAACTACACCACTACGGAGCGAGAAGGGTTGGCAATGATATATGCAGTAAGGAAATTTCGTTATTACCTCCTTGCCACCAAGTTTGTTTTCTATGTAGATCATCAAGCATTGTTGTATCTGGTAAACAAACCATGCTCCACAGGAAGAATCACACGATGGCTATTGATTCTTCTTGAGTTTGATTTCACCGTTGTTGTGAGACCTGGCAAAAAACATGTTATGGCTGATCATTTGTCTCGCATACCTAATGGTGAGGCTCCTACGGGGATTGATGATGACTTACCAGACACTTCCCTGTTCATGGTGGAGACAATGCCTGAATGGAGTGAGAAGATTGTTAACTTTTTGGTTAATGGCTTTCCACCCAAGGAGCTTCGCAAAGATCTAGCTCGAAAGCTAATCAAAGAATGTGAACCATATTGCCTGATAGCTGGGACTCTTTATAAAAGAGGAAAGGATGACGTTCTTAGGCGTTGTGCCCGAGAGGATGAGTATCTATACATTTTGCAAGAGGCACATATGGGCGTAGCCGGTGGTCACTTCTCAGGAGACTTAACTGCGCGAAAGATCTTACAATCAGGGTATTGGTGGCCCACTATGTTCCAAGATGCATCACTCTTTGTGAAGGGTTGCGATGAATGCCAACGATATAAGAAACCCCAGAGGAAAGATCAGATGCCCCTACATCCAATCAAAGTAAACCAACCATTTGAAAAGTGGGGTTTAGACTTTGTAGGTCCAATTAGCCCAGCGGCCCGAAACACACAATCTCGCTATATTATTGTGGCCACTGACTATATGACCAAATGGGCTGAAGCGAAAGCGACACGTAAGGCAGATGCGAGGACAACAGCCAAGTTCCTCTTTGAAAATATAATCACACGCTTCGGTTGTCCTTTTGAACTTGTGAGCGACAATGGTACACATTTTATAAATGAAGTGATTAAGGAGCTCACAACAAATTTCATGATATCCCATCATAAATCTACTCCTTATTATCCGCAAGCGAATGGCCAAGCCGAGAGTACAAACAAGACATTAATCTCTGTTTTGACAAAGACAGTTGAAGCTCATCGCACGGATTGGGATCTAAAGCTTACGACAGCTTTATGGGCCTATCGTACTGCGTACAAAGTGGCTATTAATTGTACACCATTCAAAATTGTATATGGCCAAGAAGCAGTCATGCCGTGGGAATTTGTCATTCCTAGTCTTCGTGTTGCTACTCAAGAGGGATGGGATGGTAATCCCTTAGTAGAGCGTCTATATATCCTTGAGAGGCTAAACGAAGAAAGACAATTGGCTGTATACAATGCCCTTGTGGAGAAGGATAGAAGGAAAAAATGGTTTGATCGCCATCTAAAGGACAAGGACATCAAGGTTGGGGATAAAGTCCTGATGTATGGAGTGCGAAATGAAAAGAAGAAGCTCAAATATGCTGGTAAGGGACCATATAGAGTATGTGAAATTACCCCGCAAGGTACCATCAGAGTGGAGACTCTCGACGGAGTTGAAACCATTGGATTCCTTAATGGGAGTAAATTCAAACGATACTATGACCCCCTGAGCCAGGAGGAGTTACATGCAATCCATCAAAAGAAGGCAGCTAAACAAGAAGCTCAGCTTAAAAAGATACAAGCAAGAGTCGAAGCCAAAGAACGTCAACAGCGTGCTAGGAGACAACGAGAAGCCAACTTGGGAATTACGCAAGTATTTTTCGAGGAAGCAGAAGAGGATGCACTGGAATCTGACCCACCTCTAAGATACCCAATTGAGTTACAGAGTCCTTACGGGGAGGTGCTGTACAATGCATTATTGGATACAGGAGCTCAACACAATTTGCTATCATATGGCGTGTGGTGTCAACTGGGAAAACCACCTCTATCCAAGAGTTCTATCCAAGTTCAAGGAATCAACAAGAAGAAAACCCCCGTCTCAGGAATTCTGCACACTCCGGTTGCCTATGACAAGGGAACCATAATTCAAAGCTTTTTGGTTATGCCAGCTGGCACCATGGAAGGGACTGTAATCTTAGGGCGCAAATGGATGATGGCCACCAAGTGCAATATCGATTGGGCAACCAGACAAGTCACAACGCAAGAACCAACACTAGGTCTGACCGCTCAAAATCCCGCACCTAAGTCATCCACTCAAATATTAGATAATGAAAAATCACAAAGTCCAGTGGCAAAACCATCTTCGATTGTTGGCCACCCCTCTAACGCTTCAACGCCAAGAGTGGAAACAGGCAAGGTGGTCCCTAAAGCTTTGCTTACTATGCCAAAGAGTACATACAAATGGGTCCCCAAAGCTTCGCTAATAGCTACTTCCCCTGCTCAATCTCGTTCAGCCACCACCAAGAAGCCTCGTAAAAGGAAATCAGCCACCCACCCGAGAAAGGGCAATGTAACATCACGATGGATCCCTAAAAAATTATTAGTAGCCCAAGGGTACTACGAGGGAAATGACCAGATTTGGGTCCCTAAACATAAGCTGAATCCCTCTACATCACCTGTAAAACCTTGCAAACCAATTGTTGCCACCCCAACGATAATTCAAGATCGTGGTAAGGGAAAGGTAACAGAGTGCTCCATACCACTTCTTCCAGAGTTAGTTTGGATTCCCAAACGATATCGATCACTACCACCTAGCTCAGGAAGGGGGGAGCCACATGAAGCTTCTAGCTCCTCATGCCATGCACACACTCATATAGAAGTTTCTACATGCTCTACACCTACTCTTGTCAACACCCAACAAAAAACCGATAAGTCTACGTCTCCCCTTGTAATAGTAACGTCGGAAAGCATTTCCTCCATTCGTCAATGGGAGCGTACACTACCATCTCTGCAATTGGATGTGGCCACAAGGGTCATAAAGAGCTATCTGCCCACATCACAACCTATGACCCGCTGGGCAAATTGGTTCCAAGAGGCTGCAACATCATTGCAAATAATATGATCTGCCCAAGGAAAGGGGGAGCATGTACTCACGCTTGACATTTTAATGCTTCCTCCTTAACCTTCTCCCCTGACCATGTAATTGCCAAATTCAAGGGGATGTATATATATAGCTTCATACATAAAAAACAGAGAAAAGAAAAACAAAAAATAGTAAAAAGAGCAAGAGCACAAAACAAGAGAAATATCCGTATACAATCAAGAATTAGATTGACCTGTCTAAACCTACTGATGCTATATCTGTGTTTGCAGATATGGCAGATGCCCGATCATCATACACTTCATCCACTCCTACCTTTGGTGAGAGGTATCATCTATACCTTTCTCAGATATTCCACATGTGCTATCCTGTAATTGAAACTGAATGGGATCATATAGATGTACTAGCCAGAGAAGAAAATGTTGAGGAATTAGAATGGCTAATTCGCCTATTGACCATGACTGACCCCTACTCTGTAGAGGACATATCCCCGATAGCCCAATGCTTTCCTTTTCCACAAGATGACTATCCTCGCATGGTTACATTTTTGATGAGTTTATGTGGATGGGAAAATGAAAAGGAAATATCTGACAATGATGAATGGACGGATGAAACTCATGGCACTACCGAGGTTGACTTTATTTGTTTGGATGATGCGGATAGAGGCTTAGCCTTAGGGCTAGAGCCAGGACTCTACAACATCCTCTTACCGTATCCTCAGTAGTAGTGTGGTGACTGGTAGGTAGGTTAGCGTTTCCAAGTTTTTTCTAGTTCAGATTCCTTAATAAGTCTTGAAATTTTCACACTGATGTGCCTCTCGAGGTATAGCGCTTGTTAGTTGATTGTACAGGTTAAAAACTTTGAGGTGGGTTCGCTTCCAAGTCCAGAGACTGCCGCAACGTTCATCAAAATATATCTACATCAAATTGCAAGCTGTCTCGTCAAATCAAGGAGATCTCCAATTACAGGTGTAATTCTTCCATACCCACTCTCTTTCATTTTTACTGTTCAATCAATTGCATAAACTATAATGCAAGACCACATGGAAATTGTCAATGTACTACTTAGTTTTTGAAGTTGCTTGCATGCTAGTGTAAATCATTAATGAGCTTAACTTTATTGGAAATATTCCTAGGCAGCATGACGTCCTTAGTTAACCTTGGAATACGATTGTCTTAGGTCTAGGGTAAAACCATCTTAATGTTTGACACCTGGCCATGTGTGTGTTGACCTCTAGGACATAGCTATTACCCCTTTGTCGAAAAGATGCAAGACAAAATATAGTTCAGGAGCGAAGATCAAAAGAAATAGATTTAAAAAAAAAAAAAAAGAAAGCCTACAATAAATGGCAATACAAGCCTATGATGTGCTTCAATGTTGGCCTATCGCCTTATTGACACTTGGTAGGTGAGGAGTATTCTACTCCAAACCGATGCCTTGGTTGGTAGGGGGTAGCCTTGCCTAAAGTGAGCTAATAGATTCCTGGATAATGCCTTGTGTTAAACATGGTACCAGGATCGATGTTAGTTTTGCCTTAGGAAGGTCGCCATTGTGTAAAAATTGTCACGTGCATTTTAAAAAAAAAAAAAGGCAAAAGGCTCCTGTAACTCTAATGTTTCTTGTGTCCCTAGACTCGTGGTATTAACTTGTTCTTAGAGTAGACACAGTGTGGTCATCTGTTTATTTATTAAGCTTGGTTATTTACCTTGACTTACGCCAGTTATAAACCTTGATTAACCTTTGACACCTTGCTTACTCTGGATTTACTTTCAATAATTTTAAACTCCTGTTAATTTGCTACACTAGCTCATTCATGTGACCCTTAAACTAAGTTCTCATAACAACATCCATTGTGGTCTAACATGCTTGAATTTATACACTTTATATCTTTTGAATTCGAGCATACTTTCACTCTACTTCCCTGTTTTGCAGACGGTCAACAACAACAACCCTCTCGAGCTTACCATACCATAGCTTCCGAGGACGGAATCTACATCAGGAAGGGGGGCATGTTAACCCATGACGGACACATACTATGTTTTACATCATTAATTTAAATATTCTGAGTCATGGGCCGGGCTTGTCGGTACCATATGTTAAGGATGAAGGGATTGGGTGATCGCCGATGAGAGGCGCACCTTGGATATCAGTAGGATAAGGGTTAGGGTCGGCCGGCCATGTATGGGCGCCCAAGTGTGAACGGCCAAGTCACCTATATGAGTCAAATGTAACCCTAAAATCCTCATTCTCATGTGTTGTGAATAGAAGAGTGCTCTTGCCTTATCTCCTTGTTTTCCTTCTCCTGCGTGTGTGAGAGAGAGAGAGAGAGAGAGTGAGAGAGCGATCGAGCGCACTGTGTAGCGGCACGGCGAGGCGGCGGAGAGGCGGTAGAGCGACAACGGCGGCTCCTCCTTCACGGCTGCGACGCGGGAATCCTTCAAGGCGGCAGTTAAGCGGTGAGTGACACACCTTTTGCATTCTGTTTTGAGCTTGCCTTCCTGGTTGTATGCTTGCAGCCATTCGTGGCTCGCATACGGTGTTCGGTAAGTCCCCAGCTACGACCTGTGCGGCAAAAGCGCACACCTCCCTTAAGTCTATTCACACGAGGGGTGGGGGGAGAGCAGCTAAGGACACTCTACTCTCTCAACAGTGAGGGGAGGCAAGAAATATTCTACAGAGGGCTTACTTGGAGATGGGCAAAAATGGCTTATTGGAGGAGGGTTGCAGAGGGTTGTCGGGTACAGTCCCGCACAGAGTGTCAGGTATACGGGCGCTGTGCAAAGTATCGGGTACGAGCAAAGCAGGGTGCTGGGTGTCACGGCGGCGGACGACCATGAGGTGCTGGGGGGTTTATATAGGTGCAGTTACGGGTACGGGTGCAAGGAAAGGAAGAGCAAAGCATGGGTGCAAAGGATAGTGTACGGTGAAAGTACACCGACCTGTGGCTTGCATGGGCCTAGGGAAAGGAATGGTACCTATGCATGGGCAAAAGCTATGGTACGCATGTATCTTCCGAGTCAAAGGCAAGTGTCCACGTGGCAGTCTGTGTGGACTCTGTGTGGACCGTATACTAGGGCGGTCAGTCTTTAGTCCTTGTGCGGGTGTTTTACGAGTGCCCGAGTGTGTGTACAACCTCTTTTTGGGGTGGGGATCCCTAATTTGGGGCATCGGCCTGGATATGCGTGTCAAAGCGCCCGACGGTGCGAAAAACAATTTCAACGAAAATGTCTAGGGTGTATCCCTGCTCGTAGGGGTTCTGATCGTTTGTCAATTGGACACTCGGTCATGCATTTATTAAGGTTTAAGTTTATTGTATTTTTTAACTAAAAATTTACATATAGGCTCGATCCGGTGTCTGTTTTTTGGATGCTGTAAAATCCTATATTAGGATAAAATCACGTGTAGATTCCAAATTTGGACTCAAAATTCTAAGATTCTAAGTGGAAACATCTCATTTATTGAAATTTTTAGATTTTTACACCACAAAAAGATCATAAATTCATGGGCATATATTATTATTGAAGATGGGCATGTTACATAAGCAGTGTTTTTTTCTTTGTGATGGCTATATTGATGGGTTGGTTTTTTCTCGAGATCTCATGTCTGAGGCTTAGTGTAGTGGGTTTATTTTCCATTGAAGTGTGTTAGTGGCTTTGCTTATGAGTTGGGTGCATGTTTACCTAATATCTAACAAGATTACCATATCAGCTTCTTGGAATAGAAGAGTTGTTATGAAATTTTCTTTTGGGAGTGCATATTTTTTCAACCAAGGCTTGTCATGATTGTGATTGGGGCTTAACAAAGAGTCATAGAGTGCTCTCCTCTTGTATATTTTAAGGGTTAGGAGTCTGATGTAGGGTAGCTATAGAGGCAAAGACTGATTGGTGCTCGTTATCTCACAGCATGTAGTTCACACAACCACCTTGCATGCCGTGTGGTAGTGGGCCCATAGAGGAGAGTACAACTTATGTTCAAAATCACTCATCGTCTCGTCGATGCTTCTACCATCTTGGTGAGAATAGTGCACAATGTCTTGTTGGTGTTTTCAGCCTAGCCGTTCACTTATGGGGGTAGTAAGGTGTCAACTTTCTGTGCACCACAAGGAACTCCCTAAGCAAGAACTCACCACTTCATTTATAAAATGTGTGTCACAATTGCGTAGTAATTTTAGTGGGAAACTAAAATGAATGATCACATTCTCGTAGAGAGGAACTTGATGATATCTCTTGCATCAACATTCTATGTAGCTTTGGCCTTAGCCCATTTCGTGAAATAGTCTGTGGTTGTTGGCGATGATAATGAAACATGCATGGGTTTTCTTAGCAGCCAAGTTCATGGGACCCACAAAATCTAAATGGTCTAAAATTAATGGGGTTAGGGGCACCAGTCCTTCTCCTAGACTATGGTAAACCTTTGGCATTCTTCGCATTGTTTGTTGATAAACTCAGCTATGTCTCTAAAGAGTGTAAGCTGCAAAAACTCATGCCTAGAGAACCTTGCACAGATAGTCATGTCCCTGGCAAAGCGTCCTCCACCTATGTGAGAATGGGCTTAGCCAATAATGGTGACAAAGTCATCTTCATGAACGCATGTCCTTAATGATGTCGTCTTGACCCTTCTTGTAAAGCATTCCCACTATCAATTCATAGGGGGGCTGCCTTCCTAATTGGTCATCTGGCTGTGATGGGTCGATCAATGGGAAATCCATTGGCCAAGAAGGGGGTGTTACTCCATTCTAGTAATTGGTCAATGTGGAGCAGTGGAGCATTGGGAAGATCATCTTCCAGTCCTAGAGAGGTTTTTCCATTTGGATTTCTTGAAAGGTGGTCAGCATGGGGACATGCACATACCCCTTTCACACAGTGATGGTGAAATTGAACTCCAAAATAATGAGCAACCATTTGGTGATACACCCCATGGTGTAAGGCGTATTCACCAAATACAACACTGCTGGTTGACAAAGAAAACAAATTTGGTTAGCTAGCGGGTAATGCATGTACTTCTTTTTATGACATATACAATGGCTAATGCCTCTCTCTAAATGGTTGTCTAGTTGTGTTCACAACATCATTAAGTTGATAGCTAGCAAAGGTCACAGGGATGTCCATGTTTTGCTCCCCTAGCTATGCTAGCACATATCCACCTAGAAAATGTTGTTGTGTCAATATGCACATGGAAAATTAGGTCTCAGTTTGGGGGATCTCAATGTGGGTGCACTTGCTCTAATGCCTTCTTCAGTTGGTATACAAAAATCGTTTGTCCATTCGAAGAGCTTGTATAAAGCTCTAGCATATATGGCATACAAGAAGATGAATCTTCTATAATATCCTATGTGCTCCATGAATCTCTACACCCCCTTGATGAGTGGTGGCAACTCTAAGATCACACGAATCTTGTTTTTGTCAGTTGGAGATGTTGTTCTTGGGAACGATGTGTCCAAGGATGATTTTAGTCGGTTTAATGAGATGCGATAGAGTTTGTATCTCTCAAAGACTAGTCAAAGATGAGCAAGATGCTCCTTCCACTTGGAGTGCACACATAGATTATTAATAAATATCTCCAAAATCTTTTGAAGGATATCCTTAAAGGCTATACACATCAAGTGTTAGAAGGAGGTTGGGGCATTGGTCAATTGTGTAGAAAATGTTGACTTGTATGGGTCAGCTAGGTTGATTGTCACTTGGTTGTATCCAGATAAGCCATCCAAGAAGTTGTAAGCTTCAGGTCTGGTGACTCTTTCCAACATGTGGTCTATGTAGGGCAAGGGGTAGTGACTAAGAACTATGGTGGCATTAACTTTTTTAAGGTTAACAAACACTCTAAGCTTTCCATCCATTTTGGGAATGATTACTATCGGCAACATCCACTTGATATGCTCAATTTCATACATAGATCTCGGGTGGATAAGCTTGTCTAGCTCATCTTTACCATTTTATCGTACTTGGGATATTCATGGTAAAGAAGAGCTTGTCTAGCTCTTCTTTACCATTTTACCATACTTGGGATATTCATGTAATAGGCTCTCTCTTTGGATGGTTTTGTGCCTTCACGCAAAGGGATGGTGTGTTTTACCACTTCCAGAGGAATTCCCTTCATGTTAGTGTATTTCCAAGGGAACACATCCTAAAATTCCATGAGCAAAGCTATCAATTCTCCTTGTGCTCAGAGGTGAGGTCCTTGGCAATGAACATTAGTTTAGCTTCTATACCTGGGGGGGCTAGGAAGATTTATATTCTTAACCTTGTACGGCCTTCATATGAAGCATGTGGCTTTTTTCTTGGGCTTCTTTAAGCCTTCTTGTTGTGTACCACTTTGTTCCCGATGTTGTAGGATTTAAAGTAATCGGGCACTTGCCTCATATCTTCCTCTTAAGTCTCGCGAGCTCTTTGAGTTTTATTTCTTTGTCTGCCTATTGAGCTTTCGTCTATCAACTCAATAGAGCTTGTCTTGCTCGTGGGCTTTTTGTCACTTTTATAGACCACTACCTTAGTCTGAATGGTGACCTTATTTAGGATAGCTTCCGACTATTGAGTATAAGCTTCATGTGAATCCACGGCCTCAAGCTAGTGAAGATCCATCTCCATGGGGAGAAATACTTCTTAGGCTTTCTATATGCAGTTTCCTCCTTGGCCAGGTATTAGTGGGCAGCACAAAGGTTGATCCCTCTATGGAGGAGTCCTTTTGCTAGATGAGTTACTGTTAACCCATGACGGACACATACTATGTTTTACATCATTAATTTAAATATTCTGAGTCATGGGCCGGGCTTGTCGGTACCATATGTTAAGGATGAAGGGATTGGGTGATCGCCGATGAGAGGCGCACCTTGGATATCAGTAGGATAAGGGTTAGGGTCGGCCGGCCATGTATGGGCGCCCAAGTGTGAACGGCCAAGTCACCTATATGAGTCAAATGTAACCCTAAAATCCTCATTCTCATGTGTTGTGAAGAGAAGAGTGCTCTTGCCTTATCTCCTTGTTTTCCTTCTCCTGCGTGTGTGAGAGAGAGAGAGAGAGAGAGTGAGAGAGCGATCGAGCGCACTGTGTAGCGGCACGGCGAGGCGGCGGAGAGGCGGTAGAGCGGCGACGGCGGCTCCTCCTTCACGGCTGCGACGCGGGAATCCTTCAAGGCGGCAGTTAAGCGGTGAGTGACACACCTTTTGCATTCTGTTTTGAGCTTGCCTTCCTGGTTGTATGCTTGCAGCCATTCGTGGCTCGCATACGGTGTTCGGCAAGTCCCCAGCTACGACCTGTGCGGCAAAAGCGCACATTTTTGGCGCCGCTGCCGGGGAGTTGCCCTGCACCAAGCTCCAGTTTGCAGCTCGGCTGCTGCGTGAAGTTCAATCTACACTGTAGGAAAGCGACTGTGTGTTTGCTGTTGAGGTGTTTCTGTGGTTTACAATCTCTGTTTCTGCAATTTGTCTTCTGCATTTCTGTTTATTTTGTTATTTATTCGCTCCGCGTGTGGGCGCACGATCGGTTATCTGGTTTCTGCGTGCGAGAGGGATTTCTGAATCCCCAGATCTGTGCTGTGTGTGCGAACTGCGCCGCGGCCAAGGCTGAACCCTAAGGAAACCCTAGAAAGCTTATCTCACCAAAAAAAAAAACAGAAAAAAAAAATTAAAAAAAATTAAAAATCAAAAATTAAATTTTACTTCTAAAGAAGAAACCAAACATGTGAAGAGGAAAGATTTTTCAATTGGAAAAAAATTTGAAAAGAAAAAACCCCCAATTGACCCACGACCCCGGCCCCGGCCTCGGTCTCGGTCTTTTGATATATATATATAGGAGAGTGAGCCTCCATAGCTTTCTCTCAAGTGAGAGCTTATGGGAAGTTGTGCCCTATATGTAGCCCACTCCCCAAGGAGTAAAGTGAGTATGTGGGATAAAGCCCTCACCCTTTCCTCCACAAGCAAATAGGCTTTTGCCCCTTCCCCCCAAGGGAAACGGACTGTTTTGAGGACTACAGGAGCTCTAGATAGGCGAACACGGTGCTGTAAAGCACACTAGGATCCTTTGAACGATACGCTCGTTTCGAGCTATCATACGCCCTAGTCCAAGTTCGACCGTAAGTAAGGGGGTCAAAAACGGGTTAAAAACAACACAAAAACAAGTAAAAACGGGGTGCGAAACACCTAAGAAACCACTTGTGTGAGTTTCAAGGGTAGTTACCAACGCACGTAGGGTACCCACGTCACATGCATCTACGTTCTGGTCGGGTATTAGAGCCTGAACCACTAGAAAGCGTTTCAGTCTACGCAGGCTCACACCATCCCTCCACGTTGGCATCTTGGCCTTCGGCTGGAACCCAAGGGAGTGCAACCCAAGATCCACGAATAGTGGATAGTGACTCATCCTCTGACTCAGAAGCCATGGAAGGGCACCCTACCAAGAACCCTGAGGAGACAAGCCAAAACATGCCAGTGTGGGCCCCACAACCTGGATCTAGCATGTTTAGTCGTCTAATAGAGACCTTTAGTAGAGCTACACGCTCTGAACATGCGACAAGCGAAGTAAATGAGGAAGGAGGGGTAGTAGATTCGCCATTCACATCTTATGTGGACCCTACCCTCCCAAAGAGTGTCCATGTGGATATTCTACCTACTTCGTTTAATGAGGGCCCTACTGAGCTACCAACTTTCGATGCTCTTCCTAAAGAAGAGGTCCCTAGAAGCCAATCCATAAGAAGTGACATTGCGTCCACTTCAAGAGAGCCGTTTGGCACACCAAGTCTAGATGGGATATTTCTCAATGAAAATTGGGAATATGATCTACACACAGAGACTCTAACTGACCTATACACAGGTTACACATACCATGTAGGTTGGTTAGAAGTCCTACGATCTACATCTAGCGCCACTAATCTAGAGGAGCAACAACACATGATATGTGAGGTGATTCATAGAATTATCCAAATTGAGAGGCAAAATAGGGGAGTGAACTTAGTTTCCACTGGCCCTATGAGGTTTTTGGATACGGGCAAGGCCAAACAACCAACCCTATCACAATTGGAGACTCCCTCGGTGAGTCCCATAGACCCTTCATATGTTGTTTCGCCTGGAGTCTCAATGCAGGTTGAGCCCACGAGTAGTAACTTTAGCTTTCCAACCTTGGCTCAACTTTCCATTAGGGAATCCGCAATGCCTACCCCAATGATGAGCGTAGCTGAAAGTGCACCTGTTACCGCTGTAGTTAGTACGACACCGCTACCTAGTGGAACAGTACCTACAACAGTGCGTGCCAGTGCCTATCGACCCTATGTACCTATCGCTACTCATGCTCAGGTAGCTCCTACGCCTCCTAGTATGCCAATGGCATATGCTCCACGACCGCTTTATCATAACCATTATCCAAGAGGAGCTAGGCCTAGTCACATATCATATCCTACGTCATTTGCCAACCTACTCAGACCAACGCCAACTCCTATCAGCCAGGCTATCCCAGAAGTGCCTCCACCAACTATGCCTGCTCACCTAGGTGATCTCGCAGCGTTTGCTCAGACGATCGGACGATCTATTGCGGAAAACATGCGGGGTATGCCTGAGAGAGAACCTAGAAGCAAGGCAGTACAAGTGGCTAAGCTCACTCAAAACTTCAGTGGTAACGAGGATGTTAGGAAGCACATTGAAGTCTTTGAGCACGTGTGTGATTCCTTGGAAGAACACAATGAGCTGCATAAGTGTAAAGCCTTAGGCTTAACCTTGAGTGGGAAGGCCGGAGATTGGTATCGAACCTTAAGGGTTGAAGAGCGCACTCACTACCCCACTCTCAAGAGATTGTTCTTGAAAGAATACATACGCGAGGGTGTGCTTTGGGGGGTAGCATCTCAACTTCAAAAAGCCGAACGCGAGGAAGGGGAGTCAGTGAGAGACTTTATAAGCCGATTGAAGCATCTAAATTCTCGCTGCACTCCTGATGAACGCTTCAATAACAACCAACTCCTCAATAGATTCATCCGAGGATTGCGCCACGAGGACATTTACAATGGCCTAGTCATTAGAGGTCTTACAACGTGGGAAGCAGTCACTGCCAATGCAATCCAGTTAGAAGACAACTTGATGATTGCAGGTAAAAAGGTGTCTTCAGAAACAAAATCCGTTAGTTCGCAAGTATCTGGGCATGAGCCAATGACGGTAAAACCTATTGCCAAGGAGCCCAAGATATCTGAAATGTCTGTGACCGACCTTACTAAGGCTCTCCAAGAATACTTTAGGGGTAATCGAGCTCCCCAGAATAGCCATATGTACCCAAGGAGAGAGCAACAATGGTGTTCGGTGTGCTTAGGACCACATAGCACGAGTGAATGTCCCACATTCAGGGTTAAATTCAATGGGAATTGCAATGCATGTGGTAAGTATGGCCATCAATCTAAAGATTGCCTAACACTTAAGCGAATGTTGGCAAACCAGGCACCACTAGCTTGGTCAAACACACCTCAAGTACCCGCGCTAATGCCTGCACAACCTGTCGAGCAACCGTCACAGCACATAGTTCCAAGGAATCCGAATGTAGTCCAGTCTGTGCCGTTACCACCGCCAGTGCTAGGACCACAACCTCCACATCCAAGGATTACCCCAATAAACCAGATGGGTTGTGAGTCACATAGTGCATGTGGGGATTATGAAGAGGAGATAGACCCCACTGCTCCATACGGGATTGATACGTTTGAAATGATTCCCCAGTACTACATGGAGGATCATTTTGGGCAAGTCAAGCCTGTATATCAAGCGGCTGCTCTCGCCACAAGAGGGCAAAACCTTAATACCTTGGCGAGGAGACCACCTCTTCAATGCTACGATTGTGGTGGACCGCATCGCGTAGCAGAGTGCCCTAATAGGCTACAGAAGATCACTACTCAGATGCAACCAAATCAAGCGAGCACATCGGGAATGCCGGTACTTACATGTAATCATTGTGGCATAGATCATTTGATCGCTCAATGTCCACATAATCCTAATGCACCCAAGATTACGCCATTGAATTTGGTTGAGGTCACCAACCAAGCACGAGGAACCACACCCGTTGTACCCGCGAATGTAGTTACACGATCAATGCTTCAAAATCAAAACTACATTCTTGAAGAGAGGGATACTGCATCAATCGCTCAGGCAAAGAAAAAGAAAACACGACGAAAGAGATCGCTTAATGCCACGAGCTCCAAGCCCAGTTCAAAGACCAACATAGGGACAGGAGACGACCCCGTGTATATGAATGATCCTGAAGATGATTCCGATTCAATAGAAACCATGGGGACCAAAGCCACTACCTTAAGGGAGGAACCCACTCGGGAGCTCAATGAAGGAGAATCAAACGAGTACATAAATAAGGGAAAACCGAAGGAAACTTCCTCAGCCCCACAACTAAGTCAGTCAATGCCCTCTCGACCACCCAAACTGACTGAGACTCCCCAAGACAAGCCACGTGGGCCAAAAACCCTCAAGAAAAAGATTGGAACTTACCCAAACCCAGTTGAGGAGATTAAACAAGTACAACATTTAAGGGGTTTGGTGGAAGAAACACAAAGAGAACTGGAGCCAAACCCGAGAAAAATCAAAATTCCAGACACAGTGTTTCCTACGCAAGTTCAGCCTCACCGGAACCATAAACCGTTAGCTATACCTAGTATCATTCGGGAAGAAAGCGAGGATAGGACATCCGGAAGTGGGCAAACACCCTTCTTGCTGGAAAGAATGTTTAGTGAGGGATTGCCTGACCCCATTGAAGAGGAAGTGATTCCATCTTCACCAGTCCCTAGTCAAGGGGCGATGTCTCGAAAAGTACCATTGAATGTGTCTAAGCTAATGGATTTCATGTCCTCTGAGATCAGAACCACGATCATATCCAAATTATACGGAGATCCTGAGCTATTCTTAGCTCTTCGGGCATTTCTCAATGGAGAACTAAAGGCGGGGCTACCACAATTTGCAAATATGGATAGACCCGACACGCTTCAAGATGAAGGGGAACATTGGGATCTACAACCCAACCTAGATGAAGACTCGGTCGTTGAAATACCTGTGAACAAGTTGGGTCAGTACTTTGAAGGGGATGAGTCTAATGCCACCCTCCCCATTACTACCAAGGGATTAACTCTAAAGGGAATCCTTGATGGTGGTGCTGGAGTGAGCATTGTGACTAAAAACTGTTGGGAATCTATGGGAAGGCCTCACCTTGAAGTCACAAACATAGTGGTTAAGATGGCAAACGGAACCATAGCTAAACCTATTGGAATGTTAAGAGACCTTAAGATCAAGGTCCTGGGATACAAGGTAAAACATACCTTCATTGTAATGGATTTCTCCAAGCATCCTATGTCATATCAAATGATCTTAGGTCGTCCTTTCATGAGGGAAGCACAAATGGTGCATGACTGGTCGAAAAACCATGTCTACCTACAATTCCAGGACTCTGTCATTCGAGTTGATCTTGAGAATGGTCGTGCACATCCTTTAGGAAGCAAGGTTATCATTGATAATCGATCGGATACCACTGTTCACTCCGCCCCATTAAGGTATTGCTATACATGCAAAAAAGAGACTGATGATGGGAAGGATTCTCCTTACATGGATGTCCTACCGGGTATGACTGAGTCGGATAACATGGATTGGGTACACTTAGCGGCAACCATAGACACATGGGGAAATAGAGGCACAAGCTGGGTAACACCTGACGGGCAAGATATGCCACCGTTAGTGCCAATGAACATGATAGGTGTTATGCACTTGACTCCTGATGACGAGAACGTGGCAAACTCCACTGACACTGACAGTAGTGAAGACTCAGATCAATGCAACTCTGAGTATGAATCTCAACAAGAAGAAACTGACTCTGAGCCTGATGGGGGGGATAAATCAAATATTCACCCAAATGTGGAAGCAAGGTGCTCAAGGCCTAGGACAGTGGCCTCCTGCAGTTCATCCGGAAGTGAAGATCGACCAAGTGAGTCCGAATCTGATAGAAACAAAAATCAAAAACTTGGTAAGAAGAAAACGAGACATAAGCGCCAACGCTATCGAGCTAATGTACGCACTGCAATAAACAAGGAAAGATCCACTGCAGAATGGCTTAGTTATGTAGGAGCCATTGATGCTCATCGGAAGATAGCGGATAATTGGGGACAATACCTCCAAAGTGTCATGTGGAGTATTCCGCAACCTCATGACGTCGCCCAATTAGAAATCGAAGAGAAGCCGAAACTAAGTCGTACTGCAAGAAGGCGGCAAAACCAAGAGTTGGCTCAACAACAAAAGGAGGCAGAACTAAAAGAAAAAAGCCTGGCACAACAAGAACCAGTAGACTTACACCCCGCACCCGAGCATTTCAAATCATTCACCACAGGGGAACGTAAAGTAGTCTACACAAAAGCCCAACGAATGCCTACCAATGGGAGTAGCGGTGTCTACGATGGCCCTGCGGTAGTCAAGGAGATAGACTTAGCAGATCCGGGTGAGGAGTCTAAACCAGTTTTTATTGCTCAAGACCTCACCAAGGCGGAAGAAGCTGCACTTATGAAGCTTCTTAAAGAATTCAAGGACATATTTGCTTGGACATATCATGATATGAAGGGTGTTCCACCCTCGGTGGTGCAACACACGATTCCAATGATTAGCACTGCTAAACCAGTCCAGCAACGTCCCTACCCAATGAATCCTAAGTACGCAAAGATTGTACAAGAGGAAATTGAAAAGCTGGTAAAATGTGGATTCATATACCCAATTGAGCACTCAGAATGGGTTTCTCCGATAGTCATCGTGCCAAAGAAGAATGGGAAACTCAGAGTGTGCGTTGATCTCAAAAAGGTTAATGCAGCCACCAGAAGGGATCATTACCCCTTGCCATATTCTGAACATGTGCTTGAAAGAGTGGCAGGCAAGGAGGCATATAGCTTTTTAGATGGGTACTCGGGTTACAATCAGATCACAATTGCAGACGAGGACCAAGCTAAAACAGCGTTTATCACAGAGTTTGGAGTGTTTGCCTTTCGCGTCATGGCTTTTGGCTTGACCAATGCACCTGCAACATTCCAACGATTGATAAACACGGCCTTTAAGGAATATCTAAGGGACTTCTGTGAAGCTTTCTTAGATGATCTTTGTGTTCATTCTTCGTGGGACGAGCACTTGATGTGTTTACGAAAAATATTTGAAAGGTGTAGATTATATCGCATCTCCTTGAATCCTTTCAAATGCCAATTCTGGGTTAAACACGGAGTTATCTTAGGGCATATAGTGTCCAAAAATGGGATTTCCACTGACGAGAGTAAAATCAAGGTCATTCTGGAATTGCCACCACCCACCAACTACAAGGGAGTCCAACGCTTTATGGGCCACGTTGGTTATTATCGAAGGTTTATTCTATTCTTCGCCGAGATAGCTCGACCATTGTATAAGCTTCTCATTGAGTTTATTTGGACCGAAGAATGTGACCGTGCCTATGAGCTATTAAAGAAGGCCTTGGCGAGTGCTCCAATCTTGAGAATGCCTAACTGGGATTTACTCTTCCATGTGCATATTGATGCATCAAACTTTGCTATTGGGTGTGTTTTAACTCAACCTGGAGAACACAAGCTAGACTACCCCATTAGCTTTGCCAGTCGCCAGTTGAACGATGCTGAGATGAACTACACCACTACGGAGCGAGAAGGGTTGGCAATGATATATGCAGTAAGGAAATTTCGTTATTACCTCCTTGCCACCAAGTTTGTTTTCTATGTAGATCATCAAGCATTGTTGTATCTGGTAAACAAACCATGCTCCACAGGAAGAATCACACGATGGCTATTGATTCTTCTTGAGTTTGATTTCACTGTTGTTGTGAGACCTGGTAAAAAACATGTTATGGCTGATCATTTGTCTCGCATACCTAATGGTGAGGCTCCTACGGGGGTTGATGATGACTTACCAGACACTTCCCTGTTCATGGTGGAGACAATGCCTGAATGGAGTGGGAAGATTGTTAACTTTTTGGTTAATGGCTTTCCACCCAAGGAGCTTCGCAAAGATCTAGCTCGAAAGCTAATCAAAGAATGTGAACCTTATTGCCTGATAGCCGGGACTCTTTATAAAAGAGGAAAGGATGACGTTCTTAGGCGTTGTGCTCGAGAGGATGAGTATCTATACATTTTACAAGAGGCACATATGGGCGTAGCCGGTGGTCACTTCTCAGGAGACTTAACTGCGCGAAAGATCTTACAATCAGGGTATTGGTGGCCCACTATGTTCCAAGATGCATCACTCTTTGTGAAGGGTTGCGATGAATGCCAACGATATAAGAAACCCCAGAGGAAAGATCAGATGCCTCTACATCCGATCAAAGTAAACCAACCATTTGAAAAGTGGGGTTTAGACTTTGTAGGTCCAATTAGTCCAGCGGCCCGAAACACACAATCTCGCTATATTATTGTGGCCACTGACTATATGACCAAATGGGCTGAAGCGAAAGCGACACGTAAGGCAGATGCAAGGACAACAGCCAAGTTCCTCTTTGAAAATATAATCACACGATTCGGTTGTCCTTTTGAACTCGTGAGCGACAATGGTACGCATTTTATAAATGAAGTGATTAAGGAGCTCACAACAAATTTTATGATATCCCATCATAAATCTACTCCTTACTATCCGCAAGCGAATGGCCAAGCCGAGAGTACAAACAAGACATTAATATCTGTTTTGACAAAGACAGTTGAAGCTCATCGCACGGATTGGGATCTAAAGCTTACGACAGCTTTATGGGCCTATCGTACTGCGTACAAAGTGGCTATTAATTGTACACCATTCAAAATGGTATATGGCCAAGAAGCAGTCATGCCGTGGGAATTTGTCATTCCAAGTCTTCGTGTTGCTACTCAAGAGGGATGGGATGGTAATCCCTTAGTAGAGCGTCTATATATCCTTGAGAGGCTAAACGAAGAAAGACAAATGGCTGTATACAATGCCCTTGTGGAGAAGGATAGAAGGAAAAAATGGTTTGATCGCCATCTAAAGGACAAGGACATCAAGGTTGGGGATAAAGTCCTGATGTATGGAGTGCGAAATGAAAAGAAGAAGCTCAAATATGCTGGTAAGGGACCATATAGAGTATGTGAAATTACCCCGCAAGGTACCATCAGAGTGGAGACTCTCGACGGAGTTGAAACCATTGGATTCCTTAATGGGAGTAAATTCAAACGATACTATGACCCCCTGAGCCAGGAGGAGTTACATGCAATCCATCAAAAGAAGGCAGCTAAAGAACAAGCTGAGCTTAAAAAGATACAAGCGAGAGTCGAAGCCAAAGAACGTCAACAGCGTGCTAGGAGACAACGAGAAGCCAACTTGGGAATTACGCAAGTATTTTTCGAGGAAGCAGAAGAGGATGCACTGGAATCTGACCCACCTCTAAGATACCCAATTGAGTTACAGAGTCCTTACGGGGAGGTGCTGTACAATGCATTATTGGATACAGGAGCTCAACACAATTTGCTATCATATGGCGTGTGGTGTCAACTGGGAAAACCACCTCTATCCAAGAGTTCTATCCAAGTTCAAGGAATCAACAAGAAGAAAACCCCCGTCTCAGGAATTCTGCACACTCCGGTTGCCTATGACAAGGGAACCATAATTCAAAGCTTTTTGGTTATGCCAGCTGGCACCATGGAAGGGACTGTAATCTTAGGGCGCAAATGGATGATGGCCACCAAGTGCAATATCGATTGGGCAACCAGACAAGTCACAACGCAAGAACCAACACTAGGTCTGACCGCTCAAAATCCCGCACCTAAGTCATCCACTCAAATATTAGATAATGAAAAATCACAAAGTCCAGTGGCAAAACCATCTTCGATTGTTGGCCACCCCTCTAACGCTTCAACGCCAAGAGTGGAAACAGGCAAGGTGGTCCCTAAAGCTTTGCTTACTATGCCAAAGAGTACATACAAATGGGTCCCCAAAGCTTCGCTAATAGCTACTTCCCCTGCTCAATCTCGTTCAGCCACCACCAAGAAGCCTCGTAAAAGGAAATCAGCCACCCACCCAAGAAAGGGCAATGTAACATCACGATGGATCCCTAAAAAATTATTAGTAGCCCAAGGGTACTACGAGGGAAATGACCAGATTTGGGTCCCTAAACATAAGCTGAATCCCTCTACATCACCTGTAAAACCTTGCAAACCAATTGTTGCCACCCCAACGATAATTCAAGATCGTGGTAAGGGAAAGGTAACAGAGTGCTCCATACCACTTCTTCCAAAGTTAGTTTGGATTCCCAAACGATATCGATCACTACCACCTAGCTCAGGAAGGGGGGAGCCACATGAAGCTTCTAGCTCCTCATGCCATGCACACACTCATATAGAAGTTTCTACATGCTCTACACCTACTCTTGTCAACACCCAACAAAAAACCGATAAGTCTACGTCTCCCCTTGTAATAGTAACGTCGGAAACCATTTCCTCCATTCGTCAATGGGAGCGTACACTACCATCTCTGCAATTGGATGTGGCCACAAGGGTCATAAAGAGCTATCTGCCCACATCACAACCTATGACCCGATGGGCAAATTGGTTCCAAGAGGCTGCAACATCATTGCAAATAATATGATCTGCCCAAGGAAAGGGGGAGCATGTACTCACGCTTGACATTTTAATGCTTCCTCCTTAACCTTCTCCCCTGACCATGTAATTGCCAAATTCAAGGGGATGTATATATATAGCTTCATACATAAAAAACAGAGAAAAGAAAAATAAAAAATAGTAAAAAGAGCAAGAGCACAAAACAAGAGAAATATCCGTATACAATCAAGAACTAGATTGACCTGTCTGAACCTACTGATGCTATATCTGTGTTTGCAGATATGGCAGATGCCCGATCATCATACACTTCATCCACTCCTACCTTTGGTGAGAGGTATCATCTATACCTTTCTCAGATATTCCACATGTGCTATCCTGTAATTGAAACTGAATGGGATCATATAGATGTACTAGCCAGAGAAGAAAATGTTGAGGAATTAGAATGGCTAATTCGCCTATTGACCATGACTGACCCCTACTCTGTAGAGGACATATCCCCGATAGCCCAATGCTTTCCTTTTCCACAAGATGACTATCCTCGCATGGTTACATTTTTGATGAGTTTATGTGGATGGGAAAATGAAAAGGAAATATCTGACAATGATGAATGGACGGATGAAACTCATGGCACTACTGAGGTTGACTTTATTTGTTTGGATGATGCGGATAGAGGCTTAGCCTTAGGGCTAGAGCCGGGACTCTACAACATCCTCTTACCGTATCCTCAGTAGTAGTGTGGTGACTGGTAGGTAGGTTAGCGTTTCCAAGTTTTTTCTAGTTCAGATTCCTTAAACGAGTCTTGAAATTTTCACACTGATGTGCCTCTCGAGGTATAGTGCTTGTTAGTTGATTGTACAGGTTAAAAACTTTGAGGTGGGTTCGCTTCCAAGTCCAGAGACTGCCGCAATGTTAATCAAAATATATCTACATCAAATTGCAAGCTGTCTCGTCCAATCAAGGAGATCTCCAATTACAGGTGTAATTCTTCCATACCCACTCTCTTTCGTTTTTACTGTTCAATCAATTGCATAAACTATAATGCATGACCACATGGAAATTGTCAATGTACTACTTAGTTTTTGAAGTTACTTGCATGCTAGTGTAAATCATTAATGAGCTTAACTTTATTGGAAATATTCCTAGGCAGCATGACGTCTTTAGTTAACCTTGGAATACGATTGTCTTAGGTCTAGGGTAAAACCATCTTAATGTTTGACACCTGGCCATGTGTGTGTTGACCTCTAGGACATAGCTATTACCCCTTTGTCGAAAAGATGCAAGACAAAATATAGTTCAGGAGCGAGGATCAAAAGAAATAGATTTAAAAAAAAACAAGCCTACAATAAATGGCAATACAAGCCTATGATGTGCTTCAATGTTGGCCTATCGCCTTATTGACACTTGGTAGGTGAGGAGTATTCTACTCCAAACCGATGCCTTGGTTGGTAGGGGGTAGCCTTGCCTAAAGTGAGCTAATAGATTCCTGGATAATGCCTTGTGTTAAACATGGTACCAGGATCGATGTTAGTTTTGCCTTAGGAAGGTCGCCATTGTGTAAAAATTGTCACGTGCATTTTTTTTTAAAAAAAAAAGGCAAAAGGCTCCTGTAACTCTAATGTTTCTTGTGTCCCTAGACTCGTGGTATTAACTTGTTCTTAGAGTAGACACAGTGTGGTCATCTGTTTATTTATTAAGCTTGGTTATTTACCTTGACTTACGCCAGTTATAAACCTTGATTAACCTTTGACACCTTGCTTACTCTGGATTTACTTTCAATAATTTTAAACTCCTGTTAATTTGCTACACTAGCTCATTCATGTGACCCTTAAACTAAGTTCTCATAACAACATCCATTGTGGTCTAACATGCTTGAATTTATACACTTTATATCTTTTGAATTCGAGCATACTTTCACTCTACTTCCCTGTTTTGCAGACGGTCAACAACAACAACCCTCTCGAGCTTACCATACCATAGCTTCCGAGGACGGAATCTACATCAGGAAGGGGGGCATGTTAACCCATGACGGACACATACTATGTTTTACATCATTAATTTAAATATTCTGAGTCATGGGCCGGGCTTGTCGGTACCATATGTTAAGGATGAAGGGATTGGGTGATCGCCGATGAGAGGCGCACCTTGGATATCAGTAGGATAAGGGTTAGGGTCGGCCGGCCATGTATGGGCGCCCAAGTGTGAACGGCCAAGTCACCTATATGAGTCAAATGTAACCCTAAAATCCTCATTCTCATGTGTTGTGAAGAGAAGAGTGCTCTTGCCTTATCTCCTTGTTTTCCTTCTCCTGCGTGTGTGAGAGAGAGAGAGAGAGAGAGTGAGAGAGCGATCGAGCGCACTGTGTAGCGGCACGGCGAGGCGGCGGAGAGGCGGTAGAGCGGCGACGGCGGCTCCTCCTTCACGGCTGCGACGCGGGAATCCTTCAAGGCGGCAGTTAAGCGGTGAGTGACACACCTTTTGCATTCTGTTTTGAGCTTGCCTTCCTGGTTGTATGCTTGCAGCCATTCGTGGCTCGCATACGGTGTTCGGCAAGTCCCCAGCTACGACCTGTGCGGCAAAAGCGCACAGTTACTAGCTATTCCTAGCTTTTGAAGTTACTTTGTCAGCTCCCATAAGGCATGCTACACTGAGCATGAACAGCAAGGTGATTTCTATCTTGTTAAGTTGTTCAAACCTTGTTCCTTGCAAGATTTTGGGGGAGAGTGTCCATGGTTGCCAAGACATGTACCCAATCCTTAGAGTCGTTAGGCTCTAGGAGAGGTTCATAGTGTTAATTTCCATCTCCAACATATACACCTATTGACCAAAGCAGTTCAGATCATTGTAGTAGACTCATTGGCAAGAAAGCCTCGACCCATAAGATGAGTCTTCCCTATCTCCAAGTTTATCTTGAGGGATTGGTTTTACCTATGTATATATAAATATGATTGGTTTTTACCTATGTATATATAAATATGATTGGTTTTTACCTATGTATATATAAATGTGATTGGTTTCCTCATGAACTAGTCTTTCTTCTCTCATATAAAGCCTTCTAAGGATCATTGTGTATGACCTTCTTCTCTGAAAATCCATCACCATGAATGTATGGTGGATGCTTCCTTTGAAGGTCTTGATTTTGGCATCTTGCATGCTTACAAGTTTCATTATGTTCCCATCGACAAGATTCACTCTATGAGGCTTATGCCTATGAGTGGCAGGCCTCCCAAAAATCCTTGGTTATTATGCTAACACCAACACCACCATCCAAGATTGCAGACATCATTAGACCCTTGTACACGATAGGTAACACAGTATTCATTTCGTTGCTCTCAAAATAGTGTTCCAGCTTGTTCATGGGCACTTTTAGATGTCCTTTGGTTTTGGTTATGGAGGGAGGATGCTCAATGGGGCAGGGCTTGTCCTCCTCCTCCTCAAGTTTAGGTTCAATTGAGTTCCCATTCATCCAGTTAGATAAGTCTATCCAAATTTGTAAATTTTCTTACAAAAGAGAACTTATCAAAATATGAACTTTTGTGAGAACAAAAAGGTTGTAAGGCTTGCTATGTCTCGCGAGGGTGATACTCCCACTCATTGGGTTCATACTCACTATGAGGTGGGCTAGGACCTACAAATGTTTAAGGGATGTGCATTGATCCTTCCCTAGGAGGCAATGCCTCTAAAGGAGAAGCTCTAAATGAGATGAGATCCTCTCGGAGAAAATGTTGTATTGGCTATGGTGGCCCATGGAAGGTCATCTTTCACATCCCAGTAAGTCCTCCCTCACTGAATCTAGCAATGTGGGGCTAGGACCTGCCAATGTTTAAGGGGTGTGCACTGATCAAGGCAGTGCCCTCTAAAGGAGACGCTCTAACGAGATGAGATAAAGTCGTTTTGCTGATCACCTTGGAGAAAATGCTGCATTGGCTTGGTGACCCATGGAAGGCCATCTTTCACCTCCCACTGAGTGCTCCCCCACTATCTTGCAATGTGAGGCTTAGTTGGATTGTTTCTAGAGGGCAGAGGCTCCAAATTTGGTTTATGGCCACTTGAGAATGGTTATGGGTCTATCTAAGGCCTTCGATGAACTCTGGGGTTCCCTCATTGGGTCCATGATTGGCTCTAGGATAGGATTTGGGATACACTCAAGAAGGGTAAGTGGTTCACACTCGACCACTTACTTTAGCAGCACTAGCTCTAGTTCATAGCCTTACCTTCCTCACAAGCTCTTGGGCTTGTTTCAATCTCTCTTTCTCCAACATGGGGTTGGGATAAGCATCTCCGTGTGTTTCTTTAGGAAGTTTTTATAGTCTGTGGGTTTCTTTTACTTGGGAAAAGTGGGTTTGAGCAAGAGATTGCTAGTTGTCTATGTAAGGAGGAAACTTTTGAAGTTCTCGTCTGAACCACTTTCAATGGTCACATGACATTGTTGCCTTTGTGACAAACTGATCATGTGTTGTGTTTACATGTGCTCTTCGAGTTATTTTCCTTCTAGACCCTTGGTTCTAGTTCATTAGCCTATTTAGTGATTGTTGCATCCTTTAGGGCTTACTCCCAAAAGGCTTTTTGGTTGCTTGCTTCGAAGATAAATCCTAGGCTTTCTACTTATTTGTATCCTTGGATGTTCCTTTGTGGTTGTCGCCCTTACCTTGTCTTGGATCCTTGTGATAGCATTAAGGGGGACTATGTGAATGAGTCCTCCATGTATGCTTAACAAGTTAAGGCCCATTGAAGTGGTAGTAGAAGCTTATGCACAAGGGCCATTGTCACTATGTTGGGACAATCCTTGAAGTATGGTTGAATCCATTGAATCTGCACTTATGGATTGTGTCTCCATAAGGAATTACGTTGGGGTTGGGTACAAGATTCGAAGTTCTTGGAGCACCTGGTGCAAGGTTTTCTAAGGGCACTCTACAATATCGTGTGGGCCTTTGCATCGGTGGCCTCCTAGTAGGAGGAATCCAAACGGCCATTGTATGGTTGGGCATGGAACAGAAGAGTGAAGGAGTTGAAATATTTACAAGCTCATGTCTACAGGATCATGTTTGCAGGATCATGTTCCAGGCTCATGTCTATAGGCTTTTGTGTGCAGGCTCACGTATTTTCTATATGAACTTGGCTCACGTACTTCCCTTGTATAAACTAAGCCTACTTGGGACAAAAAAAATCGAGGAATTAGGCCTAAGACAAGGTTGGTGTGCACTTATTGAGCAAAAAGTGTAGTTTAATTTCCTAATAATTACAAAGGACAATAATTTTCCTTGGAATTTGTAGCTAGTACCGATTGTATCACACAAAAATCTTTCAAGGACATGAGTAGGTATGTCTATATGAGTCTTATGACAGTAATAATTGGTTCCTACAATGTAAGGTATAATTACCTCTAGAATCAGGCCTCCAGGCTCACGTCTCATGGCTTAGTTTTTCAAGCGCACGTCTCCAGGCTCATGTCTCTAGGCTCACATGTCTAGACTCATGACTTTTTGCACGAGACTATAGGCTCACCTACCTAACCCAAAAGCTAGTTTGACCTTGTCTTTTATGGTTTTTGAGTTTTTTTGGACTTGATGGGGTGTGATTAATGGGTCTAATCTTAATTAATGGTTGTGAAACAATTAATTAAATATTTTGTTGTTTTTTCAATAGGTTACATTTTTCTAAGCTACCAATTCAACAATGCAAGAAAAATTTATGAAAAGATATGAAATGCATGAATAAAATTTGATTATCCCACTCTGATTCACCCTAATGGAGATTAATGCTCATGTTTTAAAGTGGATTCCAGTCCTAATCACAATGGTTAAGCTATTCCTTGGCTCAAAGCAATGAAATCTAAGCCTTTTGGGCTCCAATTTCATGCAAATCACTAATGAATCACTATTTGGCCCTACCAATAAATGAAAATAGAATGCTCTAATGTAATTAAACCTCAAAGAATGCTCTAATGTAATTAAACCTAAAAGAAAGAAACAAACAAACACATCCAATGACTCCAAAATCCTATGTTTTTTGGAGTGTGACCTCCTAATATACACCAAGCTATTGGGTGACTCTTAATAGCTTGGAATGGACCAAAAAATAGAGTTGAGCGGCATCAAATATGTTCAAGTCAAGAGCTTACCTGTCAAAGCATGTGTTGTTGGGTCTTAGCTTAGAGCCACAACAACTACAACTTCCCAATGTAGGTGCATTGGCTCGTTCACCATTGTATCCTCACTTCATTATCACACCGAAATGCTCCTTTGCTAATGGGGTGAAGGTAGAGCTCTTAATGCCTGATGGAGGCAAGAATAGATGGTCCTTCTTGATGATTTTCTCTCACAAAAGGTAAGGAATGAAGAAGCTAATGGAAGAGGGTAACTTATAAGCAATCCTATTCAAGAGCAAACATCCATCTAGCATGCATGAATCCAATAGCATATACAAGCAAGCAAGAAGAGGAAAGAAGGGGAGCTCACAGGAAAACTATTGCAAGGGAATGATTTTGAATTGCTTATTGTTAAAAATAGCTTATATACAAATGACTAGTTTTCACACTAGGCCAACCAAACTTAAAAATAGTCCGTTCTCTATTACTAGTCTTAAGCAACTATGTGCACGGAGTCTGTGGACTTTTCCTATCTGACATTAAGCACATGGTAATGACATCTTACAAAAGGTAAGTGCCCATTCAGGTAGATATGATGGCAAATCGCCTTACGGCAGGTCAAGCGGATGAAATCATGTTAACCTATGGAGTGGTTAATAAATACCAACTCAATACATTATTATTATATGCATAAGTAGCCATATAGAGGGAGTTGAGGAGAGAATCAAAGTATCGTCCCCAAACAAAAAGGAGTAGAAGACATGCTAGTGAAAAATCATTAGAATTCAAAGAAGACCACATTCGTAGAACTGTTAACGCAACACTTCAAGCACGGGCTTCCAACAAGGAGAGTAAAGCTAGATTTAAAGCTTTCACTTTCCAAAACTATGATGATGGGTAGAAGGATACATGAGTTTTTCTTTCATGGCATAGCCAACTTGATGATTACTAAATTTTTCAAAAAAAACATAAATATCAAGTGTGCTAGTAATCACTTAGTGTGACGAGTGATGCTTTATGATGGAATATTGAGCTAAGAAGAACTTTTTACCACCCCAATACAAAGCTAGAGCTAGAAAATAATGGGATATATATTTTGCTAGTTAGAGAAAGAGATTATCTTTGCTTATGTTGAGAAGTTTTGGCAAACACTTCTTCATCTCTTGAGCCCATAGAGAGGGTGAGAAGGAGCATAAGAGGAAATTTAGAGCTGGTTGGAGATGTACCATCAGAGCGGATGTCAACATGTTCCATCCTCATTCTCTTAGCCCTACTATCGCTCTAGCTCGGGAAGAATGGTATTTCCATTAGGGGAAATGCAGACTCCAAATGGGCCCTTTTGGAGCCTATTAAAAAAACATAAGGCCAACTAATGAGAGCACTTGGATTCTAGATCCATGTAACATAGATCTTTTTTGTGAAGCAGGTCCCACAAATTTGAGCTCAAAAAAGAGGAACAAAGTATATTAGCATAAAACTCAAAAAATAGAAGAATGTCATGCGTGAATACCACCTACCAAACTTTAAAAACAACGTATGTCAGAAGGAATCTCAGGAAAAGAAGCCAAACTAATTGAAAACTAGTCTAGAGACTAAAAGAAACTTGAGTTTTAGTTGTGTTTAAGAAAAATCAAAAATATTTTCTCTTTCTCCACAGTTTGAACTTTGTTCTTTTCATTTTCCTGCCTCTCCCATATCTACTTCATCTCTTCTTCTTCTCTATATACAATATGTTTCTTTCTGTCAGCCTCTTTTTTCTTTCATCTTAATAGTCTGGTAAACTTCTTTAAGCTATGTTTGCTAATCATGATTTCTTTAGGATTTTATTTTGTTTGTTATGGAACCATACTGACTATGATGTCATTTGTAAAAACTTACAAGGTTATTTGTCAACTCAACTACAAAGAAAACTCAGTGCAAGGTATGGTTCATAACATTTTTTTTAATTTTTATTTAAGTTATTTAGATTGTTAAGCCTATTAAAATGGTAATAATTTTATGTTCTCCCTTTGTAGATGAGCTCTAGGAGAAAATACATTTGTAACATCGAAAGTGTGGAGCTTTTCAACAGGAAGGATGTTGATGGTAGCTAGATCCCTCAGTGGTTCAAGAAGTTATACTGAATCATGAGAGACCCAACATTGAGGAACATAGGTAAAACAAAAAGTAATTGGTGATCCTAACAAGCATTGAAAAGGTAGGATCATGGAGTTCTACAAGGCAGCCAAATGGTGCAATAGAGGTCCTTATGCAGCATGTTTATATGCACAAGGACATAATGCTACATTACCAATGATCAAAGTATAAGATCTAAGACAAACAGTAAAATGTCATTGTTTTTTGTGTTCAATAGTTAATTGTTTAATGTTCTATAGCTAAGCATTAAAATTTTCTTACAGCTTTAAATCCATCGAATATGTAGGAGTGGCAGAATGCATCAATGGAAGAATAAATATCTTCCACATAGAGATAGGCACATTGTTATATGACAACCCACCCATCCATTTAGTAACATAGGGAATCTTCTTTTACAATTCCATATATTTTAGCTAATGCAAACGATAATTTTAATAGGCTGGAGTCTATCCCACTACCACCATTGTCCAAGAATGGGTTTGTTCTTACACAGACATCATTGTAGAATAAGATAAGAACAGATATGCATGTAGTAATGAAACCATCAAGGGCTTCCATCTGAGTTGGTTTATATCATTTAGTGCTTTTGCACAAATGTTTGCATCATGTGAGAGTGTTAAGAAACAAAGATAACATATTAAGTTGATAATGATTGGATGAACCAAGGAGGGATGAGATGTAAAGAGGACCTCTATTGAAGATGTTATTGAATGTAAAGTAACAATCCCAGCCTGTTACATTCATGTGAAATTAGAACTTAATGTCTATTTGTGTTAGTAGCAAATTCTATTAGGATAACAGCCATTAATTTTTAGCATTAGTTGTTTCTATGAACCAGTTTTTGGGGAGGGATGGGATGTAAAGAGGACCTCTATTGAATATGCCATTATGCAAAGTAGCATTACCACCTGTTACATTCATGTGAAATTAGAACATAATGTTTGTTTGTGTTTATAGCCAATTTTGTTAGGGTGATAGCTGTTAATTTTTAGCATTGGTTGTTTCTATGACCAGGAATTTCATTGTGGGAGGAATGTGATTTCGTTACAAAAGATGACAGACTGCTTATGGAGAGGTGTTTGGCAAAGCTTGGATCAAGACATGCGTGATGGAAGTCACTCTTTCCCATCACATAGATGTTGTAACCTAATCACAAGGTCCATACCTAGTGGTGGTCAATGTAGAAAGCCATTGGCACTTGGCCCTTCTTAGAAAAGAGATCCAATTGTGTAGTGATACACCAAGGGATTTCTATTTTAAGTTAGATGGTAGGAAAATTAGAATCAGGAGTGAAGCTTCCAAAACCTACTCTGTTTCTTTCAAACCACATATCCTAGAGGTTGTGGAATAACCTTGAGATTGTAACCTTTCCATATATAATAAAATTTCAAAAGTTATTCTCACCAATAATTTTGAATGGATCCATTTAAAAGAAAGTAACTATAAGCATTAGTGCAGAATGTTACCAAAAGGCTAGGAAAATAAAATCCCCACAATACGATAAGGGTCCAACAATTAGACATGACGACCCCTATCGCATTGTTTTAATTTGGCAAAGTTTCCAAATCACTACAACACTAGCAAAAGCATAGGAGAATCAGACTCCAAAGTTTCCAAATCCCTACAACAATGGTAGAAGTATTGGGTGCATAATGTTACCAAAAGACTAGGAAAATAAAATCACTATAACGTGATAAGGGTCCACAATTAGACATGATGACCCCTATTGCGTTGTAGTGAACTCAATTTTAGGTCTATTTTCTCTAGAGAGAGAAAGAGTTTGGACCAACAGGAGGAGAGCCCTAGGAAAACAGAATCACTACAATGCGATAAGGGTCTAACAAATGGACATGACGACCCTTATTTTTAAATCACTACAACGCGATAAGGGTCTAACAATCAGACGCAACAACGACCCCTATCAGCATTGTAGTGATTTGGCAAAGTTTCCAAATCAATACAACACTTACAGAAGCATTACAAAAGGACTAGAGTCCAAAGTATCCAAACCACTACAACACTAGCACAAGCATTATGTGCATAACATTGCCAAAAGACTGTGAAAACAAAATCACTACAATGTGATGAGAGTTTCCAAATCACTACAACAATGGTAGAAGCATTAGAGGAGAATTGGACTCCAAAGTTTCCAAATCACTACAACACGGGCAGAAGCATTAGAGGAGAATTGGACTCAATTTCCTACCTTTTTTCTCTAGAGAGAGAAGGAGTTTGGAGCAACAAGAAGAGAGACACCATTAGCAAAACTTTTGATAGTTAGATATATTTTATATATTCCTTATATTAATATATTACTAATAAATAAATACAAATTGCTTAATAAAATACTTAGGCCATGTTGAAATTAGGGCATTGTGATGAGCTATGGTGGATCAAACACTAGAATCAACATCATTAACAAAGTGATAGCAAATAATTAAGACGTAATTAACAAAGTGATTAGCAAATAATTAAGACATAATTAGTGGATAATTAACAAATAGATTAATGTAGACATGGATACTCAAAAACCAGCAAATTTTCATTAGGGCAATGCCTCAATTTATAGAGTTTACATCAAGCATCAAATCCCACTGATTTCTCCATGATTCACTCCACCTCTTTTCCCTGATTCTCTCCACCTCTTCACTTTTCCCAGAATATCTCCACACTTCCTAAATCTTCTCGTGCTACCCTTTATTCTCTCCCAGTAGATTCTTCTCACCTTTTCACACGTTCTTTCACATTTACATCTCTTTTATAGCCTCTAACCAAGGGCTTGTTCCCGCACACAACCTATTCACTTGTATTTTCAACACCTCCCCTCAAGTGAATAATCCTAGTACACCTAGACCCTATACCAAGTTTGCCTCCCCTTACTTGATAGTCCGCGACTAGTGTCTACTCCTCCCCTCAAGTTATCTTAGCACACCTGGACCCTGTACCAAGTTTCTCTCTTACTTGATAGTCCGCGACCAATGTCTACTCCTCCCCTCAAGTTATCTTAGCACACCTGGACCCTATACCAAGTTTCTCCCTTACTTGATAGTCCGCGACCAGTGCCTCAAGTCCCTAAAATCCATAGTCCTTGACACTCTCTCTCTCTATGTGTCCAAGGCTACTATAAGTGCCCGCGACCTTGACTAAAGTGCTCACTCATACATTTACCACGTGGCCTACATCATCGGTGGCTCAGAGGTGGTTTTACTTTGTTGGGGCAGGTTACATTGGGTTGTGGGGTCTCTCTCTCTCTCTCTCTCTCTCTCTCTCTCTCTCTCTCTCTCTCTCAGAGAAAAGATGATCCGACTCCACTTCCTTTGGAGCCTCCATGAAGTTTGCCGATGTCGTTCCTTCTCCACTGGGTTTGCTGTAGCAGTCTCTCGCCATGTGTCCTAGCTTTCTACATTTGTGGCAGGTGAAGGTCCTTCCTCCTTCTCTGCCTCTTCCTCGTCCTCGTCCTCGAGAGAATCCTCCTCGGGTGAAGAATGCTTTTTCTTCTCCTGCTGCTGTTGAGTCCAGCCATTTCTTCTCTTTGCCTCTGCTCTCTTGCTCTAGTAGATCTATTTCTATCTCGTGTAGCTTCAATTTAGGTACATTCTTTAGTGTTGCTACAATATTTTCATATTCACCTTTATCCACATTCTTTAGAAGTACAGCTAGTGCCTCATCATCTTCTACCTTTTTACCAATAGCTGCCAGCTGTTGCTTAATGCTTTTATATTTGTTCAAGTGTGTGATTAAAGGTTCACTTTCCTTCATGTCCAATTTGTAGAATTGCATTAAGAGATTTATCTTTGAATTTTTTGCTTGTGTGCCAAATAATTTATTGAGTTCATCCCATGCATCTTTTGCCCATTGTATCTCTGTGATGTGATGAATGATTTCATCATTTAAACTGAGTGCAATAAGTCCCAATGCTTTTTCATTCTTGCTATTCCACTCATTTTCTCCTCTCTCTGGGCATTCATCTCTTCCCTCAACTAACCCCCATAGATTTTTCCTCATGAGCAAATACATGGTTTTTGTCTGCCATGTATAAAACTACTCCCCACCATTAAATTTAGCTATTTCTTGTGCTGTACTCATGGTGATGTGAAGGGGGTCTTATCTCGATCCAATTTCAAGATTCAAGGGTAGTGTTTACCCTTTTACAACTCAATCTGGTGTTTAAGAGATGATTACAACAAATTTATCAGCATAAAATCACCAGAAATTACATTAAATCAAGGGTAACCAATTTGTACGGAATGGTTGGAGTATCAAACCAACTCTGAATTGCAATCTGAATTTATAGGGATCTGTATCAGATACCTAATGGTTAATTTGAGCCCTCAAATACACCAAAATACAGTGATTAGCACTGATTAATCACTAATTAGTAAATTAATCCACTGTTTTGTGTGCAAATAACAGAGTATGCGGGGAGTCCAGATCTGGTGCCTTAAACTTCAAATGAGCTCAAATGCTTTCAAAGACATCAATAGCAATGAGTCTAGTAGAGGATTAAGCCAAGAAACACAAGATTTGACCAAATATTTAAAGCTTAATCTCTGTTTTACCAAAGTCACCTGCAGATTTGATGAAGAGCTTGGACCTCACTGTAGACTTGATGAAACTGAATTCTGTCTTCACCAGCTTGTAGAGCATGCTTGAAAACACCTTGGGCTAAGAGGAATTGAAGCAATTTGATTTGATGAGCACAAGATTTACAATTTCATCAGAAAAGTCTGCGCTGGTCAAATTCGTAATTTCTCCCTCATGCGCTAGCGGTTTGCTGCGTGGATTCAACTGGCTGAAGCTCCTTTGGGTTAGCTACCTTGGGCTAGAAGGGTTTGGCCAATGATTGAGTATGCAAGGACCTAGAGCTCCTCCACCAGCTGGGGGTACAGAGGTGAGTTGAAAAAAAAAAGGAAAAAATTATAATTTTTTACTAATCCTAATTAGCAAAATAATTAACAAGATAATGGGCTCACAAATTAGCATGACTCTGATACCATGTTGAAATTAGGGCATTGTGATGAGCTATGGTGGATCAAACACTAGAATCAACATTATTAATAAAGTGATTAGTAAATAATTAAGACGTAATTAGTGGGTAATTAACAAATAGATTAATGTAGGCATGGATACTCAAAAACCAGCAAATTTTCATTAGGGCAATGCCTCAATTTATAGAGTTTACATCAAGCATCGAATCCCACTAATTTCTCCATGATTCGCTCCACCTCTTTTCCCTAATTCTCTCCACCTCTTCACTTTTCCCAAAATATCTCCACACTTCCCAAAATATCTCCACACTTCCTAAATCTTCTCATGCTACCCTTTATTCTCTCCCAATAGATTCTTCTCACCTTCTTTTCACACGTTCTTTCACATTTACATCTTCTCTTTTACAGCCTCTAACCAAGGGCTTGTTCCCGCACACACCCTATTCACTTGTATTTTCAATAGGCCACACTTCGTATTATCAGCTCTTTAATATATATGAACACTAGAGTGTTGTTAGCTTATTTGCTCATTTGCACTTTCTACCCAATAATTCTAGAGATATGCCAAAGAAATCATGTTTACTAGTGAGATATGTCAATGAAATGGTGTCATATAACATTAGAGAGAAATTATGTGTGAAATTAAAGTAGCATCACTACAAGGCAAGATTAGGTGGTCACAATCTTGTTGGATGTCCCAAATCGCTTTGTAGTGACTTTCTCAAGGGTGCCAAAGAAATGGTGTCATATTACATTATGGAGAACTTATGTGTGAGAATAAAGTAGAATTACTACAAGGCAATTAGATGGTCACAATCTGGTTGCATGTCCCAAATCACTTCGTAATCGTGACTTTCTCAAGGGTGTCAAAGAAATGGTGTCATAGTACATTATGGAGAACTTATGTGTGAGAATAAAGCGGAATCACTACAAGGTGATTAGATGGTCACAATCTTGTTGGATGTCCCAAATTGCTTCGTAGTGACTTTCTCAAGGGTGTCAAAGAACAGGTGTCATATTACATTATGGAGAACTTATGTGTGAAAATAAAGCAAAATCACTACAAGGTGATTAGTTTATCACAATCTTGTTGGATGTCCCAAATCGCTTTGTAGAAGTGACTCTCTCAAAGGTGTCAAAGCAATGGTGTCATATTACATTATGGAGAACTTATGTGTGAAAATAAAACAAAAAGGCGATTAGATCGTCATAATCTTATTGGATGTCCCAAATCGCATTGTAGTGACTTTCTCTAGGGTGTCAAAGAAATGGTGTCATATTAGTTGGGTTGAGGGATTAGGTGGTTGTTGGGTTGAGGGATTAGGTGGGTAAATTGATGCTTTTAGCCATATATCAACATGCTTTCTCCCTAATTTCCTGGCATGTTGCATTACAGAAGGGTTGAACTTAAAAGCCTCTCCTCTCTTATAGAGAGGAGCATACTCATCATCCAAGTTCACATTTATAGATCACTTCTTAGAATTGTTTCTGATGTTCTTCAAACCATAAAACAATACTGAAATTATAATTAACTCCTTTATTTGTAAAAATATAAGTGTAGTAAAACATTATCATTAATTTCACGCACTTGTATTTCAAATAACATATAATTAATACCCTCTAAACATATCCATACCTCCGCTGTAGCTACACTTCTTGATGAAACTACACTTTTTGGAAGTAGATGATTTGGGTATAGAAAATCAATGAAGGCAAATATGACTTTTTGGTTCCACTTGATGGCACCAAAAAATCAAATCTCTCTTCATTATTGTCCATGCATAAATAGTATGTGAAGAAAGAGGAGATTTAGGTAAAAGCTTAGAGGCTTGCTTGAGAGATTGAAAATTTGAATGGAGAGAAATTCAAATAGAGGCTAGGCCAGAAGATGAAAGGCTACATTCATGTTGAATAGCTCTCTCTCTCTCTCTCTCTCTCTCTCTCTCTCTCTCTCTCTCTCTCTCTCTCTCTCTCACTTGCATTGTTTGAGGTACATATAATTCAATTCAAAAGTTTAATCAAAATACTAATAAGGCAATGTTTTACTTCATTAATGTTTTCGCTCAATCCATCAACTAATTAATCAAATTTTTTCACTCATTACAGGCCCCTATTGAATGAGAAATACTCGCCCAACAACAACTAACATAACTTCACGAAAATGCACTAGAATAAAACTTAAGCGTGTTTATATGCGCTGGGAAAAAAAGCTTTTCAAAATACTTAGTTCACTTCAAGATAAATTTGAGTTTTTTTTGCGCCACTTTTTCTAATAGACGTCTTTGAATTCCATGTTGTACTTGAAGTTACATAGTTACTTATGTTAGAAGTATTCTCGTACTTGTTTTCTTACTTTATAGAGTACTAGGTTTTCATATTTATGAATTCTGACTCACAGTGGGGTTGAAGTTACGTGAAATTTAAGCATATTAGAATAAAATAAGCATTTAATCTATTTATAAAATATGGAAAAAGGTGAATTTATATTCTAAAAGAAGAGAGAGAAACCCAATATGATAATATTATTTTTGCACTTTTGCTAGATTCCAGGAAGAGAGAGAAAGCCCTTAAAGGGCCCATTTGGAGCCTGAATTTTCCCTTATGAAAGGATCATACAAGCCACTTCCTCTGAGCCCCGAATTCCTTTTTAAACCATTTGACAAGCCAAGAAAAATAATTTCAATAATAAAAGTAATAATACCAAGAAGCTTGGCAGTAATAACAAGTCTAGCAGGAAAATTTTATAAGGAGGGCCATAGAGCTACAAATTACCTAGAAAAGAAGAAGAACACTGTGACTAAGCTACACATGATCGAGGATAATGAGAACTATGATTCTTTTAAGCAAGAGGGTAATTTTAACCACACTATTTTGATAATGGAGGTAAGTGTAAATCTCATTCTCTATTGAAAATGAAAGAAATAATAAATAAAAAGAAGTTAATGTTTTACATGATGATGGTAGCATGCATGATTTCATTTCTAAAAGAGTTTTGAGATTGCTCAACACCCTCACATTAAAAAGTCAAGGTAATTCTCACTAGCACCAAGTATAATTACATAAGAGGTGTGAAAAAACTTAGGTCTTAGGATTAAACAATATGAGGAGAAATAACATTAAAAATTCAAGGTAATTTTCACTAGCACCAAGTATAATTACACAATAGAGGTGAAAAACTTAGGTCTTAGGATTAAACGATATGAGGATTTCTTAGTGGCACCTTTGTAAAAAGTAGAAATCATTTTAGGTATGTGTTGGAGACATCAATCCAATTCCAAGATTGACTATGACACGTACACACCATCATGTGTGATAGCACATTACCCTTCATGACCATTGGGATTCTTGAGAAGCCATTATGTTATGTGTATAGCTCATGGGTGATTCCATTATTTCTGGATGTATGGCATACTCAAGAATGGGGCCAAACTGAGTCTTGCAAGTGATTGCAAGTGATTGCAAGAATGGGGCCAAACTGAGTCTTGCAAGTGATTGCATGTGAACAAAACTGAGTCTTGCAAGTGATTGCATGTGATTGCAAGTGATTGCATGTGATTGCATGTGATTGCAAGTGATTGCATGTGATTGCATGTGAACAAAACTGAGTCTTGCAAGTGATTGCATGTGAACAAAACTGAGTCTTGCAAGTGATTGCATGTGAACAAAACACCACAATCGTCAGGTGTATGTTTGGGCCTAAATCATTATTGGTGTGTAATTTATATTTACAATTTGTGTGGCACTGTCTTGGTGTGTAATTTGGTTGATTCACAGCTTTGTGTTACACTAATGTGATCATTTTTTAGAGTAGGTGAAAGAGAAGCATAGGTGATGTCAAGTGCATGTGCACTATGATGATGGTCGTCGATAGTATATGTGGGACATTATTGGATGTCTGATGATGTTTTTGATGGTTGTGTGATCACCATGATTATTTTTTTAGCCATGCACCATTATTTGTACATATTATTTTATTCGCCTTACACTCAGTCATACAACACTATTTGTGTTAGCGCATGTGAACTAGGTTTAGTAGTTTTACACAATTTATGCACATTTTATGTGTAAACAACTCTATGGTGCCTCGAGTGGCATTCGGGAGGGATTTGTATGGTTTTGTGCTATTGTGAATACACATTGCTGGCACATGGACACCAAGTGGATGATTACACCACCTGGATCTGCTCCAGGTGTTTAGCCGATTGTAGAAGGTACAAACCTTACAATGGTGGAGGAGGTGGCCGATCTGGAGAGAGCAGTGTTTCTATTGGAGACAAGTAACACCATTCCATAGAATCCAACATCGATAGTAGAGTCACTAAATGCATTGTTTACCAAAAAGTTAAAAGTTATAAGGGTAAGAAACAAGGTTTGTTAATACCACTTCCAATTCAAAAAGCACCTTGGGACTAAGGACTTTATTACTGGTTTTCCTATTTCTTCTAACCATAATGATATGATTTAGATAATTGAAGGATGCTAGCAATTTTTTCTCGACCAACAAACAAACTAGGTAGCTTTGGCTAATTCTCTTGGCCAACTAGCTAACTAGTTTTTTGGACATTATTTCACCCATTGGGATGGTTTAACTAAGCTTACCTAATGGTTATAATTAGACCAATGGTTTTGTTGACACAACGAGCCGTCAAGCTAACTTGCTAACTAGCATTATGGTAAAAACAACAAGCTAGCTAGTCTAACCACTCGGCTAGTTATCATTCACAAAAAGATTCTCTAACTCTACAAGATCACAGCCATACATGTGTCATGTCAATATGATGTATTTGTCATACTGCTTGCATCCACAACCCGTAACCTATAGGTGTCCTTCTTATTTGGAGACTTATTTGTGCCAAAATAACTTAATGTAGTAATGCCTTTGTTACTTGGGCTGTTTCTCTTTCTATGGCATTATGTTAATGCTAAGAGGCTTCTTGGTTCATGATCGCTTCCATTATATGGCAAAGGTGTTTTGTTTTACTAAAGTTGTGATTGTTCTTTTGATGGATAACATTTTTCGATGTTCTATGACAAAGATTTTTGTTTTATGACAAAGGTGTTTGGTTAGTTCTTCTAATGGGTCACAACATTTTTTGATGTTTCTTGGTAAAGGGTTTTTGTTTTTGTTTCATCAATCAAAACCGTACCTAATGTCACTTTTTTTTTTGTAACCAGTTGATCTAAGTCATTGTTAGCTCATAATGGAGTTGAACTCACACACACATAATGCTCAATGAGAAGAACATAAGGATGTACAGTATGAGAGCAAATGGCTAGCTCAAAGAGGAGAGATATAAAGCTCTTTTTAAGTATAAAGGATAAAGTACAAATGAGCAGAAACCCTAATAAATGGACATGATTTATATACTAGCTAACCCTAAGGTGTTTGTTCACACCTAAATGGCCATGGGGGAAAATCCAATGGGACAAAAATGCCCATGTCATCTCAGTAGATGGCCTCACTCTATTACTACCATAAATATCTAGCAAACCCCCTTGCACCTTACAGAATAAATGTGAGGTTTACAAAACGATTCAGGTTAGTCTCTATTGCGCCCAGCAGCTCAATGGGCGGAAGAAGGCGTAGGCAATGAAAAGATGCAAGGGGGGAAGAGAGCTTGAGCTCTTGCAAGCACACACACACACTCACAAAACCCTAATAGAGAACACACAAGGTGAGAGGCTGAAATCTTCTTCTTCTTCACTCAACACTCAACACCATATACAAGAATAAGAGTACACATAATATGAAAGGTACTCAACCAATACATACACGGGTTCTCTATAGTGTGAACCCGACTAAATGAGCTGGCGCTATAACTATGCCAGTCTCTAGAATGGCTGTCATCCCACTGGCCGCATATCACCCAAGATCTCACCAACCATGCCAGTGGTGTAAGTGTGGGGCCTATCCCCTAGGCGGGTCATCAGTGTCCACCGCCTCACTAGAGCTCGATATCTCAACACTCCCCCTCGAGCTCAACTCCATCTCATGTACACCAAAGTGAAGCCCTGAATCTGTGGAGCTTCTCTGTACCCAATGCTTTGGTGAAGATGTCAGCTACCTGATCCTCTGTGTGCTGACATAAACAAGGTCAAGATCTCCTGCCAAGACCTTCTCTCTGACGAAGTGATAGTGGACCTCTATATGCTTCGTGTGAGCATGAAAGACTGGGTTCCTGGGGCCAACTGTATCCTGCTAATGTTGTCACAAAAAATGACAACTTGTCTATCCACTGATAGACCCAAATCTGCAAGTAGCTTCCTCAACCAAGCTACCTCACATGCTGCCATAGCAGCTCCTCTATACTCGGCCTCTGTACTGGATAGAGCAACCGTAGGTTGCTTCTTGCTGCTCCAAGTCACAACAGCACTCCCCAAAGAAAACATGAAGCCACTGGTAGATCTTCTATTTGAGATACTACCAGCCCAATCAGCATCTGTGTACCCATGTACACATATCTATGTCCCAATCTCATAGAATAGTCCACAATGCAAAGTAGACCTCACATACCTCAGTATGCGTCTCACTACATCGAAATGCGGTTTTCGTGGAACCTGCATAAACTGACTCACCAACCCAACAGCATAGCTCAAATCTGGCCTGGTGATCGTCATGTATATCAAGCTTCCTACTATGCGCCTATACATAGTAGGATCCTCCAAGATCTCTCTTGAATCTGCACTCAACTTGCCATTCTGATCCAATGGCACAGAAATAGGCTTACAGCCTGTCATACCATACTTGGACAATATGTCCATGCCATACTGTCTCTGCAGTAATCCAATACCATGTGGTGACCTAATCACCTCAATGCCCAAGAAATATCTGAGCTCCCCCAGATCCTTCATCTCAAACTTCTGTCTAAGCAAGATCTTTACATCAAAGATCTCTGCATCATGGTCCCCCGTAATGATCAAGTCATCTACATAGATGACAACAATCACAACCCCTCTATCACCATGTCTCACATACAGCGAGAAATCTGCATTGGCTACATGAAAGCCAATAGTGACAAGATATTCAGAAATCTTGTTAGACCATGCTCTTGGTGCTTGTTTTAAGCCATACAAGGCTTTCTTCAACTTGCAAACATGCTCGGGGTGACCCACATCCTCATAACTAGGTGGCTGCAACATATACACCTCTTCTTGCAAATCCCCATGCAAGAATGCATTCTTTACATCCATCTGATGTAAAGACCATTGCTTTGATGCGGCCACTGCTATCACAACTCTCACTGTTGCCATCTTGGCAATTGGGCTGAAAGTTTCCTCATAATCAATGCCATATGTCTGTGCATATCCTTTGGCTACCAATCTAGCCTTGTACCTGTTTATGCTTCCATCATTGTTATGTTTTACTTTGTACACCCACTTGCATCCAATGGCTTTCTTGCCTTCAGGCAATTGCACTAAATCCCAAGTTTCATTTCCATATAGTGCATCCATCTCCTCATCCATAGCTTTCTCCCAATACACATTTCCAACAGCCTCATCAATGCATGTGGGCTCTACAACCTGCACAACCTTTGCCGTATATGCATAGTGATGTGCCACATAACCATCATAAGTAAACCTCTGCACAGGGATCTTCGCAGTTTTTCATTCATGACTTCCATAGCCTTCTTTACACCAGGTGTTCTCATAGCTGGGATCCCAAGCTCCTCATCAAGGGTCATATCTGAACCACTAGACTCTCCATCAACATGAGAATGCCCTACAGAAATGTCAGGCATACCAAGGGGCTCAACCACTTTCTCTTTCCCTTTACGTGATGTACTAATCACATTTGCAGGACTGGTATTATGACGCAGCCTGCCACTCCATGGTCTATCAACAGACCCACTAGATGAGGACTCTCCTGGTCCACTCAAAGACTGTGATTACTGACCTGCATTCTGTGCAACCACACTTCCACTCACATCAGCCCCAACAGCTTCTTTTTCAGCAGCATACCAGCTGCTCATCTGATCAAAAACAACATCCCTACTTACCCTCAACTCATATGTAGCAGGGTTATAACACATGTATCCCTTTTGCTCTCAAGGGAATATCAAATAAACACACATTTTTCAACTTTTGGATCCAGCTTAGTTCTCAGCTCATCTGGCACATGCACATATGCAATGCACCCAGATGAGACAAATCTGGTTTTCTGCCAATGTTAAGAGATGTAATCGCGGTGTTGTGTGTATGTGGGAAAGCACCCTAGAGGTGCAAGATATTGTGGTGAGATGGAATGCCACATGTAATATTGTATGGTGTGTGAGTGTTGACCAAAAGAGTGTAAAAGGAGTTGCCACATGGATGATGACATGTAAAGTGGGATAAGGCTAAAGAGCCTATATCATTGTATGGTTCATTTGAGATATGCAATAGAAGAGATCAAGTGTTGAGTGTGCAATCTCTCTCTCTCATGGAGTTTTTAGTGTGGTTTAATCCACCTTAATTATGTTGCTTAATCTATGTCCTTCACCATGATCAATCCCATTTCTAGAATCTTAACATGGTATCAGAGCCAAATGGGCTCTTGGTCATGGTGATTATTATGTATATTAGTTTGTTTGTGTGTTTCTTTGATTAAGCATTATTTTCAGCTTATTATGGAAAAAATTATGCACACTCATATTATCATTTGGATTTGCATTTGTGAGGATTTGAGAGGAGATTTGCATTTGTGTGAGGATTTGAGAGAAGATTTGCAACAAAAAGGTTGCATAGAAGCTGCCCAAGAGAGTTGCAAATGGAGTTTTGCAACATGGAGAGTTTGCTCATTATCAAGGAAGCTGAAAATGGAGATTTCAGCAAGTGTGAAGACTATGGAGTCTTCGATTTCATCAAGGAGAAGCTGCCAAGGAGATTTGTGAAGGTATTTTGGTGTTTTTGCCTCTAATTTGGTATTTGAGCATGGAAGAATGTTCATATTTGAGAAGGGTTGCTATGTGTGGGATTTGTGGATCCCATGGTTCTTTGCATTTGGGCAAAGAGTGTAAGAGGTGCAATGCTTGTCTAAGAAGGGACAAGAAGTTATGGGCTTGGAAGAAGTCCATGGTTGAGCACATTGGAATGGGGTGGTGCTCATTGGTTTGCTCAAGGAGGGAAGCAAACTGTTGTGGAAGCCATTGAAGGCTTGCTTTGTTGTCATGCACCTAGTGGTTTCTCAAATGGGAGAAACTTGCAAAAAAGCACCCTTGAAGATTTGCATGTAGAGGACAAGCATGCATGTTAGAGCTCAATTTTGGAGCTCATAGCGGCCATGTCAATGGCTATGTGGAAAACCTCAACTTGGAGGTTAAGGAGGCAAACTTAATTGCAGCAAGAAGAAAGCACACATCACAAAGGATGAGTCGAAGAAAGGACTGCGTAGAGAAGGCAAACAATCTTCTTATAGAGGTGGAAAAAGACCATTGCTTAGGATAGCATCAAGAAAATGAACAAAAGCAAGCATTGGACTTAAGCAAGAAGATTGTGGGCAACCCATTTGGAGATAACCGATGCAAGGAAAATTCATTGGTAGCATGCATGGAGAAGATGCATGGACGCTTTCAGGAGGTACCTCATGCTAGTTACTAAGGGAAGTAGTAGGTAGCCGCCGCCAATGAGACCACACTATAGACAAAGCCGCACTGGGCAGGTCCTAAATGAAGAAAGAGCAACAGTTTGTGAGGAGGTCGATCACCATGGGAGCTGAGATGAGCTCCAACAGAGAAACAGCCAGGCAAGCGCATGTTAGTGGCAAAGAAGACAGTGGTGGCTGGTACCCATCACACAGTCAGAGGGAGAGCGCAGGTCACAGTCCATGAGGAGGAGAAGCACAAAACACAGTCTAGATGAGAGGAAGGCCGCAATTGCAACAGCATCGACGATCAAGAAATAGTACCAAGTATGAGTCGGTTTTATTGCAGGAACATGGGCTGATTTGGATAGCTTAGAAACGGCTATTGGAGCAGATAGCCATGGTGGTGAGAAACTGCAGCAGCAAACAAACGACAGGCAGACTTCATAGCACAGAGCATCATCGCAACCAGAAGCTGGTGTCGCTACTCATCAGGAATGGTTTCCACTGGGCTATGGTGTAGTAAAGAGCGCACAGTGAAGGGAAGCAGCCGGTGAAGAGAGTGAGGTAATAGACGGTTGGGTGCTCAGTACGTGTGCGAAGACGTGCATGGCACAATTGAAGGAATTCGGTCAACTGGGCGATTTGGAGGAGGCTAAAGCTGAGTTTGTAAAGAAGATGAAGACCTATGATGCGTGTGGGTCCACCCTGCGCATAAAGGAAGATGGCACACTGGCATAGGTTGCAGGCCATGTACAGTGTCGGGCAGGCTAGAAGATAAGGTTAAAGATAACCTATTTTGGTTAGCCCCTATTCAAATGCTACATAGTTGAAAGAAACCTCACCACACATTTTGGTGATAAAATTAAAATGATGATAGGGTCCAAAATTTAAAAGGGTCACTTCACATAGGTTATGTGATTTTGATGCTCTCACACATTTAATCTTGGGAATTTCGGTGGTTATTGCATTGTATTTTTTCACCCAAATATGATGATGGGCAATCATCTACCAACAAGCCTGCGTGCTCAAAACAAAAAATTTGTAATCACCCTAGTATGAGGGTTGCCCTGCCCGAGCTCACCTAGAAGCTCGAAATGGTTGTTGCGTGATGTGTGCATGAGCGATGCACGTATGAGGTGCATGCGCATGGGTTGGTTCCCTCCTGAATTTCCATGTTCAAATCGGACTCAGTGGTTCCGCTGTGAGCAAGTCGGCTCAAAATGTACTAGGTGTCTAAGATGGTAGACACAGGCACACATGTTTGGTTGATGGACACTCCAATGTATCATTGAGGGGGAGTGTTGAGAGGTAGCGATTGCGGTTGTGCAATGCTACATTGATATGGGTGATGGATGATGGGTGAGTTGTGGAACACCTCGATTAAGAAGGGGTGTTAAGAGATGTAATCGCGGTGTTGTGTGTATGTGGGAAAGCACCCTAGAGGTGCAAGATATTGTGGTGAGATGGAATGCCACATGTAATATTGTATGGTGTGTGAGTGTTGACCACCAAAAGAGTGGAAAAGGAGTTGCCACATGGATGATGACATGTAAAGTGGGATAAGGCTAAAGAGCCTATATCATTGTATGGTTCATTTGAGATATGCAATAGAAGAGATCAAGTGTTGAGTGTGCAATCTCTCTCTCTCATGGAGTTTTTAGTGTGGTTTAATCCACCTTAACTATGTTGCTTAATCTATGTCCTTCACCATGATCAATCCCATTTCTAGAATCTTAACAGGCAACCCACTCCACATGTCATGAGCACCACCTTAGTATCGCACGTGTGGAGGTGGCGAACTGTAACCACCAGAGAGCCGTTGCCAAGAACAAGAATTCTTAGCGTAAAAGGGTGACTAATCACTACAGATAGACAAAAGGGAGATACGATGATAGACAAAGAGAGTGATAGACACTTAGATAGAATGAATGTATAAAGGGTGCAATCATTGTATGTTCTCAACTAATAGTTGATAATCTGTTTCATGAAGCTTGTTTATAGAGTGATAGTGCTCACACGAAATGGTAGTGTGTGATGGAAAATTTCTCTATATCAGTCTACAATACTTGGAATGTAACCAAGAGTAATCTTTCCATTTCATCATGTTTCTGTGTTACTCTCTGTACTATGTGGATTAAGCCTACAGTGTCTCTATTTTCCTGAATATGTTGTGTATGTGTGGGAGAGTGAGTGTGATATTTAGTGGAGAGATGCAGAGTGAGAATTGAGAGAGAAAAATGAAGGTTTTCTTAGTAGAGTGGTGTTCTATGTGTCCCCGCCGTGACCATTTAAGAGTTGGTGTTCATACCCGAAAACCTTGGTGGGTGATTGCACGTCTCCCATGGAATTGCCTGACTAGTCTGTCACCCCAAACTGCTATCTTGCCATTCCGCTAAGAGGTAGATCAGCGAGAAACACCTAGGGATCCTGCTGGGAAACAACAAACATTATGCTAGGGAAAACCTCCACCGAGTAGCATTCTGTACCTTCAGGCAAAGGAAAGTGTAGGTCCACTTAAAATAAGTCTACAAAGAAACCATAGCATGGAACTTTTTGGAAAAGTCAATGTGGAGAGCCTTTCACCACACAACCCAACCAGATTCAGGCATACTTTTCGCGTGTTCATGAATCGAAGGATGGTGAAAAGTAATGCCTTCCAAAGAGACCCTCTAGGAAGCTCGCAGTTGGGAGTGCCTCACACCGTTACAATTAAGAAGTCAGTGTGGAAAGCACGTTCCAAGTTCGGAAAGCCCAAAAAAGGTGGAGCAACAAAACGAGGAAGAACAACCACAAAAGAACCCCTAGAAAAAGTTCAAGAGAGCCATGGCATCATTAGCCAAAAATTTCCCAGTGTTCTTCAGGAGATAAAGGGAAAGATATAGATATGCATGTGAGGAGGTTTGAGCAATACTCGAAAGTGGCCAGACCTTGAGATGTGGAAGAGCCAAAGCTACATGAAATCCACGGAGATTCTTTCATGTGAATACCTTCAAAGACAGAGCCATGGAGTGGGTGTCAAGATATCAAGACAACCATTTCCAGACCTATAAAGAGGTCATGACTACTTTTCTGGGAAGATGCCGCAAGATAAAGTCTGCAACTCAACTCTGTGATCAAATGAGAGAGGATATGGATGTGGAAGCTTATGCAACAAAGCTGCTAAGCTTGAGGAGGCAAAGAGTGGTAGAAAAAACCCAACTCTCAATGCAAAAGCAAGTGAAAACTGAAGAGGAGTTCGAGGAACTGGTTGAGCTGACCAAAATGGTAGAAAGAAGAAGTCAAGAAAGGAGACAAAAGAGAAAGCCCAAGAAGAGTATCGCCATTAAAGAGGACGATTCAAGAGACTCCTCGTAGGACACTCCAGTGGTAGTAAAGAAAAAGAAACACAAAAAGAAGAAAATCGGGAAGGCACAAGCAAGACCTGGAGAATTGATGTTGTAGGTTAAGCAGCTGCTGATGCAAGAAATGAAAAAGAGCAAAGGCTCAGATTTTCACAAAAATGTGTTCAGTTCCCAATGCAAATAGAAGGTCGCCTCACGGAGGAATGCATAGTGCCACCAACTTGTACCATTTGTAATATGAACAATCATAGTACATGGAACTATAGGTACAACATGAAAAATAGAGTTTCCATGGTGAGCAGCATGGAAGGAGCGGAAAGAAGACCCCCAAGAATGGGAAGGTATGGAAATAGAGGCCATGGAAATTATTCAGGAAGGAGAAAGCCAATGGTTTTATAACCTTTACATGCTACTATTGTCAACAGCCTAGACATACCAAAGTAGCGGAATGTGCCATGAAGAAAAAGCATGATGAAGAAAGACAAATAGAATTGATGCAACTCAAAGAAAATCCGCCAAGCACCAACATGATGTAGGAAAATGACATATAGAGGGAGGTGCATGACATCTTGGCAGTCACACAAGGGCTAAAGCTAATGAATCTGGTGTAGTAATAACTCCACTGCATAATGAAGACTCACCCGAAGCCCGCAAGAAGGCAGCTGTGGGGCTGAGAACATAAAAAAAAAGTGAGGATTCAAACCACTAAGGAAATAGAGAGAAGGCAAGGTAAGCAAAAGGAGGATGGCTCACGTGAAATCATTGCAAATCTTCTAGAAAAAAGCGGAAGCAAGAATGCAGAGCACCGTAATAAGGAATGCCTAGAAGAAAGCTAGAAGAAAGCTAGAAGAATGCTGACTGGTTACAAACCAATGTAATGTCAATGCTACTGGATAGACAGGTCCGGTTGGGACAAGTGCTCGACTTATGTCCAAGATTCAAGGCCAAAATCTTGATGGCAGGCATCGAAGGACTAAGCAAGGAACTGAAGCACTCAGTAGAGGAAGAAACCCCAGAATGCAACAATATGTAAGCCGAAGAACCCCCAGCATCCAAAGATGATGAAGTGTCCAAAGTCACAATTCAACTGAACAACATACTCATCAATGATGCAGTGCTTGATGGAGGATCCAGAGTGAATGTCATCACTGAGGAAACTGCATTGGGACTGGGTGTGAAGCAGAAGCCCATTCCGTTCAACATAAGAATGGCAGATAACAGGGTAGTAGTACCTAAAGGAATCATAAAAAATGTCCCACTTCCATAACTGTTACATTCCCGTAACGCCGCTATCTACGGCCATTACCACAAGAGGGGACGGCCTCTGGCTCACCACCCAGCCATAGAGGAAGAATGAGGATTGCCCCTCATCCCCCAGGCTATATAGTGTGTGGCCTGCCGTCCACACTAACCTGGCCGCCCATGACTCCGCATGGGCATCCTCTCCCACTGAACCCCGGACATGGCCATCCGGTCTGCCGGTCGGTCACAGGCATTACAGCCTACGTGACATTACCCCCCCCTTAAGAAGAGTTTTCGTCCTCGAAAACAAACTGGGGAACCTTTTGGAAATTGCACTACGGCATTCTTAGGTAGCTACCTTTTCATCCCTATCTATCCATTTAACAAGTACCTCCTGGTACACTTTATGTCGGGTTTGTCTGTCTCTCGATACCCAAGAATCCTTTCCGGTTCATGTATCTTTGGTGGAGTGATCAATTCCACCAAAATATCTAGAGAAACTACGTTCTCTAACCCGTGAACTGATTTCTTCAGTTTACTAACATGGAAGACAGGATGAACTTGAGAACGGTAACTCAAGTTTGTAGGCTACGTCCCCAATCTTCTTAAGGACCTTGAAAGGACCGCAATATCTAGGAGACAGTTTATCACACTTTCCCGTTTGCATGGTTGCTGACTGCGCAGGAACCTTTAAAAATACAAAGTCACCTTCTGCAAAGGTCACTTGTCTGCGTCCTTTATCGACAAATGTGTTAGCGCGATCCTGTGCGCTACGGATGCTCTCGCGTGCAGCTTTGAGCATATCATTCATATCTTCAAGGAAATCCTTGACAGATTGAATCTTCTCCTTTTCCAGGCCTACAGCCATCGGAGATCTCGGCTCGAATCCATACATTGACATGAATGGTGTAAATCCAGTCGTGAATGCTTGGAGCTATTATAAGCAAATTCCAATATGGGCAAATATTCTTCCCAATTTGATTGCTTCTTACTAACATAAGAACGCAACATATCCTCTAGAATTTGGTTAATTCTTTCAGTTTGACCATCAGACTCCGGATGATCTGCCGTACTCATACTCAGAGTAGTATCCAACTTTTTGAAGATTTCCCTCCAAAAATGACTGTTGAACTTTCTATCTCTATCTGACACTATATCTGCAGGCAGGCCATATAGCTTGTAGAGATGTTCAATAAAGAGTTTTGCCAACTCTGGCATTTTTACAATTTTCTTCGTGGTAATAAACTTTGCCAGTTTAGTTGTCCACTACTACCCACACCTAGTCATTCCCTCGACTGGTGTTGGGTAAACCGGTAATGAAATCCATGGAAATGCTTTCCCATTTCCCTTGAGGAATCTCCAGCGGATGGAGTAGTCCTCCAAGTTTAAGACATTCTGTTTATTGACTTGGCACGTACTGCATTTCAGCACATAAGTCTGGACGTTCTTAAACAAACTAGGCCAATAAAACTGTCTTTTTACTAGTGCATAGGTCTTCTGAATCCCAGGGTGACCCGCACTTGGACTATCAAAACTATACCCCGAAGACTCGGCTAGCCTCTCCGGACTAACTCTCGCTTCGCTACCCGCCGCACCTACGGCCAGTCTCTCCGGACTAGCATTACGTGTCGGCGAGGAAGGTGGGCGAGGCTGTGACAAAGTGCGTACGCGTACAGCGCGCCAGACCTCTTAAAGACAGGATCATGCTCACACAAGCCATGATTTGGTATTTCAACCAAAACCTTAAGGTAAATTTCATGCCTTATTTTGCATCATGTCATTAGCACAGAAGCTAATGTACTGGAGAGCACTCTAGTAGCGCAAGTTCTTAGACTATGCTACTAGATATTTGTAGACTACGCTACCATGTTGCATCACCAACTTGTTAAAACTTCTCCTTGGAAAACTCTACGGTTATAGAAGAAATAAACTAGAGCCAATCTAATCATGCATCACAAGGATTAGTTCTAAAGCTGAGAGATACTTTCTCTCTTAGAGTAACATCTTTGCACAAGCATATGCTCTAGAATCTTGTTGAGTTTCTAACTACCATCAATCTACGGATGGTTAAACTCCACTCTAACTCAGAGTAAATGTAATTTTTTTAAAAAATTTCCATTCAAATATAACAATCAAACTTCCTATCTCTTATGCCATACTATATATGCGAGCAGATCATATAGTATGTGGAGATGTTTGATATTCATTGTTGCACCACTACGGGTGTCTCGAGTTACATCCAATCACTTACAACTCTTAGAGTAACATCTTTGCACAAGCATATGCTCTAGAATCTTGTTGAGTTTCTAACTACCATCAATCTACGGATGGTTAAACTCCACTCTAACTCAGAGTAAATGTAATTTTTTTTGAAAATTTCCATTCAAATATAACAATCAAACTTCCTATCTCTTATGCCATACTATATATGCGAGCAGATCATATAGTATGTGGAGATGTTTGATATTCATTGTTGCACCACTACAGGTGTCTCGAGTTACATCCAATCACTTACAACTCTTTGTTGCTATTACCAGACACATCCCTTCAAGTATTGTCTGGACTCACACAACTATTTGAGTTTATGTGATATTTGAGGATATCCTTCCTTTCCCTCAAGAAAGGTTTTTGTCCTCAAAAACTCTACTGTCAAGCGGACTACGCGCTAGTGTCATAGGTCCAAGAACAAATCTAGACCATGTTTAATATCATATGTTATATCTTGAGTTCTTCCAAGAAACTTTTAAACATCTTGCAACGAAGATGTGGTATAGTGTCTACGCACATATGGTGGTACTATTGATAAACTGCTTTGCAACAGATCAGTGGTTTCACACTTGTAACAAAGTGCTTCATTGTTGCATATTATTACCCTTCATAAGCGGTTACACACTTATGAATCATTTGGGTGGGTTGTACCATTTATCAAGAAAATTTCAAACTACTAATAACCACATTATCAATCCACAGATAATGACTGAGCTTGCTGCGAAGCCATAGGTTGCTAGATAATTGATGGTAATTACACAAGCCCAATGTCGCATTACATCATACATTCAATATAAATGCAAACATCACAGTACTTCGTGATGATGAACTTAGGAATTTCATCCTATCCCTGTTTGGTGTTGGTATGAAGTATAACTATGAGAACATTATTTGCTGCCTCCTCATTATAGCGGCAAAGCTACCTACCCATCACAGGTGGCAATCTCTACCAAGCTATAATCAATGACAAGCAAATAAACGAGTACTCTTGTAAGAACTTCATAACCATATCTCACACCAGACTCATAATCACTACGGATTAAATGCCAGGGCTTGCAAAATTGAATGTTATCTGATTGGTAGAGGGGATCATCAAACTACGGATGACCTCGACAACTAGGACTAGTGATGTGTAACTTTTAAGTTACTCCATTTTCCTTGCTTATTCCATACCATCGAACAAATCGGTCCCTCGATTTGAGCAACGTCAACATATTTATGAGTACCTCGATACTCATGGATTGTGGTTCGGTAATTTAAAATGTTGATCTAGAGTATCTTTCACTCGAGGATCTTAATTTTATTAGCAGCTATGTATTAGTAGTGAGTAACTACGTACCCACTATCATCACACTAGTAGTTCCATACTAGTCTGTGAGTAACTCCGTACCCAATGGCGTACCTCCCCCCGAGTGGGAGTACCATATACAACCATCTATAACAAGATGCTTAAGTCACCTGTGCTAAGAAGTGACTACACAAATTGACCCCTCCATTGCACATTGCAGTACAATATCTGGTATTACAACACAAATTTTTGGACGTCCTTATCATAGAGGTCAATTAAAAACTAGTGCATAGGTCTTGTGGAGTCTCGGCTGACCTAACCACACCATTGGTGACTTCCTACAAAAAATGTGGCGCCGAAGTCACCACCTATGTACTTTAACTCCGTAAAGTAAATGGTCTTCATCTATTGTCTATGGAAAGTTGTAAAACATTCCCGCGATGGATTTTTATCACCCTAAAATTATTGTGCATTATTTTAGTGTGAAGAGCTTTTTTCCTGGGTACCATGGTTCACCCCAAGCTCATCTTTTGCTAAATTCCCGATTTAACAAAAGATATGTCTGCCTCCGAACACTCCAGTTCAGCCCCAGACTTTGAGTTTACTTCTTAACACTCCGGTTAAGTCAAAACTCACCAGATACAGTAGGATTTACCACTAAGCTCTCCGGCTTAGCCTTCTATCCTAACTTAGCCCGAGTTTATGTACACCTCATATGTCGGATCCGATACTAACAACAACCAGGCTCATCTGGAGTGAGATACTACTCACTATTGCCATGTAAAACCTTATTAAATCCTAGAAATGCTCCACTCATTCCTTAGGGGTCATACGACTTATAGGGTTTACACGCACATGAACTTTGTAAGCAAAATAGCCTGTCATGCAATATTACAATTGCTTATTTACAAAGAAGGCCTAGCATGAAGAACAACTACATCACCCATCACTTTCCATGCCACCCTTAAGAAGCTACCTGCCATCAGGGGTACCAAAACATTCCCACCACTTTTCCCTACATCCAGTCATGGATCGACATGAACTATACCACTTAACCTTGGACCCACTAACTTCATGGTGTATCTTAGACCATCCACACTTTCCACCCTAGTAGCATAGCTTTACCACCCTAGTAGCACAGCTTTACCACCAACTTGAGTGACGTGAGGATGTGGTCACCAATAGGAAGGGAATTATGTTAACCACTCTCTAGATTAACATGTTTCATCCACCCGACCTACCGTAAGGTTCTTTTCCATCTTACCTATTGGAACATATACTTATCTTTGTAAGATGGCGTTGGACTGTGTGGGGCTCCTATTTCTAGAAGTTCCATTATTCCTCCATCATTGGCTCATTCTTCCCATAGCTCCTCTCTTGAGGTGAATCAAAAGGAGTCTAGCCTTCTCTCAACAAGGAAGCACTCTACTAAGTGCTTCCTTGTTGAGATCAAAAGGAGTCTAGCCTTCTCTCAACAAGGAAGCACTCTACTAAGTGCTTCCTTGTTGAGATCAAAAGGAGTCTAGCCTTCTCTCAACAAGGAAGCACTCAACAAGGAAGCAATCTACTAAGTGCTAGTTGTTTGCTGAGATTGAAAGCTTGGTAGGTTTGAGGCACTATGATTTGATGCGTTACAGTCGACTGTATTATCATTTCCAATAATTGGTCCAGATCAAGTTCATGAATGACCTACCATAAGGTGCTTTGCCATCTTCGTCGCCTTTTGTGAGAGAGAAACATCAAGAAGGACCATTTGTTCTTGCCTCCATCTAGGCATTGATATCTCTACCTTCACCCCATTCACAAAGAAGCATTCTAGTGTGACAACGAAGTGAGGCCGCAATCGATGAGCTCAATCGATGAGCTAGCGCGCCCACATTGGGAAGTTACATTTACGGCTCTTAGGCAAGACTCAATGACACATGCTTTGGTAAAGCTAAGGTAAGCTCTTAACTTGAATAGTCGTGAATAATAGGTGGTTACGTATTGCTCATCACATTATAGTAGTTAGAATTTAAAAAGAGAAATTGAAGTTGGAAAAATAAATGCATTAAGGAAATATTTTACTCAAAAAATGGCGAAAAGAAACTTGACCTTGCCTTGAGTTAAAAACATGTCATAAGTTATAAACCACACAAGGTTAACGGATAAGACGAGTGTCAAAATACTTCAGCTTTCAATTGTCGTAGAGAACCAAGGCAAAAAACATGAAAATCGGGGCTATTTTTTTCATATTAAAGGCTTCCAAAACTTTACAAACCACCTCTCGAGCTTAGCCTCCCACTCGTGTAAAGGGAAAGAGTTTTGGGCTTTGGAAACTTGAAAAGACTTAATAACATGTGCATAAATAATGTGAAAGCCTTAAACCTTGTGCTAATCCCATAAATAAGTTTAGCAAATACGTAATCCTCCTTGTTGTGAGCTAACACTTTTTGCTTAAGAGTTGGTCCTCTTGTTCAACCCTTATATATATGGATAGCCTAGGTCATGGAGATCAACTTTGTGTAATCTGATTTAGAAGAGTAGCTTTCCATTGCCCATTATGTTACACATGAGGGGGCATCATGGACATTATGTGGTTACCAATAGACTCTTGTTTAGGCTTAAACTCCATACTTAGACCTTTGCTTTACCCAAAGGCAGTTCCCTTACTCTTCCTTTTCCCAAAGATCCAAAGCAAGCACTCAAACCTTGGTTTTTGTTGATTCCCTTTTCTCTAGGGCCTTTTCCCTTTGCTATCCACAAAGCCCTTGAAATTTGATTTTCTCCATAAAGCTTTTGAGATGTGATTTTCCTACACGGTTTCCAAGCTCCAAATTCTCTCCTTGAAAATTACCTTAGCTCTGATACCACTTGGCATTGCCAAGATATTGAACAAGGAAATATTAATCAACCACATACATGTTTACAACCATAGATTGAATTGACATAAGTAAATTGAATAACCCATAAATTGAATTGACATAAGTAAATTAAATAACCCAACATGTTTACAACCATAGATTGAATTGACATAAGTAAATTAAATAACCTAAGACAAAGAGCATTGGGTGCAATTTCTCCCCCCCAACGTGAGAGGCTCCCTCTTCTCACGTGGGTGTTTAAAATCAGATTGCAAAAATTAGCCCAAGGAGCCAATAATAGCTTTCCTTGTCAAATTTGGGCTTCCCTTTTACGTAAATAACCATATATCAATGCATAAAATAAATGACTAAAGCATGTAAGCTTGTGAACCAAATCTCCAACCATACAAAATGGGTAGAATAATATGATATCAAAAAATATGACACCACACAACTGACCAAAATAATGCTCATCACCTATCTCACGAGCATCAACCATGTCAGTTATAATAATTAATTGAAATCCACATAACCATGTTAGTTACAACCTATCCCATCACCTATCTCAAAAACATCTACCATGTCAATGACAATAATTAATTGAAATCCACATAACCATGTTAATTACAACCTATCTCATAAACATCAATCATGTCATTCACAAACATCAACCATGTCAGGTACAATAATTTATTGAAATCCACACGATCAATCATGACATGACAATGTAAAATAGGCACACATGCATACACCAATAATATCTTTAATATTAAGTGGTCTCGCCCATGATACCAAACTGTCAGCATGGTACATGCATCCTTGAAGCAAGCCTTATAAATTCTTGTGATTGGTCATGTGCCTTGATAGTCCATGCTTCATGTGATGCTATTCGAGAAGCTTTTCAAGGGAAATGCTCATTTCCAAGGGAATTTAATAGCATTTGATTACTCATTTTCAAGCAAGATGATTAGACTGTGTTTTTATCTTCATAGTGCCATTTTCAATATCTTTTTTCGTAAAGTTCCACTTTATATATATATGCCTTTTATGTTGCGGTATAGCCACTCAACTTGAAGAAGAGCTATTTAAGTAATATTCTTTTTTCCTTTGGGGTGTTGGTAAACAAATGCCTACTCAACACAATTACAATGCTTCCATCATAAAGCAAGATACTTTAACACTTTTGAGGTAAGACGATTTTATAATAGGGTTTAATTTCCCATGGTAGGGGTTAGTTTCCCATGACAACATTGTCAAACTTTATCAACGATTGTCACAAATAAGTATCTCCAACTTAGAGTCAACACAGGAACTAGGGGGAGTCTTAATTTGCAATAAGAAACTACTGGGAGGCTTAATTTGCAATAGAAGAGAATATCCATTTCATGATAGGGGAGGCTTAATTTGCAATAGAAGAGAATATCCATTTCATGATAGGGGTTAGTTTCCCATGACAAGATTGTCATACTTGATGAATAATTGTCAGAAATAAGTATCTCCAACTTAGAGTCAATAAGGAACTAGTGGAGGCTTAATTTAAAATAGAAGAGAATATTCATGGCATAACACTATTTGCCACAACCAAGGCATAGCACACTGAACGATCCACCCACATTCATGACCCTTAAAAATTGCGACCATTTCATAGTCTAACCCCCTCTCACCTATTAAGTATCATAATCATGCCTACCCTCATGTTTTACGCATGATAATGTTCATTTACTTCCCTTTGACCACTTGATCCTCCTTGCAATATTTTGGATAAATGACTCATAAATGACCACTTGATTCTTGTTGTTGCGATATTTTGGATAAATGACCATTTGATAAATGACTCATAAACATCACAGTAAAGTTCTATCCATGGAGACAAAAAATACTAGGGATAGATGACTCATAAACCTCAAAGTTCTATCCATGGAGAAAAAAGATACTGCATATAAACAATGTTATGGCTTTTTGCAATGCTTCAACCTTCTCCACAATATACATAAAGTGGACCATCATTTTCAGGAGATCTTGATAAATGACTCATAAACATCAAAGCAAAGTTCTATCCATGGAGATAAAAAATACTAGGGATAAATGACTCATAAACCTCAAAGTTCTATCCATCTAACCCCTAGCCTCGTGTTTCACCCATGATAATATTCATTTACTTCCTTGTAATATTTTGGATAAATGACTCATAAACCTCAAAGTTATATCCATGGAGAGAAAAGATATTGCAGATAAACAACGTTATAGCTCTTTGCAATGCTTCAACCTTCTCCACGATTAGAATAAAGTGGACCATCATTTTCACGAGATCTACCACACTGCCAAGATAGCATCATGACCTCGTCTTCTTTTTAACAAACTAATGGGCGTACTTTGCCAATTTTCTTTAGAATAGAGACAGGAGCTAGCAATGATATATCAAGTCTCAACCCTCTTCAACTAAGTTACCTAACATTAAAATAACTTATCACACATTCATGTACTTAATTCTTTAGTTTTAAACCACTAGTTAAATAATTCAACAAGATTGGATGCATCCCTTGTCTTGTATCCCTTACATGCGTTAATATGGTCCTCTCAACAAAAGCTTATCCTCACCAACCTTTTCAAAAGAGAGAAAAAGGCTAGAATCCGATGACGACTATTTATATTCTATGCATACTCATGAAATTTGCCCATTCTCCCCCCTCGTGCTCACAAGTGTATGGATGTGTGTAAATATCTTTGAAAAAGGCTAGAACCCTAATGACGACTATTTATATTCTATGCATACTCATGAAATTTGCCCATTCTCCCCCCTCATGCTCACAAGTGTATGGGGGTGTGTGTGTGTGTAAATATCTTTGAAAAAAAAAAGATTTCACCTTTTTGGTGTACCAAAGTGTCTCAAACTACAAGTGCTCACCAACTTTACACCTAAGTTTTCATGTACCTTTGTTTTCTTGGATTGATCACACTAACTCTACATATTGCAAGAACTTAGTTACAATTGAGGAAACCAATTTGCAAATACTCCAAACCCCAATGCAAAAAACAATAGCAATTTGACATCAAATTTTACACAACCAAAATCTTAGCAATGTTAGGGAGAAAAGAATGGCAATCTAATGGCTTATATCAATAATTGGAAAATGCATATAATGTTGTCACCATCTTCCACTACAACCAACGATTGTGAGAACATTCCATAAATCTCAAGCTTGTCAAAAAGCTCTCATGTGGCCCAAAGCACATGATTTAATGTACACATTGCTCTCCTTGGATTGATAGCAAACAAATTAGGGTTAATCCTATATTTACATTCACATCTTATGACATTATAACTAGACGAGACAAAAGACTTCACAATAATTGAACTTTTAGATGCAGCTCTATTAGTTTCTTGCATACAAGATCAAAAATCCCCTCAAAGACACTCAAGAAACTACAAGGACAAAACTTATGTATGCATTGTTCAAAAACAACACATTTCCTTTGGTACATATTGTGAAGATACACAAGCCTCCTTTGGCTCTCTCTCTCTCTCTCTCTCTCTCTCTCTCTCTCTCTCTCACACACACACACACACACACACACATGAGTGCATGCATGCACTCACACCAATGACCTTTTTTTGTGAGAGTATTATATATTTAGTTATGCGACACTCATGACCATAGAATAAGGAGGTTTCAAACCAGGGCCCATGCCTTGGAACTCCTCAGTCCTCAATGTGACCATCAACGATGGCTTAAACAAGATACTAGCACAAGCTTATGTACAAGATCATAATCCCAAGTGTTTGAATGCACAAGCAAGCACACATGTAGGCGCATACATGAGCGTATATACCATGCCAATGTTTACAGAAAACTTGCAGACTATAGACAACATGTTTTTCTCTGAATTTTGAACATTTAAAGCAATTTGGTTATATATTTTTATCTCAGAGACTTAAAGCAATTTAGTTATATGTTAGCTCAAAAAGTTACAAGTTCTCTACCAAAACCTTCAAAATTTTATATGTTGCAGGGTGTTCCCTCCATTACGGAGGACCAAGCAGATTACTCTTGGGGCTTGTCCCGACAACTATTCGCTACTCAATAGTGACCATTGTTTGGAAAGGGAGGTACCCTACTTGGATGTGTGAGTGTGTGCATCGAGGGCTCCGGATTAATTTTTTCTGGAAGTTATGCCCCGCCCCTTGAAAAAGAAAAACCTTCAAAATTGTAGGGTTCTAGTTTTGTCCGGGCCCGTCAACCCGCCCATACCGTGCCGGACTGCTTGTCTGTTGTACGGGGCCCACACGGCCGAAGAACAAGATCAGTCGAGGCACAGGAAGGCGACACGTGTTAAGAACGGGACCCGCCCCACGGGCTCTTATCTGCGTGCTCCGCCAGAATCAGTAGGCGCCGTCGTCCACCGGAAAGATTCCCGGGTTTGTGCGCAGAGCACCTTGGGGATTAGTATTTGGGGTCTTCCTGTTGACCTGTCTCCGCCGTCTTCCCGTCGGTCCGTCCGTCCTCGTCCATGGAGCCTGCGACGCCGATTCTTGCCGCTGATTCTTCCGACAATTTGGTGTTTCTGTGATTGTTCTTGAGCAAAAGAGAGAGAGAGCTTCTTTAGGTCCATGTCGGGGGCCGCCTTCCCTCGCCCTTTCTGCAGCGTGGACCATGTGAGAGCGCTGCTTCAGACGGCTGCTTCTCCTTCCTCAACTGGCAGCAGCAGTAGCGGCAGTAGCAGCAGGTCTGCCCTGCCCGCATCCTGGTTCCCCAGGCTGCATCGCTGGGGCATTCCTCAGGCCAGAAATGGGCCGGATAGTCTTGGGTTCCTGGGCCAGCAGGATGGGAGCAGGATCCTGGCTGAGCTCTCAGGGCATCTTTCGTCCGCTCAGCAGCAGCCCATCAGGCCGCCTATGATGCTCCGTGGCCGGTTCAAGGAAGGTGAAGCTGACAGCGAGAGCAAAGGCAGTAATCATCAGTCTGTCTCAAGAAAGAGCTCCTTGAAGAAGGTAGGTCACAATTCACCCCTCAAAACACTAGTTTTTTTCCTGGGCACTGTAATGGTGAATTATGGTCATCAATCCGAAGGACGAATCCAAGCCTACCCTCCTTTTATTGGTAAAGTTGGGCCATGAATCTGAAGGTCAAATTCTAATCTAACCTAATCTTCTTTGAAGGTTAAATAGGTCAAGGAGGGTTTGGCTGATACCATGTATCGGTGTATGTACCACCATACATACTATTATACTTCAGCTTGTTTTTTGAATTGCAAATCTTGGACTACCCTTTTCTGATGTATTACATGGGTCAACAAGGGTTGATAACGGCGTGCCAGCTTTCTCAGCTTCTTGTGTGTCATCATTCCAATGCAGGAACCTTCATTGCTTCTGAGTTTAGTTCAAGAGATCCAGCCTCTAGATATTAGCCAAATAAGCAAGGAGGCTTCTCCTGACAGCACGGATGCCATGAAGAGGACCATATCTGGTATGCTGGGTCTGCTACCGTCTGATCAGTTTCAAGTGACAGTTGAGACATCCCGTGAGCCCCTTGCGAAACTGCTCGTGTCTTCCATGATGACTGGGTATGAGTGACTTTGTACATATGGTTGCCTTCTTATATATTTAGAAGTTTTCATGTCTTTTCTCACTGGTACTTCGCTTTTTGGTCTTTGCAACTTGCTTAATGCAGTTACACACTAAGAAATGCAGGGTACAGACTGTGCCTTCAGAAGAGTCTAGAGTTTTCTGATGATGATGAGGTACGAGGAGGGCAAGATAAAGAGTTTTTGGACCATGAGGTTCTCTTCAGCGATGTAGAAAGCATTCTTGAGCCAGCGCTACATGAAGAGGAAAGTGGTTTTATTGCAGGGAGAGCTTTGGAAGCTTTCCGAGGGGAACAACATGCGACAGAGGATGAGGTGGACACTCTTGAATCATTCGGTCCTATCAGTGAAGAAGCCAAAGGTTACATACACTATCTAAAGCAAAAGCTAGTGTCTGTTTCAAAGGTATTTCTTAATGTGACTACGTTTTGAAAGGATTCAGTGGATAAGAGCATTTAAATTTCCATGATCCAGGATATACTTTCGGTCGTACCATTTAGGCTATTATGTTGTTTTGTGTTTAAAGTTGTCAAGTTGCATGGAATTCGGAATCTGTGGAGAGCTTGGGATGTCGAACATGGGTTCTGACTTACTACTCATCAGCGGATGAAGCCCTAAAATGGGACACAATGTAGGGTGGGGCTTGCAAACAGGCCATTTACGGGGCACAATATGCATGGCAGAGGGCCGGGCAGGCAGGACCGTAGCTCTTGGTGGAAGCTACAGCAGATCCAGCTTGATCAGGGCAATGGGTATATGCAAGATGCTTTGACACAGGAGCTTGCATTTGGGCAGCCAAATGCAGCTAGAGAGCTTTCCAAGGTGGGAGCTCATTTGCATCCTGAATTGTAGTCTTGGGTGCTGCTAACCTTAGCAGAGATGTTGTTACATGCACTGGGGTTGATTGTGGTAACGCACAACAAGGCCTTCTTTTTACCTTTATTAGGTGAGATCTTTAGCATCCATTCATAGAGTAGAGAGAGATAGAGGAGAAAGTAGACAACACAATATTGGGTCCCAATTACCCCACTAAAGGCCGCCCCCTGCAAGCAGGAGAGTTTGCTTATATGAGTTCTTTGGAGAACTGCTGTACAATGCTTGAGAAAAAGCGATATGACTACCTAACGCAAGGACAAGGAAGACCGTACGTCAGCTGAGCATCCACCAATCCAAGGGCACTGTAGAAGACTCTTGAGAGCTACTTATGCAAGTCCAGGATAGCTATAGGACTGCACGTATGCTGGCTGAATGCTGAAGAGGCGTCAAGGATTTTGCCTGGAGAGGTAGGATGATTTATTGCTGATTTGATGCCTGAAATCTGCTAGTAGACTTGATTGATAATGAATGATTTCTGCTGAATATCAGGCTCCTTCTTATATATGCACACCTGATGCTGGTCGGCCAGATCTTGTTTGAACATAAAATGTTATAAAAAACATTTAATGCTAGCACTTTATTTCTAATGCTGCCCTGCTTGCTGGTCGATTGCCTATCGGCCATGACATGCTGCTGTAAGCCCCTAATGCAGCCCCTTTACTGGCCAACAAGGACATGTTAGTTCCCTTATGTTGTCGGCTGGCTCTGCGTGCGGTTCATGGCTGTGAACAGCCCCCAATCAGGCTGTCAATTGGGCAAATAGCCACGGGCTGGCCTTTGGCTGGCCCATAGGCATACCTTCGTAGCCTACATGCTAACTAAATGCTTCTGATGCAAACCTACTGCTAAGGCTGACTGCTACGTGCACTTATCTGATGAATTCTCCAAGTGAGCTAAGAGATTGACCTACGTAGCTCATGCTTGATTGTCCTAGAACTGAGGACTCACAATGGAGCCACGACGTACGACAAATATCCCTAAAAAAGGTATTACTTCTGCACAAATGTTACATTGATGATGATTCCAGTGTGTCACTGTGTACCCCAATGTAGGGTACACGTGACATTCCCTCTTGCTTAGCTTAGCGGTAGGTTCGAGGCTTCCAAGTAGTCCGCCAATAACTAAGGGTACTTCTGAAAGAACTCTTCATCCAACCATATTGCTTCATGGGTTCCTCGGTCCTTGAACTTCGCATAAAATTGTCTTATTCTTTGATCGGAACCATGCTTCCATCTATTGAGGAGAATTTGTTCTGACTCTATGACTTCTACCTCGTCACTCATATCTGGTTGTTGCTCTTCTGATACATCTTGCAATGCTGGACCTTCATATTGCTTCAACCAAGAAACACGAAAGATTTTGTGCGTTGTCCAACTTTCCGGCAACTTTAACTTTAAAGAGACATCACTTAACTTTTGAACAACTTGAAAAGGGCTGAAACTACGGAATGAAAGCTTGGGACAATGCTTGCTGACTTGCTGCATGATTGTGGAGGTATGCCCAATCTCCTTTCTTTAAGTTGACATCTTGCCTAGACTTGTTGGCTTGCTGGGTATAAGCTTCCTAAGCTTTGGCAAGGTGCTCTGAAACTCGCGGCAGGTGCCCGGGGGACTAGGACCTTTGACACACTTGTTGATACCATCAATGCATATCAAAACACTTAAACATGGCCACAACCTTAACACATATCCATCATCACTTTGCATAAAACATAAAAGCTGGACAAAACATCCACAAATGCTGAAAATGGATCTTGCACATGTGACACCACATAGAGGCCGGAATGGGCTGACCCCCCCCTTGGAGTATTTTATTACCCAAGGAGAATAATATCATGTACAAGCTTTGAGGGCCTTACTCTCCCCACGGGAGATGCTGGATTATCCATATGCAAATGCCATAACACAGCCCAACCCGAGGCTACCAAGCCGGAACATAGGCTGTAGAAATGCTGAGCCAACAACATAATCCATATACCTCCGTGTGGTTACTGATTCTTCCCCAAAAACCACGGGTCTTCATGCAATAGAGCTGGTGCAGCAAGTACAACTCTCCATTCAGTCGGTATAGCAGGTACAATGGCTGGTACAGTAGGTACAGGGGTTGGTACAACTGGTATGGTGGTTGGTACAATAGGTATAGCAAGTACAAATGTTGGTACAGCATGTACAGTGACTAGTACAGCAGGTACAGTGGTTGGTACAGCAAGTACAGAAGCTGGTATAGCTGGTACAATGGGTGGTACAATAAGTACAACAAGTACAAGGACTGGTACAGCCAGTACAATGGATGGTATAGCAGGTACAAAGGTTGGTACAACAAGTACAATGGCTAGAAATCATAATAAATGATTATATACCCTTGCCTTCAGTATTTCTTCGCGATGGAAGCCTCCAAAACAGTCCCCAACAGCCGGTGTTCTTCATGGGCAGCCTTCAAGAGAGAGAGAAAGAGAGTAGCCATCATTAGGTGTGCAGCAAGAGAGTCTCCATTAATGAAGAGAGAGGGCTCCAATTTATAGATTTGGGCCTCCCATGAGCTAAAATGGCAAGAGAAGGCTACAATGACAAGTGGAGAGCCACACAATAGCTGAAGTGACAAGTGTGAGGCCACTTGTCTCACTTTGATCCATTTTCTAACAAGTGTCAGGCCGCTTGTCTCACTTTGGTCCACTTTCTTGCCACATGTCCCAATCTAAGAGATGGGTCCTTCCATAAACTTTATCTCTAAAAATATCCCAACTGGTAGACATTCTGTCATAGGCACTTTGCCAACTCTTGGTATCTGCTCAATTCCAGATGTAATGACGCGAACAGAATTTCCATCGGAGTCGGGCCAAAAATAGCAACTCTCCTAAATTTTAGGAGTGTGGTCCTTTGTATTCTAGGATAATCTCCCATTCCCAAAGCTTGTACTTTCCAAATATTTAGACATCCTGGAGTCCACCAGACTCCTTTCATACTGGGAAATGTCCAAGCTGGTGACATCCTCCCCAACTTCTTTAAAGTTGTCCGCAACTTTAGCTTCAAGCCATATATTCAAGATATAATCATGTCCCATCAAGTGGGCGAGACGAGAGTCTCAAAAATCCAATATATCTGAAGAATCCATGTCCCAAAGAAATGGGTGAGACTAAATAAGTCTCCATAATAGCAATATCATGTCCCAAAATAAATGGGCGAGACAAATCAGTCCCATAAGTCCAGATATCATAATTCATGTCCCAAGTAAATGGGCGAGACAATCCGGCATAGATATAAGTTCCGTGCCAACTAGGCGTTATGTCCACTTTACCACTTGCACTCCGTGTTGGTACTCTGACCACACACCTTGGATGAGAGGTGGGCTCAAGTAACAAGATAAAATAATCACTCGCAGGCATAGATAACCTGGTGTTCCATAAGCATTTCTGCTACACATAGTTTATAGGCATTTCGGCCACCAACTCACACTACCGTCTCAAGTGCCCATGTTCCCTTCCATCTGCTCTCTATTGTTCCACCCAGATATGGTAGAAACAATCTTCAAGAGAGCACATAGGACAAGAGAACACTACACACGGTATGTTGTGTTCGACACTATCCTCTGAAGTGCCCATGTTCCCTTCCATCTGCTCTCTATTGTTCCACCCACACATGGTAGAAACAATCTTCAAGAGAGCAGGTAGGACAAGAGAACACTACACAGGGTATGTGAACAATGAGTTTCATAAGTCCAATGCATCCCAAATAAAGGGAGCCATAAAGAATAATCCATCCCAATTAAAGGGAGTCATAAACATAATCCATAAACCTAAGGATGGATCCAAATCCCTAGAAAAGAAGTCCAAGAATCCATAGACCTGTATATCATAATCCTTGTATACCATAACTCTTACCACATACTCCGTGCTAACCACACACCTTGGAGTAGAGGTGGACTTTTATCCATAAAAACATCATATCCATGAGATATCCAAATATTTTTTCTTTATAAACTGGGACAGATTCCTCCATAGAAATTGCTTGTAAAGCCCAATATCTATATAAATCTCATCCAAGAAAGAAATCTCCATAGATATAATCCATCCCAATAAAGAGAGCCATAAACAATGTTTCCCTGAAACCATCTCAAGGCAAACAACACCACCTTTCTCCTTGCATGACTATACAAGGGTTAGTGAACATAAAAAACACTTCATAGTAAATAGCAAAAGCACCAACTTTGCAAACTCAAAGTATACTTAGCTTTTCTTTGCCAAGTTGGTCATGAAGCCAAAAGAAATATCTCATCACCATATCCTTAAGATATCCTGAGATATATCTCCATATAGCTTGCCTGTAAGCTTGATAATGTAATCCACGATATCCATATGGAAAGAGTGCTAAACGTGTGCACATAAAGCCAACTGCAGGATCTTGTGAAACCCCTTTTTTGGTGGGAAACATTTGGCTACATGCTCAGTCGTGCCTCCAAAAGGTGGCTTTGAGACTCTTGTCTCAAGATTATGCTTTGGGTGCATGTGAGGAATTGGAGTACCTATTCTCTCGTACACATGAAGCTCCATAATTGCTAGCACACGATAATTAAAGCGGCTAGTGTATTGCCACACTAACTTGTGCATGTTGCATGCCATGAAGAAGATGGACTCGGCTAGACAAGTATAAGTTACAACTAATGACCACTTAAAAGTTAAAACTTATGTTGTATACTTCTTTCTTTTTGCTCTTTGAGTTTTATTTACTTCATAGGCTCTGAAGTGGTTGGCCATGCTTAATAGCAATGATGGTAGTGTGGTCCCCACTTGAGATCTTTTCTCTTCCTTATTGATAGAAGGAAGCCTCCGCTTCCAAGAAAGCCTATGCTCTGATACCAATGAAACTCGCGGCGGCAGGTGCCCGGGGGACTAGGGCCTTTGACACACTTGTTGATACCATCAATGCATATCAAAACACTTAAACATGGCCACAACCTTAACACATATCCATCATCACTTTGTTGGGTATAAAGTCCCAGTTTCGCTTCCGGACCTTGATCATCGCGTAGCTCTTTTCGAGAGCTTCGCGGCCATATATTTACTTGTACATTTGGCCCCCATTTGGGCCTTGTAACGGCATTCTTTGTATTTGGTCCGTCGGGCGCCCCATAAGTTGGGCGCCCGCCCATATTAGACCTAACCCTAACTTTACCCTTGTATCTCTATAAATATGAGGTCTCCCTTGAGCCTCAATAAGACATCAAGATATTCTTGAGCATGGTGTGAGTTCTCTCTCTCTCTCTCTCACTCTTCTCTACCTCCTCTGCACTTCCTTGGCTGCAAGCTCTTGTGTTTGAGTCATTCTCCTCCAACAACTGGTATCAAAGCTATGGAGGGAAGCTGTATGCAGAAGCTATGGAGTTAGAGGTGTCTTCCACCACTTGACTACGGGATTGTCTGCGTTTTTCGCGTCAAACACCTCCCTTCTATCATCAATCTGGTGCGTTTTTTTTTCTTTCAGAGTGCTGCTCTGTTTTTTTTTTAACGCAGGAGCCTGTTTTGCGTTTTTCTTGCTCTTCCCCTCTCCTGCGTTTTCTGCTCCACTCTACGCTGCCCTTCTGCTGCGTTTTCCTCTCCCCTGCTGCCCCCTTTGCTGCGTTTCTGCTGCTGTGCTGCTGCAATCAGCAGCGTTTGCTGTTTTTCCTCTGCCTGCTGTACGGCTGCCATCAGCAGCAGCCAACGCTGCTGCCAGCAGCCCCACGGCCACCAGCAAGCAGCCCGGGCTGCAGCCAGCAGCCCCACGGCCACCAGCAAGCAGCCAACGCTGCCTCCAGCAGCCAGGAACTACGAGCAGCCCCAAAGACAGCAACATACTGCCCCGGATTCACTTCAGCATCAATATAGAGCTGCCCCGGTCCTCTTTTGCAGTATCTCCGGCTGCCCCTCGGGTTTACATCGACATCCGGTGATTCTCTTCCGCCGTCTTCTTCACTTGAAGTTGTTTCATCAATCTACGAGCATCCTACTGTCAACCCGTATCTGGTACATAACATCTTGCTATTGCTTACTTTCTGAAGTGTCAGTTTGATAAGTCATGGCGTCTACAAGTGATCTTAAGGGTCTACTAGAGATTAAGAAGTTTGCAGGCACTGGGTTTGATCTTTGGAAGGTGAGGATTCAGAATATCCTCTATCTGCGGGAATGGGGAGTCCTGAACAGAAAGGCCGTTGCCTATCTCCAGATGGCTGTTGCTGATGAGGTTCTTGTTGACCTCAAAGGGCTGACAACAGCCTATGCCGTCTGGGAGAAGCTGAGAAGCACCTATGAGATCACCACGCCAGTGAAACAGGTACATTTCATCAAGAAACTCATGAATATGCAACTTGATGATTCTAAGAATGCAGTAGAGCATATTACTGCTTTCACAGGGGTGCTTAATCAGATGCAGGATTTTGGATTGCCTGCTTTTGATGATAAGTTGAAAGCTATCTTTTTGCTCACTACTTTGCCTGACTCTTGGGAGACACTTGTGGTGTCACTTGGGACAAATCCCAACCTAACTTTTGATGGATTCAGGGGTGCTATTCTCAATGAAGATATCCGGAGGAAGACCTCAGAGACTAGCGGTTCTGCAAATGTCTCACGAGGGAGGACGACCAACCGGGGAAATACTACTACCAATTCAAAGGGTAGAAGCAAGAGCAAGGGCCAGCAGTCTGATGTTACATGCTATCAGTGTGGTCGTAAAGGCCACAAGAAGCCAGATTGCAAGTTTTACAAGATGGAGCAAGACCGGAAGAAGAAATCCAGTCATTCAAATGACAAAAAGAAGGAAAAAGAGAGTAATTCCAGCAAAGCAGAAGAGTTCGAAAAGGACAAGAGCAAGGCCAATGTGGCCTCTGGTGTTGTCATAGAGGAACTGTCTAACTCAGATGATGTGCTATGTGTTTTTTCTGCTAATGCTCTTGATGTTCATAACTTGCATGTCACAGAACCAAATGTTATTCATGCCTTGATGTATGAATCTGATGTGCTTTCACAGACTTGGATTATTGACACGGGTGCCTCTTTTCATGTAACTCCTATCAAGGAGTGTTTTGCAACTTTCACTGCAGGCTCCCGAGGAAAGGTGTTCTTGGGGAATGATCATGCTTGCAATATTGAAGGCATGGGCACCGTGAATTTGACTTTGCAGGATGGTAGTGAGTTTGTGCTGCCAAATGTGAGGTATGTGCCTGGTTTGAAAACCAGTCTCCTGTCTGTGGGCCAGCTTGATGCCTTGGGATACACGGCCATATTTGGAAATGGCACATGGAAATTGACCAAAGGCACAAGGCTGATTACAAAAGGATGCAAGAAAGGAACATTATATAGCCTTCATGGTCAGGCTTTGTCTGGTAAGTTTATTGCTTTTGCAGAGGTACGCTCCCACATGGAGCTTTGGCATAAGAGACTTGGCCACATGAGCCAAAAGGGTCTCTCCATTTTGTCCTCCTTGAACAAGTTTGATGCAAAAGGAAGCAAGCTTGATTTTTGTAATGATTGCTTGTATGGGAAACAGAATAGGAGTTCTTACTCCTCTCGTGCCTCTCGCAAGGCTGAAAAGTTGGACTTGGTCCACTCTGATGTATGCAGCATGCCCATTAAATCTAAAGGTGGTTCAAAGTACTTTGTGTCTTTTGTGGATGATCACTCACGAAAAGTATTGATCACTTTGTTGAAATCTAAGGATGATGCTTTTGCTGCATTTCAAAAGTTTTATGCATTTGTTCATACTCAAACTGGAGTGAAGATTAAATGCTTACGCACTGACAATGGGGGTGAGTTTGTTAGTACTAAATTTCAGAAATTTTGTGATGATAATGGCATTAAGAGGGAACTTACACCCCCCTATAGCCCCCTCTTCAAATGGTGTGGCTGAAAGGTATAATCGTACACTGTGTGAAAGAGTTCGATGCATGCTGTCCACAGCTAATCTCTCTCAGGATTTTTGGGGAGAAGCCTTGAAAACTGTAGTTCATGTTTGCAATCGATCTCCACACACAGCTTTGAAAGGTGGAATCCCTGAGGAGGTTTGGTCTGGCAAACCGTCCTCATATGACCACTTACGCATCTTTGGTTGTGATGCATATGTGCATATCTGCAAGGAAGACCGGAACAAGCTTGATGCTAAGTCCGAGAAGGGCACCTTCGTTGGCTACGGTGATGAAGGTGAGATGGGCTACCGTGTGTGGTTGCCATCAACCAACAAAGTGGTTCGCAGCCGGGATGTTGTATTTTATGAGGCAAAGCTGCTCCGTAATGTTTGTGCCTCTCATGGTGATCAGAAAAAGGTCAAATTTCAGCAAGGGCAGCCACCCATTGATGCTGAAAATGAGCCCCAGGATGCTTCACAAAGGGCTGAACATAATGAGTCCGTGATATTTGAGCCAGAAGAGGTTGGACAGCCGCTTCATGCTCCTGGAGGTGTAGGGCAGCAACCCCTATATGCTGAAAATCAGGCTGTTCGTGAAAACCCGCAGCCTTTTGATGCTGAAATTATGATTCCTCCCGATATTGACCCCCAACCAGCCAATGATCATTGGGTACGGAGGTCTACTCGTTTTCGGAGGGAACCTCAGCGTTTTGATCCCTCTTTGCAACATGTTTTGCTTACAGATGAGGGTGAGCCTCTTACTTTCAAAGAGGCTAAGTCTTGTGAACTCCGAAACAAGTGGGAGCATGCTATGCAGGAGGAGATTAAGTCTCTACATGCAAATGACACTTGGGACTTGGTTGAGTTGCCCAAAGGAAGGAAGGCTATTCCTAACAAGTGGGTGTACAAAGTCAAGACAGTTGACGGCCAGCCTAAGTATAAAGCCCGCCTTGTTGCTAAGGGCTATGCTCAGAAGGAAGGGATTGATTTTCAGGAGGTCTTCTCTCCTGTGGTCAAAATGACCACCCTTCGTGTTTTGTTTGCTCTCACTGCTGTTTTGGATTTAGAACTGTATCAGATGGATGTAAAGACAGCTTTCTTACATGGTGATTTAGATGAAGAGCTGTATATGAAGCAGCCTGAAGGCTTTGTCATTCCTGACAAAGAACATCTGGTTTGTAAGCTGAAGCGTAGTCTCTATGGGCTGAAACAAGCCCCGAGGGAGTGGTACAAAAAGTTTGATGCTTTCATGCTTAACCAGAAGTTTAATCGTAGCCATGCAGATCATTGCTTGTATACTAAAACTGATGCAGATGGCAGCCCAGTGATACTTGTGCTGTATGTTGATGACATGCTCCTTGCCGGGAAGAATAAGAGCGTTTTGGAAGCTCTTAAGGACCAGCTGAAGTCAGCCTTTGCTATGAAGGACTTGGGTTCAGCTGAACATATTTTGGGTCTTCGGATTAGACGGGACAGAGCACAGAAGTTGCTTTTCCTCTCGCAGGAGAAGTATATCCAGAAAGTCCTTGATAGATTTAACATGGCTGATTCTAAGCCTTTGGGTGCTCCATTGCAGCCCTATGTTAAACTATCCAAGGATGATTGCCCAAAAGATGATGATGCAGCCAGTACTATGCGTGGGATCCCTTATGCTTCTGCTTGTGGATCTCTTATGTATGCTATGGTTGCTACACGGCCAGACATTGCTCATTCAGTGGGAGTAGTCAGTCGTTTTATGTCCAACCCGGGCAAAGCACATTGGGATGCTATAAAGTCTATTTTGAGGTACTTGAAGGGGACACAGAAGAAATGCCTTATGTATGGTAAAGGTCCACTTGAGGTGCAGGGTTATTGTGATTCAGACATGGCAGGTGATTCTGATACCCGCAAGTCTACTAGTGGGTACATCTATACTCTTGCAGGTGGTGCTGTTTCTTGGTGCTCTAGACTCCAGAGGATAGTAGCACTTTCTACTACTGAGGCCGAGTACATCTCCGTCACAGAGGCTTCTAAGGAGGCCATTTGGTTAGCACGCCTTGTCACAGAGTTTGGATTGCCAGAGAGGGCTCCGGTCCTTGGTTGTGATAGTCAGAGTGCCATATACCTGGCTAAGAATGCCATGTTTCATGCTCGTGCCAAACACATTGATGTACGGTACCACTTCATCAGACAGGTGCTAGATGATGGTTTGGTCAGTTTGGTCAAGATTGGCACTCATGAGAACCCTGCAGATGCTCTCACCAAAAGTTTGCCAAAAGCACAGCTTGATATGTGTCTACAGCGGGTGGGAGTTACATAGCTTCACTTAGAGGAGCTTCACTGGTCCTTTAAGTGGGAGGTTGTTGGGTATAAAGTCCCAGTTTCGCCTCCGGACCTTGATCATCGCGTAGCTCTTTTCGAGAGCTTCGCGGCCATATATTTACTTGTACATTTGGCCCCCATTTGGGCCTTGTAACGGCATTCTTTGTATTTGGTCCGCCGGGCGCCCCATAAGTTGGGCGCCCGCCCATATTAGACCTAACCCTAACTTTACCCTTGTATCTCTATAAATATGAGGTCTCCCTTGAGCCTCAATAAGACATCAAGATATTCTTGAGCATGGTGTGAGTTCTCTCTCTCTCTCACTCTTCTCTACCTCCTCTGCACTTCCTTGGCTGCAAGCCTGCAAGCTCTTGTGTTTGAGTCATTCTCCTCCAACACACTTTGCATAAAACATAAAAGCTGGACAAAACATCCACAAATGCTGAAAATGGATCTTGCACATGTGACACCACATAGAGGCCGGAATGGGCCGACCCCCCCCTTGGAGTATTTTATTACCCAAGGAGAATAATATCATGTACAAGCTTTGAGGGCCTTACTCTCCCCACAGGAGATGCCGGATTATCCATATGCAAATGCCATAACACAGCCCAACACGAGGCTACCAAGCCGGAACATAGGTTGTAGAAATCCCGAGTCAACAACATAATCCATATACCTCCGTGTGGGTACTGATTCTTCCCCAAAAACCACGGGTCTTCATGCAATAGAGCTGGTACAGTAAGTACAACTCTCCATTCAGCCGGTACAGCAGGTACAATAGCTGGTACAGCCGGTACAGTGGCTGGTACAGTATGTACAGGGTTGGTACAATCGGTACGGTGGTTGGTATAGCAAGTACATCAAGTACAAATGCTGGTACAGCATGTACAGAAGCTGGTATAGTCGGTACAGTGGGTGGTACGGCAAGTACAACAAGTATAAGGATTGGTACAACCAGTACAATGGATGGTACAACAGGTACAAAGGTTGGTACAACAAGTACAATGGCTAGACATCATAATAAATGATTAAATACCCTTGCCCTCAGTATTTCTTCGCGATGGAAGCCTCCAAAATAGTCCCCAACAGCCGGTATTCTTCATGGGCAGCCTTCAAGGGAGAGAGAAAGAGAGTAGCCATCATTAGGCCAGCCTTCAACGGTGGTAGAGGCTAGTGTGCAGCAAGAGAGCCTCCATTAATGAAGAGAGAGGGCTCCAATTTATAGATTTGGGCCTCCCATGAGCTAAAATGGCAAGAGAAGGCTACAATGACAAGTAGAGAGCCACACAATAGCTGAAGTGACAAGTGTGAGGCCACTTGTCTCACTTTGATCCATTTTCTAACAAGTTTCAGGCCACTTGTCTCACTTTGGTCCACTTTCTTGCCACATGTCCCAATCTAAGAGATGGGTCCTTCCATAAACTTTATCTCTAAAAATATCCCAACTGGTAGACATTCTGTCATAGGCACTTTGCCAACTCTTGGTATTTGCTCAATTCCAGATGCAATGACACGAACATAATTTCCATCGGAGTTGGACCAAAAATAGCACTCTCCTAAATTTTAGGAGTGTGGTCCTTTGTATTCTAGGATAATCCCCCATTCCCAAAGCTTGTACTTTCCAAATATTTAGACATCCTGGAGTCCACCAGACTCCTTTCATACTGAGAAATGTCCAGGCTGGTGACACGCTCCTTAACTGACTCAATGATTTCCGAAAATGTGTCGGTTGTCTTGTTGGCCTCTAGGGACCTGTTTCGCCAAAAGAAATGAGAACCGGCAACCAAATGCTGCCTCATATGGCGTCCGGCAATACTTGATGAGTGAGTATCATTTAGGATTTCCTGTACCAACGGAAGATATTCCCATTTGGACTGTTCGTCATGGCAGTATGATTTGAGAACGTCAAAGGCTAATTGATTATATGTATGTTATAGTCGGAGGATGCCCAACGGGTTGTAATGATTATTGGGCATGTTACAAAGCTGGCGGAAAGTAGACGTCACTGCTCAACGAACAAGGCGATAAAGAGTGTGGAATTCACAAACAGGTGACACGAAGCAGCCAGGTTGGACACAAGCGGATGGGATTCAATGGAGTACAGCAGTTTAGTGTCCATGAATGAGATGGCTTGGTCAAAGAAGAACAGGGTGGCAAGGGAGCCTTTCTAGACACCTGAACAATTGGTCTAAATAATTGTCCAGTTGGACCTGTACAAACATTACATCTTGCAAAGAGGGTTACATATGCTTGTGCCACGGGCACAACAAGACTAAACCCTACTAACCTAGATGAAGTGTGGTGACTTGTCCCTTGGACTAGGGCTTACAACATGCTCAAGGCCCATTGGAAAAGTTATCCTGTGTTGTAGATGAAGGAAAATGTCCATGTAGCAACCTAGGACAGATGACTAGGGCAGATAATTTCTCACTGCGAGAACAAGCCTCTTGTCTGTTCATGAGAGTGCAAGCTTGTATTTAAAGTGTTCTAATCAAAGCACAAGCATGAATTCTTGAACATGTACTCATTTGGGATGTTAGGTTCACAGGTGGTGAGCACTGGATATTTGCCTGTGTTGTGTGTTTTCCGTGCTCTTAGCTGGAGTATTTCTTGTGCTCTCTTATTTTCTAGATTCCAAATTCTCCATCTCTGTCCCAATTCCCTTGTTGTTATAATGTTGTTTCCCTATGTCGTTCTGCCTTGCATAGTGAGTTGCTTTCCAGAGAGAGTACTCACAATATGGGCCCCTCCTCCTCCCCTGCTCATGCCTCCCTGTTGGTACCCCCTTGCTGATGTATGCCCCTCCCCGCATGTCCGTTGCAAGACTTCTATGAAGAGGGAAAGTTGATCAATTAACTAAGTCTGCATCATTTTGTGTGTGTGTGTGTGTGTGTGTGTGTGTGTGTAGAGAGAGAGAGAGAGAGAGAGAGAGAGAGAGAGCTAATTTTTTGAAGAGACAAAAACCTTGGAAGAGGAAGATAAATAGCCTGGCATGTTGAGATGAGAGGCTTGATGATAGTGAGCCAGAGACAATTTCTTACCATGTTCAGGAAATTGGATTTCCCAAGGTTGAGCATTATGGAAATATCAAATATGCCTGCAGTACCAAGGAATCATTTAGTGCTTCAAATACCTCAAGATTATATTTGATAGTCAGCAATCTTTCTCATTAAGACCACTAAATGCAAATTTTACAGTGAGGTATTTTGCAAATTTTGTTTAGCTTTTGGAATTATAAGAGGTCATGTGAGGCATAGTAGCCTGGTGTTTCATAAAACGCATTTGAAACGTTTCATAAAAGAGTTTCAAAAACATTTCGAGGGTGGTACATGTCTAAAAAAAATGTTTTATATGCATTAACAAACTTGACAGCTATGTTTCAGTGTAAAAAACATACATTCTACCATACAAATCATGCATTGCTAGGTTTCATACAGGGGGTAATGGTCTGCAGGGTTAACCATTACATGTCTCTTATGAATCACGACAAGCCACAAGTGACAAGATTCAAGACCTCTTTTTGACCTTATTAAAAAAAGGTTGAAAGAAACGTTTTTCAAACATGTGAAACATTTGGTATATATGAAACACATCCACTATAGTTTGAAACGCTTTTCATTGCTGCTATATTGGAGGTGAATTCACCAAATTGTGGATAAGTTGTTGAAAAGGGAGTGTGGGAGGTGGATTTTTGTTAACATCGTCATGAGTCAACTTGGTGTGCATCATTGTGCTGATTTGGAGGTGAATTTGACCGAGACATAGAAGAGTTGTTGAAAAGATACATGGGAGGTGGGCTTCTTGTTTACAACGTCAAGGACTGGCATGTGAGCAAACAGTAAACACCTTAGTTATTTTAGTATGAAGACAGGTCTTTAATAAATCAATCTTTTACCCATTTCGAACTAAGACATTTATTTGTGCTAAACTGCCTTCTCTCTTGCAGGAGCTGGAGGATTGTAAACGAATTAATACTGGGCTTCAAGTACAAAGCATCGTGGGCGAGGAGAAAAATGATCTATTGGACTACCTGAGGAGTTTGGCACCTGACAAGGTTTGGCATTGCTTGTTGGGACTGTGTGTTTTGGGTTCCTTTGGTGCTTGGGTGCATGGAGAAATCGTGCACTGTCTGGGAAACTTGGTGTATGAAATGCATGTGGGCGCCTTGACATTATGGATTTTGACAACTGAAGCTGAAATCTCGAATGAAGCAACTACTACTCTGACAACTGAAACTAATACTCGTGTTCAACACTTGCAGGTGGCAGAATTGTCGCAACCCACGTCATTGGAAGTGGAAGAGGTGATTCAACAGGTCATCAATGGGCTTCTTGATAATCCTTCAACAAAGCTGCAGCATAGAGGTGCTCAATTTGGGAATGGAACAGCCGGTACCTTCAATGGGTCATGGGAGGAGGATGGCACCCAAAAGTTCAGCACTTCTCCCTTGCAGTCTCAGTCTGCTGTTACAGTGAACCGTGACTATCTTGCAAGACTGCTTTTCTGGTGTGTAGGAATCTGTGAGCATGGATTATTTGTGTCAAACATGTGTGTGTGTCTGTGTAGATTGTATGTATGTCTATGTATGCATGTATGCATAAGAATCTTTGTGTGTGTGTGTATGGTCGGTATGTATGTACATGTGTGTGCGCGCGCCTGAACTTTTATGTTTTATATTAGGTGCATGCTGTTGGGTCATCACATGAGAGGTTTGGAGTACCGACTGGAACTAAGCCGCACACTAAGCTTGTCTGGAGACCTTGACTCTGGTGTTACAGAAAGAAACCAAGATGGCTGACCACTGTCACTGATGATCATCTCCAAAGCTTGGAGGTTGAAGGAACACTAACTGTTGAAGCCAAAGAGCACAGATTTTGCTGTAGCACTGAGTCCTTTGATCCTTTGTTTAACAAACACAGCTCAAATGATTATTGTGCTATCTGCCCAATGTATCCGTCAGACCACTGCTGATGTGTTTATTAGCACCAGAGGTAAGCGATGTTGTATGATTAGCTCTATTATGAGTGTGTTCTTACCAGCTTGGAGGCATCTTCATGCATGTATTTATGCATCAACAATGTGTACCTGGTGAGTTTTAGCTACTTTATTTCATGTAGCAGGGAAGCTGCTGTAGAAATTTGTACATTTTTTATTTGGCAATGTGCCTTTTCATCAAATTTTTTCCGAGGTTTGTGTCTCCAGCTCACAGAACACCTGATTGTTTCTTTACCTCTTCTGGGCATTTAGAGTGCTCAGGCCGCTTGCACACTGAAGCAGAAATGGTGCAGAAGAAATCTGAAATTCTGGACAACCACAGGATTGACACCCATTGCTATTGCCACACACTGAGGTGACAGAAAAGCTGATTGGCTGCTGAGTAGCACCCAGAAGCAGCAAATGCATCACAGGGAAAACTTACCCATCCGTGCCATGGACACACAAACCCCACAAATCAGCCACGTTTTTCTTGCTTAAATTTTTTGCAGTAAATGCTCTCGAAAGATGGATTGAGAGTTGAATGGGTTTGGTGAGATGCTTGTCAGCTCCATTAGAGAAGGCGATAGTTTCTTAACAGGACGAGTGCTGGCATCTCATCTAGGGAATTAGGACAGTATTTAATGTGTGTGTCTTTTGTTGCTGCATGCCTTATTTTGGATTTGCAATGTGAATGCTTGAGAAGATAAGGTAGAGTGCTATAAAGCCGAAGGGGGCATTTAATAGGATTAATAGTTAATGCAAGCATGTAGTCTTTCTGGTAGTGTTAAATTTTCTTAAGAGCCATGTTGGACATGTGTGACTGTTGGAGCCCAAGCTTTACAGGAAGCATGGAACATGTTTTTTTTGGCAATGGCAGGTGTAATGTGGCTTGTTGCACTGACGATCAAGTAGCTTTGATGGTTTTCAACATCTGAATTTGTCTTTGAATGATCCTATTGAGGCTTATTTGCAGACTTGCTCTAACCACCAGCTGCAAAGCTACATTTCATGTAGTGGTGAGGGATGAAAATAAGTAATGGATTCATTGTTGTTATGATGACTCTGTGGGGGTTGATCCCCAGGAGAGGCCACATGGCCAAGCCTTGGTGGCCACAGCCATAGGGCAGCCAGCCCTAGGCGGCTGGTTGGGCAGCAGCCAGGCCTAGCCGACAGCCAACCAAGGGTAGCGCAGGCATGCAACCAGCGCAAGCCTGGCAAACCCTAGCGCATCCGCCACGAAACGCAGCCAAGCAGGGTGCCCAGAAGGCGGGCAGCTGATGCGATTCTCAGAGAGAACAGCAGCATGGCTGTTTGCGCAGGGGTAGAAACCAACAGAAAAGCATGCGCAGGCAGAGAGCATGCGAGGAAAAGCAGCATCATTTTTTGGGGGGGGAGGAAAAGCAGATGTTTTTTCTTTCTTTACAATATTCGATGGCTTAGGGAAGGGTTTTTTTTTTATTTTTAAAAAAAGCACATTAGTTTTTTTTTGGGAAAAAGCCTATAAGCAAGAGGAAAGGGGCGGGGTGGGGTGGGGGGTTTTGCTTATGAGTTCTCCATATCCAAATGCCATCTCCTTGGTTTAGAGGTTTGGAAGTACTCGGCCAGCTTACAAGAGTAGGGTTGGTTCTTGAGTTCGTGGGGGAGGAGGATTTTTGTAGCACGTTTATCTCGACCCACGAGTTTTCTTTGAGCAGTAGCAAATTATCTTGGGATTGTCAAGGCTGATGAAGTACAAACCAATCGTGTATTGGACGAGAATGTTCAACTTGATGATGATCAACAGGATGACAATGTGATAGTCAATGACTTGGTCACTAAAGTTGACTTCAACACAATGATGACCTTGCTTGAGCAGCAAATTGCAAACCTTACCAACACCCGTGTTGTTATGCAAGCAACATTGGCGGGTTTGGTGACAATAGGGAGAGTTTGGACAGCTTTAATTGCACCCTCTATTACTCCAAAGCCTTCCCTACATGGGGGAGTGAAAACCTAAGAGTCAAGAGAGAGTTGACTCCTAGCTTCATAGATGGGATATGCACTTTGAGTTTCATCCTTTCCTTGTGGATAAGAAGATATGGATTCCTAATTGGAAAAGTCCGTACCTAGTTGAAAGAACATGGGTAGATATATTGAGAGTTTTCCGGGAAGAGGTCCTACAAGCCGAGGATTAATACGACATTGTGTGCAAGTTTAAAAACTTGGAAATGAAGAATAAACCTTTTGACACATATCAGCAAAGGTTCAGAGAGTTGCAAGCTCAAGTGACTAACATGGAACCCATTACTATTTTGGGATTCTTTATGAATGGACTACCTAATGGGTATCAGCTCAAGATTAGGAGTAATCGAAACAAAACATTGAATGATGCTATCCAATATGCCAAGATTTTTGATGACATAGTGAAGAAACCCCTACAACCCTCATCAACAGACTAGGCAGGATCCAAAGAAACCCCAACAACCCTCATCAACAGACCAAGCAAGATCCAAAGAAGCCCCAACAACCCTCATCAACAAACTAGCCAGGATCTTAGCGTAAACGAAAGTTAAGCATAGGAAGACTTCACAGACTCTCATAGAGACTCAAAGTCAATCACAAACTTTGGGAGACCCCCGTTCAAAGAAATCAAAGAAAGTTCAGACTCGTCAGCACTTATGGAGGATTGGTGCTTCACTTGTGGTCAGCAAGGGCACATGAGGACAAACTACTCACAATCAAAGGGCAAGTCAAAGTCAAAGGGAATCCATGCGGCCGAGGTTAAAGGTAAGATTACTTCACTACATAACTATTGTTTTAGATCATATTCTTGCAAGGGTTGTAACTTTAATATGATAGTTTTTAGTCTTACAGACCTAATATGGATGTATAGGTTAGTCCTAGGAAAAACTCTATGTACTCACAACTTCGTGAATGCCAAGCTTATGCAGAAGATGAGAGTGGAGGCATAGCCAAGTGATCACCAATATTGTGCCGACAAGCCGTGGACACAATTGGGGGATTTCTCACTTGCCTATAACTATATAGAGCTACTGAGAGCCACTAGATTTCATGATTATGAATCTGGATAGAGTAGATGTTATTATAGGAAAATAATGGTTTCATAACCATCATGTACATGTAGGTTGGAAGGGTCACAAGCTATCTTTTTGTCATGGACGATGTCCAATATTTTCTCTAGAATGATTTTGATGTCCCATCCATTACTATTATAAACTCGTTGAATTTACAATATAAGGATTCTAGCTATGAAGTTTTTCAGATACCCTATCATCTAATGCTAATTGTGACTGTAATTCACTTAGTCTTGATGTATCACACGTGCTTAAGAGAACATCAGGGAGGGCAAAGTGTGCCAATGTTTTCCTAGTTGAGTTACCTCATGGTCTTGAGCATAGATCTTGACAGGTATAGAAAATTTTAGATTGGCGGGTTCCTCGGAGACTATGAGGCAACTTTAGGTGTTTTTGGGATTCATAATCTTTCTTAAGAAGTTGATGAGCGACTATTCACAGTTAACCATACCTTTCACGAACTCCTTCGAGGAAGAGGACATAAGTTTAATAGCCCAATCTCTTGGAACAATCAAGGTCTTACCTATGCATGTGAACCACCTCTTAGAGGGGTCACCTATGTGTTTGTGTATGTGTGTGTGAACCACCTCTTAGATGGGTCACAATAATATCTAGATATTTGTGTGATGTGACTATAAGCAATGATATCTGGAGAAGAACCTTTGGGCCTGTAAAGGTCTTGTACTTTTATTGAAATAAACTCACAACTATCCCATCATTGACTCGTGCAAGTCTCTCTCTCTCTCTCTCTCTCTCTCTCTCTCTCTCTCTCTCTCTCTCTCTCTAGAGTTTATTCTAACACTCTTTCTCTTTAAGCTTTCACTATCTATGCTTTAGCTTCAGCCATGTTTGTTTATCAACCTCCAAAGCTTGCAGCTCAAGCTCCACCATATCCAACATCACGTTGGGGTGAAATGACGTAAGACTTTGATGTAGGAATAAAGTATCAAAAGGGTAGTCTGAACCAAGTGACAAATGCCTTGAGTAAAATTGAGGAGATGAACTCTTTGAGCTTCATCGAGATTAGGACTAAGCTTTATGACTCTCTGAGAGGGCTATGTGAGACTGATAATCATTTTGGTTAGTATGGGCTGTAGGCCCAAGTAGAGAGTTCCATAGACCATTGAGACTCAGGAGTCAAGCCATTCATGCGTGTGGCAGGTGGTCTGTTTCTTATCCAGAATGGATTTCTATTCCTAATTGAGAAGGTTTGTGTATTAGATAATGTTGAGATTAGGCAAAGGATCATATATGAATGGCGGATCATCTAGGTGTACAATGAGCCTATGATTTAGTTAAATAGACATTTTACTGGCCTAAGATGAAGGCATATATTTAGGACTAGTTGGTAAAGTGTCATCAATGTCAAGTGAATAAGGTTGAATGCCTTAGGGCTAGAGGTATGTTGCATCCTCTAGAGATCCTAGGAGGTAAATGGGAGAGTATTTCCATGGACTTCATTGTAGATTTACCATGGACCAGCAAAGGGCATCATGCTATATGGGTGGTGATAGATAGATTGACAAAGATGGCATGATTTTTACCCATAAAAGTGACAGTGAAGGCAACTGAATTGATGCAATAGTTTCTTGAGTATCTACTTAGGTTGTATGGTCTGCCTTTTGATATAGTTGATGATATGGACTCAAAAAAAATTGGACATTTTTTATAGCTAGTTTTCCAGAGGTTGGAAACTACACTGAGTATGAGTTCCTCTCATCATCCTTAGTCAAATGGGTAAACAGAAAGGGTGAATCAAGTTTTAGAGTAATGCTTCGTGCATACGTCTCCAAGAGACCAACAGATTGGGAGAAGTACATCTCGATGGGTCGAGCTTTCTCTTTGAGACATATGCTTCATGCATATGTCTCCAAGAGACCAATAGATTGGGAGAAGTATATCCTAATGGTCAAGCTTTCCTATAAGGGTGCTAAGCATGCGACTACTAGTTACAGTCCATTTATGTTGATGTACAGATAGCAACCTAGATATCTCTCTAGTATTAGTTGGACTTAAGGGTATTCAAATTGATGTGGCTAGAGATTTTTTAGCAGATATGTAGGAAATGCTAACTAGTGCTACATGAGAGGCTATTAGAAGTGCACAGGATCGTGGACAGTTTTATGCTAGACATTGTTCATCACCGAGGGAGTTTACTGAGGGAATGCTAGTTTATTTGAGAGTGCCAAGAGTTCAGAGACGTTATGTATGGGGAAGGTTGGGAAGTTATCCCCTAGGTATTGTGGACCTTCTAGGATCTTGAAAAAGATTGGTGAGGTTACGTATAGACTAGAGTTACCTCCAAATATGAAAAGCTCATTTAGTCTTTCATGTAAGTCGACTAATACAAATGCTGGGAGCTAAGGATAACCTTGTAAATCGACTAACATGAATGATGGGAGATGAGGATAACCTTGTTACTCCTCAAGAACTTATCAAGGTTGAGGACTTGTCCTATGTTCACATGAACCCGAGATGGTGATAGATTTTAGGGAAAGGCAATTTAGGAACAAGTTGATCCCTGAATACAAGACTACGTGGAAACATAGGGCGAAAAAGGACTCAACTTGGGAGGTCAATAATAGCTAGTTTGAGTTCCCTTATTTCATTTAAGAGTAAATGTTTGAAGAGGTAGACACTAATCTACTAATTAGGGATTTAATCCAATAGAGTTAGGGGGGCAAGATTAGGGATTAACACGCAGATACTTGGCTATGGTTCCTAGATTAATAAAACAAGCTTAATGACATTTTGTATAGCAAGTTAGCTATTTATGGCATAGTTTTCATTATATAAGTGAGAGCTTGGGTTATTATGAGACATAGTTGTGCGGATGCACCATACCAACAGTGTAGACATGCTCATGCCATGCACATGGCCAGTGCGTAGGTTGGCGTGTCGTAGGCCTTCTTGTTGGTATGAAATTTTAGAGTTAGACATGGGCCTATGGGATTGTGAAGGAAGCCCTAGCCTTGGTGTGGGGGAGATCAGTGGGTGCCGATCATAGTTGGGAGGTTAGCTAGCCTAGTACCTCATGATTTGGGAGGTGAGCTTGGTTTCTACCTCATGATTTGGTTTAGGACTAACCTTGGTTTTTAGTTGTGTTTAAGGTAGATTTTGAGGACGACTTTACAACAATGTTTTGTACATGGACACTAATCTATAGATTAGGGATCTCATTCAGTGGAGTTAGTTGGCCCCGAGATAAGGGATAAGTAGGCAAATACAATAAAATAAATCATAAAAGAGCAAAGTTACAAAATGATGTAGAAATGAATATCGATGATAAGGAAGATAATGTCAAGAGAAAAAAAAAGTTAAGACAAAATTACAAATAGCTTTCCACAGATAAAAATAGGTTCAAGGAGTGCAAGAATAACAGTGAACAAGATATTGAATGGTCTTCATATTATGGCAGGGAGCATCAAAGGGATTCTTGTGTTATTTTTTCTCTTGAAATAGAGTGTAATTGTATTGAGCATTAAATTGAAATAACTTATTCTCGCATTCTAGACAGAGTAAACTCATGTGTCACAACAAGAATAATATTTGTCATCAAGCAATTGAAATAAAGAAATTTTTATAACACCCTCTACATTGAACCACAAGTACATGACCATGTCCCAAGCATTATTCATTATTATAACTTTTTAATCTACGTAGTGGCATATTTAAGCTTCGTTTTTGCTTCATACCAAATTGTGATATATACTAGATTGATGTGTGTGTGTGTGTGTGTGTGTGTGTGTGTGTGTGTGTGTGTGTGTGTGTGTACCCATGGAATGGGATTCATTCATATAAATACGTTTGTCTAATATATGTAGTGTTAAGAACTTATACTACATATATATCAGTCTAGGATACATCACAATTTGGTATGAAGCATAGACTAAGCTAAAATATGAGTGTTAATCCCATTCCATATTTTAGCTTAGTCTATGCTTCATACCAAATTGTGATGTATCCCAGACTGATATATATGTATAAGTTGTTAGATCTCACAATATCAAAGAACACACACACACACACACATGTAAAGGAGCAAAGGGGTCAAGGTGTGTACAATGGCTAGATCAATAGGAGAGAGAGAGAGAGAGAAAGAGAGAAAGAGAGAGAGAGAGAAGAAAGAAAGATGTATTAACATCTACTAGAGGCCAAACTCGACCTATGAGACAAATCGATGTACAACTGTCAATGTCTTCTGGATGTCCAGAAAAAAAAGGACAAAATGAACATGAAATAAACTATGAAAGTACTGAGCTAGTGGGGGGGTGTGATGGATGGAGCACTACTGCTAGAGGCTCAGTATATGCAACCTATATGCGCAGGGTATACAAGAATGCAATGCAGATCTGTCTAGCTCCAACCAGTACCATAATGGGGGTGTAATATGTGATACATAGGCGATGATGAGGCAAAAATACCTCTCAGAGCATGATCTCCGGGTGTGAGTGTAAGTGAGCTAGCCACTCCTAGATATGGTGCTGATGTCGAGCCCGTATCCCAGTGATCTCCCTCTGATGTAGTCTGGGAGTCTGGTAGCCTGGTGCTCTCGGTCTCAGTCTCTGGCTCGAAGGTCCGCAACGTGCTGAAGTGTAACCCCCTCCTGTGTCAGAATAAGCACTGGGATAGATCTCTGGAAGAAATTAGTGAGCTGAGCTGTCACCTCTCCTTGTTGTATGAGTCCGGTAGCAGTGTCTCTCTGTGGCCCTGTGTCTCTAGCAAGAACTAGCCAAATCTGTGCTGGTCTCCGGACTCCTGATCTAGCGGAGTGAGGGATGTCCATTGAAGATGGTGGTGTATCTCTCTCTAATGACACTATATGCTCTGCATCTGCATACATAATGTTCCTCACTCTCAACCTCCTCCTGGCATAGTTTGCATATCCTCTCTGCTCTAGGGATCTATGCCGCCCTACCTGCCTCAATCTCAAGCTGGTGTGATGACACTCTGAGCTAGCCAATCACCACTCCGGCACTATGAGACATGTACACATCCATGTATCCAAGTCTCTGTATGAATCCATCCACTGAGATACGCATAAACTAATCTCTGTAGTATAGCATCTTCAGCGGTAGAGGCTGACTGGGTGTAATCCAAGTCTCTTGAGTGTATCATTGCCATAAATCCTGCCGAAGGACTCTGTTCCTCTCACTGTGAGAGAGCTGGATGTGTGGTGCATGTATATCATACTGGAAAGGTGGTAGGTGATCTATGTTAAGACCATGCTGAGTGAGCCACTGTATCGTCTATGAATACCATGATCTCCTATCTCCACTCTCTACGAGCTGCCTGGATGCCTCAAAAGCTCTATGTGAGAGTCGATCTGATGGCATATCTCTGATCCTCTGTATGAAGCAGATCGTCTGGAAGAGGGCCTCTACTGGCATAGGAGGTGCAACAAACTTTGTCTGGACAATGTCATGTGGGATGGAGGGTTTGCTGCTGCGGATCATCCGTGAGAGCATGAGAATTTGAGGCCTCTCTATCTGAGACCATGTGGAGGTGGCAAGCCCAGCCCATACTACTGCAACATACATCAAAGCAGGGGTGACTAGTGTGTCAAATAACCACCCCTTCGTGCGCAGGGCTCCTGGAAGTGTGCCTGGTGACACTGTCTCTCTAGCATGGCCAGAGCTGCATACCCTCGTGTGAGTCTATCCCTGGCTGCCTGTGCCATAGTAAATCTTCCTGGCGGGGTCGTAAATGTAATCCCCAGGTACACATATGCGTCTACCACCTCTACCTGTCCTCTTGCTAGTGTGAAGATAGCCTGTTAATCGAACCGGCCCTGAGGTGTGGAAAATCATGGCCTTGGTTCACTGTAAGCCCCCTCTGTGTGCAGAAGTCATTGAGTGCATGGAGATGGTGCTGTAGTCCCATCTACGACTTAGAGACCAGAATAATATCATCTACATATAGCATAATGTGGACTATGACACTTGAGATGTCTACCCCGTCCCCGCCACCACTGTGACCAATTAAGTCAGCCGCCTCATCGATGTATAGCCCAAATAGTGTAGGGGAGAGTGGGCATCCTTGCTTCACACCTATGGTGCTAGCAATAACATCAGATAGCCCCTCGGGGCATCGTATGCGCCCGAAGACCTGCTCATATAAAGCATAGATGCCCCAAACCATCTCTGATGGGATCCCCAATAATTGTAGGTGCTGGAAGAGTCTCTCTCGTGGCACCGTGTCAAATGCTTTGTGAAAATCCACAAACCAGCAGTATAATCTCTTCTCCCGCACCCTAGCTTGGTCAATCAGAGTGAATATATGGTCAATCAGAATCAGAGTGAATATATGGTCAATAGTGGAGAAAGCTCATCGGAATCCAGCCTGCCCTGGTGCTCGCAGTCCCTCCTTCTCTGCATATGAGCTCAACTCTGCCTCAAGCACTGCGCCATAAAGTTTGGCCAATGTATGACCAATCATGATAGTCCTGTAGTTGCTGGGGTCTAGCATGTCTCCCGGCTTTGTGGAGAGGCACGATGGTGTGCATAGTCCACTCAGCTGTTAGGCCCTCCACTAGTGCCCTATTAAAGAGGTGAAGCAACAAAGGGTCCCAGTGTGTCAGCTGCATAAATAAGATGCTCACTCTATATACCTGTGTGTGGTCAGCTGATCTCCCATGCTGTAAACCGGCCGATAGCTCTCTCTACCATCGAGGCAGTAAAGCAAGTAGAGGTGGTAGGGTGGGATTCCTGTGGCTGTGGTATGGGCACGGCTACAGAGGGATATGGTAGAGGCTCTTTGCATATGTGTGCCATGTGTGTGGATCCTCAATCGGGGGAGGGTGAGGCTCTCTCATCTTGGGCCATGTAGTGGCTGCATCTTTGCTCATGAGTCGGTGGTATATATCCCAGTATTGTGCCTCCTCATATGCATGGCATGTGAGGATCCTCATCTGTCGGCTCGCCTGTCTCTCTGTGTGATGGTCCCCAGTGCTCTCTGGGCACACAGAGGTGTCTATATAGCTCTCTGCACTCATCATCATACCACCGATTCTGGGCCATGCTCCCAGATCTATCTGTATGTGTAATGTGTGTATGATGGGGGAAACTGTGGTGGCAACCGTATGTAGTTGAGATGACAGCTGGGTGGTGAGTGTGTCTAGGTGATAGGGGATCCATTTAGAATAGCCCATCATATACATTATGCTCATATATGTCTGCCAAGTCATGGGTGAAGTAGAAGGTTGTATGCGATGCCTGTGTGGGCTGTGTGGGTGCTAGTGTGGAGTTCACCAGTGACAGTAAGAGGTACGTGTGATCCGCACCAATAGGACAGGGGGGGATGGTGAGAGATGTCACTGCCTGTGTGGTCTCCATGGACACCATGATGTAGTCCACTGTGCTTACCCCCCTGATCGTGGAAAGCATGTTAGTGCTCCTGAATCCTGCCACACTGTCTCATCCCGTTATAAATAACGAGATGGTGTCACATTCCCACCTCAAGTAAGTGATGACCATATCTGGTGTTATCCAGCCCCATGTCCTCTGACACCCTGCAGGCTCCCGTGTCCTCCACCTCTAGTGTGTGCATCACCTCGGGGTGCTCGAAATCATAAATGTCGCACTGTCGGCTCTGTGTCCGTGCATTGAAGTCCCCCATAAGGCGGACTTCCCCAGGTTGGAGTAGTGTATGATCTCATCTGAAAGGGTTGCATATGGTGACTCTCCCAATGGCCCTATGTCCTCCTCCTTGCCTCTACTCTCATCCTCTGCTGTCATGGCATATCTCGATCCTCTAGGAGAGAAGTAGCATAGAGCAATGTATAACACCCTGTCTGCTAAGAGCTGTAGTCTAATCCACATGTATCTAGCCTCCTGGTCACATGCTACCACTTGTAGGCACTCCTGTAGCCCTCGCTTGAAGAGTACCGCTATACCTCCAGATCCTCTCGATGTGCTCTGCCGTGTGGTCCCCCTGTATGTAAACTCCCACTGATAGCCCTCTACTTTGGGTAGCCCCTCTCTAGGCTATGGTGCGTCTCTATAAGTAGTATGATGTCCCGCCCCTCCATGACCTCCTCCATCCTCCTAGGATGTGTCCAAAGTGCTCCATTGCAGTTCCAATGCTATGTGTATCTGTGAATCTGGATCCTCCATAGCCGATGTCCCATAGGCCGCCTGCTGGCGCTAATCGGTGGCCTTGCCATCGATAATGACACGGCCATCGCGAATAGAATGCTCTCTTGCCCTCTGCGGGCCTGTAGGACTCTCGGCATGCATGTTTTCCTATGTTCTATCTCTGCATCCTTGTAAGGTCGTCATCCAAATAGATGGGATCTCCCTGTAATCCTCGTAGAATCACCCTCCTTCTCATGAAGGTGACCCTCTCCGTCTCTCCTGCAAACTGTAGGATGAGGGCTCGCTTGTGTGTTGAGTCTTTCTCGACTCTGCATCCTTGTAAGGTCATCTTCCAAATAGATGGGATCTCCATGTAATCCTCGTAGAATCACCCTCTTTCTCATGAAGGTGACCCTCTCCGTCTCTCCTGCAAACTGTAGGATGAGGGCTCGCTTGCGTGTTGAGTCTTTCTCGACTCTCCATGCTTTGGTGAAGGGGAGAGGGTCCTCTTCCCTATAGCCGAGCTTCATGCATGGAAGTTGTCCATCTTTCTTGGGAGTGAAGTCAGGTGTCTCGGCTATACCTGTGACTCGAATGTTGAGGCGGAGGGCATGCCTCATCTTCTCCTCCTCAATGGTGGTGTGAATGATTTGGTGTTCTTCCCTTTGAGTCTCCTCCCTCACTTCTTTTACGGATGTTCTTCTTCACCACCTCAACCCATCCTGACTGCTTGGCTTCGAGTTTTCCCTCCATGTCCTTTGTGATCTCCTTGGAGATCTCTTCTTTGATGGCAGTGAGAGTTTCTTCTTTGATGGCCATGAGAGTTTCTTCTTTGATGGCCGTGAGAGTGTTGTCATTGATCTCCCCTTCTTCCGTCTCGGTGTTCTTGACGGCTACCAATTCCACTTTCAATGCACTCACCTCCTCCTTGAGTGCTATGTTCTCTTGTTCAAGGTCTGTGACCCGTGCTTCAAGGGCCATGATGTGCCGGTGTAGTTTGTTCTCCACCTCATTGAGGTTGCAATCGGATGTCTTCTTGTTCTCCTTGATTAGTGCCTTCATTGCCATCTTGACGAGGGCCTCGAGCTTCTCTTGGAGGCTCGGAGCCATTCCTCGAGCTTACTCTGCAGCACTTCCCACAGGCAGGGAGGAGAGAGAGAGAGAGAGAGAGAGTTATGTTGCTTCCCTTGGGGGCCTGAGGAAGGGTGGGTCGGGAAAAGGAGGCGAAGGGCCTAGCAAAAATATAGACGGGCCATCATAGCGAGCCAGCCTAGGCGAGAGAGAGGCGAACAGAGAGAGAGAGAGAGAGAGAGAGAGAGAGAGAGAGAGAGAGAGAGAGAGAGAGAGAGAGAGAGAGAGAGAGAGAGAGAGAGAGAGAGAGAGAGAGAGAGAGAGAGAGGCAGGCGAACAGTGAAGCGAGACGGGCGAACAACGGAACAGAGAGAGAGAGAGAGAGAGGCGGGAGAGAGGGCGGCGAGTAGGGGCGAACAGTGAAGCGATGGGCGAACAACGAATAGAGAGAGAGAGAGAGAGAGAGAGAGAGAGAGAGAGAGAGAGAGAGAGAGAGAGAGAGAGAGGCGGGAGAGAGGGCAGTGAGCAGGGGCGAACAGTGAAGCGATGGGCGAACATTGAATAGCGAACACAGAGAGAGATGGCAAGCAGGGGCGAACAATGAAGCGACGGGCGAACAGCGAAAGGGAGGCGGAGGGCTAGCAAAAATGCAGACGAGCCACCATAGCGAGCCAGCCCAGGCGGTAGAGAGGCGAATAGAGAGAGAGAGAGAGAGAGAGAGAGAGAGAGAGAGAGAGAGAGAGAGAGGAGGGGGGGGCGAGCAGGGGCGAATAGTGAAGCGACAGGCGAACAGCGAAGAGCGAACAGAGAGAGAGAGAGATGGCGAGTAGGGGTGAACAGTGAAGCGATGGGCAAATAGCGAAAGGGAGGCGGAGGGCCTAGCAAAAATGCAGAGGGGCCAGCCCAGGCGGGGAGAGAGGTGGACGAAAAGAGAGGCGGGCGAACAGTGAAGTGACGGGCGAACAACGAAAGAGAGAGAGAGAGAGAGAGATGTGAAGCTCTCAACTAGTATAAATTAGCAACAACCTTGAACAAGTTAAGAGGTTGCTTATACACTTACTAACCCTAAGGTGTTTGTTCACACCTAGATGTCTGGGGGAAAAACCCCAGTAGGAAAATGTAGCCTCTGAAGAGGATGAGGCCTAAAGCTTTATGGAAGGCCTCAAACTTAACACGTGATAAGGATTTAGTGAAAAGATCTACACATTGTCATGTGTACTACAATAGATCACATTAAAGATTAGTCTTCTCTAAAGAGGATGAGGCTTAAATCTTTGTGGAAGGACTCAAACTTTTCACGTGATAAGGATTTAGTAAAAAGATATGCTACATTATCATGTGTACTGCAATAGATTAGATTGATCTCACCTGCATGGAGTCTCTAACATAGTGGTAGTGCACTTCAATGTGCTTGGTCTTAGCATGAAAGATATGATTCTTTGCAACTTGAGTGTCTAAAAGGGACATAAAGATCCTCCATCAGTCTTCTCAACCATACACATTCAGTTGTCTCACTGGGAATGTTGCTTTGTATTCAGCTTTGTTAGATGATGTTGCCACAATTGGCTTCTTCTTACTTAGCCAAGGTATGCATGGGTTGCCAAGAAAGAAGAAGTTTCTAGATGTGCCTATATCATAATTACATGCCCAGTCTGAGTCATTGAAGGCTTGAAATTATAAATCACCCCCCTTGGCATAGAACAATCCAAGGTCTTGAATATTAAAAAATACATTTAATTGCTTGCTGTGCCAATGTTTGATGCATGGGCAATACATGAACTTTGAAAGTTGTGACACACCATAATGGATGTCTCATCGTGAGTTGCACAAATATATTAGAGCTATCCAGCAACTTGAGCATAAGTAGTAATGTTAAACAATTCTCCGAGATCTTGTAGCCCAAGCTTTACACCAAGCTTCATTGGTGTAGAGATTGGTCTCTAACTTTCGAAATTGAACCTTTTGAGCAGTGCCTTGATGTACTTTGACTATTTAATGATTATATTATCATCTTGCTATATAAACTGCATACCCAAATAGTAGTGCAAAAGACCAAGATCTACAATCTTGCCTTTTGAGTAGTGCCTTGATGTACTTTGACTATTTAATGATTATATTATCATCTTGCTATATAAACTGCATACCCAAATAGTAGTGCAAAAGACCAAGATCTAATATCTCAAAATTTGAGGCTATAATCAAATCCTCATTAGTGCTGGTCAAAACGGCATGTCATTGACATAGAGGATAACAATGAGCAAATCCTTGTGGTCCTTTTTTATATATAAATGCTTTCTCTAGGACTATTTTGATAAGCTTGTCCAGCATTAATTTTTTGGTACCAAGCTTTGGGAGCTTGTTTTAGACCATAAAGACTTTCTTAAGTTTGCATACCTTCTATTTTTGGCCAAGTTGGGAAAATTTAGCGGGTTGACTCACATTAACTTCTTTTTACAAGTTACCATTCAAGAATGGTGTTTTGATGTCCAATTGGTGCACTTTCCATCCATAGTGGTTTGCCAAAGAGGTAACAAATTTGAAAGTGGTCATACGGGCAGTGGGGGTAAAGGTTTCATCATAGTCAATTCCTTTCTGTGCTAGCATAACCTTTCGTACAATAAGTCTGGCCTTGAACCTATCCATAGATCCATCAGCCTTTCTCTTGACTTTGTAAACCCACTTAGTACCAATTGCTTTCTTACTAAGAAATAGATCCACTAAATCCCAAGTATCACTTATCTAAACGGCTTAAATTTCATCCTACATGGCTTTTACCCAATTTAAATCTCCTTGAGTCTCTTTAAAAGTTCGGGTTCATCTACATCATATGGAGAACTTAGAAATGAAAACTCACCAATATAGACTGAAGAGATAGTTTTAGAACCAATCTGGTTCTGCTCTGTAAAAGGAACAGACAATTTGCTATCCTATAAGGTGCTTCTAACACATTTGCAGAGTAGAACCAATCTGGTTCTACTCTGCAAAAGGAGCAGACAATTTGCTATCCTATAAGGTGCTTCTAACACATTTAGGCCTAAGCCTAGACTCATTGATTTGCTGATCTTTCAAATTTACTACATCTTCCAACTAATCACAAGGTGGTGCATCAATTTATTGAGCATTTCCCCCTTGCAAGAAATGAGGATCAGTAGCCAAAATCTGTTGTGTATCAACATGCATTGGCACTAGCAATATACCATAAAAAATGTCATAGGGAACTGGCATAGGTATGTTTATTGAATTCCATCATAGGATAGACAGAATAAGAACATCCCTAGTGACTATGATTTCCTTGCTAAGAGGATTGTAGAGGCGATAGCCTTTTGGTTTCTGAACTATAGTCAATAAAAATGCATTTTACTACCTTATCATCGAGCTTAGTCGTGCTTTGTGCTGGCACATAAGCATATACTAAACAACAAAAAACAAGCATATGTTTAACATTAGAGGATTATAGAGATGATAACCTTTGGTTTCTGAACTATAGTCAATAAAAATGCATTTTATTGCCTTCTCATCGAGCTTAGTCGTGCTTTGTTCTGGAACATAAGCATATACTAAATATTAAAAAACAAGCATATGTTTAACCTTTGACCTTATGTTGGACCAAGCTTCGTAATAAGGAGTGATGATTTTCAAAGCTTCATATAAGGAGTGATGATTTTCAAAGCTTCAATGGGGCACTTGTTCAGCACATAGGTAGCACAAAGAATTGCTTCCATAAGGATTGGCACCTATTCAGTACATAGGTAACACAAAGAATTGCTTCCATCCAAAACTTGTATGGACGCTCCTGACCTTTAACAATGCATCTAACCATCTCCATGAGAGTCTTGTTTCTAGCAACACCATTTTTTTGTGGTGTATAAGGACTTATAAATTTATTCTTAATACCTTTTTGTGCCAAAAAGTCTTTGAAAGAGCACTAGACAAATGTCCCCCCATCTATCTGTATATGGAGGGTTTATATTTTTTAACCAGAGTCATTCTTAACCAAAGCAAGAAAGTGTTGAAAATGAGAAAACACCTTTAATTTTACTTTCATGGGGTAAGACCAACTAAATTAGTTGTAATCATCAATGAAGGTCACATAGTAAAGATTTTCTCCCAAAGACGGAGTCCACATAGACCACACATATCACTATGTATGAGTTTGGTCACATCTCTAATCAAGTTGAGGCAAGCCCTCTAACATCCCATGTTTCTACAAAAGCATTAATCCACCAATCGATGTATGGCCAATGTATAGAGAGTTCTAGTAAGCACAATTTTCTTATATTGTTCTCTTATTATGGAAAATGCATTAATCATCTGTAAATTTAACATTGAGACCCCCTTGCTAGAGTGGGCACTAAAAGTAGGTTCTTCTTTATATCTAGAACAAACGTACATTTTGAAGACAAAGATCCTCATCACTAGTAGTAGTAAGGCAAATCTCACCAATACCTTTGATTGGATAGGAGGCATTATTTGCATATATAACCGTGTGACCAACTTGCACAAAGTCCATTTTTTTTACTAAACTTCTTTCAGAAGTAATGTACTTAGAGACACCACTATCAAGAAACCAAGTGTCCAAGACACTGGTTGTCGAGGCATGAATCTTAGTGAGGATTAAAGCTACAAATAGCCATAAGTGAGAAGTCTTCAAGGATAGCATTCGTCGCTCGCAAAGTCCTCTTTCTTAGCACTCTGGTTGTTTGGGGTGGTAGAACTAGTAGAACCTTTGTTAAATTTCTTTTTCTTCTTTTATTTAGCCTACATTTTATAGCATTATTCAAGTGCATAGCCAGGCTTCTTGTAATACAGCTAGTAACCTTCTTTGGCTTCTTGGAATCAACCTTCTTTGCCTTCTTTGGCTTCTTTGGGTTCTTGGAGTATCAACCTCAGTCTCACAAGATTTGTTAGACTTATAATATGGCAAGAAGGTTACTTACAATATGGCAATACAGCAAGTAACCTTTGTAAGTAACCTTCTTTGGCTTCTTGAAATCATCCTTAGTCGATTTGCTTGAATTGTTCTTCCGTTGGAACTTCTTGCCTTGTTCTTGGTGAAAAAAGCCTAATCACTACTAGAAGTGACAAATGCATTCTTTCTAGATTGCTCCTCCTACAATAATAAGTTAATAAGCTCCTGGTAGGTAAGAGGGGTTGCATTGCCTCTCAAAGAAAGATGGAGGTAAGTATTGAAAACCTATATAAGATTTATGCTAAGAGTTAAGGGTAATGTTAACTACTTCCTTGTTTTAGGAATGATCTCATCAATGTTGAGAAGCTGTTCTCTTAAGTCTTGCAACTTGGTTAGTGTTCATTCATGAACCCCTTCTTCTGCATTTTGTCATTATCAAGCTATCTTTTAAGAAAATCAACTCGTGCATCATTTTTAGCCTAATACATATTCACTAAAGCGACCCAAGCAAATTTAAATGTTTTGCAAGAATGAACATACAGAATAATTGCTCTTTTAACATGCAAAGCAATTAATGCCAAATCTTGTGTGTCATTTGAATCCCATCTTCTATCGGGGCTCGTTACCACTCTCACTAGACCCCACAAACCCTTTGCAATGAGGACATTTCTAACCATAAAACTTCAGAGGGAGTGATTGGACCCATCCAACTTATCTTCTTTTGTAAGAATCCCAAACAAGTCATTATGAGTTGTTGGTCATATCTAACTACTAGTAGTCTTCCCAATGAGGACATTTCTAACCATAAAACTCCAAAGGGAGTGATTGGACCCATCCAACTTATCTTCTTTTGTAAGAATCCCAAACAAGTCATTATGAGCTATTGGTCATATCTGACCTGCTAGGAAGTGAGAAAGAAGCTTTAAAAAAATGTGAATGGTAATAGAATCTAGAAAGCTTCAAAAACTTGAGTAGGAGCTTACAATCTCTTGAATGAGAGGTCAAAAATTTGAGGCTGGAAGATGGGATTTTGTGAGTTGAATCTGAGCTCATGTGTAAGTGACTGGGAGATGGAAGGTAGACCAATAAGCCATGAGGTGGCCCCATAGGGAGGTCATTTGATGGGGCCTAAGAGCTCACACAAAAAGTTGAGAGGTCACTTTACATGACTGGTGGGTTTGGGAGCTCACACTTAAATTTTATTTTTTGAACATGAGGGGAAGCTCACATAAATTAACGAGTGAGCGTGAGGTCAAACAGATGATGTGAGCTCTTGAGAACATGGAACCCGAGAGATGGCTAGTTTGTCACCAACGTCCATCAATGTCATTTGCTTCCTTTGTTGATCTTCATTAACCTTGTCATCTTCACCATCAAGTCCCAACTGTCTGTCAAATCATTAATGATCATCGTTGTTTCTTACTATTGTGACACGTAGCAGATCAGGTGCAATCGAGCCTTGTGGAGTTAACACCTAGCATTCTTATCTTTAAAGAGATGTTGACCTCATTTCATGATGACCATGATCTCACAGTTGGTAGGACCTCCTCATCACGCTACTACCACCTCACAACTGTGAGCTCACGCACTCACCAACGGATTGTAGCTCACGCATCTCACATGCCTTCTTGCCTTCACAGGATCCCACCTTATGCATCTCACATGTTTTTCAAGGCTCTTTGCATTGTGATCTCATGGCTCTTTAGCTCACCGCGTTAAGTTTCAACACCTTTTTTAAAAGCTTTCACAGCTTTTTAACTTGGATCACCATGTGTCCTCTGCTTGTGAGCTTCGAGCCATCACCTCATTTTTGTGAGGTCATTCTCTTTGACCTCACAAGTGCCCAACCTTACATTCAAGCTACTTCATCACCTCATGGGCAAGCCTTGTGAGCTGATGCATTTCCCAGCCATCTTGTTCTTTGAGCTCGTCATCATTTCCCCTGGAGCTCTCCTTGATACCCATTCACACCTAAATCTCCGGGCGGAAAAACCCAGTAGGAAAAAGTGCCACTGGTGAAGGACATGGGTGGCATCACATGTAGTGCTCCTATAAATAGCTGACATAAGTATTAACCCCATTCTGTGGGTTGAGAAGCTACTCTCCACTAAACGTGAGGGTAAGCAATAAGGTGAACAATTGGGTCCAATTGATAACATCATTACATTCCTCATATCAAGAGGACTTAATCTGTATCATTTGGGAATTTAAAAATCAATATCTTCTGTAGTAGTCGACTTGCATTCTCACACATGAGAATCTATGTATTTTCACGCTCGTGAAAATTATATTCTCATGTTAGTGAGAATGTAATTCTCACTTTGATTATTCTCATATCCATGAGAATATCAAGAAGATTGAAAATTTGGGTCCAGGGTAATTTATTCATTGGCTGAAGTGATTTCGATGAATTGTAAACATCTTACAACAATACAAAAACCAACCTTTCGTATATTCTATTGTATGTGAGAATTGATTCTCCCACTATGAATATCTATGATTAATAAATCACTTGCTTGTTTGTGTGATAAGGTTGTACATTGAGAAAAACATCAAATTAGAATTATCTCTATTCTTACGTATGTGAGAATATGACCGTACATTTTCACGCTTGTGAGTATTTGATTGGCACATCCACAAATATCACTTTAGAGACCAAAAAGTAATGTCTAGACTTATGTTTTAAACTTGTGTGTTTTGAGTGTGATTTTGCACGCTAATAAAAAGTTATTTGTCTTTAAGATCAGGGATAATAATTGGTAAACCATCTCACTTTAGAAGGCAATGCATATCTCACATCCGCAAGACAGTGCATCTAATCATCTTGGACCAAGACCCTCCTATCAATGTAGCATAGGGTATGGTCATCATTCGGTCAATGTAGCATAGGGTATGGTCATCATTCGGTCACGGGTAGCAATCAATTTAGTGTATTTCCTTGGAGGAACCAAGAATCTTTCAAGGCATGCTCCAATGAGGAATTCATCCTCCTATCAATGTAGCATAGGGTATGGTCATCATTCGGTCACTCGGGTAGCAATCAATTTAGTGTATTTCCTTGGAGGAACCAAGAATCTTTCAAGGCATGCTCCAATGAGGAATTCATCCTCTCTCACAAGATCCAAAAGACTTTTTGGATCTTTTTTTGGATTATGCCTTACCTAAAATGGAACAGGGTTCAAAACAATTGACTATGGTCAGTCGACAATGATCAATGGGTTATTGAATGTAGTGGCAGTATAAGAGGAAAACCTTATGTATGCCTTTAACAAATCTCAATTGACTCCTAGGACTTTGAATGATGCTACCAGTGCTCTTAGGATGGGTGAAGCCTTTTTCCTAACTATGGAGGAAATAGATGTATAGGGAGAAATCAAAGAGGCACACAAATGGATTTCACAACTTCAACATAAAAGTAAGGCTTGGATTTATAATGGCGAGCAATTGCAAAGAAGAGAGATATCGGATGTAGAATATGCACAATTTGGGGGGTGTTTCAGTTTTACACAACTCCACAAAACCAAGCTCAAGATTTGGAAGAAGGGATGCCACCCTTAGAGCTAATTCTAAAAGATTTAAGGGAAGCTTGGGAGTCAACTACTCAGAATAGCATTGTGGAACCCAATCCTCATAATATAAAGGAGTCAAAAGATAAAATATATGCCAAAGCATAACAAATTATTAACTAATCTTGAGTTCATGTTCCTTGCACACATACAGGTGATGTTATGCTATCACCTAATCAAGAAGGAATTCATATTGACAACACAAGGGGAATAGATTCTCACAACCCTATTATTCTCCATCCACTGGCCTACACCTCAGTATGTGCCTTAACTTAGAAGGGGAAGAGGAAGAGGAAGAGATGTAGTGTCCCCAGTATGACCGATTCCAAGACCAAACCTAAGAGAACATCAAGAACCTAACCCACAACTAGCTATGGCAACCCCAACTAATTTGTTAAGAATGGCAAAAGAAATAGGTAGATGGGTTGCATATAAGTTAGAAACATCCAAACCGCAAGACAAAAGACATGGATAAAACTGTATAGCATTGCTAAACTTAGAGATCTTATCCCAACACCTAAAAATCTTTGAGTCAATTTGTGAGACTTGTGGACCTATGGATGCCTTAATGAAAGTCCATTCTTTTTCCCTAATGTTAGATGAAAATCCCACATCGATAGTACATAAAACTAAAGCCTAAGAATAAAATCAATTTCACTTAACTTAAAAAATTATTCATGGCATGAAGTGCTGATAAATGGAATCTAGTGGCACAACTCTATAACTAGGCTCATGAATAGCAGTAAGGTAAGACACCATTACATTTCTAGACGAGGAAAGTGCATAGTTATTTGAGATGCTTTCATGTGCATTATACTCTAACTAGTTGTTCAACACCTACATGCATAAATTCTCAAATACATAATGATTAATCCAAATATTTAATTCATGAGATATCTTATATCTAAGTTAGTATCCTAGCTCATTTAAGGAGGAGAGCCTTGCTTAGTGTAAATCTATTTCTTTGGTGCTTGAGTTCTATTTTGATCAAGGTTATTGAAAATGTCTCTTAGTGTGAATTTCTACATGGTATCAGAGCCATCTACATCTTAATCTTCCATGTCTGATATTTTGGGAACATCAAATCTATTACTTTTGTTAAATCAAAAGTAAATGCCAATGATGAAGACATGGAGCAAATAAAAAACTTTTGTCGTTTTCTCTTTTCCTTTTTCAAACCACAATGGTTTATTTTTCTCCCCTTAAAAAAAATACCACACACACGTTTTTTTCCACTAAGGTTTATACATGTCTCTTATGACTTTTACAAAAGTTTTTGTAACCTTAAAAAAAAATAAAAAACACTGTTGCACTATCATACACTCTATAATTTTCCCATGCAAAGGATCCACATAGTAGTAGGTAGCCTTACGTTCTCTAGAGTTTGATGCTACCCAACACGAATCGAGAACCTAGGGGGTGGGAACAATAGTTAGTAGGTGGTTAAAGCAACACCCTTCTCCTCCCCCAAGATGCAATTTTAATTCTAGCCACCCCTCCCCTTAGTCCACAAAGGGGTAATAAAGTGTGTGTGTGTGTGTGTGTGTTCCTCCTCCATTTAAAAAAAGGAAAAGAAGAAAAAGAATGGAAAACATGCAGCTTCCATAAAGTTGCTTGTTGGTTTTCAACTCGATGTTGCCTTATAGATTTGAATGTCCAGCTCAAGAATGTCTTTTGCTACTTCCAAGCATCATGGAGAGGTAGCTTGAGCTACTTTTGATGCCCCCATAGCATAATAAAGAGAGGTGTAGTTATTGCACTGAATATCACACTCGCATTTCACACAATGAATTAGGTGGGCTGCTCCTTCTTACCTCATCCACATAGAGTTGCATTGCTTACTTACTTGAAGGCTACATAGCTATTCACATAGTTAAGAGTGAACCCATGCTATATGTAACCTTATTGTTCTTAAGGTAGCCTTTTATCTACTCCATTAAAGAGTTGCTTCACACACAATAAGTGATGCTTAAGCTTTGGCACTTTTATTTATGTTACTATGGGAGAGAGAAGATATTATTAATGGAGCTTAGGAACTGTCCTTTATGTTGCTATGGGAGAGAGAAGATATAACTAATGAAGCTTTGGCAAATTTTTTTATGTTGCTATGAGAGAGGGAAGATATTGCTAATGAAGCTTAGGGTTATCTCTTTGGTCCATCTTTTAGCAAACAAATGTTGCAACATTTGTTTCTTTGAAAGAAATTCTATTGACTTAAAATAGCCCAAGGAATGTCCAACACATGTGAATGAAATAAGATGCCTCATGGATCAACTTATAGGTGTAGGTGTGGCTGTGGAGGAGGGGAGCAGTCTTTGTGTTGCTTGTAGTAGCGATGTGTTTCTTCTATTGCAAATCACTCAAATTTAACATTGGCCTAAGTTGATTCATTACTTGTTCTTAAAAAAACTAGAATGTAAGCAAACAAAGTTTCCTAATCCTAGTGAAATTGCATAAAATAGCTTTTACAACAAGGAGAAGAAGAAACCAAGTCTCCTTGCTCATGTTATTATTGTAAGAAGCCATGATCATGCCATAAATAATCAAGGATGAAGTAATGAAAAAATGTTGAAAAAGAATGAAGGATGAAGCAATGGCTTGTGATACCAAAGTCTCGACAAAAGAGGAGTCCAACTTTGTGTGAAAAAAACATAATTCTAGTGTTAAAGGTGTAGATAAATGTAAGGTACTAGATCAACCTTGTGTAGACTCTAGAAGAGGTGGACATATAAGTGGTGTAGGTGACACATTGGACACCTGAGTGGTGTTGGTGGCACATAGAGGTGCCTTCATTAGTCTATGTATTGATTACTTTGTGGCTTTTGGAGCCTTATGCTCTTACAACTTGTGTTCATCTCTTCTTAAGTTTGCCATTAAGCCCTGTATTAGTGTGTTTACTATGTACGTATGTATAATATAGTTTTAACTAGTACCTTTATCCCTCTCTAAACATAGTTCGATATCTTATTACTACCCTTATTTTTTGATAATGACTCCTACTAAGACAAATTAAAGGGATGTGATGTCAACACATGTGACTTATTAATAGATTGAACATTGTTCGATATCTTATTTTACTACCCTTCTTTTTTGATAATGACTTCTACTAAGACAAATTAGAGGGATGTGATGTCAACACATATGATTTATTAATAGATTGAACATATCTTTTATGAATCTTATTTTTACATCATGGATGCTAATCCATCATATTGAACCAATTTAAACCTAGTACCACATAGCTATAGATGTCTTGTGGGACTGACCACATCCACACATCAATTTTTTACTTTCATTGTATATTGTTACTTATAAGATGAAACCTCTTCTTTGTATGATAAACCAATATTTGTTCTCCTTTATAATTGTGTAATTTTCGTCATAAAAGATCTTACGTTGTGTGTGTGTGTGTGTGTGTGTGTTGTTTGCAAGCCTTGAAGATTGTATCTTTTTACAAAGTATGCATCCTTTAAAAGTGCTTCCTAATCCCATTTGACAAACACAAAGAAATGCAACGTTATAGTTATATGTGTCTCGTAAATTTCTACAAGTATAGGTTTGGGTAGTTAAAGTGGCATGCATAATTAAGTATGCACTATTCCTTCTTACTCACCTTGTATAATCCATTAAGAAAGCATGCATGGATACTACCATTAATGACCTAGCCTTATAGGCTAGCCTTAAGAAAGCATGTATGGATATTATCATTGAGAAAGCATGCGTGTATACTACCATTAATGACCTAGCCTTATAGGCTAGCCTTAAGAAAGCATGTATGGATATTATCATTGAGAAAGCATGCGTGTATACCATCATTAATGACCTAACCTTATAGGCTAACCTTAATAATCTAGCAAGAAAGAATGTATATGTACTATCATTGAGAAAGCATGCATGGATACCATCATTAACGACCTAACCTTATAGGCTAACCTTAATAATCCAATGAGAAAGAATGCATACGTCCTATCATTAATGGCTTGATCTTCTAGGGTATTTGACAAAAAGGTAATGAGCACGAGCAAATGGGAAGAAACTACAACTACTTGCAAAATGATTTGTGATGGGTTATTATACATTTTTTATAAAAGAAAACACTAACTGTTACGATCTCATTTTGGACTCTTAAGGAATCCTTTAAATAATATGTAAGATAGTACATTGATCAACGTGAGGGAATACATTTTCTTAAATAAATCTATAGGAATATATTTAACTTTTTAAGGGATTTAAAAAAAAAGTTATAAAAGGGTGGGTTATAATATTGGGCCAATATTATAAAAGGGTGGGTATAATATTGGGCCAATATTATAAAAGGGTGGGTTATAATATTGGGCCAATATTCACACGTAAATGGTTTTTAAGAAACGCTATGCATGTGGTGATTATAGTGTTTCTAGAATGATTAGACTAATGGAATAACACTCGTGCTAAAACATAAATCATCATGGGATCTTTCTATCCCTTAAGGAAGCAAAACTTCATGCATTTTTCTTTATATGTCAACCGTATAAGCATATAGATGTCTATATCACAAAATATCTTTTTAGATAGTAAGAAAGTGTATAAGTATATTAAGAACATGGATTCTTTGGAACAACCCTCAAGAAGAAGTATGCAATATAAAAAAGAGAATAGTAGGTTAAGTGTCTAAGTATATTAAAAACATGGATACTTTTGAACAACCCTCAAGAAAGCATACAATATAAAAAAGATGATAGTAAGTTCAGTGTTATATCAAGTCCTCTACCTTGACATAATCTTTGCAAATTACCCCACCTAGGGCTATTTAGTCACCTAGAAAATGGGTAAAACAAGATTCCATAATGTAGAATTATATAAGACTTCATGATAATTACAATGATTTTTTATCACATATATGTTGATCCCCACAAAATGCACACACACATGCATGTATGCTAGCATGCATACACGTGCATTCATGCGTGTGCGTGCAAACCCTCTCTCTTTGAACACAACAACTTATAATTTACATATATCTTCATTCAATCACTAGAAAGCTTCAAGCTCATTTACAACATCTTGAAATTTAGAGTCTTTCAAAGACTCTCACAAAAAATTTGGCATGTTATTTACAAGGTAAGCACAATGTGTACTTCTTAAGTTACTGAGAAATGCCCCAAAAAAAAGAGTAGCGTTCCTTAATTGTTTATTGGACGTACTTATAAACTTAAAGTAATAGTACTGGGGATAGACTCTAAGGCTAGTGATCTCCCCAATCCACTACTTTTTCTTCTAGGCTACCGATTTTCATCTTCCATGTACCCTTCTCCACAAGAAAGAGAAAAGGACTCATTGTTTACATCAAAGAGAAAAGGTCTTGTGTAGATAAACAAGGAAAATTACTTTTTGTCCATTTTGGGAGAGAAAATATGTGCTTATACGAAGAGAAAATACTCTCAATCACCACATGCAAAGAAATGTGATGTATTAAAGGCTAGCTATCATTGGGATTCATTGAAAGTGGAGGAGTTTCATTGTAGCTCAATAGAAAGTAATAAAAAAGTCATGGATTGAAGACTTTATAGTAGGACACCAAGATAGAGCATAAAAAAGCTAAGTCTTGGTGTTTTATGTATGTCTAGGATGTGGATATAAGCTAGGCAAGGACACAATTGACTTGAAAGCTTATAAAATATAAGGACACACTTCCATCTTAGATTATGAGATCAAAATACCATTTTACTTTACTAAAATGGTTGATTACATGCAGGATAATAGTATATACTAAGTAGTGTCCTATATAATCCTAACATTGGAACCTAAGGGCTATGGAAATCACATTTTTCATAATGTGATTTTAAGTAGTGTCTTCATATGTGAAATATGAATGAGAGAGAGAAAAAATGTAATATACTTAGTAGTGTCCTATAGAATCCTAACATTGGAACCTTAGGGCTATGTAAAACACATTTTTCATTGTGATTTTAAGTAGTGTCTTAATATGTGCAATATGAATGAGAGAGATTTTTAATAATGGATAACCCTTCATGACTAAGACATCCCAAAATTTTAAACTTGGTCCATTTAATGAGATAATCAATAGAGGATTTACTAAGTACAAAAAGACGGAGAGAAGGTCCATTGTTTCATATTCTTATTGAAAATTAGACTTTCACAATCTTTACCCAAAACTTGTAAAGCATGCTTTATGTGAGGTAGCCTTGTACTTCTTTTTGAGATTGTGTGTTACAGATGACTCATGTGTACATCCAACAATCTCATTTTTTTCTTCATTAAGTAGATGTAAATGCTACAAAAGAATGAATAACATTTAAATGAAATCTTCGGTTAAAATTTCGTATGTTCTCACAATATATAACAAGGGGGTTTACACACTCCAAAAAAAGGGGAGATTTTGTTTTTCGTTTTTTGAGTCGGGAAAAAAAAGGGGGAGATCTCCCTAGGGCCACTCTAATTTTAGGGCAGGTGTGTGAAAACTTTGATATGAGAGGGTAACAGATATAAAGGGGACTTCATAGACATGGTGCTGCCCGCCTAATAAAAGCGCCACATAGACATGCTTCTTTGCTTGATAAAAGTTCTTACATCCCTCCTCCCAAGGCCCCAATTGCCCTCACCCAACCGAAAGACCTCACCACCTCGCCCACTCTAATCTTAGGGTAGGTGTGAAAACTTTGATTCATATATAAAGGGCATGATGCTTGCTTGATAAAAGCCCCCCATAGACATGCTTCTTGCTTGATAAAAGTTCTTGCATCCCTCCTCCCAAGACCCCACCTGACCCAAAAGACCCCACCACATACCTAGCTTCTCCTGAGAATGGAATATGGGTTGATGTGCCAACAAAGCCAAAATATGCACAATATACATTTGCTTCCTCGTCTTCTTCTTTTTTTAGTAACTCCGAAGAGGTTTGGGTCTCCCTTTGCCCCTCTCTCTTTTCCAGGGAGAGGTGGGTGATCTCTCTCTCTCTCTCTCTCGATCGATCTGAAGGTCCGATTAGCTTTCCCGATCGCCCATTTCCAGATTTGCCCGCCCATTTGATTTCCCCCGGCTTCTCGTGGGCTGCAATCTCCGCCCCCTTCACAGTTTGGTCAGAGGCCATCAGATCTTGGCGCTTTGTGGAGTTCTTCGCAGCTCGGACGGATGCCCACAACCTAATCAAGACGCAGCGATGGCCTCTTATCTCGCAATCGGAGTGGCAGCAGTCTGCACCTGTGGAGCGGTTGTGCTCGCCCTCTGGCACATCTACATGCATCTCACCAACTACACAGAACCCACATATCAGCGGTACACAGTGCGCATCATCTTCATGGTCCCGGTATGACATACTTTTCAAGATTAATAAAGAGAAATTAGGTCATAAAGCACCATACATGCACCGTGCATCATGCATCATGCATGCAGACCCTTACATCAATCTGTGTACGAGCCTGAACCCACAAAAAGCAAATAAGGGATTCCCTAGATGTATTATACCATACTTCATTTTTGGAAAAAAAATGTCATCATATCATATGCGTCGGAAGATTCAATGCCCCTTGAAACTTCAAATGGGGTTGATAGCTCTAAGTGAGGGTGGTTCTTTTTGATTCGGAACTGGCTTGGCTCTGAGGATGTGTTGGAAGCCCAGTGGTTATAAGTCCATATTTTATTGGATATTGATGAGTCGGTCGAGCATTGGGCAGTGTGTGTCCTGACATGGCAGACATTGGATGGCAAAAAATTCTGGTTACTTACAGTCGAGACTCTCCTAAAAGCTATGCAAAGCATCCTCTTGATGGCATTCATTGACAATATCATGGTCAGGAAGTTACGCAACCTCTTTTGGGGACAGCGAGGTGTATGTGCCTGCTTTCAAAGTGACAGTCTTTAAAGTTTCATTAACAAGGCTTAGAAGTGTTTGTAAAGTTCAACCATTGGCAAGTCTTAGAAGTGGCATTGGTTTTTAATCAGTAGCTGCATATGTGTAGGGCTTGCTTTCTTAATGATCTTTTGGGACACCACAATCTCATTGTATAGATCAACACATGTGGGTGCTGTGCCTGTCCTGTGAGTGCTCTGTACAGTGCACTATTGGCCAGATGTCTGTTAAGCGTGCACAAATGAGACCGGAAAAAGAAAACTGGTAATAAATTGTTGATTTCCAAGCTATCTCTTGCTCAATCAAAGTACATGTGCTAAGCACTTTGTGACCAGCTGTGGAGCATGCACATGCATGCAGCTAACTCCACAACACTGGTCACCCTTGGATGCCCAGGTTTTTGCAGCAGTCTGGACTCTGAGTCTTCATATTTTTCCTCAGAGGAGGTTGGCTCAGTTTAAATTAAGCACACCCACCTGTGCTTTATATTGGATAAGAGCCATGCATTTATCTAAGAATCTCATGTGCTTAACTAGGAACCTGGTTTGGCGAAGCCTGTCAATAAAAAACTGCTAACAAAGTTTGTGCCATAAACAATTCATACTTTCGCATCAAAACCAAATTGTTCAGAGTGATGGACATGAGTCTGTGAGGAGCTCTTCTTAAACTGTTCAGAGATAGAGACCTCCCGTCTCACAAGGCATTGTCTTCTCTTGCTGTCATCAGAGACGCAAGCCTATCTTGATGCGGGCTTGTATCTTGTCCTTATTACAAGAATAGGTTTGTATCTTGCACTCACTGGAGATGGAAGCTTGTGTCATTTTTCCCTCCTCGAGAAACAAGTCTATTATTATTTTCTCTTTGTGAGAATAAGCCTCTCTTGTATCACGGGGAGCCATGCCGTCCATCTTTTGTGACATTGCGCAACTTCCGATATGCTGACCTCAGTCCAAGTATTCTTCTTGAAGTAGTGTTCAATTATTGACTTTTCTTCTGACGGATAATTCTTGAACTTGACAAGAATTTTGCTGTCAACCTGTTGTAGCTCTCTGGGTGTAAAATCTGTTGTTACCTTTTGAACTTTTGTGGATCTTTAGAGGCAAGTTATTGTTTATAAACACGTGATGCACTCTAAGAAGACTCATATGAAAGGTATTATGTATCCTCTAGTAATATTGAAAGGACCAGTGATTTGTTAAAATCCTAGAGTGCCTTTGAGCTTAGCTTTTTTAGACTTATTAAGAAACCCCAATTACCCTATTGGTTGATGATACTTGTGAGCAATCTTCTTGTGCTCCAAGGCTGTCCACATATCTGTGAAAGCTGTTTGAGATCTTTAATATACTCATTTTCTCCAAAGGTATTCTTCAAAAGAATTGATGGAAGCACCATCTATCCATAGATGATCTCAAACATAGCCTTTCAGGTGGAAGTATGGACCATAGTCGTGGGGCAGAAAATATAGTGGCCGCCTGGTTTAGAATTGGCCGATTGCTTTATTGTAGAAGTATAAATAGGTGAGTCCATAATCCATTTGTGTTATCTCATAATTCACCAAGTGCTCAAGCAACCAAAGGGCTAGGACAGCCAAGGGCTTGCTAACGCAAAGGGGTGAAGGACTGCAGGTCAAGGGCAGAGATTTCTCACCCAAGAAAGGTCAAGTTTTCTTGTATTTTCTTTCAGATTTACATCATTCTAATAAAGCAAATACACCATCCGTGGCGGGGGCCCTACAAAGGGTATTTGGGACTCAATACTGTGTCCTCTCCTCTCTCTCTCTCTCTCTCTCTCTCTATTTTTTGCACATCTTCATTCAGTTTTGTGTGTTAATTCCGTCGCAAAAAGTGTGCTGATTTCTGAGCATTGAAGTTACCGATCTCCCCCGAAGCTTTTGCATGTTACAATAATAGAGTGTGCACAGAGCGGAAGCAAAGGGAGCACTAGAATGTGCTGAACTAAGAGTGCAAGAGAGAGATATGAAGCCAAAAGGCTGAATATATTGCAACGAATACAATCCCAAGCGAGAGATCTTGTAGGCCCATAAGTGAAGGATACAAAAGGGGGTAGGTGTGTCAACATACAAACTACACACAACAATGAATATATGAATGAGAGAGGGCAGCCCAACTATCCATAGGCATGGGGTTGGTCGACTGGTCATGAAGGACCTGACTTGGGAAAATGCCAGAAAAATAGGGGGTGGCTAGCCCACAATCAAGGGCCATGAAAAGGGAACAAATATGGGCAGCATACAGGGATGAAATGATAACAATTGGTAACTCCTTCTTTTGCACCCGAGGTTTTTGTGGGTGAAGGGGACCAAGGAGGTGGTTGACTCTTGGCTCAATGGGTGGAATGTATACTTTGAGTTTCTCTTGTTGTGCTTGGAAGATTCAGATGCTGAGGGGTCTCTTGAAGGGGAAAGCCTTGACATGGTGGAGAGAACTCAAGAACACATTGAGTACTTGGGCAGAGTTTGAGATAGTGTTTCGCGATTAGTTCGTCCAGGCAGAGGATAAATGTGATATAGTGGCCAAGTGTAGGACTTGGACATGAACAACGTGTCTTTCGACATGTATTTGCAGAGATTCAAAGAGTGGTAGTCCCGAGCGGCACACATGTGTCATGGATACCACAACGTTGTGTGGGTTTTTTAACCTATGGGTTGGCACATGAACACAAGCTATAGGTAATGAATAATCATAGCAAGGCATTGGAGGATGCCATCAGGTATGCTAGGATTTATGAAGAGATGATGATCAGCTAGACGTAGAAGAACGTCTTTGAGAAACCTCAAACCACAGGAACCTCTCAGCAAGAAAATTTTAAGTATGAGAAGGCTCCACAAGACCAAACCTATTCTTTGGGTGAACTTAGTCCGAAGAAAGATCAGAACCATCAAAAGATCTTCCAGAACATTAGGGAGGGTAGGTGCGGTTAGAAAGGCCATATGAAGGCAAGTTGTCAATGACAAAGACCCATAGTTAGTTAGTACGAAAGGTACGATACGGTACGGTACGATAAAATACAGTACTAATTGGTACCTTAAAATTTTTTGAGGTACGGTACGATATTAGTACGTTTTAAAAAAAAAAATACTTCCTAAACTTAAAAATTGTAGACAAGAAGTTACAAAATAGTAGAACCATGAACATAATGTCATCATGCCATTAGAGTACAAAATTGCTACAAAAGGATAGGCCAAAAACTCATGGCATGGGCGACCGCCAACATGCGTACATACATGATACTACATACTACAATACATCATCGATAGGCTAGAAGGAGATAGATGCCCAATGCCTAGAGAGCTATAACATATCAAAAGTCTACATCATCACCAACATCTGCATGATCATCAACATGATCACTACTAGAGTGTCCATCAAGAGAGTTCTCTGAAGAGGACTCTTCGAAGGTGGACGAGACACTCTGGGGATCATTCTCGCTAAGTAGGTTGCCATCATCATCAAACAAGGGCTCTCTAGGCAGTGGGGTGTCATCATGAGGGGGCAATGGAATATCATCATGAAGTCGGGGATTGGAGCTCGAGGATCCCCGCCTCACATATGTGCGAAGGCCACCCTTTGCCGATGTCAAAGGCGGAGGCCTATGAACTCCAACTGCTCGGCCCCGTCCATGCTGACTCTTGGTGCTGCGAGTATCTGCTGCCACAAGCTCACTATAGAGCTCCATAAAGATTGCCTCCTCCTCCTCATCAGGTTGTTGATTGACACTTGCAAAGTTTTCACTCGTCAACGTGAAAGTGTCAACATTGACCTACACATTAAGGCACAAAAGTTAAGAGTCTATACAGTGTACACAAAACTTAAAAGTTATGAGTCATGACAAGTTAGAGTCTAGACTTGTCACTTACTTGCTTGGGACTACCCATACTAAGAATGCCCTGCATCATGCGCAAGTTAGTGCGGCAGTAGACCAACCGCTCCAACTGTCGTGTGCTCAGTCGATTGCGTATCCTCGTGTGTATGAGAGAATAGGAACTCCAGTTCCTTTCACATGCACCCGTAGAACAATCCTTGGCTAGGACCCTTAAAGCTATGGGTTGGAGATGCTCTAGTCCATACCCAAAATTGTCCCACCAAAAAAGGGGCTTCACAAGTGACTCCCTCCTCGAGCAAGTGGGAGACGAAAAGGAGGTTTGACCTCTCTAATCAACATAGCAGCCCAACTCCTCTAGAAAGGCATTGTGCTCATCAACTGGCATAGCTCGAAGCATATATGCATCCCGATCTTGTCGAAGCTCCCTATCGGTGCAAACTACTGGAGACTTGTAGGCTGGATGTACCAATGCTGCAAACCCGTGGATTGGTTTGTGCATCCACCTCCATCTCTTCTGTGCAATCTCCATGATTTGTGCTCGCTCGTCAAATGTAATGTCTGTGCAAGCCTCCAACTCCACAAGGGCAGCTCTAAAGAAGTGGACAAGAAGGCCCATGGGGGACCCCTCGCAATCTGTCATCCGCAAGAGCCTATAGAATGGAGTCATAGCAATGACAATTGCTTGGACTTTAGTCCAAAATCTCTCCTCTAGGCAAAAGCGTTGCATGGCTTTGGCCTCTTCAGTGACGTGCTCATCCCATTCGTTCCACATGGTGGAAACAACTGTGTGGCGAAGGGCGGGCCTCACGTCGTATAGACGCTCCAAAACCAGCCACATGTAGGCAAAGCGGGTGGCAAATGGCTCTTCAAGTCAAGCCTGCTATGGTCACGAAACATAGCAAGCACCTTCACCTTTAGCATGAAGAAGTTGACAATAGATGTAGCTTGTTGCACAATCCTCTTCACCCACCCGAGCTTGGCCACATCTTCCATGAGTAAGTCAATGCAATGACTCGCACATGGAGTCCACACAATGGTGGGGAATTCCTCCTCAAGCAAGCGGCCCATGCGTCGACAATTTGATGCATTGTCGGTGATGACTTGCACCACGTTTTGAGCCCCAACCATAGTTACCGCGGAACGGCGTTCCGCCTTCCTGGAACGTCGGAACGCCGCTCTGAAGCTCAAGGCGTGCCCGGAACGCGGAAACGGGAGCCGGAACGGCGCAGTTGCCGGGGAACGTGGCGGAACGTGTGTCGGAACGCCGGAATGCTAGGGCGAAACGCACGTTCCGGGCGTTCCGAAAAAAGCGCATTTTCGCTAAGTCGCCGGCGGCAGTTTTTATCCAGCGTACGGCTTCTATTCGCTGCTGCGCCTGTTTTGTTGGCTGAGCCTGCTGCTTGAGTGCTCTCCCTACCACTCCACCCTTCCTCTTGGCTGCCCCCTTGGCTGCCCCACACTCTCCATTCCACCTACTACCCCACCCTTCCTCTTGGCTGCCCCACACTCTCCCTACCTTGAGCCTTGGCTGCCCCACAGTGCACTCTCCCTCTTGGCCCCTCCTCTTGGGCCTTGGCAAGTTGGCCCCTTCTTTTGCTCGGGTGGCACTCGAGTCTTGAGCAGGTAAGATTTAAAATTTGACGCAATGAACATTGGATTTTGGAGATTCTAGTTTGCTGCGTTTTTTTCCACTTTGTGGACACTTTAATTATGTCTCATGCAAGGGCATTTTGCATGTTTTTTTAATTTTCAGCCATTTATCAATTTCAATGGCACCTCCTCGTGGCATAGATGCAGAAAACAGATCCCCTTGGTGGAATGAGGTGGATCTTGTGTCCAGATATGATAGTGCAAGAGGAGGAGGGTCACGCAAGTGGAAGTGCCACTTTTGTGGATCCATTAAGACTGGAGGCACGGATCGTGTGCGAGCCCATTTGTTGGGGGTTAGAGACAAAGGCATTTCTGTTTGCCCTACAGTGCGGATGCGCTTAGTCGAATTAGAGAGGTGAATACTTTGTCGTTCACCGAGATTTCTACTGACTGTTGTGGTAGATCGCTTGACAAAAATGGCTAGATTTTTACCAACCCGAAAGACCATTACAGCTACGCAATTAGCACGGCAATTTATCGAGCAATTGTTTAGACTGTACGGGTTACCGCATAATTAGTGATAGGGACTCTAAGTTTACGAGCGATTTTTGGAAACTTGTTTTTGAGAAATTGGAAACAACTTTGAATTTGAGTTCCTCAGATCATCCTCAATCTGATGGCCAGACTGAAAGAGTGAATCAGATTTTGGAGGATATGTTTCGAGCATATGTATCCAAAAGACAGAGTTCATGGGAGGATTATCTTCTTATGTTAGAATTTGCATATAACAGTACTAAGCATACGAGTACAGATTTTAGTCCTTTCATGCTTATGTATGGTTTTCAACCTAGATCACCTGTTACAGTGGGATTCTTAGGACTTCAACATGATGCAGCACGTAATTTTTTGCAAGATATGCAAGAAATGTTACAAGTTGCGAAGGAATCTATTAGAAGTGCTCAAGATCGAGACAGATTTTATTCTAATAGACATCGTTCACGCAGAGAGTTCTCCGAAGAAACGATGGTGTATTTGCGAGTTCCGAAAGATTCCGAGACTTTACGGACATGTCGATGTCCGAAATTATCCCCTAGATACTGTGGACCATTTCGTATTACACGACGGATTGGTTCAGCTGCATATGAATTGGATTTGCCTTCTCATGTGAAAGTTCATTCTGTATTTCATGTCAGTAGACTTAAGTACTCGGTGGAACAGACCAGTTAGTTACTTCTCAAGAAATCATAGATGTCGAAGACATGACAGTTGTTCCACACGAACCTGAAAAGATTCTTGGATTTCGTGAAAGAAAATTACGTAATACGCTTATCACGGAATACAAGATCAAGTGGAAGGATTGTGTTGAGGAGGATGATACATGGGAGACATTGACTCTTCACAGAGATTACCTTGGCTTTTTAGTGAGCTTAGGAGTGAGCTCTTAGAGGAAGGGGAGTATGTCATGTGCACAATGTGTATCCACCGTGTGCTACACGCACACAAGACTAGCTTCCAGGTTTGGGGAAGCTTGGAGCTAGGCAGGCAGATTGGCGAGGTGAGTTAGGGATAGACTAACGGGCGGGCACCCAAGTATGGACGGGTGGGCGTCCAAGTGTGGATGCCCGATAACCGGCCAAGAGCCTATAAAAGGGTGGCCAAGGTTAGTCATTAGTCATATAGAGTCTCGCGTGATTTGTGAGAGCTCTATGGTCAAGAGCTTGGATCTAGTGCAGACGTGCACCTGCAGCATGCAGCTGAGGCCAGCAGCAGTCTTGAGGCCCGCGAGGGTAGCTTCGTGCCGGTATGGGACGTCACGAGGTAGAGATTGGTCGGTACGTCCATCTAGTTAGTTGAGCTTGTGGCTCGATGATTCTTGTACGAGAGAAACTCCATCAAACCATACTCCTTGAGAATAGAAGTAACTTGCAAAGTTACCACCATCCAACTTGTCTGCCTCATCAAGGAAATAACAAGAGAGTGGTACGGGAGCCAAATCTTAGAAACCATCTGTCGATCACTGGCATCACCATACAGGTCACAAAGCAACTGCCACACATAGAAGGCAGAAGCATCGTCAGGAGCATAGATGAAGTGTCGAAGAACCGAATCCTGACAATTCAAGAGGAGAAAGCCATAGATTTGTCTGTCAGTCTTCTTCAACCGACACACATCCTCCGTAGAGGCAAGGTCCAGCAAGCACCGATTCTTGTACAAGAGAAACTCCATCAAACCATACTCCTTGAGAATAGAAGTAACTTGCAACTTCCATGACTGAAAGTTACCACCATCCAACTTGTCTGCCTCATCAAGTAAATAACAAGAGATTGGTATGGGAGCCAAATCTGAAGTTGTCATCATTGATCCAATCAATAGGACCAACCCTCATATGATAAAGCTGTCCAAATCAGAAAATGCTGATATAGGGTCTTTCCTCCCACCAAAACGCAGCCCTAAGAGGCTGGACAGCACCCGAGAATCCTCCTGTAGAAGCAAAAAACGCAGAAGCTTCTGTCGACTGTACCTCCAACCTTGAGGTCACCAGAAGAGGGAAGCAAAAAATGCAGATTTGATATAGAGAGGAAAGGCAGTCACACAGGGCCTGGGAATATGCTGTAAGAGGGTGCAAGAGGGAAAGGCATCAACAAGGACAATAGCTTGGGCTCTCTTCAAGAAAATGCACTCTCTCTGAAGTAGAAGTGTCCTCCACAGGTACCAAGAGTGCCACCAAAGCCTGAAACACCACAGACCCCCTCTGCAAAGGGGAAAGCCCACTGGAGAGGAAAACGCAGCACACAGAAGGCTGCTGTCCTGAAAAAAACACGCCACCTATGTCCAATCTCCACGTGGAAAAGAAAACGCTGATCAAAGAGTACCTGATGGCTGTGTCGGTGAAGCCAAACTGTAGGCGAAAAGACCAGCAGGTGCTGACCAGAAAACGCAGCAGCAAAGGGTTGCAAATCTGAGAGAAAACGCAGAGGAGAGGGTGCTGAAAACAGGGCTGAATCTGGGGCAGCAAAGAGGTTGCTAAACTGGGAGCGATGATACCATGAAAGAGTGCACAGAGCGGAAGCAAAGGGGGCACTAGAATGTGTTGAATAGAGAGTGCAAGAGAGAGAGAGAGATATGGAGCAAACTATGCTGAATATAGCAAACTATGCTGAATATACTGAAGCATAACAGTCCCAAGGAAGAGACACTACAAGTCTCATAAGTGAGGGAGCAAATATGTACAAGATTGAATGAAAAATGAGAGGCCAGCACCACCTATTTATAGGTGAGGTATGCTGGCCGACCAGAACAGAATATGAGCTGGCCGACTGGAGCATATGAGCTGGCTGACTGGTAAAATACCAAAACAGTTGGGAAAAATCCCAGAAAAATATGGAAAAAAGGGGTGGCCAGCCCACAATCAAGGGCCATACAAAAGGGACCAAATGGACACCATAAATGAGCAGAAACTGGGGATGAATGTGCTAACATGATGTACGTAGCTTTTTTGCGATTGTGTTCCTATTACAGCGGTGCATATGGTATTTTGTTGAGATTGCTTTGCCCCTTCATGCTTTAACAAAGAAGGAAACTCCGTTTCGATGGGCTGATCGGGAAATTGCAGCCTTTAAGAAGCTTAAAGAAAAGCTTACTTCGGATCCCGTATTGATACTACCGGATCTTCGAAAGGCTTTTGTTGTCCAGTGTGATGCATGTGGGAATAGTTCTCATGCAGGAAGGATATGTAATAGTCTATGAGAGTCGTATATTACAGAATGCGGAGAAGCATTTATAGGTCTATGAGAAAGAGATGTTGGTTGTAATTCATGCTCTTTTTACATGGAAACACTATTTGCTTGGGGCTGATTTCACTGTGCAGACAGATCATCAGACCTTGCATTATTTCCTTACGCAAACTAAACTTTTTGAGAAGCATATGAGAAGGGCCAACTTTTTGTCTATGTTCCACTTTTAGATTGTACATGTGGAAGGCAAAAAGAATGTTGGGGTAGATGCTTTGTCACGCAAGCCACAGGTCTCAGCAGTTTCACTTGCTTATCACCATGAGCTTGATGAGATGAAAGAGCAGTATGCCCAGGATGAGGATTTTGGCTTCTACTACTCTATTGGGTTTCTTCGTAGCAAGATTACCCGACTCGTACCGTTTACAGGTCAAGAATAACAAGTGCAAAACTTTGGACAAGGCCATTCACTCTATGCGTATTTATGATGATATGATGGTCTCTTCCAAAACCAAGATTGTAACCAAGCAGGGGAACAAGCACAAAAGAAAGTTCTCCGCATCGATGACTAGCACGATAGAAGGAAAGTCTTCGGACCAACCTTCGAAGAATTCTAACTCGACTCCAGCGAAGGAAAATCGTCTCCTCCAGGCTTTGAAGCTCAAGAAGAAGGGACGTTGCTTCATATGTGAAGAAAAAGGACACATGCGTAATCAGTCCCCGAAGAAGAAGGGTGCTAAGACAAACGCAAGACCCAAGATGAAGGCAACCAACCTTTGACAGGGATTTATAGCTGGTCGCTTGCCTCCATAGCTTCTACAGGCCAAAAGCGATTCTTCTCTCTCTCTCTCTCTCTCCCATGAAGCAGACGACCCCTTTTGGCTTCTCTACAGGGCTGGTCGATTGCTATACAACAGGTTTCTGGGTTGAATTTTTTTTGCTCAAAAGGCTCGAGTTCAAGGCAAACGACAGGGCACTTATCTCATCTCTTGGGGTGACTTGTACAGCATGTTTGTGGGCTGAAAACAGTGCTGTCCAGTCCAATTCGGCAAGGTTCTTCGCGACAGATTTTAAGGCGTTTAAATAATCTCTGAACCTACGTGAAGCCTGTGGCTCTAAGGGTGGAACCTTCGGGTGGCCAAAGCCAAGGTTTTCATGGTTGGTTATTTGGGGCAGCACCACTGCTAGAGGGTGAGATCACTGCCCGAGGACCTCTCGGAAGCTTGAGTTTGAGGACTGAGGCAATTGTTTGATTTATTTTCATTTTATTCTAGATGTATCTGGTGCCAGTCTGAAGAGTGTTTACTCTCTGGCGCTCGTTCTCTTGTAATGGAACACTCTGTTGGTAATAAAGATACCTCAGGGGGGGCTGGCCCAACTTTAGCCCCTAGTGCTGTGTTTTGTGTAGGTTTTCATAATGTTGTTTCAGTGATTTCAAAGTATGATGATGATATTGTCAGATGCTATGTATGATGCCATGATGCTATGTATGAGATAAGGTTTTCTACGCACTTGGCTTCTGTATTTGTGATATCGGCAACCATCAGCACTCAGCTGGCAGCCTTCAGGAAGTGTAGACAGCAAGCGATAGCATCTTGGTGAAGGCCACTTGGTATGGACAAGGCAATATAGTAAGCGTAGCATTGAAGGCATTAAAAGCAGCATTATTCACGTCCAGACCTGGTGACAGCCACATCAGTTGGCCGACTTGGTCCTTAGCATTATATATAAGCAATTCAGTCATAATTTAGTTATTCAGTCAGTTCATTCAGATCATCATCAGTCTCATTCATCAGATAGCATGTAGAAGGGCCAGAGTCACCCCTATAGGGCTGACCATAGGCCTAAGTCATGTACCAGCATTAAGCAACCTTTTTGTATAACCTCTCTTCTTCTCTCTACTTTGTCTTAATCATCTTAATTAGCATCAATGTTCTTAATTAGGCTTAGGGATGTGGATCAGTATCGCAAGGCTTTCGCCGATGCTGTGTTAAGGGTAAGGGACAACAGGCATGGGGTCAGTAATGGAATAGATGCTTAGTTCTTCAGCAAGACTTGGAAGTGGAGATCCGGAGTGAAGATGTTCAGACAAAAAGATCAGTCAAAGTTAGTTAAGTAGAAGTCAAAGTCAGTAGCAGTTTAAAGTTAGAAGTCCAAGGAAGAAGGATGACAGAGTGTCCACGCCCATGCCATGGCTAATCTTCGGCATGAACATTAGTAATCCTTGATTAGTCAGCATTTAAGCTAGCATCTTCATCAGCATCAGATCATCATTAGATGAGCATCATCATCATCGTCATCATCAACAGCATTAGCTTCGGCATCAGCATGGGGGCAGCAGCCTTGTGCAGCAAGGAGCCGGTTTCCCCGGCATGGCAATAGGTGGCAGGACCAGCAAGCATGCATCATATAATTCAGCATTTATGCAAAGGGATCTTGTCCACAGCAGGCCGACAACAAGGGAACTGGCTGACTGGTGTCCCACACATATATATAAGCAAAAGCCAATAAGTCAGTCATTCCATCAAGTCACATTCAGTTCATTCAGCATTAGCTTAGTAGTAGTATGTAGAAAGGGGCCAGAAGGTCAACCCCTTGGGCTGACCAAGGCCCAACATGTAACAAGCATATTTGCAACCTTTTTGTACCATATTAAATATAAGAAACCTTGACATCCAATCTCTCTCTTCTTCTCTCTCCTTTGTGTTAATCATCTTAATTAGCATCAATGTTCTTAATCAGGCTTAGGGCTATGGATCAGTACAGCAAGGCTTCCACGCATGCAACAAAGATGGCTCATTTGTCCAAAGTCACAAGTAACCCTCAAGTTCTTCCGTAGATATTTTTGTTTTAGGTCAGAGTGCTTGCATGGAATGTGTTTTTAGCATGGCATTCGCAACCATTTGTTGGGTTTTATGCTGTGTATGCACCCAGAGGAGTGCTAGTGATCATCAGTAGGTTATTGGGGCACTTTTTACTTCAGTTAGTGGAGGTTTTTTCCCCCAGTTTAGTTCAGTTTCACTTATATGCAGTTTATAAGTGTTTTGGTCCACCCGGCACATTTATGGCCGGACATGTGAACACTTATCCTTTAGGGGTCACTATCATGTGGCTTGTACATTACTTTTCTATCATTGTGATATACTGCAGTCGTGTTCATCTCCTGCTTCTTGGTTTCCACGCCTGATTGCTTTCTGTAAACCCTAACCCTAACCCTGTTTGTCTTCAATTGGTATCAGAGCCATTGAAGCTTTGCTCAGCACTACCCGTACACTTGCTGCATCTGCCCGTACAGAAAACGTACATTCAGTCTTCAATGCCTGCATCGCCTTCAGAAGCTGTACCAGCCCGTACAGTCAAGCGAAGCCTCCACCTGTGCGCCGTCAGATAATCTCTACGCCTGCTGCCCATAATCAGTCGCCTTCAGTCGCGTACTATAGTACGCTGCCTACAGTTACTACACGTAGCCTTCACGTCGCCTTCAACCCGAGTACCTGTGCGCCACCTGTAAGACGCCGCCTACAACTTCAGCGCACGTGTACCAGCCACCGTACGCCTACAACTTCAGCGCACGTGTACCAGCCACCGTACAGTCAAGCGCAGCCATACGCCTTCAGCGCCAACAGTACCTGTCACCTGCGCAGTCATACGCCTTCAGCGCCGACTGTACCTGCAGAGCTTTGGTCAACTTTGTCAGTACGGTACTGTGGATGCCTCAGTATCCGTACTGTACCTGCTTGCTTACAGAGGACTGCTTTCGTACAGTACCTGCACAGTACAACAGTCTACGAGTACAACAATCAACTCATACGTATTGCAATCTCAGCTGGTAAGCATTACAGGTTTTGAGTTTTGGGCATTCTTATTTTTTCTCTGTGAAAAATATACAGGCACAACAGGCAGTTTCTCTAGCAAGAAAATATACAGGTTTTTTGCACAGTTTGGGTGCAGCAAATTTGGGCATTTTTGGGGCATTTTGGCATTGTGTACGCCATTTGCTGCTCTACTCAGTCATTGGTGCATTGAGCTGCACATTCAGAGGATTGAGAGTGCAGGCAGATTTGAGTGAACTGTATTCAGTGGAGTACAGTTGTTATCAGGGTTTTTGCTATTGGGTTTTTTGGTAAACAGGTACAACATTGTGCGTAAAGCATAATGGCAAATCAACAGCAAAGTGATGTATTCACATATTTGTCTAAGGAAGACAAATTGGATGGCACGAACTACTCCTTGTGGAGTTTTATGCTGAAAAATGTGCTTGTGGCAAAAGGTCTTTGGGATTTTGTTAGTGGTGATGAACCACGTCCAGGTCCATTGGCTCCAGAGACTCCTCCCCAAGGGGGTGCTCGTGGAGGAGGACAACAGGTACAGGCTCCAGGACAGCCATTGCCTGTTCAAAGAACAAATGCTCAAAAGACATGGGATGCCAGGGATGCACAAGCTTTGTCACTCATTGCATTGTCAGTTCAGAGGTCCATTATACCTCATATTCGTTCAGCTGGCTCTTCACAGAATGCATGGGTGACTTTGGAGCAAATGTATGCTGCTCGTAATGAGGCTAGGATCTCATTTTTGAAAAGAGAGCTTGAAAATCAGAAAATGAATGAAGGAGATGATATGTCTAGCCACTTAAACAAGCTGCAGGATTTGAGAGAGCAACTCATCAATGTGGATGAGATTATTCCTGAGACACAGCTTGTGTCCACCATCTTGCACTCTTTGCCAAGATCTTACTTGGCTTTCCATACCTCTTTGAACCTCAGCATGAGGAATGCTGTTGAACCCCTCAAGTATCAGGAACTTGTTGCTCTCTTACTACAAGAGGAGCAAATGAGGAAGAATATGAATATGAACACAAATGTTGAACAAGCATTTACTATAGGTCAAAAGGGGAAAGGGAAATCTCAGCCAAAGAGTGCAAATCAAAACTCAGGTGATGGTGGTTCTTCACAGGATACCAAGAAAGGTGATGGACAGCCCAAGAAGAAGGGCAAATGTCATTATTGTAAGAAGCCAGGTCACTACATCACGGAATGTAGGAAGAGGATTGCCAAAGAGAAGGCAAAGGAAGCTGGGATGTCTGTTAATGATGCTCCTAAAGCTCCTCCAGAGACTGCTTCTTTTGTTGAGGACAGGGATTACTGTTTTTTTACATGCAGCTATGATGCCTCTTGGTCTTCACAGGCACTCAGTTTGACAGAGCATGCATGTACTTGGTATTTTGATAGTGGTGCCTCAAAGCATATCACATCTCGCAGGGATTTGTTTAGTCATGTTGGCTCTGCCCCTGTTGGCAAAACTGTTCAGTGTGCCAACAATGCTTCATATCCAGTGTGTAGCATTGGGGAGATTCAGCTTACAGCCATTGATGGCTCCATTCTCCGCCTTACAGATGCCTTATATGTACCAGGGATAAAGAAGAATTTGTTGTCCATTTCTTCTTTATCACATTGTGGAATGCAAGTCCATTTTGATGATGATAAATGCATGGTCAGAGACAAAGCAAATGCCTTGACCTTGATGCTTACTGGTACATTATGTCATGGACTTTATGAGTTGGATGCATTTCAGCCAGTGGATCAGTCTGCTTATCATGCATTCACTCTTACTCCAGCTATGGTTGATGCGGAGTTATGGCATGCTCGCATGGGGCATGTAAATTTTGGTAGTCTTATGCTTATGCAGCGACATAATATGTTTACAGATCTACCTCTCATGGAGAAGCCTCCAGATCACATTTGTGAAGGATGTATTTTGGGAAAAATGCACAGGTTTTCCTTCCCACGTGATCAGGCTCTAAGAGCAACTGCAAAGTTGCAACTTATACACAGTGATCTTTGTGGTCCCATGCAAGTCATTAGGTGGTTGCTTTTATTTTGCACACAATGCTATCCTCCCATCTACTTGAAATCTTGTATAAGGGGAAAAACAAAATTATGTGCATTGCATACCAAAAGGAGCAAATTTTGCAACACTTGGGAAGTCTGTTTCAACATTTTCATGTAATGCTAGCTGAACATATTGATTGAGAATGTGATAAAAAATTCCATGTGTTCAACTCTTAAGGACCAAAACATGCCATAATCATTTTATTTTGATATAACCATTGCTATCATGGAGCAACAAAAGGTTATAATTGTCACCTTTTACTAGCCCACTCTAGTAGTCCATAGGGCTCAAGAAAGTTCAAAAAACACAAGCATAACACATCCCTCATCTTTCCCGTTTGATGACTTCTCACGTATATGCTGGGTCTATCCTTTGACACAGAAATCACAGGTATATGATGCATTTTTGGCCTTTGTAGCACTTGCTGAGACAGAGTCAGGATGCAAGGTGAAGACTCTCCGTTCTGACCGAGGGGGGGAATATATGTCATATGTGCTGAATTCTTTTCTTGGGAGTAGAGGTATAAAACATCAGTATACTACTCCTTACACTCCACAGCAGAATGGGGTTGCAGAAAGGAAAAATCGGTCACTCATGGAGATGGCCAGATGTATGCTAAAGGCAAAAAGACTACCACATATCTTTTGGGTGGAGGCAGTAATGTGTGCTTGTCATATTTTGAATCGATGTCCCACAAAGGCATTGGTTTCTATTACTCCTTTTGAGGCTTGGCATGGCCGCAAGTCTTCTGTATCGCATTTTCGTATCTTTGGGTGTCTTGCATATGCACACATACCCAAAGAGTTGAGGAGGAAGCTTGATGATAAAGCCACAAAATGCATTTTTGTTGGGTATAGCCGTGAGAGCAAGGGCTACAGGTTATATGACCCACTATCCAGGAAGATATTCATCAGTCGGGATGTGATTTTTGATGAAAAATCAGAAATATCCATGGCTGGTTATGAGGCAAATCAGGCTGAAAATGATGTGTTTGAAGGTCTACTACCCATGGAGTTTCATTCTACAGTTGGTGATCCAACTCATGAGGGTACTGGACAGCCAGCAAATGATGTAGGTGGTGCAGAAATTCAGCAGCCAAATGAACCAGAAGCTGAACCAAATATGGGACAGCAGGCACCACAGGTCAGACATATACCTAGATGGTATTTGAGGACATTACAGGACAGCCATTTAGAGGGTCCTCTTGCTGGTCGTACTCGTAGGGAGACAAGGACCAATGAGCATGCACACATCATGGATTTGAATCTGGTTATGGCAGCCAGTTTACAGGATGATGATGAGCCTGATTCATTTGTGGATGCACGAGATAATGTGCATTGGAACAAAGCCATGCAGGATGAGATTGATTCTATTAAAAAGAATCAAACATGGGATTTGGTTGATCTGCCCAAAGGCAAGAAAGCCATTGGTACTAAATGGGTCTATAAGTTGAAAAGACATGCAGATGGATCCATTGACAGGTACAAAGCCCGTCTAGTTGCAAAGGGCTATGCACAGAAGAAGGGCATTGATTATGAGGAGACATTTGCTCCTACATCCCGTATGTCGACACTTAGGTGTGTCATTGCATTGGCTGCACATCGTGGTTGGGTTGTTCACCAGTTGGACATAAAGACTGCATTCCTACATGGGGACCTCGAGGAGGAAGTTTATGTATTTCAGCCCATGGGATTTGCAGAACATGGTCATGAGGGGAAAGTATGCAGGCTGAAAAAGGCCTTGTATGGTTTGAAACAAGCTCCACGAGCTTGGTATGCAAAAATAGATGCTTTTCTACTCACTCAGGGATTTGTGAACAGTCCATCAGAGGCCACTTTGTATGTGAAGAAAGAAGAGACAGATCTGCTGGTCATCAGTCTTTATGTGGATGATCTCTTGCTCATGGGATCAAATGATGACAAAATTGCAGCTTTTAAGGAGATACTGCAACAGACATTTGACATGTCTGACTTGGGCCTTGTACATTACTATTTGGGCATACAGTTTGTGCAGGATAACAGAGGCATTGGGTTGTTGCAATCACGTTATGTTGCTAAACTTCTGGAGAAGTTTAAATTTCAGGATTGCAAGCCTATTAGTACTCCTATGGAGCCTGGGATGAAACTGTCACTACAAGATGACAGTGTTTCCTTTGATGCCACTACATATGCTCAGGCTGTTGGGTGCCTCATATACTTGTGTAAGTACAGAGCAGCCTACACTACTACTGTTGAGTGTGTTTGGCTGCGTCGTCTTATGACTGATATGGATATTTCAGTGGAGGAGCCTACACCTATCTATACTGATAGTCAGAGTGCCATTGCTGTGGCCAGGAATCCTGTGTTTCATGCTCGCACGAAACACATTGAGATTCACTATCATTTTGTTCGGGAGAGACTCCAGGCAGGAGATATCAGTCTGATCTACTGTCCTATAGATGAGAATGTGGCAGACATCTTCACCAAGGCATTACCACGTCCGAAATTTGAAGCATTCCGCAATGCTTTGAATTTGTTTCCTTTTGGTGGATGATGTACAGTGATCACATATCACTCCAGGGGGGTTTGTTGGGTTTTATGCTGTGTATGCACCCAGAGGAGTGCTAGTGATCATCAGTAGGTTACTGGGGCACTTTTTACTTCAGTTAGTGGAGGTTTTTTCCCCCAGTTTAGTTCAGTTTCACTTATATGCAGTTTATAAGTGTTTTGGTCCACCCGGCACATTTATGGCCGAACATGTGAACACTTATCCTTTAGGGGTCACTATCATGTGGCTTGTACATTACTTTTCTATCATTGTGATATACTGCAGTCGTGTTCATCTCCTGCTTCTTGGTTTCCACGCCTGATTGCTTTCTGTAAACCCTAACCCTAACCCTGTTTGTCTTCACCATTTTGGCCTTCTACCATCTTTGATCAGTGTTTTGGGGTAAGACCACACACAGAACGGAACCAAAGTGAGAACGGGGATTTTTCCACAGAAGAAGGGAGATGCTAAAGGATAAAAGCATTTCTCTGAAGAAGGTGTCGGTGTGAACCGATATTTGAAGCCTGGGCACTTAATAGGGGAGTTTATGGGCTGCAGATATCACTAAAAAGCTAGGCTCACTTTTATGAGGTATTTTTATAACCTGGACACTAAAGAAGGCAAAGTTCTGTCATTTATAGAGATGTTGGCTAAAGAAACCATAAATGGGATATCTTTGGCAAGGAGAGCCACTTTTAAAAGGTGGAAAAGCAGAGGTTATATGTTTTAGAGCTGGTTGACTCCAGCTAAAAAAGGCATGGAATGAAGCGTCGCAAAGCAAGAAGGGGGCTGCTCTTTTGGAGGATGTGCATAAGGGCACAGGCCAACTGCAGCAAGTTCTCTCTCTCTCTCTCTCTCTCTCTCTCGCCTTTGAACAGGCCGACAACAAGTACTGTCCCTGCTTTTGCTGGTGGCCCTCAGGCTGGCCGACAGCAGAACTGGATTGTTTTTCTTCCTTTGGTTGCACCAGCGCTGGCCATACAGCAGCAGTGCTGTTTTCTCTCTTTTCGCCGCCTGTAAACTGGCCGTACAGCAGCTGTTTATCATAATTCTCTAGTGGGGCCACTTTCTTTGGTGGTTTGTACAGGCTGACTACAGAGTTTTCTTCTTCTCTCTTGCCCTTAGAACAGGCTGAAAACAGTGGGCTGTTGTGGGACAAATTTGGGGACTGTTTGAAGCTGTTTTATGGGACTGATTTGGCTTGGAGATTGAGGCTACCTTGGAACCTCAATGTCACGTGCACGCCTGTGCCATGGCTAATCTTCGGCATGAACAGCACTAATCCCTGATCTAAGTTTGCATTTAGGGCATCATTAGCAGTAGGAGCATTACCATTATTGGGGTAAAGGCGTTATGCCCACCCTTATAGTGTGTACAAGCCCATAAGTTATAGTACATAGTACACTTAGTACTTTTAATGTACTAAGTGCACTATGTGTACTAGTGCAATATACATGTGTGATAGGGGAGTCACACACTCATGCCTCATGAGTTGACTTATCCCCACAACTCTCTCTCTCTCTCTCTCTCCCTTGTTCTTCTCTGTGTATGTCTCCCATGAATAATCTAACCTAACCCTAATTTTCTTTCTCCCATCAACTGGTATCAGAGCCCTTAGTGATCCCTCCCTTCCTCTTCTCCTTGATGGTAGCAAGGAGTCAGGCGCAGCAAGGCATCAGCACATTATTGGCGCTATAGGGAGGGCCATCGCTGGTGAGCAAGGAGCACCTGGCAGAAGCGTCAACAAACGAAGAGGAGCCCGTCGACTTCAGGCGTGTAGAAGGCGCACGGCGAAGCAAAGCGAAAGCAGCAAGTGTCCACTGAAATCGTGTAGCGCTGGGCATGAGACGGCTACTACGCAGGCGAAGGCTAGTAGCAACCATTAGGCGTGAGTGAGCGTTGAGCGAAAGCAGCACGTGAAGGAGTCGGCTGGCCACCTAGGCGAGTGGCGAAGGCAGCAGCCGTAAGCGTGGAAGGTCGCAGGCTGGGCGTGAAGCGCAAGCGCAAGAAGCGAAGCGAAGAAAAGAGAAAAAACGCAAAGCCACCATATACGGTCGCGTTGGTGCTTCCCTGCCACAGAATCTCGCCCGTGCTGACGTCCAAAGCGGTGCCGGCCACAAGACGTTCACCAGCGGAGATTCACTCTACGCCTTCTGTGTGAAGAAGTTATTCTGAACTTCGGATTTCAAGGCTTGCAGAAGAGGGGAAACCAGGAGTTTGTCACCCAGCCGTCCCTACCTGCACATCTGCAGGAGCATCAAGCATCAGCACCAAAGTCGCCTGCAAATCAGAGAAAAATCAGAAAATTACAAGGTATTTTGCTTCAATTTTTTTTTGGGATTTGCAATTGAGCAAGTACAATCAACAATTGAGCAGGTATAGGTGCCCAATTGCTCAATTTTTGAGCAAAATTGGCAAAATTGGGTGACATTGGTCACAATCAGGATAAATTTGCAGGAAATTGGTCACAATCAGGATCAATTTGCAGGAAATTGGATGTCGAAATTTGGGGCTTTTGATGTAATTGTGCAATTAAGCACTCATACATGTTGTATGATATGAAAAATCGCACATTTGGGCAAAATTGCAGTGCAAATCAAGGGGCTTTTGTGCCGATTTGGTTGATTTGCATGTAGGCAATCGCATTTGATGCTGTGGATAATGTGTTGATGCCTTACAAGCACTCAATGTGCCTGTGAATCAAGGGGCTTTCATGTATTTGCTGTATATGTGGCCAGGGGGAAGCATCGTGAACACTCTGGATGCCTTCATGTGCCTCAATGTACCATGTATGATCAGCAATTGATCTTAAATCAAGGGGCTTTTCAAGTTTGTATGCTTGTTGAGCTTGGCAAAGCAGCAGGCGAGACTTTTATGCCTTGAATCCTCAAAAATCAGCTTGCAGTCAAGGGGCTTTTGCCCAATTTCTGTTCGGGACTGTTGTATGCAGTGTACAGGACTGTAAAAGTCTGATTTTCACTCATTTGGACAGCCAGGAGAGCATTTATTGCTACTGTACCTGCTGGTACAGATTTGGCACAGCTTTGTGCATGTTTTGGCATGGCTGTACACTGTTTTGAGTGACCAAAAGGTTCAATTTCAGCTGCTGTACTTGCCGGTACAGGTTTGGTACATCATTGGTGAGCACTTAGTACTGCTGTACAGTACTTTGGAAGGGTAAAAGAGCACATTTAAGGTGCTGTCCAAAATCTGCAGCAACCAGATTTTGGTGTTTTCATCACATACAGTGGGAGAAAAGTTGCATTTGTGCTTCCGCAGTGGGAGATAAAGCTTGGGAGAATAACTGTGAGCACTTTGTGTGCTTTTGGTGCAGTGTTTGCACATTTTGCAGGGAGTCGGGCATTGACAGGTTGCATTTTGCTATGGCAACCACAGGTGAGAGCTCTTCATTGCTTCACATCAAGAAGCTTGAAGGCTCGCATAATTATGATATTTGGCAAACCCAGTGCTACAATGTGTTGCTCCAGAAAAAGCAGCACAAGCCTATCAAAGAAAGGGGTGTAATGCCCGCTTCTCTTACTGCTGAAGAGTGGGAAGATATGGATGAGCTGGCAAGATCTACTATCATGTTGTCTGTGTCAGACTCATTACTTTTCAGCATTCGTGAAGAGAAGACAGCTTGGGGAATGTGGCAGAGATTGCAGGACTTGTATGCCCAACAAAGTGCCTCAAGCAAAGTGTATTGGTTGAAGAAACTCATAGGCCTTCAGATGAAGGAAGGGGCTTCTATGACAGCCCATCTAAATGAGTTTAATGGTATTGTCAGCCAGGTCATTAATCAAAAGTTGGCAATGGACGATGAGTTCAAAGCCACTTTTCTGTTATGCACTTTGCCAGAGAGTTGGGACACATTCAGGACAGCCACTAGCAATTCGCATGCTATGCTGTCATATGCAGATGTTGAGGGTGCTCTTCTTCAAGAAGAGATGAACAGGAAAAACAACTCTGTTGGAAAGTCCAATGCAATGAATGCACGTGGGAGATCCCAGCAAAGGGGGAAAAGCCAAGAACGGGGAAGGAGCAAGTCTCGCTCCAAAAAGGATTTGGAATGCCATTATTGTGGCAAGAAGGGACACATTAAAAAGCAATGCTACAAATGGAAAAATGATCAAAAAGAAAAGGGAAAAGGCAAAGACAAAGAGAAAGATGAAGCCAACGATGTAAAGCCAAAGGGCAAAAGTGGAGTCAAGATTGAAGAAATCAATGTGTCACATGCAGGTGGCAGTGAGGATGAGGTCCTATTTACTTCTTCACTTGATGCCCATTCACTTCTTACAGGTGGTCATGGTATGCGCTCATGGATCATTGATTCAGGTGCCTCCTTTCATGTCACAGGTTGCAGAGACTTGTTTGTCAGGTATACTGCTGGCAGTGAAGGAGTGGTGTATTTGGGTGATAACCATGCATGCAAGATTCTTGGCAGAGGTGATGTGAGGCTTGTGTTTTCAGATGGCTCACAGCTTATGCTCCATGATGTCCGACATGTGCCTGAGATCAAGAAGAATCTGCTTTCTACTGGACAGCTTGATGATGCTGATTATGTTACCACATTTGGTCGTGGAAAGTGGAAGATTAGTAAGGGCTCACTGGTTGTTGCCAGAGGCTCTAAGGTGGACACTCTTTACTTTATGCATGCAGGTGTTTGTCACCATGCTAATGTAAATGCAACCGAGCTGTCGGAAATCTCCATGTGGCATAGCCGGTTGGGACACATGAGTGTCAAGGGAATGGAGCAATTGTCTCGTTTGGGTTACTTGCCTTCTCTAAAGTTTTCAAGTTTTCAGTTTTGTGAGCATTGTATATATGGTAGGCAACTACAATGCCCCCACAAGAAAGCTCTTGGACAAAAAGATGCTCAGTTAGAGCTTGTGCATACAGATGTATGTGAGATGCCTCAGCTTTCTTTGGGAGGGGCAAAATATTTTGTGTCTTTCATTGATGATGCCACACGCAAGGTGTGGGTTTATCCTCTTCGTTTGAAGAGTGATACATTCTCAGTGTTTGAGAAGTTTGTTGCTCTTGTTGAGAATCAAATTGGCAAAACACTGAAGGCTTTGCGTTCCGACAATGGGGGAGAGTATATGTCCAAACAGTTTCAGGACTTTTGTGATGCTAAAGGCATCAAGAGGGAGCTCTCTACTCCTTATGATCCTCCACAAAACGGGACAGCAGAGAGAATGAACAGGACCATTCAGGAGAAGGTCCGTTCTCTGTTGTCACATGCTGCATTACCTCATGGTTTTTGGGCTGAAGCTGTTATGACAGTCGTTCACCTTATAAATAGGTCACCTAACACGAGGCTTGGTGGGAAAGTGCCAGAGGAAGTATGGACAGGGAAGCCTCCGTCATACAAGCACTCAAGAGTGTTTGGTTGCGTTGCGTACGTGCACATACGCAGGGAAATGCGCACCAAACTTGATCCTAAGTCTCACAAATGCATATTCCTAGGATATGGTGACAGAGATGAAATGGGGTATAGACTTTGGGATCCCATGAATAGAAAGATCATACGCAGCAATGATGTCATTTTTGATGAAACATGCATGTATAAGGAGCCTGCAAGGCAACATGAGCCTGGTAGAGTCATCTTTGATGATGATGGACATCATGGACAACAACAAAGGGCTGTAAATCAGCCATTACAGCAGGAAAACCAGCCCTTAAATGGTGCTGAAAATGGTCCAAATGGACATCCAGATATGGCAGAAGATATCCCTATGGATATACCACAGTTAGAGGAGATACCGGGCATGATTTTTCAGCCTTATGGCATGGAACAGGAGCCACCAATGGGTGATATGCAGGCTGGACAGCAACCTGCAAATGATGGTCATTGGGTACGGAGGTCCACTAGACCCTCCAGAGCCCCTGACAGGTTTGTTCCAGGGGTTGACTACTTGATGCTCACTGACTGTGGGGAGCCCTCATGTTATAAAGAGGCTTTACAGAGGGCAGATAAAGCTCTATGGGAGCGTGCCATGAAGTCAGAGATGGATTCTCTGCATAAAAATGAAACATGGAAGTTGGTGCATTTGCTTGCAGGCAAGAAGGTTTTGCCATGCAAATGGGTATACAGGCTCAAAGTTGCACCTGATGCAAAGCCAAGATACAAAGCCAGGTTAGTGGCTAAGGGCTTCAAGCAGGAATATGGTGTGGACTTTGAAGAGATCTTCTCTCCAGTGGTCAAAATGACCACACTTAGAGCTGTGTTAGCTTTGGTTGCGCATGATGATCTGGACTTGATTCAGATGGATGTGAAGACTGCTTTTCTTCACGGTGATCTCCATGAGGAGATATATATGCAGCAGCCAGAGGGTTATGCAGTAAGTGGAAAGGAGAAGCTTGTATGCAAGCTGAAAAAGAGTCTTTATGGGCTCAAACAGGCACCAAGAGAATGGTATCATAAATTTGATACATTCATGAAATCTCAGAAATTCAGGAGAAGTGACATAGATCACTGCTTGTACACCAAGAAAGCTTTGGATGGCAGTCTATTGATTCTCATTTTGTATGTTGATGATATGTTGATTGCCGGGAAATCTCGTAAAGAGATGGATGCCTTGAAGAAGAGGCTGCATGAAACCTTTGATATGAAGGATTTGGGTGATGCAAATCACATCTTGGGTATGCGGATACTTCGGGACAGAAATCAGCATGTGTTGTATTTGTCTCAGAAGGAATACATTGGCAAAGTCTTGCAGAGGTTCAATATGGATGGGGGGAAGAAGACTAGTACTCCTTTGCCTCCATATGTGAAACTCAGTGCTATGGACAGCCCACAGTCAGATAGAGACAGGGCTGATATGGCCAAGATTCCGTATGCTTCAGCTTGTGGCAGTCTCATGTATGCCATGGTTGCTACTAGGCCGGACATTGCATTTGCAGTGGGGGTGGTTTCTAGATACATGGCCAACCCTGGCAAGAAGCATTGGGAAGTAGTGAAAGGTGTCATGAGATACCTGAAGGGCACACAGGATATGTGCATTTGCTTTGGCAAACAGGATGCATTAGTGCATGGTTACACGGATTCGGATTATGCCGGTCATCCAGATAACCGGAAGTCTACTACCGGTTATGTATTTACATTCACAGGAGGTGCTGTGTCATGGATATCCAGGATGCAGAAGTGCACTGCCTTATCTACTACAGAGGCCGAGTATATTGCAGCCACAGAGGCTTGCAAGGAGGCATTATGGCTATCTCGGTTAGTGGTTGATTTGGGTTATACAGGGGATATTCCATTGTTGCATTGTGACAGTCAGAGTGCCATCCAGTTGGCAAAGAATCCTGTCTTTCATGCAAAGACGAAGCATGTGGATGTGAAGTATCACTTCATCAGAGAGGTGATAGAGAACAAGCAAATTCAGCTTGTTAAGATTCATACGGATGACAACCCGGCTGATCTGTTGACAAAGAGTTTGCCTCCGGAGCGGTTTGCTCATTGCAGACACTTGATGGGCATTGGATGAGGCCATTTTCAGCCTTGATATGGCCTTGTATATTATCATGTACATGCTGATTTTTTCTTTTCCTTTACTTAAGGGCACTTTGCCTTTAAGTGGGAGGTTGTTGGGGTAAAGGCGTTATGCCCACCCTTATAGTGTGTACAAGCCCATAAGTTATAGTACATAGTACACTTAGTACTTTTAATGTACTAAGTGCACTATGTGTACTAGTGCAATATACATGTGTGATAGGGGAGTCACACACTCATGCCTCATGAGTTGACTTATCCCCACAACTCTCTCTCTCTCTCTCCCTTGTTCTTCTCTGTGTATGTCTCCCATGAATACTCTAACCTAACCCTAATTTTCTTTCTCCCATCAACCATCAGCAGTAGCCCCATCAATATCAGATCATTAGCCTCATCATCATCATCATCATCATCATCAGCAGCAGCAGCAGCAGCAAAACGATCAGCACCATCATCATCTTCAGCGTCATCAGCATCATAATCATCATCATCACCATTAGGAGGGCATGGGACCCTGTCGGCAGCCTGTAGACACATGTTGGTAGGCTTCAGAAGGGCCCAAGCAGCCTGTCATGTGCATGTTTGCCATGGACATTCTCTGGAGCTAGTCCAGAAGGGGCAGCCAGAAAAAGATCAATAGAACCAGGATTTGGAGCATAAAGTGCAGATGTGGTAGTAGTGGGCTAGGAGAAGGACATGAAGATGTTCTGTTGGTTGTACCAAAGGGGCTGTCGGCTGCAAGACAGGAGCTGTCGGTTGCACACAGGAGAGTCGGTTGTACCAAGGATACTGTCAGCTGCAGAGGCACCAATTTATTCGATTTAATGTCTAGTCAGCTGGTCGACAGCAGTCGGCCAGTTCTCCAAGTGTCCAAAGGGGCTATAAAAGGGCACATGTGCTCAAGGATAGAGTCATTCAACTCCTTATGAGTTGGGTCCTAGAGTAGGACAGATTTTGGTGTGTTGCACCTTTTTTGCAAGGCAGCCTAGGGCTGTAGACTGTGTACCTTTTTGTACCATATAAATATACTGAATTTCTAGCATCTCTCTCTCTCTCTCTCTCTCTCTCTCTCTCTCTCTCTCTCTACTCTCTACTCTCCCTTCTGTCTGCGTTTTTGCATTAGCATCTTCTAGATGGTGTTTAGGGCTGAAAGAAAACTCCCAGAGCTTCCGCATGTTACATAGCCGGCAGCCAGGTGAGAGGTAGTGGGCAACAATGTGGGCAATACAAAACAGTAAGCGCAGCATTTACAGGGGAATTTATCCATATTTATTGTCCAGCAGAGGCCGACAACCACATCAGTTGGCCGACTAGCACGTCAACACATATATAAGCAATAAGCATCATTTTCAGGGTATATGCTCTTATGTGTGTGTGTGTGTGTGTGTGTGTGTGTGTGTGTGTGTGAGAGCATATCTTGATACAGAGTTCTACACCCACCATTGGGCACTGATGATGTTAGTGGGGATGTCGTAGTATCTAGTCCATACTATGCATAATGGAGTTGATAGTTATAGTCTTGTGGGTTGACTACCATGAGTAGATAACATGCACGTTCCTAAAAGGTGAATTTGGGCATGTTCTTGGATTCATCTAGGTATATATATCATTTTCAGAAGTTAAGCAGTTCATTCATCACACCATTTCATCATAGCACCTAGTAGAAGCATATGTAGGGCCAGAGGTCAACCCCTAGGGCCTCAACCATATACATTCATTAAGTCACCTCTTTGTACCATATTAAATACACAAAAACCTTGACACCAATCTCTCTCTTCTTCTTCCCTCTCCTCTATTGCCAACCCAAAATCCACACGACTTGTGCGAGTTGATCTGCGCTCTTGATGGGCGACAGAAGATCTCTATCGCCTCTACAAATCTTTGAAGATTCCCCACGTCTCTTGATAAGTATGCTGCTGTGTCATCTGCGAACCGATATGGGGGCACCTATGAGAAGGGATCTGAAAAAATATGTGGCTATGGCTCTCACATAGGGGGTTTCAAAAATGATAGATCCATCTTGGCCATGCAACCTAAGGATACCATCTCTCCGCCTGTGGGGGCCTGCAATCTCAAAGAAATCCCCAGTGACCCTATCTCCCGCTTGCGTCCAAAAGGAAGCACCGGCATGGTATTTGTACTCCACCCTCCGCTCCTCTATGGATCTGAGCTTTGTTCGGGCGACAACTGACCCTCAGTCCACGGGCTATTTGGGGAGCTCTCCTGAAGTTGCTGAAGAGAAGCAAGGCCTTGGCAAATGCTGCTCTCTTGCTCATGGAATCCTGCCAATCTACTCTGTGCTGCCTCTTGCAGGAGACTGCTAATCTTATCTAGGCTTGCATCCAAGGTGCTTGCGGTTGATCTTGAGAGAAAATCTAGCTCCTCCACTTTGAGCTAGAAAATGAAGCCATGCCTCCTCCCAGTCTATCCTCTGCTGACTCTATCATGTTAAAGTCCCTACCCATACTAAGTCTGCTTGTGGAAGGGGCTTGTGAACTGTACTCGGGTCTGCCTGCAACGGCGTCCGGCGTATGTACATTTAAAAAGCCCACATAGTCCTCTCCAATCCTGATGGTGACCCACTGAGCCGGACTAGTGTCAATAGTGCTTGAGCCGACTACTGTCGGCAATAGTTGCTAGTTGACAGAAATGCAAACTTCCCTTGCATCTTGGAGGGGCCAAAAGAGGGAGATCAAAAAGTGACTGCTGCTTGGTAGAATCTTCGCGTTGCGGCGGGTACCCCCCTCTGAAAGAGGATACTCTTGGAGAAAGAGAATATCAATGGGTCTCCCAATTGTTGCTCTGTGAAGCTCTCCTCTAAGGATGCCATGCTTCTGAAAGCATTGAGAACCCCCCAACTCCCCCCCCCCCCCCCCCCCCCCGACGGAACCTTGGATGTTCCATGAGGCAATCTGCATCTCTAATCTCTACGGGAAGCGGTACTATCGAAATGGCCCTCCACTTGAAGAGTCTTGGGTGTGGGTTTCGATGGGGAGTAATCATAGTCGGTCTTGGGACGAAGACACGCCAAGTGGGCGTGGATCCTACCCTCCATGTGACGCCACTTTGTCCGAGCTCGAGAATAAGCATAATTTGGGCTCCACTTGTCACAATGTAGGTATCTGTAGGAGGGGGGAAGGGGTACTGTACTGAGATATGGACACCATCTCCACGTCGTGATCTCTGTGGCTTGAGTCTCCCAACTCCATCCAAGCCAAGGGCCAAAGATGGGTAAGCACGTCAGCGATGCGTAGATCATGCAAATGATGAGAGCGCTCGACTGCATGCCCCTAGACGGTGGCAGATAGCGACTCCGTATCCCATTTTGTCCCTAGTGCTGCATTGAAGGGAAGGAGAAGATCATCACGCCACTCTTTGGCGTGGAGTGATGAAACACCACACAAATCCGAATGGGAGCCACTGTCTCCCCGAAAATACCAGTTCCTTTGATGGGGAGACACCAGAAGAAACTGTAATTCACCAGCTGTCCTTGAACCTTGGAGGGACCGCCTCGCAACTCTGGTAGGAGAGCCCTTATTGGAGATGTGGCGATGGTCGTCATCTCAACCGGCTCCAAGAAATGATGAATCAAGTAGCTTACTGAACTCACCGGTTGCCTCCGCTTTGGGTTTGGTGTAGCCGGAGGGCAGCAGGAATGCTCCAGAGAGGTGGAAGGAGGGGGGAGGGGGCTTTGAAGGAGTCGGGTCAAGAGAAAGCTGTTGAGGGTAGAGCTGAAGATAGATTGGAGGGGGGGGAGTCGGGGACGGGGTAGGACTTAGGAGAAGGAAGAGGAGGGGAGGTAGCCTCCTGAGAGGAAGGGTCCGCCGAAGGCTAGGTAGGGCCAGAGGGCCTCACTAGGATGTGGGAACCTCACTCGGCGATGTAACGATCTCCAAACAGTAGGGGACCGAAGGTGGATTCCTTGAGGCAACTTTTTTTTTTTTGGGGGGGGGGGGGGGAGGGGGGCACATCATCGTTGGGTGGTTGCTGAGATAAATGCTTGAAACGGTTCTCTAACGAAACTATATCCTTTTGTACTCTGCTAGCCTGGTGCGCTTGGTGGTGCCGCTTAGCTTTGGAAGGTCGTTTGGCGGCTCTGTATCGGGCCAACGGTCTGCCACTCTTTGGAATCAGTATCGGCCGTGGCCGGATCTTGGTGCTATGATGCCTGGAGGCCAACTTCCCTCCCATCCCCTTGAAGAGGATCTGAGCTGGAACGGGGGGGGGGGGGGGGGGGGGGGGGGGACCATTGGAGGCGGTCTCTTGGATTGACGACGAGGACAAGATCCAGCAAGATGTCCCATCTGCTTGCATATGAACCATTGGTTTGGGAGGCCAGAGTACTGGCACTGTCCTCGGAGAGGCTATGCAAATACTAAGGGATGGAATCCTGGCCGCCTGAGCAAGAACCGGGAGGAGAGGAAGGCATTCCTTCATAAGGCGTGGGAAGCAAACTGTCACGGGAAAGCTTGAAACACTAGCCAGAGGGTTGGATGTTGGGTTGAAGCCGTGCTGCCACCTCGCAAAGAAGGCATGGGCTGTATGTAGTGTGGCGGGGCTCAGTTGCATGACTCTGTCCGACGCCGTTGGCAACCTGGTAGTACCCATGCTCCAAAGGATGAATACCAGTAATCTTTCCAGGCACGCCAAGGAGGCTAGCTTGTAAACAGATCCCTGAGTTGTCCGTGCGTCGGGCGGCTATCCACAATCTTGCATATCAAGGTGGAGGCCTCTAAGGATGCCACTGTTGAAGTGAGGAGTTAGAGGTTCGCTTCTGAAAAGGAGAGGCAAGGGATGGCGGCCTTGGTCGGGGATGACGGAGCAGTTGCCATGGAGTCCTGTTGGGGTTCAAGACCAGAAGAGGCCAAAACTTGCCGAAAGGAAGAGCTGCTCGAGAATTGAAAACCTGCCTTGAGAAAACATTGAGAAGGGGGGGGGGGGGGGGGGGAGGTGAATAGGGGTACGAGGAGCAGGAAGGTGAGGAGGGGGTTCAAAAGGAGGAAAAGGAGGGGAGGCAGAGCGGCTCAGCAGTCGAGGGAGAAGAGGTGCAAGGACGCAAGCAAGAAAAAAGGAGAATAGAAATAGGCCTCGGATGGGGGAGGGGGGAAACCGGGGGGGGGGGGGTGTGGACGGGGAGAACAAAGGGCAGGAGGTGGGATGCGAACGTGGGCAGGCATAGGTGTGAGATGGAAGGGGCGCAGTGTGATAGGGATGGGGCGGGCAGGGGACGGAAGGGGACAGCGCGCAAGCAAAGGGGGTGGAGAGGGCGATGGCGGGTAGGAGAGGGGAGAGGCACATGGTTTAGGTGGGGCTCACAACTCGATGGTCCGAGTTGCTTGATGATTGGTGGGTGAAAATAACTGTCATCACAAAGCCTAAAAACCCCCATGTTTGGAAACTCTAATTTTAGAAAACCCAAAAAAAGAGTCTTTTATCTTCTTTGCAACTATGAGCTCTCACATGTTCATAGACAAGTTTAATGGCCAAGGTTCCCACACCTGGTAAATGAAGATAAAGTTACCTTTAATGAAAGAAAACCTGTGGGGTTTGGTGAAGAGCACTACCAGTGCAATGTCTTCCTCCGATGCTGATGCAACCAATGAAGAAGATTTCGGAACACAATAGGATCTATTTAGAGAAGAGGGGGCATATGCCATCATTGCTCTTGGCTTGGGTGATGATTATTTGCATCACATTTCTGATCTAAAATCACTGGCTAAAGCTTGGAAAAAACTTGATTTGCTCTTCAGTGCTAGTGCCAAAAACTCAAAGGTATCTCTTTCTGCGAGTTGCAACTGAAGACGAGAATCTCTTGCTGCATATGTCAACAAAATGAGGAGTCTCATGACTCAACTAGCTGCAGCTCTGTCTTCAGTAACTGAAGATGATACCATGGCAGTGCTTCTCAAAAGCATGCCTGAGGAGTATGACAACCCCATCACCACCTTGAAGACCATTCCTAATCCTACCGTGGAGGGGACCATTAGTTCTTTATAGGAAGAAGTTTTGTGTGACCTGATCTCTTGTATGTCCTCATCCATGGGACCATAATTGGCATGTGAAACTAGAGTCATGTGATTTATCCTTGACTAGGAAAACTGCCTAGATTTATCCTTGGACACAATATGAGGCAATTTCTTGAGGGAACCTTTGTTGGGATCAAGGTATTGCTTGTGTGTGCACCACCTTCTAGAGAGTGGTAGTGTGTAAGTGTCTTGTCTGTGTGTGAACCACCTCTCAGAGGGGTATCAAATAATATCGAGATATTTGTGTGTGATTGACATAAGCAATGATGTCATTGGGGCAACCTTTGTAACCTATAAGGTACATGTACTTCTTTCTTTCTCTCTAATTCTCTCCTTCATTGTTTTCTGTTTACACTCCATAGCCATGTATTTCTTCGACCTCTATAGCTGCAGCTCTACCATGAAATTTAACACCTTTTCACACCAAATGTCAAGGGAGAAAAACCCGTAGTGCCTATTCACATGCAACACTACATATAAGTATATGCTTTCAGTAATTACCGTCAATATCCCTTGTCTTAGTATGATGACTGAACACTTCGCATAAAACCATAGCCAATCAAGCAGATTTTCTTGTTCTGTAATCTGCATAAGAGAGAATATTTGCAAACTAATGCTAAGGTGACTCAGCCATACCTTGGGGGTTTCCTTGCAGGTTTATGCAATGATGTCTTTTTTCTCCCTCGTGATGAGAGAGAAGTCCATCTACTTCAGCTCTATACGTGACATGTAAGGATTCTTTGTTTTTAACCATCTTATTTGCAGGGTTTGCCCATAGGTGCTTCTTTCAGATGAATAAGGAGCGGGTGGTTTTTGTGCAGATATGAAGCTTGGGTAATATACAACTTTTTGTCCTTGTGCCTTGCTTGGGTGGGGGGACCTGGAGCAGTGGTAACAAGCTTGAGTGGACGGCTTCTTAAACCATCGTGGCACTTGATGACATGCTGTCTACCTGCTATTCCTCTTGACGGGTATATATAGTTTCTTAAAAGACCAACGTCTATAGTCCTATTGTTTTATATGTCAGGTAATGATGCTTAGCTATGACTGAGTTGTGGCAGTAGCTTTTATGTAAAAGCTAACAGGTTTTCTGGATGTGCAGTCGTTTCATAAGGCGTTGCAAGCAGGGGGGGCTGCAGTTTGTTATATTGAAGCCTGTTTTGGTGGCAGTCACATTCTTTCTATACTCAAAAAACAAATACGAGGATGGGAATTTCAGTGCCAAGCAGGGCTACCTCTATGTCACAATTATCTACACCATTTCCTACTCACTTGCCCTATACGCTTTGGTGCTCTTTTATGTTGCCTGCAAAGACCTGCTCCGGCCTTTCAAACCGGTGCCCAAGTTCATCATCATCAAGTCGGTTGTCTTCCTTACATACTGGCAGGTAGGCTTTTTTCTGAGTTAGTAAGGAAGCACCATTCTATCATCCCAAAGCTAAAGCTTCACTGATGTCACACAGGGGGTGCTTGTCTTCCTGGCTGCAAAATCGGGCTTCATAAAGAATTCCGATGATGCGGCAGATGTCCAGAATTTTATCATATGCGTGGAAATGGCAATGGCTGCAGTTGGACACCTTTATGCATTCCCATACAAAGAATATGCGGAAGCTAATATTGGCTCTTCTGGAGGTCTGGCGGATAGTATCACTCATGCATTGAATTTCAATGATGTCTATTATGATACAGTTCATCAGGTAAATGCATTTTTCCAATGTGGTCTCTAGAGAGTGGAAGAATGGGTGGATTTTGAATGCCCGTTTTGGGAGTATGTGGGTATTTAATTTTGATTGCTCTTGCCTGGTGTTTGTTTGCTGGCCATGCCTGTATGGCTAGTACTGTATGGTACTTCCCTTTCCTGGCATGCACTGTGCCGGGTGAACCCATGTAAAGCTACCCAAGTTAGCGTTTTTTATAGTTATGTTTCCTGTCTTTACAGGCATACAATACGGCCTTCATTTGGCTCAGCCTAACAGTATGTTTACATGCATGTATATACAAACACTAATGCAAGTTACCCTAAATATCATGATGCTGGTGTGATTGTGCATGCATCTCTCTCTCTCCCCCTCCTCACATACATATCTCTTTGTGTGTTTATGGTATTGAGAAAATTGGGAATTTGGGACTGGAAAACACCATTTCCAAGTGTAAGCTTTCACTATCTTCATTCTGCCCATTGCTTGTGACAGCATCACATGGTACAGAAAAAGCATCAACTTCTTCACATTGGGAACTATTGTGAATTGTGATAGTGGGCACCTTAGTTTGATCTTAACTGTAGTGTGTACCTCACCTTGCTTTGATCAGGTTAATGAATGCGAGAGAGAGAGAGAGAGAGAGAGAGAGAGAGAGCCAGAGAGAGATTGTATTAAACGTCTATAAAAGACCCAAAGTGTCTTTGAGACGGAAAATGAGTACATATGATCCATGAATGACTAAATGTCGAAATAAACATCTACCCAGTAAAACAGGCCACATACTACGTGAGCCCATGTATACAAAAAAGAGACTCAAAGCTCATCTTCCTCCTCCTCAATGGGTTTTTGGGGGGGGAGAGAGAGAGATCTATGGAAGACCGGAAGGGTCTATGCGAGTTCAAAAGTTCCATGAGGTAATTGGGTCATGGAAAATGAAGAAAAAGCAACAGCGAGGAGATTAAAGACCTGAAGGGGCTATGAGACGAAAAATGAGTTACAAGAGTTCCATGATGTAATTGAAAATTAGACTACTAGCTACATATACAATAGTGATCATGGAAAGAGTCAAGTACAAAAAGTAGCCATATCACGAATACAAGGTATCATTTATAATATGATAATGTAGGAACAGCATGAATAACCTCATAATATAGCCTTTTGATGATTCCAACCTTTATTTGCGCGGCAGCTCATTAATCTGGATCTGCGGCATGGATGGTTTTGCCTTCTTGAAACCCTAGCTCTCTGAAAAATCTGCGTCATGCAACAATGTGACGGACTTGGAGAAGACGACCCTGAATTAGCAAAAGCAAACTTAGCCTGGCATACCATGTCAACCATTATATATGCCAGTGACCCCGGGCATCCAGTGTCTACCTTACCGGTCGTGCACCTACTCACGTGCCCCGTGTCCTTGCTGCTACGCCCGTGCTTCATATCACTGGGTCTTGGGCCTACAACTGTTATCCACGAATGCTACCCATTCACACTTATTAATATAAGCGGAGAGAGAGAGAGAGAGAGAGAGAGAGAGAGAGAGGGAAGAAAGTATTGCTTGTTATCCTTCAAATTGTATTTTATCTTTCAAAGGATACCAATTGTTGCACTCTCAAAAAAGGCAAGAAAAGGTTATAATTTCATCCAAGTGAGGCACTGAAGAGGGTCTTTCTTTGAAGTCCTCGTTTATGGTTTATTTGCAGCTCTTTGTGATGCCCTCAAATTTGTGATTAGCAAAGAGAAATTTTATTAATGTCTACTAAAGACCCAATGGGTCTATGAGACCAAAAAGTACATAAGTTCCATGTGTAAACTGAAGATTATAAACATGGAAACAAAAATGATCATAAACATGAGAGAGAGAGAGAGAGAGAGAGAGAGAGAGAGAGAGAGAGTTTGACTGTTTGATTGCTGCTACAGTTTGCTCCCACGTATCATGACTATGTTTTGTACAGTGATGGAAGCCAAGAAGTCTCAACAAAGTACAGGGTCCGAACATTTGTTCCTACTGGACAAGAAATGGAAACTTTGCGAAAGCACAAGCACATGTTCGGAGCTGGGAAGCTGGATGACACAAATGCTTCGGGCTTGCCTTCCTCGGACTCGGAAAATAATGTCAGAGTAACGAAGGGTGCGGATGCAATGAAAAATCCACTACTGTTTGATCCCCACAACCCCTTTTCGGCTGTCTACGACATGTCGCCTCTAGACAGAACAGGTCATATGCCAGGAAAACCACCTCTACCTGAAGGTAGAATGAATGATTTTGATCCACGAAGGTCTGTTGTTGCTGCTGTTGGGAATGCAGACAGCAGGCGTACCAGCCTAGGGGATGAGGCTCTTGAAACTACACGGCTTGCCCCTGGCCGACGAAGGTCATCACAAGGGGTTCTTGTAGATGAGACTGACTCTTATGGTGAACAAGACCAATTTGTTGAAGGCTACATTCAAAGGTAACATTCAATGGAAGGCCTACATCCACGGCTTTGCTTGCATCACTTCTTAGTGTGCATGTTGGAACAGTAAGCTGTGTTTGCGTGATTATTCAACAAGGGGCACTTCTTTCATATTTTGTTGTATTTTTGTACCATGCTGTAAGTAAAAAGGCCAGCACTCACTAAATGCAGTCATTTAAATGCTCATCAAGCAGAGGATGAGCAGTCATTGTGAAATGGTCTAACGTTTCAGTTAGCCAACTATAATGCATGGCTTTAATTCCCTCTTTTTTTTTCCGGACTAGCCTTGTTCCCAAGATTCTCCCGTAGTTTCGGTTTATCACCACCCGTGGGCAATGCCGCCGAGGAAGCACCTTGTGGGGTTTTGAACTTAGGACCTCCTGGTCCTAAAACACTTTCACAACATGGGCTATCATCTCATTGGCCTTTATGGGGATATGCTTGGATGGTTCATGCATATATATCTGGCATTCATGAAGATGCTGTTCAAGGGTCTCATTTTTTGGTTCTTAGACGAAATTTAGGATTGCTGATTGTATCCTAGGGTATACCAAAAGCCTTGATTACGTACTATACACAATGCAAGAATTCAATGACAAACCGTCTTTTGTTGGCTTTGGGCTTATGCAAGGCCCTGGGTGTTATTGGCAACCGTTCAAGTTGCCAGCTTGAAATTGGAGAAATATGCAGATCCTGCTTCACCTTCACATGTGAATGAACCTGATGATTGATCATCTTAGAGTACAAGAGATACTCGCAGTCTTTGGTATGGCATGATTACGATGCAGAACATTTGGAGGAGGCTTTCTGCATGTTTTATGTAACAAGCATTCCAAGAGCTGGTCATTTTTTAAATCATGGCGGTGCATCAGCTCGTGGTTTCCTAATTTGAAACAGATTTGGTCAAAGCAATTGTGTGTTTGTAGCACAATCCTGAATTAAGCTGTCCATTGTTTCGTGATCTGATACAAATTTGGTTGAGTTTTTTTGTTGTAGCACATTACCTAATGACATTTTAGCTGTCCATGGTTTTTTCCTTTAAAATTTAACATGCACTATGTAGTGGGGATGCTGAGTCGATGTTGGCAATGATGTATAGCCATGTTTGCAACCATCAAGGTAGAGAATGGTGCCAAATTTGACACCCCTCTAGGATTTAATTTCACAATTGAATCAACGTAATGGACCTTCAATGCTGTGGTAAGGAGCTATAAGCACATGATGCCTTGTGATGAAAGCAAGAACTTTGGTGGGCTTTAAAGGTTTTTTTTGTGTGATGATATCTACCAAACGAGTGTTGCATTTGGAAAGTGGATAATTGCCAGTTGTATAGTCATTGTGCTAGGTTAACATCATATTGGCACTATTAAGGCAATACAACATGGCATGCATGGTTCTCAGTAGGCTAGGTCCATACCACTTGGGCTATAGCTTCTTGGCTAATGCTATGGAATCCTTGCACATTATTAATGTGGTTGTGTATACTTACTGATGTGGGCTTTGGAAGCTAGCATATTACAAAGCTAGCATATTATCAATGTTGGTTATTAAGCCAACAGGTGGAGTTTTTGAGGGAGTGGTGGTATGTGTTCAATGAGATACACTTTGGAATCTTGCACATTATCAATTTTAGTTATTAAACCAAGGGATGGAGTACTTGGGACTATTGTACACCCATTGTGTGGGTACACAAAGATATTCTAACCACACTCTTGCACTTGCTAAAAAATATAATGTTGCTCAAGATTACATGCACATGGCGCTCGCTTGTTTGTTTTCTAAAACGGTGCCTCTTTGCAACAAAAATAGGCAAAATCTACTATATTTTTAAATCATGTATCAGCCTAACCCTTGTGTTTGCCCGGGCCACTATAGCTATCCAACTACTAATAGTTGATTTTGAGCATTGATGGGACGATTTCTTGGCTTGCATCCAACATGTAGTGTACTTACCTACTTATTGGGTTTGATCATTAAGAACTCATGGGCATCATCATTAGAGAAGTAACATCATTAGCATCTACTATTTATGAGTTATAATTTCTTGGTAGTGCTAGGTATATGTAGTTGGTTACTTGAAAGGTAGTTGATGATGCCATAAAGGGGAGGGTTATTCATAGACCTTGGAGCCTATATAAGTGATTGTGCGTGCACAAAATTCAATGTTGAGTCAATTTACATGACATGACATAATTGTTAAATCTCTTTTTGGGTGCAAGGTGTCGAATGAGACCTATCAACAGTCATCCATATTGTCAATTACTTTCTTGATTTCTCCATGTGTACATATGCAATTTGTTTTGTGCTCTTGTGTAGATTGAACTTGAACTATGAGATTGTAAAGGCTGGAATTAGAATGGAGGCTTGCATATAGAATGCCACTAATTTTTCGACAAAGGTAATCAAAGTAATTAACTAATATAGGACTATGGTTTGCTAGGGTACATCAATTTTTAATAAAGAGTTTTTGCGAAGAAGTCAATTTGTGAAAGTCAAATTTTGCTACTCTTATATGATTGTAGCAATGTTTGATGCTAAGTTGGTTTTACATTCAAAACTTTGCCTTTTTGTTTAAAAAATATACATTACAATACATTTCAAACTACATTGACCATCTTGACATTGAAACAACTCTTTTTTGTGTGTCCTTAAGACATGTATGTATATTTGTTTACTCGAAAGCTTTCAACAAGGCCAATAAACAAACTAAAGCATGAATGAAGCTAGAATCATTTTAGTGTAGGCATTTCAATAAACACCCTTGCAGGCATGTTCCATAACTTTCTCTAGATTGCATAAAGCATGGTGAGCTCTAAACTTAAGTAGTGCTCTGTTAACCACTTCGTAGGTTAACATGGTTTCACCCATCCGACCTATCGTAAGGCGCTTTGCCCTCTTATCCACGCGAACATGGACTTATCTTTTATAAGACGGCGTTGGAACATATAAAGCGTCCTCACCTTGTGCTTAATGCCAAATAGGGAAAGTCTAAGGACTTGATGTAGATACTTGCTTAAGACTAGTAATAGAGATCAAACCATTTTTAAGTTTGGCCAGCATAGTGTGAAGACAAGTCACTTGTATTTTTGACAATAAGCAATGAACAATCATTTCGTTGCAATAGTTTAATAGTGAGTTCCTCTATTGTTTTGTTGGCTATGCTATTGGATTTTTACATGCTAGATGGATGCTTGTTTGAATAGGTTTGATTGTAGGTTTTCGTCTTCGATTAGCTTCTTCTTCCCTCACTTTTTGTGAGAGAGAACCAACGTGATCTCCCTTTACCCCTTTGACAAACGAGCATTCTAGTGCAATAATAGAGTCAGGATGCGACGAGCTAGCGAACCCACATTGGGAAGTTGCAGTTTGCGGTTGTAATACAAGATCAAGACACATACGTCGGCAAGTTTAAACTAAGATCTTGACTTGAACATATTTGGTCCTATTAGGGCTTAGCTTTGTTTATGTTGCATTTGAAGCTATTGGGATTTACACAATATTGCTCGGTGTTGATTAGGAGGTCACACTCCGAAAAATAATATGGTTTTGGAGTCTTGGATGTTGTTTCTTGTTGTGTTTGATTTGGATTTGAAGTTTGTTTGCATTAGAGCATTCTAGTTTCATCTATTAGAAGAACAAAACCTTGATTGGTTGGTGATTTGCATGAAATTGGAGCCTAAGAAGAGGCTTAGATTTCATTACTTTGAGCCAAGGAATAGCTTAGCAATTGTGATTAAGAGTGGAATCCACTCCAAAAACATGAGCATTTAGTGGGACAATCAATTTTTGTTCATGCATTTCATAATTTTTTCATGCATTATTGACAAGAGCTTAGAAGCATGCAAATGCATCAAAAAATATTTAATTACTTGTATATAACAACAATTCACTAGGATTAGAACCATTAATCACACTCTATCAACAAGTCCAAAAAATCTAAAAACCAAGCTAAACTTGCTCTTCAGTTAGGGACGTGAGCTCATAGTCGCGTGCAAAAAGACCTAAGTCTAGACATGTGAGCCTGGACATATGAGTCGTGAGCCTAGCTGGACACATGAGACATGAGCCTGGACATGTGAGCCCATGATTTTGGATATGTGAGCCTGTAGATGTGAGTTTATAGGTAGGTGTACCTAACATTGTATGTATTAATTATTATTATCTTAAAGACTTGTAGACATACCTACTTGTTTTCAGAAGACTCTTTCACAATTTGTAGCAGCTAAAGAGGAAAAGTATTATCCTTCGTAATTATTAAAGAATTAAAGTACAATTATTACCCAATAAGTGCACACCAATCCTATCATAGGGTTGGTATGCACTTATTGGGTAATTATTATTATCTAATAAAGGCACACCAACTCTATCTAGGCTCAATTCCTAGATTTTTGTATCCCAGGTAAGCTTATTTTCATAAAAGACAAGTACATAAGTCGAGTTCATATAAAAAAGACGTGAGCTTGTACATGTAAACCTAGATATAGAACCTAGACATGTGAGCCTATAGACGTGAGCCTACACACGTTAACCTGGATATTTCATAAAAGGGACGTACGTGAGCTTGCCCACGTTAACCTGGATATTTCATAAAAGGAAAGTATGTAAGCTGAGTTTATACACAAAAAAGATATGAGCTTGCACACGTGAACTTAGATACGTGAGCCTAGAGACATGAATTTGGACATGTGAGCCTATACACATGAGTCTAGAGGCATGAACCTGGACATGTGAGCCTACACACGTGAGTCTAGAGGCATGAACCTTAACACGTGAGCCTACACGTGATTCTCAAGGTGTGAACTTGGACATGTGAGCCTATAGTAGCACGAAAAAAAAGTGTCTGAACCATTTTTTAGACCTGCACACCACCAGAAGCATTAAGGATATTTGATGTGAACTTGATCAGAACCAAGTATTTGAATAATACAGTCGACTGTGGCACATTAAACCACACTTTCTCAAACCCACTAAGGCTTCCCAGTAAATGATCAACACTCAAGTAAAGTGATTCCTCTGTTAAAAATCCCTTTTAATAAGAAGTCCAGACTCCATCGGATCCACCTCATACTAGGAGCTTTGGGGGAAGAACCGAGCTAACGAAACATAGAGCGGACGAACAATGGAACACTTAGAAACAAGAGTCGCCATGGTCCTTGGAGCTCTGGATTCACCAATTAGCTCTGCCAACATTGCCCTAAATTTTATGAAGAAGGCATTCAACGGCCCTATCTTTGGGTAGTAATGCTCCATTGAAGGAGCGGGAGAGTGGGACCACAAACGTCAAGGTTCGCTCCTATAAGAAGCGATCAAACCATGTTTAGATGTCACAATGTTTCAAACATTTGGTCACAATCCTTAGCAGGGTTTATCCCAAGCGCTGACCATGATTAACAAGTAGCACGACTGCAATCGTCGAGACATGTCACTTTTGCCATACCATAAGGGATAAGTGTTCCACAATACACTTGCACATAGTGCGAGGAGTCCTGCTCGCTCCAAGAAAACTCATTATAGAAGCACCTTTATCATGAAACCAAGTTCTAGTTCTTCTCCATTTGGATGAGGAATAAGGAACACATGGAAGGGTAAAGAACCAATTGCTGCCAGGACTACCCATTTTATGGTAAATGAGACATGTCACTTTTTCTTTAACATAAAAGATAAGTGTTCCACAATACACCCACACATAGTGAAACCAGGAGTCCTGCTCGCTCTAACGAAACTCATTTATAGAAGTGCTTTTATCATGAAACTACGTTTAAGTTCTTCTCCATTTGGAGGAATAAGGAACACATGGAAGGGTAAAGAGACAATGTCTGGGACTACCTTACACGAGAGTAGTCATATAACGCGTCCTTAACTGCATGCAAGCATGCAGTCTCAAAGCTAGACCAAAGGACGACAAGCGGCATTGGGGACCACATAGCCTAACCTGATAGGGCAATAGATCTCACACTCTAAAATACAGGCTTTCACACATTCACCTCCTTACGTTCCACCGCCACGTGAATATACAGAAGACATGTTAAGGATGTCATTTGAAATAGAAAAGATAGTTGCGATGAATATAGCACCTAGAGGCTCAGAGTTAGGCAAAACCAAGCAAATCCACATCTAAAAGATGATGATCAGATTTGATGGAATTGGTGATCCCATTCAGTATCTAGAGAAATTAGATCAAATTTACGTGGCCATGGGAAGGATTGATGGTCCTGCCATGATCCGTTCATCCATCGGACTTTGCCTTGAAGACAAAGTAGGTCAGTGGTTTAGGTCTCTAAACCCACATGAAAAGGTTAGCTATTACAAGGTCTTGATAGACACATTCATTGTGGGATTCTTGCCCATCGGAGTCCCATCACATAGATCTACAACCTTAAGCAAGAGGAGGGTAAAACAATAGCAGACTATATTGCTAGAAATAAGTATCTCCATATGAGATGCAGCCTCGTGTGAGACTAGATGACTTCTCACTCATCAATGCATTTATGATCGGTCTCAAGAGAAAGAGGCTTCGTGACCATCTCTATAGGTCTTGACACTACATCTTCGATGAGTGTCTCCACCATGAGGTAATAGACCTAGTAGACAATCTCCAAGATAAGGACATCTCTTAAATGGAGAATCTCTTAAGGAGGCCCCAAAACTAATAATAAAGATTCACTAATTATGGATTTCTCATGCAGGTTCTTCAAGATTTTGATAGTTGCAAAACATTAACAACTTTTGGCATTATGATTTAAGAGGATTTTGTGTCACCATCCTCATCACCTTTCGTTGTTATCATTGTCTTTGCCATCTCCTCATGTTTGGATGCAGAGAGAGAGAGAGAGAGAGAGAGAGAGAGAGAGAGAGAGAGAGAGAGAGAGAGAGAGAGAGAGAGAGAGAGAGAGAGAGAGAGAGATTTTAATGTCCATAGGAGGCCAAAATATGGCATGTGGGACTAATAGTAAGTGGAGACCACAAGAGGTTATTCCTTTTAGACTCATAGATTACCCAAGGAAATTTTGTTTTATGTTCCCTTGTGTGTGACCCTATGATTCTCTGAAAAAGAAAGCTATGGTGCTAATGGCGTTATGTCATGTAGCTTGTAATGGCATGTGTGTCACCCGTAGTAGTTGGCGGTAGGGTGGCTCGACCGGACACGGAGTCCACACACTGGAGCGCATGTGACAAGTGTGTCTAGGGTTCAGAGGTGAGGCGTTCACATCAGAATACCATGGGTGGTCGGGCTAGTGTGGCCAAGTAGGCCACTATATAAGCCCGATAGTGTGGACACTTATCCACATTCCTCTATGGTTGGGTAGTGACCAGACCTCAGAGCCCTCCATGGCTATGGTGGTGACTATTGGCGATGTAACATTAATCCACTATATAAGCCTGAAAGTGTGGACACTTATCCAGATTCCTTTATGGTTGGGTGGCAACCAAAGCTCGGAGCCCTCCTTGGCTATGACAACGACTACGTAATGTAATATTTAAGTGATGACTAGAGCTCAGAGCCCTCCTTGGCTATAGCAGTGACTTGCGCGATGTAATATACATCATGCTAGTTATCGTCACGAAGGGCTTCGAACTTTGGTCACCACCCAACCATAGAGGAATGTGGATAAGTGTCCACATTGCTCGGCTTATATAGTGGCTTGCTGGCCTACACTAGCCCGACCGCCCACGGTCTATCGCCTCACCCTTGAGCCCTGGACACACTCGTCACACACGTGCTTCAGCGTGTGGACGGGGGAGAGAGGAAAGTGTATCTTTTCTTAAACTATGTGTAAGGTCAATTGAACTTTACCACATTTTAAAACAATTTGCTAAAGACTTTTAACAATTAAAGTCCATGTGGTTTTTAACCACCATAAGAGAAACATCTTTAATGTTGTAGAACATGCAAATGAATTCCTTGAATGTTGGAGCACATCCATTATGAGGTTCTTGAGTTCAATGCTTTAGTAGCGATTTGTGTTTTATTGACATATTTCATAGGTGCAAGTAGCAACTGTGGTTTGGTGTTCCAGATGAAACACGAGTGTTGCATGTTTCCTTGGTCTTAGTACTTAAAATATGTGTTGTGTCTTGATTTCCTTATTGTAGTACTTAGGGAAGTTACAAGTGTAGATGACCATATGGTATACACACAGACACTTGTTTACAACTTTCTGAACTATTTTTGCAGACAAAACTCTTTTTGAAGGGAAAAGTAAAAAGGTCAACATTTGACCAACCAATAAGATGTGAAAACATCCAAGTTTGAAAGGCTCGTTATCAAACATCTCTACAAACTATATGGCTTGCCCGTAGATATAGTGTTGGGTAGAGATAGAAAGTTTTGATAGTTATCGTTGAAGGAAAATCTTCAAGGTTAAATATCACTCTATGTAAGAGTGAGGTTAACGATCCTCGTAGATTGATGGTGGTCGGACTAGAAACCCAACAAGGTTCTAGAGCATATTCTTGTGCATAGATGAATAATCTAGTAGTGGAGAGGAGTACCTCTTACCTTTGAAATCTATTTTTTGTTGTTCATGACTAGATTTTCTCCATTTATGTTCTTTTATGGAATCTAGTCTAAATCTCCTATGGCCATAGACCTATTCAAGGAGAAGATTGAACAAGTTGGTAGCATAGTCTACAAATGGCTGGTAGCGTAGTCTACAAATGGCTGGTAGCGTAGTCTACAAACTTGAGTTCTTGGAGAAATCTCAAGTACATCTAACTTTTGTGCTAGTGGCACATGCAAAAACTACGGCACATAGTTTACCTTGAAGTTCTAGTTGAGAGATTGGAATATGAGGTTTACTGTGTATTGATAGTTACTTGGTTAAGTGAAAGGATAAACTAGAAAAGGTCTCAAGTGAGAATAACGAGGTTTACCATGTATTGATAGTCACTTGTTAAGTGAAATGATAAATTAGAAAAGGTCTCAAGTGAGAATAACTAAATACGCTTACCACCCAACAACTTTCCCTAGTTTAGAAAAGGTCTCAAGTGAGAATAACGAGGTTTACCATGTATTGATAGTCACTTGTTAAGTGAAATGATAAATTAGAAAAGGTCTCAAGTGAGAATAACTAAATACGCTTACCACCCAACAACTTTCCCTAGTTTATTTTCGCGTGGATAAAAACTCTTTAGAATGAGGGGATAATGTCGTGGCTTGTAATAGCATGCGCGAGTCGCCACTATGGATAAAAACTCTTTAGAATGGGGGGATAATGTCACGTGGCTTGTAATAGCATGCGCGAGTGGCCCATAGTGGCGACAAAGCTCGATCGAACGTTGAGTCCACACGCTAGAGCGCGTGTGGTGACGAGTGTGTCCGGGGTTTAGGGGTGAGGCGCTTGGGTCGGAGGACCATGGGCCGCCGGGTTAGTGTGGGCAGGTAGGCCACTATATAAGTCCAACAATGTGGACACTTATCCACATTCCTCTATGTTTGGGTGGTGACCAGAGCTCAGAGCCCTCATTGGCTATGGCCGGCGACTACCATGATGTAACACGTTAACATCTCATGTAATGGTGGGCATGGCTTAAATTGCTAAAGTTCTTCTCACACTTTTTGCTCTTTGATCTATATTGTGGCACCCCATCCCCCTCTCTTGAAAGTGTGCTACCTCTATCTTACATTATTCTTTATAATCTTTACAGCTTCCAAGACCACATTGAGTATATACATGCCTTGCAAAAAAGTAGTATGTTAAAGATATGAGAGAGAGAGAGAGAGAGAGAGAGAGAGAGAGAGAGAGAGAGAGAGAGAGAGAGAGAGAGAGAGAGAGAGAGAGAGAGAGAGAAGTACGTGTGCAAAAAAGGATGAGACGATTGACCCTATGTTGTGAGAAGAAGAGGTCGTTCATTGTTTTAGAATGGGAAAGACTAATTCGTATTTGTTGTAGATAGTATGTTCTAACTATCGTCAATGATGTTCCTTCACAATGTCATCACATTGCTACTAGACCCTTGAATTTTAAGCGTGACTGTGGTGGATATTTTTAAATAGTAACCCTTAATTACACAATTTATTAGTGAAGCACCAAAATGCATCACCTTTATGAAGAGATCTTGTTGCAGGGGCTCAAAGATATGGATAGCGTGAGTATAAAATTATTTTGTTAGATAATCATTGGGATCCCATAGAGGAGGCCAAGGCAAAGCATGTCAATAGAATTTATTGGAAGTAGTATTTAGTATCATTAAGCAACACAACCATGACACTGGGATACTACAACGAGTAGGAGTCTCTCAATTAACTAGGAAGGCTTGAAAACCCAATGTTGCAAATTCAAGAAGGCAAATAATCCTCACTTATTAGCATAAATTCAAAGATATTCTTGCATAATATTTTGAGAAATCACTAGGAAGCCTTCTTTCTTTCATTGTTATAAAAAATTTTCATCTTAGGAGTGCTAGTTCCTCGGGTTTCTTACCTCATTTAAGTGGAGGTACTTAAGTTATGAAGCATGTTGGGGCCAACGATCCTCACTTATTAGCATGAATTCAGAGATATTCTTGCACAATATTTTGAGAAAACATCAAGAAGTTTATAAATCCCTATTTCTTTAATCTTTTATTGTTATAAAGACTTTTAACCTTAGGAGTGCTAATCCTATGGTTTCTTACCTCATTTAAGTGGAGGTACTTAAGTTATGTAGCATGTTGGGGCAATTAACAATTTAGAAAGAAAGAAACAGGTTTTCCTTATGCTGCTAATAGCTATCCTTGGATACAAATTTTATCATGTGGATCTTAATTATTTTATCCAAAATCATGCAGAAATTATTGATGTGCAAGGTATAATAAGGATGAAACATATTACATGAAATTGTTGCACGACTACCAAAAAACAAAATTTAAGCATACAAATATGATTACTACCATGGAACTTTCTAAGGTTCACATTTTATGGCACATATTTGTAGTGATCCAAAGAGGTTCAAGAATGGAAGTTAATACACAAATATGATTACTATTGTGGAACTTCCTAAGGTTCAGATTTTGTGGCACATATTTGCAGTGATCCAAAGAGGTTTGAGAATGGAAGTTAACACACGAAAACCATATTTCTTATCTTGAGAACTTGATCATCAAAATCAATTCTAGAGCAACTTCCTTCCTCTTTTTTCTTACACTTAAATATGGTTCACTGCATTAATCTTATCATGATGATTAAAAAAAACAATCATATAGGCTTGAATAACAACTATTGGCACTTCATACTATAGTATGCATCACCATTAGTTCTAGTCACATTTGTGATACTCTTGCTAGGCAAAATAAAAACCTTTATCAAGAACAACTAGTTACACTCTTATAGCTAAAACAAGGATGCGACCAAAAATCTAGCAAAGAAAATACATAAAGACTAAATAAGGACATTAGAATTTGAAGTTAAAACCACACTAGTGTGAAAGAGAAAAGTATGTACTTTTGACCTCAGCCACATGATCACACTCTTATCAACAAGCGAGAGGGAGGGACCATTAATGATAGTCAGAACACTCTATAAACTTCACGAGGAGATACTACACATAGAGAATGACCATAGAAAATGAACTTTATCTTAGATAAACATATATGATGAAACATTATTAGATTCCAAGTATTGAAAAACTTATTTTAGAGATTTAAGTAAAAGACCTTTATCTTAGATACTACACATAGAGAATTACTATAAGAAATGACCTTTATCTTTGATAAACTTTGATAAACATATACGTTAGAACATTATTAGATTCCAAGTACTAAAAAACTTTAGAGACTTAAGAAAACAAAGAAATTGACATAGTCATGGTTGTATCTTCTAGCCAAAGAAAATACATGTCGCAACACTTAGCCACCAAAGATGAGGTATGCCGCATATGGAATCCTTAGACCTTGGAGACAATGATAAATTTTATGCTTTTTGTTCTATGGTTAGGGTTGTAGGTTTGTGAGGAATTAGGTACATTGTGCCAGATCAAGGCCCCATGGTGGCAAACAAGGAAGTTGAAGGATTGTCAAGGGTAGGATGCATAGGAAAAGGATTCTCAAGGGTACAATGTATAGGTGAAAATTTTATGCTTTTTGTTCTATGGTTAGGGTTGTAGGTTTGTGAGGAATTAGGTACATTGTGCCAGATCAAGGCCCCATGGTGGCAAACAAGGAAGTTGAAGGATTGTCAAGGGTAGGATGCATAGGAAAAGGATTCTCAAGGGTACAATGTATAGGTGAAGCTTACTTTGGATGATGTCTACACAACCACCTGCTCCACCTACTCTGAAGATCCATAGAGCAAAAAAATCTATTAAGACAGTAAGTATATTAACACCAAAATGATTAAAACATTCTCCATTCTCAATTATGGATCCTTATATGATATTATATTTTATATGTGATAATGAAAATAACCCTTGTACATGCATAGTTCTTAACAAGAAGAAGCTCAAGAAGAAGATCTTAAACCTTTGTAGTTTTTTTCTTAACAGTTCTTAACAAGAAGAAGCTTCTTCTTAACAAGAATAAGCTCACAAGAAGAAGATGTTAAACCTTTCTAGTTTCCTCTTAAGTGTTTCTTATTATTATTACAAAATACAACCTTTAAACAAACACAATAATTGAAATGTATTCTAACCAATTTATTATCCTCTAAAAAAACCTTAAGCAAAGATAGTGCACCAAAAAGGTTTTTTGTTCAATTAGTAAGAGCCTCCATGTGCAAAAATTACAAGTAATTGTTACTAATAACAATTTTCATTTATTGCACAAAGAGAGAGAGAGAGAGAGAGAGAGAGAGAGAGAGAGAGAGAGAGAGAGAGAGAGAGAGAGAGAGAGAGAGAGAGAGATTTTAGGGTTTAATTGGAGACATGACGTGTCTCTTATATATGATCACTTTGGGATTAATTTATGCTACCATTAGTATTTACATCGAAGAGCAAAGACAAACACTCCAAAAGGATGTATAATTTAAGATTGTGTGGTAGCAAGCTAAGATAAATCCCATGTGAATATACTTCATGCATGTATTATGAGTTGCATTGTATAAGAAACTTATGGCCTTATATACAAGTCTCTTTCTCTCATTATGTCTCCCATTCTGCAATTGAGTCTTGCTCTAGCTTCTCTACTCTATCCTTATGCTTCTACCCATAAGTGTGTGTGTGAGAGAGAGGAGTGTGTGGCTACCTAGTGGATGATAACCAATCTGACGTGATAACTAATCACGAGGAGTACAACAATGTAGAACTCTCTAAAAGAAGATAGGGTTGCATCCACTACAACACATTGGTAAGTTCACCATGATGTGTTGACTCCTATTCTTGTTTTCTATGTGAATGGGAGAGAGTATAATTTTTTGGGGAGAGCCGAAATGGACCATAAATAGAGAGAGAGAGACTCTCTCAAAACCATGGTGTACAAAGATGTATTTTTTTGCAAATTAGGAGATACAAATTTGAAGTATTTCTCATGCCTTAGTCAATACGTGGTGTACCTTGAAAGAATATAAGATGAATGTACAGAAGGTTCATAAACCATGGTGTACAAAGATGTAAATGTTTTGCAAATTAGTATATACAAATTTTAAGTGTTTCTCATGCCTAAGATAATACTTTGTGGACCTTGTGAAAGAATAGAATGTACAAAAAGTTCATAAAGATCTTATGTTGAACATATAAGTAAAACACTAAGCTGGTCCAAGGCTTAAAATTGTTCATACAAATGTTAAATCAATTTTGTGCATTTTCCACTGATTTCATGAACTACATACACACTTTCAAAATGATGGTTAGTACCTTTTACGTATTGGGCACACTTTTGAAAAAGTCCTTATATGCTATCATCTTATGTTGAATAGATAAGTAAAATACAATCAATTTTGTGCATTGTCCACACACACAGGATATCCTATGGTCCAAGTAGCGATGGGTTGGTGAATATTTTTTTGATATAAGTTAGAGTTTGTAGGAAACTTTGGCAAATGTTGAAAAATTTGTAGGATATATGCTAATTTTTAGTGTAAATTTGGTATATTTTTCTCTAAAATTTACCTTAAAAATGCTACCTTAGGCTAATATATTAAAATAGTCACCATTTTTTGGGTCTAAAATAGCCCATGAATTTTGGAAGACCCTTAAAATTAGCCTTTGGGCTAAATTTTTTTCCTTGTCCACTAATTCATGAACTACATACACTTTCAAAATGAGGGTTAGTACCTTTTATGTATTGGGCACGCTTCGAAAAACATTCCTTATACACTATCATCTTATGTTGAATAGATAAGTAAAATGCTAAGTTGGTCCAAGGTATAAAATTGTTCATACAAATGTTTAGTCAATTTTATGCATTGTCCATTGATTTCATGAACTATTAACACACTTCCAAAATGAGGGTTAGTACCATTTATGTATTGGACATGCTTTGGAAAAAGGTCTTATATGTTGTAATCATTGAGCTAGACCCTCAGCATGAACTGCACACACACACTTTTAGAAGATTCAGGGAAGGGAAACCCTTGTATATAAATAAACTTGTCAAGCTTTTTAAATGGGGTAAATATTTCTCATGTATAAAGGTTTTGCTTATGAGAACTCATTCTTTTTAAGGCTATCCAATTAGCTAAAGATTTTTGTACTCTTTTCTTTTTTCAGAATCAAATTGTGCTCCATCTCTTCAATCTCTAATGCTATGCTTCGAGCCAAAGCCAAAGAAGAAGTCCCCTGGAGCCAAGGATGGGGCTAATTAAGCCTCATTCTAGCTTTACGCTTTGAATAGAAACTTCCCTCCTCCTCCTCCTACTACAAGTGGGAAATTTGATGCTTCAAGCCCCCTTGGCTTGAGATGCAGATTAACCCTCCCTTCTTTTTGAATCTTACTCTTGAACTTTTTCAAAGGGCCAAGGAGGAGAATTGATGCTTTTTGATAAGAACCACTGAGTTTGTGAATGTGGGAGACCCTTGACTTTGCCTCCCCATTCTATGGCGAATTGATGTATGTCCCCTTTATTTAACTAGTAGGAGTGTAGCTCATGCTATCACTCTTAAAGATCAAGAAGAAGAAGAGGCCCGTGTTCATGTAGCTGGTGGATTCTCCAAGGTAAAAGTTTTCATCTTTGATTGATTTAGGCAATTTGCATTCATTTTTCTTTCCTCGATGTTTGAAGATGCTTGGTGTTAAGGCTAAGGAGACAAAGAAATCATTGAAGGTAGAATGGCAAGTGTGGTTCTATATCCCATTTCTTCTTGATGGGGCCACCATACCTCTCAAGATTTTAAGGTTATTCCTTTGGGAATATTCATGGTATTTTGGGTATGGATTAGATTAGTAGAAATGATGCTGGCATTTATTGTAAATTTGGATGTGCCTTTCCTTGGTGCGCCATCCACTAGAGTACAAGGCAATGGGGTTCATGTGGTGAGGCCAAAGTGCATGTAGTTGAATTTTCTTGTTTAGCCAAATGTGTTTGAAAAGGATTAGCTTTGTATGCTTTAAAATTAACTAAAGTTGAAGATAAGTCCTTGGAATGGGAATTGCAATGCTTATTAAATATGTATACCTTTTCTTGGAGGAGCTTACAGAATTACCACATTGTAGGAAATTTTATCATGAGATATAGTTAGAGGTTGGCTCTCAACTTGTGGGTTGAAGGTCTTATAATGGTCCTAGAGGCAAACTGAATTAAAGGAGAAAATTTCTTAGTTAATTAATCAAGGATTTATTCAACCTGGTATCTCACCTTGGGGAGCACTTGTTCTCTTTTAGAAGAAAAGAGATAGTATCTTAAGACTTTATGTCAATTACTTCGGTCTTAATCAATGCACCATCAAGGATAAATACCATGTTCCTTGCATCAATGAGCTTTTCGATAGGTTGGATGTGCTAAATTCTTCACAAAACTAGACTTGAAATCTGGGTACTATCAAATTAAGATTTGATTCAAACACCTAGGTGTATCCAGACTGTAATATTAGTGAATTAGACCTTAATAATAAGTGGCCTACTTGGGAAACCTACTCAAGGGGCTTGCTTTCCCATCCTCCTACTACGTGTCCACCATACCTCCTTCTAGAAAGGACGAGGTTTCTCACTTACCTCTAACCATTCCCTTTCCTTGTGTAACTACTATACCCATTATATTCCTACTGCAAGTGGAGACTTCTTTTCCCTAATTCCAAGCTGAAAAATGCACCTACTTCATAGGGGTTTGGGAGTTTATTTTTATCATACTTTGCTCTCTGTCTTGTTGCTTAGTGCCTCCTACCACTACCCCCTCCACTCTTAGGTGACATTGGAGTAGTTTTTCTCAAGCTAGAAAGCTAATTCCCACTCTCCCAAAGTCAAGCCAAGTGATTTGTAAGCAATTTTATGCTTTTTATCTAAAATTTTAGCGACTTAATCTTCCCCTAATAAAGGGCTCAATTATGTTGCTAAAATGTTATGGAGTGCCATATAGTGCCCCCCACAAGGCCCTTCCCACTCTTCTCTCTCTCTTTTACTCTCATTTTAGTAATTAGAGAGAATTTTTTTTGGTAAATTAATTTATAAGAATTCCATTAAGTGTGATTAGTAATTAGGTTTAGAGAAAGTAGAGAAGTGAAATTATGTGATTCAACTACTATTCTTTAATCTGTTCTGCTAGAAATAGATTGTTTGTGAGAATTTCTCTCATAGGAATTCTTCCTTTCTTTATGTTTTCTTAATTTTTAATTAGTTTACGCATCTCTTTTATGCTTTTTAAGAGAATCAGAGATAAAACACCTACTCTAATCTCTTAAATAGAGTAGAATATTTTTTGTTGCAATTATTATCTTTATTGTGCTGTGTTTAGAGATTGCATGGTTAATTAGGGTTAGGATTTTGTCCCTTTCTTAAAGTAAATAAATGATTATTTATAATTATGTTTTGGGAATAAGAGAGGACAAATAAAATGTGTATATTTAGGCATAGCACAAGCTATGGTTTCCCTCGCTTGTATTATGAGAGAACCAAGGGTTTTGTGAGAGCATAGAGGATTAAAAAGAGAATTCATTTCTTCTTGATAAGGAGGATTGAAGTGTGTAAGTAAAGAGAAATATCTTTTCTTAATCTAGGTCTTGTTATCTCTATTTACATCTAATTAAAATGTAACGATACTTAAGTATTAATTAAGTATCATAGTTTACTCTTTTGAAGGCAAGGTGTTGAGTGGGTGTGTTAAGAGAGATATAAATGAATAGATAAGCTACTACAAGAATCCACTCATCATGAAAGAATTTAAAAAAAGGTTAAATAGCTTCCAAAGTGTTGCAATGATGTTTTTCTTTAAATGCAAAACGATTATGATAAAAAATGATATAATTGTTGATAAAGAAATATTGCAGAGTTGGTTGATAAGGTGCACGAGGGTAGCGAGAGAGTTTGCACTCATTATGGAGAATGGTGAATCTAGGGCCTGACCAACCCTAACTCGAGTCCTTTGGTTTGGCATGGGTGAGGTTAGGATTAGCGACCTTGGGTGTGGGGGCTAGCCAAAACATATATCACACATGAAAGATCCCTGCCGTGCCAACGAATTCCGGGGTGCTAGTAGCAAAAGTAGCTTTTCTTGTGCAAGGCAGAGCCTCTCACTCAGACCCTCGCCCCACGGATGTCCAGACAAGAGACTAATCCCTCGGTTCTTCCAAAACTGAACCCGAAAAAAGTTCCCTTGCCCAACAGACAAGTGATTCCTCCAAGATATTTTTATTCTAATGTAGTCAAAAGCCTTGACTAACCAAACTGATCCGACCGAACCTGCGAGTCACATGGTTAGATCAAGGAAGAGACTTGCACTTGGATAATAGAGACCAACGCTTTTTTTCTCATCAAGAGGCACAGCCATTGATTCTTTTCCATAGAACAAGGACTATCTGGGATTTACTTCATCTATCGTAACATGATAGAATTGAGTCTCATTTTAGGGATCCATCAGTCCAGCCTAACCCTATCCAATCCCATGGGTTAGCCAACTGCCCACCCAATGTAGTGATAGGATCCATTTAGAAATTTGGTTATGTTTTGCCTCGAGTACAAGGGAAAAGAGTTCCCAGGCCCTTCAAGCAAACTTCAATATAGTCACACCACTTACACACCCAATATGAAATTGCCTGTTTCACAGATTCGGCTGTCTTTAAAATAATCTTCTAATGAAACCATAGTATCACTGATCATAATCCTCCAAAATATCTAGCTTGAATTCTAATTTCCAATCATTCCTTCATCGGTGTACCTATGGCATCATTGGCAACCAGAACGCTCACCACCTGTTCACTCAGGGGTCTTTTCAATAGTTCCTAGCTCATAGTTCCTGAAAATATAATCACATAAGATAAATCTAGATGGACTCTCCGTTGAAGATCAACAAGATCAACCAACAGATCCATATAAAAGAGTCATGGACTCATCCGTTTGAGGACCAGCAAGGCCAATCAACCAGATCCATACCCAACTTCAGAAAGCAACTTTAACTCCTTATTCCATTTTCTTCCTTGACGCATGCGTGGGTGTCTTCGTTGAGCGGACCCAGAGCCTGAGCATCGTATGGTAAGCACCCTCTAGGCTCCTTCGCAGGTCACCTAGCGCTAACTCATAGGCTGCTTCCTTGGTCCCTCATCCACCGTACCGGAAGCTCACCATTTAAATTGAACCGAGGCTGGTCAAGACCTCGGCTGGCCATGCTATGCGAGATGCCTCCATTGACTCTCCGTCAGCTATTGCAACTTTATCACTTAGGTCTCCATGACCTCATTCACAAGATGGTCAAAATGCTTCCCCAGCATTCTTGACATAAAACAGTCATTTAAAAACAGGTTTCATAAATACAATTTCTAACGAACTCTCATCTTTCCACATTGTTCCACATCATTTCTCGTTATTCCACATTCTTCTACACCAATTCACATTGCTTATTCCACATTCAGTCATATGTATTCCCATCGTCTTCATCCATTCTCATCCAATCACATCATATTACATCTCATCACATCTCAGCACATCTATCCTCATCACATCTCATCCATTCACATCTACCCATATCCACATCACATCACATCACATCACATACATTCACATCACATCTCATCCATTCACATTTACCCCGATCCACATCACATCCATTCACATCACATCTCATCCATTCACATCTACCTAGATCCACATCACATCACATCTATCCACATCACATCTCATCCATTCACATCCACCTAGATCCACATTCATCCACCTTACATCTCATCCATCCATCCACATTACATCACATCCATTCAGATATCATCACATCACATTCACATCCATTCACATCTCATCGCATCCATTCACATTCATCACATTCATTGCATCCACATCACATCACATACATTCCATCCACATCTATCCTTATTACATCACATTCATTCCATCCATATCACATCACATTCATTCCATCCACATTACATCACGTCCACATCTATCCACCACAAAACATCTCATTCATTCCATCCACATTAATCACATCCACATCCATCCATATCTCATCACATCCATTCACAGCTCATCTCATTCATCCACATCCATCCATTCATTCACATGCACATCTATCCACATACATCCATTCATTCACATGCATATCTATCACTTCACATCTCATTCTCATCCATTTACAACACATCACACCCATTCACATATCATCACATCTCATCACATTCACATCCACATCCATTTACATCGCATCACATCTCATCACATTCACATCCACATCCATTTATATCATATCACATCTCATCACATCCACTCACATTCATTTACATATTGTATTTTCATTCCTTAAGCTTCATTAATGTGAGAACTAATTCTAAACTTCCGTTTACTCATTGGATCCTCGATCCTTCTAGGGATTCTAGATTCTCTTTTTTTGAATAAGAATTATCCAAGTTTTCTCGATGGATATTTTCATATTCTTTCTCAAATTTCTCAAGTAAGATATATTCAATATTCTTCTTTTTGAATAAAAGATTCATGGGATTTACAAAAATCAATTCTACCCATATTTCCCAATAAAAATAATAATACTCAAAATTCCACTTTTGATAAATACTCATAATTTAAATTATGCCAAAAATTCATCTTTTACCATTTAATTTTTTGAATCTCAATTATCATGGGGATTTTCTTTTTTTGCATAAAAATAAATTTACCAAAAATTCCTCTTTTACCATTTAATTTCTTGGATCTCAATTATCATGGGAATTCCTCTTTTTGCATAAAAATAAATTTACAAAAATTCCTCTTTTACCATTTAATTTCTTGGATCTCAATTATCATGGGAATTCCTCTTTTTTCATAAAAATAAATTTACCAAAAATTACTCTTTTCTCATAATCAATTAATTATGCATAATTATAAAAAAAATAATTTCACATGAATATGATGAAAATCATTCTTTTTGCATAGGATGTCCAATCCTAGAATATGGTAGGAAGTCCTCTTTTAGCATTATGCATAAAAATAAGATATGTATTATTTTTTAAAAATTTTACCATAGTTTCGCTGATATTACTGATAATTCTTAATTTTTTTCCAAAGAATAAAAGCTTGTAATGAAAATATGATAGTAATTCCTCTTTTATGATTAAAATCAAACTATGAATTTAAATCATAATTTTAACCATATAATTAAACATAACTATGATTATCCCACTAGATTAAGCTAATTTCAACATTCCTCTTTTACCAAATTGTTAGGATAATCCATTTCTCATTTAGAATGAATTAGAGTAGTTTTCAACTACTCATAAACAATCTAAAAGAATTTACCATTATTTTAAAAGTATAAAATCATGAAAATATCATATTCTTACTCTCTAGCTTATCAAGCTTAGAGTTAAGCTTTGAATTAAGAGACTATCATTGAGAAGCATCCTTTTTCAAGGGATTTAGCCATAAAGATGGCTATTCTTTGAGAGAGAGATTTAATTAAAGAAAGCATTACAAATAAGCATAAAGATTAACTTTCTCTCAATTAAGCATTAAGACTTTAAGGAAAAGCTTGATTTGAAATAAAACAATCATTTAGAAAGCTTCTCAAGCTTGAGAGGAGTTGAGAAGAAGAAAGTTATTGAGAAAAATAAAAAAACCCATAAAAAATCAATTTTACCTCCAAGTTTGGCTTGATTCTCTAATTGCAGTGAAGCCCCCGACCAAGAGGAGAAGAGCAACTCCAAGAGTTGTTGTAGAGAGAGAGATCTCCAAGCTCCCAAGAGAGAGGAAAATTTAAAGGATAATAGAAAATATGATAATTTTAATATAATACTGGCATGGTATAGCTCCAATATCAATTACAAATGACTGAGGGTCTATTTATAGGTGAGGGAAGTCACTAACCAAGTCCAACTGGCTTCTAAGATTTTCCAGGTTCAGTTTGACTCAATTTGGACAAGATTTGGACCAGTTTGGCTGCCTTTTTGATTTGGTTTGATCCAGGAGAGAGTAGAGATAAAAATATCACAATTTTTTTGAATTAAAAACCCTTCCACACATGTGAAAGAGGCGCCTACCTCAAGAGTCCCCCTTTCCTTACTAAGGTGTCAAAAATGCATCATTATTCTAAAATATCTCATTTTTAGTAATATCTCATAATTTTTAACTAATAAACCTTGTACTCAGTCAACTCTTCATCTTATGTGAGCATTTACTCATTTTTGGGTATTTTCTTTTATTCTTTTGGATTTATCTCATCCCAACACTTGGATTAATCCAATTACCCATTGGAACCTTAATTGGACCATAATCCAAAAAATTCTAAAAATGTAGACCCTTAGGCTAAGGTCCCTTATACACATTTTCAGTTAATTCTTAATGCACATTGAAAAGTTCATTTTGAACTTTTGTTTCAAGGGAATCCATTTCAGACACTAGGAGGATTTTTATATCCAAAGATATCTCAATTTGGGATTATTTCTTTCTAGACATTTTCTCTCTCTAGGCCAAAACATGGTAAAACAAGATCTTTCTTCTATTTCAGAGAGGGGAATAGTTTCAAGAACAAAAGGGGAGGTTCTTACACCTTTACACCTCAAAAGCTGGAGGGAGAAATCTTACAACACAAAGCAAACCTTGGTGATGATGCGATGCTCCATGGCTCGATCAACCCCATAGCCAATCAACATGAAGTAAATAGGAGAAAAGGGGAGCGTGGTGTGGCCGTAATGAACTAGCTTACATATTGGTGGGCTGGATGAGTCTGATGCTTTCCTTTTTATAGGATTTATGAAGAAGCTCTTGGAAGAACCTTGCGTAACCATATTATATAAATTATAGCATACTTACATCGTTGTTCAAATTTTCCTACTTGCTATATTCTCTTGTATGTTGAGAATGAATGAAAATCAAAGCTATTTGAGTTTTGAAATTTTTGTGCCATGCAAGTTTTTATGCTATGTGATTACCCCCTTGGGCTCGAGAGCAAAATTCTAGAACCCAAGTGGAGGAAATCTATGCATGCCAACTGGTTATGGACCTAAGGGCAGAGGCGGATAGGGACCTCACTAAGGATTTCATTAGAGATAATTGTGGCTCTACTGCCTATCTCAACCTATTTGGTCCACATGATTTTTTTGAAGGCAAGGACCATGACTTTGCCATCATGATCCTAGAGTTACAAAATTCAAGATATTCCTTGCACATCATCCTTGGTGAGACTTGATACCACTTGTTGGGAGATTATTGCTTATCAATGCCTAGTAGATATGGGAGGCTAGATTCACATAGGTGATCAAGGGTCCCCATATTTATAACACTCACCTCATTTGTACCATTTAGGGAGATATTGTTTATACCCTTATGGCTACTCAAAAACATGAATCCAATCCTCAAAGTCAATAGGCTCTAGGAGGGGCTCATATTCTTGGTCCTCATCTTCACCATCCAATATCTTATTATACAAGCTCTACAGATATCAATTGACGTGGTGTGAGATTTTGTATTGCATGCTCTATAGATATTGACTGAAGTAATGTAAGCGACTGAAGTAATATAAGCGACTGTGTCAACACAGTTGGTGAGAATGCCTCGACCCATGTGGATAACCATTTACTATTTATTTTCAAGGACATGTATATATATAATTGTGATTGGTTTTCCAATCATGAGCCAGCCTTGCATCTCTCATGTAAGGTCTTCTGAGGATCATATGTGTATGATCCTCTTCTATGAAAATCCATCACCACATATGTGCGGTTGAAGCTTGACCCAAAGGTCTTAATATTTACATCCTGAAGGAAGCCCAAAGGCTTAGCTATTCTCTTGGAAAGCTTGACCATGAGGCTTGATGATGGTTAGCTCTATTCATAGCAAGCTTTACTATGAGGCTCGTGTCTATGATAAGTGGTGGGATTTTCTAGGTTTTCTAGAAATTTGTGGTCTGGTGATTATGCTAACACACCACCAGAAGCACCACCATCCCCAAGGTTATAATAAAGAGCATGTTGCCTATGAGTGGTGGGCTTTCCCACGTCTCCTAGCAATCCTTAGTGATTATGCTGATACCATCACCACCATCCAAGATCGTAGAGAATGTGGTGCCTTATAATTGATATAGGAAATACGATGTTAATTTCATCACAACAATAGTGTCCTAGCTTGCTCATGAGAACTTTTGGATGTAATTTTGTCTTGGGTATGGAAGAAGAATGCTTAATGTGGCACGCCGCATTGTCCTCCTCTTTAGGTTCAGGTGTGTGGGCTCTTAGGTACATCCAATTAGATCAATCTCTTCAAAGTTGAGAATTTACTTCTAAAAGAGAAAACTTTTGGGACTCAAAATTTCAAGGATAAGAAGGCTATGAGGCATGCTATGTTTCCTTCATGTATTTACACTCACTTGGCTTGGAGGTGGGCTGTTAATGTGTAGGGGATGTGCATTGATCCTTCTCCCTAGGAGGTGGTGCCTTTGATGGGGTTGAAACAAAGTCATTACCTATTACATTGGAGAAAACTAACTCCTCCTTTACTGCATTTAGTAATGTGGGATCTACTTGGATTGGTTCTAGAGATAGAGGTTGCAAAACATGCTCTTTTTGGCCACTTAAAGAATGGTTATCACAAGTTCGACTATACGGCCTTCGACATGCATTGAGGGTATTTTATTGGTTCTATGATTGAATTTAGAATAGGGTCTGTGATATGCTCATTCACCGGTCAATAGTTTGTATTCAACCACTTGCTCAACTATATTGGCTCTAGTTATGCTTGCATGTTCCTTAACAATCTCTTGGGATTATTTCATTCATTTTTTCTCTAACACGGGGTTGGGGTACTCTTTGAGTTTCTTTGGAAAGTCTATATAGTGAATGGGTTTCTTGTCCTTTGAGAAGAGATAGTTTGAGTGGGAGATCACTCATTATCTCTTTGCCATAGAGTTTTGCAAGGGAGATAGCTTTTGAGCTATTTTCCAAACCACTTTCAATGGTCACGATGTTGACTTTGATAGTTGGTTGTTGATGCATTTCCATGTGATCTTCAAGGTTTTCTTCTTTTGGACCTCTAGTTCTGGTCTTTTAAATATTTTAGGCGCACTACTGGAGCCTTTAGGGTCTATACCTCAAGCTCTTTTCTCTTTGGCCTACTAGCTTTAAGGTTGGAGCCTAGTTTTCTGCTTCTAGATGCCTTCACAACTACCCTCATCTTGGTCTATGGATCCTTGTGAGGGAATTAAGGTGTGGAGTATATGAATAAGTCCTCCTTGTGAGGGAATTAAGGTGTGGAGTATATGAATAAGTCCTCCTTATGCCCTTAACAAGTTATGGCTTGCTAAAGTATCCCACTGGGATGATTGTCACTCTGTTGGGACAATCCTTGAAAGCATGTTCAAATCCACACTTGTAACATGCGTCTCTGTATAGAATGACATTGGGGTTTGGTACTTGATTTGGGAATGGCGTTAGGGTAGTTGGTGTGATGGCTCTATATGAGGACATTCAGTGGTGTAGGCCCTTGAAATGAAAACATTGAGAAGGTGTCATATGTGACATGTTATTAAAATCTCTCACCCTTTGTTGCACCATAACTTTGAAAAAGGAGGCATAGTTAATGGATGGGGGTTTTGCTCTGGATATCCATATGAATTATATTTCTCATATGACTCATAACTATTCCGTTCTGAACTTTGGGCATCTATTGGTAAATTCATGAGAATTGCACCATTATTATTATATTAGTGCAGTTCCACGAGAGAAACCAGTCATGGAATTGGTTGGGGTAGTAATATTGGAGGTGGGGATGTCATTGTTTGTGAGTGGTCTATACATACCTCTTGGAAAAAGAATCTAATAAATGGGCACTAGATTATGCATCAATTGAGAAGAATATGGTATGGATGCTAGGGCTAGTGGTTTCTTTAGTGCCGGGAGCATAGGTTGTGGTATTGAGTTTCCTTTGGTACCAACAATGGGTTGTATCATGGTTCCCATGTTGCTGACAAATGAGCACAATACTATATTGTTGTTTCCTAGGCCTTAGTAATGGAGACTCTGTATTTGTATGGTTTTGGTGGTAGATTACACACCATCAAATCTCTATGTGTAAATGAGTGTGGGTGAGGAATCTATTGATGAGCGCAATAATTTATCTAGTCTTTTGTGGGCTGTATCTCATGTGGTGATACTTGGTTCTCGCACGTTGTTTCTTCCTCTTGCTTGAGGTTATAGATCTGTGCAAAGGGGCTCCATTTAGTTGACAATCCCACAATGAATGTGTGTCTCAAGATCTGGCCTTTTCATATAAGTTTAGAGACCTAAACCATTGGTCTGCTTTGCCTTCAAGGCAAAGTCAGAGAGAACGGCTCTTGGTGGGATCATCAACACTTCCCATAGCCTCACAAATTTGATCAAACTTCTCTAGATATTGAATGGAATCTTCAGTTCCATCAAATTTGATCATCATCCTTGAGATGTGATTGGCTTGCTTTACCCCATCTCTGAGCCTCCAGGTGCTATGTTTGTGGCAACCCCCCTTCCTATTTCAAATTTGGTCATCATCCTTGACATGTAATTTTACCCCAACTTTGAGTCTCTAGGTGCTATGTTTGTGGAAACCCCCTTCCTATTTCAAATGCCATATTAAGCATGTCTTTAGCATATTCACATGGTAGTTGAATGCAAGGGAGTGGTAACACAAAACCCTTTGTTTTAGGGTTTGGGAATTGGGGTTGGGCTATGATGTGGTTTCCAATGCACTTGTTCTATGCTAATCTGGCTTTGAGGCTGCAAAGGCTTATTGTAACTAGGGACACATTATGTGAATGACCTTATAGATTCATTTGCTTTGAGGAGGTAGTCCTAGACATTGGCGCTTTACCCTTCCTTGTGTTCCCTCTTTCTCATCCGAATGGAGAAGAACTTGAACTTGGTTTTGTGGTGATTTTAAAATGAACTTTTGTGGAACGTGGGACTCCTTATGGTTGCAACATTTGCAGATGTGGGTTTTGAGGAACACTTATCCCTAATGGTATAAAGGAGACATGTCCTGATTGTGTAATAGCTATGGTTATTAGGCTCTTTGGTTTGTTTGGGATAAATTGAGCTCATGATTGACACCAAAGACCCTAATAACTATGGTTATTGGGCTCTTTTGTACCTCTAGTTCTAGTCTTTAAAACGTTTTAGGCACTACTAGAGCCTTTAGGGCTTATACCTCAAGATCTTTTCTCTTTGGTTTGCTTTGAGGTTGGAGCCTAAGCTTTTTGCTTCTAGATGCCTTTGCAAACTACCCTCATCTTGGTCTATAAAGCCTTATGATGGCATTAAGGTGGAATATATGAATAAATCCTCCTTGTACCCTTAACAAGTTATGGCTTGCTAAAGTTGCCAGTGCTGATTATCACTCTATTGGGACAATCCTTGAAAGCATGTTCAAATCCACACTTGTAACATGTGTCTCCATTTAGAATGACATTGGGGTTTGGTACTTGATTGGAGAATGGAGTTAGGGTAGTTGGTGTTATGGCTCTAAATGAGGACACTCAATGGCGCAAGCCCTTGAAATGAAAACATTGAGAAGGTGTCTTACGTGACATGTTATTCAAGTCTCTCACCCTTTGTTGCACCATAGCTTCAAAAAAGGAGGCATAGTGGATGGGGGTTTTCCTCTAGATATCCATATGAATTATATAGCTTAGATGACTTATAACTCTACCATTCCACACTCTTAAAGTCTATTAGTAAAGTCATGAGAACTACACCATTATTATTATATTGGTGTAGTTTCGTGAGAGGAACCGGTCTTGGAATCGGTTGGGGTGGTAATATTGAAGGTGGGGATGGCATTGTGGGTGGCATGTACATACCTCTTGGTATAGGGCTCTAATAAATGGAAACTAGAGTATGCATCGGTTGAGAAGCATATGGTATGGATGCTAGGGCTAGTGGTTGCTTTGGTGCCGGGAGCATAGGTTGTGGTACTACCGAGTTTCCTTGGTACCAACAATGGGTTATATCATGCTTCCCATGGTGTTGGGCAAATGAGCACAATACTATTTCCAATTTTGCCTAGGCCTTGGGGTTAGTTTTGGCGTTGAGGTGTTGCCATATATGATGAGTCTCCTATATCTTGGTTTGGGAGGATGACTTCTACATCCTTATCTTGGAGGTCATCTACTAGTTCTATGAAAACACTCATCAAAGATGTAGTGTATAGACCTATAGAGATAGTGATAAAGCCTCTTGCTCTTGAGACTGATCATATAAATTGATTGATGAGCATGATAATTCATCTAGCCTTTTGTGGGTTGTATCTCATGTGGAGATACTTGGTTCTAGCACATTGTTTTTTCCTCCTCTTGGTTGAGGTTATAGATCTATGCAATGGGGATCCATCCAGTTCCAATGGGTGAGAATCCTGAATGTGTGTGTCAAGATCTAGTAGTAGTAGCTAGTCATTTCATATAGGTTTAGAGACCTATATGAAATGTGCGTGTCAAGATCTAGTAGTAGCTAGTCATTTCATATAGGTTTAGAGACCTATATGAAATGTGTGTGTCAAGATCTAGTAGTAGTAGCTAGTCATTTCATATAGGTTTAGAGACCTACTTTGGCTTTAAGGCAAAGTTAGAGAGAACAACTCTTGGTGGGATCATAAATACTTCCCATAGCCTCACAAATTTGGTCATCATCCTTGAGATGTGATTGGATTTGCTTTACCCCAACTTTGAGCCTCTAGGTGCTATGTTTGTGGCACCCCCGCTTCCCATTTCAAACTTGGTTGTCATCCTTTAGACGTGATTAGCTTTATTTTACCCCAACTTTGAGCCTCTAGGTGCTATGTTTGTGGCAACCCCCTTCCCATTTCAAATGCCATCTTAAGCATGTCTTTACATATTCACATGATAGTGGAACGCAATGGACTGGTAACACAAAACCCTCTATTTTAGGGTTTGGGAATTCTTCCTCCATGGGGTTGCACTATGTGGTTTCCAATGGAACTTATTCTATGATGATCTACCTTTGAGGTTGCAAAGGCTTAGTGCAACCAAGGACATGTTATGTGAATGCCCTTGTAGATTTCTTTGGTTTGAGATAGTTCTAGACATTCATCATCCATGATGGTGGCAGAGCTGATGGGGACAATGAGCCGATGACATGATCATCATGAATGAGATTCCAAGAGGCGATACTAAAACCACCCACCATGTAAACACCCGTAAGAAGGTCTACCACACAAAAGTCAACACTCCATCTCGCAACCTTCCCATTACATCATCTACTTGCTTGCTTAAGTTTAGAGAAGTACTCTAGAAACTCCTTGAATCCCTCCCCAAGCTTGCTTGACCTTATCTCTCTTCCCAAAAGCAATGTAATCATGCACCCAAACATGCACATGATCTCGCAATGGTTAGTCCCTTCTTGCACTGGCTCATGAATGCCAAGGGAGCCCAAACAAAGGTGAGTATCTATGTCTTGGACGTCTCCAATGTAGTGAAAAAATCATGTAATCACACAAGTCAAAATCAGCCCACATGTAAACAAAAAATTCCACAAACAAAAATTGTAGAGATTTGACATGGGCTCATACCCAGATCATTGATTTGCTGATTCTTTGGCCTACCTATGCATAAGGGATTAGGTTTTCCAATAGTTTTCATGCTTGTTAGCAAGCTTCTTCTGTTCTTGCTCCAAATTCTTTCTTTTCTCCTTATTAAGGTTTCTAGAAGAACTCAAGCTAGACTTGCACTCCCCCTTTTGGTGACTAGCATACATTTCCTTCTCCTCCTCCAGGCGCGTACCTTTACACATCTCAATCCACCATGGGCACTTTTGTCTCTCCCACTCTAAAAGTACTATATGGCCTCATAAAAAATCGAGTAGCATACTTACATAACTGTTAATGCTTTGCATATTGGTGGAATGGACCCAATCTTCTTTGTGTTGGCTAATGATGTAAATACCTAGCAACAAATAAGCCTATGCACATTTCTCCAAACTCTAATGAAAAACACAACAAGCAAGGAAGTTATCTCAAGACCAAAGAGTTAATTACCTAATAAACCAAACAATGACTTGGATTAATCAAATCCACTTGATTCAAAGGTGGGGTCACCACTGAGAGAGATCCCTCGAATGGCTCGTACACATCTTTCCTAAGTCTAAATATCACATCCTCGTAATACTCAACCAACGTGGGATTGTTGGGAAATGTGGTCCCAAAGAGCACAAGAAGGAAGAGGTAGGGAGTGAGTTGAGTAGCCAAGAAAGTGCAAAGCATAGCATGAAGCCACATGAGAAAAGGGATATATCCCACATTGATGTACAAGCCATAGGATGTACCTCCTCATATAAAAGGGGGCCATTCTTTCCTCCATTGAGGCCAAGTGTTATCTCAACCATAAAGAACAGACCCAAGAAATCTTGCATAACTTGTACCTTCTAATCTCCTTCTTCTTCATTAGAATGGTCTTAGGGCCATTATCTACACATGTATGCATAAAAAATCACGATTCAGCATGGTAGTGTGTCTCAAGACCTCATAGTAGTAGCTAGATTTTTCATATAGGTTTTGAGACCTAAACCATTGGCTTGCTTTGCCTTCAGCAGCGGTGGCGGCGGCAAAGTCAGGGAGAGAATGTCTCTTGGTGGGATCATCAATACTTCCCATTGCCTCACAAATGAGTCACAAATTTGATATCAAACTTCTCAGAGTCTAGATATTGAATGGAATCTTCAGTTCCATTAGATTTGGTCATCATCCTTGAGATGTGATTGGCTTTACTTTACCCCAACTCTAACCCTCTAGGTGATATGTTTGTGTCAGCCCCCCTTTCCATTTCAAATTTACTCATCATCCTTGAGATGTGATTAGATTTATTTTAGCCTCTAGGTGCTATGTTTGTGGCAACCCCCCTTCCCATTTCAAATTTACTCATCATCCTTGAGATGTGATTAGATTTATTTTAGCCTCTAGGTGCTACGTTTGTGGCAATCCCTTTCCCATTTCAAATGCCATCTTAAGCATGTCTTTAGCATATTCACATGGTAGTGGAACGAAACGGAGTGGTAACACAAAACCCTTCATTTTAGGGTTCGAGAATTCTTGCTCCATGGGGTTGGGCTATGTGGTTTCCAATGGCACTTGTTCTATGCTGACCTAGATTTGAGGCTAATAAAGGCTTATTGTAACCAAGGACACGTTATGTGAATACCCTTGTAGATTCCTTTGGCTTTGAGGTAGTCCTAGACATTGGCACTTTACCCTTCCTTGTGTTGCCTCTTTCTTATCCGAATGGAGAAGAACTGGAACTTGGTTTTGTGGTGAAGAGCTTCTATAATGAACTTCTATGGAAAGCGGGACTCCTTAATGCAACATTTGCTGATGTGTGTTTTGAGGAACACTTATTCCTAATGGTATAATAAAGGAGAAATGTCCCAATTGTGGTATAGTTATTAGGCTCTTTGGTCCATTTGTTGATAAACTGAGCTCAGGAGCAACACCAAAAACTATGGTTATTGGGATCTTTTGGACCTCTAGTTCCGGTCTTTCAAACCTTGCAGGCCCTAATGGAGCCTTTAGGGCTTATACCTTAGGTTCTTTTCTCTTTGGCTGTTGTTGGCTTTACAGTTGGAGCCTAAGCTTTTTTGCTTGTAGATGCCTTCACAAATATCCCCATCTTGGTCTATGGAGCCTTGTCATGGCATTAAGGTGGACTATATGAATAAGTCCTCCTTCTTATAACCTTAACAAGTTATGGTTTGCTAAAGTGGTCAATGGTCTTATCACTACAATGATTGTCACTCTATTATTAGGACAATCCTTGAAAGAATGTTCAAATCCACACTTGTACCATGTGTCTTTGTATAGAATGACATTGGGGTTTGGTACTCCATTCAGGAATGGAGTTAGGGTATTTTGTGTGATGACTCTATATAAGAACACTCAATGGTGCAAGCCCTTGAAATGAAAACATTGAGAAGGTGTCCTATGTGACATGTTATTGAAGTTTCTCTCCCTTTGTTTCACCATGGCTTAGAAAAAGGAGGCATAGTCAACGGATGGGGGTTTTGCTCTGGATATCCATATGAATCATATTGATCATTCAACTCATAACTCTACCATTCCAAACTCTCGGAGTATTTTGGTAAAGTCATGAGAACTACACCATTATTATTATATTGGTACAGTTCCATGAGAGGAACTGGTCTTGGAATCAGTTGGGGTGGTAAAATTGGAGATGGGGATGGCATTGTGGGTGGTCTCTATATACCTCATTGTATAGGGTTCTAATAAATGGGCACTAGATTATGCATTGGTTGAGAAGCATATGGTATGGACGCTAGGGCTAGTGGTTGCTTTGGTGTCGGGAGCATAGGTTGCGGTACTAAGTTTCCTTAGTACCAACAATGGCTTGTATCATGGTTCCCATTGTGCTGGCAAATGAGCACAATATTATTCCTATTTTTGTATGGTTTTAGTGGTAGATTACACACCAAATGAAACCTCTCTATGGAAATGAGTGTGGTTTCCCTATTGAGGAATTGATTGGGGTTAGTTTTGGCCTTGATGTGTTGCACTATATGATGAGTCTCCTATCTCTTTGTTTTAGGTGGATGACTTTTACATCCTTATATTGGAGGTTGTCTACTAGGTCTATTTCCTTGCATGACAACACTCATCAAAGATGTAGTGTCTAGACCTGTAGAGATGGTGATAAGCCTCTCCTTCTTAAGACCGATCATAAATCGATTGATGAACATGATAATTTATGTAGTCTTTTTGTGGGTTGTATCTCATGTGGAGATACTTGGTTCTCCCACATTGTTTCTTCCTCCTCTTGCTTGAGGTTACAGATCCATGTAATGGGGCTCCATTCGGCTCCAATGGGTGAGAATTCCACAATGAATGTGTGTGTCAAGACCTTATAGTAGTAGTTTGCCTTTTCATATAGGTTTTGAGACCTAAACCATTGGCATGCTTTCCCTTCAAGAGGTAAAGTTAGAGATAACAACTCTTGGTGGGATCATCAATACTTTCTATAGCCTCACAAATTAGATTGAGCTTCTCTAGATATTGAATGGAATCTTCAATTCCATCAAATTTGGTCATCATCCTTGAGGTGTGATTGGCTTTGCTTTTCCCCAACTCTGAGCCTCTAGGTGCTATGTTTGTGGTGGCAACCCCCCTTCCCATTTAAAATTTGGTCATCATCCTTGAGATGTGATTAGCTTTGTTTTACCCCAACTTTGAGCCTCTAGGTGCTCTGTTGGCAACCCCCTTCCCATTTCGAATTTCATTTTAAGCATGTCTTCAACATATTCACATGTTAGTGGAACACAAGGGAGTGGTAACACAAAACCCTCCGTTTTAGGGTTTGGGAATTCTTGCTCCATGGGGTTGCGCTATGTGGTTTCCAAGGGCACTTGTTCTATGCTGACCTAGCTTTGAGGCTATAAAGGCTTATTGCAACCAAGGACACGTTATGTGAATGCCCTTGTAGATTCCTTTGGTTTGAGGTAGTCCTAGACATTGGCACTTTACCCTTCCTTACATTCCCTCTTTCTCATCCGAATGGAGAGAATTGGAACTTGGTTTTGTGGTGAAGAGCTTCTATAATGAACTTTTGTGGAAAGTGGGACTCCTTCTTCCAACATTTTCTTATGTGTGTTTTAAGGAGCACTTATCCCTAATGGTATAATAAAGGAGACATGTCTTGATTGTTGTATAATTATGGTTATTGGGCTCTTTGGTCCATTTGGGATAAATTGAGATTAGGATCGACACCAAAGAGCCCAATAACTATGTTTATTGGGCTCTTTGGTCTATTTGGGAGAAATAAAGCTTAAGATCAACACCAAATGTTTGAAACATTATGGCATCAGGACATGGTGTTAAGCACTTCTTAAAGAGGAAACAAACCTTGAGATTCTTGGTTGTGCTCCCATTCCTTCACTAGAGCTTTGCCCAGAGATATGATAGTTTAGTGCCCTTCATATAAAGTTTATGGTGCTAAATTACAGGGCCAATTGGTGAATCTAGGATTTGGAGTTCGTTGTGGCTCATGTTTCTAGGTATTCCATTTTTTCTCTGCTCACATCTATGTTTAGGTGGCTTATCTCATCCTAAATCTCCTCTCTTAAGTCAGATTTGAAAGAGGTTCTGAAGGAGTTTTCCCTTCTTAACTAGGAAGCTTTGTTGAGTGTTGGGACCAAAGACTGGGTGGGTTAGAGGAAGTGTACTTTGATGCACTATAGTCAACTATATTATTGTTTCCAACAATTAGTGCGGATTGGGTTTGCATAAATCTTTTGACAGGACTCAAGGATGGCGCCGCAACTTTGGTCGATTCAACAATGAATCGGAAAGTAAGAAGATCGACAATCTTCCGAAGACAAACAAAGAGGAGCCCAAGTGTCAAATCCGGTGTTTCAAATGCAACAAGGAAGGCCATGTGGCATTTGAGTGCCCGGAGAAGAAGCAGAATACACCAAAAGCTAGTATCAACATGATCAATGAGGACAACGACTATCTGCCTGAGCAAGAGGGCAAGTCCGAAGACGAAGATCTCTCAGATCTAGGAGGTAAGCCTAAATCTTTACGGGTTAAGTCTAAATCTTCACGACCTAAGTCCACACCACATATGTTGTTGAAAATGAAAGGAAAGATTAAGAATGAATCTATTATAGTCTTGCATGATGACGGGAGCACACACCATTTCATCTATGAAAAGATGGTAAAGGCACTTAATCTTGAAATCACTCCATCTCGTTATAAGGTTAAGTCTGCTTTTCAAAATAAAAAATATAACTGCACCAAAGAAGTAAGGAATTTAACAATATCACTTACACCTTATGAGGAAAAACAAACTTTTTTGGTTGCACCACTACACGGTGTAGATGTAATTCTTGGCATGCCATGGCGACACCAGTATAATCCATATATTGATTATGACACACATTCATTGTATTTCATGTTCAATGATCAGCATGTGTATTAGGGGAATGATGGAAGACAGGAGTGCACCTTTCCTTAGCCATACCCAGGCTAAGAGAGCAATGAGGAAGAGGGAGAAGCCATTTCTTTGTGAATGAGATTACTGCTCATGAACCACCTCCCAAGGACACTTCACATGATTTCTTCCTTTCTCAGTTTTTTGATTATTTTCTTGATGACCTACCCCTTGGCTTGCCTAGCTCTAGACCTGAAGACCATAAGATTGACATTATCCCTGGTAGTATATCTCCTTACAAGACACCTTATAGAGTAAATCAGATTGAGCAGAAAGAAATTCAAAGACAGATAGAAGACCTTTTAGAGAGGAAACTAATCAGGCCTAGTAGTTCACCCTACGGAGCCTACTATTCTCTATCAGCCTGGAAAAGAGAATGTAGTCGTCGCTACTGATGCCCTTAGTGGTGGATGGACTAGTGTTCATCACATCACGGCTGTAGATAGCTCGACTTTTGATGATATGAAAGACTCTTATGACCAAGACTCAGACTTTTCAGACACTTGGACCCGAATGAGAGATAATGGGTGGACTCCCCACTCATATTACTCTTATCATGATGGATATCTCTTCTTTCAGAGAGGAGATTATGCATCAGAAGACCTTTTCGACAATCTGTTTTGGAGGAGTTGCACCAACCCCCATATGCAGGGCATAGAGGAGTATCATCTACTTTACAGACCATTTCCCGAGACTTTTATTAGCCATCTATGAAGAAAGATATAGCCAAGTTTGTAGCCGAATACATTACCAGAAGATTAAAAGCTATAAGGGGAAGACTCAAGGATTACTCATGCCACTCCCAATTCCCAATGAACCGTGGGAACAGATTTCAATGGACTTTACAACTAGTTTTTCGCTTATTGCTAAAATCAGAATGACATGATTTGGACAGTAGTTGATAGATTTAGCAAATAGGCTCATTTCATTGCATGTAAAAAGAAACTGACTGCTCATCAAGCTGCTCATTTATTTTAAAAGCATATATTTGTGCATCAGGGTTTGCCTAAAGTCATTGTGTCAGATAGAAATTCTAAATTTTGTAGCGATTTTTGGAAGACATTGTTTGATAATTTAGGCACAAAATTAGATTTCTCTACTGCTTTTCACCGTGAATCCAATGGCCAGACTGAAGTGACCAATAGCACTATTCTAGACCTTCTTAGAACCTATGTTTCATCACAGCCTAGGCAATGGGAGAAATATTTACATATTCTCCAATTTGCCTACAATAACACTCCCTCACTCTGCCACTACAAAGGCATCATTTGAGATAGTGTATGGAAAGACCCTTCCCACTCCAATGACTTGTCTTTCCTGCACTATAGAAGTTGCTGATGAATTCACTAGAGACTTTAGCTCTATTCATGACCAAGTTAAAGAGGCTATTAGGAAGGCTCAAGAAAAGTATGTAAAATAGGCCAATAAGAAAATGAAACCCATGATTTATAAAAACGGAGACCATGTACTTTTGAGGATAGAAAAGAGGAGCACTCATCCTGTTTTATGAAGAACCTCCAGAGCTAGTTGATGATGAAGAGCAATTAATACCTGATGAAATTACTGACCATGAGCAAACTACTACTAGAACTGGCAATGTTTATAACAGATATCTTTTGACCTTCAAGAACCATCCGAGAGAAGATGCTCGTTGGATGCCCGAGCGGTTTTTCCGCACATGCCCTGACTTAATACACTCCTATCAAATACGCAACTGAGGTCAGTTTGCTAACCCAAGCAAGAGGGATGTTACATTATTTGCCCTCTATGGTCTATTGGGGACGCCCATCCGACCATTGTGCCATGCTTGCAATTAGTATCATGAGTGATGTCATATTAAATACTACATTGTAAGTGTGATTGGCATATGCTTTGCAGGTCTATGCTATGTATGCTGTGATTGGGTGATGCCATGTGTACGCATGCTAGTGTTGTTGATATTGGTGTTTGATTGCCTCACCTAACATGTTGACTTGTTGAGTATAGGTGATGAGTGCCGAATGAGGCATTGTACTTGTGCGAGGGTCACCGAACGAGGTGTCGCACATGCATGAGTGTGCAAGGGTCACCGAACAAGGTGTTGCACGCGCGAGGGTCACCGAACGAGGTGTCGCACGAATTTTGTCCTGTGCATGGGCGTTTACATCGCCTCGACATTTATGAGTTATACTTCATCATTGTTGGTTGGCCATGTGCCATTTATTTGTACTCGTATATTTACGCACCCCGATGTGCACGGGTGTAAGGCATGTGAACTAGAGGTTCACTATTGTTTTTGGTACACACTAGATGTGTGTGAACATCCTCTAGAAGGATTGATTATTTTTGTAAAAAGAGCCCTATTTTTGGCAAAAAAACTTCATGATTGGCTCAAGGGATATTTTTTGAGGAATACATGATTAAATACTCATGTTGTCCAAGGAGCCAGCACACTTGAGGGGGAGATTTAACCCAATCCTTGTTGATTGATGATGATGTTTTATTTTGCGCACAATTTTCAAGTCTATGGTTTATCTTCCATGTTTATTTCCATGTCTATGTGTAATATGTCTGAATTTGTTATTTGTTTGGAGTTGAATATTTATTCGTGATTATTCTGTGCAATTTTGGTACTTTGATTCTCTTTTGTGTGGCAATTTCTTGACAGCTATCAACCATGGACATGTATTTTGGGCTCCTTGTTTTGTGGAGTAAGATATTGATCGTTTTGAGATATCTATGGTTTCCAAAGTAAATGTTTTTTTTAATACTGATCCTTTTGAGATATCTATTTTTTTGAGATATGTATGGTTTCCAACATGGTCTAATGGCTAGATGATGCTAACTACTAGCATGGTCTACTAACATGTGCCATTGGATGGTTGTTTATTCTGCCATTAAAAAATGTGCCTTGGATGTAGTTTAACTATTGCAACCATGGACATGCATTGCTAGCTCCTTGTTTTGTGGAGTATGATATTTTGAGATATATATGGTTTCCAACGTAAATGTTTTTTTTAAGTTGATCCTTTTGAGATATCTATGGTTTCCAGCATGGTCTAATGGTGGCTAGATGATGCTAACTACTAGCATGGTCTACTAACATGTGCCATTGGATGGTTGTTTAAAAAATGTTCCTTGGATGTAGCTTCAAAAGGCATTCTTCTAAGTTATCTCTCAAAAGGAGCTCCTAGAGACATGTATTTTGGGCTCCTATTTTTGTGGAGTAAGATATCGATCATTTTGAGATATCTATGTATTTTTAGAACTAATAACTTCTTTTGCTAGTTATTGCTTCATCTCATAATTAAAGCTTCCTTTGATAAATAGCACTACAAAGTCTCCTATCTAGCGTCACATATGAAAACCAATATGTGTCTAATGGCTAGATGATGCTAACTACTAGCATGGTCTACTAACATGTGCCATTGGATGGTTGTATATTATGCTATTAAAAAATGTGCCTTGGATGTATCTTCCAAAAGGCATGGTAAGTAAGTTATCTCTCAATAATGTCCATTTACTCAAATGTAATGGTTGTTTATGTGGGGGATAAACGCATCGTATAGGTAAGAAATGTAAATTTGAGCCCCAAATTCAAAAAGCTCTAAATTTCTTACAAAAAGCTCTAAATTAGAAGCTCATAAATTTATAATCCCCTATGAAAATGTATGCTGATGTAGCTTGTGGCTAGAAAGTGGTAAGTATGGTACAAATACTTGTATTTTATTTAAGTATGTGTTTTTGGTGCTTATGCTATTTTTTATAGGTCCACATATCATCTAATACCTAGAGGTTTTCCATTTTTTCATTTCCTTTTCAATTCTTCCACGGCTCAGTATATCCATGGTACTATTGCATTACTTGTCGTCTCATAAACCCTTGGGGTCTTCCGTAGACATGGATATAACTTTATTTCTTTATTTGTTCCTTTATCTATGGTTAGACACTCGAGAAAGATTTCCCTTGATGGTGCTTGGGGCAAAGGGACACTTTCTCCATGTGGGTAGTAGGCACAACCCCCCTCCATATAGGCATGCACTGGCTGAGGGCCCCAAGTTTTGGACCTTAGACAAAGCCAAATAAAATTTGTGCATCATATTGGGACCAATTTTTGAATTTTCACTAGAGAGGAAAATTGTGCAAAAATAAATTGGACCAATTCCTGAATTTTTAGTAATGAATTTGGGCAATTTTTGAATTTTCAGCATAGAGGTTAAATTGTGCAATTTTTTAAGTTTTAGAAGAGTTGTGTGAGATTTTCTAGCAATAGATATGCACAATAGAAATAAAAGAAAGAAAGAGAGATATATTAATGTCTAAAAAAGACCCAAAGGACCCCAAAGCTGACCAATTATGATGCGTATTCTGTTGTGTAGAACTCGCGTTCTCTACTCTCCCAATCTACTTGGAGAGGTAGTGTGGACACTCTAAGCTAACATTAGGGAAAATTTGGACTCAAAAAGGGGCCTTGTAAGAGATCCCTTGGGATGGTGATGTGGACAAAGCAAGCCAATAAATCCACATATAATATTGGAGGGCACGTGCGTCGTTTTTGAGTTCTTTATTCCATTAACTGACATGTAGGGTGTTTTTTAATTCAAAACAATGCATCTTGAGTATAGTTTTTTATTCCCACTATGGTGCCTTATTTTATTGAAAAAAGACACCACTCTCTTTCTTCATTACACTTTTGAATGTAACGAAGCCAACTCTGCTAACCAAACTTGAACCGAACTTCGTCCCTGCAACCCATCATCTTGCATTGTCTCCCTCATTGTCTTCCCGATTGCACAACCACTACCACTCCAAATCCGAGTTTTTTTGAGCGGGAGGTTTTTGATTTTCTCTTCTTCTCAAGGCGGCAAGTTTTGAAAAAGGATGGAAAAGTATTTGTTCTTCATGCGCCATACCTGCTTGTGCATGAATAACAATCCCATTTCTTACCTTTTTCAAGTGAGGGTTGTGCTTACAAGTACTCTGTACATTTTGGTTCATCCAGGATACCAACAAGTTTGTTTGATGGACAAGGAGGTATTATTTAGTGATGTTGTCTTTTGGTTTTAATGAAGCAATCTACTTCACGGGAGATAAGTGTAATATCTTTGGTTTTTTTTTGGTTAAAGTGTGAGTTCATGATGCTTTTTGGTGTTGTTAAAGCACAAAACAATGCAATGGAACCTGTGCAGCAAAAGAGGAAAAAGGTGGACATCCACTTCCAAGTAGAACCCGATTATGCTCCCTGCTGTAAGAGAAATTGGTCTAGGCCAGCATGCGAAGCCCGCATTACTGAGCTTCGAAATGAAGGAAAGAAAAATATGGACCTTTGGTTGGATGGTAGTATTTACCCACCAGATCCAACCTCCTCTCAATCTCCATCATTCTTTGGGTTGACAAGTTTCTTCAAGTTTGTGTGTGAGGGTGAAAATGGATTGCTTGGGTATTGCAAAAGACTGTTTGGCCAATGTCAAAGTATCTTTGAAAGACATTTGAGTGATAGAGATGCTAGGATAAAAATGCTTGAAGGTGCGATTTTTTACTTGGCATCGATCACAACAGCTTTGCAAGCTTCAAACGAGGACAAGGCAAAAAGTTTGTGCTGGGTTACAAAAAGAGTTTGATCATTTGCAGCAGACTATTTGTAAGATGCAGGACACTATTAAGGAGAAGAATGAAATTTTGGCAGTTCGAGAAATCAACAATTTCACATTGGAGAGTGAGAATGCACACCTTCGAAAACAACTTGAAAAGTTCAACAGAAAATTGCAATATTTGAAAGACACGCCATTGGGTGCTCGATTACGCAAGAGACAGATCAAACCATTGGAAGAACTCAATGTTGGAGGTGGCCAATGGAAGCGTCGTGTAAAAGCTTGCAGGGATTGGGATCTATAATTTCTTTGAGCTTAAATTTCTTTGAGCACTCACTTTCATTTTCATCTTTAGTTCCTTTCTTGGAGATGGGGGATTGGGTGTGGGGGTGGTATAGTTAGATGAATGGTGGACTGAAATAGCTATCGTTGTTGCTTCAGGATGGTCACAGATGTTGTGGGTCCAAAAGAGCAAGGTTCTGATATATTTGGCAAAGTTCTGACAAAAGACATCGTGGAGTCAGCAATACGGCATCCTAAGTTTGCAAGACTTCGATCAGACATAGCAAAGCAATCCTTGCAGGAGGTGAGTGAAGCATTCACGCCTGCAGATGCACAAGGTATATGTGACATGGCTGGTATAAGCACAAAGTCTTACAGGATGTTGTTTAATAAAGTTAAAGAGGGTTTCAATTGCAAGCTTGGAAAAAAAAACAGTAATTCCCATTCCAAAACCATTTCACGTAAACAAAGCTCGAAATATTCTCAACTTGGGAATGGTCGAACTTGTTGGAGAGCCTTGTCACGTGTCTAGCACATTGACAGTGACTAAAAAGAGCGGGGAACAGAAAATTATAGAGCTTACAGAGTTCAACAATTTCATCATGGATGTTCGGAAATTACAAATGGCTATGGTGAAATTTTATGACATCAGTGTACATGAGTGCAATGGAAGGCTGAAATTTGTTTTGAAACTTGATGAGAGTGAGGTGATCAAAGGACAGAAGCTGGAAAGGGTTAGCATTACTTTAATGAATAGAGCTTTGGATGCAAGTATCAGTAATGCTGATGAGAAGCACTTTAGTGTACAATCCGAAAATGAGATTTGGTGGCTGGTTGCATTTGAGGTGACGTGCTATCCATTTTTAAATAAAGAATATTATGTTGCTATCCTCTTGTTATGATGTTGTAGACAATCTAACAGTTGTTGTTAACAGGTTCCAACAGAGACCCATGAAATTCTGAAGTGGTACTTCAACCAGACTGAGCTTCCTTCCACTATCCAGCGAATGGCGAAAAGCTTTATGTAGAAGGATATGGTGAATATGAGGTTGAATGGCACCTGGCTGCAGATCTTAAAACCTTGAAATGCATGTTTGGTATTTCCCAAGGAGCAATGGCCAAGTATCCTTGCCTGTATTGTATGACCGAACGAGGTGTCTCCAAAGGAGGAAAAGAGAGAGAATGGAAATGCCTAAATGCAATCAGTAATAGGCGTGAACCCCCAAATCGTGATGCTCCAGGAGTGGATCCTACTTGGGATCCAATTCTTCCTATCCCTTTGATCAGAGTTCATATTTGTGTTTTGCATGCGCTGGTTAGAATAATTGAGAAACTAGTCTACATGTACATCGAATTTTCATGGAATATGAAACCAGCAGTAGAGAGTGAAAGAACTATTAAAAAAATAGAGCAAGTGCTTTCAGATGCAGGTTTACATTGTGGTCAAGTGAAGATTGAGAAGGACTTGAGAAGATCAGGGAAGACCGGAAATGTTCCTAGCAAACCATGTTTTGGAGGTGCAAAAGCCAGAAAGTTCTTATCTAATCATACCCAGAGAGGTCATCTGGGTACAGATTTTGAGGTGTGGAGGAAGCTTCATGCAGTTGTACCTGACCGAGGCTCTTCAGGACAAGCAAGGGTGGCAAAGGCCAAAGCGTGGTTGGCACTTGATCGCCTAGCACCTTTGTTGCAAAAAGCAAGGTTTGAAGATGGGGATGTTGAGAAATTTGAGGCAGTTGTGACAGAGTTCTACACTAGCTATGAAAAGGGGGTGCGACAAGCAAGGTTTGAAGATGGGGATGTTGAGAAATTTGAGGCAGTTGTGACAGAGTTCTACACTAGCTATGAAAAGGCATGGGGTGCGACAAACTTGACACAATACATGGTTATTACTTGAAAACCTACAGCTTTGAGTATTTTTTGTTGTTCAAAAAATATTGTACGATACTAAATGTCTTGTTGTTGTTGAGCATTTGTAGCACATTTTGCATGCACATGGAACCTTTTTTGCGGAAGAGTTTGGAAGCCTTGGGATTTGGTCTACCCAAGGCATGGAAAGATCTCATTGGCAAGCACGTTGTGCCTATCAAGGGCCACTCAACATGGAGGAGGAATAAAGAAAAGTAATCCCATGAAGCAACTATGTCAGTGGTGGTATAGGCGGATTCAAGTGAGGACTCGTGTGAAGATCAAACATGCTGAATCAGCTGTGTCATGTGCAATAAGAAAGGTTCAGGCTGAACGGAGACGTTCAATATATGTCTCCTCACAGGGAAAGTAGAATCATGCTGAATGGCTAAGACAACGACAAAGACAGGGCAGAGTGTGGAAGAAAATTGATCATTGAAATATATATTGTAAAACAATGATGTAACTATGAAAGATTTTAAAAGAACAAGAGCTTTCATCTATGTCCCATATAAATGTTTCCAATATATATACATTTCATAGTTTGTAATGGTAAACAAGAAGAGTATTGAGAAATATGACGAAACTTCTTAGCAACTGGAACAATCTAAATTTGTTAATCTGGAGCAGAGACTTCCCCCAGCCGAGCCTTTTTTGTTGACGTCTGCATCATCTTCTTCATCCTCTATCAATGGCACAACAGGGACCTTTGGCCTTGCTGTTCTAAGAAGATGCTTCTTCCCGCAATCACTCAACAGATTAGGATCTGTGATTCCACATGCCAACCCGTAAGCAGCATATGTTAAATAATATTTACATCTTAATGAATATACTCCAGGTCCCTCTCCAAAAATTCGAACAGCTGCTTGCCGCTCCAGAAGTATTGCCTTGTTTGCATTCAGCCTTAAGTGATAGCCACCTAAATACCTGGATAAAGTCTTTATCGCCATCAGAGGAAAACTGGCATTGTCCTTGGAGTAGCTAGCGTGAAATATCACAATTTGAGGGAATTTTAGGCAGTGTATATATGTTCCTAGTGTCGAATCGTGGCCCAATCCCGCCATACGCTTGCCTGAAGCACGTTTGAGGAATGTGTCTTCATATATTTCCAACTGAAAAAATAAAGGAGCATTAGCCAGAAACAACATCACCAAACATTTCAGGACAAAGTTGATAAAGCCAAATCCACAACAAAAAAAAACTAACCTCTTGGTTCTCATCTGCTTCAAGCAAGGCGTCTTGCCATAAATTAGTGCTCGAACTAGGAACGGTTTCCGCTGACTTATTTGGCACATCCCTACACCCTCCCATGTTGGTGATATTCAGTCTGTCCCTTGCTTCTTGTAGCTCTTCCTCTGTGGCATCTTTTCCTTCATATCTAAGGGCATCAGCATAGATCATATTTAGTGTTGCTGCAGCAGATAGGATCGGTGTCCTTCACATGGCTATCCACTAGTAAGTACTTGTCTATCCCATCATCATCTACAAAATTGTCATCGACCTCCAGATTTTGGGCTATGAAAGCTATGCAATGATCCTCCCTTAAGTTAAATACATGTTGTATGTCTGTCAGCAATATATACTCTGAATCTCCTACTTGGTAGGAGGGGAGTAATGGCGTTGGAATGGGGGAGGAGTCATCTGATTCAATCACAAGCTGACCTACATCACTGTTTTGTTCTCTAACTGCCTCAATATCAACCACCGAACTGAGCTTCCTCTCTTCTTCAACATTGAACTCCTCAATGACATGAGGAGTGTCCTCCTCTTCAGCAACATCCTCAACGGTGGGACTAGCCTGACGAGAAACCGTGTCTTCACTTTCACTTTTTGCATGTGGCTCTGTACATTCTTCATCTGTTAATTGCACGTTCATGTGCAAGAAGCATAGAAGGCGTAAGAGTATTCCATCAAGCGACATTTTCTTTTGTGAAAAGGGCATAGCAAGGCTCTCTTCTTATCACATGGCACCTTGTGCCAATCCCTGTTTAACCTCTGCTTCTTCTCCGGCGACACCTTGAGATTAAAATGAATGTGACTTTTCCCATCAATCATCATTGGTTCTTCATTTGTGAGCTCGTCAAACTCTTGCTTTGCCTCTTCGAAGTATCCATGATGGCTAGACAATGTATCCTCCAGAGAAAAATCGCAATTGAACATCAACGAAATTGCAGGGTGCAAATCATGATGTTGACATTTGTAGAGGAAGTCATATAATAGAGTTGCAGGTGTTTCTTTAATCTCTTCGTCCACATCAAATTCGACTTGAACTTGCGCCATGGCTGAATTCAAGTCTGTAGAAAAGACATGGAAAATATTAGTTCAGGCAATGAATCAAGAGACAGTCGATCTTAAACAACAAATCTCTGTGTGGTGTAAATGGATTCAACATAACGCGAGAGGAGATGCCAGAAGAAACAAGGTATTCCTCCTCGCGTTGTAGTGAATCTATTTTCCCTAACGCAAATAAAATTGCAGCTAAGTCAAGGACCTCTTCTCGCGTTATGGTGAATCGATTCACCATAATGCGAGGAGGAATATTGTGCTTCCTATGGGACCTTCGCTCGCGTTATGGTGAATTGATTCACTGCAACATGACGACTTTATCATCCTTTGGCAACGCCTCTAACGTTATGGTGAATTAAAAATAAAGATAGTTCTCCAGTACCCATACTGAGAGAGGAGGTGTCAAACGAATTAAAATACTCTTCTTCGCAGTCAATTCACCATAAGGCGAGGAGTCATAGGTTTTCAATTCACCTTAACGCGATGAAAAGACAAAGCAAGAAGTTCTCCACGACTGAAACCAAAACAACGAAATAACAAAAGAAGAAAAAAGCACAAAAGAGATAAAAATACCAGGAAAACGAATTGTATACAATCGTCGCAGGAGATGGAGATGAAGGAGGTTGGAGGTTTGTCTTTGACATTGGATACAGGAGGATGATTGATGAAGGAGGGTTGGAGGAGATAGTCAGTCGTTGATGGAGATGAAGGCCGTTGGTGGGGACTCGGGAGATAAATGAGAATACGAACTCCAAGAGAGGCAATAAATGAGATGAGTATCCTAGAAAATCCGTTTTTAATGCTACGCGACACGTCAGCGCCGCGTTTTCACCCGCCATTCCATGAATGCCACGTGGTATCCCGCCGTGTACCTAGCACGTGTACAAGCTATAAAGTTTAATCAAAGCCCTTTTTAATGCTATACGACACGTCAGCGCCGCCTAGTCGCCCTGGCAGCCCGCCAGCACGTGTGTTCGCTCTAAAGACTAATCAAAGCCGTTAATCACGGCACCTTTTCGTCCTCTTATCGATTTTGCCTTGTCCATCCTCCTGCTTGCCTCCAGGTGACTTCCGACTACCGCCACAGTACTGAACCGACTTTCCACCTCCTGCACGACAGTCTCCATCCATTCACACGCAAGAAATGTAAGTTTTTGTATACTACTTGATTGTTTTGTAAGTTTCTTGTATATTGCTTGTTTGTTTTGTTTTTTCTTCGACTGTTTGCCCTGTGCCATTGTTTCTTCTTCGACTGTTTGCCTTCTGCCGTGGTGATTTGATTCACCTTAAAGCACACGACGGGCCATTAGAATCTTAATAAGATCCATGTCTTATGGTGGATCGAATCACCATGGCAGAAGGCAAACGTAAGAGATTCGCGAAAATCGATTCACTATAACGCGAGGAGGATTGTTTTGCTTTGACTGGCCCTTAGACTCGCGTTATGGTAAATCGATTCACCATAACGCATGACCAAGGGGCAAAGGATTCACGATAATCCACCTCTTATTGGTGTCAATTAAATCACCTCCTACACGACAGTCTCCATCCATTCCCACTCATAGAATGTGATGAAAGTGTATTACTTGATTGTTTTGTGTTTCTTGTATAATACTTGATTGTTTTGTTTTTCCTTCGACTGTTTGCCCTCTGCCATTGTTTTCTCTTCGACTGTTTGCTCTCCGTCATGGTGATTCGATTCACCGTAAAGCAGACGACGAGTCATTAGAATCTCAATACTGCTCTATGTGTTATGGTGAATCGACTCATCACCAAACTGCAAGACAGAATGGTAAGAGATTCGGGAGAACCCTCCTCCCATTGTAGTAGATCGATTCACTATAACGCGAGGAGGATTGTTTTGATTTGACTGGCTCTTAGTCTCGCGTTATAGTGAATCAAATCACTATAATGCAAGATCGAAGCTCAAAGAATGCACGATAATCCGCCTCTTATTGTTGTCAATGAATTCACCATAATGCGAGAAGGATTATTGTGTTTCTGTGGACCTTCATCTCTCGTTATGGTGAATGGATTCACCATAACGCGAGGAAGTGCATATTGCTTTCTTGGCCCCCCTCTCTCGCTTTATGGTGAATTGTTAATCGTGTACTACTGAATAGCAAAGTTTTCTGCTTTTTCTTGCGTTTTCAGATGGCTCGTGTAAGGCATACAGCTAGACCCATTGACAATGCAGCTCCCTCATCTACTGGGAAGAAGATGGGCGTTCTGAAAGCCTCAAGATCAAGAAAATCAAGCAGTCCTTCCCGATTGTCCAAAACGCAGCCTAGACTTAGGCGTTTCGCAGAGCATTCGGCAGCCCTGCGAGAAATCAAAAAGTTTATGAAGCACCCGACAGCTGCTATTCCCAGATTGCCTTTCCAGAGGCTTGCCAGGAGAATTTGTGAGCAGAATGGAATTTTGTTTAGGTGGAAGGCATCGGCCTTGTTTTGCTTGCAAGAGGCCACAAAAGATTGGATGATCGAATTTTTTTTGGATAGTTACGTTCTTGCTGCCTACGCACACAGGGTGACAGTAATGAACAAAGATTTTTTCAGCCTAATAGCCCTTCGTTTCAGATACGATAAGTTACTTAGACCAGTTACGTTTACTGATGAACGAATGTTACAAATTTTGGATGTCCGTCCTGTACAAAAAGTGAGAATTGAAGAGGTGACCGAGGGAGGTCCAGATCATGAGCATCAGACTCGGGCAAATTTAATGACAAGCGCTCAAAGGGAACATCAAGCTGCAATGCTTGCATTGCAAACAAAAAGGGAAAATGTTCGCGCACTCCACGCCATGAATCGGGAGGCGCTGCAATTTTTGTTGCCGGAGTTCTATGTACCCTTTAATATTAGAGGGCATAGATGTTATTTCCCGATTCATGCTGAAGAAATCAACATTTTGTTTGATCCCAAAACTGAAGTCAACGACAAAGTGCTCAGATGTGTTTTAAGGTATACTCTTTTCTCTGTCCTCCCACAATTTTTCATTCTTGGCTCTTAAAGTTGATGCCTCACTCTTGATATGTTTCCTTGTGAAGTTTTGTTATTTCGCTATTGCCCGAGGATGTACAGCAACGAGTGTTCCAGATTGATTCACTGGTCTCAACACTGTTGCTAGTAGAGTCAGTTCCGTACCTCGATGTGCTGAACTGGTTTCGGGAGGTCCAGCTGGACGATGCCCGAGTATTTTTTTCGGCATATCATGAAAAGTGAGTTTGTCTCTCTCTCTCTCTCTCTCTCTCTCTCTCTCTCTCTCTCTCGCATGATGTTTATAGGAATCACTGTACACGAGTTATATAGTGCTTCCTTTGGATTGAAACTAATAGAATTCTATTGTGCAGTTCCCATTGGAGTCTTCTACTAGTCGACGTGCAAGAAAATGTCATTTACCTTGTAAATTCGACATCTGGTGTCCATGGAAATGTTTTGCTGTAAGTAAAAATCATTAAGATACATATTATTGTTTGAGTTAGAAGTCCGGATTGATCAGGATAATGATTGGTCTCTGTTTACAGTGGAGTCAGGAAACTAATGGCAGCTTACGAGAGCCTCAGCATGGACATCGACACCCTGGATCGATCGACCATCCGAAGGGTTAGTGTCCCCAAACAAGAAGATGGCTACAGCTGTAGGTGGAGGATTGCACTTAATGCAATGTTGCTGCTACGAAGCATTTTTCAGCTCCCTTCAGAGGATGTAAGTATTTTCAGCTCCCATACGCATTTGTGCTCTTGTTTATCTTCTTATATATTGTCATGTTGATCTTATTTATGCCTTGATGAATTGTGATGGCAGTTTCCATCAATGTCTCGCTACGTGGACCTAGACGTCCAAACGTTTAGGGAGGAAACGATTGCGAAATTGATCGAGGTCGCTGAAGTTATGCCTCCAGACGGGCCAGTGGACTTCATCCCGCCCAATCCACGAGGGGGGATAGGCCCCCCTGAGCCTCTTACATGGGCTCCATACTTGGGAGAAGAGCCCTGGCTCCATCCTGAAGCCGATACCTATGGGTTCCAGTAATAAATAGTTTTTTCCTTCTTCCAACAAATGTACGTTTGTAAATATGCAGCTATACATGTATTGGAGAGAGAACATCAAATGTAAATACACTTATCATTTGAAAATCAGAGGATCAAATTTGCTACTGTGTTCCTTCACTGCTTGCTTTCTTACTTTAAGCCTTTTTTGTGTACATAAAAATTCAATTGGGGAATTCTTGCCTTCATTACATTGTTTTAAACAATAAAGCATTACAAAAGCAATGTTCTGAATAGATAAGTTTATTGCATATGGAAAATACATTGTCACCGTATACATGGTCACATCATATATCTTCTAGTGCCTCCAATTCATGTGGGGCTGCAACATCTTTACAAATGATCTGATGCTCTCTTCTTTTACTTAGCTTCCGACCATCGAGCTTGAAGCAAAATTGATCTGGAGGATTCTGAATAGCTACTTCTAATTCCTTCCTAACATATTCGAGAGTCCAATTCTCTTCCACTTCCAATGTCAAAGATGGGTGACCTTGTCGAATCATAACTATATCTATCAAGCAAGAGTGGCTGCCATCTCTTGTATCTTGGTCCATGCTTTCCCAGTTGTTGTTGATCCATCGCCACCTTCTATAAGTAAATGACATGCACAGATGTTGCCTGGCAATATAGTATCTGATTCCAAAATATCATTAGGATAATTTTTCGAGTATAATCAAATAAGCGTTGTAACTGTTTCACAAAAATACATTATAATGTTTTAACACTCACCGAAATGCAATGTCGGAGGTGTTCAATCGACATTCGATCAAATCATCTCCTTTTGATGATTTCACTCTCCAACCTTTGTCAAACAAATGATCAAGCCAGGCTTCATCTACATCTTTGCACACAAAAGTTGTTCTAGTTTTTCTCAATTGTTTACAATCAGAAAATAAATGAACAAAGCATGCAATTGGAACAAACAAACTTAAGTGCACATTTCTTGCACCAATGCTAGGCTTCATAGCACATTTAATATCATTAAACATTTTGGTCCTGTATGACTCTATCACTTCTGTGTCAAGCAATGGCCACTCAGGACTATCAAGTGCGGGCAACGGAATACGTTCCAACTTTCCATGTCGACTCGATTGAGTGGGCAAGGTATAAAATGAGTCATAGAAATATGTTCTACTTCTTGCGAGATCACTTGGTGCACGACCTTCATATTGAAGTTCCCCCACCTCACCATGTACGACATTCAAGAACCCCGTCAAGCATTGTGCAGGCTCCCACTCCTGAAGATTGGATGGGTACAAATCTGTGCAAGGCAGAAAAATGTATATCAATCACCTTATTTGCAACATTGAAATACAAAACACAAGCACTTACAATGTGGTCTGTGTCTTCCAATGGTCCCACGTTGATCTCTTTTTGCATGAATACATGCTGGACCAACACTTCTTTGACAGTTTTCCCTCCTGGTGCCATCTTAAAGTCAAGGATCCTTCCTTTCCAATGTTTGGCCAAGTCTTCAGATGCCTTTTCCTTCACTCGGTAGTGGCCTTGTTTTCCTGGCTACATAGTGACCCAAGAGTACTTCCTGTATACTTGGGGAATCCATTCTTCGTTCTCGTCTTTTATGTTATACAACACAACAGATGAGATACTGCTCCTTGCTCGTTTCAGTCCACTTTCGGGTGCCATGATAGATTAACAGACGTATGAGAAAGAAGAAGTAGCAGAAAGTGGATGATTGGGCTAATCGCTTTTGTGGATCAAGGAGGGAGGATGAAATGAGGGACGGTGTGTTCTTTTGGGCGCCAAAGATGTTTCAAGATTCAAAAGTGGTGAGGGAATAACCGGGAGAATGTGTATCTATCTATTCCAAGCATTCAAGCTTCATTAGTTCTAGGGGTGGTGGAAAGAATTTTTTAGTGCTCCACGTCTAACACAGGAATGTGGAAAACATTCTTTTATTGTGTTAGTTTCTGACAAAAAAACGGTTTTAAATATTTTAAGACAAGGTGATGGTTTTTTTTAATATTTCATGAAGATAAGAGTTTCTCCACGTTTTGGGTGGGTTTGTACAGAGGTCCCACCACCGGTGAATCTCGTTCGTAGATTACATGTCACTCAATCTATGTGTCTATTATTATATTATTGTTGAAACAGCCCTCTTTTGAGTCCAGAATTTTCCTAATGCCAGTAGCATATGACATGTGGATCTACATGTACTTTAGGATCTCAAAGAATCCATCCCTAATGAGTCTCAAAGAATCCATCCCTAATGAGTCTCAAAAAATGCTATATGTAAAACTCATATTTTTTCCCTATATTTGATGAGAACACCAACACGTTCTTGCTTCAAGGCTTGGACCTCTCTCAAGTTGGCATTTAATGAAAATTTTGATGCTAAAGTCTGGCATATCTATAGGGTAAAGGAGTAGATCCAATTGAGTAATCTGCATGATCTGGTTGAACTTTTGTCGTGAAGTTAGAATTCTAGGTTTTATTTACCCAATTTCCCCCTCTTGAGTTCCTATTCTTGATGATTATCTTTAGAGAGGAGGATGTATCACATCTCAATGGAGTACTTCCCCATTTAATACCAATTCGATTTTGTTCCTCATGACTTTCGTTTGGTTTTGGTTTTGTCTTTTGTTCTAGTGGCTTCTTGTGATTAAGTTGGGCTCTTGTGAGTGAGATCCAAGGTGTAAGAATCCCTCTTCTTGCCTTCATCAAGGCAGAGCAAGCTCTTCCTCCACACCCCATAGCTATGGAGCTTTCTAGGGTGATAGCAAAAGGATGATCCAGACGAGAACGAGCTAGCACCAACATGAGAAGTTGCATTTGTCGTTCTTCAATCAAAAAAGTTTCCAATGACACATGATTCCACAAGATTAGTAAAACCACATTGAACATATATGATGCCATTTGTCGAGAGGCCTAGCCTTAGGGCTTAGCCTCAAATCCATTTATTTATTGCCCAATATTTCCAAGCTATTGGAATTACCCAATATTTCTCGGTGTTGATTAGCAGGTCACACTGAAAGGCATATCAATATTGGAGCCTTGGATGTGTTTTTTTTTATGATTTCAATCTTGCATTAGGTTTCAAATTACAAGTTTTAGAAGGAAAACCCTAGTTTATTAAGTGGAGTCTTAATGGTAGAATTTGGCTAAAATGTGATTAGGGGGTTATAGATTTTGATGTCCTAATTTCGAATATGAAGTTGAAATCTCTGTTGGAAATCCGATCGAGGAGATAGAGGCTCCTAATGCACTCTTTCTACTCTCTGTTATGCATAACAGAGATATGCTAATACCTGCAAATACTCCCAAATCTCCTCAAACACAATTGGAATGGATAAAAACATAAATGTAAGCAATCATAAATGTAAGCAATCATAAACTCCATCTCCTTCCATAGAAGGTCCCAAACTCCTTCATTACTGATTAAAATTAATTAATCCTTAATCACCTATTTAATTACCTTAAAAATTCAAGTGTGAGTAAAGAGGGTTTGAGGTTTGTAATAGCTCAATCTCAACTCCTTGATTCTAAATCTATGCTTAGATTTTGTATTAGAGTCCAAATGAGAGAGCTATGAGCAATTAAGCTTCACTAATCCTATGAAAAATGCAAGGTTAAATTCATCTAGATTAATGAAAGAGAGAGACTATTTGATATATTAGGGTTTAATTAGCAATTTTTTGAGTAATTATCTCAATTCTAAGCTAATTAAGGCTACTGTAAATGCATAAAAAGGAAAAAATGAAAAACATTTTTCATTTTTTCTTTACAAAAACTCATTCAACACACAAAAATCCTAACACAAATCAAAAATCACACATAATAACACAAATCCACACTCCTATTACTCTAAAAATATATATATATCAAACACAAAAATGTATTTAAAAAAAACAAATCTCCATAACCTTATCTCCTTCTTTTCCTCTCTTTCCTTAGCTTATTCCACTCTGTTATCCACACATAATGGACTAGGTTGAAAGAAAATGCAAGGAGAAACTCAAAGAATGCCACACAACTAAGGTTGTGCCTCCCTTGGCAATAGTGCCAATGTTAAACTTATCCTCCCACTCACCAAGGAAATGCTCACAGAAGTGCTATGCCCACACTAATAACATATTAATTTTAGGATTAAGTAACAAGTACTTACTTATCATGGGGATGCTTGTGCTAACCTCTTTAGAGCTCTCTAAGGAGGCTATCCAACCACTTGTAGTAGCTAGTTGTGGATATACTCTCCACTGCTTGTCACCAATGATGTTTGATGTTGACTCCTTGGACATTCCCGCTCATAGCTCCATAGCCATGGTGGTGCAATCAAATAACCTACAAGACACACTCACACACACTCTCTCTCACACACACACTAGAAAGAGGATAAGAGAATAAGAGGCACACAAGAGCTCTAAGATTGCACAAGGGAAGTGTGTGTTCTCATTCCTTACATTGTTATTTATACAAAACTTATAAGTGGCCGGGCACCCAAACTTGGGCGGCCATTGTGTAAAAATGAGAACTATGTGTCTCTACACTTACTACGTGTATGCGATTCCAGCATTACACTTAGCTCGGACATCCCTTGTTTACATCGTGATGCGCTCATTTGAGAGGGAAAAATCCATAAAATGTTACACAAAGTGCTAAAAAACCCGCTCGGGCAGTTCAAAAATTACAAGTGACCCTTTTGAAATAACTTGATGAATGACGAGCTTAGACGGCCTAATCCAATCACCCAGTTAACCACCATTGGAAATGCGGTTAACACACCGCTTTAGAGACTAATGGCGAGGAGCTAATGGCTCTGCCGCCGCCGCCAAGCTCTACAAAGCTAATAGGTGGCTACGCCAACAAGGAGAGCATCAAGGCCAATGGCATGAAGTCGAGGCAGGAGGAGACGTGAATGTCTATGGCAAGTGCCGCCAGTTAAATGCATGTAGGCTCCAAAACCAAGACACTGAAATCGAGGCCGTAAACCTTAATTTGATACCAATATTGGATGAGGGAGAAGATGCTCTGCACACTCACACAGACACACATGCACACACAGTGAGACAAAGAAGCTTAGAGAGCGAGAGAGGCGAAGCTCGATGTTGAAAAGTACTCGATAATGATGATAAGAAATGAGTGGAATAGAAGAGTACTAATAGAAGCCCTAGCCCTCCTAGGACTGATGTGGCTAACACATGAGTGTGTTCACACAGGGGAAAAAACCCTTGCCAACATAGAGTAAAAAGTGCTCGTGTTGTGTAGGGTTGTTCATACCAGGGACTTCTAGGCTAATAGTTTATAGTACCATTGTTGAAGATTACATATTTTCTACAAGTGCAGAAGACTTTTTATGATTGTGCATATGCAAGATGCACTCTACCATCTCTCTCTCTCTCTCTCTCTCTCTCTCTCTCTCTCTCTCTCTCTCAAATCAATACCTCGCTCTCTTTCTTTTTATGTTTTTTAAATATACTTTTAATTAAACCTAATACCACAGGGGATTCTACTAACCTACTCTAGACTAGGATTGAAAATCAACATCTCCCTTTCTACTACCAGTACCACCATCTCTCTCTCTCTCTCTCTCTCTCTCTCTCTCTCTCTCTCTCTCTCTCCATTGAAAATCAACATCTCCCTTTCTTTCTTTTTGTGTTTTTTAAATATACTTTTAATTAAGCCTAATACCACAGGGGATTTTACTAACCTACTCTAGACTAGCAATAATAATAACCTTAATGTAATTAAGCTACTAATTTACTAACTAAACCTAATACTTATTATGACTAATACTAAAGCTATTTAAATAAATTCTAACTACCCTCGTCTAGACTAATGCTAATCTAATGCACTAAATTGAATTAGTTAAGCCTAGTTAGGTTAATGATAACTAGTGCTAATATTACTAAGATAAGATAACTAATAAATAAATACTACTAATTGACACTAAACTAAATACACTAATTAATGCTAGCAAATTTAATGTAAATAGCTTAATAATGCACTAGCTTAAACAATTAATTAAACACTAATGCACTACCTAACTAATACACTAGAATATACACAATTAATTAAACACTAATGTACTACCTAACTAATACATTAGAACACACATAATTAATGTACTACATAACTAATACACTAGAATACACATAATTAATGTACACAATCCCTAGAAAAATTACACACATAAACTAATTAATACTAATAGCAATCAAGTAAAAACCATAACAAAGATAAATCCAACAACAAAAAAACCTTCCTTTCAATCAAATCAAACCCCACACCAAATCTCTCATTGAATACTAAAAGATCCATGTCCTCTCCGCACAACGAATTCACGGGTGCTAGCAGCAGAAGTAGCACTTCTTGTGCAGGGCAAGGTCTTTCACTCGGGGCCTCGCCCATGGATATCTGGACAAGAGACTAATCCATTGGTTCTTCCAAAACCGAACCCGAAAAAACTTCCCTCGCTTGGAAAGCACCGGCGATTCCTCCACGATAATTTTACTCTAACGTAGTTAAGAGTCGACCTCATTAATAAGACGATCAAAATGCTTCCCCAACATTCTTGACATAAAACAATCATTTAAAAACAGGTCATAAATATAGTTTCTATAACGAACTCTCATCTTTCCACATTGTTCCACATCAATCCTCATTTATTTCATATGTATCCCCATTCTCGTCACATCATTTTCCATCTCATCACATCTTTCCTCTTTTATCCGCATCAGATCTCGATACAATTCAGTCCTTGCTTTCGTGTAAAAAACAACAAAATGTATGTTCGTAATAAGACATATTCAACACCCTCCTTTCATTGTTCAATGCAGGACACATTGATATAGAGCATTTGGGTACTCAAAGGAATGCTGAAAATCAGCCCATATAGGTTAAAAATTAGCATGTTTTTCAACCCACAGATTAGCCTATTGATGAAGCAAATGTGGATGGTACAATTGATGAGGAAAGAAGGAAAATTGAGGAGTCAAAAAGTATGCCAAAATGGTTGGTGTGCAAACACTACATATGACAGCAAATTGGCCACTCCTTCTCCTAGCAGAACATGTATAGGTTCTCATCATGCATCTTGTGTTGACACAAGTCGTGCTTTTATTGTGCTAGTTTATATCATGAGAGGAGGAACCTGTCTCCTATAATGAAGCAAAGTAATCTAAAAATTGGATGAGTGCTATTATGTAATCTGAGTATGATTCGATACTCAAAAATGATACATGGGATTTGGTAGACTTGGCTCTTGGCAAGAAGGCCATTGCTACAAAATGGGTTTACAAGCTCAAATATAGAGCGAGTGACAGTGTTGAGTGGTACAAAGAGCTAAGTATAGGGCAGCATTTACAACTACAGCTGAGTATGTTTAGCTCATGCACTTTATTGCTGATTTGGGTATTGGCAAGTCCTCAGTCACTACCATCTTCACTACTAGTCAGAGTGCTATGGCACTTGCAAGGAATCTAGTTTTTTCATGCTCGCACAAAGCACATTGAGGTGCACTATCAAAGATGCTCTGCAACAAGGGAAATCGGCTTAACACCATACTGGGGAATATGGGAATTTCCCCGTAGTTTGGGACACGTGGTCAAATCTTTGGATTAATCATAACTTGAACACGGTTACTCTAAATTGAGCGCTCTATAGCTCACTAGATTCCATTTTCCAAGCGCTTTCCAACAATAGGTCACATGATATGGTTTTGAGAAACTTATAGGCATGTTATCCAGGTCCCACCTTTTTAGTATTCAAAAAATGGGAGTTGGGAAATTCCCAAACTTACGAATATAGTGTTGCTTGGTTTATGTGCCGACACAGAGGACAACTTAGCAGATTTGTTCATGAAGCCTCTCGCACGAGAGAAGTTTGAAGCTTTTCACAAAGCTTTAAATTTACTTTCCTTTTGGGACTAGCCTGGGCTCCCTATCAAAGTCCAAAGAGCCTCGCACATCTCTGTACTTCTAGTGCCATCTCACCCCTTGTTCACATAATCACTCTAGGGGGAATTTGCAGCCATATTTGTGGTAGTGATGTGTGTGAACACACATCACTACCACATAATCACTCTAGGGGGGATTTGCAGCCATCTCACCCCTTGTTCACATAATCACTCTAGGGGGGATTTGCAGCCATATTTGTGGTAGTGTGCGAACACACTAGGACCAGCCGGGACACTATTTCCCTCTTTAGGAGGCTTTTCCTCCCATGCCAGTATATACCTATCTTGGGGTATACTGATCTTTGTATTGCACACATTCATTATTTATCTATCATCTCATTGTGTGCTCCCTTTAGCTTCTCCACTGTGTGTGTGCACGCATTCCTACAACCCTATTTCCAACACTCAAGTGTTTTTGCCAATGCTCATTGTAGATGGCTCATCTTTATTCATAGCTAATACGCACGTCCATTTGTGATGGTGTAGACCTATTGTTGCATGTAGGTATTCCTTGTTGACCTTGGGTTAACACTGGCCGATATGGAAACAAGAATTATGGATAACAATAAAATAGCATTCTATTTCGTACGTAGGTGTGGAAGAGGTTATCACTTTGGAGGCAGGGGGAGCCATAGAGGCCAAGATGGATGAAAAAGAAATCAAATTAGAATTAACATAGAGTGCTACTACTATCGTAAATCATGACATATAGCAAAGGACTACAATAAAAAGTAGAATGACATTAAAAAAAGTGGGAAGTTGTAGTAAGGGAACTATGCATCGTCAATTAAGCACACTAAAGATAGAAGTGAGCAACTTTTTGTGATGCATTATATGCTTAGCTCCATGATTGCAGATGCACTAAGTTCAAGAGATATATGGTATGTTGATTCGAGACTCTCTAACCACATGACCAACCATGGTGAGTGGTTTAGAGAATAAAAGGATTTTGAAATTTTAGGTTATGTAGAAACATATGATGATATAATGCACCCTATTGTGCATGTTGGGACCCCTTTGTCTATACAGACTGGAAAGATGAGGTATCTTGTGCTTCATGTCTCAAACATACCAAATAACCTAGTTTCTCTTAGGAAAATGACTGAGGAGGGTTTGCAAGTGAGGTTTCACCTTCATGAATATTATGTGGAATATTTCACTAAACTAGTGCCGCTTGGTTATAACTAGAAACAAAGCTAGCAAAATGTTTACATTAGATGTCAGCATGCATGAAGTGAGGGCTACAATGTTTTACATTAAATGTAAGCATACATGAAGTGAGGAATACAATGTTTACACACGGTACATGTGTGATTGTAAACATTGATATTTGGCATAAACGCATTGGACATGGTACATGTGTGATTATAGACATTGATATTTGGCATAAATTCATTGAACATGTCAATATTCAAAGGCTGAATTATTACAGAATTGCCAAAGTTCAAAGTGGATGGAATGCACAAATAATGAGAAGCATGCCAATTCAGCAATAAACAGGCTAAGCATGTAAGTCAAAGATCTTTGGATGTGGTGTATTCTGATGTTTGTAGAGACCAATAATGACAACACCAGTCAGATGATAAGCATGTAAATCAAAGATCTTTGGATGTGGTGCATTCTTCTGTTTGCGGACCAATAAAGACATCACTAATCAGATGATAAGCATGCAAGTCTAAGATCTTTGGATGTGGTGCACCAATCAGAATACCATTATTATGTATCTTTCATTAATGTGACCAACAAAGATGGCACCAATCAATATACCATTATTATGTATCTTTCATTAATGTGACCAACAAAGATGGCACCAATCAGACGATACTATTATTATGTATCTTTCATTAATGTGACCACACTAGGAAAGTGTGGGTGTATTTCATAAGAGAGAAAAGGGAAGTGTGTACTCACTTTCAGATCTTCAAAGCTATGGTAGAGAAAGATAAAGACATACACATAAATACCTAAGCATGTAAGTCAAAGATCTTTGGATGTGTTGCATTCTAATGTTTAGAGACTAATAAAGATGGCACCAATCAAAGGATGCCATTATTATGTATCTTTCATTGATGAACACACTGAGAAGTATGGGTGTATTTCATAAAAGAGAAAAGTGAAGTGTTTACTTAGATATTCAAGCAATGGTAGAGAAAGATAAAGACATACACATAAATGCCTAAGGTCAAATGGTGGGGGATAATATTTCTCTAATAAATGTAATGAATATTTGAGAGAACACGAGATAAAGAGGCAATTTATAGATAGGTTCACCCCATAGAAAAATGGGGTAACCAAAATATACCGTGAATTACCCGTGCATTGATGAATGAGAAAAGGGACTCCTCATTATTTTTGGGTTGAAGTATTAACAACTATAATCTTTATCATGAACAGGAGCATGTCTACTAGAATCAGATATCCAATGGACAAGTTTATGATGGGTATAGAGCCCACATGTTTTGAGAAGACACTTGGACATAAGCATTGGGTAGATGCTACGGATGAAGAGATGGTTGCATTAGATGCTAATGAGACATGGGATTTGGTGCCTTTGCCTAAGGAAAAGAAGGTGGGTCTACAAAGTGAAGAATAATTCACATGGTTTTGTTATAGCAAGTACAAGGAAGATTGGTTGTAGCATTGTGAATATGAGGAGAAATTCAATCCGGTTGCTAGGATGACAATCGTGAGAGAATTGACTAATGAGAAAAAAATTAATCTAGTTTCTAGGATAACAATCATGAGAGAAATAATTTATATGGTTGCAACCAAGGGATGTTCTTTACATCAAATGGATGTAAATAATACATTTTTATATGGTGGAGCCACCAAGATATGAGGATCACGTTCACTCAAATTATGTTTTGCAGGTTACACAAAGCCTTGTATGGCCTGAAGTAGGCACTTAGAACATGATCACACAAGATAGGAGAGTATCTTGTCACTATTGAATTTTGGATATTCAATGTTCATTTCTCATTTTATGTGAGAAAGATTGACATGGGGAATGTGCTAGTGGTCATGTAGGTTGATGGCTTGATTATCGCAGGTGATAATCAAGGGAATGTGCTAGTGGTCATGTAGGTTGATGGCTTCATTATCACAAGTGATAGTGATGGTAACATTCATGAGGTAAAGATGCTTCATAAGAAGAAGTTTGAAATGAAAGATTTGGGTAAATTACAATACTTCCTAGGTATAGAGGTGATTAGATTTGGCTTTTGTAGAGGTATTATGCTTTGGACATGCTGTCCAAGTATGGTATAATAAGGTCTAAGCCAATGCTAATGTCATTAGAGTAGAATATGAGATTGCTTACAGATATAGGTGATCTTTAGGTAGTCAATTTACATGACTCTCACCAGTCCAGATTTAAGTTATTTAGTTGGATTGGCAAGTCAATTTACATAGGCCCCAAGAAAGCAACATTTAAATGATGGCATAGTACATTATGGACTTCTCTATGAGGTTGGAATATAGGTACAAGTACATGGGTACGCATAGATGCAAATTGGGCTGGTGGAGTGTCTCAGACAGGAGACTCTACTTAGTACCTTTATAATCTTTTTTTGGGAGTGATGTTGTTAACTAGAGCAGCAAGAAGTAGCCAACAGTTACTTTATTGAGTGTAGAGGCTAAGTAGCCAACAATTTCTTTGTCAAGTAAAGAGGCTCAGTGTCAGGGAACTGCTATGGTAATATGTGAGGTACTTTGTTGCAGAAGCTACTTGCATATATGGATAGGGTAGTTGTCATTTATCGTGACAACATGAGCATCATAAAGTTGGCCAGTAACCTATTGTATCATTCTAGGATGAAGCACATTGAGGTGCATTATCATTTGTGAGGGAGAAGATTCTAGCAGAAGGAGTGATGTGGGTTTTATTTATGTCAGCATAGAGGATCAGTTATCTGATATCTTCACACAAAGGCATTGGGTACAGAAAAGCTTCACATGTTTAGAAGGAGTGCAAGGTGTGGAGTTGAGCTCGAGGGGAAGTGTTGAGATATTGAGCTCAACCTAGTGTGGATATGAATGACACCTCCACACTTATGCTAGTGTTTTGGTTGGTGAGATTATGTTTAATATGTTGCCATAGTGGTTTACAGGCTGTATATAATAACCACTTTGGTTTTATGGCATACTTATAGTGTTAACTCATATAGTCAGGTTCACACTATGGAACTTGAATGTTTTAGAAGTAGATTAGTTTCACTTATATGTTTTAATAGGGAATTTATACTCTTATCTTTATGTTATGGTTATAGAGAAGTAAGGAGAAAGAAAAAAAAATCGCCATCTATCTCCCTCTTGCTTGTCTACTCATGTGTGTGTAAAAAAGTTTGCTTGTAATAAGGAACTTAAGCTCACCCTCTCCCTTGCATTCATCTCACTCCTCCCATATAACAAGGACATACAAAGATAGGGGAGGGAAGACACTAAAAGTGCATTGCCTCTATATATGTTAACCAAAGTCTCATGCCATGCCACTCGGAGTTACCTTCTTCCTTTGGTACTTTCTTAAGGCTTGGAATGTTATTAGACCATATTTCTCCAAACCTTTCATGATGGACAAGTTTACTTTAGAAATTTGTGAGCTATTCTTATGGATCTTGAATGTACATAAAAGATGGGGAGGGTTTCCTTTACCTCTAGTAGTAGAAATAGAAGTCTCCCCCTGCTTTTTGTTACTAATGCTACTAATTTGGCAAGACACCCTTCCTCGGTATGGCATTTATAGATATGTGGTACTCTATGGAATTTCGAGAAACCTTAAAAAAACCCTTGGTTTCACGTGATAATAAAATAACCAAGAAAATGTTTCACATATAGAACTTCTGAAACCCTTAGTAATCTTGATGAATTACCAAGGTTGAATTAGGGTGCACACTTGAGCCATAGTAGCTTCCTATAAGTTTACGTGAACAAGAAAAAAGCACCATTTTTTGTTTTTTTTTGTTCAGCTACAGTGTAGTTTTTGAACTCAAAGTATTATTCTCTTTAAATATTTCTCGAATTCTAAGCTAGCTACATAGATTTTTGTTTTTTGAGTTGGGGTCTAACAAGGCCTTAGAGTGCCTCCCATAGACTTGAACAAAGAAGTACTAGCTTCATCACTTCCAAACTAGCTACGTAGCCACCTACGCCCAAGGTACTTACTATTGCAGTGGAGAGGAAGGTAAAAACACACACACACACGCACACACGCACACACGCACACAGATGCAACAAGTAGGGAGAGATAGAGATAATCATAACACTCAGAGTAGATTGATAAGAATGAGTCAAGTACAAGTGAAGTGACATGATAAGGTCACTTACATACACTCATGAGAGTGCGTACACACTCTTGGGGTGAAAGACCTCCTAAGGAGGGAAAAAGTGCCCCGGCCCATTATTAGCCTATGTCCACACATCACTATCATATAAATGGCTACAAATCCTCCTTGTAGTGATGATGTGAACATGTACAAGGTTCATGTGGCTTATCAATCCCCAAATGCCAATAAGCCCAAAGCTTTATAAAAAGCTTAGAACTTCTCCTGTGAGAGAGCATTCGTGAACATATCTGTCACATTGTCATCTGTAGAGACATAAACCAAGCTAATCTCTCGTGCACAATGAGACTCTCCTTAACATAATATGATAATGCATCTTAATCTGCTTTGTGCGAGCATGAAATAGCAAGTTCCTCACAACAGCTCTAATGCACCTCAATGTGCTTTGTGCAAGCATGAAACAATAGGTTCCTTACACTGGCAATGGTTGTTAGTGAAGATGGAGGTGGGGGACTGTTGTCCACAACACCAAGATTTGCCAAAAGGCATCTGATTCATTTGCACTCTATAGTCCCTTCTACTATGTACATAGCTTCACGACTCGAATGGTCACCATTGTGGCTACTTCTTTGTTAAGCCATGATATATATAAATCACTAAGATGAAAGCAAAAGTCACTAGTAGACACTAGTGTGTCATAACATCCAGCCCAATTAGAGTCACTTAAAGCATGCATCTGAATATTACCCCTCTTTGCATAGAATAGCCCAAGGGACTAAGTTTCCTATAAGTATTGGAATACTCGCTTGGCAGCTTGCCAATGCTTACTTCTGGGACTATGCATAAACCTGCTCAAGTGAGAGACCCCAAATTGAATGTCTAGTCTCATATTGCATAGATGGATGAGGCACCCAATAGCCTATTGATAAAGTAATGCATAAAATGGTTTAATTGCATCATGGAGGTTGAGCCTAGCACCTATCCCTAATGGTGTAACAATATGCTTCTTTTACAATCTTCAAGAAGACCAAAGTAAGCAGCTTTGTTATGTACTTTGACTACAACATTACAATACTATCATCACACTGCATAAAGTGTGCCCAAATAATAATACAACGAGCTCAAATTTGTCATCACACCGCATAAAGTGTATGCCCAAATAATAATACAACGAGCCCAAATTGGTCATCAAATGACACACACAATTCAGACTTGAAGGCTAAAATCTTCTCCTCATTAGGGCTTATGAGCAGTATGTCATCAATGTATAAAATGACGATCAAAAAATAATCTTTATTGAAAGTATATGTTTATCTTCTCATAACATGATATGGGAGCTTGCTTAAAGACATACAAAGCTTTTCTTAACCTCCATACTTTAGACTCCTATCTCTTCTCAATAAAACCATGAGTTTGAGATACATAAAACTCCTCATGTAAGTCCCCATTCAAGAAGGTAGTCTTAATATTCAGTTGCTTATATATTCTAACCACAAGGTAGTCTTAATATTCAGTTGCTTATATATTCTAACCACAATGTGGTGCCAACATAATAATAAGCCTAATTGTAGTCATACGAGGTGTGGGCGCAAAGGTCTCATCATAATCTATGTCCTTCTCCTAAACATAACCCTTTGTAATAAGCCTTGCCTTGTAGATCAACACTACCATCAGCTTTATGCTTAAGCTTATAAACCCAATGGCCTTTTTACCACATAAGGAAAATTTTTCAAATACCAAGTGTCATTTTTAAGGATTGAGTTATACTCATCTTGCATGGCCTACATCCAATGATCATTTTTGTGTGCTTCAGATCCTCTTTATTGTATATACTAGTAATGAGAGCATGATCCACAAAAGAATAAGATGCATAATGAGAACCTACACGTGTCCTACTAGGCAAAGGAGCATCCAAGAGTATGACAACCATTTTGGCATACTCTTGGATGCCTATGTGGCTGCTCTTTTCTCATCCACTTCATCATTCACAAGTGCTTCATCAATAGGATAATTTGTGGCTCAAAATTTGAATTGATTTTCAGCCAGTATGGGTTTATTTGCAGCACCTTGTTGGGCATTCATTTGCTCCACATATGACTACCTGACATTATAGAAAGGTAAAAGTGTATCAAAGATGTCTTGTGAGCATATATTTTGTTGTTTTTTGCATAAAAGCATGGGCTGAATTGAGTTCTCAACAAAGACATCATCTCTTCTCACCAAAATCCACCTTGTGGCCAGATGCTAGAGTCTATACCCTTTGCTTTTTTAGCTATATCCCACAAAAGTGCATTTTATCGCCTTATCATCTAGCTTATTGCATTATTGCTTAGGCATAAGAGCATAAGCAAGACAATCAAAAACACGCAAATGAGCTAGAGAGAGCTTCTTGCCATTCTACGCTTCACAAGGAGTAATTGTCTACAAGGCCTTAGTAGGGCATCTATTTAGCATATAAGTGGCATACATAAATGTCTCTAACTAGAAAACATGAGGCGAATCTTGGCTTTTAACCATACAATATGCCATCTCCATGAGAGATATGTTCTTCTTCTTAGCCACACCATTTTGTTGAGGTATGTAAGGCATTGTGCATTGATGTTTTATGCCTCTTTTAGCATATATGCATGAAACACCTTTGACATATAATCCCTCCCTCGATCTATAGGAAGGGTGCCAACTTTACATGAAGACACATTTTTAGCCATAAAAATAAATTGTCTAAAGCATGTAAAAACCTTTAACTTTGCTTTCAACAGAAACACCCAAGTGTGCTTAGAGTAGTCATCAATAAAAGTCACAAAGTAGCAATATCCCCCGATTGATGATGTCCTCATAGGACCACATATATCACTATGTATAACCTATAATTTTTGGATAGCCCTTTTACTGATCTATCTTTCGGGAATGATGCCCATTGCATCTTGACTATAATGGCAACCCTCACTTACATGTTTGATAGGGTAACAAATTGTAGATGTAGTAAATTACAACCATAGTGTGTGCCCTTTTTCTTAATGCTTTTCAGACAATTCACCAACATCACATACATGAAAATGGAAGGCAAAAAATAGACAAAATGGATCAAAATGATATACTTAAGTCTAAATTATACATAAATATAAGAAAACAAAATGTCACTTGTAGTACGTAATTTAAATAATATGTCCATATGGCTTGAAGGTTTACATATATGCCTACTGTCTTATAAGCATATGGAAACAACTCTTGTAGGTAAAATCAAGACCTTGCATGCACATTGAAGCTGCAATTTCAAGGGAGGAAAGCAAATCATGCTGAGAAGTAATGTGCTTGCTAGGACCACTATCCAAATACCATACTACATCATAAACATAAGGGTCATAACTGTAGTGCATAATAAATGCCCAATGATCTTATGTATAGTTCGCTGACTCCTTCTTTTGAACACTTGGTGTTGATGCATTAGCAGCCATGCTTGACTCTTTCTTCTTCTCCTTCTCCATCCTTTTTTCATCATTCATTGATATAATGGCTTGGATTCCCGACGATAGTTACATTTATCTTTCTTCTTAGGCTTATCGTCCCCCTTCTCATCATCCTTGTCAGAAGATTGGGCTGATTCTAGCCTTTGGCTTATAGCCACCCTGAGAAAAGGCTTTACCTTTGCCTTTCAGCTTGATTTCCCACATGTATACTAGTTTGGTTTTGTTGAGATTGCTCTTCTTGCAAGAGCATTGCAACCAACTCATCAAACTTAAGGGAATTGGGGTTACCATTCATCATGAGTCAAAGTGTGGATGCAAAACCCTGGTATGAATATGGTAAAGGTATGAGAATAGTAGACACCAATGAACTATCTGGATAGGCCTCATCAATACATACAAACACTGTTCCCTGAGATCTTTGATCCTTGTGAGGAACTCATCCATTAAATTTCTCTCATTCATATGCTCGGACTCTAATTGCTTGCACAAGTAGCCCACTTGTGCCTTGTTACGCACCTGGTAAAGTGTAGCAAGTGCATCCCAAAAGTGTCACCAGTGCATGTGCCTATGCATCCCTGCCATCCCACCTAGCTTGTTTCATTTTACGAGGCGTGGAGGCCGACAGTTACATTTGAACTAGTGTCACCATCCAAAGTACATGTACTATCCTGTGTTGGCGAGACAGTGTATGCCTCAATGCCAATAACAACATTGAAAAACCCTTTGGCAGTCAATACATGACACTTCATATAGAACCACAACGGGTAGTTGGTCTCCTCAAGCTTATCCCAGGTGGAAAGCATCCCAAAAACATCACTGCTTGCCATTTCAACTTAAATCTCCGACACAAAATGTAAATACCCCAACTACCTGGAGGTAATGTCAATGCTCCACTAAATGCAACCGATATGGCTGCTGCCAGTAGATCACTGATGAGATGAAAAACTTGCAAAGTTTATGAAAAATGGCAGTGTAGAGTGTAGAAATACTACTAAGCAGGAATGCAAAAATCGACAACAATGATGATGACGCTTGTCGAAGCTGTTGATGAGCTCGAAGATGTGATGAAATGCTGTAGGTTTTTTGTGTTTAATTTTCCTAATGTTCATTGCGGGCACGCTCCAATGAGAGGTTGTGGGACCCATTGGTGATGGTTGCATTATGGACCTGCAATGTTGAAGCTCAAGTCAAGTTGGCCTAGTGTGCAGTAGGAGGCGAACACCAACCTAAGTGGCCCTCCTTCTGGCTCAGCCCCAACTCCTTGCGCACAGTGGTTGAGATAATATTTACTCGAGACCCGCCGTCCACAGTTGCTATTCTCCTCCTCATATCCACAGTTGCTATTCTCCTCCTCATATCCACGCATAACAATTTTCTTAATGAAATGACTAGACTATGCCATGCAACGAATGTCCGTGTGGAGTGAGGGAGGCCGGCCAGCCAGGGATTGTGTTGTCCGGACATTCACGAAAGGGCGCAGTTCAGCCTGCACGCACAGATGATGTGCGAAAGGCAAGCCAGTCCACCATCTACGCATGCGTTTTCCTGCACGATGCAGGCGGAAAAGGAAGTCTCGCATTCTCCGTTGCTCGTTCCCATGGCTAGTGGGGGAGCTGACTCGGCTATGCGATGCAGGGCGGGTGGAGCAGGCGATCCGGATGGCGGAGCATCAAGCGCCACCGCTGCCCAGGGACGCCATCTATCCTCTTCTGCGCGCTATCGAGGCCAACAAAGCCGCCCTAGGCCCGCTGGGCCTGGATGCAGGCACGAGAGTTCAGTCCCTCCTGCTCAGCAGTGGACTCCTCTCCGTCGCCGCCCTCGGGGACCACCTCATCAGATTCTTCGCCTCCTGTGGCAGCTTGCCCCACGCACACCATGCCTTCTCTCACATCTCAAAGCCCACAGTTTACACGTGGAGTGCCATCATTGGTGCTCACGCCGAACTCGAAGACCCCCACGGGGCCCTCCACTTGTACGGCCAAATGCTGCAGCAGGGGTCCGTACAACCTGACAGAGTGGTGTACCTATCTGCCCTCAAGGCATGTAGCTTCATAACTTCCCCTCATTGGGGCATGCTCATACATAATCACATCATCATGTGCAACTCTGCAGTGGCCTCTGATGTTGTCATTGGAAACACACTTGTCGACATGTATTCCAAATGCATGAGCTTAGATGAAGCTCGCACGGTCTTCAACAAGATGCCGAAGAGGACCATTGTATCATTTGGTGCAATGATCACAGGGTATGCAACACACGGGGACGGTCTTCTCGCCCTTCAAGTTTTCGAGGACTTGCAGCAAGAGGATATGAGCCCTAGCAAAGTCACCTATTTGAGCACCTTGAAAGCATGTGGCAGCATCAAAGCTTTAGGCTATGGCCGGCTCATACACCAGGAGATCATCAGAGGCGAGTTTAATTCAGATGTTCCACTATATAATAGTCTTGTTGATATGTATGCCAAGTGCGGCAGTATACAAGAGGCTTATAAGGTATTTGATGATATGCTGACTAGAACAGTGGCTTCATGGGGAGCAATTATTGCTGGATGTGCCCAACAAGGGGAAGGCTTGGTTGCATGTGAACTGTATGATTCAATGCAGCAGGATGGCGTAAAGCCAGACATAGGCATCCTATGGTGCATTGTGAAAGCTTGCACTGACTTAGAAGATAGAGAAAAAGGAAGGATTATCCATGAACAAATCATTAGAAGCAGATTCGAGTCTGATTTACTTATTTCCAATACCCTTTTGGATATGTATGCAAAATGTGGCTGCCTGAAGGAGGCGCGTAGCGTGTTCGATAACTTAACTATTCGTGATGTAGTTTCATGGGGTGCAATGATGGTTGGCTATGCTGGGAATGGTGAGAATCAGCTTGCTGCTGAACTTTTTGAACAAATGCAACAAGAAGGGGTGGAAAATCCAAATGCCGTGATCTTTTCCTGCATCCTTAAAGCATGTGGTAGCCTGAAGGCAATAGATCAGGGCAGGAGAATACATAAGCAGGTTGTATGGTGTGAATGTGAGTCAGATATGGTAATTGCAAGTGCCCTTATCGATATGTATGTCAAATCTGGGAGCATAGAGGAGGCATGCAATGTGTTTGACAAAGCAGAAAATCGAGATGTGGTGTTATGGGGTGCCTTGCTTGCAGGGTATGCTTCACAAGGGACAACTTCTCCTGCCCTTGAACTTTTTGAAAAGATGCAAAAAGAAAACATTGATCCAAATGCATACATCTACTCATGTATTTTGGGGGCATGTGGTAGTATAGGAGCAGCAGTACAGGGCAGATTGATACATAATGAAATCATTAGAAGTGGACTTAACTCAGATACAATCACTGGAAATACTCTCGTTGATATGTATGCGAGATGTGGGAACCTAGATGAGGCTTTCAGAGTTTTTGAGAGATTGCATGATCGAGATGTTTTCTCTTGGGGTGCAATGATTGCAGGTTATGCTTGGTCTGGGAACGTCAAACTTGCAGTACATCATCTGGAACAGATGTGGCAACAGGGGTTGAAGCCATCTGATGAAAATTTTACCAGTCTTCTTGCTGCTTGTAGCCATGCTGGCCTGTTGGAAGAAGGCAACTGGTACTTCAAATTCATGACAGATAACTGTGGTGTCACACCAAGCATTGAGCATTACAGCTGCATGGTTGACCTTCTTTGCCGTGCTGGACAGCTGAATGAAGCAGTAGATTTCCTTCAAACTATGGCAGCAGGATCCGATACTGTTTTTTGGAGGTCTTTCCTTTCTAGCTGTAGAACATTTGGCAACATTGAGCTTGGTAAGAATTGTTTCGATCAAATGGTAAGGGTGGATCCCCAAGAAGCTGCAGGCTATGTCCTCATGTCAAGTCTATATGCCGATGCTTACCTGGGGAAGGATTTTAAAAAGACTTTTGAGCTGAGGAAATGTGTGGCGGCATGGAAAGAACCTGGAAGGGCTTGGATCGAGGCTCATAAGAAGGTGCACGAGTTCGTTGTTGGAGCAAAAAACCAGCTGCATAGTGATAGTCCTTGTGCTAAGCTAAGACGATTATATAGAGGCTTGAAGAAGAAGGGATACTTGCCAGACTTGGATCTGGTTTTGTGTCCTATGGAAGATGATGCTGCAGAAACTATCGTGTGAGCACAGATTGGCCATAGTGTCGAGGATTTTAGTACACTTCAAAGCAATCCACTCAATCAAGATGTGCACTACAACACCAGCATGCCTATCTTCTGGGCATCCAACATTTAGGGCATGAGGTGCAGCAGGCTAGTGTGCACCTATCATCTTTATACACACAGACTGCTATGGTGATCTGTTGTTGTGTTTCTTGCTAAAAATGGTGAGTTGTTTACAGGTTCACATAGGCCACTTCTTCATTTAAATAGAGTACGTTTGATAGCAATTGCTGTCATTTGTTTCTTGACTAAGATCTGGCTTTAATGTGAAATTTTATGTCAACATGTAGGGATTCACTTCCCCAGCTGGGGAATGCAGTGGGATAGCTGCTGGGGCAAGGGCCTGCCAATGGAAAGCTTGTGTTGTTCAAGAGGTACAAAGAGACATGGAAGGACAATTGAGTATGGTGTGGTTGTATGCCAAGATTGTTTGCCTTATAGACGACTTATTGCTTAATGAGGTAGTCTCATTTGCCAATACTTTTTAAACTGCTTTGTAGATGTGCATGCATTCCATTCGTTTGGTCAAAAAGTATTGGAAGAGAGCCTTTTCTATGTCAAGGCAAGGCTTTGCTCATCTCCCAAGTTCATTTCGGAAAGTTCATCCTTTCGAACCCAACCACTTTTTTGCATGTCTCTCATGCGCTTCTTCCACACAACAATCAATGCTTCAACCTCTGTTGGAACCTCAGCTTTGCAAATATGAGAATACAACACTTTTACAAGTCCTATTAGTCATGCAGCATTGTCCCAACTCTGCTACACAAGAACTAAGTTGAATTCAAAAGAAAGTTCCTTGCATATTAATTGTAGATTGATTGAATTTATTTTTGCATGAGAGAGAGAGAGAGAGAGAGAGAGAGAGAGAGAGAGGAACCAATGATGATACAATATGTGTAAGCACTTATTAGTGCGGTGGAAGATGCTAGAGCATTCATTGAGTCCTAACAAAGCATTTTGTAAATTGAAAGTGCAAACTAACAAGTGTGATTGTCATAGAAGGTGTCGCATGTTAGAGGCTAATAGGAATCAAGAGCTATCTCTGGTGATGATAGATATGAGAGGAATCCAAACTCATGGATTGCCATAAGGTAAAAAATCGTCCTTTGTTGTGGAGAAGAAATGTATCACTCAATGTGGCATTGCCTTGGGAATGATCTTCTTTGCTGAGGGTTTGGTTTTCGATGCAGTGTAGTGTGCATGTCATCCGAGAACATATATAGCAACAACTAATTGTCTAGAGGTCACAGTGGTTGATTCTAAATCTACCACCTCTTACAAATTTGGAGTTGATATACTCAAGTTATGCCTTTCCCACTAAAGGTAGATTTGAACGATTGTGACATCTATATGCTAGTATCAACCTTTTAGTGGGGAAGGCATAACTTGAGCATATTAACTCTGAATTTGTCCTAGGTGGTAGATTTAGAATCTACTTTTCAAGGGCTTTCCGATGTGGGGGTTTTAACGTAAAATATATAAGGTTTATTTCATGACTTTTTTAAAAAAAAAGTGATGACATGGCTCTTCTTAGAGAGTCTCTTTTTAGTCCAAATTTTTACTAATAATTTGGCTCATCTCCTCGTAAGTCTGGGCTTATTTGGCTCATCTGTTCTCAAGTCTCCTTGCTTGAGAAAAATGCGAAGCTTGTCAAACTATGGTGTTTCTTGTTTCTTCTAAGTACTCACTGAGTCCTCCATCCAAGTTTGGGATTATTTGGCTCAACTCTTTCCAAGATTCCTCGCTTGAGATTATTTCGTTGGAAGCTTGTCAAATTGCGGTGTTCTTGTTTCTTTTGAGAGTCCTCCATGATTATTTGGCTTATCTCTTTCCAAGACTCTTCGCTTGAGGTTGTCTCGATGAAAGCTTGTCAAACTACAATCTTTCATGTTTCTTTTGAGAGTCCTCCATCCAAGTTTGGAATTATTTGGCTCATCTCTTACCAAGACTCCTCACTTGAGATTGTCTCGATAGAAGCTTGTCAAACTACAGTGTTCCCTATTTCTTTCGGGAGTCCTCCCAAACTTGGATAGGTAGTGCATTCAAGTTTATACCTAACATGCTTGGTCATGTAGTAGTTTTGCTTGTACATGGTTTCATGTTGTTGGGTGATCATACCATGGGTTAGAGTTGGGCATATATTTAATCTAATCAATGGTTTGCTCGTACACAGTTTAATGTTGTTGGGTGGTCGTACCATGGATTAAAGTTGGATACAGGTTCAATCTAATTAATGGGTTCAAGGGTAGTCAACTAATTTGAACACATGGGGCCAGGTTTAAAATCGATGGGTTTACACTAGTACAAGTGATGTGAGTCAATGAGTTGGACCACGGGTTTGATTGTGGTTAACAATTTCAAACTAGCAATAGGGGGCAACAGGCATGAGAGTCCCAACTATTCGCTCTATAATATCCATAATATAGGGTTGTGGTGATTTCCTGCATTGCCTTGTCATCTTGATGGCTTGGGTGTTTGCTTGGATGTGAACATTATTGTGGCATCACTGTGATTTCTCACAAAAGTTAGGTCCACTGACTAACATCGGACAAAGTTTCACATGCTCCTACACAAGTAGCAGCACAAGCACGAATCAATTAAAAGAAGCTCTGCTAGGGCCACGACTAACCTTGGGAGATCTTAGTGAGTCAGATCACTTTTCCTTCTCAAGTGACGATTCTTGGTTCTAGGAATTCATTCCTAACTAGAAAACCTAAACTTCCAAAAAAAGGAAATAAAATGTCGCAGGAACGCGTGAATCCTTTCCTTGAGATCCCTGGTGAACCCCCTTGGAAAACTCTAAGCGAACCAATGCCACGTGAATGGGCAAGAATCCTAGAGGACACTACAATATTGAAAAGACACTACATGGCTTCCTTAAGCAAGCATGTGTATATGGATGAAGCCCATAGGGTCTTTAATCTAGTACCTTGTGAAGGATCTTGCAATGAACCCCTTGAATCTGTAGTTTTCAAGATCAAAAATCCTGATTTGGGATTCTATTTTTACAAAGACATTTGGGAGAACAGGTATCTTTCTTTTGAAGAACTTGAAATCGAGCAAGTCACGATTGAGCTTATAGCCAAAGCTCGTGAATTCTAAGTTGTACCCGACTCCGTGTAAAGGTAAAGAAGTTGTGCAAGAGACACAATCCAAGGCACCTGGGGTATTGGTGCAACCAGTGGATTTCCAGAGTTTACATATACTCCAAGATGCAACAACGCTGAGTATGCATCTGCACCGCCAGTTAACGAAATGGTATGAGGAGGGAATTCACATCGAGGGAGAGAAGGGACTTGTTCCATACTCTTATGTTCACACAACGGTACCTCCTTTCTCATATGGTGAGTTTACCTTTGCTCCTACCTTTACAGCTAGCACGGGACTACCTACCACATCTGTACCAATCCATATGACTCAACCTATTGGGAGTGGGAATGTAGACCCATTATACGCTACCCGTGTTAAATTTGCAGCAATGTGATGAGCTATGGTGGATCAAATGCTAGAATCAACATCATTAGAAAAGAGATTAGACGATAATTAAGACGTGATTAGTGAACAATTAACTGATAGCTTAATGTAGGCATGGATAATAAAAAACCAGCAAATTTTCATTAGGCCAATGCCTCAATTTATAGAGTTTACATCCAAGCATCTAATCCCACTGATTTCTCCTTGATTCACTCCACCTCTTTTGCTTGATTCTCTCCACCTCTTCCCAGAATATCTCCACACCTCCTAAATTTCCTCATGCTACCCTTTAATCTCTCCCAGTAGATACTTCTCACCTTTTCACAGCTTCTCTCACATTTACAGATTCTCTTTTACAGCCTCTTGCTAAGGGCTTGTTCCCGCACACACCCTATTCACTTGTATATTTCAACACCTCTCCTCAACTGAATACTCCTAGCACACCTGGACCCTATACCAAGTTTCCCTCTTACTTGATAGTCCGCGACCAGTGCCTCAAGTCCCTAAACTCATAGTCCTTGACACACTCTCTCTCTATGTGTCCAAGGCTACTACAAGTGGCCGTGACCTTAACTAAAGTGCTCACACGTACATCTACCACATGGCCTACATCATCGGTGGCTCAAAGTTGGTTTTACTCTGTTGGGGCAGGTTACATTGGGTTGTGGGGTTTCTCTCTCTCTCTCTCTCTCAGAAAAGATGATCTGACTCCACTTCCTTAGGAGCCTCCATGAAGTTTGCCGATGTCGTTCCTTCTCCACTGGGTTTGCTGTAACAGTCTCTTGCCATGTGTCCTGGCTTTCCACAGTTGTGGCAAGTGAAGGTCCTTCCTCCTACTTTGCCTCTTCCTCGTCCTCGTCCTTGAGAGAATCCTCCTCGGGTGAAGAATGTTTTTTCTTCTCCTGCTGTTGAGTCCAGCCATTTCTTCTCTTTGACTTTGGTCTCTTGCTTTAGTAGAGCTCCTTCTATCTCGTGCAGCTTCAATTCAGGTACATTCTCTAATGTTGCTACAATGTTTTCATATTCACCTTTGTCCACACTCTTCAGAAGCACTACTAGTGCCTCATCATCTTCTACCTTTTTGCCAATGGTGGCTGATAGTTGTTGCTTAATGCTTTTATATTTGTTCAAGTGTGTGATTAAAGGTTCACTTTCCTTCATATCTAGTTTGTAGAATTGCATTAACAGATTTATCTTTGAATTTTTTGCTTGAGTGCCAAATAATTTATTGAGTTCATCCCATGCATCTTTTGCCCATACCCTGTGATGTGATGAATGATTTCATCATTTAAACTGAGTGCGATAAGTCCTAATGCTTTCTCATTCCTGCTCTTCCACTCATTTTTCCCTCTCACCTCTCTGGGCATTCATCTCTTCCCTCGACTAGCCCCCACAGATTTTTCCTCATGAGCAGATACATGGTTTTTGTCTGCCATGTGTAAAACTGCTCCCCATTAAGTTTGGCTATCTCTTGTGCCGTACTCATGATGATGTGAAGGGGGTCTTACCTCTTGATCCAATTTCAAGATTCAAGGGCAATGTCTACCCTTTTACAACTCAATCTGGTATTTAGTTGATGATTTTAACAGATTTATCAGCATAAATTCACCAGAAATTAGATTAAACCAAGGGTAACAAATCTGTACGGAATGGTTGGAGTATCAAACCATCTCTGAATTGCAATCTGAAGTTATAGGGATCTATATCAGATACCCAATGGTTAATTTGAACTCTCAATTGTACCAAAATACAGTGATTAGTACTGATTGATTAGCAAATGAATCCTCTATTTTGTGTGCAGAAAACAAAGTATGCAGGGAGTCCTGATCTGGGACCTTAGAGTTCAAATGAGCTCAAATCCTTTCAAGGCCATCAATAGCAATTAGTCTAGTAGAAGATTAAGCCAAGAAACACAAGATTTGACCAAACATTGAATGCTTAATCTCTGTTTTACGAGTCACCTCCTACAGATTTGATGAAGAGCTTGGATCTCACTCTGTAGACTTGATCAAATAAAAAACTATCTTCACCAGCTTGTAGAGCACCCTTGAAAACCCCTAGGGCCAAGAGGAATTAGAGCCATTTCATCTGGTGCAGTTAAGAACTCTAATTCTCTTCAGAAAAAAGGCACTTGCGAATTAGCAAAACGATTTGTGTTGATGGGCTAGAGCATGGGGCTTGTGGCTATGTGTGGCTAAAATCTTGGAGGCTGTTGTTAAGCCTGGAGGGAGATCAAGCCCCTCCACTAGCTAGGGGTGCAGAGAGCTTGTTGAAAAAGAGGTAAAAATCTTAATTATCTACTAATCCTAATTAGCTAAGTGATTAGCAAGATAATGGGCTCATAAGATTGATGGATTCTAGGCTAGGCTCTGATACCATGTTAAATTTGCAACAATGTGATGAGCTATGGTGGTGGATCAAATGCTAGAATCAACATCATTAGAAAAGAGATTAGATGATAATTAAGACGTGATTAGCTAATAGCTTAATGTAGGCATGGATAATCAAAAACCAGCAAATTCATATTAGGCCAATGCTTCAATTTATAGAGTTTACATCCAAGCATCTAATCCCAGTGATTTCTCCTTGATTCACTCCACCTCTTTTGCTTGATTCTCTCCACCTCTTCCCAGAATATCTCCACACCTCCTAAATCTCCTCATGCTACCCTTTATTCTCTCCTAGTAGATACTTCTCACCTTTTCACAGCTTCTCTCACATTTACAGATTCTCTTTTACAGCCTCTTGCTAAGGGCTTGTTCCCGCACACACCCTATTCACTTGTATATTTCAACAACCCCAAGAGTTCACACTGCTCTAACGGGTGGTTTTCAGATTGTGAATGTACATGCACGAGAAGGACTAAATGCATCAATTTCTAGGGTCAATACAACTCCTCCAGCAGGGATGTTATCAACAACCGATGATGCCATAAGAATGGCCAAAGCTATTTCTAGGGCAATAGCAAGCAATAGGGAACTAGCTGCCGAATTTCACTTGCGTGCTCCTTTACCTCAAGAACGTGAGCGAGATAGGACAACATCCAAGGTTTGGAGTGTGTCAAAAGCAATGACCAAGTTCAGTGGCACGGGTGATGCCCATGGTCATATTGAAACTTTCGAGCAAGTAAGTGAAGCGTTGAGTGTAAATGACGATCCTACAAAGATCGGAGCATTTGGCTTCACACTTGAACAAGATGTAGCTAAATGGTTCTAGACTTTGGAACCAGAAAGCAAGGCTAAGGCTACCTATGAGACTTGAAACAATCGAAACAATCCTTCCTTATTGCTTATACAAAAATTGGAGCCAAATGGAGTTCTGTTAACAGTCTAAAGCAAAAGAATACTGAATCTATAAGGGAATACATCAACTGAGAAAAGTACTTGTATAACCGTTGTGCGCCTGAGGAAAGGCCCAGCCAGACCCGGTTGATCTCCTTATTCCTAGAAGTTTTACAGAGCAAGAAGCTTAATGATGCCCTCTACGCTCGAAGACATAGGACGTTCAATGAATGTTCCTTAGATGCCATTGATTATGATGATAATTTAATGGGACCTCCAAAGGAAATTAATGGTTTTGAAGTATCATTCAATACCTAGTCTCACGCCTCCTGGCTATACCATGGTTAACTCCGAGGAGTATACCACCTTGTTAAATATGATAGCAGCCAACAAAAGCAAGGACATCAACTCCTTGACTTGGAGAGCCCCACTCTCTTGCTACGCTTGAAGAGGTCCACATATAAAAGCCGAATGTCCTAACAGAGCATATAAGGATGCTCCTATGGTTGTTACTCCTACTGCTTTGAAGAGGTGGTGTGTAGGGTATGGAGTAGATCACCTACTCAAGGATTTTCCCTACAAACACAATAGTCCGCCGGTACTAGCGATCCTTCGAGGCAGACTACTGGCTTGAATTTGATGTGCGTACTCCAAAATCGAGATGCTGAATAATTTGTTCTAAGTCGTGTCCACGTTGTGACTACAAGGGCTCAAGCCCAAAATACTAAAACTAGGAATATGGAAGCTTCGACTTCCAAGAGTACTAAGAGAGGAATGGCGAAGAGAAAGAAATCTATGACGGTTGGCAATGGAAAGGACAAAGTAAAAATTACGGATGGAACAAGTTCATCATCTAATGAGTCTCTTCCTTTGATCCTGAGGATGAGGACTTGCGATTTGTGAAAAAATCAATGGAGAATAGCTTTGAGGCTCACCCTCAAAAGCTTTCTAAGAACCTTCTGAAGCCATTGAGATGGTTCAAAGACTCAACAAGAGTTGGAAAGCGTTTATGGGCCAATTAGGGCTCCAAAACCAATTCCTCCACCTCCACTATCTGTCATTCTTGAGTCACGAAGTGAAGTCTTGCATAAGGATGATGAGGACTATGCAACGTTGATAGTTCCAGACTTTGAGGAGTTAAACCTCTTTGAATTGCCCAATGACGGCAATGCCGAAGAAATGCCATTAGGAAATACACAAGGATAAGTACAAAACTTGATAAACCCTATTCTCGATCATCAAGATCATCCAGAGTCATGATTTTTGGTTGAATCTTAGAAATAGATCTCCTCCAAGATCTAGAGTTCCCTCTATCATCAATGCCATTGAACCTCTTGTAGGGTTAGTAAAAGGATCTATCCCCACGCTTCCTAATTACCTAGAGAGTGGTGAGGACTCTAAGGATGGGTGTGGAAAAGAAAGAGGATTCCCACTAGTAACAGCGAGATCTATGAGTTTTCCAAGGCTTGCTAGAAAGGTGAGAAATGTAAAACAGCCTAGGACATCTAACATGTTGCAATCCCTCTTGTCAACACCTATCAAGATAACATTGGGGGGATTTTTACAAGGCAATCCTACATTGTGGGGGTTTGTACAACATTGGTTAAAGAATAAATGCCCAATTGAGTCCTTGGACATGGAGTTTGAGGGAGAATTTAATATTGACAGGTATGATACTTCTGACTCTCATGATGACCAGAGTATTCTTGAGGTACCCATCAACAAACTTGGGTAGTATCAATACTACGAAGGGGAGGATACTAATGCAACCATTCCTATTTTCAATAAAGGAATTCAAGCCTCTGCCATCCTTGATGGTGGAGTTGGTGTTAGTATCGCAAACTAAAGCATGTTGGATGAGATGGGGTGAACCTCCTTTAGAACCTACAGGTGTATCAATGAAGATGGTTGATGGCTCTATTGACAAGCCTCTTGGTAAGATCAGTCACATGACTATGGGTACCTATGGTATGCGCTTTTCCCATCATTTATAATCATGGATTTCCAACATCCTACCAATTACAGCATAATATTGGGAATGCTACAAAAGAATGATACACGACTGGGGTACGAACCATATTTACCTCCAAAAGAATGAACAAATCGTTAGGGTAGATTTGGTGAGTCATAAACCCCATCCAGTGAGTCAAACTCCTTTGGAGCTGGATCGGATACATCTCATACTGAAAAGTCTACAAAAAGAAGCATATGTATGGTGTGCAAGGATAAGGCTGTGAAACTAGAAAGAAGAATCTTTGCTGAAAAGGAAAAGCTCATTGATGAGAGAATAAACATTGGTCTAAGGAAAGTTGAAGCAGGAGTTTCCGAACAACAGAAAGAGATTGCTTCTATTATGGAACCCACTTATTATGAGAACCCACTTATTATGAGAACTAGATGCAATTGTTGGCTACGATAGACATAGTTCCTAACAAGATGGCAACAAAATTCTTGAATGCGAATAATGAAATATCTCTTTACATGTTGACGGCTTCCTTGTAAGATGGTAATCCTACTGCTTTTTACCATGTTGGGACAAGTTCAGATGAGGAAATTTCTAAGTGTATTCGTAAAGCCAAGAAGAAGCTTAGAAAAATACGAAAAAGGCCACTCACTATCAACCCTATACCCCATTCAGAGCTAGAAAATGAAAAGCATTTCCTTCCGAGTATGTTGGGGCCATGGTATCCTTTGATGAATTAACTAAAACCTTAGGTGATGACCTGAACCAACTCCTTCCAATTCATAAAATAGAGGCGGCACCTTTTATTCTAATAGCTAGTTCTAAGTCTGAAGACCAAACTTCACAAAAATTATCCAAGTCTGCTAGAAAGAGAAGGAATAAACTTCTCAAGGAAGCTGAAATAGAAACGAAATGAAAGGCCCAAGAAGAAGAACAATTGGAGGAAGATGCTTCCCAGATTCGTGATTATTTCAGGAATTATAATTTGGATGAACGCTTCGTGCAATGTGAGGAAGCTCGACGAACAAAAGGCGAGGGCTCTGACCTATCATTTGAAGGCCCGGCCGAGGTTAAGAAAGTGAACATCGCAAACCTTGGTGAAGATGCCAAACCAGTTTGCATCGTCACAAACTTGACTGAACAGGATGCGAAGGATCTCATTGATCTCCTCAAGGAATTCAAAGATGTTTTTGCTTGGAAATATTCAAACATGAAAGGGGTTCCTCTTGAAGTCTGCAAGCATACTATTCCAATCATGGATGACGCATGCCCAGTGCGACAAAGATCTCATCCTATGAATCCAAATTATGCCAAATTGGTTAGAGAGGAGATTGATAAATTGATCAATGCGGGTTTTATTTATGAGATAGAACCCATTGAGTGGGTTTCTCCTATTATGGTTGTACCTAAAAATAATGGAAAACTCCAAGCGTGTGTTGACATGAAAAAGGTCAATCCTACGCGCGACGAGTAAGGATCATTATCCTTTACCATTTATTAAACAAGTTCTAGAACGAGTGGCAAAAAAAGAAGTCTATAGCTTCTTGGATGGTTTCTTGGGCTATAACTAGGTATAAATAGATCTTGCCTACCAGCATAAGACAACATTTATTACCCCATGGTGAACTTATGCCTATAGGATCATGCCTTTTGGTTTGACCACCAATGCTCCGGCCACATTCCAAAGACGTATGTGTATGGCTTTTAAGGGACTACCTAGAGAAATTTATTGAAATCTTTATGGATGACCTTGGGGTGCACTCATCTTGGAAGGAGCATTTGAATTGTTTATGCAAATTTTTCCTAAGGTGCAAACTTTATCGAATCTCTCTCAGCCCTGAAAAGTGTCAGTTTATGGTCAAACATGGCATAATCCTTGGACATAGAGAGGAATCTCCACTGACCTCAGCAAGATCAAAGTAATTCTAGAATTACTTCCTCCTACAAATGCCAAAGGAGTACAAAGGTTTATGGGTCATGTTGGCTATTACCGACAATTTATATTCATGTATGCTAATATAGCGTGACCATTGTACAAACTATTGATAGTTTTTGTCTAGACCAATGAATGCCAAGAATCCTATGAAAATTTGAAGAAGGTGCTTGTGTCAGCTCCTATTCTTCGGACTCCTTGTTGGGATGTGATTTTTCATGTCCACATTGATGCCTCTGCCTATGCTATTGGATGTATACTTGCCCAACCAGGTGAGCACAAAATGGATTTCCTTATAATCTTTGCAAGTAGACAATTAAATGAGGATGAGAAAAACTATATGACCACAGAAAGGGAAGGCGTAGGTATGGTTTATACAGTTTAGAAGTTTAGACACTATTTGTTGGCAAACAAATTTGTGTTCTTTGTAGACCATCAAGCCCTTCTCTATCTATTAACAAAGCTTGTACCACTAGAAGAATCACTAGGTGGCTATTGATCCTCATGGAATTTGACTTCTCCATCACTATGAGGAAAGGATCATCACATGTGCTTCCAGATCATCCATCCAGAGTAACCAATGGTGAATCTCCTGTAGGTGTTGACAATGACTTGCCTAATGCATGTCTATTTCAAGTAGACATAGTTTTTGAATGGAGCTTTGACATTGTGAACTTTTTAACAACTGGACTACCAATGAACCCTAAATTGTCTAAAGAACAAGCAAGAAGATTGGTAAAATTGGCAGCGTCGTATCGACTAATTGCAGGACAACTATATTGGTTAGGCAAGGACGGAGTTCTTCGTGAATGCATGCTGGAGTCTGACTATGTAGTTGTCCTTGAGGAAGCTCATAATGGACTAGACGATGGACATTTTGCCGCAGAAACTATTGCACGAAAAGTGCTTCAATTAGACCTATGGTGGCTAACCCTATTTGGTAATGCCTTAGAATTTGTCAAGAGATGTGAAGAATGCCAAAGAATTACAATTACTCTCATGGCCAGGATCGTATGCCCTTGACTGTAGTCTACTCTCTACACCAAAAGTGGGGAATCGATTTTGTTGGACCTATTAGTCCTGCAACTAAGTCCACTTGAGCAAGGTACATTATAGTAGCTACTTGCTATTGTTTAAAATGGGCAGAGACCCGAGCCACTATAAAAGCTGATGTTTGAAGTACTGCCAAGTTCTTGTACAAGAATATCATAACAAGATATGGTTGTCCACTAGAACTTGTAAAGTGATAGAGGAACCCATTTCATCAATGAGGTGATCACCTTTCTCCTAGATAGCTGAATTTATGGCTGTTCTTCATAGGAAATATTCGCCATGCTATCCTCAAGCCAATGGGGCAAGAGGAAGTACAAACAAAACTCTATGTACCATATTGACCAAAATAGTAAATAAACGTAGAAATGATTGGGAACAAAAGCTTCCAGTTGCTATTTGGGCCTATAGAACAGCCTATAAGACTGCTATTGGAATGACTCCCTTCCATTTGGTGTATGGGTTGGAAGTTGTTATGCCAATGGAATATATTGTGCCTTCTTTAAGAGTGGCAATATCAGAAAAACTTGAGGGCAATGAGATATCCGAAAGTTGTTCCAACAACTAGAACACCTTGATGAGACTAGACTTCATGCAGCCTATGAGTTGTATGTTGAAAAGCTTTGAAGAAAGAAATGATTTGATAACCACTTAAGCAAAAAAGAATTCAAGGAAAGTGACTTAGTACTGATGTACACTGTGAAAAGAAACAAACGGAAACTCAAGATGTTGAGCATGGGTCCATTTAGAATTTGTGAGCTCACTAATTCCGGCTCAGCCAAATTAGAAACCTTATATGGAATACCTTTTGACTCCTATTTAAATGGGAGCAAATTGCGTAGGTTTTATGGACCACTTACAAAAACCATGCTCACAGCAATCCATGAAGCTAAATAAAGGAAACAAGAGGAGATAGAGAAACAAAAGCTAGCTTGACTAGAAGCTAAAGCTCGTGCCGAGAAGACTAAACAATAATCTAACAGGCTATCAATTCAAACCAACCACATGGCTAGCAACAACTGGGAAAATGATGATTATATACAAGGAACAGCTTTGCCTAGGAAATCAAAATGACAAGGGCAAAACAATAGTGGATCAAGGGTTACCGGTAGGATAACATGAAGATAATTGATGAGCTTATCCGCAACCTACCCTCTATTTCAATGTCTCTTTCGGGTATAGATAATAGTATTGGACCTCCTATTGGCTTATTTTCAAAGGTTGGTGGCAAACTAATGCTTGTCCAAAGGTTCTCGATCAGTCAGTTTAAGTTGAAAGCTCAACAGGTAACTATATGCCCATATACTCCATTACATTTTACATGAACCTATAACTTTTGATGGAGTTCCCAATTTTTCAAAGCTCTTTGACATTTGGAATCCTTGTTTTTAGTAGATACCTTTTAACTATTTTATCGCCCCAAATCGAAGTTGTGGATCAAAATCTATAGCCCAAACAGGCAAGGGGTGTTTTGTCCAAATAAGGGGTAAAAGGCTCCACGTTTGGCATTTAGCAGTACTTCCTGATGTCAATTGATTGTGAGGTATTACATGCATGAATTTTACCTATTATATTTTGTTGGTATAAAATCTTGACTCATTCTGGCATGTTGTTATAGTTTGCTTCACCTCCAAGAGAGAACTCTACACATTCATCTAATGGATAAGCAATAGAACACAACCGTCGTGGGGTACTTACCAATGCTTCGATCTTGAGTTCCTTGAGGCCTCCAAGCTCACTTTGTAAAGCTCCAAACTCCAAGCTCCACCTCTACTCTGTCACCGTGGAGTCGCTTACACCATCACATAGACCAATCTCACTCTCTCATACAAGCATAAAGACACAAGCATGAAAGAGGCACAATGCTAGAATGCTCTCACTCCTCACTCTCTCACAAGCACAAGGGGAGAGCTCTCAATAGCGCAAAGGGGCCTCAATAGCGCAAAGGGGATTGTCTTCTTTCCATTGTGAGAAAATACCTTATATACAATTGGCCCTTATTCACACTCGGCCAAAACTTACTAATAACTAGGCCTTGGGTGGCCAATATCTCATAATGTACAACCTTTATAGTGCCTTTACATGACACTTATTCCTCAATTGAGGATCATGGTGTTAATCCGAATGGGATTAACATCCCCCCCTTCCGAGGTCAAAAGACCTGGTCATTGAACTCATGGCGGTAGAAATTGCGGCGAGTGGAGTTTTCTGAGTGTGTGTCGGAATGCCGAATGGGTCTTCCAGAATCCAGTGTCGATCATGTCTTCAAATGTCAGGTGCATATAAGCGCTGGAAGACATCTTAGAAGGTGGTAATACAGCATTATACCTCTGTCTAATGGCCCTTGGTTCATGTTGAATTGTAGATTCTGAGCCTCAAAGCCATCATAAGGTTCTTTAGGTTGGTCTATCAGAACCACCAATAATTTCATGAACCTTACACTGGCTACAATTTCAGGATCTAGTAATTTTCGCCAAGCCCTAATCAAATTTATTAGTTGCTGTCGTTGTGCTTGGATATTGGCAAATGTTACTGGATTGAAGATGGGAAAGTTATAGCAGATATGGGAATCCCTGTCTTTGGCGTCCTTAAACTCCAGCGGTGTCCTTCTCCTCTTGATAGGCATGTAGAGTGGATCCACGCACAGTGTTGGCGGTGCACTCATGTAAATTCTATTGTATTCAGGCATTGTTAAAAATTCTTTTCTCCATGCAGGTTGCACTCCAAAATCCGGCATGGTGCTTCTTCATTTGTGAGGATGGTGGTGTATCCACCTCTGGTGTGCACAAGATGTCGCTTCCTCCATCTTCTGTAACAATGGCTGATCATGAAAGTGACCAGGTGAATTTCCAACAAGTCTGATAGATGGGGGTTTGCAAGCCTTGTGTGTTTTGCAACATTTTCCCACAATGTTCCCTCTCCTGCCAAACGGAAGTAATTCTTCTAATTCTAGACATGTGGGGCACAGAGAGGGTATAGTACACAGTGTTTCCGTGAGGGTGTGACTGCAAAATATTCCTCTGGGATCAAGGAGTTATCTGCATAAGCACCTGGAACATGAGCTTCAGCTTTAACAATGGATTGCCTTGTTGTATGAATTCTTCATATTCTGCAGCTGTCAAGGAATCCAAAACATTATTGTCACTGTAAGGTGTGATATTATCAACTGGAGGCAAATTACGTGCCAGTGTCTCCTTGGGGGCGAGAGTGTTAGTGGGAAAATCTATTTCTGACGGAGAGAAGGTAGAGTAGATACATTTAGCTTGTGAAGAAGTAGGTGGTGCGCTAGGATATGGATTAAGGAGCCTACTAGCGATATTAGAATATACAGGGTAAGTGTTTTTGGAAAGAGAAGATGGACCCTCATCTTTGTCTTGACCCGAACTAGGGGGTGGGTGGCTAGGTTTATGAACTTTAAAAAAGTTTTGAATTTCAGGGATTTCTTCGTTAGCAACATCGGGGTAATTTATGTGAGTGGCATCAAAATTATAGCTTATGTTGGTGAGCTTAGCCTCTAAATGCTTATGTATATTATTATATAGCTTGAGTATGCCAACCGGGTGAAATAAGGTAGACTCACAAAGATTTAAATGTTGGTGAGTATTATATACTTCAAGCCACCCTTACTAATTACGCATTGATAAGTATTAGTCACAACCTCGTAGTTGGCTGGTGTCGCTGGTATGTCATCTAGAACAAATAGATTGAGTTTGTCGACACTGTTGTCCAGGATGTCTAAATTTTGTAACACATGACACCAACTACGTAGGTTGTCGCTGGTATGTCATCTGGAACAAATAGATCGAGTTTGTCGACAGTGTTGTCCAGGATGTCTAAATTTTGTAACACATGACACCAACTACGTAGGTTGAGGACTATGAGATGCAAAAGATAAAAGAAGATATCTTACGAGTTAGTTAATATAAGATCCCCCCTCAAAATGCCCATAATGATGGTTGGATCAGCATCTCGTTCAGTATTTTGTTTAATAAGGGTTAATTCTCCTAGGCCTATGTCTTCAGCTAAGTTGATGTCATATTGAAGTAATGAGAGTGTTAGTGTGGATAAAAACAAGGTGAGAGTTTGAGGAGGGGCCCGAGGAGTTATTGGCAACTGTCCCAATTCCGAGGTGTGCTCCAGGAGGGTCGCAAATCATCGGTGGGCTCCTGCCTTTGACTTCTTTCTTGTGTGGCCAGTTGGTGAGCTAGTTCTTGCATACGGATATCAGCGTTACTACTGAGTTGGTTGGAAATGGTTGTCTCCTTGACCATCCTCTCAGCATCCAGTTCCTCAAATCTTCTTGTTGTCGCCGCCTCCTATGCTCTTCTGGCAGTAACTTCTCTTTGATGGGCCTCAGTAATTCGATTTAAATGTTGTGCTACTAGTCTTTGTGTATCCTATGATTGTGCTTCCAGTTGTGATATTGTCTCTTGTCTTCTTTATGCCTCTGCTTGGTTGGTGACGATTGTCTCATTGAGGGCCTTGATTTTTTTTGCATGTGCTTTGTTAGTCTGCTCTCGTTCCTGTTTGCAGTCCTTGCACTTTTTCTTATTCTTCTTTGAGGTGGGCTGTGAGGATCTTTATTTGTTGTCGAAGCATTTCCTCATTATGCTTTGCGCCATCCTAATACACCTACATTTCCTTAGCATGCTTAGTTGTGAGGCTCGGTGTTTGTGCTATCTCTTTTTGTAGCTGCTCCTTTGTTTTCTCTAGCCTTGCATTCAAGTTAGCATTTTCCTTGATTTTTTGTACAATGGTTTGACTTAAAACTAAATTATTGCTTTCCAAGGCACTGTATCTATTTTCTCGTTCTTCTGTAGCCTATAAACTCTTTATGATTACTTCTTTATGAGTTTCCTCTACTGCCGCCAAAGCATCTTTCACACTTTGTATTCGTGCATTGGCCTCTTCTAGCTGCTTCCATAGGCTGGTGTTCCTGTCATCGTGCATCATGTGTGTTGTCAATAAATGGCAACGCCACACCTTTTGTTCCTGTTCCTAGTTGGTACTAGTAGTGACATCATCTATTTCTGTAAGGGGATCATGGAGTAGTGCGTCGAGGCCTTCTAATGTATCCTGGAGGAACTGTTGAGAATCCACATCCTTGAAAGATCCAAGTTGCAGCAGTGGCTCATTTTCATCCATCCTTCTTTGTTTGCTTGGACTGGAAGTATTTGGGGAGTGTGGCCGCTTGCTAGATTCTGCTGGATCCTCCAATTCTGGTGCTGTGATTGGGGCTTCCTTGCTTACTGGTCCTTCCAAGGAATGGCCCTTTTGTGTTTGTTCTTCAGCTCCCTCTTTTGGTATATCCACTAGTTTTGTGAATCCTTGACTGGGGAGAGGTCTTTGAAAATAAGTTGTGCAGAGCTCGTTGGAGGGGAGAGATGTTGGTGTTGTTCCTGCACAGTGGGGCTTTGTAGCTTTTCTTGGAGGGGCTCTTGGTATGTCCTGATCTCTAATGCCATTGCCGCTTCCAATTGTTGAGATTCTATTGTGACATCCACTAGTAGCCCTCTCATTCTATTGTGACATCCACTAGTAGCCCTCTCATTCTCTTGTCTATCTTCTTCTTTCGGTCCTTCTTGATTGTCTTTATGAGCTGCTATGTCTCTATTAACACTGCTTGTCCTTCTTCCATCCCTCCAGTAGATTTTGTAGGGTGGTCGGGGATTAGGGCTAGCTCCAAGCTTTCCTCTCGTTCAGATCAACTTGGCCTTGCTATCATCTATGGATATACCATTTTTTGAGACTATGTGCCCCAGTATCACACCATTCTTGACCCAGAATTGGCACTTCAAGGGGGTTTAATGATATCAGATATAATCGGCAACGTTCAAACACTTTCCTCAAGCAGGTCAAATGATCTTCCCATCGAGAATGTGCACATAAATCATCAATGAACACTTCCAACCACTTTTGCAACAAGTAGTCCTTAAAAGTTATGCACATTAATCGTTGAAAGGTCGCCGGGCATTTGTGAGACCGAACGGCATGACCTTGTAAGAAAATGTCCCCCACATAGTGTTGAAGGTTGTCTTATGTTGGTCTTCTGGGGCTATGGACACCTGATTGTACCCGAAAAACCCATCCAAGAAGCTGTACACTTTCCTCCCATCCACTCTTTCCAAGACATGTTCGGTATACGGTAATGGGTAATGGTCCTTCCGAGCGGTAGCATTCACTTTCTTAAGATCGACACATACTCTCAATTTCCCATTCTTTTTAGGCACTGAGCTTATCAATTTCCTCCTTTACAATTGTTGCATACTTTGGATTCATATTGTATGGTTTCTGCCTAATAGGCCGTGAGCCTTCCATAATTGGAATCGTATGTTGTACCACCTCTGGCGGTACCCCTTTCATTTCCTTGTAACTCCAGGCAAAACAATCCTTGTATTCCTTGAGGAGAGCAATGAGCTCTTCTTCTTCTATAAAAGTCAAATCTTTAGCAATGTATATGGGCCTTGCTTCTTCCCCTGGTCCTGCAATATTAACCTCCTTGACTTTTGTCGAGCCATCGTATGATATCGACAGCCCTTCCTCTTTTACCCTAGTGGTTGTTAGCCAGACCACCCTCCGATCATCTATTGTATAGTTCTTAAAATGGTCGAGCACTGAAAGCACATTCATTTTGTCCTCATTGTCCTTTTTGGTTTTTTCCATGATCTTCTCATCCCAATATTATGTCATATGTATCAGGTTGGCATAGGAAGTCCATGACCACAAATGTATGATAGCGAAACGTAAAAAGTCTGAACTTAACATTTTCCAAGAGCCCAATGGGTCTCGAAGATGTTCCATCAACCATCTTAACGATTAGATCTGCTCTTTTTATAACAGGTTTCTCCCAGTTTTCCCAACAACGTTTGGTAATGATGCTGACACTTGCCCCACCATCCAGGATAGCCAATGCTTGGTATCCATTATGATGAATCGGGATGGTAGCGTTCGTGTCGTCACTCTCATAGTAGCGTCCCAGTTGGTTAGCTGGTATTTTAACGACTCGCATTTCCTTTATATGCTTCAAGGGTATTTCTGCCAAGGGTGGCAGAGCCTCATCAATATTATCAGTTGGCCTTAGTCCTCCCTCGACCCATTCTTTTACATCTGTCCATAAGGTAGGTGAATTACGTAACAGTTTCCCCAAGGGCATTTGGACAGGTGTGGATAGTATAGCCACGAGGCTTCTTATATCCCTGGGTTCCTTTGATATAGAGTGTTCTTCCCATCAAGGGGTCTCATACTCTTTGAAGGGAAAGGAATGAATAGATTCTCCCAACTCATTTTCCTCAAACATTCTAGTCATTGTGTTTGTTTAGGAGTCCTCTTCAATTCCTTCCGAAATCAGGGTTGGCATGTTCAAGACCCTATTCCGGGGTAGTTCATCTCGTGTGGATAGATGGTATCCCTTACTCGAGTGGCCCTTGGCTTAGTTTTATGAAGTTGTTGGTACTCTTCGACTAAGACTTTGGCATCTTCTAGCTTCCTTATTTCTTCGTCAGCATTGGGATACTCACCAACCCCCTTTGGGGTTGCTGGTTGTTCTCCTTGCTTTCCTTGGTCTAAGCCTCCAAGGTTGATCCCTTGACCCCCTTCTTCCTTTGATTGTGTCGATCCCGTATCAATTGTATCTTCTTCGGATCCATCTTGGATTGTAACCCGTGTATCCCCTTTTCCTAATTTCTTCACTCTTCTCGTGCAGCCAGATATGGAAACAGTTGCATTCACCCAGTTCTTTCCCTTGTCTTCTGATTGAGCTTGAGCTCGTGTTAGGACATTGAGTGGTATGATCTTCCCAGATTTCACACTAATGGTACGAATGGTGGCCTAGTTAGCAGTAGAAGTGGAACCACTTGCTCGGTAGGGACAATCTTTGATCAAATGATCAATCCACATTTAGTGCATGTCAGCACTGGCATGTCATTGGCGTGATGTTATGTAGTTGGGCCACAGGGCTCCATCTGTCACCACCACTACGTGCAAAGCTAGGCACAAAAACATTTTTTAACCTGGTGAAGTTAACATTGTCCTTAGGCTTAAGGGTTCTAAACCACTAATGAGCTTTTCCCTCTAAGGTCAGCGAAAAAGCATGTATCATGTCACATCACTGACCGGTCCGCAGGTTTCACATGTAGATTCAAAAATCTCTACATGCTGGATAGGATCCCCATCCCCAGAGAATTTTTGGACAAGTTTTGAGATGATATGGGGTTTCATCTGGGAAGGTTGGGGTTCTAGAGTAGAACCTAACTCCCTGACCATCCCCCTACCCATCTCTGCTGCAATATTTAACAAGTCTGCCCTTGTGACTACATTAAGGTCCATGGCTGGATCGTTTCTAGGTCTCTGGGGAATTGCTCCTCCCCTTCCTAGACCTCGTCCCCTACCTGTATTGGCTCTTCTAGGTATCTCAGGTTCATGGACTGGTCCAGTTGTGGTACCCTGGTGGTGGGATTCACAAATAGTGGCCTCTATGTATCTTTGTGTAATTAAGAGCTCCATGTCTTGTAGGGTGATTGATTATTAACTCAATATCCTACTTGGTATAGAGTCGGTCCTCTACTTCTACAGCCGAGTTAGCTATGTTACACTCTTTGTCTCTGGTTGTAAACCCTTCCTCCATTCTGGATTCCTCGTTGATGGGTTCTAAGTTCAAAATTTCTCCATCGCTTCTACCTATAGCAATTTCAGGTTCTTTTCCTCGTGATTGGAGAGGGTTAATACTTCCTGTCTCCTTTCTCTCAGCTCTTGCCCTACGAGTATCAAGCTCTTGTTTCCTTAAGCTCAATTCTCGGAGTTGTCGTTCTACCTCACTTTGTTGGAGGTCCACAATTCCATTTCCTCAGTGTGGTGGGAAAGAATATTTGACCCGTCCTAACTGCACTTTCCATATCTCGTCTAATTCGAGGGGTTCCAGTATTTGACAGCCTAGAATTCAACGTTTGGAATGGCCCTTCTTGTCTTGGACCGAGTCTAGCGCTAGTTGACGGACCCATGCCCGCAGATTGCACTTCTTCATCATGACTAGTTTGGAGACAAAAAAATCCCCGAGCGATATCAATGATCCCACTGGACTTGGTTGGGGAGTGTGGTTTATCTCTATCCCCAACCCAGCATATCTCAGCCCTTCTTCCATGGATTCTTCACTACTGGTTTTTGCGGTGGTCAGGAATGTCAAAACACTCAAGTGTGTGCTTGCAGAATGTCATGATCCTACACTTCTTTGGTAGGAAGTTCCTAGATGATTTGATGCACTATCCTCAGGCGTAAGATCGTCTCCGATGAGTTTTCGAGATCTTAAGTGCATGTATATATAATTTAATAAGCTATTAATTAACCCAATTTAATTTAATTTTTGATTCTATCGCTCTGTTCAGGAGCGTGAATTAGCAGAGAATGTTTCACGTCGTGAAACAGCAGGACACGGTTCACGTCGTGAAAGAATGGCTCACGTCGTAAAACAACAGGAAAATGGTTCACGTCGTGAATTGTTTTCGTGCACTTTCACGTGCTCAACAATTTCCCTCCTTAAGATTAAATTCCTTCATTCAGTCAAATTCCCTTCTTTAGCCGACCCTCATAGCCTTAGTTTTTTTAATCCGTCGGTTTTGGTCTTCACGTGAAACAGTAGGATTTCTTTCACGTCATGAAACAAAAGTGTTTCACACTGTGAACTGCTTCGAAAATGGTTCACATCGTGAATTGTTTTCTTGCACTTTCATGTGCTCAACAATTTCCCTCCTTAAGATTAAATTCCTTCATTCAGTCAAATTCCCTTCTTTAGCCGACCCTCACAGTCTTAGTTTTGTCAATCCATCGGTTTTGGTCTTCACGTGAAACAACAGGATTTCTTTCACGTCGTGAAACAAAAAGTGTTTCACACCGTGAACTTCTTCGAAAATGGTTCACGTCGTGAATTGTTTTCTTGCACTTTCACGTGCTCAACAATTTTCCTCCTTAAGATTAAATTCCTTCGTTCAGTCAAATTCCCTTCTTTAGCCGACCCTCACAGCCTTAGTTTTGTCAATCCGTCGGTTTTTTGGTCTTCACGTGAAACAGTAGGATTTCTTTCACGTCATGAAACAAAAAGTGTTTCACGTCGTGAACTGCTTCGAAAATGGTTCACATCATGAAAGTCTACTGCACTTTCACGTGCTCCAATTTTTGGTAAGTTGTACCATGTCAGAGGTGTCAGGATAAGGGTTTCTATTTTTGGAATGTAATCTTGTGATTTTCGGTGAAAATCTCAACACTGATTTTGTGAGCGACTCACGGCATGAAATTGTAGGAAAATGGTTCATGTCGTGAACAACTTCCTGCACTTTCACGTGGAGTTTTCCGTAGTGTCGGCAATTTGTAGTCTTGGGTGCATAATACTTATCCAAATGATGAAAATTAGATTGTGCCAATGCTAGGGAATGAAATACAAGTTCCTGGCTCAAATAATGGTCCCTTATGTTTTGAATTTTTTTAAAAAAGAAGAAAACAACACCCAACCCGCTTCTTCACGTTGGTGTTTTTTGTGGTGCTAACATCAATCTTATCAAGAGTAACCAATGAATCCTTTCCTAAACTACTTTTCACAACATTCACAAAATTAAAACTATAACTTTTTTCTCAACCACACACATCTTATCCTTCCATTTTCCACACAATGCATTACCAAAATGCAAAGGCAACAATGAATACTATGCAATGGGAGCTGAAACTCAAAGAGTACGGAAGAAACAAAGGTGTTTCCCCAACAGAGCGGCGCCAAAAATATTATGGTTTGCTTCACCTCCTAGAGAGAACTCTACACATTCATCTAATGGATAAGCAATAGAACACAACCGTCATGGGGTACTTACCAATGCTTTGATCTCGAGTCCCTTGAGGCCTCCAAGCTTGCTTTGTAAAGCTCCAAACTCCAAGCTCCACCTCCACTCTGTCACCATGGAGTCGCTCACACCATCACATAGACCAATCACACTCTCTCTCACTCTCTCATACAAGCATGAAAGAGGCACAATGCTAGAATGCTCTCACTCCTCACTCTCTCACAAGCACAAGAGGAGAGCTCTCAATAGCACAAAGGGGATTGTGTTCTTTCCATTACGAGAAAATACCTTATATACGATTGGCCCTTATTCACACTTGGGCGCCCAAAACTTACTAAGTGAGACCGCATATTGTATATCTGGCCTCGTGTTGCAAACATAAAGAAGGGATCCAGCAGCGTGCTAGTACAAACTAGCATCAAAAGAGTCTCCTGCATCTTGAAGACTAAGTCGAGTACCTGTCTCCATAGGTGTAGCCACAGATTTACAGTCTTCAAGATTAAACCTCTTCAATAGCTTCTGTATATATTTAAACTGTAGCATAACAATGACATCATTGCACTACATAAATTGAATCCCCAAATAGTAATGCAAGGGCCCCAAATCTGACATCTCAAACGATGACTGCAAATCAGCCTTAAAGGCTAAAATCTGATCTATATTGGGTGAGCAGCACGTCGTCAATGTATAGAACAATGACCAAAAATGTGTCCTTACTCCTCTTCACATAGAGGGTACTCTCTGTTCGGCTGTTGCAAAAATCATTTGCAACCAAGTATGCATGAATCTTCTCATACCATGCTCTAGGAGCCTGCTTAAGGCCATAAAGAGCCTTTTTCAACCTACATACTTTAGACTCTTCTCCTTTCACATCAAAACCAGGAGGCTGCGATATATACACCTCCTCATATAAATCACCATTCAAGAATACAGTCTTAATGTCCAACTGATGTACATTGCACCCATGATGTGATGCCAAAGCAATGAGATACCTAATGGTAGTCATATGAGATGTGGGTGCAAAGGTCTCATCATAATCAATGCCCTTTTGTTGGGCATTCTCCTTTGCAACAAGTCTTGCCTTGTAGCGATCAATGCTACCATCTGCTTTGCATTTTAACTTGTAAACCCACTTAGTACCAATAGCCTTCTTGCCATGAGGTAGATTTGTCAAATATTAGGTGTCATTCTTAAGTATAGAGTTATATTGATCCTGTATAGCATGCATCCAATGATCATCATCTTGTGCTTCCTCAAAGGAAATAGGTTCCTTCTCATTACATAAAGTAGAAATGAGAACATGATCCACATGAGAATAATCTGCATGATGAGAACCTACAGCTCGAGTTCTACTAGGTAAAGGAGCTGCTAACTTTCTATCCCTCAATGTCTGCACAAGACATTTTGGCATACGCCTAGATTCTTCTATGGCTTCTCTCTCATCATCCACTACATCCTCAATATTTACCTCATCAAAAGGCTGATTTTGCACCTGCAAACGCTGAATTTCAGCACTTGGTTAAGCATTCAATTGCTCTACATATGGCTGCCCTCCATTAAACAAAGGTAGGAGCGAATCAAACATGTCCTGTGAGCATACATTCTATTGTTTTTTGCATGAAAGCATGGGCTGAACTGAGTTTTCGACAAAAACATCTCTACTTACCAAACACTTTGAGGCCAGATGGTAGAGTCTATATCCCTTGCTTTTTGAACTGTATCCCACAAATATGCATTTAACTACCTTATTATAAGATTCCTCCCCAGCCTCTCAAGATATCCAGTATCTTCCCCTGTAATCAAATCCCTCTTCAGAAATATAAAAGATCTTGTTTCTACCAGTTTTGGCCTAGAGAGAGAAAATGTTCTAGAAAGAGAATATTCAGATTTTAAATATTTTTGGATAGAAAAATATCTCATCTTATTAAAATAAGTTTCCCTGAAACAGAAGTTCAAAAAGATTTTCAAAAGGTGCATTAGAAATTAAGTATAATCTGTTCAAGAGGCATTATCCTGGGGGTGAAGATTTTTTCGAAATTTTAAATTAAGGTTCCTATGGACCAATAAGTTTCATCCAAATGTAGGGAGGAGATAAATGAAGAAATAAAAGAAAAATCTCCCAAAAATGAGTAAATACTCACATAAGATGAAGAGTTGACTACTAAGGACAAGGTTAATAGTTTAAAAAGAGAGATATTTAGATGAAATGATGCATTTTTGACACCTCTGCATGGGGGAATTCCCCTCATGAAGGAGGCGCCTAATTCACATGCTTGAATGAGTTTTAAACTCCCAAATAATGGGATATTTTTATCTCTCCTCTCTCCTGTTTCAACTATATCCAAAAAGTGAGCAAAACTAACCTAAAAATGGTTAAAATTTGACCAAACTGATCTGGAAAATTCTAGAATCAGTTGGCTTGGTTAGAAGCTCACTTTTTCCTATAAATAGAAGCCCTCCCCTTTTTTTAAACTCAATAGTGTTTTGCACTGTTACCCTATCTCTCCCAAGTGCCAAAAATAGTGAATTGTATTCATAATTCATCAGTTTTTCACCTTCCTTCTTCTAGAAGATTGGTGGCCACTCTTGTCTCAAACAAGAGTTGAACCCTCAAACCATCAAGCCAAAGGAAAGCTCTCAAAATTCATTAGTAAGTTAGTGATTCTTCTCTTTTTCATTTATTTTATGGTTTTTATGGTTTGTTATGCTTTTTGTCTTCTCTAAAATTGCAAGTGATGTTATGCCTCATTGCAAAAGGCATTCCCCTCTCTTTTCTAGTAAATCCAACCATTCTTTATCCTAGGTGAATGATTAATGAATAAAATAAAGTTTTTCATAATGTTTCTCTTAAATAAGTAGAAAAATATTACTTTAGAATGATTTAAATACTCTTGATGCATTTCTAATTAATTTTAGAGACTTAAAATTGAAAAATGGTCAGCCATACAAAGGAGGTTATGGCAAAATTTTTCAAAAAAATTAGAAATAAATATTATCTTTCATTATTCTAAAAGAGTAATCCTTATGGTTTCTATATTCTAAAGTATCATTTTCATGCATAGAAGATGCATTTTGATTATTTGTATAAAAGAAAATTAGTATTATTATAAAAGTATTACTTTCATTATATTTGATTTTTATGCATAAAAGTATGCATAAAAGATTATTTTTTTATTATAAAAGTGTTACTTTTATCATATTTATTTTTCATGCGTAGAAGTATGCATAAAAGATTAATTTTTATTATAAAAGTGTTACTTTTATCATATTTGATTTTCATGCATAGTATGCATAAAAGATTATTTTTTTATTATAAAAGTGTTACTTTTATCATATTTGATTTTTATGCATAAAAGTATGCATAAAAGATTATTTTTTAATGATAAAATTGTTACTTCTATCATAATTGATTTTCATGCATAGAAGTATGCATAAAAGATTATTATTTTTATTATAAAAGTGTTACTTTTATCATATTTGATTTTCATGCATAGAAGATGCATAAAAGATTTTTTTTTATTATAAAAGTGTTACTTTTATCATATTTGATTTTCATGCATAGAAGTATGCATAAAAGATTATTTTTTTATTGTAAAAGTGTTAATTTTATCATATTTGATTTTCATGCATAGAAGTATGCATAAAAGATTAATTTTTATTATAAAAGTGTTACTTTTATCATATTTGATTTTCATGCATAGAAGTATGCACAAAAGATTATTTTTTTATTATAAAAGTGTTACATTTATCATATTTAATTTTTATGCATAAAAGTATGCATAAAAGATTATTTTTTTATTATAAAAGTGTTACTTCTATCATAATTGATTTTCATGCATAGAAGTATGCATAAAAGATTATTTTTTTATTATAAAAGTGTTACTTTTATCATATTTGATTTTCATGCATAGAAGTATGCATAAAAGAGTTTTTTTATTATAAAAGTGTTACTTTTATCATATTTGATTTTCATGCATAGAAGTATGCATAAAAGATTAAATTTTATTATAAAAGTGTTACTTTTATCATATTTGATTTTTATGCATAAAAGTATGCATAAAAGATTATTTTTTTATTATAAAAGTGTTACTTCTATCATAATTGATTTTCATGCATAGAAGTATGCATAAAAGATTATTTTTATTATTATAAAAGTGTTACTTTTATCATATTTGATTTTCATGCATAGAAGTATGCATAAAAGATTAATTTTTATTATAAAAGTGCTACTTTTATCATATTTGATTTTCATGCATACAATATGCATAAAAGATATTTTTTTATATTAAAAGTGTGATTTTCATCATAAATGGTTTTTATGCATAAATGAGTGCATAAAAGATATGTTTTTATATTAAAAGTATGATTTTCATCATAAATGGTTTTTATGCATAAATGGGTTTCTAAAAGATATTTTTTAAAAGAGTGATTTTCACCATAAATGATTTTTTTATGATAAAAGTGTGACTTTTATCAGAATCGGATTGTATGCATAATTAGATGCATATAGAATCTTTATAATTAAAAAAGGATTCTCCTTAATCCTCTATTTAATTTTCACAAAAATTGGAAAAATGAATAAGTAGATAATCTGTGAGAAGAAATGCTACCGTAATGAAAAAAATTCAATAAAACTATCGAAGTCAGAGATCGAGATAAATGACTATCTTATTCCTCATAAGAAATTCATGTTTTAGAAACCTGTAAGCAAATATTTGCCCGTCGAATGAAATTTAGAAAAAGAGAAATTGAAATAGTAGCTTTCGAGAGAGATAGTTTAGAAAGAACCTTTCAGACCCAAACTCTGATTCTGACTATTGACCAAGACCTAATTCCTTCGTCAATGCCGATGTGCTCAGTTCAGAAAAAATGCACTCAAAACACCCACCGAATCTAAAACTAAGTTAAGACTTTTGATTTTGATCTGAGAATCAAGTTAATAGAATTCGAGAAATTCTGTTTGGAATTCAGACCTGGATCTAGAAGTATTGGGATACGGATTTAAGATTATTCATGGTTTTTAAACAAAAATCAAAACAAAACTTGCATAGAAACCCTGTTTTCTTAAAAGTCTGTCTTACGCTGGAGGGAGCATTTGGCATATATGTTTATCTAAGGGAAGTTCGGTTGCAACAGCTGGCGGGGAGTGTTCGAGGGATAGCTCACGCGGCAAAGCCTGCCGAGATCTTGACCATCCTCGGTATGGTTAAAATGGTGCGCTTCCGGTACGATGGGCGAGGGCCGACAAAGCGGTCCCTGAGTGAAGTGCCAGGACACCTAAGGAGGATCCTGGAGGGTTCTGACCAGGCGATGCATGGGCTCGCGGTGCCGAGGTCGAGGAAGATATTGTATGACAGACCAATGTTATTGTAATCTATCACTGGATCTCGTTGTTGACTCGCTGGTCTCAACGGAGAGTCCAGAGTGATACTGTTTTGTGAGAAACAAAGACTCAATGGAAATTTTGAAGTATGACATGTGTAACCAGTAAATTATTTGTCAATGGATTGTTTTTATTAAAGTTTTAAAGAGGAGTGTGTGCGTATCTGTTTTCTAAAGCTAAAGTTAAGAAAGACATTTCAATTATGGGTGAGTACTTATTTGGTTCCACCGATTCCAGTGGGTGGTAGGGTGGTGGCTAACCCATAGGCTGGAATCATGGAGTTTTAATAATCAAACTGAAAAATCTTAGGATTACGCTAGGCTTCGAGTAGATAGTTAATGCCCTGATAAATTTCTCGATTGAGTGGATCAACGGCTGTGCCAAATCTTGATTAGGAAAAAAGCATTGAATTGCTCAGATGATCAAATTATATCAGTGATAGTTTCCTTCTATCTAGTTTATTCAAGTGAAGGATAGTTTAGATTTTGATCTCGTTAAAACTCGTTAAGAAAAATTCAAAAAGGTGGAATCGTCTCCGCTTTCCGGGCATGGGAAATTTTCCTGGTTTCGGTTTTCGGAGTGACCACCAGCCTAGTCTCGTGCCCGGATATTCGTGGGCGAGGCCTTGAGTGAGAAACCCTGCCCCGCGCATGAGGGGGCTGCTTCCGCTATCACCTACCGAGAATCCGGGGCGCGGAGGGGGTAGAGGGATCTCTCAGAGCTGGTATCAGAGCGAAGTTGAAAGCTAATAAGGATAAACAAATTCTTATCAGAAATTGATAATAAAAACTCAGAAAAATCATTTTTCATAATGTATTTTTATTCCGTAAGCTTCTTTAATGAAGAATTTTTAATCAAAGGAATTGTTTTTACAGATGTAAGTTTCCTATTTATCTGGTATTCCCGACCTCACCCACTCTCAAGATATGACTGCGTTCGCCTTCAAGCATCTCATTTCTTCCGCTTCAACTCGAACAAGCCGAGCAAGACTTGCACGGCATTTTGAGGATTTATATTTTCCTAACCCAATGGAGAGACTACAGCATAAGTGGTTTTGCAGGGCAGTATGTCCACACCTCTTGCGACCACCGTGCAATGCTGTGGCAGAACCTCTCATTGGCTATGATTCTGTTAAAGCTGAAAATGGTGTGTGGCGTCATTCTATATCATTCGACGCCTCGGAATTTCAGACTTTCATGCCAAGTCTACAGACTCCTTAGTTGTTTTATTCCTAAGGAGAAAATAATAGCTCCCTTGTCAGTAAGTGAACGTTTGTATCGGGGCATGCCTATGGCCCAGTACCGTCGTCTTATGCAACTCCCGAGGAGATTTTGAATTTTGGAGCCGAGATACTCTATGTACATATTGCAACTTTTATATAAATATAAAAATATTTTCGAAGAAAAATTTCCTGTTGTATAAGTGATTGTTTACGAGACAATCTGATAAAGAAAAATCTGTTATCAGACATATGTCATAGATCTCCAATAAGATCATTGTCTTGTTTAAGAAATTGTTTTCTGAACCTCTTAAGTCTTAGGATCTCGTGGATAATATCAAAATAAAAATTTAATAATATATAAATTTTTGGCAGAATCATGAGACAAGGAAACCGTGGCCGTCAGCCAGACCCTATCTCTGAAGATGACAAGCTTGACCTTGATGTTTGCAAGGCTCTTCATAGGACTCAGCGAGGACCCTTCAAAGGAGAAGGGGAGAACCTGGGCGAGGCTGTGGGAGAAATGGGTGGAAGCCATGGAAGAGTATTTTGACGTCACAGGCTACAATGAGCGGAGCAAAATGGCTCTTGCTAGGGTAGCATGGAGGAACGACTGTGACACCAACCGTCTGGACAAAAATACTCAGTCCTGGAATGATCTAAAAACCTATCTAAGAAAGAGATTTTGTCCTCCTGGATTTTTGGAAACCAAAATGAACGAATTCTTAGAGCTAAAGCAGGAGAGCAAAACCATCGAGGAATATCACCAGGCCTTTGCTCTTCTACTCAAATATTCACCACCTCTAGATGAAGAACAACTCATGGCCAGGTTCATTCGGGGAATGAACAAACCCTTGGACACATTGGTCAAAAATGCCAAGCCAGTGTCCATGGCTGAAGCAGTACGAATGGCAAAGGATTTTGCCAAAGCCTTTGTAGTAAAGGTCCCACCAAAGCCTGCACCCTCTAACTTTAAAAGATTCCAAGCCCAGGGAAGTACTTCAAACTTTCCACCCCCAAAGAGGCAGCAAGGCCCGAATCAGAATCAGGATGCAGGAAGATTCCGAAGTGAAGGAAGACCCTTCCCCCAGAATACTTTCTCAGGAGCCCACCTCTCAAGAAATCAGAGGGATGAGCTCAGAACTGAAAACCGATGTTTTGGATGCCAGGGTTTTGGTCACCAGTTAAAAGACTGCCCGACTCCTGCCATGTCAAGGGGACAAGGAAGTCAAGGACCCCGAATTCAGAGACCAACCCCGTCATACCAGTCTAATCAGGGTCTCGCCCAAGCCAGGGAAACCCTAGAAGAACTCCAGCTCAGCCATCTGCCTCTGTCCAGAGTAATCTCAAAACTCCTTCCCAGAACTGGGGCAACCAAAGAGAAAGAGTTCCACCTTAGACTGCAGTAGCCAGAGCAGTCACAATTTCAGATGTAGTAGAAGAGGAAAAAGGGCAAATCTATTCTGCAATTGAAAATCAAGGGCTTAACTAGCAGTTCTCTGTCATCCATACTCCAGCAGAGTATCAAGGTAAGCCTTTTAAAATTTTGATTGATTCAGGCAGTTCTCATTCATTCATTTCCCCTGGATGCTTGCGTAAGCTAGTCTTAGAACAGAAATCAGGGAAACCTATGCAAGTTGAATTGGCCAATGGGAAGACTCTTTTCACTCACCATGAGACAGATTCAATCTAGATGGTAATGTAACCGACCGTCAGTTTAAAGTCTTACCTCTGGGAGTTTTTGATGGGATCCTTGGAATGGATTGGCTCCACAAAAATCAAGCTGACATACATTGTCACAATGGAACCATTTCCTTCCATGACCTTCACAGGAACAAAGTTCAAGGAACTGGAGTCTCCGGATCCCCAGACCTTCAGTTAGTAAAAGCTTCTAGGTTGCTGAAAGGACTTAGGAAGAAGCAGCAAATTTTTGTTGTCAAAATGAACCCAGTAGACTCAAAGCTTAAGGCTAAAGAACTAGAATGGTTAAGTGAATTTGATGATCTATTCCCAGCAGAGCTAACTGAAATGCCTCCAATTCGGGAAGTAGATCATGTGATTGAATTGACCCCCGGAGCTCAGCCAGTAGCCCTGCGCACGTACAAAATGCCAGTTCTTGAAGCCATCGAACTCAAAGAATAGCTTAGACAGCTGTTAGAACAAGGGTTTGTAAGACCCAGTGTTTCACCTTGGGGTGCACCAGTTCTCTTTCAGAAAAAGAAAGATGGAACGCTTAGACTCTGTGTGGACTACAGAGGTCTAAATCAACTGACAGTTAAGAATAAGTATCCTATCCCAAGAATTGATGAGCTTTTGGACAGGCTAAATGGAGCCCAGATCGTCACAAAAATAGATCTCAAATCTGGGTATTACCAGATCAGGATCAATGATCAAGATATACCAAAAACAGCCACATCAATACTCACTATGGGCATTATGAATTTACTGTCATGCCATTCGGATTAACTAATGCCCCAGCTACATTCAATCGCCTAATGCAGGACATCCTCAGAGAATACTTGGATGATTTTGTTCTAGTTTTCTTTGATGACATTCTGATTTACTCAAGGAATGCAGCTGACCATGTGACTCATGTCCGAAAAGTTCTTGAGATTCTAAGGAAGCATCAACTCTTTGCCAAAAAGAGCAAATGCACTTTCTCTGCCGACCACGTTGAATACTTGGGCTTTCTGGTATCCAAAGATGGAATTTCTCCAGATTCTGCAAAAGTCCAAGCAGTCATAGATTGGCCGGAACCAAAGACAGTGAAAGAAGTCAGAGGATTCTTGGGATTGACTGGTTGGTATAGGATCTTTATACCAAAGTATGCTCTCATAGCTTCCCCCCCTGACTAATCTTCTCAAGAAAAATATCCCATTTTAGTGGTCTGCCAGGTGTCAAAGTGCTTTTGATAAGCTGAAGACCGCCTTGGTAACCAGTCCCGTTCATGCAGGACAGATTCTTTGGCCCTATTGCTACCCTACTTATGCAGGAAAGCAAAACTCCTCAGGAGTTGAACAGAGTTCAAGGGTACAGCCTAGATGATGGCATCATGTATTATAATCGCAGGCTATGCATCCCCAATGATGAGGGAACCAAAGATCAAATTCTGAATGAAGCCCATGATAGCCTTATAGAGCAGGACATCCAGGTTTCATCAAAACCTACATATCTATAAAGAAAAGCTTCTTTTGGCCTGGTCTGAAAAAGGATGTACTGAATCATGTACATCAATGTCTGACATGCCAGAAAGTCAAAGCTGAAAGAGTAAAAATGCCTGGGAAGTTACATCCATTGGACATCCCCCTGGACATCCCCCAAATGAAGTGGAAATGTATCAGTATGGATTTTATTACTGGATTACCTTCAGTGCAATCAGGTTACAACTCCATTTTCGTGGTAGTTGACAGACTAACCAAAGTTGCCCATCTGATCCCAGTAAAAGAAACCTACACTGCAGTGGATGTGGCCAGAGTGTTTCTCAAAGAAATCTTCAGATTGCATGGCCTACCCAGGAGAATAGTAAGTGATCGAGATCCCAAGTTTACTTCAAGGTTCTGGACTGAATTTTTTGAAGCAGTGGGAACTTTCTTGGATCTCAGCACAGCTTATCACCCTCTGAGACTGATGGTCAAACTAAAAGGGTAAACCAAGTAATTGAAGATATACTTCGGTCATGCTGTGTAGGGAACCCAAGAAGTGGCTAAGCTATCTGCACCTAGTCGAGTTCGCCTACAATGCTTCTTACCACCGAAGTATCGGGATGAGCCCTTGTAAAGCTCTGTATGGACAAGATTGCTTAACTCCATTAACTTGGTCCAACCCATTGATTAGGGTTGAGATGTCCAGACAGATGCTTGATGACATGGAGCAGCAGATGCAGTCAATTCGTAAAGATATAAAAGCTGCCCGGGATAGACAGAAGAAATATGCAGATAAGAAGAGGACAGACACAGATTTCAAAGAAGCAGATATGGTCTTCATTCGAGTACGGCCCAAAAGAAGTTCTCTATCTCTTGGGAAGTACAAGAAATTATCCCCCAGATATTGTGGGCCATATCTGATTACAAAGAAAGTAGGTGACTTAGCCTACGAGCTTCTTCTGCCTCCTCATCTTAAAGTTCATAATGTATTTCATGTAAGCCTTCTAAAGAAATATGTGCCAAGCCCAAATCATGTCCTTGATGATGAAATCCTAACATCTTCAACCCAAGGGCAGATGGAACTCCAACCTGAAGAAATTCTTGATGTTCGAGAAAAGATTCTCAGGAACATAATTCTCAGAGAATTATTGGTAAGATGGAAGTTCTATCCTTTTGAAGATGCCACCTGGGAGAATGAAGTCGATCTGTTGTTGCGGGATTATTCTCAGTTTGCGAGATGAGGATATCTCGCGTTTTTCAAGTGGGAGAGAATGTAAGATTCCTCCCCAGCCTCTCAAGATGTCCAGTATCTTCCCCTGTAATCAAATCTCTCTTCAGAAATATAAAAGATCTTGTTTCTACCAGTTTTGGCCTAGAGAGAGAAAATATTCTAGAAAGAGAATATTCAGATTTTAAATATTTTTGGATAGAAAAATATCTCATCTTATTAAAATAAGTTCCCCTGAAACAGAAGTTCAAAAAGATTTTCAAAAGGTGCATTAGAAATTAAGTATAATCTGTTCAAGAGGCATTATCCTGGGGGTGAAGTTTTTTTCGAAATTTTAAATTAAGGTTCCTATGGACCAATAAGATTCATCCAAATGTAGGGAGGAGATAAATGAAGAAATAAAAGAAAAATCTCCCAAAAATGAGTAAATACTCACATAAGATGAAGAGTTGACTAAGGACAAGGTTAATAGTTAAAAAAGAGAGATATTTAGGTGAAATGATGCATTTTTGACACCTCTGCATGGGGGAATTCCCCTCATGAAGGAGGTGCCTAATTCACATGCTTGAATGAGTTTTAAACTCCCAAATAATGGGATATTTTTATCTCTCCTCTCTCTTGTTTCAACTAGATCCAAAAAGTGAGCAAAACTGACCTAAAAATGGTCAAAATTTGACCAAACTGATCTAGAAAATTCTAGAATCAGTTGGCTTGGTTAGAAGCTCACTTTTTCCTATGAATAGAAGCCCTCCCCTTTTTTCAAACTCAATAGTGTTTTGCACTGTTACCCTGTCTCTCTCCCAAGTGCCAAAAATAGTGAATTGTATTCATAATTCATTAGTTTTTGACCTTCCTTCTAGAAGATTGGTGGCCACTCTTGTCTCAAACAAGAGTTGAACCCTCAAACCATCAAGCCAAAGCAAAGCTCTCAAAATTCATTATTAAGTTGGTGATTCTTCTCTTTTCCATTTATTTTATGGTTTTTATGGTTTTTTATGCTTTTTGTCTTCTCTAAAATTACAAGTGATGTTATGCCTCATTGTTGCAAAAGGCATTCCCCTCTCTTTTCTAGTAAATCCAACCATTCTTTATCCTAGGTAAATGATTAATGAATAAAATAACGTTTTTCATAATGTTTCTCTTAAATAAGTAGAAAAATGTTACTTTAGAATGATTTAAATACTCTTGATGCATTTCTAATTAATTTTAGAGACTTAAAATTGAAAAATGGTCAGCCATACAAAGGAGGTTATGCCAAAAATTTTCAAAAAAATTAGAAATAAGTATTATCTTTCATTATTCTAAAAGAGTAATCCTTATGGTTTCTATATTCTAAAGAATCATTTTCATGCATAGAAGATGCATTTTGATTATTTGTATAAAAGAAAATTAGTATTATTATAAAAGTATTACTTTCATTATATTTGATTTTTATGCATAAAAGTATGCATAAAAGATTATTTTTTATTATAAAAGTGTTACTTTTATCATATTTGATTTTCATGCATAGAAGTATGCATAAAAGATTACTTTTTATTATAAAAGTGTTACTTTTATCATATTTGATTTTCATGCATAGAAGTATGCATAAAAGATTATGTTTTTATTATAAAAGTGTTACTTTTATCATATTTGATTTTCATGCATAAAAGTATGCATAAAAGATTATTTTTTTATTATAAAAGTGTTACTTTTATCATATTTGATATTCATGCATAGAAGTATGCATAAAAGATTATTTTTTTATTATAAAAGTGTTACTTTTATCACATTTGATTTTCATGCATAGAAGTATGCATAAAAGATTATTTTTTAATTATAAAAGTGTTACTTTTATCATATTTGATTTTCATGCATAGAAGTATGCATAAAAGATTATTTTTTAATATAAAAGTGTTACTTTTATCATATTTGATTTTCATGCATAGAAGTATGCATAAAAGATTATTTTTTTATTATAAAAATGTTACTTTTATCATATTTGATTTTCATGCATAGAAGTATGCATAAAAGATTATTTTTTAATTATAAAAGTGTTACTTCTATCATATTTAATTTTCATGCATAGAAGTATGCATCAAAGATTATTTTTTTATTATAAAAGTGTTACTTTTATCATATTTGATTTTCATGCATAGAAGTATGCATAAAAGATTAATTTTTATTATAAAAGTGTTACTTTTATCATATTTGATTTTTATGCATAAAAGTATGCATAAAAGATTTTTTTTAATTATAAAAGTGTTACTTCTATCATAATTGATTTTCATGCATAGAAGTATGCATAAAAGATTATTTTTTTTATTATAAAAGTGTTACTTTTATCATATTTGATTTTCATGCATAGAAGTATGCATAAAAGATTAATTTTTATTATAAAAGTTCTACTTTTATCATATTTGATTTCCATGCATAGAAGTATGCATAAAAGATATATTTTTTTATATTAAAAGTGTGATTTTAATCATAAATGATTTTTATGCATAAATGAGTGCATAAAAGATATATTTTTTATATTAAAAGTGTGATTTTTATGCATAAATGGGTGCATAAAAGATATTTTTTAAAAGAGTGATTTTCACCATAAATGATTTTTTTTTATGATAAAAGTGTGACTTTCATCAGAATCGGATTGTATGCATAATTAGATACATATAGAATCTTTATAATTAAATAAGGATTCTCCTTAATCCTCTATTTAATTTTCACAAAAATTAAAAAAATGATAATCTGTGAGAAGAATTGCTACCGTAATGAAAAAAAATTCAATAAAACTATCGAAGTCATAGATCGAGATAAATGACTATCTTATTCCTCATAAGAAGTTCATGTTTTAGAAACCTGTAAGCAAATATTCGTCGAGCGAAATTTAGAAAAAGAGAAATTGAAATAGTACCTTTCGAGAGAGATAGTTTAGGAAGAACCTTTCGGACCCAAACTCTGATTCTGACTATTGACCGAGACCTAATTCCTTCGTCAATGACGATGTGCTCAGTTCAGAGGAAAAATGCACTCAAAACACCCACCGAATCTGAAACTAAGTTAAGACTTTTGATTTTGATCTGAGAATCAAGTTAACAGAATTCGAGAAATTCTGTTTGGAATTCAGACCTGGATCTAGAAGTATTGGGATACGTATTTAAGATTATTCATGGTTTTTAAACAAAAATCAAAACAAAACTTGCATAGAAACCCTGTTTTCTTAAAAGACTGTCTTACGCTGGAGGGAGCATTTGGCATATATGTTTATCTAAGGGAAGTTCGGTTGCAACAGCTGGCGGGGAGTGTTCGAGGGACAGCTCACGCGGCAAAGCCTGTCGAGGTCTTGACCAGCCTCGGTATGGTTAAAATGGTGCGCTTCCCGTACGATGGGCGAGGGCCGACAAAGCGGTCCCTGAGTGAAGTGCCAGGACACCTAAGGAGGATCCTGGAGGGTTCTGACCAGGCGCGACGCACGGGCTCGCGGTGCCGAGGTCGAGGAAGATATTGTATGACAGACCAATGTTATTGTAATCTATCACTGGATCTCGTTGTTGACTCGCTGGTCTCAACGGAGAGTCCAGAGTGATACTGTTTTGTGAGAAACAAAGACTCAATGGAAATTTTGAAGTATGATATGTGTAACCAGTAAATTGTTTGTCAATGGATTGTTTTTATTAAAGTTTTAAAGAGGACTGTGTGCGTATCTGTTTTCTAAAGCTAAAGTTAAGAAAGACATTTCAATTATGGGTGGGTGAGTACTTGTTTGGTTCCACCGATTTTCCAGTGGTAGGGTGGTGGCTAATAACCCATGGGCCGGATGGGGTTAGGCTGGAATCATGGAGTTTTAATAATCAAACTGAAAAATCTTAGGATTACGCTAGGCTTCGAGTAGATAGTTAATGCCCTGATAAATTTCTCGATTGAGTGGATCAACGGCTGTGCCTAATCTTGATTAGGAAAAAAGCATTGAATTGCTCAGATGATCAAATTATATCAGTGATAGTTTCCTTCTATCTGGTTTATTCAAGTGAAGGATAGTTTAGATTTTGATCTCGTTAGAAAACTCGTTAAAAAATTTTCAAAAAGGTGGAATCGTCCCCGCTTTTCGGGCATGGGAAATTTTCCCGGTTTCGGTTTTCGGAGTGACCACCAGCCTAGTCTCGTGCCCGAATATTCGTGGGCGAGGCCCCGAGTGAGAAACCCTGCCCCGCGCCTCGCATGAGGAGGCTGCTTCCGCTATCAGCTACTAACGAGAATCCGACGCGTGGAGGGGGCAGAGGGATCTCACACTTATCATCAAGCTCATTGCATTGTTGCTCACGCACAAGAGCATAAGCAAGACAACCAAAAACATTCAATGAGCCACAGAAGGCTTCCTACCATGCCAAGCTTCATAAGGAGTTTTAGACTACAAGGCCTTGGTAGGGTATTTGTTCAACACATAGTTGCCTCTAACCAAAAAACTATAAGGTACATCTTGGGCTTTCACCATACATCGTGCCATCTCCATGAGAGACATGTTCTTCCTCTCAGCCACACCATTTTGCTGAGGTATGTATGGCATTGTATATTGATGCCTTATGCCTTTTTCAGCCATATATGCATGGACATATACTCCCCTCCTCGATCTGAATGAAGGGTGCCAACTTTACATTCACATGCATTTTTTCAACCATGGATACAAAGTGCCTAAAGCACATAAAAACCTTTGACTTCTGCTTTAATGGATATACCCAGCTATATCGAGAGTAATCACATCAATAAAAGTGACGAAATAGAGATATCCCCTAATAGATGGTGTCCTCATAGGACCATATACATCACTATGTATAAGCTGTAATTTCTTAACAGCTCTCACAGATCCATCCTTTAGAAATGATGCCCGATGCATTTTACCAAGAATACACCCCTCACATGCATGTCTAGCAGGGGTCTCAAGAGTTGGCAACTCAGACACCATATCATGCCTTTGAAGGCATAACAAACTACCATAATTCAGATGGCCAAATCGTGCATGCCATAATTCTGCATCACTCATAGCATGTCTTAGAGACTGAGCAAGCATCATGCTGCAACTTCTCAAATACATCCATCTTGTATAGGCCATGAAACAAGGTACCTGACGACACAATGATAGAATAACCATCATTTCTACCCTGAACTATACATCTGTCATCCACAAACTTTACCATCAAGCCTGACAAGGCTAAGGCTGAAACTGACAACAAGTTCTTCTTAATGCTTGGCACATATAAAACTTTAGAAAGAGTAGCAGTGAGCACAACTTTACCAACTCCTTTCAGAGGATATGAGGAACCATTTGCACATGTGACGGTTCTTGCACTTGGGACAGATTCCAAAGATGAGAACAAATTTTTTTGTGAAGTAATGGGCTTACTGTCACCACTATCAAAGTACCAAGCATCCATCCGATTCTGCCACCACTGACATGCATACATCATGAACAAAAGACTCATAACTGCAATGTACAGTCCATGTCTAATCATCTTGAGAAAAACTCATAAATTCCTTCTTCTCTACACTTGGTGCAGATGCATCAGCCTACCACAACCATGCCCGATTCTTTCTTTTTCTCCTTCTCTAGCCTTTTTTCGCACTCATTTATGTAGTGCCCTGGTTTCTTGCAATAGTGACACTTGCCCTTCTTTTTAGGCTTATCACCTTCTTTCTTTGCATCCTTACCTAAGGATTCTGATTTTGGCTTATAGCCACCATGCAACGAAGCTTTATCTTTGCCTTTTCTGACTAGCAACAAAAGCTTGGTCACCAACTCGCATAACAAATCTCTTTTGCCTAGATCGCTCTTCTTGCAAGAGTATTGAAACTAGCTCATCAAAAGTAAGGGCATTTGGATTTCACTTCATCATGATTCTAAGGGTAGAGGCAAAACTCTAGTAAGAATGCGGCAATGCATTGAGAACTGTGGGCACCAATGTACTATCAGGATATATCTCATCCACACTAGCGAGTTGCTCAGTAAAATATTTGATCTTAGTTAAGAAGCTATCCATGGAGTCTCCCTCATTCATGTGCTCAGACTCCAATTGTTTGTGCAGATATGCAACACGTGCTTCATTGCGCACCTGGTATAATGCAACAAGTGCATCCCATGCTTGTTTTGAAGTCTTTACATGACTGTATACGAGGAATAATGCTTGTGCATCTCTTCCATCCCATCTCGTTTGAGCAACAGTGGGAGGTACTGGTGGTGCATGTGGAGGAGCCACATCTGTATCAGATTCTACTTCAGATATACCTACAACACCTGGTTGCACTGGTAGTTGTGATACAAGTTTCACTACCACTGACCACATTCCAAAGGCCTTTAGCAACCAATACATGCCTTATCATATAGAACCACAATGGGTAGTTAGTCCCATCAAGTTTGTCCTCAGCAGACAACATGTTGAATACATCACTACTACTGCTAGCCATGATTGTCTACCAGATGTAAAATCTTTCAACACACTGCAAGTACTCATTCAGTATTCACTGAATGCAATCTCGGATGGCTGCCAAACTGACTGAATCACCTACAAAGTGTATGAAAAATAACACATAGAGAATAAAGTGTTACTGGCCGCGAAAGTATGATGGTCGATGCTATTGAAGACACAGATACTGTTGCACATAGGTCAAGGCAATCTCTCTTGCATGGTAGAAGATAGATGTCCAATACCAAGAATTGCTGATAGACAGTGGAGCCATACACATTCCACAATAGCAGTGAATGCCATGATGTACTCAGCTTCACAATCTAAAATGGCTACTGTCGGGAATAGTTACCATTGTTGGACACCTTAGTGTCAGAACATCACGCCCAATAGCTGTCAGTGGCATTATGAACAGCACCCACTACAGTTGTTCATGGTATGATGCTTGAACAAAAGTTTATATGTGTATGTTTCGATGAAGCAAGAACAAAGCTGGATCCAAAGGTAGAGAAATGCATCTTTATTGGTTATGCTTTGGATTTGTGAGACCCCTGCCCCCTCCGCACGGCCTCCTCCGAGGCGTTGGCTACGGAAGCAGCAGCCTGTCGCGTAGGGCAAGGATTCCCACTTGGAGCCTCACTCACGAATGTCCGGACAAGAGACTAATCCGGCAGTTCCTCCGAAACCGAGACCGGAAAAACTTCCCTCGCCCCCGGAAGGCAGAAGCGATTCCACCAGGAAAATCATTTAAGGGAAGATTTATCTAACGGTTCAAGGCCTTAACTATCCTTTCTGATCCGACTGAACCCATAGGTCACATGGCCAGATCAAGGAAGAGACTTGCACTTGATTCATAGAAATCATCGCTTTTTTTCCCCTTAAGCGAGGCACAGCTGTGCTGATTCTTTCCCACAGAACAAGAATCTTCCTAGGACTTATTCTAACCAACGCAACTTGAATGTATCTAACTGTATCGCAGGAATCCACCGATCCAGCCGGCCCAAGGGGTATGGGTTAGGCCAACCGCCCCTCTATTCAAGAATAATGGATTTTTATAAAGATACCTCTCCTTCCAATAATCCATTTGTGAACATGCATACATCATTTTATTGATTTATTTGCATAAAAATATCTTAAAATATTCTTTTCTTTATTTTGATCCTCAATATTAATATACCATAATTTTTTACATAAAATTATGGTGAAAACTTCTCTTTTAATACTAAAATTAATTTATGCATTTTTTAAACTTAAAGTACGATGAAAATTCCTCTTTTAAATCAATAAAAATATCCATATTTTGAAATATGCCAAAAATTCTTCTTTTAATCTTTAAAGTATTTGTATCTAGAATATCGTGGGAATTCCTCTTTTTGCATCTAAACTTATGCATGAAAAAAAATATATATATATAACAAAAACTTTCTTTTTATTATTTAATTAATTATACATAAATATCATAAAAATATTTTTCATAAATATGACCAAAATCATTATTTTTGCATAAAAATATCTATGCGTAAAATATGATGGGAATTCTTCTTTTTGTATTATTAATTTTATGCATAAAAATAAGATTTATCTTTTTTGGGCCATAGCTTCGTTGCAATTACTGAGAATGTTCCATTTTTTAACTTAAATGAATACACATAATTGAAATGTGATAGGAACTCCTCTTTTAAGCTAAAATTTTATTTATGCATTCATAACATAATTATAAACATAATTAAAAGCATAATTATGATTAATCCTCTTGATTTAAAACATCCATTCATCATTTCTATAGGAGAATTCTTATAAAATGTTAGCATAACACTCTTTCAACTTTAAAATGAGTTTATAGGATTTTTTTAAATCATAAACAAGCTTAAAGAATTAATCACCATTTTTACTAGATTAAAATCATACAAATATCTAATCTTTTTCTCTAGCTTGTCAAGCTTAGAGTTTTGATTAAGATAATGAGTTTATCATTAAGAACCATCCTTCTAGCAAGGATCTAACAACCATAAAGATGATTAATCTTTCCAAAAAGAGAGATTTATTTAATAAAAAATACTTTAATTAAGCATAAAGATTAGTATTAATCTAATTAAACATTATGAATCTTTAGAAAGCTTAATTTCAAGAGAAAACCATTCAATTGAAAGCTTCTCAAGCATTGGAGGGGTTGAGAACAAGAAAGTCGTTGATAAGAATAGAAAAACCATTGAATTAAGGCTTACCTTTGATTTTGGCTTGATTCTTTTGGAAAGAAGTGAAGCCCACAAGCAAGGTTTGGCCACCAAGTTGGGGAGGGTAATCTCTAAGAAAGGATGGATAATTGAGAAGCTCCAAAGCTCCCAAAAGTAGAGGCAAAATAGAGGGATAATAGAATTATGCTAAAATGAAGATAATACTGGCATGTAATTACTCAAAGATGAAAATACAAAGGAATGAGGGTCTATTTATAGGTGAGGGAGGCCACTAACCAAGTCCAACTGAGTTCTAGAGGCTTAGAGCTTCAGTTTGGTTCAGTTTGGACAAGATTTGGACCAGTTTGACTCCCTTTTTTATCCAATTTGCATGAGGAGAGAGGAGAGATAAAAATATCTCATTTTTTGAATTAAAAATACCAAGTAATGATGAGAAAAAGGTGCCTACTTCATGGGGCCTCTCCCTCCTTACTGGGGTGTCAAAAATTGATTTTTTAGTAATAAACCTTAATTTTTAACTAATAAACCCAGTACTCAGTCAACTCTTCATCTTATGTGAGCATTTACTCATTTTTGGGGTATTTTCTTTTATTCTTTGCATTTTTGTCATCCCAACACTTGGATTAATCCTATTGGCCCTTTAGAACCTTATTTGGACCACCTTAGTCGAAAAAAGAAAATGTAGACCCTTAGGCTAAGGTCTTTAATACACATATTCAATTAATTTCTAATGCACATTGGAAAAAAAAATTTGAACTTCTGTTTCAGGGGAATTCATCTTAGATATTAGGAGAAACTTTGTATTTAGAAATATCTCAAATTTGAATTACCACTCTCTAGAATATTTCCTCTCTCTAGGCGAAGGGAAAACAATGAAGCAACAAGCACCTACACCATGGTCAAAGAAGAGCAGGGAGTATCTTGTCACCAAATGTTAGATTTCAGATATCCAATGCAAATTTTTTACTTTATGTGAAAAAGACAAATAGAGAGATCATGCTGTTAATCATCTATGTGGATGACTTGCTTATCACTAGTGATAGTGATGTTGACATACATAATGTTAGGATACTTTCAAAGCAAAAAGTTTGACATGAAGGATGTGGGTGAGCTACGATATTTCTTATGTATAGAGGTGTATGTATAGAGGTGGTGACATCACCTCATGGCATTTGGTTATTACTTGAGGTAGTATGGCTTGTCCAAGTATGGTATGACAAGCTGTAAGCCTGGTTTAGTGTCATTGGAGTAGAACACAAAGCTTTTTGCAAATACATGTAAGCTTTTGGTGGTGGCGGACTCCATTATCTACAGGTGCATAGTGGGTAGCTTGATCTGCATAACCATTACTTGGCTAGACTTGAGCTATGTTGTTGGGGACTTGTGACTCAATTTATGCAGGACCCTAGGAAGCCACACTTGGATGTGGCTAGATAGACTCTCGGGTACATAAAGTCCACAATTGATTAGGGACTTTTCTATGAGGATGGCATAGAGATACAACTACATAGGTAGTGTCATAGACTAGAGATCTAGCAGTGGCTTTATGTTTTCTTTTAGGAGTGCTATTGTGAGTTGGAGCAGTAAGAAACAACTGAGAATTGCCTTGTTGGGTACATAGGCAAAGTACAAGGGTGCTGCTATGGTAGCTTGGTAAGCTACTTGGTGATATGGGTGAGCTCATGGATAGTACTGTTGTCATTTATTGACAACATGAGTAACATGGCTAATAGTCTAATATACCATGCTAGGATGAAGCACATTGAGGCCCAGTGCATTATCACTTTCTCATGGAGAAGGTTCTAGCAGGTTATGTAGATCTGGTATAAGTCAGCACCACATAGGATCAGGTGGCTAACATCTTCATGAAGGCATTGGGTACAAAGAAGTTCCACAAGTTTAGGAGCTTACTTGGAGTACAGTGTGTGAAGTTGAGCTTGAGGGGGAGTGTTGAGATATTGAGCTCAACTAGTGCTATTTATATTGATCCCCTACCTGGATGATAGCTTCTGCACTTACACCACTGGTGTGGAGATCACCTGCTAGTGGATGACAGGCTATGTGATAGCCTTAGTTTGATTATTAAAGTATGGCATAGTTATAGTGCTAGCTCATATAGTTGGCTTCACACTATGGACTAACCATTTTAAGTTATAGTAGGAGAGTACTCTCCCTTATAGTATGGACTCTTATCTTGTTATGTTAATGGTTGTAGAGAAGAGAAGAAGATAGAAGAAAATTCAACCCTCTATCTCTCTTTATGTTTTGCTCTCTCTCTCTCTCTTGTGTGTGTATATTTTCTTGCAAGGAACTTAAGCTCTCCCTCTCCCCCGTGGTCTCTTTAAGGCCCCCCTTTACAAGGTGTGTTTTTATGTTGCCACCACACATGCCACGTGTCAAGGTATGATGCTAGGTGCCCCTAAGAGGTGTCACCTTTACACATCTCTTTCTAAGAGGTTGTTCCCACACACATAAGAACCCACATGTTAAGGTATGGTACTAAGCGCCCCCTAAGAGGTGCCACCTTTACACATCTCCTTCTAAGAGATTGTTTCCACACACACAAAGAAACCCACGCACTAGCGACTGTTCACACACATTAGAACCGCTTTATTTAAAGCTAAGCTTACATACACTAGAGTGCTAGTTTACGCAACCACCTAGCACATGTTCATTCCCACTTAGCACTTTTTCATTACCACATTGATCACTATTAATATTTAACAAATAACTATGACTCCATTAGGTTGAGAAAATGAACAAACAAGAGAACAAGAAAAGAAAACATGTACTCATCGGCGGATAAAGTAGACTAGAAGATGGCTCATTTGATGTGGATTTCTTGGATGAGAATCTCCCTTCATAAAGGACCACTCACCTATGTTTTGCATGTTTCCCTCATCTTTTTTTTTCTGCTTTGTTTTTCTTGAGTTGCATTGGTGTGAGATCTTTGGATATCCAAAGCTTAGCATATTTAAGGACTTTGGATCACTTGAATATTTCTAGTCTTGAATCCCTTAAGTTGAAGGTTATAATGGCATGTCATTGGGTGCTTACCTAAGTGGTAGTAGTCTCATTTACAACTCACTTAAATTGTGGTGTGGCTTGGATAACTATGCAACCCCATCATATGGAGTGTGGTGTCACTTTAGGCTAGGGCTTTTATTACTTGCCCACCTCTTGTGATACTATCTGTACGAGAGAGAGAGATAGATAGATAGAGAGAGAGAGAGAGAGAGAGAGAGAGTGGTGTCACTTTAGGCTAGGGCTTTTATTACTTGCCCACCTCTTGTGATACTATATGTACTTGAGAGAGAGAGAGAGAGAGAGAGAGAGAGAGAGAGAGAGAGAGATTTGAATCTATGCTTGGTACTTTGTTGTTTGTTTACCATTGTGCTCATGCATATGTGGCTTTGTAATACATTAGGGCCCTACTAGGTTTCACTTTAATCAAAGTCTCTAATTGTTTTGTATTTATTTCCAAAGTTGTAATGTCATCTCTAATTGTGCTCATGCATATGTGGCTTTGTAATACATTAGGGCCCTACTAGGTTTCACTTTAATCAAAGTCTCTAATTGTTTTGTATTTATTTCCAAAGTTGTAATGTCATCTCTAATGTGGTATTAAACACATGACATTACAACTTTGGAATGTTTCTAATTGTTTTGTATTTATTTCCAAAGTTGTAATGTCATGTGTTTAATGTGCTACTTACTTCCAAAGTTGTAATGTCATGTATTTATTGTGCTATTGCATGCTACTATGTTGCATGTTTGTCTACTCCTATTGTATGTGTTTGTGTTTGTTGATGATTAATGCACTTATGGAGAAATAGAGAGAGAGAGAGAGAGAGAGAGAGAGAGAGAGAGAGAGTCATATGATGTGCACCACCAAGGAAACTATTTTTAGCCCAATGGTTATTTTATAACCCTCCAAAAACTATGGGCTATTTTTAAAAGAAATTTTATGACAAAATTATCTTAAGAACACCAAAAATCAGTGATGTCAAGTGAGTTATGAAGACAAAATCACCAATATGTTAACACATAAAGTATAAAATTTAAAAGATTTGTGCAATGTTTCTATACTTCCATATATCTTGAAAAAATATATTTGTCTAACTGTATATATTTATACCATAATAATAGGCTCTTGTTTTTTAACCTGTACACACCACATGTATGATGCTATAGGCCAAATGTCATCACGTGACTTCAAGAAAATGCTATATTTATTTTCCACATAGCCATTATGAAGAAATAATAATTTATTTATTACCATAAAGGAATTGGTCTTCAAAAAAATATCTACGATGTGGCCTTTAACCTCCTTGAAAAGGTGCTATGATGGCATCTAGAGAGACCAAAAACTTGTTGATAAATGCTCATCAAGCAATACACCCTCAAATAATAAATGCTCATCAAGTAATAAACCCTCTTTTGATATAAGTTAATATTATAATCTTTAACCTATTATTATTTTAAAAGTCAAAAACTTTTTGACATATTATTCCTCAAATGATAAATGCTCATCAAGTAATAAACTCTCTTTGATATAAGTTCTTGAAACTTTTCAATATTATATTCTTTAACCTATTATTATTTTAAATACCAAAAACCTTTTGACAAATTGGCTCTTGATGTCAATGCCAAGATGAAATGAACCACACTTGATGTCAATCCAAAGATGAAATGGACCACTCTTTTTCAAATAATAAATAGTAAGAATCGATAACAAAAAAATATATCATAAAGAAGCCTACCTTTATTGGGGAGAGAGGAGGAGAATCAACGACAAAGGGAGAAAAAAGTAGGCATTGGATAACAATGTAAAATCACTTTGAGAAGTGAAAAGAATGGTTAGCTTTGTGAGTTCAAAAAAGGTTAATGTAAAGGAGCACTCTTTGAGAGTGGGAAGAACTAAATTATAAAGTGGAATCACTTTTCCAAAGTGAGAAAAATGATTGGTGTTAGTGCAATAAATATAAATGTGAAGCACTCTTAATGTGAGTGGGACAAACAATAATTCACTTTCAATTTTGAGCAAAGTGTAGGTTATGCCCAAGACTAACAAGATGATGAATTTAAATGATCGTGCTCATTTTTAAAACTCCTGCTAAACCAACCAAGATAAAATATAAATTCTCTCAATAACTTTTCATAATAAAAAAAATACAAATAGATCTAGAATCTAGAGGCAAGCTTATATGTCATCTACTCAATAACTTTGCATAATTAAACAAATATAAATACAAATACATCTAGAAGCTAGAGACAAGCTTATATGTCATCTACACAAAGCAATTGAATGCCCTCTCACACATCATTAATAGCATATGTATTAAAAAAATGACTTGAATACCTATAATCTCTTCTTAAATCTCTCTTACCACAATTAGAAGATACACCATAGATTATTTACCATTTGAAATTAGCCATGAGTGTGCTCTTACACACTAGTAGGTGACCGTAGATTGTGAAAAACAAAAATAGCTTGATAAGGTGACAATATAAGATACCATATATTCCTAAGGTATTCAAAACCTTAGTAATCTAGCAAAACTTATTTTAGCTCTCTCTCTCTCTCTCTCTCTCTCTCTCTCTCTCTCTCTCTCTCTCTCACACACACACACACACACATTAGTAGGGGACCATAGATTGTGAAAAACAAAAATAGCTTGGTAAGGTGAAAATATAGATACCATATTTTCCTAAGGTATCCAAAACCTTAGTAATCTAGCAAAACTTTTTTTAGCTCTCTCTCTCTCTCTCTCTCTCACACACACACACACACACACACACACACACACATACACACATACACACACACATACACACATACACACACACACATACACACACACACACACGCATGTACGCACGTACGCACGCACGTACGCACACACGCATTGTAAGCACCAAACACATGTCTCATACATATGCCTATCTAGCAAAGCTCTCTCTCTCTCTCTCTCTCTCTCTCTCACACACACACACACACACACACATGTATCTCTAGCAAGTACATACCTTAGGAGTGATATATTTTTACATCTGCCTATCTAATTTTCCTCCATTTTCAATTTAAGAGAAACTTTGTGATTGTAACTAGTGGTTCCATAATCTGGCTTGAAAGAGATGTTTTTTTGCAACCACTAGAGCCAAAACAAATTTAAAAAAATGATAAACTTTATTTTCCTTATTGACTTAAAAGGTGGTGACCATTAAATTCCCATAAACATCACATAGTTCTACTAATGTGACCTTCCAACTTCCAAGTAGGACCGAACATTATCACTACGTCCAACTTTGGAAGGCAGGCTAAAAAGAGCATCGGAGACTGGGCAGGGCCATGGTTCAGGGAAAGACAGGTAGACTGTAGCATAGACCTTCTTCAATGTTATAAAAATTCCTTATCAAATTGATGGGAGAAGGAAAAATAGGTGCTCAGAATTATTAAGATGTAGTTATAATGGATTAAATTATAAAGATAAACAAAAGGAAAATTGTATTTGTTGGAAAAACACTTGCTCAAAATTATGAAGGTGTGTAGTGAGGGAAAGAAAATATTGCCCAGGGTAAAGATCATAGGAAAGGTGGTGTAAAGGGGCCCAGTCAAACGGCCCCTTGTGTGAAGTCAACGTCGTGCGCGGGGTCATAAGTCGTAACTACATATGACTCATAGAAACAGAAGAGGAAAACCAGCGTGCTGTAGTCCCACCGTCCCTCTTGACAACTCTAATCTCGTTGCAGGGGCCATGAAGCGAAGCGGGAGCGGGAGGCCCAGACCCAGGTAGCTTCACCCCTCTTTTTTCTTCCTTGCAACGCCGTATGTTTCATGCTAGATTTTGTTTCTAGAGAGAGAAAGACCAGTCTTTTGACGTTATATAGCCAAGCCAGCCCTGATGTGTAAACGAGAGAGAGAGAGAGAGAGAGAGAGAGGGTGTTTTCATAGCATAGCCAAGCCAACAGGACCACATCTGTTCATCATAATGGCACCGAAGTGCAGGGAATGAGACATGAAGACGGGATTGAGAGAGAGAGAGAGAGAGAGAGAGAATTCGTGTGTAGACGCGAAGTGTCTATGCCACCAGAATGATGCTGCCTATGATCCTCGAGCAAATTGGGTGTCAAGACAACATGAGAGGAAAAAAACTTAGCTGTCAAAAGAAAAATAGGCCCTTCGTACTATGCAGGCTCTCTGTTTACAATTGAGGTGGTATAAAATCCTCATGTGCCTCGATTCATCGTGTGTCATCGTCCTCATGGATGGAGTACAGGGCTGCAATATCCACTACATGTGGTGGTGCCTCAGAATATCCTGGATCTAGAGTTGGCAGGTGTAGGTCTGGAACAATGAGGATGCGGCCATCTAGCTCTCTACGGGAGACCACTCTCCTTCTGATGACTCCCCATGTGCATGGAGCCAGATGATCACGAGATCTGGTGTATTGACTGTGATGTGTCGGCTGTTTTTTGCTAGGTGGGGCCTGAAGAGAGGCTGATAAATCTGTGTGATGTAAACCAAAGAAATCTATGAATCCTGATGTAGGTTTGGGTAGGGTCATGTAGCTCTTCTGGCTATGTGTGGCTGCATGAGAGCCTTTTGGTGTGTCAGTGCAGCTTGGGCAAGTACATACCCAAGCATTCTTCATCTCTGTAGTGGATCAGGGAGGGGACCAAACCCATCTCTGAAGAATCAACGAAATCTCTTTCGTGGCTCAAAATACACTAGCGATCACACATAACAATGACATTGGGCCATCCACTCTGTAGCCCCTCTAAACGGAAGGGCAAATGTACATGGAAAATCTTATCAATCATGAAATCTGAAAATACACATAAGAATGCCAGATAAAACAAGATGACAATTTTGCACAGTACACCACACTAGGGGCTAGAGGATGGGCTGACCCCCCGCACCCCCCCCCCCCCCTTTATGGTTAGATTACCAAAAAGGAGTCTGCTGCCAATACAACTTTGCGGGTGCCCAGGGTTCACCACTGGCTGCACCTGTTTCTTCCAATACAATATGAAAACAAGAAAACATAACATAAACTGAATTTGCTAACAATTCTCAGCACAAGTGAGCATTCCTGGCATCAAGCACATGCAAGACAACTATGGACAGCCCATAGCACTCCCACATCAGCCCGGGACAACTCAACATCATCATCTTCTTCCTGTTTGGCTCATAGAGCAAGTCGACCAACCCTCAAAGGCTGTTTACAGCAGTCAACCAACCCTCACTAGCCACAGAAGAAATCGACTAGCAGCAATACACAAGCCTGCAAGCCCCCGGTTAGAAGGAAAACTGTCCAGGTGCACACGACCAACTCTTCCTCTTTGTTTTCATCATCTGTCCAGCCTCGGCTCTCAAGAGTCGCTCAGCTCTCCTTGTCTCCACTCTGAGGTGGTGGGATGAGACTGTATGTGGCCAATAGCAATCTGCATGGCATGGGACCATGTGAACACTCAGATAGCCCGGCTGCTGGATGAATCCATCCTCAGTGAGCCTGCAAATTCTCGCTCTGTAGAAGTAATGTTCCAATCCTGCAAATTCTCGCAGGCCTTCACCTCTGGGCATGCATTTCTTCCATTAGAGATGTGCATTTATTGCTACCCTACTGCATCCCTACCTGTTTGTACACTCAACGACCCTGATAGGGCTCACAATGGCCTGTCCTGAGCTACCCTGTACATGGCCTCAGTAGTCATGTCACATGCATCTGTCCCCACTTGACAAAGCATGCTTCAATGATGACAGTTCATGCACCATCCCAAGACAGCTGCAACCTTGGGTGGATTCTTGTACTCCATTGGAAGTGTTGCATTTGTTAAATCATCCTCCCTAAAGCACAGTTACCTATGTTTCTCTCGTCTTGCATTTGTCAACATCATTTTAATGTGTGACCTCTTTGTCCATCCAAATTTTTGATGGACCATTCCTAAGAAACTGAAGGCCTATCTACTTGGACTTAAATTGTTTAAGAGCATTGAAAGAACAGCAGATGACTTTGACCAGAAATCATGGATTTAAATTGTTTAACAGAGCATTGGAAGAACAGCAGATGACTTTGACCAGAAAACAGAAGCAAGGTGGATACCTAAATCATTCGAAAATCTCTTCTGCCAAAACTGGTTTAGGACATAAAACTAAGAAAAACCGTAATCTCTATTCTGAAAACTATTTTTGTACAACCCAAGTTACACCAGAGCCTCTGTCTGAAGCATAAAGCCTGGCCGAGGGAAGAGGAAGCTTGCCAAGAAAGTTTGGAGATATTGCTGCACATTGGGCTTCTCACGATCTGAGGAAGAAAGGTGTGTTGGGTCCAATTGCAAGAATGAGGAGAGAGGGGGCCTGGGAGCTTCTCTCTCTGGGATACATGCTTGACTTGATGAAAGATCACCTGTTCGACTTCTTGAAGACCTCCATCCTCCACCAACTCTTTTTTGTTTTCATCTCACAGTATTACGAGATGGAGTCCATGGTATACAAGATGGCTGGCATGGAACACAGGATGCATCTTCTAATGGCTTGGTAACTCCAGCTTGAAGACCACATTTCTGAGTTTCTGGATGATAAAAAACGGAGCCAGTTTGTACGGCACCTCACCATATTGTTTCAAACACAACTTCTTAACTTCAAATACACCTGGTCACCTTGAATTGGGTGTCTCTTCTGGTACGAACTTGGTTTGTTTGAGCGATCTGCTTCAAGGTTGGTTCAAATCCTGCACCACGGTGTCCCTCCCAGTCAGCCTGCTTGAATTGGGTGTTTCTTCTGTGCTTGTCCTTTTTTCGAGCTTGATTTGTTTGAGTTTCTCTTTGTGAATTTTCTTCAAGGTTGGTCCAAATCCTGCACCACCCTGTCCCTCCCAGTCAGCCTCCTTGTTTGGCAGTGCTGAAATCTGCTCCTATTGTTGCTTCTTCGCTATCCTGCCCACCTATCTGCTGCGCCCAGTTTGTAACACACACACAGGCTCACAATAGCTTATCAGGAATCTTCCCTCAAGTGCGACTGTGATATTGTGTAAGACCACATGCACCAAGATTAGAAGTGTATGCCTTTGATCATTTTCCATGCCTCTCATCTTTGTTATGTAGGCATAGCTAGTGCAAATAGTAGTACTTTTTTTTTTGGAACTGTTTCAGAAATGTTCGAGTCATATGGGATGAAGCAAATTTGGATTATTTGGATGCAAACAAGTCACCCAAGCAAAAGATCACAGAACCAAAGACGCCCTACTATGCACCAGCACATGAAGATGGTAAAGCAGGTTCAGTACAGACCTGAGATTTTGGCAGGTTTCAAAAGTTTAATCATGAAACTTCATTGCAGGGTCCATCTCTCCGATAGCAGATGAGGATAGAGCTTTTCTTGATCAGGCTGCACAAGCTGAAGAAATCTGCCATGCGTTGACGGAGGCTGCCTCCACAAGCAGCAGCCGGACAAGGTCAAGAGGAGGCTGGACATCCTCTGAGGATGAAGCTGACGAAATGGATCAAGATTCGGAAGGTGCATCTCCTTTTGTCATTTAGAATGGTGGGTGGGTGGCATAATACTAAGCTAATTTTACTTGGTGCTAGGTGTGGGACCGAACAGTCATGGTATGAGCTTTCAAGAGCAGAGGAAAGCCCATTATGACGAGTACCGCAAGTTAAAAGCACTTCGCCGTAGTGTAGCTCAACCAGTGGAGGAGGAGGAAGCTCTGTCACAAGAGACAGCACAAGGCATCCAAGATCATGCGGGTACCTTGGCAGGTGACATGGATGCTTTCGGCCTTGAGGAGACTGCATTGGGCACAGATAGCCATGATGTCAATACTTCCAGCTCTCAATGACTGAGATATGGGATGCAAATGTTACAATGTTCGTTTAATTTTTTGAGCAAAAAGCGGAAAGAAAAACACTTTAAGGATTATATTTCATGTTGGTTTTATATTCTCTGAAAAACATATGCAGTGTGCAGTCCTAAATAGGGTTTTATTGCTTCTTTGGGTGTATACAAATCAAGGTATATGTGGTGCTCCAGGCCGAAAAATCTCAAGGTACAAAAGTAACTGGTGTCTTGATGTTTTGGGCCAATTATACCACACATCATGCACTTCTCAATGAGCCAAAAATCAGATTTCAGCTTCTTTTTTTAGAGTCCCCACACCCCCCACCCCACACACACACACACCCACACACACACACACAAACAAAAAGAGAGAGAGTTTGAAATGCTTTGCAAACAGCATAGTTGACAGAACTTCATATTGCAAAGTACTTTTTTTAACCCAAGAATGATAAATCTTCATTAGCTCTTGGACATCACAAATATTTTCAGTAGTGAAATAGAATCATATTTGAGTCTCCAAGCAAAAAAGCTTATTGGATCATTAAAGTTTGATTCAAAATTAATAGGCGTTTTGAGTTGCCTTTTTACACAAGGCAGCATGGTGCTGATTTTCGGATCTTTGGAAGCACAAGGACTTACTGTTACCTTCTGGATTTTGGCACAAGAAAAGGTACACAGTAGCTGCAACAAAGTCCCAAAGTTAAGAGAACAGGTGGTTTTCTTCTGTTGACATTGACAAACTACAAAAACACATGATTTTATAAAATTTTTAGGGCTCACACACTCATTTATGGTTTTTTTTGTGTGCGCGCGCGTAATCTATTAAAAAACAAATAGTGTACATGCCACAAAAGGCTCCTGCAAGACATGACACACACACACACACATCTACACACACACATCTCATGGTATTGAGGTCAGTTTTTTTTGTTGTTGTTGGGGCCAAATTTTACTTTTCAAATTAAAGCATATGCCATGACATTTCCTTGGGATATTTACAATGAAGATTTAAAAGAAAAAACTTGAAAATGTTGTTAAAACTAATAAAAAATAGAAAAGAAATTTAAATGAAAGGTTTTTATGTTTCAAATCAAGGACCCAAGACATTGAATAAAAAGTTATCCTCCATGTCATAGCTAGAAACACTCACAACCTAACTTGAATCAGCTCTCACTAGTCCAAAATGAGTATAAAGCATGACAACTTCACTGGTAAATGAGATGAAGGAAGAAATATAGAGGTATATAGCATCATTCATGATAATCAAAATGCAAAATGAGTATAAAGCATGACATCTTCACTAGTGAATGAGATGAAGAAGAAAATATAGTGGTTTAGAGCATCATTCATGATAATCAAAACTAAGCAACAAATCCTTTGAAGATAATGAGAGAACCCCTTTCCTAGTTGAGTAAGGGGGTTTACTCATTTATGGTGGAAGTGTGAAACTTTGTGAAAGTGAAGGGAATTCTAACTCTTTAAGGGAATCTCATGCCTAGATTCGTGGATAGGGAGTCTCCCCCGTCCATCTTTTCACCCACCCTATCCTTGTGGAAGTTGTGAAGGGAATTTTAACTTATCACAACTACCATGTATCTCAAACTTCGAGCTACCAACCTATCATATGCAAGTGAACATTTGAGTGCAAGAAAATGGGAAGTCAATCTACCCTATATACATAATAACAAAAGTCGGACCAAAACAAGAGCTTAGTAGGGCAAGCCAAACAAGGGAAAATTTTCTCTATAAGGAGCCTTTTGAGAGAGAGAGAGAGAGAGAGAGAGATAATAAAAGAAAAAAAGAGGATTATACACACACACACACACCCCCACCCACCCCAATATACACCAATGAACTTATGCTTTGTATTGATTGATTGGATTTAAATAGAGACAAGAGTGATGACCTATGGAATGATATGTTGCTTTAGTTATAATGGTTAGTTTCTTTGAGTCTACATATAAGATACTATGTAAATAATAATAATTGATTATTATTGTACACTCTCCTTTATACCTTAGTTTAGAGTTGTAGAGAAAAAATCCCAAATGTTAAGCCAAGCTAAGAGGTTAATGGGCACATTTAGAGTTTAATCATTTGTGTTTACATACTCCATCTATGATCTGATCATGTGCTTCATTGGAAGAAAAGGGCTACCATTGTTTTCTTCCCAAAAAACCGAGATATGGCATCACCAACAAAGATAACAGTAGGTGGATATAGACTTATATTTGCCCCCCTAATTTGCATCAAACCACCAAACAAGTTGCAATGGCTTAGAGCTCCATTTTGATGGTGAACTTGAGGTCATGGTGGGGAGTAACCTTGCTACATTGTGTGAGATAAAGCCAACTAACCTCCTAGTTCCTTGGGGATCACCAAAGGGGATCTCTTCAATGTGCTCGTATGCTAATGATTTCAAAGAAACACGAGGTGTTCAACCAAGAGGAGATACATGTCTTTGTAGAAGGAAGATGTAGGAAAAGAAGATGATTTGGATTGCTTGCCTATCAAAATGAAGGGATGATATGAGCGTCTATGTTTAAAGAGGGAACTTTAAGGATATCTTAGCTAGGTGTTTTTTTTTTTGGGTTTGGAAGGTGGATATATGCGTGCCATGATGGGGCGGGTTCCATGATAGGGACCTGGGTTCGATGCCTAGGGACTACATGATGGACAACACTCTTAGCTAGGTGTTTTATATAGGTTTAGTTGAGATGGCCTAGCTTGTAGTGCTAGAGAATGACTTTATGTTTGTGGAATGGTGTCAAAGAGCATACAAGTCCCATTTCATAGTTTTTGAAAGGTGTTACAACAAACAATTATTAAAATGACATATATGGTCCAAATTGATCGCACAACATTTCATAAGTTCAAATTGATTGTGCAACACTACATAATCTTGTGCTGGGTAGCCAAATGGAAAATTAATCTCAAAGTGACATCATACAGTATGTGGTGACAATTTCAAATTACCAAGAGTATTTGCATGATCTATTGCATCATATGGTATGCAATGACAATTTTAAAATACCAACAAGAGTATTTGCATGATCCATTGCTTAAGTGTAATGTGCACTAAGCATATAAGCAAGTTCCCTATATCATGATCAAAGGTAAGGATGGAAGTTTTTGTGTAGGAAGTATAAAGAAGCAACATAGTATTATTAACTTGACATTTTTCATCATTGTTACAAGAGGAGATGATAGCATTGTAAAAGATATCATAGTCATTATGAGGAAAAGATAAATTAATGTGATAAGATTAATCACCACTTGTCTAACGCAAAAAAAAAGAGAAAAAATTAATGATGATGGGGTGCCACCAACCTAGAATTAGTAGATCCTTTTTTTTAATTGTGAGAGTTGTTTTTGTTTCTAAGGAAGTGCCATGGTTTGAACCCATAACTTGCATGTTGGCAGCCTGAGATGAATAAGTAGATATTTACATAATCTAATAACCAACTTGTACTATATCTTGATAAAACAAAGTATATTCTTTACATGGAAATCACATCCCCTTTCATATTTACATAATCTAATAACCAATTTGTACTATATTTTGATGAAACAAAATACACTCTACGTTGGAAACAATCTCCCCGGTCTCCACATTTGTTACTACCTCCCTTAACCATAGCAATGAACAATCCTTTAGAAAGAGCAAGATTGGGTGGGTATTGCTCATATTTGTGCTCCTCAGCTTTGCATTCTTCCTTTTCCTTGCATGAATGACTTCATTGCCTAAACTCATATCATTGACTTACATTTAGTTGTAGGAAGACATCATTGCTTTGCATTCTTCCTTTTCATTGCATGACATCACCTCCTAGACTTAAATCATCCTTTTTGTCCTAAAATGTTGGCATTGTAGGATCAATTTATGCAAAAAACTTAATGATGTATATACCATCAACCCTCTACCATGCTTCCCTTTGTCCATGCTCTTTGTTGAAAAAAAAAACCTTAAAGGTTTTTATAGCCTCTCCATATGAAACACCCATCTTCTATGAAATGGTTTTGAAATAGCCACTCATCTAGTACATGTGTAAAGAAGATGCATTTGGGTGACAAGAATAGTCATTTCTTTTCAAAGAGGCACAACCGCTTCAAAAAATTTAAAATAGGCTTTCTTGATGGAAGTCTAGTTGCCTCCTTGAAACAAATCCATCTATACAATGACTACAATATAAATCAATATATAAATTCACATTAGATACACTAGAAAGTTGTTGGTGGGGATAAACTTAGCACAACGAATCTTACTATGAAACATTAATCAGATGCGCAAGTTTATGCAATACACAGATTACTGAATATTGTGATGCTTATAATCAATATTCTGAATCTAGAAATAAAACTATACTCAAGAGCAAATTGTATCTGTACTCATCATCATCATGAACATAACACCTCTATTCTTAATGCTCAGTGCAATACATATAACTTCCCAAATTGAGGAACAAAGTGTCACCTTTGATTGGCATGACCGTTTAATTCTTATTCCTAAGCTATCCCTAAGATAAGGTATAATTGAATAATAAACTAAAGGTTAGTTTCTAAGTTAACACATGGCACAACGGGTGGGTAGTTTACCCCCGTAAACAAAAGTCGAACCCACTTGATGTGACTAGGATTATTATGTCATAGGTAATAATAAGTCCAAATGGGGTGACATTTTGATATAAATCGGAATCTGAATGAAATCCTAATTTGGATTTATCCAAATGGGTGCTTAAAAGTTAAGAATTTATTTGGAAAAATAAATAATGGGAAATTATAATTTATTATGGTGGAATTGTGGATTTTATATCTTCAATGTGTAGTTGAAGAGTGGGATTGTCACTCTAACCATATAGTCGAAGTGACAGCACCACGATGTTGTGTAACGGAACATTGGATTACACAGAAGAAGGTGGGCGATGACAGAAATCTCCCTCTCTAAGCACTTTGATAGAAGTTTTGCATTCATTTGCCTGCCTGCTCTGCAACAGTCTTACCTTTGCCTTAAGCATTTTGACTCGCTCAGAATGTTGTGTATTGAGCTCCTGAATTTGCTACCCACACTCATCCACAAATGCCTAGAGTTCTTTTCATGACACATTTTTCCTCTTCAAGAGTTGGATTTTCTCCATGGCCTTTGTCTGCCAATCTTGCAATTTTGGATTATGTCTTGATTGGCCATCTTCAAAGCAATCACTTCATCATTTAAGAGCATTGCATTACGGTGGTGAAATGCTACTCTCAGCTTATAACTACATAATGGTTAAATGCTTCCCTCAGCTTATGGATAGGGTGTCCAAAAGGAATCCAAGCTATCTCTAAACCATTTGGTCCCCTAGGCCACCTTCCCGTGTGAATACGAGGGTGTTGGCACCTAGGCTACTCAACCATGGTTACTCCTCATAATGGGGGTGCACAAACATGAACTACTCAATGCCTACACAATACAATATGAGGGTGGAGCATCGACATACCATTTATATTACTTTATCTACTAATACCACATGCCAAGAAGATTGAGAAGCTAAAAAAGAAGAAGTGAGATAGTACTTCTAAATAACAATAACATAAGCCTAAAAACAAGAAGCACATATAAGAAGGACCAAGAAAATGCAACACATAAACCAAAAAAGATGTGAGAGGAGAGTATTCATAATTCAAGGTAAAGAGGTAAGATCTAGCATTCATCAAAGAAATCAAAGGAGTTGATAAGATTAATGTAAGCTATGAAGCCTATCTTTACCTACCCATTGAGAAGAAGAATTTTTATAAGGCAAGAAAAGAGCTTCTCAAAGTGATGGAGTTAGAACCAATTGGGAATGGTCAAGTTAACAAAGTGAAGAAAGGAAGTAAACCATACTATTATCCTCAAGGATTTTCTCAATAATCCAATTAGGCAATTCCCATTGAGGGTATTTTTGAGGAGCCATCCAAACTTTTAGCAATTGCTAAAGCAGTGGATGGAAAACGATGAAATATCAACAAAGGAAAAATTGGGAGTGATGAATTACTTTGGGAAAATGAAATTTAGTGCAATGTATCTAACAAACCCAAGCTTTGGGAAAGTGCCTTTCCCAAAGAAGCCTTACTTTTTGAGAGTTACAACCATTTTGGATGGAGGCTTGTAGTTAATGCCATTGTGGATAATTTTTACCACAAGGGATCAATCACAACCATCCACATTAAAGCTAGAAAAGAGAATAACAAAACCAAGGGCTTTTTTTATGACAAATTTGACAGCTGCTGCAGAGTGGTGCTTTATGTGGATGGGAGGCTTTCGTCCTTCTGAGCTCTTTAAGGTCTCTCTCTCTCTCTCGCTCTGTGTGTGTGCGCGCGCGCGTACGCACGCCCCTACTTGCTCATGCTCATGTTCATTGCCAACATCAGGATTAACACACACACTCTCTCTCTCTCTCTCTCTCTCTCTCTCTCTCTCTCTCTCTCTCTCTCTCTCTCTCTCTCTCTGTGCACGCACCTCATGCCCATGCATCGGCACTAAGTCACACGGGGAGGGAGTGTTGGGATCAATGACTGTAGGTGCCGTCCGTCGCGCTAGATGCGATGATCACGCGTCGTTGGATTAGATAAAGTAAACACGGCCCAGAAGTAAACTCGGCCCGGTGTTCGGTGTACTCGGCTTGGTGTCCGATGTGAACGCCGTTGCCGAGAAGTGCCATTTATGGGTGTGGAAGAGAATAATTGTGACATTAATGTTTAGTTAATATTGAAAGGTGAATGCAGGGTTTGTCCAAATCTGGGCCGAGTTTACCCTACATGCTCCTGTTCCAAGCTTATTTGTCTACTTCGGCGTGTAGTGCCGTGTGCATCTTGCACCTTCCCTCTCCGAGTCTCTGCGATTAGCACAAGTCTGCGCTTCTTCATGCTTAGTCGCTTGCCAACGGCGGTCCACAGCTTCACAGCAAAGCGAAGAAGAAAGGCAGGGCAGGGTACGCTACAAAGCGAAGCAAAAGCAAAGCGAGTACCCACAGTAGCTCGTCGTGGAGGCGATGCTTGGACCAGAGGATGTGTGGGCCGCCTACGAGAGGGCCATCGTCGTCGCCTACCACAAGGACCCGCAAGGCTTGGCCGCAAAGAGAGACCGCCTGGCGCGCAGATGCTCTACACGCCTCTGAGAAGATGATCCACATCCCAGCACTATCTTCTCCTCCCAGCTTCCTGCGCCAAGGCAACAGAGCAGCATCACCACCACCTCTACGGTGGTAGGGCTCCTACTGGAGGAAAGCGTGCTAGCCATCAAAGAAAAACTGGTCAAATTTGAGTCAGAAGGCCCCCTGAATACTCTGGAGGCGCTGCAAGAGTTGGAGGGGGTGCACATGACCTTGGACCTCCTCAAAGCAACACAGGTCAGGAAGGTGGTGAACGGCCTGCGCAAGCACCCCTCGCGCAGTGCGTGGCAGCCCTCGCCAAGCGGATGGTGAAGGCTTGGAAAAGGCTTATCGACCATGATTATGCTGTCGCAGAGCGTACTGGCTTTGAGGAGGGCACCCACATGCAACAAGAAGTCACAAAGGCAACATCCGTCCAAAAGATGTCTCCCCCATCACCATTGGAATCAGAGGTTGGCAGCTATTTGTGCATAAGAATCAAAGTGGAATAACTCCATGCTATTGTAGAAATTAGCAAAACTAGCTTTAACTCAATCTGAGAACTAGACTGTCACACAGGTAGAGAAATTATTCATCAAGTGTGGCCATACAAGGTGGTGACATTTGATATGTTGATTCATTAAGCGGTATTTGTGTTGTACTTCAAACCAGTGACTTTTGCATCTTACAGCAACAACAAGGTATTAAACTTAAGGTATGAAAGACGGGGAGACTGCTTCAGGCCGTGTAAGGAGCGAGTCATGCTCAGAACAGGGAAAAGGTCTTGGTAGAATTGATACCCTGGACTTGTGTGAATCCACAACAACGAGGCACCCTTTGGAACAAGCAACAACAGAGTCATCTGGATTATATTTGTGTTGAAGGAGCTGTTTGCAAGTCACAAGCCAATGGTTTGGTGGCCGGTCCACTAATATTCAAGTCATGTTTTGCTTTAGCAAGTGATACTCATCATCCATGGCGGTCTTCCATAAATATGTCTCAAGTGCAGTCAGAGCAGTCAGGGCATCACCAGGGTCGAGGTCATTGTCAAGGGAAGATTGTAGGTTCTCAAGCATCTCAGCAACATGTGCTTCACCAAGTATGTCATAGTTGTTGTTGCGATACATGGGAGCACGACAATGGGAGGCAGGAGAACATGACTGTGGGAACTCATGTGAAGAAGTCATTGAGGGGGCGCGATCGCAAGCAACTATGATTGGTAAACTTGATGAGGAAGGAGGTTCCATGTGTCCAGCTCAGGTGGGTGAGGGAACATTGTTTGCATCTTCATGGTAGGCACTGGGTGAGGGAACATTATTTGCATCTTCATGGTAGGCACTAGTAGAGGGAGCACCTTCATACTTGCCAGATGAATAGGATAAGGATTCATGCACCATCTGGAGACTGCATGATGGGGGTGAAATTTTGGAAGCGCCTGTTACATGTGTGCCACATGGAGGTTGACGAGAATTTTAGTTAAGCCTGGTGATTGCAATGCATGACCCCTTGTGCTTGCAAGGGTGATGTCTAATGAGATACAAACGGATGCTAATGCCAACAGTGAACTGCACTCTGTTGTTATCTTGCAGCCACCAAAGGAGCAGTGCGTTGTGGTGTCTTCAATGGAACTGGTGGAGGAGAGTTGACACAGCTCAATTTTGTTGGACAAGTGGTGGAGCTTGAGGTGTATTAATGTAGTTTGGAGCGTTGTTTATAGTAAAATGGCCATTTGTGTAAACATGCCTATTTGATGTTGATGCCTCACAGTGGCTAATTCAGGTTCTGCCTTTTGTTGGTGGGGGGAGGTAAGAGTGCCATTTCATTGAAGAAGGGCTCCGACTGAATTGGAACCGTCAGGTAATGGTGTTATAAAGGCTATAAGCTTTGACTCCAAACTGATCTATGAAAAGTTTCTTCTCAACCCTATCATCCAATTCGTGGTGTTTCTCTGCAAGAACATGTGCATATGTATGACAGCCAAAAATTCTTATATGGGAGACATCTAGTTTGATGTCAGTCCAAGCGTCATAAGGAGTTAGATGTTGCATGCAGTTGAGACTGCCTCCTCCCAATAGGAATTGGGTAAGCCAAAACTTTGAGCATGGAGTGAGCCGCTTCATTAAGGTTCTAGTCTTCCTTTTGCCAAGGCCGAGAGAGAGATTGCGTGGCTCCAAGAGCGCATGAAGCCAACATCCAGGGCTCTGAAATTTTTTCTTATCTCCCATTGTGCTTAAAGAAATGTCTTCTTGTTTTGAGTAAATTGCAGTCAACTAAAGTAAACTCAGAGCAGTCCATATATCTAATTCACAAAGTGAACTCGGACTGAAAAGTAAACTCGGACCATTCCGAGTTTACTTGCACAGCCATTCTGTTAAAATATATCTCCCAAAGTAAACTCGGACTGTAAAGTAAACTCGGACCAGTCTGAGTTTACTTTTTCACTCAGTCCTATTGTAGAAATGTCTCTCCCAAACTAAAGTAAACTCGGACCAGTCTGAGTTTACTTTTTCACTCAGTCCTATTGTAGAAATGTCTCTCCCAAACTAAAGTAAACCGGATCGGTCCGAGTTTACTTGCACAGCCATTCTGTTGAAATATATCTCCCAAAGTAAACTCAGATTGTAAATTAAACTTGGACCAGTCTGAGTTTACTTTTTCACTCAGTCCTATTGTAGAAATGTCTCTCCCAAAGTAAAGTAAATCCGAGTTTACTTTTGTAGTCCTATTGTAGATTTCTCCCCCAAAGTAAAGTCGGATTGTAAAGTAAACTCGGCCACATCTATCTCATACGAAACAACATTTAAGTTTCATCTACCCAAGTTTTGGATGATTTGTTGGTGTTTATGGGCTTCATATTCTGGCAGCAAGCTCAACAGTACAAAATATACACTCTATTTTGTTGAGCTGTGGCTAGTTGGTGTCTTCTAATTTTACTAACGAATTTAATGTTTTATTGTTTTACCTAATCTGGGCGTCGAGCTATCGAGAGAGAGAGAGAGAGAGAGAGAGAGAGAGAGAGATTGCCAGGTTTTGGATTTATTGTTGGTGTTTATAGGCTTCAGCCTTTTTGCCCTGCAAGATCAACAATAGTGACTATACTCTCTATTTTGTTCAACTGTGGCTAGTTGGTGTCACTATTTTACTAATTAATTTAATGTTTTACTGTTCAATGTAATTTTTACCTAATTTGGACGTCGAGCTGGAGAGAGAGAGAGAGAGAGAGAGAGATTGCGTGGCTCCAAGAGTGCATGAAGCCAACATCCAGGGCTGAAATTTTTTCACAGATACATTTCTTATCTCTCATTATGCTTAAAGAAATGTCTTCTTGAGAGTAGATTGTGGTCAACTAAAGTAAACTTAGAGCAGTCCATATATCTAACTCATAAAGTGAACTCAGACTGGCAAGTAAACTCGGACCAGTACTCAGGGAGGCACAATAGGACTGACTGGAAAAGTAAACTCAGAGCAGTCCATATATCCAACTCACAAAGTGAACTCGGACTGTGAAGTAAACTTCGACCGGCCTGCGACTTTACTTGTACAACCATTCTGTTGAAATACATTAATCAAAGTAAACTTGGACTGTGAAATAAACTCGGACTGGTCCGAGTTTAATTTTCCAGTCAGTCCTATTGTAGAAGTGTATGTCTCCCAGAGTAAACTCGGGGGACTATAAAATAATCTTGGACCGGACCAAGTTTACTTCACAGTCCGAGTTGGGAGATATATTTACTTCACCTAGATGGAGGACATGGTCTATGTTCCATTGATCTTGCAATGAGCTTTACATACTACAATGATGTCAACCCGGCTTATGGGATTATAAGAAGTACATAAGTGGCGTCAATAGCTTTAGAAATGATATCAATGCATGAATTATGAAATTACAAGTACATGAATGGCATCATTCTCGTTTGAGATGCCAATGCTTTCACAATATCATCAGTCTTGAAGAGGCCAAAAAAAAGCATCGCTCATCATCTTGAGAGTTTCCATACTCAATTGCCACGATCCTGTAACGCCGAGGTGCGAAATTGCCACAAATTTGCACCTCCTTGTTGATGAGAGTCTCCTCAACGCCAAGTGGGGCATGCCTCATGGTCAAAGGAAACAATGCATGACAAGTGTGACATGATATGGTAACTAGGGGATCTATCATCAATATTTTTGTACAACAATGAGGACACCAAATGCGAAGTCTCTTTTCAAAGCGAACACGGTGCTTGCCTCGTTGACGTTTTTGCCTTCGGACTCCGGATGCTTAGGTTGGGGAGAATCCTCATCTAAACTATTAGGTATATTGTGTGGAATTCCATGACCCAATCTAGTGCGTGTAACATCTGCTTGAATTTGGCAAATGCTCCCACGTGTTGGCATGTCAATCTTCTTTGGAGCTACCAAGCTCATGAGGTTATCCTTGGATATCTTTAATTGTTGTAGTAGAATTTGTTTTGCAAACCATCTTCAATTTGATAAAGGATTTCTCTAAACTTCTCTATACATTTGGGTAACTCCTCACTTGCATCCATCTCACAGAGGTCTTGATCATCATTTTGAAGAACTGGTTCTTCATTGATACCATGGTCGACCAATGCATGTGCACTATCAACAATTGGCAAGATGGAAAGCAAATGTGGAAAGTGGCTAGTGATAATCAACCTCATACTAATGAGATGCTTGCAATCACTGCTCCAATCAGGGAAATCACAATAATTGGATTGCATGCTAACATGATACCATTGACCTTTTGTTGAGATGCTTTGTATCTTGAACAGTAATGTCATCTCATTCACAATTTCCAAACATGATGGATTGCCTTGATAATGTTGAAGAATTTGCTTCCCTTCTAGCAATCGTGCCGTATGTCTCCAGTGTGTATCACATCTCCTTGAATGGCTCTCATCATAAAGTTATAGCTTGCCTTGTCAAACGAAAAGTATTTAGGAGACAAATATAACATGGGATTGGGTGAAACAATGTTACTTTGATTGGATTGAACATGAATATTTTCGTTGCTATCTCGAAAGAGATTTTCCACGTCTGAAGCATCACTCGATGAGGAGTGACTACTATCACCATTGGAGCACTCTTCTATATTGAAGTCGCTCTGGTCTTGGTTCAACCACTCCATCCTTCAAAGAACATAAACTGATTAAGATTGTATACAGCTTTATTTCAAGAACACAATACATATCCCACATTATCACTTCCTATCTATTGTAAATGATAACATACATAATTGAAGAATATACTCACAAATTTCAGAGAAAGATAGAATATGAATATGGATGGAGAAGTGATGGAAAAAATGTAAAGATAAATGCATTCTATGGACTGTGTCAAAACTTGATAGAAGGTAATGGACCACGTTTACTTTGACAGCCCGAGTTTACTTCTGGTCCGAGTTCACTGTCAGTATATCCCCCATTAAAGACCATAGATTTTACTCGCGCATGCGTCGTAATGACAATTCTGTTGGTCCAAGCTTACTACTGGTCCGAGTTTACTATTGGTCTGAGATTACTTTAGTTCGCGCGATGACTGTGTTCCTGCTGTTCACTGCCCAGTGACCAGTGTTCCTGGTCCGAGTTTACTTTGGTGGCGAGGGGAGTTTCGACGGCGCACAATGCTAGATGCGATCACCAACGTTTTCAGCCATTGATCCCAACACTCCAACCCCGTGTAACTTAGTCAAAGGATGCCCATGTTCATTGCCAGCATCAGGATGAATCTCTCTCTCTCGCCCTGTGTGTGTGTGTGTGTGTGTGTACGCACTTGTTTACTCATGTTCATTGCTAGCATCAAGATGAATCTCTCTCTCTCTCTCTCTCTCTCTCTCTCTCTCTCTCTCTCTCTCTCTCTCTCTCTCTCTCTCTCTCTCTCTCTCTGTGCATGCACCTGTTTACTCATGCCCACATCAGGATGAATCTATATCTCGCTCTGTGTGTGTGTGTGTGTCTGTGTGTGTGTGTGTGTGTGTGTGCGCGTGCGTGCACCTGTTTACTCATGCCCGTGTTCATTGCCCCAGCATCAGGATGAATCTCTCTCTCTCTCCCTTGCTCTATGTGTGTGTGTGTGTGTGTGTGTGTGTGTGTGTGTGTGTGTGTGCACACCATTCATTGCCCCAGCATCAGGATGAATCTCTCTCTCTCTCTCCCTCGCTCTATGTGTGTGTGTGTGTGTGTGTGTGTGTGTGCGCGCGCGCATGCCACGTGTTTACTCATGCCCATGAAGTTCATTGCCAGCATAAGGATGAATCTGTGTGTGTGTGCATGCACCTGTTTACTCATGCCCATGTTCATTGCCAGCATCAGGATGAATCTCTCTCTCTCTCTCTCTCTCTCTCTCTCTCTCTCTCTCTCTCTCTCTCATACATGCCCATTGCCAGCACAAGGATGAAAATTTCTCTTTCGGAGATGAAGAAAATTCTACTAATTTATTTTTTTATATTAATATAACAACTGCTACATTTATGGAATGTGTGGTGTTGTATACCATGGTCAGATTGTTGTTCTTGAACTCGAACCACTCACTAAGGAGCAACAGCTAGTGCTGAGGAAGCCTTGTCTTAAGATATGGAGTCACGCCTGTGTGCACTAAGCTCCCTTTGGATAGCACAGCCAGACCGTTGTTTTGCTACCTCTTTTTTTAGGGCTTTTTTTCTTAATTAGTTAGGGGTGTATATGCTTAATCTCTTATTATGGAGACATTAACCAATGGGTGGATGTTTAAAAAAAAAACTCATTGAGGTGGTAGGTTATGAGGCACACATACATACATACAACGATAGATGTAGATATAGAATGATATAAAAGGTTATATATATATATATATATATATATATATATATATATATATATATATATATATATATATACATACACATACATATATGTATATACATATATACATATATATATACACACACACATATACATGTGTATATACATAGATATATACAAAAATATATGTGTGTCGTATATATGTATATGTGTGTGTGTGTGTGTGTGTGTGTGTGTGTGTGTGTGTGTGTGTGTGTGTGTGTGTATATATATATATATATATATATATATATATATATATATATATATATATATTAGCCTAGATTAGCCTCTAGAGATTAGCCTAGCTTAAAGAGATTAGCCTAGGTTTAGAGAGAAGAATGGTAATTTTCCATTAGTAAAGTGATTAGTGTCCAAACTAGCCTTATGTTGACTTATATATAAGACTTCCCTTTTCAAATTACACTTTAATGTGTCCATGGGCATGGTCCTTTTCTCATTCTCCAAATCTCTTGGCCTTGGGTCCAAGTTACATGAGACCTTTTAAGCTTTATTGCAAACCATCCCCATCCAAGAGGTTTCATCCTAGAAACCATTGATAAACTCAAATATAATCCACATGGATGGAATATACCAGTAAAGGACTCATGTGAACATCTTGCTCTCTTCTCTGCCATGTATGTGGTTCCAAAAATGCATGTGTGTGGATGTAAACTGCCCCCAAAGCCTTCAAAATAAGCCATAACATCTACCCCATAATGCCATAAGAGCCTCGTCTAACTTCCAAGCACTATGCATTCAAAACCCAAGGGTATAGGGTTGTCCATATTGAATTTACAAGAAATTCCAACAAGCTAACTCACTATTGCTAAGCCTCATTGGACCCCTCAAATGCATCCAATAGTCCTTCAAACCCTTCTAATGTAGAGGTGGGTTGCCAAGAAGCTTATTCCTTAGGTAATCCTTGCCAGTTGATCAAGTTTTCCACCAAAGTTTGGTTGCGAAGAATCCTTTCTCTTGTACCCAAAATCAATTTTGGTGCATAATCATGCCCTCCTCATCCATTGGAGGTAGCTCATCTTGCACAAGAACTTCTGGCCTAAAGTAAACTTTAAGATGTGATACATGAAACATATCATGAATTCTTGTGGTTGATGGAAGCACCAATTGATAAGTAACTTTACCAACACATCTCAAAACCTTGTATTACCCATAGCATCGATGAGCTAACTTGGTATTTGTGTTACCCCCCCTTAAGACTCCATATCTAGTCTTGGGTATTCTCAAGAAAACCCAATCACCCTCCTTGAACTCCAATGGTCTCCTATGAGCATTAGAATAATGTCTCATCCTTTCTTGAGCTTGCTTCATGTTAGCTTTTTATTGTTGCAAGAGTGCATCCAACTTTTCCATCTCCTCTTTTGCATTAGAACTCATCCCCTCTTACTTTTGAACCATCATTGGCATATTCACTTTGTACCCATAGAGTGCCTCAAAAGGTGACATGAATGCCAATGCTCTTATGATGCATACTATTATGAGCAAACTCGATAATCAGTAAACCACTCATCCCACACACCTTGCGTATCATCACGGCAATAATGCCTCAAATACGTCTCCACCCACTTGTTCACCCTCTCAGTTTGTCCATCGGTTTCAGGGTGAGTGCTAGGCTTCAAAACAATCCCCATGATCTCAAACAATGTTCTCTAAAATGTACTCATAAACTTCACATATTGGTCACTAACAATTTGTTGTGGCACTCCATGTAACTTGAACACATGATCCACAAACTGTTTTTCAACCATAGATGTTAAAAATTTAACCTTAGAAGGAATGAAATGTGCTACTTTTGTCAAACGGTCCACCATCACATATATTCTATCCCATCCCCTCCTTGTATATGAGGTAATGAAACCCATAGAAATTTGCTTCCATTTTCCATCAAGAATGAGAGTTGGCATGGATTAGTGATTCATGAAGATCGTTTAAGAATTGGATTGTTACGATCCAAAAATTTATCTTTGGGAATTTTTAAGTGATGGTGCATGGGTTTTTATGCCTAATGCCACACTATGTAGTGTTAGTGCCCTAGTCATGCTTAATGTTGTGCAAGACACTCCAGTGAGGTCCATGGGCTTTTAATGTTGACTTTTTGTAGAGTGTGCTAGAGTTAGCATGGATAGCTTCTAGGATTGCCCGAAGTCTAGAATTGTCATCATGGATCGACAATCCTACCTCTTAAATTTCTGGATCGTAATAACGATCCAATTCTTAAACAATCTTCATGAATCGCCAATCCATGCTAACTCTAGTTTTGCAACCCCATAGAGAAGAACAAACAACCCCAAAAATAAAACCACCTGATGATCCAAGTTATGTAGGAAAAGAAATCATCACAAATCCTCCAGTTCAAATCACTCTCAAAGAGGAACGTGGCAAGGAAAGTGAAGATGGAGCAATCATAATGGACCAAAAGGACAAGCTTTTTGAAATGGCTTAAGAAATCCATGAAAGGGAGATATAAATTCAAAGGATTAGAAAAAACCCTTCCCAAGACATTACAACCTTACCCTAACTCGAGAGAGAGGAAATCTCAAGGTTAAATGGCATGCAAGAGTTAGTGTAGCAGACCCAACTAGGAATAGAAGGCGCTACACGAGTGATTTCAATGTTCCCCATAGAGAATTTCGATGTTCTCATAGAGAATCCCTGTCACAACACTATTAGAGCTATCTAGAGAGGAATCAAATGAAGGGAGTGTGTATTAAGTAAGGAACAAGGATTACCTCTAATAGAAACATAAGAGCCACATGAAGAGCTTAGAAATGAAACAAAAACATTAGCCCCACAAGAGCTTGAAGAAACCGAGAATATTAGGTTGCATACAAGAGAGGCTCTCCCAAGAATGGCAATATGCCCTAGGGGAATCCCTAATGGGAAGATACAATGAGAGACTTCCTTGAGAATGGGGATGGGTACCAGGCAAAACTAAACCTAGGTTATGAAGAGCATAGAAATGAAACAAAAACATTGGAAGAGCTCCAAGAGCTTAAAGAATTACCTACTGCACCATCTTGCATGGGTATGAACAAGGATTCAATGATAGTTACGAGCATGGTATCATTAAGGCCTGCATTAAAATGAGAAATCGGAACCTTGAGAATAAATCTCTTGGCCCCAAGCATGACAAACATGGCCAAATAATTGTCAATGCAAAAGCTCAAACCAATTGGAGAAATTAAGGACACAGACTAAGCTATGAGATGCACATTCAAGGATGTTCTAGTCAGTGCAGTTTGGGAAGTACTACGAGGGTGATGATATGAATGCCACCATACCAATCAAGTTGGTATGGTGGCATTCAAATTGTTTGATTGGTATGGTGGCATTCAAATTGGTATGGTGGTCACTCCTCCCAATCAAATTGGGAGGAGTGACCACTTTGATTGGGAGTGACCACCATTGCAATCCTTGACGAGGAGCGGGATTGGATTTCTACCAAAGACATATGGTAAAGATGGGGAAGAAAGCCTCTTAAAAGAGAAAAAGTGTTCCTCAACTTAGAAGATGGGAATTTAGGAACCCTTACGGGAATTCTTAAGGATGTTGAGGTAACTTTGTGTAGCCTAACCTATGAGCAAAAGGCCAACCAATTACAACATAATATGGGAAGACTATTTATACACCAATTATCGATGATTCACGATTGGGGATACGACATCATTTACCTCTGTTAAGAGGGAAATACCATTAAGGTAAACTTGAAGGACCATAAGTACAAAGAGGTAACCCAAATACTTATCGATGATGATGGGGTCAGATATGACGGCTTGCTCTGATTAAATACACATGCACCACTTTAGCAGACAAAGCGACAAAAGATGTAAACCAAAGGATGAAACTTCCTTAGCATCATTACCAAACCCCAAAGAGGAGGAAAACTAGATGCACTTTTTTCCACAATGGATGTATGTCCTACACCAAATGGGGGAACATAGTAGAGAAGTGATCCTAGTCAAGATTGTGACCCTAGTGCTTCCAAGAGTAGAGATACTGGAGGAGGATGGGGTACAGACTTGTGATGAAGTGAAGATGGTTTACAATGCGGATGTGGAGAGTATGGAGGAAGATCCTATTGTTATGGATTTTCTTGGACACCTTGATGGTGGTATGGTTCCTGCGATGAATGATGTGGATGTTTTTCCATTTGATGCATTATGTGCTGGGGAGTCTTTGGACGATGATACCAGAGGGGTTGGCAACACTCAAGAAGATATGCATGTAGATTGGGCTGATGAAGAGCGTTGTGATGTGAATATTGTGCTTGAGGATGATATGTGGGAAGTTGCTAGCCTTGATGAACAGGAGCCAGAGATAGACATGGATGTAAATATGGTTGAGAATGTAACTATAAGGCTTCTTTACATATTGCTGAAATGCTAAAGACAAAGTCCATGGATGACAAGGATTCTGAACCAGTGGAGTTGTATGGTTGTGAAGAGATGCCTATTTTACAAGAGTTGGAAGTGCTTGTGGCTGCTGTTGGAACAGATGTGGATTTTAGTGTGCATAAAGGTCAAAATGTTGGAACCTGGCCTTCACTGGTATTGATGAATTGGATGCTAGATGTTGCAATGCCACAGGTTTTGAAGACAGGGAGGTTTGTTGTGGGTGAAGTGTTCTTTCATGGTTTACTTGAAGAGCAAAGGCTTGAGGGAGATGCTGCATGGTCAAAGTCTGTGAATGCTTATCAAATGATGGACGAAAATGATTTTGTGACACATATGGTTGACGTTTGGTATGTAGTGATGCAGCCATTATTTTTCACAGATGTTGGGAAATGGAATGGTGAGTTACAGCAGTTTCCTTTTGATCCTGGTGGATAGCTATTATACTTTATCTTTTTTCTGCTGAGCATAAATGCTCTAGCAGGCAGGGGGGTTGGCAAAGTATGTCAGGCAAAATTTTGTAAAGTGTTTTGGGCTTGTGTACATATGGGATGCATGGCATGTAAAAAACTTTGCCCTGAATGCCCTGGCAGGTGTACAAAGTGGATGGTTTTGCAGTAGGCTAGTACAGCGTGGTCTGCTGGAGATGGTATCAGTCATTCGGTCGCTCTGTATGTGTGCGTGTCCCAAAAAAATAAGTGGGCACTTTTAGGTTGTATTCGAAGGTGTGCAAGTACATGTGTGGGCAATTAATTGTTGGGGATGCCAATTTAGTGTGTGCCTGAGATGGTTCTGGAAGGGGAAGCATATGGAAGGTGATGGATGCGTACATGGCAGGAGAGAGGTGGTGCAAGGGGACTTCGATGAAAAGGAAAGATGCCGATTCAGGCCAGGGTGGCGGGTTCTTCCAGAACAAAGGCGTCCGCAGCAAAGCCAAGAAAAGGAGGTGGTGGTGTGGACTGCAATAAGAGAAAAGGGAGAAAACAGTGACATCAGAGAAGAAGACGTCGACTGTAAGCAACGGAGAGAGAAGGTGTTGAATGTGAAGTGATGAAGGTCGGCTGGTGACGACGTCAGAGAGCGATGTACTTTGTGGTGGTTGCTGCCTCTGGATGCAATGAGGGGTAGGTGTTGCTTTGGTTGGTTTTGATGCTGGCAGTTGTTGCTGGTAGCGGAGAGTTTGGAGATGTAGCTGTTTGCAACAGTGAAGCCGTGGAGGAAAAAGACGCCGACTGTAGTAGGCAGAGTGAAGGAGAGGAAGACGTCAAAAGAAAAGGAGAGAAAACATTGACTGCAGTTCCGCCAAGTGCAACGAAGACCTCGGCTGTCTGTTTGTGGTCAGATGCAGAGAAGTCCAGCAAAGGAGACGCTGGTGATGATAGAAGAGTGGTTTGCTTTGTCACCTACGGTGGCTAGTAGCAAGGAAGAGGGAGTATAGCAGTCGGCAAGCAGGTTTGTTGTGTATTGGCGCAGCTTTGCTGGGTGACAGAGAGAGAGAGAGTGTGCGCGTGTGGTTTTTGTGGGTTACTGCCTCCTGGTGTCTCAGGGCAGAGGTGTTGGTTTTGTTGATTAGCTGTGGCTGGTGTCTGGTGATGCCAGAGAGTTTTTTTCTTGTTGGGGTGCAGCTCGTAGTAGCGAGCGGGGACAACCTTGTGAGTGTACATCTTGTGTGTTGATGGGAAGGTGTCGTGTATGTAAGATGGTTGTGTGAGGAAAAGCTTCTGTGTCGGAAGAAGCTTGTATGAAGTGTTGTGACTGGGAATTCAAGATGAATGATACTGGTGATGTATCTAGCTATGGTTGTGTGTTGGTATCCTGTGTGTGTTGATTTGCAGGAGAAGGCGTGATTGATGTGTTTGGTGGTGTAGTCCATGGGTTTACACTCTCACAGCGCACTTTATGCTAGCCTTCGATTACCTCGTCATGCACACAGTGGAAGTAAATGTGGTTGCTAGGTTACTTTGACTATGGTGCCCCTGTTTGGTGCTAGTAATTTTCAAGGTTGGGGGAGTGGGAAGCTATAGAGGCCTGTTCCCTTGTTCTTTTTTCCACTCCGCAATAGTCACCTCTTATGTGCACTTTTATTGCCTAAGCATGCTTGGCAAGAGGGTATGTTGCCATAGCTTGGCAAGAGCAATGGTCCACATAAAAAATGGCCATGACCTTGATTCATGGCCATGTCTTTGGCATGGCCACCATGAAGCAAGGTCACGGTCATGTTTTTTCAAACTCCCCCCTTGCATTTGTTGAAGCAGCTTCTTCATCTTCATAGGAGGATTAGAGTTGGATTTAGGCCCATCTCACAGGCAACTTGTCTCATATTTCAGATCTTCAAAATAAAGCAAAGACAATGTTTGACTCATTATAAAGAGAATAAGAGTATCTAGTGAAGATGGGGCATCTTTGGAAACACTCTAACCTTTCGTTCCAAGATAAGCATGAAGGAATGGCACACACAAAAGTCCTCAGATGTATGTGCGGTTCAAAACAAAAATGAGCCCCTTTTCTTGTAGTGACACATGGGAGTTGGAGGGGATAAGAATCCCTTATGCAAAGGAAGGGTAGAATGGTTGAGGGGTAGAAAGGGACCTTGTGTGGTGTTGGACACATACTTGTGAAAAAAAAGACAAGATGACAGCAAAGATAATGTAACAAAGTCAACCAGGGTAGACATGAATACAGGTATGTTTTATGGGCACATGGGGTCTTCACTCTCAAAAACCAAAACAAATAAATAAGGCATCCAACACCTTAACTGTTTCAAGATCTTAACTCCAAGACTCTTGAGTTAAGAGTATGGTTCTTGTATGGATTGCACATGGATTTTTTAATTTGGCATCAAATTAAGGAGTTACAAGTGTTGATGCTCTAATGTGTATTTATGTTTGTGTTTAATGTTGTAAGATTGGAATGCTTTGATTTACATTTACATGTACATACCATGATCATCTACCCTCAGAGAGTTTGGAGGAGATTAGTAGAGTGGTTAAGATAAATTTCTAGGAAGTACAAGATGTAGGTGAAGAGGTTGAAAGCCATACTGTTGAGATGGTTTGGTTACAGGTAGTAGTCTCATGAGATGGAGGATGAGATGGCACCAAAAGAGGCTACCATGCAAATTGTTCCTTATGTTATGAGATCTAAGATTCCTCTTCCACATGAGAACATGGATGAGAATAAATTTTTTATGGATAGGGGAGAAGATATAATGCAAAAAAACAGGCTTTTTAGTTATTTTCAATGTCCAATGGTTCAACTATGCAAGCTTATTCTATATGCAAAGGTGAGGGGATTGAGAGGAGATGGGTATGTTCCAAAAAAGGGTGCCTTCATAGTGTCCATGTGGACATGTGTTAGAGAGAGAACATTGATTAGTGAGGAGATAATGGCAGACTGGGATCCTATTTGCCAAGATATCAACAAGGAGTTTGAGGAGGATATTCAAAGAATCCTAGAATTGCATATGTTTGTAGAGGATGTTTTTTGGGAAGGGAATCACCGTACAGCGGCTTGGAAGGCTGCAATAAAAGAGAGATTTTCAAATACAAGGGCAAAGTATCACCGTGTTTTGTGTACCATCATAAATTCGACAAGTGCATGAGATTGCACTTCTATCAAGCTTGCAAGCGAATGAACTAGTTAGTATATCTTTGTCTTTGTTTATTTATGAACTATACAACTTTTTCAAAGTTCACTTAATGGATCTAAAATGGCTGTCTTTGAATATATGCATGTGATGTTTCCTTGTGTCTCCTAACATATGGATAAGAAAACAAAAGAAACTTTTCTAAAATTTTTATTTTTGGGTCTTGAACTTCAATGAGACAATTATATTTTTTTTCTAGTTTGAATACACATGCTTTGGTTCGGACAACATTATGAGATGAGATAGTGAATTGTGAAAACATTTGTTGTGCAAATCATGAGGACTACTTAAAGGATCTACCTGATGGAGATTGTTTCTATGATGCCATCATTTATCAATTGCATGGTTTTCATCTTTGTTGCATGCTTCGATGTTTTAGGTTCAAATCACACAATCGTTGAACAAGAAGCTCAAGCAGGAAAGTCTATCATTGTCTGATGCCAAGATTTGAAAATTGGAGGAGAAGGAGACCGAGGAATCGGCCTCTCGATATGGTGATAGAATTGGGAAGGTAAAGAAAGTTTGTCACTACCTTTTTGGAGAGTTTCCAAATAAAGTATGATTAATGTGTGGTTGGAAATGTCAGCTTGCAAGCTTTTGAAAAAATAGGACAATTTTTGAGCAAGTGCTTTGTTCATGTATCTCTGTGCCATCTTTTTGTTTGTTTTTAAATTCTCAATATAATTGACCCTAAGCATGGTGATGAGACTGGTGTTCCAAAGCATGGTCTCTGAAATGGGGAGCAAATAGCTATGAAACATTGAAGAAGTTAAACCTGCCTGCCCTGTGTGATATTCTCATCAAATCTAAAATGTATTGGTTGTCTTTGCTAGAGGCAAACAAGACCACTAAATCTATGTTACACCTTGCTCGAGGAGATCACATTTACATACAGTAAGTTGTATACTTCTATTGCACTTTGGATTGGCTCATGGCACACTTTTTTATTGGACTCCTACATTTGCTGTTCATGCATTTGCTATTCATGCATTCTCGTTTTAAGATGTGGTTGTGTACATATTTGTTTTTGTTGTGTAGTTGGCTTCAAAGAGAAGTGAGTAGAAAAAATATTGCAGAGAGCTCAAGATCTGTTGTTGAGAGATTTTTAGGAAGCGCTTGCTAGTGTTGTGGTCCTCAAAGATTGTTTGTTGTGCCAACTACTATGAAGAGGTGCAGATTGAGAAGAGGAAACACTTATTTCCTTTGGAGACTCATGGTGGAGAGAAAAAGCACATAAAGGGTGATGCGACTACGCTGAAGAAGCTTAATTTAATCTAGATAGCAGTCCAGAGATTAGTCTATAGGTAACATCTTGTGTGAATATCTTCTTTATGAGGAGTACAATGGAATCTTCTCTAGTTCTTAGTTTACTGCTAGAAGTAAAAGAAACCTAATGTGATTTATATGCATGTAAATACATACAAATACTTCGTTTTCTTGAAAGATAAGGGTCACTTGCACACTATGCCAATTAGAGCAAAGCAGTGGTTGATGATTGTAAATACGGCCACTAGTATGTACCCTCCACCCATGCTTGGATGCTTGAAGTGGGAGATTGAAAATTGTCCATGGTGGATAGACCTAGAGAAGGGTCACGTGTTGGAGATGCAGAAGGAGCTCCATGCACAAGTTTCAAAAGATCAGCCCAAGGTCATTGTGGAGAAGGCTAATGAATCACTAAATGGAGGTAAGAAAATCATGCTTGCCTTTTATGCATACTTTGTGACTATTGCACGACAATTACCTCTAACTTAGTTTTCCAAAGGTCGTGGTGGAAAGGGAATGCGAAAGCATGGTGATACACTCTATGAGGATGATGATGCTGGGGGGTCTGAAAATACAGCATCCGAACATGATGAGTGTCATTTATGGCCTTTCACCTCTTATTTAATCTATTTTGCATTCACCTCTTATTTGAAATAATTCTTTTGGGTTTAGGTGTTGGTGAGTCCAGTGGTGTTAATATAGATAGGGACATTTCAAATTGAGTGACCACTTACGTATAGCAGTCAGACCATATGCTTGGAGAGGATTTCTTGGGGGATGATCCCAAGTGTCTGGCTATAGTTGGTGACTACATCGCTATTGGCAAAGGATTTTTTAGGAGGAATGAAAAATCTAACATTCATGAATATTCATAAGCATATGCAGAGGTGCATGTTTGCAAGGTCGAGAGTTTGCAAGGAAGGGGAGGTCCGTGTCTTAGGTAGCAGATTTTGTGTTTTTGGACCTCCCCTTCGGAGTTGCCTTCTTGGGACACTATCATAGAGGACCATGTGCAATATGGAGTTTCATTGGCTGCATCAAAGCTCTATGATTTAGGGTGGTTGTTGATTATGGGATCCATGGGAGGTATTCCATGTACATTCTACCTATCACTTGGTTTGAATTTTTTGATTTGAAAAGGGTTTTAATGCAATGATTGTTTTTGCATTGTAGGGGAGACTATTGGTTGGGTAGATTGGTATTGTCATATATTAGATCTAGAGGTATGGTGGTGGATTGTTGTCACGCATTACCTCGGGGAATTTACAAGCCATATCTTATGGCATCACGTGAGTGTAAGGGATGGGGGTTTTTGGAAGGGGGGCTTAAGCTTATAAGTTAGGGGGTGAGGGGGATTTATGATGGTGGGGGGGGGGACAAGGGAGCAAGGGAGCAAGGGAGACTAAAAGTAGGGATTTCATTTCTTTTTATAGTTTACAATATGTGATCTAGTGGTGTAGTTTGAAAACTTGATTAGTTTACCATTCTTTTAAGCTAACTACACATGGAACAATTTTTGGAGAGTACATGTAGGTCTTTGTGCTTCTAACACTTACATCCATGCTACTTCCATGGGCTACAACTTGTCACATGTATAACATCAATATTTGCTATTTGATTTTTAAATAGGGGGTACTTGAATTTCATGATTTGGGACTCATATGCTTAGAAAGGGGTATAGTTTATTTTTTAGAGAAACTTAAATAGGGGGTTTTTATGAGTTTCATGCATGCAGGTGACGTCCCCTTTCTATGGAAATTGAATTCCCGGGTGCATCACTCCCCGTATGGTCACCAGAGAGGCACTATCTTTGGTTTGAGAATTTGTCTTTCTTGATTTGCAGTATACTTTGTCTATGCTCTTTGTGGTTCATAGATGAGGGATGGTTCCTCCTTTGTTTTTCTTGGAGAGTTCGCTGCTCTTTGAGGCTCTACATATGCGGCCTTTGGATTTAGTTCCTTACCACCATTTTCTTGAGATTCCATGCAGTGGAGAGCATGTCAGTGAGATATTCATGGAGCCTTAGAGAGGAGTGTTACATTTATGGCTTTCTTTCTTGAGTTATTATGTCGTCATGGTAGTATTTGCCTTTGAGTTGGGATGTGGTACTGCCCTTATTATCAAGGCATGTTTAAAGATAGGCCATGTGTGTGCCTCGATGGATAGAGATGAGAGACTTATTGCATCATATGTGCAACTGCTGCATCTTGCTAGGAAGCGAGGAAGACATGGAGAGGCTAGTAGTAGTTCACAGGTTGCTATAACGATGAGGTTGACACACGTGTGGGAGATAATCCATACGACCAGTGAGCATCTGCACCTTCTTCTTAGTTTCAGTGGGGTGGTTGTTTGTTTGTGTATTTGGATTCTTATTTATCTTTTGAGGCTTTTACTTGATGTGGATTTCACATTAGGTGTATGCTGTGATTTCCTAGTGAGCATCTGCACCTTCTTCTTAGTTTCAATGGGGTGGCTGTTTGTTTGTGTTTTTTGGATTCTTATTTGTCTTTTGAGGCTTTTACTTGCTGTGGATTTCACATTAGGTTTACATTGTGATTTCCTATGGTTTTGGATGTTAAGATTCTGGTTGTGGATTCCAATGATTGTTGTCTCACTTACTGGTCAACATAGTTATGTTGTTATTTATAGCCTTATTAATGATTGTTGTCTCACTTACTGGTCAACATAGTTATGTTGTTATTTATAGCCTTATTAATGATGCCAGGTTGCTAGTCAAATTTGTGTATGTGGTGATAGTGAATTGGCCGCACCTCTAATAAGGTGAGGTTGACTCAACTTGATGGCGTGGTTGTGTGAGATAGGGATTGGAATGTTCAAACTTGTTTGTGATGCTTGAAACCTATTTTTGTTTTGATTTCAATGCGAAGTAGGCTACCCCAATATGCGGAGGTGATGGCAAGGACAATGGTTGAAGACCCAAGATTTGAGATGAAAAATAAGGAGCAACGCCACATCTACCATTTGTTTATTTGATGATGAGTGTGACTCTACGTGACTACCTATCAGTGAGCTTCTAGACATTGCCATCCATAGTTTTGCGAGCGACTTCAAATGTTTCATGTGATTGTTCTTGTTCATGAGCTTCCAAGGCCATTTTGGAAGTAGCTAATTTTTATGGGGAATTCACTTACACTAGCACATGTGTTTGTTCATACCCTCTTCATGTAGTGTGCGTTCGTTGCATTGGGATTGATTTTGAATGTCACAAATTGAAATTGAAATTCAACAAAACAATTTTGAATGTCACACATTGAAATTGAAATTCAACAAAACAACTGGTCTTCTTTTTGGGCTCTCCTTTGCATAGAGGGAAGGCTTAGCAATGGTTTATGTGGTTAAGAAGTCTCACCATTATCTTTGGGCAAATAAATTTGTATTCTTTGTAGACCATCATGCTTTTCACTACCTTATAAACAAACCATGTGCCACAGGGTGAATTACTTGTGGTTATTACTTCTTGATTTAAATTTTACAGTGTCATTTTGCTAAGAATAGTCACACGTTAGAAACAATCAGCTATCTAGAATTTCCAATGAGAAGGGACCAACAGGGGTTGAGGACAATCTTCTCGATGCACGTCCCTATTTCAGATAAGCATAGTGCCAAGGTGGAGTTATGAGATTGCATAGTATTTAAGAAATGGACTTCCCTTAGATAAGACCATGTCCCTAAGAAGGAAACACCAGTTATAGTGAAGGCAACAACCCCATACAACCTCATTTTTTGGACAACTCTACAAGAAAGGGAAAGATGGTGTCTTTAGACTCTGCATATGTGAGGATGAGTATATTGATATTCTAGAACAAGCTCGCGTAGGACTTGTTGGAGGACACTTCAAACAAGACATCACAGCAAAAAATCCTACATGTAGGGCTATGGTGAGCCAACACTCTTTAGAGATGCCATGGAATATGTCAAACATTGTAATGTAAGTGTCAAAGCTTCACCATTTCCCAATAGTAGAAGGATAGGAATGCCTTTACATCGAATCATGTCCATGAGGCCTTTCACCAAATAAGCTATTAACTTCGTAGGACCCATTAGCTCTACTGCGCTAGAAACACACGTGTGATACATCATTGTGGTACCTATTATTTGATAAGTGAGTGGAGGCTAAGGCCATAAAGCTAATGATGCAGGAATGATTGCCAAGTTCATTTATGAGCACATCACACTAGATTTAGATGTCCTCTAGAGCTAATTAGCAACCAAGGGACCAATTTCTTAAGCGATATGGTGGAGTTTTTCTTAGAAAAATTGATTATAATGCATGGTGCTTACAAAGATAGTTGAAGCATTAAGGACAAATTGGGAGCAGAAGCTATAAGGAAAAATTGGGAGCAGAAGCTATCATCCACATTAAAGTGCCTACAAAACTTCATCTGGGACTACTCCATACAACTTAGTCTTTGGATTAGATGCTATACTCCTAATAGAATTTATGATCCCAACTTTGAGGGTAGCAAATCAAATGAAATTGACAGGTGCAATGAGTTATCTCAATGACTCATAGAGCTTGAGAAACTTGATGAAGTGAGGCTGCACTCTATGGTGGGAATGTATGCCAAAAAAAGAGAATAAAATACCAAGAGGTTCAAGGAAGGGGGCCTAGTCCTACTTTATAACCTCAAGAAGAACCAAAAAAATTAAAGTTAAGAGGTATGGGTCCTTTTAAGATCTACAAATGCATAACAAGAGGGGTAGCCTACCTGATGGAGTTTAAATCAAAGGATTCCTAGGAGCAAGCTTAGAAAGTAATATGGGTTGCTATCCTATGACCAACTTCAAGCCATTCATGAAACTAAAAGAAGGAGAAAATACAAGGCTGAGATGAAGAGATGAGCCTAATGGGAAGTTAAAGCTCCAGGCGGAGAAAAGAAAAACAAAGGAGAGGTATTATTCTTGTCCACATGGCTAAAATGCATAATGATCACGAGGAGGAAGAGGTAAAACCCACAAGACTTTACCTAGACTTCCCTATAGTAGACACATAAACAATAGCTAAACTTGCTTTATTAGATATAGGGGTTGGAAGAAACTTAATGTCATATAAGACATGGGTTTCATTAGGAAATCGAAGGTAATTTCTATGTTATGTGACTACACGCCAGAACAAATCATCATTGGAAGGGGATGGATAGCCAAACATGACTATAGCATAGATTGGACAATGAGGACAACCACAATCAATCTTGCACAATGGACTATAAGTGTTCCTCTCGTGGAAGGAGAGCTGAGACAAATCTTCTACCCCTTGATACCTTTGCCCCTCTGCCATGCTATGCATAGCCCTCTCCAAAGATCTGATGCCTTTAGAGGAAAAAGAGTTGGAGACATGAGCACTGATATGATTGGAGAACTTGACCAAAAAGGAAAATCTTTTAACTTTAACTTGCAAAGGTTGCCCAGTAGAGCAAGGATGACCAAATGGACTCTCTATTTCTAAGGGCTCAAAGAATCCACTTGGTAGCTAAAATGTGAGCAGAGTCTTGCAAGGTGGAATACTAAGTCCACCTTCCTCTTTAGGGAGAGAACACATGGCCTAGGCCACTTTGAAGAGCCTCAATTCCATAAAAACCTTCTAATCATAGACTCTACAATGCTTAACCCAATATTAGAAGGCCACTTTGAAGAGCCTCAATTCCATAAAAACCTTCTAATCATAGACTCTACAATGCTTAACCCAATATTAGAAGGCATATAAGGATAGATTCTACAACTCTTAACCTAGTAATAGAAGGCATCTAAGCATAGATTCTACAACTCTTAACCCAATAGTAGAAGGCATCTAACAACTCAAGAAGTAATTCAAAAACCCTAAGAGATAATGCTTGATTACCAATTTTATACCTACTTAATTGAGCTATTTTTCCCTCCATTTACTAATCTTGACCTGGAACTTCTCAAGAGCCCAATCCCATCTTTGTTTAGGACTAACTCCAAAACCCATTGGGATGCCCAAAAGTCTAAATACACAACCCTTTTGAATTCTTGAGATCCTTGATTCTCAAAGAAGGGGGATAACTCTCCACCATCCACATGGTTTGTGATTGGTCAAGGACACAAAAGCTAAGCAAAATACATTGAGACATCTCCAGAGGGTCTTAGTGTGTGCATCAACTTGTTCTTACACTAGACACTGAAGGGCATCTATAAAAATTTCAAAAACAAGGGGGCAAGAAGGAAACCCTAACAGATGAATCGATTAAGCATAAATCTTGAGGAAAGGTTGCCATTAACTTGAACCTATGTTGAGGCCCCTTAAAGTAAAGAGCAAAGCACTTGAGTGAAAAAAGGGGGGCAAAAACCAGCATCATGCTGAGATTATTGCGTCATAAAGTCCCACTCTACCAAAATTAAAATTAAATTTGATAGAGACAATCCCTTGCCTTGATTTTGAACCCCACTCCATTATCTCTCACAGATAAATGGTTGCTTCTTCCCAAATGTTCCTTCCCTTTATAAAACCCTGTTGTTCTAGTCTGACAAAGGCATCATGAGTGAGGATAGCCTTAAGGCAAGGGCCATAGCTATGATTTTATAGGAGACATTAAGCATAGTGAGCATGGTGACATGGACATTACTACTTTTTGAATTTCTTGAATAGAGAGAGGCTCGTCCTAAAATAATCTCTCATATAGTGTGGAACTATTAACTTCCAATGTTGTAACTTTAGTTCTAAGAGAGTTACACACTAAGGAAGATTTTGGGTCACCCTCCAGAGCCTGTTGTTTTAATGGTCTCCATTTCTTCCTTCCTGCAAAAATGGAGCTATGTAGTTAAACCTAGCTTTGGGGAAAAGATAGGAGGAGATTTATAAGAAGAGATGCCAAACTAATCTCAATGAGCTTGTGGGAAGTTCTGTTTACAGAGTTATGCCAAGAAATCACCTTGTGGGTGCAAAGGATCAAAGAGCTCTAGTCTCTCCAATAGGCTATTCCAATGAACCAATTCACTACCATGGATCTTGTTGCCTTTTCCCACCACTAATCTATCCTCTATGAGTTCTACCTTATTAAAATCAACCATGACTATGTGGTTGTTGATGGAGTGAGAAGACTTGCTATCCCAAACCTTGGATTAGCAAGCATCTTTGCAGCCTTGTCTCCTTACATTGTGTTTCCTTTTGTTGATCTTCTATATCTCATGGAGTAATGAGGATTCCAAACATACTGTTGTTCAAAGAGAGAGCCCATCACTTAGTGTGCTAAGCAACCAACCCTCCTACAGTTACACTAAAATTTGGCATGCCTGGTGGGACTCTCAAAACTTGGAGTTCTCATTAGCTCACTCGTATTATGTGTCCTCTCTATATGCTTAGCCCACCCTCATTTTTGGTGTCATCTCTGTATGCCCAATACACGCTCTCATGGTAGTCCTGTCAGCCCATCTAAGAGTCCTCTCTCCATACACAGCGATAGTCAAAAGAAGTTCAACTACATACCACCTAGGGATTCTCTTCCACCTCTTCCTATGGCAATAACCAACCTCAGTAACCTCACCCTTGGCAATAATAGTCGGAAGAAGGTTAACTACATACTACCTAGGGATTCTCTTCCACCTCTTCCTATGGCAACAAACCTTGGTAGCCTCACCCTTGGCAATAATATTGGGCTCCAAGCCAACCCTCCTTCTCTAATCATTCCTCCTGGTGAAGTACCCCTTCCCACAATGCTGGGTTGGGTTAATGTTAAGCTTCCCACATTCAAAAAGGAGCATCAAGAGGATGTGGATGACCACATCGCCGACGATTCATTTCCAATTGTAAGAGTTGAGGCCTTGAGCAAGAGGATGCCTTCTTGGTACTCTTTTTGTCCACCCTACAAGGCTCTATGGATAAATGGTTCAGCCAATTTCCAGCTAACCACTTTGTTGACTAGACCATTTTGAAGGACACTTTTGTCCACACCTTCTGACCTAGCAACTAGAAGGAATTCATCCTCTAAGAGCTAGGGAAGCTGCAACTACTGCTAGGGGAGAGAGTGTCGGGACTAATGACTAAGACCACAGTGCTGGTGGCTCGTCTTCCAACTTACCCTCACAAATTCATGGTGCATCATTGGGTGACACACGCCTTACCTAGGTCCACCCAACAAATGATTCAAGAGAGTAAGCCCACACCAACCACATTGTAGGAATTTCAGGAGATCACTTCTCAACTTGAGAATGCGCGACTTATGTTTGAGGGTGATGTCAGCTCTAGATGTCTAATAGTGACACAATTGGACAACCCAATGGCTCACTTAAAGTGGGAGCTAGAGGCTCTCAAGGTGAGCCATGAAACCCCCAAGGGAGGAAAGTACCTTGCTTCAACTCAAGATTGAGATTAAAGAACTAAAGAAGGGCCTATGGTGCACTCTATGTTAGTCCCTTGGACACATCGTCCAAGAATGCCCCAAGAGGAGGTACTACTCCTTTTGTGAGAAGGGACCTCCCCAACCCCACAATTTCCCTATCTCTGCTATAGATGCAAGGAATATAGTCATTACCAGAGCCGCTGCCTCCTTTCTGAAAGTGCTCCACCCTATAGACATTGTACTGATGCCAAAGATCATTATGTTAGTCCCTTGGACACATCGTCCAAGAATGCCCCAAGAGGAGGTACTACTCCTTTTGTGAGAAGGGACCTCCCCAACCCCACAATTTCTTGGGGCATTCTTGGACACATCGTCCAAGAATGCCCCAAGAGGAGGTAGTACTCCTTTTGTGAGAAAGGACCTCCCCAACCCCACAATTTCCCTATCTCTGCTATAGATGCAAGGAATACAGTCATTACCAGAGCCGCTACCCCCTTTCTGAAGGTGCTCCACCCTATAAACATTGCATTGATGCCAAAGATCATTATACTCGAGACTACTCCCCAAAGGGTAGTCTGCATCTGCTTGCCATCCTCCTTCTCCTACCCTTGGTGTGTCCATCACAACAACAACATCCACTCTTGTGGATCCACCATCTACCAATCATGGTCACCAGATCACAATGGAAGGCCATGCCTCAAGAACAACAAGGGGATGAGCTTGCTGATAACCTCTTCCACTTCCCCACTAAATCATCGATCATTCCTTCTTGCAATCTTTCTAGGATCTCCATAATCTACCTTCTGTGTCAGACCAACCACCTACTCCTTCCATTCCACATCCCAAGCCACCACTTCCACCTTTCTCTGTGGAGGCTCTCCTAAAGGCCAATACACTATTAGCAGTAAACCTCCTTGATCTTCTTTGGCTTAGCCCCAACATTTGATCATGTCTCAGTACATTGTTGGAGTAGCTCCATGATATGCCAACAAATCATAGTGGTGGGCAATCTAGCAGGTTCCCACTTCCTACAGATGTTGCTGGCGCAGCATGGGTGTCAACTACACCAGTCCATCCCTTACTGACTTCTACCAGATCCCCAGACTCTCTAAGGAGATTTAGGGTACCCCACTTTCTAGGGCAATAGTCGATGGTGGCTCTAGGGGGAACCTCATGCCAGAATTCACTCTCCATGTTGTCGATCTCAAAGGTGACGCGACCCACCAACTTTTGTGTTCGAATGGCAAACCAATGTGGGAGGTGACACCCATCGGCATCTTGGTGGTGGAAAATCTTACTCTCATTATCTAGGGGATTCCATTTCTCCTAGACTTTGTGTTGATCAAGCTTCTTGTTGCAGTTAGAGAAGCTCTCACTAGTCATTGGTCATTCTTGGCTTTGGAAGACAGGTTTTTTGCACGATTGGGGCTCCGATCGGCTATGGATTCCTCAAGAGCATGGTCCACAAGAACTTAAACTAGAGGAAGGTTTGGATTAGGGAATCCGTGGTGCCATGGTAGCCCCCACATCTTCTGTGATCCCTTCACCAACCAACATCCTGGCTCAACCCATGAGGAAGGTATCATCTCTCATAGTGATGAGTCGAAACTCCTTGACTAGCTTCAGGCAGTAAAAGGTCTGACATCTTACATGGTGGACATCATGGAGGTACCAACTGACTCCAGCAGCCCTTCCTCTGAGTAATATGAGGCTATAGGCCTTAGAGAACCACAGAGGTCGCAAAATCACCAAATTCTTTCCCACAAGGCTGACAAGCCTCCAACCACCATTCTGGCTACTAGCCCGCTGACTCAACAACATCAAGTACAACCCTAGGTGTCTAAAGCCACTCCAACCTTTCCAAAAGTGGAGTGCCCTAAATCCTGGAAGGAGGACCACTATGGCACCTTCCCCATTTGCCACCCGCCGCGCCGCTGGCCCACAACCCCACCCACCCTCCTCTCCAAAGTGGCTACGCCCCACTTAACCTTCCGTCTTGCCTCGATCTAATCCAAGAATTCAATCTTGGTACTTCAGATGAGCCTTGTCCAATCCTGTTAGCTTCTTGGCTATGGGATCATCCCATCTCCTTGAGCAAGTTGCTGCCTTTTTCAAATGTTATAAGGATGTCTTTGCCTAGATGTAGAAAGAATTAAAAGATCTTCTAATAACTGAAATCAATGTCCACACCATACCCCTCCAATAGGGCACCCGCCGACCTGGACGGGATTACAAGATCAACCCCACAAGTATACAGAAGCTATCAAGGTAGAGTTGGAAAAGCTAGTTTTTGCCTCCTCACACCTACTGAACAAAACTACTCCACAATTGATTGGGAAGGCTTGGCTATTGTCTATGCCTACCAAAAGTTCCGACACTATCTCTTGGGCTCCCACTTCATCTTCATCTTGGACCACCATGCTCTCAAGTATCTTCTCAATAAACCACGGGTGGCTGATCGTGTTTGGTAGTGGTTGGTGCTCTTCCAAGAGTTTGACTTTGAGATCCTCCTTCGGTCGGGCAAACAACACATCATGCGGCAGACCACCTCTCTTGAATTGACATCAAAAACTTGCCATAGGTATTGATGATAATGACCTTCCCCTAATAGAGTCCTTTTCAAAGTTAATGCTGCCCTAAACTGGCATGGGAATGTTCTTGAATTGCTTTCCACACAGCCAACCATTCTAACTCATCGCTGTGTGTGGTGGCCAACTATACACTAGGCTAGTCATGATGGTGTCTTATGTCAGTGCATCAGTCCGCATGCCCCACCTCATCGAAGATACTCACTCAGGTCTTGTAGTGATCACTATCCTGGTGGCCACAGCTCGTGCACTCTTCTATTTCAGCATGGCCTATGGTGGCCCACTATGTTCAAAGATTCCCTTCAATAATTTGCCAAATCTTATGATACCTGGACCCAAACCCACCTTTCAAAATCACCGACCTGTCCAGATCTCCTTTGCTTAGTCATCATTTGAAAAATAGGGTCTTGATTTTGTGGGGCCCAACAACCCAGTGGCACACCTGAGAGCTAATGCAAATACATTCTAGTTGCAACTGATTATGCAATCAAGTGGGCACGAAAGCCCAAGGCACCAAAGACCGCGCAACAAACACGATGGTCCGGTTCCTCTATGAACATATCCTTATCCACTTTGGCTGCCCCTTAGAAATCATCAGTGTGACAGAGGCTCCCATTTTGTGAATGAAGTCATCACCACCTTACTCATCAGTATAGCCATAAGATCTTCCACCTCGCAAATCATTTGCTTACTACCCCCTGCTGAGCCAATGGATAAGTGGAAAGCACCAACAAAGTCCTCTCCCGCTTACTCCGTAAGATGTGTCATCAGCACCCCAATCATTGGTTGACAACCCTCCTCGAAACTTTTTGGGCTTATCATACGGCTTTCAAGGCCACAATATGCCACCATCCTTTTCAGTAGAGCTGGTCCATGGTCTAGAGGCCGTTCTTCCCTTTGAATTCAACCAAGGCCCCTACCATGTCAGAACCGCCCATCAGGAAGTCCCTCACCACCACAGTGCCACAGTACTCTGTCGGACCATCTTGGATGAAACCAGGGCACTGGCCAACCAGGCTTTGCAGGTGGGACAAAACAAATGGAAACCTTGGCATGATCGACATTTGAGGAAACCTCGCTTCCAAGATGGACAACTCATCCTAGTGTATCAAGCTTGCTATCTGAAATGGGCCAAGAAGCTTGGCCTTGCTTGGGAATTTCCATTCCTCATCCATCAAATATTTCCTCACAGCGCGATATAGATCCACACTCTGGATGGCCTGCTGCTTCCACTAGTTAATGGATCCAGGATCAAGGCTTATCATCCGGCTTATCATCCAAAGGTTGCCCCTGTCGTTTCCACTTCCTCATAGCTGCCCCCTTCTGATCCTTTTTTTTAATAACAAAGGGGTTTTTAGTTCCGTTCCATCTACACCAGTCTCCTTCCTCCGCTCATCAACTACTTTCCCTTGATTCCCTTGATTTTCTTCCCTATCCTTCCACTCTTGATCATTTCATTGGATACAGATCTCCTGTGTCTCTTCCAACAACTAGTCTTCTTCCACACACACCCTTTCACATAGTCTGATTTGCCTTCTATGCCATCTTCGACTTTGAGCTCTCCGTCCTCACTTGCCACCTCTCCTTGTTCCACTCGCCCAATAGCATTCCCCTCTTCCACCGGCCATCAACCTTCAACACCATTGTGACAGTTACTCTTGGTTCTGATGCTGGCCACACAAATATCCTACCAAACATCAATCTAGCTTCCTTCAATTGATCCTCATAATTGTTCAGTTACGTCATACCAGTGTCTCTAATGTCTTACACAGCGACACGCTTCACACTTATTTGGCTGACCAAATCACACTTTTCTATAGCCTGGAACTTTTCAGCTTCCACTTCTAGAAATTTGATACATGTTTAAGTGTGGACAACAACTGAGTATGGAATCTTCGTGTGCAGTTCTCCTTTCCTCTCCATTTTTTTCCATCATCTCTCTTTCCAAGTGTGTGCCTTGTGGCGGACTTCCTTTCCATCTCTCTCTCGGATTCAGTGGGGTAACTCCATTTTCTTTCCCTCCGATTCAGTGGTATATGTAGCTTCTCTCCTCTCTCTCTATCTCGTTCAGATTCTATGGTACATCTCTCTCCTTCCTTCTATAGCCACAATGTATTCTCTATCCTTCTTCTTGGTGCCTCTAAACCTCCTGATTCCTCCACTCTCCTCTATTTCATGCTTCGGGCTCCTCTTCTAGGATTCCTATTCCTGATTCCTTCGTTCTGCTTCCTTCCCCCTAACTCTTCCCTCCTGATTCCATTGTTCTGACTCCTCTGCTTCATTCTTTAGACTCCTCTTCTCTGATTCATATTCATGATTCCTTCCTTTTTCTTCCTTCCCCTTGACTCTTCCCTCCTAATTCCTCACACTGACTCCCTAATTCCTCTCACACTGACTCTTTTTTCTTCCTTCCCCTTGACTCTTCCCTCCTAATTCCTCTCACACTGACTCCTTTCTTCTTCTCCCTCAGCTTTGCTTCCTCTTACCAATTCCTTTCCCATGATTCCTCTCATCAGATTACTCTTTCCTGATTCCTCTCCTCTTCCTCCTTCCACTTGACTCTTCATTGCTCATTTTCCAATTGTCAAAGCCCCAAAGTAAGGTGCACAGGGACATAATCCTTTCTTTGCAAAAAAAAAAAAAGCTAAATTGAATTCTCTTCCCCACCTCCTCTGATTCTTTTGCACACTTTGCATCCTCTCTCTGCCTCCTCCAATTCCTTTGATGCCCTACCTTCCCTAACACCTCTACCCCCTCATTAGCAGGCCCCCTATCAGTAAACCCTTTCCTTGCTCAAACAAAAACCTCTCCCTTGGTTCTTACTATCCACATGGAACATCTTGGAACCGGATGAACTACTCAATAGTCTAAATAGCAAATAGGCACCATGCTGGGGCAATAGTGCATCAGCTATGGGCTTGATTCCAATAGCCTCCAAAGTTCAGCACAAAGGGGGATAGAAATCTTTATGCGAGGTCTGTATTGTGGAATCCTACCAAAAAACAAACAAACAAATAAACAAATTACATCATATTTTTACATCAACATGCTTGACTTCCTCATCACAGCCATCCCTTTTCTTTTTTACTCATCAAGGAAAATGAGGACTCTAGTGGTGGGCAACCTATAGAAACCAAGTGTGCCCACAGTGGGCCAACTTAGTAGAACCAGCCAAAGCTATCGTGCAACATCAACATTGAAGGCACCGTGCGCAAACACTAGCCGGCCCCACTGCCACCGTAACAACATCTTCTTGATATAGTAGATGTCACATGACGTCGCACCGACACCCCAACTATGCTGCGCTAAGGGCATCTCGAAAGATAGTAGATGCCACCCACTCCACTGCAAGCTTATACATGTGTCTACTCCTGTGTACACTGGTCTCTTATTTCTATCTCTCAGACATTGTTCCCACACACCTCTTCTCACACCTTGTAGTCTTTCCTATAGTTGTTTTGTATTCGATTGAGTTGTGCATCGTCTCCCTCTCTTCACTCGGGACCACTACTAAGTGTGCATGGTATAGTGATGGCTTGTATCAGTGTTCTCAGAGTAGTGCAAGTGTCTTGTTCCTCTTTGCAATCTTGTCTCCTTGCATTGTGTTTCCTTTTGTCTATCTTCTATATCCATTGTGAGCAATGAGGATTCCGGAAATACTTTCCAGAGAGAGATCCCATCACTTAGTGTGTCAGGAAACCAACCCTACTACTCCTCTCTCTCTCTCTCTCTCTCTCTCTCTCTCTCTCTCTCTCTCTCTCTCTCTCTCTCTCTCTCTCTCTCTCTCTCTCTCTCTCTCTTTGAATTCATATGTGAGGGTGATGCTATGATCTTAGGTGATATGAATGCATTTACAACCATCAATAAGTGATGGATATGACTTATGTGGCAACACAACCCCAACACAAATGATTGTTTGGGATAAAAAGTCCTTAGATCAAAAGGAGTGTGACATCCAGGGGGTGGTAAAAATGATGCTTATGTGTAAGGGCATGAAACTTCTAGTAGAAAATGGTATGCCTCAATGGCATGGGGGATACAGACAACTACTTCAATCAAACTCAGTATTGTAGTAATATTTTTGACTATTTTCACCTCTTAAGAGTAGCATATCACAAGTTAGTAGCTTTACAATGGCCATTGTAATTTAATGTTAACTTGGGACTAAAAGGGATACCACACCAAATCTAGCCACACTAGATTTGGTGTGGCTAGAGTGCAATGCGCTGAGAAGCCACCTTAACTCAAATTTAACTTCGAAGATGAGTATTTGTTGAGAGAAGATTGCTCAACACCACCTAAGGGACTCTTTTTAAAATTATGGCTACTTTCCAAGATATCATGTTAGAATGCTCCATGAAGTTTTATGCTATCTCCAAACAACCCATGAGTCCACCTGTATTTTTTTTTTGGAACCAAACTAATTATATTGTTTCAAAGAAAATACAAAAGGTTGCATCCTTATTCTAATCAACCATCAACCATCAACCATCAACCATCAAACAACCCATGAGTCCACCTGCATTTTTTTTTGGAACCTCCATCCCCTTCCAATATTGATCTCTTCTGGCACCATACCTGTAATCATAACATAGAAACTACCTTCCAAAGGGTAAGAGTTGATATGGAACTTGAGCATTCATTATACAGGCCTAAGACAATTTGTATGAGAGCCTAAGTTGGATCAAGGGTAGGTTTTCCTAATGAGACCCATGTCTCATATGACATTAAGTTTCTTCTTGGCCCTATATCTAATAAAGCAAGTTTGGCTATTATTTGTGTGTTTACAAGCAAGTCTAAGCAAAGACTTGTGGGTTTGACCTGTTCCTCCTCGTGATCATTATGCATTTTTAGCCAGGTGGACAAGAATAATACCTCTCCTTTGCTTTGTTTCTCCACTTGGAGCTTTAGCTTCCCATTGGCTTCATACAAATGGTGCAAAGAATGGAAGTGGTTCCATGGCATGGCTGGTTTATCAGTGCGCCTTGCCATTAAGTTTAGTAGAAAAACTCAATAGAAAGTGGGGAAAAAGATGGTCCCATGGGTTACAAAGGTAGGTTCAATAACATTTGGGCTTTGTAAATTAGTCCTAGGATTAAAGTTTTTAGTCCACCAAGGACCAAAAACATAGGGCTAAACATTGAACCAACGCATTATTGTTGAAATATACAAGTGAATAGGGTGTGTCGGGAACAAGCCCTTGGTTAGAGGCTATAAAAGAGAATGTGTAAATGTGAGAGAACCTGTGAAAAGGTGAGAAGAATCTACTGGGAGAGAATAAAGGGTAGCATGAGAAGATTTAGGAAGTGTGGAGATATTATGGGAGAGGTGGAATCAAGCAAAAGAGGTGGAATCAAGCAAAAGAGGTGGAGTCAATCAAGGAGAAATCAGTGGGATTTGATGCTTGGATGTAAACACTATAAATTGACGCATTGGCCTAATGAGAATTTGCTGGTTTTTTATTATCCATGCCTACATTAAGCTATTAGTTAATTACGTCTTACACTAATCACGTCTTAATTATCATCTAATCACTTTATTAATGATGTTGATTCTAGCATTCGATCCACCATAGCTCATCACATTGCTATAATTTTAACATGGTATCAGAGCCTAGCCTAGAATCCATCAAGTTTATGAGCCCATTATCTAGTTAATTAGGATTAGTAGATAATTAGAAAATACTCAAATTTTTAGTTATTTTCAAGAAGCTTTCTATACACCCAGCTAGTGGAGGAGCTCCCTCTCCTTGTAGGCTCAACATTAGCCCAAACCCTTCTAGCCCAAGATAGCTAACTCAGTGTTGGTGCTCCAGCCAAGCCAATCAGAAGCACAAACCGTCGGCGCATCTAGGAGAAATCGCATTTTTTTCCAGCGCAGTTTTTTCTGAAAAAATTGTAGATCTTGTCTATTCCAAATCAAATTGATCTAATTCCTCTTAGCCCCAAGGGTTTTCAAGCATGCTCTACAAGCTGGGGAAGTCAGAAATTGATTTGATCAAGTCTACAGTGAGATCCAAGCTCTTCATCAAATCTGTACAGGTGACTTTGTTAAAATAGAGATTAAGCATTCAATATTTGGTCAAATCTTGTGTTTCTTGGCTTAATCCTCTACTAGACTAGTTGCTATTGATGGCCTTGAAAGCATTTGAGCTCATTTGAACTCTAAGGCCTCAGATCTAGGCTCCCCGCATACTCTGTTTTTTGCACACAAAATAGAGGATTAATTTACTAATCATTGATTAATCAGTGCTAATTGTTAAAATATACAAGTGAATAGGGTGTGTGTGGGAACAAGCTCTTGGTTAGAGGCTGTAAAAGAGAAGATGTAATTGTGAAAGAACCTGTGAAAAGATGAGAAGAATCTACTGGGAGAGAATAAAGGGTAGCATGAGAGAATTTAGGAGTGTGGAGTTATTCTGGGAGATATTCAGGGAAAAGAGAAGAGGTGGAGAGAATCAGGCAAGAGGTGGAGATATTCTGGGAGTGAATCATGGAGAAATCAATGGGATTTGATGCTTGATGTAAACTCTATAAATTGAGGCATAGCCCTAATGAGAATTTGCTGGTTTTTGAGTATCCATGCCTACATTAATTTATTTGCTAATTACCCACTAATTATGTCTTAATCATTTACTAATCACTTTGTTAATGATGTTGATTCTAGTGTTTGATCCACCATAGCTCATCATTATGCTCAAATTTCAACACTAATCACTGTATTTTGGTGCGATTGAGGGTTCAAATTAACCATTAGGTATCTGATACAGATCCCTATAACTTCAAATTGCAATTCGGAGATGGTTTGATACTCCAACCATTCCGTACAAATTGGTTACCCTTGATTTAATGTAATTTCTGGTAAAATTATGTTGATAAATTTATAGTAATCATCATTTTGCATTTAACTCTTGGTTAATGCCTGCAAATCACACTCAAATTCAAGATTATTCACAGCCAGAGTTGCATTTGGGAATGTGCATAAGAATGAATGCTATATGCATTATGTATTGGGCACATTACATCAGTGTAAAAATGGGATCAGACACTGCCCTTGTCCAAAATAAGGCAAGAGGTAAGACCTCCCGCATAGATTTGGGTTTGCATTGCATAATGACACAAGATAAACATCAAAAGCCCAAAAGAACTCTCAACAAAACATTTAAACATGCTGCTCACATGGAGCAAGAAGAACTGACGGACAAGCTCATGGCCCCAGCCCCCCATGAAAGAAGAAGAACATCTCTTTCCAAGAAGAGGATCCACACCGAGAAGAAGATCTAGAAGAAGCATTGAAGGAAGACATGGACATGAGAAGAGAAGCTGCCACAACAAGAAGACTGAAAGAAGAGGAAGACATGGACAGGTGAAGAGAAGCTACCACGACAAGAAGACTGAAGACAAGAGAAGATGTGAGACTCCAAAGAGTGAGGAGCCATGTGAAAATCTCTGAGAGAGAGAGAGAGAGAGAGAGAGACCCCACAACCCAATGTAACCTGCCCCAATAAAGTAAAACCACCTCTGAGCCACCGATGATGTAGGCCACGTGGTAGATGTATGTGTGTGAGCACTTTAGTCAAGGTCGCGGGCACTTGTAGTAGCCTTGGACACATAGAGAGAGAGTGTGTCAAGGACTATGAGTTTAGGGACTTGAGGGACTTGAGGCACTGGTCGCGGACTATCAAGTAATAGAGAAACTTGGTACAGGGTCTAGGTGTGCTAAGTTCACTTGAGGGGAGGTGTGCTAGGCACTGGTCACGGACTATCAAGTAAGAGGGAAACTTGGTATAGGGTCTAGGTGTACTAGGAGTATTCACTTGAGGGGAGGTGTTGAAATATACAAGTGAATAGGGTGTGTGCAGGAACAAGCCCTTGGTTAGAGGCTGTAAAAAAGAATGTGTAAATGTGAGAGAACCTGTGAAAAGGTGAGAAGAATTTATTGGGAGAGAATAAAGGGTAGCATGAGAAGATTTAGGAAGTGTGGAGATATTTTGGGAGAGGTGGAGAGAATCAAGCAAAAGAGGTAGAGTGAATCAAGGAGAAATCAGTGGGATTCGATGCTTGGATGTAAACACTATAAATTGAGGGATTGGCCTAATGAGAATTTGCTGGTTTTTGATTATCCATGCCTACATTAAGCTATTAGTTAATTACTCACTAATCACTAATCACATCTTAATTATTATCTAATCACATCTGGTTTTTGAGAATCCATGCTTACATTAAGCTATTAGTTAATTACTCACTAATCATATCTTAATTATTATCTAATCACTTTGTTAATGATGTTGATTCTAGCATTCGATCCACCATAGCTCATCACATTGCTGTAATTTTAACAATTATAAGCTAAGGATGGAGACCCTAGCACATTTGTTTTAGAAATATAGCATTGCAAGGAGATGGTGGAGGTAGGTTGTGAACTATGGGACAAGGGTATTCATCATGGTGGCTCTCAACATGAAAATTTATCTTTTTGCATTCATTGCAAGCCAACTCAGGAAGAGATGTCAACTCTTGAGCAAAAGGCACACTTTAGTGTTTGGATGGATCATGAGTACTAGAGGAACCTCTAGGTTTAATGTTTTAGATTGGGTTTTATCTTGTATGCTTGATGGTTGATATGACATGCTCCTTGGTTGATTAGAATAAGGATGCAACCTTTTGTATTTTCTTTGAAACAGTAGGTTGGCCAGTAGAGCAAGAATGACCAAATGGACTCTCTATTTCTAAGGGATCAAAGAATCCCCTTGGAAGCTAATATGTGAGCATAGTCTTGTAAGGTGGAATACTTCCTCTTTAGGGAGAGTCTTTAGGGAGAGAACACATGGCCCAGGCCACTTTGAAGAGCTTCAATTCCATAAAAACCTTCTAAGCATAGACTCTACAACTCTTAACCCAATAATAGAAGACATCTAAGCATAGACCCTACAGCTCTTAACCCAATAATAGAAGACATCTAAGCATAGACCCTATAGCTCTTAACCCAATAATAGAAGGCATCTAAGCATAGACTCTATAGCTCCCAATAATAAAAGGCATCTAACAACTCAAGAAGTAATGTGAGATCCCACTGCCCCCTCCGCGCATCGGATTCCCAATTGCTGGCAGCGACAGCAGCTCCCTCTTGCGTGGGGCAGGGTTTCCCACTCGGGGCCTCGCCCTCGAATGTCCGGGCACGAGACTAAGCTGGTGGTCATTCCGAAAACTGAAATTGGAAAAATTTCCCATGTCCAAAAAACGGGGACGATTCCACCTTTTTGAATTTCTTAACGAATTTTCTAACGGGGTCAAGAGACTAAACTAACCTTCATCTGAATAAACCAGATAGAAGGAAAACTATTGCAGACTTAACTTGAAGGAATCAACGCTTTTTTCCTAATTGAATCAGGCGGCACAGCCATTGATCTATTCATTTGAGAAGTCTTCAGGCTTTTATTTAACTACTCGAGTTCTAAGCGTATTGCTATTAAACAATTTTGTTATTAAAACTCTACTGATTCCAGCCTAACCCCATCCGGCCCATGGGTTAGCCACCACCGCGCCCAACCACTGGAATTGGTATGTAGAACCAGACAAGTACTCACCCACCCATAATTGAATGCCTTTCTTAACTTTAGCTTTAGAAAATAGATATGCACACACACTCCTCTTTAAAACTTGAACTTATAAAACGATCCATTGAACAAACAGTTATTGATTACAGTTATTGATTTTACAGATATCATAACTCAAAATTTCCATCCAGTTCCTTGTTTCTCAAAAACATGTATCACTCTGGACTCTCCGTCGAGACTAGCTGGTCAACAAAACGAGATCCAGTAACAAATTACAATTAAAAAAAATTTCATCATCATCAGATATATCTTCCATGACATACGCATGGGTGTCCTAAGCACCGCGAGCCCGTGCATCGCCTGGTCAGAACCTTCCAAGATCCTCCTTAGGTGTCCTAGCACTTCACTCAGGGACCCGCTTCCTCGGCCCTCGCCCATCGTACTGGAAGCACACCATTTTTCACCATACCGAGGCTGGTCCAAGACCTAGGCAGGTTTTTACCGCGTGAGCCGTCCTCCTTTGAACACTCCCCACCAGCTGTTACAACCGAACTTCCCTTAGAAAAACACATATACCAAATGCTCCCTCCAGCATTCTAGCGTAAGACAGTCCTTTAAGAAAACAGGGTTTCTATGCAAGTTTTCAATTTTGATTTTCTTTTGAATACAATGAGTGTATCTTAAATCCATATCCAAGACTTCTAGATCGTAGGTCTGAATTCCAAACAGAATTCCTCAAATTCTATAACCTTGATCCTCAGATCAAAATCAAAAGGGTCTCAACTTAGTTTCAGATTCGGTGGTAATTTGAGTGTATTTTTCTTGAACTGGTCACATCGTCTCTCCTTGAAAACTGACGAAGGAGTTTGGTCTTGGTCCTAGCCTGATTCAGGATTTGAGTCTGGTAAGGTTCTTCTTGAACTTTCTCAAAAGGGGTGATAGTTCAATTACTATTTTTTGAATTTCATTCATTGAATATTTACTTAACTGATTTCTAAACTAATCACAAATTCCTATGAAGAATAAATTAATCACTAATCTGAAATTCCGACTTCGATAGTTTTTTTTGAGTTTTCTCATTACCATCCGAGTGAATATGAAACGATAGAATTTTTTTCTCTCACAGAGTATTTACTTATTCATTTATCAATTATTCATGGAAATTAAACATAGAATTAAAGAGAACCCTAATTTTGATATAAAAATCATTTATGCATAAAATAAATTTTGATGAAAGTAACACTCTTATAATAAAAAAATTCTTTTATGCATCATTTTATGCATAAAATCAATTTTGATGAAAGTAACACTTTTATAAAAAAAAAATCTTTTACACATCACTTTATGCATAAAAATCAATATTGGTGAAAGTAACACTTTTATAATTAAAAAAATTCTTTTATGCATCACTTTATGCATAAAAATTAATTTTGATGAAAGTAACACTTTTATAATAAAAAAATTCTTTTACACATCACTTTATGCATAAAAATCAATATTGGTGAAAGTAACACTTTTATAATTAAAAAAAATCTTTTGTGTATCACTTTATGCATAAAAATCAATTTTGATGAAAGTAACACTTTTATAATAAAAAAAATTCTTTTATGCATCACTTTATGCATAAAAAGTAATTTTGATGAAAGTAACACTCTTATAATAAAAAAATTCTTTTATGCATCACTTTATGCATAAAAATCAATATTGATGAAAGTAACACTTTTATAATAAAAAATTATTTTATGCATCTTTCCATGCATAGAAATTAAATCTAATGAAAATAACACTTTTATAATAAAAATATTTCCAATATGCATCTCTCTATGCATAGAAATTAATTCTAATGAAAATAACACTTTTAAAATAAAAATATTTCCAATATGCATATTTCTATGCATAGAATGAAAATAACACTTTTAGAATACACAAATGGAGGGGATTACTCTTTTTGAATAACATAAAGATAAAACTTATTTCCATAAAATTTAAGAAAATTTTACCATAACCTCCTTTGTATGGCTGACCATTTTTCAATTTTTACATTCTAAATCTACTTAGAATTTACCCCAAGATGAATTTAGCACTCTAATCTAATCAATTCTCATTTTTTTAAAGAGTAAACAATACGAAAAGTTTAACTCTATTCATTTGATTACACATCTAGGATAAAGAAGGGCTGAATTCAATAAAGAGAAGGGGGAAGCCTTTCCATCAAGGCAAAACATCCAATTTCAATTTAAAAGAAGCAAGAAATCAAAAAACCATAGAATAGAATTTAAAAAAAGTAGAATTTCTAACTTACATGGAGTTTTGTGAGCTTTCCTTTGGCTTGAGGGATTGAGGGTTCTACTCTTGCTTGGATCAAGAGTGGCCACCAATTCTTTGTAGAGGAAATAGTCAAAAACAAGTGAATTATCAATGAATTCAATGTTTTTGGCTCTCGGGGGGAGGAGTAGAGTAACAGTGCATAAAACACTATTAAGCTTCTACAAAGGGAAAGGCTTCTATTTATAGGAAAAAGTGAGCCTCTAACCAAGCAAACTGATTCTAGAATTTTCCAGATCAGTTTAGTCAATTTTTGACCATTTTTTGGTCAGTTTAGCTTACTTTTTGGAACTAGACTTGAATTAGGAGAGAGGAGAGATAAAATATCTCATTATTTGAGAGTTTAAAACTCCACCACACATGTGAAATAGGCACCTCCTTCATGAGGGGGAATCCCCACTCTGAGGTGTTAAAATTTTATTTTTTTAGTATTTCCTTTGGTCCTTAGTCCACTCTTCATCTTATGTGAGTATTTACTCATTTTTTTGGGGGGAGGGGGCTTCTTTATTTCTTCAATTTATCTCCTCCCTACATTTGGATTAATCTGATTGGCCCCTCAAAATCTTAATCTAAATTTTTTAGAAAATCTGGACCCTTAGGCTAAGGCCTTTTGAACAGATTATAATTTATTTCTAATGCACCTTCTGAAATTCTTTTTGAACTTCTATTTCAGGGAAATTTATTTAAATAAGAAGAGATATTTTTCCATCCAAAAATATCTAAAAACTAAATATCCTCTCTCTAGAATATTTTCTCTCTCTAAGCTAAATTAGGTAGAAACAAGATCTTTTATTATTCTAAAGAGGGGATTGATTACAGGGAAAGATACCGGGCATCTTGAGGGGCTGGGGAGGAATCTTACATTCTCTCCCACTTGGAAAATGCGAGATGTCCTCATCTCGCAAACTGGAGGTAATCGCGCAACAGTTCGGCTTCTTTCTCCCAGGTGGCATCTTCAAAAGGATAGAACTTCCATTTGACCAATAATTCTCTCAGAATTTTATTCCTGAGAACCTTCTCTCGAACATCAAGGATTTCTTCACGTTGGAGTTCCATTTGTCCTTGGGTTGAAGAAGTTAAGATTTCATCATCATCAAGCACATGATTCGGGCTTGGTACATACTTTTTAAGTAGGCTGACATGAAATACATTATGTACTTTGAGATGAGGAGGCAGAAGAAGCTTGTAGGCTAAGTCACCTACTTTCTTTGTAATCAGATAGGCTAAGTAGGCTGACATGAAATACATTATGTACTTTGAGATGAGGAGGCAGAAGAAGCTTGTAGGCTAAGTCACCTACTTTCTTTGTAATCAGATATGTACATTATGTACTTTGAGATGAGGAGGCAGAAGAAGCTTGTAAGCTAAGTCACCTACTTTCTTTGTAATCAGATATGGCCCACAATACCTGGGGGATAACTTCTTATACTTCCCAAGAGATAGAGAACTTCTTTTTGGGCGTACTCGAATGAAGACCATATCTGCTTCTTCGAATTCTCTATCTGACCTCTTCTTATCTGCATACTGCTTCTATCTATCCTGGGCAGCTCTTAAATCTTTACGGATTGACTGCATTTGCTGCTCCATGTCGTTATCTCAACCCTAATCAATGGGTCAGACCAAGTTAATGGAGTTAAGCAATCTTGTCCATACAGAGCTTTGAAAGGGCTCATCTCAATACTTTGGTGATAAGAAGCATTGTAGGCAAACTCGACTAGGTGCAGATAGCTTAGCGACTTCTTGGGTTCCCTGCCCCACAGCATGACCAAAGTATATCTTCGATTACTTGGTTTACCCTTTCTATTTGACCGTCGGTCTCGGGGGGGTAAGCTATGCTGAGATCCAAGAAAGTTCCTACTGCTTCAAAAAATGCAGTCCAGAATCTTGACGTGAACTTGGGATCTCGATCACTTACTATTCTCCTGGTGGGGGTAGGCCATGCAATCTGAAGATTTCCTTGAGGAACACTCTGGCCACATCCACTGCAGTGTAGGTTTCTTCTTTTACTGGAATCAGATGGGCAACTTTGATGGAGTTGTAACCTGATTGCACTGAAGGTAATCTAGTAATAAAATCCATATTGATACATTCCCACTTCATCTGGGGGATGTCTAATGGATGTAACTTCCCAGGCATTTTTACTCTCTTGGGTTTGACTTTTTGACATGACGTACATTGACGTACATGATTAAGTACATCCTTTTTTAGACCAGGCCAAAAAAATCTTTTCTTTACAGACATGTAGGTCTTGATGAAACCTAGATGTCCTGCAATAAGGCTGTCATGGGCTTCATTCAGAATTTGACTCTTAGTCCCCTCATCATTGGGAATGCATAGCCTGCGATTATAATACATAATTCCATCATTTAGGCTGTACCCTTGAACTCGGTTTAACTCCTGTGGAGTTTTGCTTTCCTGCATAAGTAGTGTAGCAATAGGGCCAAAGAATCTATCCTGCATGATCTTCTCTCTTGCTTCATTAATCAAAGGATTTGACACTACAGTAATTGCAAGCAAGGAGGCTTTTCTGCTGAGGGCATCTGCTACCACATTTTCTTTGCCTGGGCACGGTACTTGATTTCAAAATCGAATTCCTGCAGGGTCTGCATCTTTCTGAGTGAAGATCCACTTTAAGCTCTGATGATCTATCATCAAAGTGAATCTTTGACCTAGTAGGTAATGTCTCCACAACTTCAGGGCATAGACTACTGAAAGTAGTTCCAGGTCATGGACAGCATAATTCCTCTCATGCGTTCTGAGTCTTAGGGATTCATAGGCCACTGTATGACCTTTCTGCATGAGTGCACCTCCCAGGGCAAAACCATTGGCATCAGTTACTACCTCAAAGGGTAGGGAGAAATTAGGAAACTTTAGAACGGGATTGGTTACCAAAGCAGTCTTTAGCTTATCAAAAGCACTCTGGCACCTGGCAGAGTGCCAGAGTGCTTGATAAGATTAGTCAGGGGGGAAGCTATGAGAGCATACTTTGGTATAAAAATTCTATACCAACCAGTCAATCCCAAGAATCCCCTGACTTCTTTCACTGTCTTTGGTTCAGGCCAATCTATGACTGCTTGGACTTTTGTGGAATATCTAGAGAATTTTCATCTTTGGATACCAGAAAGCCCAAGTAGTCAACATGGTCTCGGCAGAGAAAGTGCATTTGCTCCTTTTTGCTGCAAAGAGTTGGTGCTTCCTTAGCATCTCAAGAACTTTTCAGACATGAGCTTCATGGTCAGCTGTATTCTTTGAGTAAATCAGAATATCATCAAAGAAAAAAAGAACAAAATCATCCAAGTATTCTCTGAGAATGTCTTGCATTAGGCGATTGAATGTAGCTGGGGCATTTGTCAATCCAAATGGCATGACAGTGAATTCATAATACCCATAACGAGTATTGATGGCTATCTTTGGGATATCTTGATCATTAATCCTGATCTGGTAATACCCTGATTTGAGATCTATCTTTGTGAAGATCTGGGCTCCATTTAGCCTGTCCAAAAGCTCATCAATTCTAGGGATAGGATATTTATTCTTAACTATCAGTTGGTTGAGACCTCTAAAATCTACACAGAGTCTTAACGTTCCATCCTTCTTTTTCTGAAAGAGAACTGGCACTCCCCAAGGTGAAACACTGGGTCTTACAAACCCTTGTTCTAACAGCTGTCTTAGCTATTCCTTGAGTTTGAGCTTCAGGAACTGGCATTTTGTACATGCGCTGGGCTACTGGCTGAGCTTCGGCGGTCTATCACATGATCTACTTCCCAAATCGGAGGCATCTCAGTTAGCTCTGCTGGGAATAAATCATCATATTCACTTAACCATTCTGGTTCTTTAGCCTTTAACTTTGTGTCTACCGGATTCATTTTGACAACATTCTGGTTCTTTAGCCTTTAACTTTGTGTCTACCGGATTCATTTTGACAACATAAATGAGTTGCTTCTTTCTAAGTCGTTTTAGTAACTTAGAAGATTTTACTAATTGCAGATCTGGGGATCCGAAAATTCGAGTTCCTTGAACTTTGTTCCCGTGAAGGTCACGAAAGGAAATGGTTCCATTGTGACAATGTATGTCAGCTTGATTTTTGTGGAGCCAATCCATTCCAATGATTCCGTCGAAAACTCCCAAAGGTAAGACTCTGAACTGACAGTCAATTATATTACCATCTAGATTAAACTGAATACGATCTGTCTCATGGTGAGTGAAAAGAATCTTCCCACTGGCCAATTCAACTTGCATAGGTTTCCCTGATTTCTGTTCTAAGACTAGCTTACGCAAGCATCCTGGGGAAATAAATGAATGAGTACTGCCTGACAAATGAATTATGAATTTATGGGCATTATGAATTTTGGTTTCATTCATTTTGGTTTCCTTGAATTCATAATCAATCAAAAGCCTTTTAAGCTTTTAAACTCATTCATTTTGGTTTCAAGGAAGCCCGAAGGGCAAAACTTCTTCCTGAGGTAAGCTTTAAGATCTGTCCAGGTCTAGGTATTTCGGTCCAGACGTTTTGTCTCGCAATGATTCCTCCAAGCAACCCTAGCCATTTCCACAATTTTTAACCTGGCGAGAGCCATCTTGCTTCTCTCGTTATAGCCAGTTACATCAAAGCATTCTTCCATTGCCTCAATCCACTTTTCCACTACTTCACCTAACTGCTCCCCTTCACCTAACTGCTCCCCTTCTCTCGTTATAGCCAGTTACATCAAAGCATTCTTCCATTGCCTCAATCCACTTTTTCACTACTTCACCTAACTGCTCCCCTTCACCCTTGAAGGGACCAGGTTGGGATCTGTACAGGGCTTTACGAACATCCGGATCTAAGTCTTTCTCATCGGTTAGAGGATCCGGTTGCCTTGCACAGGCCGCGTGCCTCATGATTCTGCCAAAACAAGATTTTCGTCAACTTAACTTTGACAACAAATTTATGATTATTTAATTTTTGTGATTTATTCTTTAAACAGATAATTATTTCATCATACTTCTTGAAACAAGATTTACTCTAATAATTTTACTAACCATATTCACAATCATGAAAACAATTTGGAAATTTTTTACAAAACATCATTTATTATCGAAATTTTAAGATATATACATAGAGCATCACGGCTCCAAAGTCACTGCCTCAATCACGTACGCATAAAGAAGTAAAACTACGAAGGAGACATGCCATGATAAACACGATTCATTCACTGAAAGAGGTGCTGTAATTCTACTTATAGAGATAAAGCGGCTAAGAAGCCTAAAAACTCGACAAGAAATTCTAAAATTCCTAGGTGAATGATTAAAGAGTTGTACATAATGAACAACCCCTAGCCTTATCAAGATCATGGGCTAAGGAAATATTATGCTTGAGTCTCTGACGCTGATTGGTATTGATATTAATACATCTTCCTCCAGAGAACCACATATACCGACGTCGCTCTATAGGAGCAGGGAAGTATAGATCCTCAAAGTGATGGGCAAGCCTCACTCTGCTTACACGGGTTGTAGAGCGGAGTTGACGAGATGTTCGAAGGCAAAGGTGATCATATCCTAACTCTGCGAAAGTCCAGGAATGCTAGACAGATTTGGGGTATCCATCTAAAAATCCAATTCAATTTATGAGTTTTCAATTTATGAATTCATTTCAAACATAATCTTAGCAACAAGTGAAAACATTTTTTTCGCAGATTTACTTTAGAATTTTAGGCAGTTTCTGCTGCTATTTCAAAAGTTTACAACAACGCTCTGATACCAGCTGTGAGATCCCACTCCCCCCTCCGCGCATCGGATTCTCGATTGCTGGTAGCCGAAGCAGCTCCCTCTTACACGGGGCAGGATTTCCCACTCCGGGCCTCGCCCTCGAATGCCCGGCACGAGACTAAGCTGGTGGTCATTCCGAAAACCGAAACGGGAAAATTTCCCATGCCCGAAAAACGGGGACGATTCCACCTTTTTGAAATCCCTACCCTACTTCCTAAAATTAATATATCCCTAATATTAATCTATGCCTACCCTACTTCCTAACCCTAATATTCACTATCTAACCCTAACTCGTCTAATGACTAGTTTCTTTTTTTTGTTACTATAAGATTCCTCCCCAGCCCCTCAAGATGTCCAGTTTCTTCCCTTGTAATCAATCCCCTTTTCTAAATAATAAAAGATCTTGTTTCTACATGTTTTGGTCTAGAGAGAGAAAATGTTCTAGAGAGAGGTAATTCAATTTTTATATATCTTTGGATGGAAAAATATCCCTTTTTATTAAAATAAATTCTCTCGAAATAGAAGTTTAAAAAGAAATTCCTAAGGTGCATTAGAAATAAATTATAATGTGCACAAAGACCTTAGCCTAAGGGTCAAGATTTTCTGAAAATTTTGGATTATGGTCCATTAAGGTTCCTATGGACCAATAAGATTAATCCAAATGTAGGGAGGAGATAAATTGAGGAATAAAAGAAAAACCCCCAAAAATGAGTAAATGCTCACATAAGATGAACAGTGGACTAAGGACCAAAGAAAAGAATTAAAAAAATTGAATTTTGACACCTCTCAAAGTGGGGATCTCCCCTCATGAAGTAGGCACCTTTTTCTCATCATTACTCCCAATTCTTAATCAATAAAATGAGATATTTCATCTCTCCTCTCTCCTGTTTCAAAACTAGATCCAAAAAGTAAGCTGAACTGACCCAAAAATGGTCAAAATTTGATCAAACTGATCTGGAAAATTCTAGAATCGGTTTGCTTGGCTAGAGGCTCACTTTTTCCTATAAATAGAAGCCTCCCCTTTTGTAAAAGCTTAATGGTGTTTATGCACTGTTACTCTACTTCTGTCCTGAGCCATCTACATTGAATTTTTTAATAATTCAATTTTTTTTTGCCTAATCCTCTCCAAAGTGAATTGGTGGCCACTATTGCTTCAAACAATAGTAGAACCCTCAATCCCTCAAGCCAGCTTACAAGCTCCATGTAAGCTAATTTTCTTACTTTGTTTATAAATTTTAATGAAAAATCTATGGTTTTCTTGATTTTTATGTTTTGCAAATGTTTGAATTAAATTCAAATGCTATGCCTTTGATAAAAGTGCCACCCCCTTCTCTACTTTACATTCCAACCTTTCTCAATCCTAGAAAGATTAACTAACTGATTAATTAAACTCTTCTTATTGTTTACTCTCTTGAATTTAGAAAGATGCATAAAGGAATTTTTTTAATTACAAAAGTGTTATTCTTATTAAATTTGATTTCTATGCATAGAAAGATGAATAAAGGAATTTTTTTTATTACAAAAGTGTTATTCTTATTAAATTTGATTTTTATGCATAGAAAGATGCATAAAGGATTCTTTTTATTACAAAAGTGTTATTCTTATTAAATTTGATTTTTGTGCATAGAAAGATGCATAAAGGAATTTTTTTAATTACAAAAGTGTTATTCTTATTAAATTTGATTTCTATGCATAGAAAGATGCATAAAGGAAATTTTTTATTATAAAAGCGTTATTCTTATTAAATTTGATTTCTATGCATAGAAAGATGCATAATGGAATTTTTTTTAATTATAAAAGTGTTATTCTTATTAAATTTAATTTCTATGCATAGAAAGATGCATAAAGGAATTTTTTTAATTATAAAAGTGTTATTCTTATTAAATTTGATTTCTATGCATAGAAAGATGCATAAAGGAATTTTTCATTATAAAAGTGTTATTCTTATTAAATTTGATTTCTATGCATAGAAAGATGCATAATGGAATTTTTTTTATTATAAAAGTGTTATTCTTATTAAATTTGATTTTTATGCATAGAAAGATGCATAATGGAATTTTTTTATTATAAAAGTGTTATTCTTATTAAATTTGATTTCTATGCATAGAAAGATGCATAAAGGAATTTTTTTATTATAAAAGTGTTATTCTTATAAAATTTGATTTCTATGCATAGAAAGATTCATAAAGAAAATTTTTTTATTATAAAAGTGTTATTCTTATTAAATTTGATTTTTATGCATAGAAAGATGCATAAAGAAATTTTTTTAAATTAAAAAAGTGTTATTCTTATTAAATTTGATTTTTATGCATAGAAAGATGCATAAAGGAATTGTTTTTATTATAAAAGTGTTATTCTTATTAAATTTGATTTTTATGAGTAGAAAGATGCATAAAGGAATTTTTTTATTATAAAAGCGTTATTCTTATAAAAATTAATTTTTATGCATAAATAGATGCATAAAGAAATTCTTTTATTTTAAAAGTGTTATTCCTATTAAATTTGATTTTATGCATGAAAGAGTTTTTTTTATAAAAGTGTTATTCTCATTGAAGTTGATTTTTATGCATAAATAGATGCATAAAGAATTTTTATATCAAAATTAGAATTCTCTTAAATTCTATGAGTATTTGATAAATGAATAATTAAATACTCTAAGAGAGAAATTTTTATCGTTTTATATTCACACGGATTGTAAAAAGAAAAATCAGAAAATCTATCAAGATCGAAATATTCAGATAAATGATTAATTTATTCCTCATTGGAATTCGTAACTAATTTAGAAATCAGTTAAGTGAATATTCAAAGAAACAAATTCAGTAAAATAGTAATTGAATTATCAAACCTTTTCGAGAAAGATAGTTCAGGAAAAATCTTATCCCACTCGAACCTTAAATCAGAATATGACCAAGACCAAACTCTTTTGTCAGTTTCAAAGAAAGAAGGTGTGACCAGTTTAGAAAAATACACTCAAAACTCCCGCCAAATCTGAAACTAAGTTTGAGACCCTCCTTCGAATTGATCTGTGGATCAAGGTTATAGAATTCGAGGAATTCTGTATGAAATTTAGAATTCCGATCAAGAAGTTTTGGGGATACTGATTCAATTCAAAAGAAAATCAAATTAAAAACTTGCATAGAAACCCTGTTTTCTTAAAAGGACTGTCTTACGCCAGAATGCTGGAGGGAGCATTTGGTATATGTTTTTCTAAGGGAAGTTCGGTTGCAACAGCTGGGTGGCGGGGAGTGTTTAAAGGACGGCTCACGTAGCAAAGCCTGCCCAAGTCTCCTCGGTATGGTTGAAAAATGGTGCGCTTCCGGTACGATGGGCGAGGGCCGATGAAGGGGTCCCTGAGTGAAGTGCCAGGACACCTAAGGAGGATCCTGGAGGGTTCTAACCAGGCGATGCACAAGCTCGCGGTGCCTAGGACACCCATGCGTATGTCGTGGAAGATATGTATGATGGACGAAATGATTATTGTAATCTATTACTAGATCTCGTTAACTGACCAGTTGGTCTCAACGGAGAGTCCAGAGTGATACTGTTTTTTGAGAAACAAGGGACTGGATGGAATTTTTGAGTTATGATATTTGTAACCAATAACTGTTTGTCAATGGATAATTTTATATGTTAAAGTTTTAGAGTTTAATACAATCCATTAGAGAAAAGGATGCCACTAAAGGAAACAAACAATGGTACCCTTTGACAATGGGGGTTTCTTGCACGGCTTATATTTCAGGTGGAGTTCAACTCTCTTTTGTTGGTTCAATTGTTGTTCGTGAGGATGACTACTCATGTTGGTGTTTGAGATTTTATGTGGTTGCCTCAACAGAATTGAAGAGAGCTGAAGAGTTAGTGCATGACATTGCAACACTTGAGGCTTCAGAGGAGGACATTGCAACACTTGAGGCTTCAGAGGAGGCCATGAGAAAGGAAAAGGCCAAGTTTCACAAGAGACTTTTAGATCTTATGGGCATGGCGTGAATGCTTTCCTTGACTACTTTCTTGCTCTGCTAGGCATGACATTGGATATGACCCTAAACTTTATCTCAGGTTCTTAATGTTCTTGACCCTAAACTAGGAGATCAATGGATGTCCAAGGTGCTAGCCTTGAAGTATAATAGTCCTGACTCTGTGATCACTTTACAAAAAGTAGAGCTACAAGAGCCAAATAGAATGATAGACTTAAACAAGAGGCTCAAGGATATGTATGGAATGCCATCAAGTGACAATGATTATCGAGTGTGAGTATCCTATCATTTCATGCTATGTTTCAAACTACAATGTAAGTTGTTTACAAGTAATTCAATCTTATGAAGTTGTTTTTCTTTGATAAACTAGGTGGTTGGGCCTGAGAGTTCTTCTTTGAAAAAGTGGAATTGGAGGCAATTAGCACATTAGAAGAGCTACAAGCTCTATGTATTTTGGGTACAAGCTTGAACTCCCTAGAGACTATACTTTGTAAAACTACTTGAAGGGTGAGAAACTATAGGGTAGGATTTATGTGTTTGTTGCACTGTGGGCATGGGAACAAGCCTTGGAGTCAAAGCATCCTAAGAAAGGAGAAGGGACCAAGCAACAGAAGAAAAATGAGTTGGAATTAGCTGCATGCTGTGTGGTTTTCAGGTTCGTGATTCTCTTGTTGATGTTTCTATATGGTAATGAGGATGCATGCATGTATCCAAAGAGCATGCATACATGTTCAGAGTGGGAGATAGCCCATTTCCCATGGTGGATTGATTTTGGTGGCGTGCATGTGCTTGCAAGAGAGAGGGAGATGTACAAGATCCATTCAAAGAAGGGTGGTGGGTCAAATGTTGCATGATGGTGTTCATTCTTCACGTTCCACTAAGACCACATGCCCAAAAAGGTAACTGGCACAATGTCATTGGATTAAACACTAATTCTAGTTGTGTCATTTGGCATGTTTTTCAAACAAGAATTTGCATTGTAGTTCATGAGGTTGTGGAAGAAAGCCCCCCACCCCCCCTGTCTAATGAGGATAGTGGCCATGTGGATGTGAGCCAGGGCATTCAAGGTGAGCAACATCATCACATCAACTTCTTGGTTATATTGTTAGGGTTTTATTCAATCTAATATTCATGTTTGGCACAACATGCAGAGGACAAAGTTGCTGCAAAAGAGATGGTGACATTCGTTATTTTTCCACCATACCCTCTTGATTTGTTGCATCTCTCTGGCCATGTGGTGCCCTATGGATGCATGGTAGGTGATTACGTGTCCATGGGGATTGATTTTGTGGTTGGCAAGAAGAATTCCTTATACAAACTCATACATGACTTCTTCAGCAAAGTAGCAAGGGAGGACCACACGTGCATGAGGATGGGAAAGGTAGTTAAGTGGGTTGCAGACTTGGTCTTCATTCACTTTCCAACATGGTTCGAGTTGGATGTGGGAGGTGGTATGCAACCTTGGAACGTGCTAAGCAAGGGGCACATGAACTCTTGGTTGTTGAAACCATGGGGAATGCCAATATTTTCAATTAAAGGCTTGAGAATAATTTGGTGGCAATGAATGGGTTTGATTTCTTATGGAATGCATTAGATTCACATTGATGCTTGTTGTGAAGACCTAACACTAATGGGAGTTTGAGTTGGATGGATTGTGTTGGTGTTACAAGACCATGGTACATGGAGATTAGATTATTCCACAAATTAAACAATAAAAGAAATTAACCATAACATCATAGCATAAATCAAAGAACATAAGAATCAAAGAACACAAGACTGGGGGCAATCTCCCCCCCGACGTGTGTGTCTCCACTCCCACATGCGATATTTAAATCATATTAATAAATTTAGCCCTTGGAGCCATAAATAGCATAGCTTTTCCAAAATTGGGCTTTTTACAAAATGGAACCTTAGTCCAATGCTTTTAAAGCATCTCATCAAAAATAAACCTTGCCCAATATATGTACAATGGGCCAAACCATACAAAATTAAATATTTAGCACACATGTGCTTAACTAGATAATCTCATCCAATGTCCATCTTGGTTGTCTCAACTCATGATCTATACTCAACATAATCCACAATGTTAGATCATAATTACTTTGGAATCACTCACAAAAATAATTATAACAAATGGAAATCATTCATTACCATGCTTCACACATGAACCATGCATCACACATAATTATTTGGATTCACTCCCATGATAAAATATTTTGAAAATCTCACTCCCGTGATAGTTTTCCCGGTTGAGAAGAACAACCATCCTCGGTTGTAACTATCAGCACACGCAAGTGATCAAACATAGTAATTGTTCCCACATTGGATTCACTCACAATGTCATTATGTATTTAAGTGGATTCACTCCCACATCCTCACACGCATCACATGTGACTTAGAGTTGATCGGACTCACTCATGAGATCAAATTCACAAAACCTTTACACACGGCACACGTGTCTTTAGAGTTGATCATCGGACTCACTCACAATCAAACTCCTACATTAGATTTACTCACAATGTTTCCATACCCATCACACGTATTCAAAAAGTATACCACACGTGTCATAGTTGGTTGGACGCACTCACAACCTAGGGTCACCCTCATTAATTCAAAAGAGTTGATTGGACTCACTCACAATCACACTCATACATTGGATTCACTCACAATGTTTTCATACGCATCACACGTATTCAAAAAGTATACCACATTTCACACGTGTCACAGCTGGTTGGACTCACTCACAATGTTTTCATACGCATCACACGTATTCAAAAAGTATACCACATTTTACACGTGTCACAGCTGGTTGGACTCACTCACAACCAACTAGGGTCACCCTCATCAAGAATTATTTCAAAAGAGTTGATCGGACTCACTCATGATCAAATTCACAGAACCTTTACATGCGTCACACATGTCTTAGAGTTGATCAGACTCACTCACAATCAAACTCACACATTTCTTACATGCGTCACACATGTCACACTTGGTTGGATTCACTCACAACCAAATTAATCACACTTGGGTCACCCAAGATATTCTTTTTACTTATTGGATCACCCAATAAATTAATTACCATAACAGTTGGTTGATTGGTAAATGGAGGAGCTTAAATTGGCAAGCATTGTATGAAAAAATTATAATGGAATATTGTATAAATGCCATGTATTGTAAGTGATTCTACTCTCTCCAAGCAATCTACATTTGTATGAAAAAATTATCATGGCATATTGTATAAATTCCCCGTATTGTATGTGATTTCTACTCTCTCCAAGCAATCTACATTTGGTTATCTCAAGTTCATAGAATCTAGATTGTGGAGAGGGTACCTTTGGCACTAGGTGGAGAGGCCAAAGGGGAGTGCATCTTGAACCTTTTGTGTCGTGAGTGCTTTGGTAAAGCGGTATAAAAGGGGATTAGGTACCCAAAGTGAAGAATTGGCCCCAGCTCTTGCCTTGGATATAAACTCAGTAAGAGGGTGGGAAGGCTTGGTCGAGAGATTGGCAATAAGCACAAAGCTCTTCTCCAACACGGTTCTTCTTTCACATTATATACAACCAATTGGGCAAGACAAAGATCATGCAAACGGCAACGTGGTGACACTTTTGGCTGAATTTTTGGTTGCCTATCTATTGTGGTATGGTGAATGATTACAAAAAGGGATACAATTTTAAGTTAGTTTTAGATTGATATTGTGTTGCAAATGTCTTGAGGTGATGGTAAAATTTTACGAATTGAGGTCAAATTTGAGTTGTTTTAGATAAAAAGTGGTGCATTGGTTATGAAAATGCATTGGGGATGAGATTTGGTGGTTCGGTGCAAAAGTTCATGGTGGCAAATTTCGACCAAATCCCTCTTTGACTTTTTTTTAATAAATCCTAATTGTTGATTTGAAACCAAGATTAGAATCTTGTTCCTCACACTTCGAGATACCCCTCTAGCCACCATCAAGCATTCAAATTGGAGGCTACAAACTTGGTTAAACCCTACTAGTTGACTTTTTTAGAAAGTCAACTATGGTCAATAGGGTGTTGTTGATTGTTTTTCGATCTATTGGCACACAAATCGGAGGCCGTTTGAATAGAGTTTGAAAAGTGGCACATGATAGAACCCAAAAACGGAGTGATATAGTGCGTATGAGTGAGATCTAGGAAGGGTGGCACATGCATTCCTTGCATCATTTTGGACATGGCAAGCTAAAGAACATCACATTTGGATTCCGTCTTGGTGGTCAAACATCAAAAGTATCGTAATTAGAAGGTGGTCCCATTCAAACATCATGGTATTTTTAGAAATTGAGCATGTGGATGGAGTGTGCATATCGCTAGCTTCCTAACAAACCAAAGATCACTCGATTTGGACATCATTGACTTGGCCAAATGGTAATAGTGACTGGCCAAAGAAAGTCAAAACAAAGGATAGTTATTGGTCAAACTTGGTAAAAGGGTATGCATGGATGTGTAGTGCTTGTCAAAATCATTCCATCAATCTATAGTTTGTCAAATTTGGACACAGGTTGGTCAAGTTACGACAATTTTGGCTTACGAGGTAACTCTTCCCAAAAGTCAAAAGCAGAGGCATATGGACCATTGACTGAAACAAAAAAGTACAAATCTGAAGTACTATTTAGAAGTTATGGGAAGTTTTTGATAGTGAGTATGATGGCTAGAAGGTAATAATGAAGATGTGTACCATGCTTATGATTCTTAAGGGCATGCGGAAGATGTGGATTTTGATGACTATACTTATGATGAGTATGGTATCTATGATTTTTCTTACAAGGTCACTTATGGTAATGAGGATTGGGTTAATGAAAATGAAGACAAATCTCAACACCTATGAGAGTAATAATGGAATTGATCTTGTGGACACATTTGACAAGGATGACAATGAAGAGCACAGTGAGGGTTTTGATGTAATGCAAGGAAGAGGCAATGTATTTTATGCAATGAAAGCAAAAGGAAACAATGATTTTGTCAAGAATAAAAACACTTAATTTGAGCCTTCTCAAATTGTCATCATTCGGGACTTTGTGAAAACAAAATAGTTTGAAAACGACATGGGCAAAGACAAGAGGTTATAACAATAGGTACCAAGGGCAATGAAACGGGAAGATATGACAAGATGTATGATGTTTTGTGTTCCAAATTACCAAAGACTATGAAGAGGGATGAATCCATTTTGGACTTTGTGGAGATAAAACAATCTAAACAACATGGTATTTTGGTGCAAAGGCAAGAGGTTATGACAATAAGTAGCAAGGGCAAAGGGGAAGACATGACAAGATGTATGATGTTGTGTGTTCCAAATCACCAAAGACTATGAGGAATTCATTGAGTACATGGTGTCTACTCAAGTAGGAAATCTATGGTTTAAGCATAGTGAACCATTCTTCCAAGCTTTGTTTTCTTTCCAACGATGAAGGAGTCACTTGTGTATAACTTAAGGAATGGCTTTGCAACAATTGGGAGGCCTACTTTTGTACGCTCCCTTGTGTGGAGATAAATTCAAGGTGAAGTAATTAACTTCACATTTGATGGTGGGCAAAGATAGATCTTGGTGGTTGCAAGCAATGTACAAGCATGTGTGGTGTTGGGAGAGTTTAGCCTATAAAGTGCAAAGCAATGTACAAGCATGTGTAGTGTTGGGAGAGTTTAGCACTATGCATGAGCAAATTCACTTTAGAGCATGATGCATGACACTTCTACATGAGGAGTCTTTTTCTAGGTATGCCGAGGAGTATTGGTATCTTTTCTTTCTGCCAAACATCAAGGAGAAGGAAGATATATAAATTTGTGCAAAAACTAGACAAAGTTTTCATGCAAGTGGTTCAATGTATTATGGAGAGTGATAATGATATTCACCTTGATGAGCTTTTGGTGTTGGTGGGACTTTTCCACAACCCAACTTTATCTTTTATTGGGAAATCTACAAGGAGTTCACTTCAGCCCCCATATCTTTTATTAGAAGAAGCCACTCTTATGAGAACACTATAAGTGGAATCAAGATAGGGAGAATCAATGTATATGAATTGTTTGTGCCATCTCTTAGTTTACCTCTTGATTTGAGTGAGGATTGAAAAGCTATTATGCACTCAATTTTGGATGTTAGTGGCTTCACAAAGAGCAAAGGGGGATATCCATTTACTCTCGCATTTGGTCAATGCATGGATTATGATTATGTGGGTCTTTATGAGCACATTATGCGAGTTTAAGTGGACAAAACACTTGCTATAATTTCAAGACAACATGATGAGAAGAAACCATACATGTATCAATGTAAAGATTTAGATTCTATCTTGAGTTCTCATTACACCTCTACACTAGTGGATCATTCTTGTGCTTATTTTATGGAGGATGTTTTAGATTTTGATAATAGTATTGGAATTGTAAATTCACGCATTAATGTGGATAATGGTGATACATTGGATGCACATTTCAAAAGCAGCTATATGCTATGGATCATGCTTATGTAGTTTTATGTGATAAAGACCATGTCTTGGGTGATTTGTAAGATGTTTATCATGTTGATGGTTTGGCCTTGCTTATACCTTAGCATGATTCAGATTTGGAGATATTTAGTTTTGATGCCCATAGATGCTCTTATGAGGTCAAATAGCATATCTATCATGCATTTATGTTTGTTCACAATGAATGTTGTCTTGAGACATTCACATCTGGATATACTTAGGATGCTACGGATGTGATGATTATGCATACTCATGGTTGTGGTTATACACATGTAGATCTTGTCCTGAGAGACATTGATGTAGAACATGTACCGTGCCTTGGATCATTCTGTGGATGCTATATATGGTGTTGGTGCATCGGTTCACTTTTGACTGTATGATTTTGCAAATGATGCTATATATGGGGTTGGTGCATCGGTTCATTGTGTGTGTGTGTGTGTGTGTGTGTGTGTGTGTGTGTGTGTGTGTGTGTGTGTGTGTGTGTGTGTGCTTGCAAGAAACTCAAGCTCTCCCTCTCCCCCACATTCTCTTTATGGTATCAGAGCTCCAGTTGAGAACTAAAGAGGAAAGCAAGAGGCAAGAACAACGCAAGCAAGCAAGTGGTACAATGGTACGGAAGTTTTGTGGCCATAATCACATTTCAGGCACATGTTGGTCTCCGTTCGATCATTGCAAGGTGTTTTTGATAGTTTTGGGAAGTTCTAGTTGAGAACTATCTTTGGTCAAAATCTAGTTACTGCAGTGTAGCATTGCATTTTGGGACTGCAGACAATGTTTGCACATGTATTTCTGATCTTGGGTATATGTACATGTACTTTTGGTCACATCTAGTGACATACGGGTTGTGCTGAAGTATTGATGTAACAGTCACAGAAGATACTCCTATGTTAACAGGTTGCATATATAAATTATCTATTTGCAGGTTTCTGGTTGTTACAGGCAAACGTCTGACGGACTCAACCAGATTGTCAATGAGAAACTAGACAAGAATAAGTTCCATGCTTAGAAGTTCAAAATGACCAATTTCTTGATGGGTAAAGAATTTTGGAACTATGTCGAAGGAGACAATGAGGAGTCTCCGGAGTTATCTAAAGAGAATGCCACTCCAACAGATATAAAGGCATTCAAGGAATGGAACCAGGGTGCAAGGAAAGTTGTGTATTGGCTTTCAATCCGCATCACAAACATAATGATAGGATACATACAGGATGCCAACACTCCACTAGTTGTATGGCAGAATGTACTACTACATATGTTCTAGACCAACACAAAGCCAAAGAAACTGCAGATAAAACAAGAGATGCATACAGTGGAAAAGAAAAGCATGTCTATTAATGAGTATGCTTTAAAGATGAAGGGTATTATTGAATCTCTTGGGTCTATTAATGTATCAGTGAAAGATGATGATTTAGTGAGAGTCTTTATAAATGGGCATGGAATAGAGTACAAGCCATTCAAGACCTCCATTGCAGTCAAGGAAAATGTTCCCAACTTTCAAGACTTAGTGTCTATGATGATCGTAGAAGAAAAGTCTCTGGGTTAGGACTCTTCTTCACAAAGCAAGAACAAACAAGCCTTCTACTTCAATTCAGGTAGAGGTCGTGGTCAAGGCCAAGGTGATGGGTGGCTGACATGGAAACCAGAATTATGGACAACAACAATCCAATGATTTGCACAGCAGAAAATTATACACAGGTGAAAGAGGCCAATCTAGAGGCAGGGGGAGCCAGAGGGGCCAATGATTTGTAGCAGGCAATTATACACATGTGAAAGAGGCCAGTCTAGAGGTAGGGGGAGCCAGAGGGACCAAGGTAGTTGGCAAAAAGAAATTAGAGTGCAAATAGCATAGAGTGATATTATTATGGAAAACTAGGGTACATGGCAAAGGAGTGCTTCAAAAACCAGAATGACATTAAAAGTGAAAAGTTGCAGCAAGACAACTATGCATCATCTAGTAAACATGGTGGTGATGATAGAAGTGAGCAGTTGTGATGATAGAAGTGAGCAGTTGTTTGTGATGCAACACATTCTCAGTTCCACAACAGGAGATGTGTCAGGTTTTAAATATATATGGTATGTGGATTCTGGCGTCTCTAACCACATGACCAATCATGGTGAGTGGTTTAGAGACATGTAGAAAATGGAAAAACTAGGTTATGTAGAAACAGGTGATGATACTACACATGTTGGTAAAGTGCCATTATCTATGCAGGATGGTAAAATCAAGTACTTGGTAGATCTACTTCATGTTTCAAATATTACAAAGAACCTAGTACAGATGGTTGAGAAGGGTCTGCAGTGAGGTTTAATCCTCAAGGATATTTTGTGGAAGACTTTAAAAATCAACAGAAATGGCAGGGTGTTTACTTTGGATGTGAACATGCATAAGCTAAAGACAACCATGTTTGTGCATGGAACAAGTGTTATTATCTATATTGACATATGGCACAAGTGCATTGGTCATGTGAATATACAGCGGACTGAAGTCTATGCAAGCCCAAAATATTGTTGCAAGTTTGCCAAAGTTTAAGATTGATGGTATGCATAAAGCATTTAAAGCATGCCAACTTGGTAAGCAGGCCAAACATGCTTTCCCACATGAAAAGCATGTCAGTGTATGGCCATTAGATGTTATACATTCAAATGTAAGGGGACTGACCAAGACTATAACAATTGTAGGTTGCAGGTATTATGTTACATTCATTGATATCACACTAGAAAAGTGTGGGTTTATTTCATGAAGGAGAAAAGTGAGGTGTTTGCTCACTTTCAGAGATTTAAAGTCTTAGTCAAGAAGGAAAAAGGCATACAAATAAAATGCCTAAGATCAGATGGTGGGGGAGAGTATTTCTCCAATGAGTTCAGTGATTTCTTGAGAAAGCAGGAAATCAAAAGATAGTTTACATGCAGGTACACTCCACAACAGAATGGTGTTGAAGAAAGAAAAAACAGGTACATTACAAAAGTGGCACGTGCCTTGATATCTAAAAAGAATATGCCACATTATTTTTAGGCAAAAGCAGTAGCAAACAATTGATGTGTACATCATGAACAAGACCCCCACTGTAGCAATTGTTCATGGTATGATTCCTGAACATAAGTTTACAGGCATAAAACCGAATGTGTCTTACTTGAAAGTATTTGGATGTATTGCATATGTGCATGTTCCCGAGACGAAGTGAGAACAAAGGTAAATCCAAAGGCAGAGTAATGTGTCTTCATTGGTTATGCTTTGGAGAAGAAAGGTTATAGATGTTATAACCATACCACTCGTGAGATGCGAGTAAGCAGAGATGTTGTCTTTGATGAGATAAGTAGCTGATATACACCAGAAAAATGAAGGCAACAGAAGATGCAGATGTTAAAAGTATTGATATTGCACCACATGTAGAGCAGTAAAATAGGCGCTTAGTGGACCTAGAGAGTCCTCTAGTAGTGGAGATATAGTGTTAGTCCATGGTCATGCAGATTGAGGACAAATGTAGGTACACATGTATCATGCAAAGGGCAAGAAAAGGAAGATCAACCTTTGTGCCTGATTTGTCAACAGGTCCCTCATATGTGGATGGTGACTCTAGTGGCTCTAAGCATAGCCTTAATGAGGAGCTTGGTATTCCGTCTATGGTGGTTACTCCTAGTGTAACGAGAACCAAAGCTATTTTGAGGACACCTGGCAGCAGTGATCCACGTGTACGCAGAGTCTACGAAGGTTAGGTACCATGCTGACAGGTTGAGATATGATGGATATATAGCCCATCATTATGCTTACATGGTTAAAGAAATACAGGTGTTGGAGCCCACTCGTTTTGAGTAGGCACTTGGAAATAAAAAATGGGAAGATGCCATGAATGAGGAGATGGCAGCATTGGATGCAAATGCAACATGGGAGTTAGTGCCTTTGCCTAAGGAAAAGAAGGCAATTGGATGTAAATGGGTGTATATGGTCAAGCATCCATGGATAGGTCAGTTATCATTTATTGTGACAACATGAGTAGCATAAAATTGGCCAATAACCCAGTATACCATGCTAGAACGAAGCACATTGAGGTGTGTGAGAGAGAAGGTTCTAGCAAGTGATGTAGATCTACTATATGTATCCATGAATCACATGAGAATTATCTCACATGTTGACTTGACATGTCACTCACTCATATGCTTTGCGGATATGGTGTGCCCGAGCACTTCTATATGGAAATCCAACCCGTGTGGAACTTGGCAAAATGTTACAAGGTTTCGAGGACGAAACCTATGGGTGAGGATGGTTTGTAAGAGAGTGCTAAGGCTAAATCATTAATTGGCCAAATGGGATCATAGACAAAGGACTTGTAAAGGAAAATGGGCCAATAAAGGGACATGGACATGGTCCAATGTGGAGGCCAAGGCATAAGTGACTGTGAACATGGGGCATAGGTATATAAGACAATTATAAGCCCTAATTATAACTAACTCATAATCACTTTTGATCAATACTAATCATGTCTTGCTTTAGTAAGCTTTCATGGAGACCTTCTCCCATGTCTTCATTCAACTTAGCATAGTGTTATCATAGATGGGTTCTTGTTATTAAGCTTAATTAGTGTGGGATTAGAGCTCTCATGTGAGATTCATAAGCTTAACAAAAGCTTAATTAGTGTGGGATTACAGCTCTCATGTGAGATTCATAAGCTTAACAAAAGCTTGACTTACATTTTTGTAAAGCAAGGTTGCTCATTTTTATTGTGGTAATTTGATCTTAACCCTCTTGGGTAAATGGTTAAGCTTGTATACTTGGTTTAAGATAAGCAGAGGCATTTGGATTAATGTAAGCTTGAATGCTTGGATTAAGATAACCTTAAAATTTTAGATTAATGTAAGCTTGAATGCTTGGATTAAGGTTCAAGCTTTAGACATTTGGATTAATGTAAGCTTGAATGCTTGGATAAAGATAAGCTTACATATTTAAGATTAATATACAATTGAATGATTAGATTAATATACAATTGAATGATTAGATTAAGATAAGCTTATAAATTTGGATTAAACATTATGCAAGCGTGAATGCTTGGATTAAGATAAGATTATACATTTAGATTAATGTAAGCTTGAATACTTGGATTAAGATAAGCATAGATATTTGTATTAATGTAATTCTTGAATGCTCGGATTGATGTAAGCTTAGATATTTTGGGTAATTGCCTTGTATTGTGTGGACAGCTCATGAGGCCATTGACCAAGTTTGGTTTGGCATACTCTTTCCATTGACATGTTGATTTACATTCATACACTTAAGAAGAGGATTTTATTTCATTTTATAAAAAGCATACAACTCATCTTGTTTTCTTATCGATTAATGAGGTTAGAGCCCTCCCTCTCAAGAAGCAAAAGCTCAACCATGAGGGGTCTCATAAGGATGGAGTTGCCCAAAGAGATTCATTAGTGTGATAACATGGCATACTTATTGAGTATGCAATGTGTTGAGAGCCATTAGTGTGATAACATAGCTTACTTATTGAATGCAATGTGTTGAGAGCCATTGGTGTGGTAACATGGCTTATCTATTGGTTGCAATGAGTTGAGATTCAATGGTGTGATAACATGGTTTATGATAACATGGCTTACCTGTTTACAATAGGTAAACTATTGGAGCCATTGGTGTGGCAACATGGCATACCTATTCGATACAATGTGTTGAAAGCCATTGGTGTGGTAACATGGCTAATCTATTTCTTGCAATGAGTTGAGAGTCAATGTTGTGATAACATGGTTTACCTATTGGCTACAATTTGTTGAGAGCCATTCGTGTGATGATGTGGCTTAATTGTTGGATGTAGTGTGTTGTGAGTCATTAGTGTGATGATATTGGTTCATAGGTGTGATGACATGGCTTACCTTACAAGGTGCTGATTAAAAGGATAACTTGCATTGGTGTGATGACATGGCTTACCTTACAAGGTGCTGATTAAAAGGATAACTTGCATTGGTGTGATGATATTGGTTCATAAATGTGATGATTAAAAGGATAACTTGCATTGGTGTGATGACCTAGCTTACCTATTGATTACAAGGTGTTGATTAGAAGGATAACTTGCATTGTCCTTAGAAGATAGCATAGTTAAGTCTCCTTTCTTTTAGAGAATCTTGTATATTAATAGCAATATGTATGTGAAAAAGAGGACTCTTAATCTTTGAGATTGGATTAAGGTTCTCTCTCATCTTCCAAAGTATGATTTTCCTCCATAAAGCGATGCTTGTAAGCCGATTTAAAGATGTGAGCAGGAGGTTTGATAGTTAGTTATTCTCCTCATAAAAGAATCCATTTTTGAAACTTTATGGTTAAGTGACCCCATAGCAATTAGGAAAAAAGTGTCATACAATGATAAATAAACAGCGGGAACATGTAACCCTTAATATATAATGTCGCTTTATATTCTTTTAGTAGGTTCTTAAGATGATTTGAAAGCATACGAATAAGGGGATTGACTCCATGATTATTCTTAAGTGTAGTGGTAGTCTCAAGGATTAATAAGCAATGTTCAAGGATAGTATAGGATTTTGGACCCTACAAGCGACAATCCAAGATCTATCATATTGATAGATGGGGGAATTGTCAAGTGTTCGGAATCCTTTCCTCAAGTATAGGAAGAGATTTATGAGATGTGGAATTATTGCTAGAGTGTGTGTTTGTTCTTGAGAGAGAATGATCCTTAAGCATTGATTAATATTCCAAGCTATCTTGCATGCAATCTTTCTTGGTAAGTAGATGCCTATTAGTGCTTCTCCTTCTCCCCAAGAGTATGACTATCCTTAAAGAATAGTTTTTTATGCTCTCCTCATATTGATGGGATCTTGTGTAATAAGATTAGAAAGATCAGGTTGGTTCTTTCAATATAATTTTATATTCATTTTTCTTTATCAAATAAAAGTACTCGTGATGACTAAACTTCGGATTTAGGGTCTAGACCTAAAATTAACCCACCAAGATACTGGGTAGATGGAGGAGAATTTGACAAGAAAGACCTTGGCTATGAATGAGAAAGAACGTTCTAATCTTGATGACATATATATGATTTTTGCCTTGATTTATGTGATGCCAAGGATAATTCAAAAGGACTATTCAAAAGAGCTGTTTTACATTAATTGTGAAAGCATGATTGATGCAATCGTCAAGAAGGGATTGCGGGCCACGTGGGCCTATATGTGATGTGATGCATTAGGATCCTTGCATGTGACATAATTGAGTTCCATGTGGTGATGCCCTACCATGTGAGTGTCACCCACATGGTACCTCCATGGGGCCATCTTTCGAGGTCCTTGAGAAGAGCACATGTGCCGGCATGGTTGTGCAAGAGCATCGAAGTGGCCTCTAGAGTGAATTGTACTCCCTATGCTAAGACCTGGTTAAGAGGTGGACAGGCTCTCGTGTAATCCCATGAACCCAATTACATGTTTGTGTGTGACTCTACTAGAAGTTCCATTCCCAAGGAGTGTTGTGTGATGAGTTGATTTCTCATTGATCTGGCCGTTATAAATTCAAAACTAGATAGGGTTGATCCTTGAGAGGCCTAGAGTATGTGGGGAGGACAGGTGGGATGACAAAAAATGGATGGGCAAGGAAAAAGGGATTCAAAAAAGGAGGAAAGCAAGCAAAAGAGGGAAATGAGACACGTGTGAAATGGGAGAATGGGGAGAAGCAAGGTGTTGGATGCAAGGCAAATAGAAGGCAGGCTCTCCGAAGGAGAACGTGTGCAAAAGAACGGGCGGAGCGAGGGGACGTGTAGCGCACCTATTACACATGCTCTAGTTAACCTACAATGATGTTGTCACCAAAGCAAAAAGATCCAATCACTTTTTCTAGTATGCACTTCTGTAGGAAACTTCAAACAGTCCTCCACTTTGAAAAGTGTAATGTGTAATACGAGCTCCAAACACATTACATGAACTCGTATCAACTTCCCAAGTCGAACTAGATACTCAAAAAGAGATACCTGGTCTTATGAAAAAGAAGCTTGTTGTACGACTGGGTGCCTCCTTTGTCCCGAAGACATTCCAATCAAACCTTATCTGACTACAATGAAAAAAACCTTGCACAAGGCACAGCACCTCTTTGTCACCTTATGGAGATAAGTTTCTGCCTATATGAATGTATAACAGCAATTACCTTTTTACATGGTTAGCCAGTTGTACATTTGGTTGTGCATCTTTCACATGCAGCTCTCCTTTTCTCTATTGCTAAACTTGTGGTGTGCAGGATTAGATGCAATGACATGCGTGCATTTACTTTTAATGTGGGAAAACACTCATGCACATTTCTTGTTTTATGTCATATTTAGGTGTAGGGGTTCAGTCCTTTCCTCAGTCATCACCATGCCCATCAGGGTGCGTGAGTTTGTACCCCTACACCTAAATATGACATACGAAAGAGAGGACTTTGCATTAAATATCATCACTTCTCTAACAATTAAACCACTTTAGACCACAAAATTATATCGAATGGTAGGTGGTCACGACTGTTAATTGCCAGCTAAGCATACCAAAGCCACTGGCACCATGCTTGCAGCTAGTGTTCTAGAATTCTGCACTTGTCCTAACACTAGCAATACCATGCCAAATCACCACCGCCACACAAAGGTGCCTACCCACTTCACTAGAATTGTCATGCACATCACCAATTACTACCATCCACATCAGCATTCCATGTTCTCATTGAGCTAGAAATAGTATTATTAACAACAAGTCACCCTGCAAGGTCGTCTATCCCTGGCCCTTCTCTTTTTCAAGAGATTCCAGGGTTGGAACCCTCTGTAGGATGACAACAAACCCATTTTAAGTGCATACACCCTACTTCGTAAACTCCCATCATCCCCAGCATAGACTAACTGCTATGCATAGCACCCAAAGTTTTATTGTTAAGAACAAGCAGCAAAGGAAATGAGAGATTAATCCTGAACAATTATATCAAGTGCTATAAGATGTTACATTACAAACCAAAAAACCATCATAGTCAAGACTCCAAGCTCCATTCAGAACTCACATATCAGTAGCGCCCTAGAACAAGAAAATCATGGTCTTTCAAAATTTGCACCTCTCTATTACCAATGAAGTGCTCCCGGCCTATTTCTGCAACTATTTGCACGAACTGCCGCCTTCTTTCAATGTTTAATGGAACATAAGGCAGTCGGAAAACCGGTCGGATCACACCCAGCTGTGCAAGAGCTGTATTAAGACCAATTGGATTGGGTTCCATAAACAGCCAATTCATTAAAGGTAAAAGCTTCTCATTCAACCTTGTATCTCTCGCTTTGATGATAAGGTTGTGCATCAACCCCGGAATAAGGTTGCTAGCCACAGAAATGACTCCTCTGGCCCCGAAATCCCATCTTGCATCATGGCATTGATCATCATTTCCACTCCAAACAGCTATACCTTGCTGGCTGTAACCCTTAACGCGATCATTACCAACACATTCCTTTACACCAGCAAAATTTCCATTATCCATAAGCTTCTCAATCACACTAGGAGGAATGTCTTGGCCTGTTCTTGTAGGGACATTATAGATCACACTAGGACCCATAGAGAGAACACTCTGAAAGTGTACGGTCAAGCCCTCGTGGGAAGTTTTACCATAGTATGGATTGATATGAAGAGCGGCATGCATCCCCACCGCGAACCCCTGCTCTGTGGCATGCATTGCTTCCCTGGTTGAATTACTTCCGGTATTACCAATCACTTTTATGTCCCCCCCAAAACAGTTGACAGTGTGACCAATAAGCATAATATGTTCATCCCAGCTCATCAGTTGCCCCTCCCCTGTCGTCCCTCCAACTATTACGCCTTCCGTGCCATTCTCTATCTGAAGGTGTACCAGCTTGTCATAGGCCTCCAGATCGAATCGTCCATCTGGTAAGTAGGGTGTCTTAATTGCAGTGATCAACCTCAGTTTCTTGATGTCCTCCACTGGAATACTGCAGGATCAGAAGGGCACAACAGAATCCATAATAGGTAACAAACAAACCCCCCCCCCCCCAAAAAAAAAAAATAAACAAATAAATAAATAAAAATAAAAACAAAATAAAACAAAACAAACAAAATTACTTAGCAGAAGTAGTTTCCTAAGGCATCTATGCAAAGATACACCTCTCAAGAAGCCCACGCGCTTCCAAGGAAGAGGAAGGGGCATTCATCGTTGCTGCTGGTCTAAGGCCAATGGCTGGCGAAGAAGGGTAAAAATAACAATAGCAACAGGAGTACTCCATCAATTGCACCGACTATATCTTCCCTCCCGTTGAGTAAGTCCCCAGCATTCCAGGGAGCTCCGGAAATGCAAAGTATGTGACACACCGGAGGTGGAGACAGGAGACTGTTCCCCGCATAATTGTCCAGTATACTGTGAGATTCAAGTGTGCTTCAATGGAATTCATATAATCATTTGGCCCCTTGAACAGGTTATAGAGTATGACGACTAGAGATGTGTCACGCACAGCCTTCCTTATATGAGATTTGCAGGCACACAGATTATTGTGTCTACACTTTGGCCAAGTGGTGGAACTGATTACACTTGCCAGACTGATGTAGTCCCTTGCACAGGGTCATCGAGTATGATGACTAGAGATGTGTCACACACAGCCCTTGAGATTCGCAGACACACAGAGAGATTATTATGGCTACACTCTGGCCGAGTAGTGGAACTGACTACAATTGCTGTCAGAACAACCATGTCAGAGCCAGACTAGCACTGCACAGGACCTGTCTTCAGATATCTTGGGAGACTCACTGCAGCACAAAGACTGAGGCGGCATCGTTCTACGTCCATCACCCAGAGGGTGACTCGTAGAGTGCAAAGGAAGCCTTGGATATAATCAAACTCCAACAGAGGGAAAGAAATGTTGGCGGTGACGTCCTTCTCTGGCTGCCACGTGTCCTGATCACACATGCAATTAGCTAAGGTTGATAACCTTACTATAAAGGGTATGGTGTACCCTTGGCCCCCTCATCCCTCCACACACCTTTGTGGAAGTCATGGGATCAAGGATTTTATTTATTTTTTATTTTATTTTTTTTGGGGGGGGGGCGCGTGGTGTGGTCTTCGCATGTGTGCGTGCTATGCCTACGCTTCCAACATGGCATCAGAGCTACACTATGCCTTGCTCTCTTGTTGATGAAGCTCCCACCTTGTATACAAACTGCAGGGCTGTAGGCCATGGTCAAGCCATTGAGCCAGCCTAAGCCCGGCCATGACCTTTGAGCCAAGTCACTGCAGCCATGGCCAAGCCTTTGAAGCCTCTGAGCCTGAGCTTGCTGTCGACCTCTGAGCCAAGTCATCATAAACCTGCAGCTTCTGGCGTAATCTGTGTAGGGAGCTGCGTCAGACATCAGGGGGGTGTTGGCGGTGACGTCCTTCTCTATCTGCCATGTGTCCTGATCCAACATGCAATAAGCTAAGGTTGATAAGCTTAGTATAAAGGGTATGGTGTACCCTTGGCCCCCTCATTGAAAGAAAGTGAAGCAAATAGAAAACACAGATGTAGGCCCAGGTACAAGACCTGTAAATGCTGGAAACTGATGTTTATTGCTGAAAACTGAGCACGAGGGATGCACGTAGGTGCTGTACAATGATAAGAAGCAGAAGCAGCTGCTAATGACCTCAACAAGATGCAAAAGAGTGAGATAAAATGGGGGAAAGGGGGACAGCCCTTATATACTCCCCACCATCATAGCTGGTCGGCCAGTTGTAGGAGGCCGACAACATCACAATAGCATAAAAATGCTATAAAAGCATTAAAAAATAGGAAAAAATACCTAAATAAATATGCACATGCAGGGCCTCATAAATGGCCAGTACAAGCATGAAAATGATGCAATAGACCCTCTGGAGATGATATATAGTCCAACACCTCCTCTTCAGCACCAAAGGGTTGGTCCAATACCAGCATGCTGAAGTAAGAACTCCAAAAGTAGCCGAAGTTCGGTCCGGGGGATCCTTTGGTTGATCAATGTCCTATAAAGCATATAAGGCTGAAAAGGATCGACTAACACTGGACGAAGATGAACACCACCTCCTCTCAAACCGGAAGGAAGAGGTACAAGTTGCAGTAATGGACACGTCCAAAGCAGGTGTGATGTAGAAGCAACACCGGGATCAATCCAGAAGTTGTTCTCAAGAAAGGGAACCACTGATAGCTCCAAGGAAAATGGTACCTCCTCTGTATCTGCAACAAGTACCGGTACCGTAGTAGACTCCTCTGAAGAAGAAGAAGAAGAAACAACTGTAGGTACTAGTGAAGTAGGAGTCGGTGACACCAAAATGCCTGGAGAAGGGCTAACAACAACCACCAATAGAGAAGTCACCACAGAACCCACAAAGGTAGAAACTCCAAAATCCACCAAAGGTACGCTAGATGAACATACTCTTTGGGGTAAAGATTCACCAACAATAGAAGAAAGATGATCTTCAGACAATGAATCCTCCTCTGGAGAAAGTAGCCTTTGGCACAAGAGGTCATCAGGGATAACTGAATCCACCAGGTTTGAAGTCTTAACCAAAATAGACTCTAAAAAGTGGAAGTAACCACCAATGAGAATTCCATAGAATCCTCTGAAGATGCCTCATCTAGAACATAAGAAGCGGAATCCTCCTCTAAAAGCATATCTTGTAGCATAGGAGGGGAACCCAAAGAAATATCATCAACACCATGGAGAGGGTAGGCATGATCATTTGCAGTGTTAACGGAGGAAGAAATCAATGGATGATCCTCAACCTCATCCGAGGTGACCCTATCCTCTACTCAAGAAGTCATTGCTGTGGTCACTAGGATTGTGTCCTATGGAGAGGGAGAAATGTCAGAATACGCAGCGGAAATGATGACCAGATCTGGGAACACAAGAGCAAAACGCATGCAGAATAAAAACAGCACAAGAGAGAGAGAGATGTAGGCGTGTAACTCTGCTCTGATATACACAAGAAGATCCCGGTATGATACAATCAGTGGTATGGGGCTGGGGGCCTATTTATATGCCCCCACATCAGCAGTCGGCCTGCTGTAGGCAGCCAACTGGCCCTAAGAACTCCACGACCAGCATCACATCCAGTCGGCCAGATCATCAGCAGTCGGCCAGCTCTGGCATGGAGTCGTGGACCAGTTCAGCAGTCGGCCAGCAAATGGGCTGCCTCCCAAGCCACAGAAAAATGGGAAAAAATAAGGGAAAAATGCGGGGAGTGAGGAAAAATGATAAAACACCTGATAAGGGCGGGCACACCCACAACAAAGGCCCTGGTGTATAAATCTAGATAGGAGATGACTTCTAACACCCCCTCTCAGCTCCTGGCTGTGTAACCAACCACAGGGAGCTGGGGTGCCGCCTGAGCAAATCCTGAGAGAGCGACTTCGTGAAGAGGTCCACTGTACTGTCCTCTGTCGAACAGAACTCTGGCAAGATGTCATCAGCAACAATCTGTTCACGAACAAAGTGCCTCTGAATGACCATGGGTTCCTCCAGTGGAAGCCCAAACCTGCAATGCAACCTCTGCATCCTCACCACCTCACAAGCAGCATCACAAGCAGCCCGGTACTCTGCCTCGGTCCGCGACAAGGCAAAAGATGACTGTCTTTCACTGCTCCAAAAACTTGCTCCTGGGCCTGAAGTAGACCTCCTCGTGTCCGGATCTCCTCCCCAAACCGAGTCACTCCAACCGTGGAGTCGGACTCCATCCAACAATCCCCCTCCTGTGTACAAGAGTCCATGATCCTTCACATGCCGCAGAAACCACAGGAAACGCAATCCTGCCTCCCAAAGAGACATCCGCAACCATGAGCTCAATTGCCTCATCAGGAAGCTCCCGTCCAATCTGGTGTCCATCAACCAGATCAATGAACCATACAGCTTCTGAGTCACAGAGACATCACACTACTCACAAGGATCAACACCTGTTACGGTGCACAAACAAGTCCTGGAAACCTGATGAAACCTGTCAACCACCCCCTCTGAATCCGGAACCACAAAGCCTGGAGAAACCACCTCCTACTGCAAGTAAGCACCTGCCACCTGCCTGGCTTTCCGAAAGATCCCCGTGGAAAGAACATCCTTATCTACTAGAGGTTCTTTGTCCCGAATACTACGAGACATCAGAGCATAAGTGACCTGTTCAGTTTCCTCTGACTTACGAACACAAGAACTACCAACATCAGTACTGGAAAGTTCCTGCCAACTGCTGCCATCTACTGGCAAGCTATCCACCATCTGGTCCACACTTACGTGGCCATTACTAGACCGCCACTCATCACAATCCTGAGGACCTGGGAGAGAGAGTGCTGAAAGCTTGTAAACTCCATTCTCCACTCCGCCTTCCCAAACCACCTGGCCTGTTGCTTTGTCCCAGAGAGCAACAAAATGCTCATCAAACTCCACCCGTACGCCAGTCTTGCAAACCTGATGCACTGACAACAGATGAAAACCAAGTGCCGAAACATACAACACCTGGGAGGAATGCTTCCCCCCTCTGCCATTGGGAACTATCTCCATCCTGCCCTCACTGTGAACTGGGATAGTGGACGTATCCCCAGTAAGAATGTGACCAGAACACCAGCAGAGATCCTGTAAACCGGAACGGGAAGGAGTCATGTGCCTGGAAGCACCACTATCGAGAATCCACTCCCGAGTATCCATTGCGGAGAGTCCTCCAATCTCCTCCCTGCCTGAAGAAAATGAAACATCGGTGTCCATCACCTCCAGGTGCACAAAAGCCGGAGTCTTCATGATTGCTGCTGAGGAATCTTCACCCTTCTCGGTCTTCCGCTTGGGACACTGCCTCCAGTAGTGGCCTTTCTCGCCACAATCATTACAGGTCCTCTCTGCCTTCAGTTTCTCGCGGTCAGCGTCGGACTTCTTCTCAGAAGACTTCTCCGATGAAGCCTTCCCTTTGCCCGAGTTACGGCCTTTCGACCGTTGGCCAGTTAAGGCCTCCGAACCTCCACCCTGAGGAGGGTTCGTGAATCGTTCCTCCTGGTCCAGGACCATGGACACAAGCTCCTCCCACGTGATGGTGCTGAGCCTGCCACTGGTAATCAAAGAGGAGTAAAATGCTGAGTACGAAGAGGGCAAATGTGACAGCAACGTGATGGCCATGTCCTCTGACGATATCTCCTTGCCAGCCTGAAGAACTTCCTGCTGAAGAGCCTGCAGCTTGTTAATATGCTCCCGCATCGTCGACGACTTTGGAGGGCTCATAACCCGCATCTGTACTTCTAAGGAACTCCTCTTCATGGGCGATACCCTGTTGTAAAGTGAGGCCAAATGCTGCCATATACCTCTGGACAGCGTCATATGCTTTACATAATTGATTACCTGTGGTGTGCAATTGAGGAAAATAAACGAACGGACCCTGGCGTTGAAACGATCCCACATCTGTGTCTTGGCCTCTCGGTCCTTTCGGGTTGACGGTAACTCCCCTTCCTCTACTTCCGGCCGTGGAACACCAACAACGACGAAATCAGCGAGGTCGTAAGACTCCAGAACAGATTCCATCATCACCTTCCATATGCCGTAGTTGCTCCCGTCCAACTGACGGTCCACCGGGAACGTGGGGAGTGTCGGGATCTTCACATGTCTCTCGGCCATCTCAAACAGATCTGCCATAGCGGGGATGTACTCTGAAAAGGGTGGGTGGGTGGGAACAAAGAAGAACTAAAACCTACAAGTGGCTGTCCAGCAAATCAGCCCGCCTTCCTCTTGCTTCTCCTCTTCCCGAACAGTTGAAAACAGTCCACCAATCAACCACAAAACAGTCCCCCTCTTGCTCACACAAATCCCAAGACCTATCTAGAGCCTAGGGCTCTGATACCATGTCAGAATACGCAGCGGAGATGATGACCAGATCTGGGAACACAAGAGCAAAACGCATGCAGAATAAAAACAGCACAAGAGAGAGAGATGTAGGCGTGTAACTCTGCTCTGATATACACAAGAAGATCCCGGTATGATACAATCAGTGGTATGGGGCTGGGGGCCTATTTATATGCCCCCACATCAGCAGTCGGCCTGCTGTAGGCAGCCGACTGGCCCTGAGAACTCCACGACCAGCATCACATCCAGTCGGCCAGATCATCAGCAGTCGGCCAGCTCTGGCATGGAGTCGTGGACCAGTTCAACAGTCGGCCAGCAAATGGGCTGCCTCCCAAGCCACAGAAAAATGGAAAAAAATAAGGGAAAAATGCGGGGAGTGAGGAAAAATGATAAAACACCTAATAAGGGCGGGCACACCCACAACAAAGGCCCTGGTGTATAAATCTAGACAGGAGATGACTTCTAACAAGAAAGAGTATCTAAAACTGACAAAGGGGCCACTTTGGCCCTAGTCTCCTGATGTTGTGTGGCAATGCCTTAGTTCGAATACCACTTTTTAAGTTCAAGCCACAGCTGAAAGGCATCATAAGAAGCAGATAAAAATTCCACCTGTATGGAAGGTGACAAAGATAGGATGATAACCATCCTGGCAGAAGCATCATAAACTCCCCGATAAACAGGATCCAATGACTGAGGAGAAGCAACAACAGCCCAAAGACAAGAAGCCTCCAAAGTTAACTAAATCCAGTATGACCAAATCTGATAGTTGGTAGAAGTAAGGGAAGGGTTTCTAGAAACCATCACCACCAAGAATCCAAACCTCCTCAAGAAAGACTAGAAGAGAGGGTGGGTGGGAGATCTAGGCACTGGAGAAGAAACTGTAGAAGGAGCAGGAGGAGAGAAATCTCCTGAAGCCATGTCCTCTGACAAGAAACCTTCTCTTAAGAAAGATGTTGGGGTAAAGGCACTATGCCCACCCTTATAGTGTGTACAAGCCCATAAGTTATAGTACATAGTACACTTAGTACTTTTAATGTACTAAGTGCACTATGTGTACTAGTGCAATATACATGTGTGATAGGGGAGTCACACACTCATATCATGAGTTGACTTATCCCCACAACTCTCTCTCTCTCTCTCCCTTGTTCTCTCTGTGTATGTCTCCCACATGAATTACTCTAACCCTAATTCTCCCACACAACTGGTATCAGAGCCATAACCAGCTGCACTTATTGAAGGCGGTGCTATTCATCTCTGCGGTGATACACACACACAGGTTTTCGGGTTTTCTCTGCTTGAATAGGGTTTCTTGCATTGATGGCTTTTACGGGCAGCCAGTCTTTGCATTTGGGAATCCAGCAGGAGTAGCTGTAGTGCGTGAGCAAAGCACTCAAGCGAACCACAAGGCAGCAGTCGCGCAGGCAGGTGGGCGGAAGGAGAAGGTGGCGGGCAGCCACTTCTGCGCTGAATCACACGCAAGGCGTTGGGCGTAGGCTGGCTGCTGGGCGTGAGCGAGGACCCGTAGCGAGCCCCTATAGTCGCTAGTTTCGGTGAGCCGTGTAGCGCTGGCGGGCGGCGCTCAGCTCCACGTCACCCATTGGTGCAGTCCGCCAAAGCCCGCCTCATCGTCACCAGGCGGCCTATGTCGCCTCGCTCCACGTCACCCAACTCAAGTTGACGTGTGTGTGCGCTTACAAGTTGACTCCAACGCAACCTGGTGCGCAGCCAATCAAGTCCTGCAATCTACGACTTCCAGCCCAATACGCAGCAGCAGAGAAGAGCCAACACCCTGGAGCATGGATCCACAAGCTGTAGCAGTGTAATCACCCCCTTCTGCAACAGAGCATCAGATTTCTGCAGCAGCACCAAATTCAACACACCCCCCTTTCCTGCAACAAAAAATCAGAAATTACAAGGTATCTTGCTTCAATTTTTTTTGGGACTTGCAATTCAGCAGGTACAATCATCAATTGAGCAGGTACAGGTGCCGAATTGCTCAATTTCTGAGCAAAATTGGCAAAATTGGGTGACATTGGTCACAATCAGGATCAATTTGCAGGAAATTGGTCAAAATCAGGATCAATTTGCAGGAAATTGGATGTCGAAATTTGGGGCTTTTGATGTAATTGTGCAATTAAGCAGGCATACATGCTGTATGATGTGAAAAATCGCACATTCGGGCAAAATTGCAGCAAATTGCAGTGCAAATCAAGGGGCTTTTGTGCCGATTAAGTTGATTTGCATGCAGGCACTCGCAGTTGATGCTTTGAATAATGTGTTGATGCCTTACAAGCACTCAATGTGCCTGTAAATCAAGGGGCTTTCATGTATTGGACGTATATGTGGCCAGGGGGAAGCATCGTGAACACTCTGGATGCCTTCATGTGCGTCAATGTACCATGTATGATCAGCAATTGATCTTAAATCAAGGGGCTTTTCAAGATTTTATGCTTGTTGAGCTCGGCAAAGCAGCAGGCAAGACATTTATGCCTTGAATCCTCAGAAATCAGCTTGCAGTCAAGGGGCTTTTGCCCAATTTCTGTTCGGGACTGTTGTATGCAGTGTTCGAGACTGTAAAAGTCTGATTTTCACTCATTTGGACAGCCAGGAGAGCATTTATTGCCTCTGTACCTGCTGGTACAGATTTGGCACAGCTTTGTGCAAGTTTTGGCATGGCTGTACACTGATTTGAGTGAGGAAAAGGTTCAATTTCAGCTGCTGTACGTGCCGGTACAGGTTTGGTACATCATTGGTGAGCACTTGGTACTGCTGTACAGTACTTTGGAAGGGCAACAGAGCACATTTAAGGTGCTGTCCAAAATCTGCAGCAACCAGATTTTGGTGATTTCATCACAAACAGTGGGAGAAAAGTTGCATTCTTGCTTCCGCAATGGGAGATAAAGCTTGGGAGAACAACTGTGAGCACTTTGTGTGCTTTTGGTGCAGTGTTTGCACATTTTGCAGGGAGTCAGGCATTGACAGGTTGCATATTGCTATGGCAACCACAGGTGAGAGCTCTTCATTGCTTCACATCAAGAAGCTTGAAGGCTCGCATAATTATGATATTTGGCAAACCCAGTGCTATAATGTGTTGCTCCAGAAAAAGCAGCACAAGCCTATCAAAGAAAGGGATGTAATGCCCGCTTCTCTTACTGCTGAAGAGTGGGAAGATATGGATGAGCTGGCAAGATCTACTATCATGTTGTCTGTGTCAGACTCATTACTTTTCAGCATTCGTGAAGAGAAGACAGCTTGGGGAATGTGGCAGAGATTGCAGGACTTGTATGCCCAACAAAGTGCCTCAAGCAAAGTGTATTGGTTGAAGAAACTCATAGGTCTTCAGATGAAGGAAGGGGCGTCTATGACAGCCCATCTAAATGAGTTTAATGGTATTGTCAGCCAGGTCATTAATCAAAAGTTGGCAATGGACGATAAGTTCAAAGCCACTTTTCTGTTATGCACTTTGCCAGAGAGTTGGGACACATTCAGGACAGCCACTAGCAATTCGCATGCTATGCTGTCATATGCAGATGTTGAGGGTGCTCTTCTTCAAGAAGAGATGAACAGGAAAAACAACTCTGTTGGAAAGTCCAATGCAATGAATGCACGTGGGAGATCCCAGCAAAGGGAAAAAAGCCAAGAACGGGGAAGGAGCAAGTCTCGCTCCAAAAAGGATTTGGAATGCCATTATTATGGCAAGAAGGGACACATTAAAAAGCAATGCTACAAATGGAAAAATGATCAAAAAGAAAAGGGAAAAGGCAAAGACAAAGAGAAAGATGAAGCCAAAGATGTAAAGCCAAAGGGCAAAAGTGGAGTCAAGATTGAAGAAATCAATGTGTCACATGCAGGTGGCGGTGAGGATGAGGTCCTATTTACGTCTTCACTTGATGCCCATTCACTTCTTCCAGGTGGTCATGGTATGCACTCATGGATCATTGATTCAGGTGCCTCCTTTCATGTCACAGGTTGCAGAGACTTGTTTGTCAGGTATACTACTGGCAATGAAGGAGTGGTTTATTTGGGTGATAACCATGCATGCAAGATTCTTGGCAGAGGTGATGTGAGGCTTGTGTTTTCAGATGGCTCACAGCTTATGCTCCATGATGTCAGGCATGTGCCTGAGATCAAGAAGAACCTGCTTTCTACTGGACAGCTTGATGATGCTGATTATGTTACCACATTTGGTCGTGGAAAGTGGAAGATTTGTAAGGGCTCACTGGTTGTTGCCAGAGGCTCTAAGGTGGACACTCTTTATTTCATGCATGCAGGTGTTTGTCACCATGCTAATGTAAATGCAACCGAGCTGCCGGAAATCTCTATGTGGCATAGCCGGTTGGGACACATGAGTGTCAAAGGAATGGAGCAATTGTCTCGTTTGGGTTACTTGCCTTCTCTAAAGTTTTCAAGTTTTCAGTTTTGTGAGCATTGTATATATGGTAGGCAACTACAGTGCCCCCACAAGAAAGCTCTTGGACAGAAAGATGCTCAGTTAGAGCTTGTGCATACAGATGTATGTGAGATGCCTCAGCTTTCTTTGGGAGGGGCAAAATACTTTGTCTTTTATTGATGATGCCACACGCAAGGTGTGGGTCTATCCTCTTCGTTTGAAGAGTGATACATTCTCAGTGTTTCAGAAGTTTGTTGCTCATGTTGAGAATCAAACTGGCAAAACACTGAAGGCTTTGCGTTCCGACAATGGTGGAGAGTATATGTCCAAACAGTTTCAGGACTTTTGTGATGCTTAAGGCATCAAGAGGGAGCTCTCTACTCCTTATGATCCTCCACAAAACGGGACAGCTGAGAGGATGAACAGGACCATTCAGGAGAAGGTCCGTTCTATGTTGTCACATGCTGCGTTACCTCATGGTTTTTGGGCTGAAGCTGTTATGACAGCCGTTCACCTTATAAACAGGTCACCTAACACGAGGCTTGGTGGGAAAGTGCCAGAGGAAGTATGGACAGGGAAGCCTCCGTCATACAAGCACTTGAGAGTGTTTGGTTGCGTTGCGTACGTGCACATACGCAGGGAAATGCGCACCAAACTTGATCCTAAGTCTCACAAATGCATATTCCTAGGATATGGTGACAGAGGTGAAATGGGGTATAGACTTTGGGATCCCGTGAATAGAAAGATTATACGCAGCAATGATGTCATTTTTGATGAAACATGCATGTATAAGGAGCCTGCAAGGCAATAGGAGCCTAGCAGAGTCATCTTTGATGATGATGGACATCATGGACAACAACCAAGGGCTGTAAATCAGCCATTACAGAAGGAAAACCAGCCCTTAAATGGTGCTGAAAATGGTCCAAATGGAGAGCTAGAGATGGCAGAAGATATCCCTATGGATATACCACAGTTAGAAGAGATACCGGGCATGATATTTCAGCCTTATGGCATGGAACAGGAGCCACCAATGGGTGATATGCAGGCTGGACAGCAACCTGCAAATGATGGTCATTGGGTACGGAGGTCCACAAGACCCTCTAGAGCCCCTGACAGGTTTGTTCCAGGGGTTGACTACTTGATGCTTACTGACTGTGGGGAGCCCTCATGTTATAAGGAGGCTTTACAGAGGGCAGACAAGGCTCTTTGGGAGCGTGCCATGAAGTCAGAGATGGATTCTCTGCACAAAAATGGAACATGGAAGTTGGTGCATTTGCCTGCAGGCAAGAAGGTTTTGCCATGCAAGTGGGTTTACAGGCTCAAAGTTGCACCTGATGCAAAGCCAAGATACAAAGCCAGGTTAGTGGCTAAGGGCTTCAAGCAGGAATATGGTGTGGACTTTGATGAGATCTTCTCTCCAGTGGTCAAAATGACCACACTTAGAGATGTGTTAGCTTTGGTTGCGCATGATGATCTGGACTTGATTCAGATGGATGTGAAGACTGCTTTTCTTCACGGTGATCTCCATGAGGAGATATATATGCAGCAGCCAGAAGGTTATGCAGTGAGTGGAAAGGAGAAGCTTGTATGCAAGCTGAAAAAGAGTCTTTATGGGCTCAAACAGGCACCAAGGGAATGGTATCATAAATTTGATACATTCATGAAATCCCAGAAATTCAGGAGAAGTGACATAGATCACTGCTTATACACCAAGAAAGCTTTGGATGGCAGTCTATTGATCCTCATCTTGTATGTTGATGATATGTTGATTGCCGGGAAATCTCGTAAAGAGATGGATACCTTGAAGCAGAGGCTGCATCAAACCTTTGATATGAAGGATTTAGGTGATGCAAATCACATTTTGGGTATGCGGATACTTCGGGACAGAAATCAGCATGTGTTGTATTTGTCTCAGAAGGAATACATTGGCAAAGTTTTGCAGAGGTTCAATATGGACGGGGGGAAGAAGACTAGTACTCCTTTGCCTCCATATGTGAAACTCAGTGCTATGGACAGCCCACAGTCAGATAGTGGCAGGGCTGATATGGCCAAAATTCCGTATGCTTCAGCTTGTGGCAGTCTCATGTATGCCATGGTTGCTACTAGGCCGGACATTGCATTTGCAGTGGGAGTGGTTTCTAGATACATGGCCAACCCTGGCAAGAAGCATTGGGAAGCAGTGAAAGGTGTCATGAGATACCTGAAGGACACACAGGATATGTGCATTTGCTTTGGCAAACAGGATGCATTAGTGCATGGTTACACGGATTCGGATTATGCCGGTCATCCAGATAACCGGAAGTCTACTACCGGTTATGTGTTTACATTCACAAGAGGTGCTGTGTCATGGATATCCAGGATGCAGAAGTGCACTGCCTTATCTACTACAGAGGCCGAGTATATTGCAGCCACAGAGGCTTGCAAGGAGGCATTATGGCTATCTCGGTTAGTGGTTGATTTGGGATATACAGGGGATATTCCATTGTTGCATTGTGACAGTCAGAGTGCCATCCAGTTGGCAAAGAACCCTGTCTTTCATGCAAAGACGAAGCATGTGGATCTGAAGTATCACTTCATCGGAGAGGTGATAGAGAACAAGCAAATTCAGCTTGTTAAGATTCATACGGATGACAACCCGGCTGATCTGTTGACAAAGAGTTTGCCTCCGGAGCGGTTTGCTCATTGCAGACACTTGATGGGCATTGGATGAGGCCAGTTTCAGCCTCGATATGGCCTTGTATATTATCATGTACATGCTGATTTTTCTTTTCCTTCATTTAAGGGCACTTTGCCTTTAAGTGGGAGGTTGTTGGGGTAAAGGCACTATGCCCACCCTTATAGTGTGTACAAGCCCATAAGTTATAGTACATAGTACACTTAGTACTTTTAATGTACTAAGTACACTATGTGTACTAGTGCAATATACATGTGTGATAGGGGAGTCACACACTCGTATCATGAGTTGACTTATCCCCACAACTCTCTCTCTCTCCCTTGTTCTCTCTGTGTATGTCTCCCACATGAATTACTCTAACCCTAATTCTCCCACACAAAAGAGGCTGATTTTATTTTATTTTTTTAACAGCAAATCCTCCTCTCAAGCTGTGCACAGCAAGAAGAAAGCGAGGGAGGGTGGGAAACTGAAAGGAGAGGAAGAAGGAAGATCTCTCCAAGATGTAGATCCTTGTCCTCAGCACCTAGAAGAGGGCTTCAACAATCCAATCAGCAGAAAAAATCAGCAATCTTTGCTGAAAATTCAGAAATACAACAATCCCGAGCGTCAGATGAAGAAAACGCAGCAATCTTGAGGAAGCCTCTGCTCCCGGAAGAAAACGCAACACCTTCCACACTGAAATCTGCAGAAAACACAGCAAACTGTGGAAGCCTCTGCTCCAAAACAGAAAACTCACCTCTTTTTTGCTCAGAGATCAGCGTTTCTCTCTGATACCATGAAGGAAAGTGAAGCAAACGGAAAACTCAGATGTAGGGCCAGGTACAAGACCTATAAATACTGGAAACTAATGTTTATTGCTGAAAACTGAGCACGAGGGAAGCCCGTAGGTGTTGTACAATGATAAGAAGCAAAAGCAGCTACTAATGACCTCAACAAGATGCAAAAGAAAGATAAAAATGGGGGAAAGGGGTATATACTCCCCATGATAGCTGGTCGGCTAGCTGTACCAGGCCGTCAACATCACAATAGCATAGAAATGCTATAAAAGCATTAAAAAATAGGAAAAATAACCTAAATAAATATGCACATGCAGGGCCTCATAAATGGCCAATACAAGCATGAAAATGATGCAGTATACCCTCTGGAGATGATATATAATCCAACGCTCATCCCTCCACACACCTTTTTGGAACTCATGGAATTGAATATTGGGGGGGGGTTGGTGACCTCATTGTCTAGTCTTCGCATGTGTGCGGGCTACGCCTACACGTCGAAAAAGTAACCAATTAGACAGATAAATTAGAGCCAGATCTAGATTAGTCCAGGTAAGCGTAACACACAATGTTTGATGATTATTGATCGTTTCGTTGTGCTTATTCCTTGCAAGGCTAATGTGACTTTCGAAAATGTTGCAAAACTATTTATCCAACATTGGTACCCAATAGGTGACATACCTAGGACCATTGTATCACATCGTGATGCCAAGTTTACCAGTCATTTTTGGAGGACATTATTTGATAATTTTGATATTAAATTCAATTTTTCCAATGCATTCCACCCACAAACAAACGGCCAGATAGAGATTTACAATTCAACGAGTTGAAGTGCTATGTCCATGATCAACAAGGTAAGTGGGACAATTTTTGTCTTTGGTTCAAGTTGTTCTCAGTGACTCTTTTTCTTCGGCTATTGGCAGGACTCCACATGAGGCAATGTTTGGAAGACCGTTCTAATCTTTACTAACCAAGACATCTTCTTCGGTGCCCAATGTTAACCCCGTGAGACGGAGACTTACCACGAGATTTTGGAGTCTATGAAAGACAGGTTGGCCAAAGTGCAAGAGGCCTATTCTCGGCAGGCCAATAAGGATAGAAGAGATGTGAAATTCTTGGAGTTTAACTCAGGATTATGAAACAAAAAGTGAAACAAGTGGGCAAGCGATGTCCAAAGTTATCATTTTAGAGTTTCGGACCTTTTCCCATTCTGAAGAAGATCAACGAGGTGTCCATGAGGTTGAAGATACCTTCTAGTTGGACCATGCATAAATGTATTTCATGTTGCTTGGTTGAAGCAAAATGTCAGACCTCCTCCCACCGATGTCCAAGATGAACCAAATCCTTATATCATCGATGACGCTGAAGTGATGGCTCCAGAATAGATATGTTTGCACCGCTTCAAGCATGATTCCGGCCACAAAGAGTGTCAAATTCTCACGAAGTTACAAGACAAAGGGATGCATGAAGCAGTTTGGCTTGACAAGAACTTCTTCGAAGATTATCCGGCATTATTGACGGACTATTTGGAGGCTATGTAGCTTCCGTCAAGTTAAGCAAAAGGGGATGTCATGTGCATCCTGCACTTGGATGCAATGTGGCCATATCTGCCCGGCGGGTGCAGGACCTAGAGTGGTAACTCGCTCCTTTTGAGCCCCAGTCTAGGACGAGTAAGCCAGGGATCCACTTTAGAGTCCATGGTCAAGTGTACAAGTCTCGTACATGGTCATGGTCAAGTGTGCATGTCCCACACATGAAGGTAGTGCATGTCCCGCACTCAAGTGTCACCCAATGATGTAAAGGTGTACCACGCATTGTTACGCTTTCAGCCAGATACAAGGGCACCACAACATGCAAGTGGTTGCATGAAGTGCACGGGCAAAAGGGCTATCTTTGCTGCCCTACACTGGGGCAGCCCCTAGGCCATTCTCTGGCCCATAAAGTCCATAAGAGCCTTGTTGGCCAGCCCCTAAGGGCACGCACTCCCTATCGGCCAGCTTCAGGCCCTATCGGCTAGCCCTATAACCAAAGGTGTCTCTTCACTGCTGAATATTTAGGTAGTGGGAGATTGGAAACAAGCCAACAGTCTCTGTTGCAAACCGACCAGCATGTATTGGTCATATATAAGCAAGAGGCAGCAAGAGGCATAAATCATCTCATTCTCTACAAATGCTGAAAGTCCAGGGCTGTAGACATCCCAAGAGAAGGGCCAATGCAAGGTGGAAAGGTGTAGATCACGGGACAGACTTCAGGCTGAAAGGTAGCCAAGGGAGCTGTCTAAGTCAAGTCAATTCAGTCCAGGCTATTAAATATTTACAGCCAAGATATTGTATTTCTTCTCTCTCTCTCTCTCTCTTTGCACTATTATCTTCACTACATTGTGCTATTCATCATCAAGAACTAAGGGCCAAAAGCATTTATCAAAGTATAATCCTCATCTCTGTAAGCTCCCACATGTGCACGTGTCCTTAAGCCTCCAGGTCAACAAGTTTGCGGTGCAAATTTGCTTCTACTAGGTAGAAATGTTCCTCTTTAATAGGATCATCATCTAGGTTGATTGGGGCATTTGCTCCTGTTTGGCTTCAGTGTAGTGCAGTTGCTCTCTGGGTGTTTCTCCAATTCCAATGTTGACCAGTCAACCAGCTCTAGAGCACTCTTGCAAAGTAGATGTAAAAATCTGGGACCATGACTACCCTCCCATCCATGAAAATGAGCCTTGAGGGCTCAAAATCTAAAGCAAGCACCACCAAGCTGTGGGACTTTCACAGCAAGGCTCTCTCCTCAACCTCCAATACCTCTGGAGCATCCTGGACTGATGGACTCAATCAAGCCTATGGACCAAAGCCTTCTCATAAAGCTTCAGTCCTGGGCCAATAGTATTTCAGCTGTTGGCACATTTGTTTGTACCCTTATGCTAATATCATGCCTGGGCACCAACAATTAATGGAGATCACTGCTCAGGCATGCGAAAGAGATCTTGGCAAAAGAGCCTGAATACCTGTTCTTGAGTTCGTGACTTCTCATGGGGAGAGGAGCAGCTTGCAAAGTTGCACACCTTGATGGAATCCATCCACGACTTTGCCTGCATTCATGTCAGCACGTAATGAAAAGTAAGGTGAACACAGAAATGTGCAAAAGGTGATCCAGATTTTCTCAACATATCTTTGCAAGAGGTTATTTAGTACCAACTTACCAATCCTCAACACAGTAGATTGAAGGAGGCAGATGCCTCAAAGTTCCAGCACCTGCCAACATGTCTCAGATTACAAAACCTACAGGCTACATATGCACAGCCAAAATTAGAAGACCAAGTATATCAAGGGATCTCCATTGCAAACAAAAGCAAATGTAGTTTTCTAATACAATAAATATATGCATACATCATAGTTGCATGGAACGGAAATGGAAACAGAGAAATGGAAAAGGCAAGTCTTTAACATTACATAGAATACTTTTCTGTCTGGCCTTAGGCCCAAGACCTCGAAGTGACCATTTTCCACCGCCCGTAGGCACTTTTTAATCCGCCCGTAGGCGATGCCCCCAAGAAGCACCATGTGGGGGGGCTTTGAACCTAGGACCTCTTGGTCCTAGTCAAACATCTCTACCACTTGAGCTATCACCTCACTGGCCATTACGTAGTATACTTGAAAGGTGAGATTGTAAAATCATGCAAAAAAGTGGAAATAGAGGAGAAAAACAAAATTTAGAAAAATTTTTGGGAAAAATCAACAGTTCCGGGGGAGATCTTGCGAGGAAACCATCGACGGAATTAGAAATGGTGGCTCAAGGGGAAGGTATTTCTGCATTTTTGGCTAGGGAATGGCCATTTGCTGTTAACATACATGCTTTCAGACATGAAAGCACCCTGACCTAAAACCACCACAGCATGCATACCTAGAGACGTCCATAGAAAACAGAAGAAATGCAGTCTAAATGCATATTAAAAGTGGATACATACATACATAAAACCACAACAACATACATGCCTAGAGTAAACAGAAGAAAAGACTAAATACATCACAGAATCGGACAACAAACAAACAAACAAACATACATACATACATGAAATCATTACAATGTAAGCTATAACATATAGAACTGATGATGCCAAAGAATGCAAAGCACAAACCTGCTTGCTCCTTCTAGCGCCAAGCTCATGTCATCGTTTGCTCTCAAACTGCAGCAGAAGAACGGCCCCTTTGCCTTGCTGTGGCTCTCTCTCCCGTCCACCAACACAGCCCTCGGTTCGAATCGTACTAATATCCCGTTTCATATGGTAGAGGTATTACTTAAACTCGTTAGTGACCGGCCCCTAGCAAGAGAGGTTTTTTTACGTCGTAGCGACTATGCCAAGAGCCCTAGAAGGACTATCCGACGAAGCTGGACTCGAACCCACGTGGATCCATGCCAACTTGGATCATAGTATGGATGACTTGGCATATTCTCTCTCCTTCACCTGCTGGGACAAGTAACACTCGTCTGTCGTTCTCGCGCATACCAACATTCAATCCCAATTCAGATACATCCATTAATAATAAATGTATAAGTGGGGCCTTCATGGGATAATAGACATTCCTAAGTTGACATGTGTAAGAATACAAAATACATTACTTGTTAAACTTCATGGTGGATGGTAGTGTGAGAGCTCTAGATACAAAGAAGAAGCCATTAAGAAAACTTCAAATATAAAGAAGCTAGAAAGATATTATATGAAGACTCAAAATTTACATGCTTTCTTATTTTCTTCATAGAAAGTTTGCATATTTATAGACTTAGAGCTTTTCTCCTATATATAAGCCCTATAATTTCTCCACCTCTTCTAAATGGACTCTACCTCTTCTATGATTTCTTAATCATGCCTACTACTCACACTACCCACACTAACTAATCATCCAAGTCACTTTCAACTCTAAGGTTTCACACCCTTTCTACCATTAAATCATTATTCAAAGTTTCAACATAATGAAATCTACTCCAACTCACATAGTTTCAACATAATGAAATCTACTCCAACTCACATAAATGTGAGATCACATACTTAACACCCTCCCTTGATCATAGCATCCACATAGGTCACATCTTTTGCTCTCAACCAAATAGCTTGACCCAAGGGGACACTCCTGCTTGCAAGTTACAATGATGGAGACTCTCATGCTTCATTTCAAAGTGTTACAACCATGAAGACTCTCAAACTCCATTACATAAAAAAGTACCTCAAGTCATGCCAAGTGCTTCAGGATAAACCACAAAGACTTCGTACCGATGCATGAGCCAACCTTAACATAAACATCAAGTGTCTCAGGACATACATGTAAGCTTCTCGCCACACAATTTTAGCCTTAGCACTAAACCATGTAACCTTGCATTTTTCAACCAAGGCAATCAATCCCAACAAAATTCCCAGCTCCACAAGGCCAAGAGCTCATCCATTTGGGCAACACGTCTAGGTAGTGCATATGAATCCTAATGCATTCCAATGGGACACTAAACATTACCATAATTGACCCTTGATGGCCAACTATATGGAAGATTATTGTTTAACATCTTTTATTGCACATCTTATAATTGATATGTCCTTTATATATTTTGTTAGAAAATTGAAAACCAATAATCTTAGCCAAGAGTATCGTTATTACACATCTTCTAATTAATATGTCATTTATATATTTTGTTGGAAAATGGAAAATCTTAGCCAAGAGTATATCTCTCATGTATTGTTATAAAGCGTATGTCTCTTGTTTAGTTGTTTTTTAAGTGATGACTAGCCAAGTTTGGACACCAAAGGCATGTTATATAAGTGACTTTTCATTTTGTATGAACACACTTATTATGCTTGACCAAATACTTTGGGCTAACTCATGTGTATAAAAAAGAGAGAGAACGAGATTAACAGAGTGTACTTAGTTGTGCATTGTGCCTCGTTTTTTTTCTTGGGTGTGAGACAGCAAGACATCTCGTCTGATAGATCCACCACGATGAGTAACACATTGTTAGAGTGAATGGAGGAGCGGAGAGACCAAACAAAACTTACACCTTGGAACTCGAATCAATGTGAATAAGAAGTATGTTCCCAACGATTGTCATCATTCCATTCTAGACTAGGTTGGGGTGGAAAGTAGCATATTTTGCATCATTACTGGGAACGGCTTATTTTCTTCCCTCTTTTGTATTGCTAGCTTAGCACACTTTAATGTAAGACTTGCCCATGGCTTTGTGAGTAGGGTGACGTGTGTGAAGAAAGGAAGGTGTATAAAATAATCTTGTTATTTATTTTGCATTAAAGTCAATGTTCACTTTTGCTTTTCTGATCATTTTTTGTACTTTTTAAAAATTTTGTTAAAATATCAAAATCCCATAAAAGTTAGGCTTCATACTTCCAATTGGTCGCAAAATTGGGTGCATTCATTATTGATCTATTTTGGATCCCAAAAACCCATCTCATAAACTCATAATTTGCAATCATAAAAATTTTAAATTGCAATTGCATGAGTGTAGCCTACAAGGTACAACTAATCTTGTATAGCATACAAGTTCAATTATATGTGATATTTCATACAAGGCAACTGTATGTCATAATTTTATGTATGTGATAATTATATGGATAATATTATCTATGCCAAATAAAAGGAAAATTTGACACATGGCACTTGTAATCCTCCTATCTTGAAGGATACTTATTTCCTTATCCATGAAATTTAATTTATATATGTTGTGCTTTTCAAAAGTATGTTGGACAATTCCATAATTAGATAATCAGATTGGTATGTGTATTTCTCTATATTGTACATCAAACAATATGCTACATAATTCAGATAAAAATCATTTTGTACATTTCGTTTGGTATGTCATCGTAAGGTTTCTTACTATACATTGTACAACTTATCTTGTATGTCATGTAACTATATGTGTAAACTTCTATGTGATAATTTTGAGGATAATATTGTCAATTTTGGATAAATAAAAATTTGACACCACATGGTAGTCCTTCATTCTTTTGGTTGACACCTGTCACCTTATCCGTACATTTGATTTTGTACATCGTACGTCACACATTTAGATTGATACATTGAAAATTTTCATTTATCAATAGAACAATTTATTTCTTGATCTTATAAATTGAACAATTTAATTAGTACACATATTTCTTTATCTTATACATTGAACAATATTTCTACATTGAACAATATTTCTTCATCTTATACATTGAGCAATATTTCATTTTGTACGCATATTTATTCATCTTATAAATTGAAAAATATTTTGTTTTGGACTTTTTATTCGGTAAGTGGTATGATTTCATACCATAGATTGTATAACTTTTCTCATGTACAAATAAAAAAGAGCCAAAATTACCATATACATTTTAACTAATAAAATGAACACATTCATATTTATGTGTAGTTGTATATCTAACAACTACAATGACACTCCAAACAATTCTCGCATAATATGCAAATTTTAAGGTGGCATTGATCTTAAACAACACCTAAAGATATTTACACAAATATGTGTACATTTTGATGAACTAGATGACGACTCATGCCAAGGCCTTTAGTCTAACAATAGATGAGAAAAAAAATGAGTGGTTTAGATCACTAAAGTCTAAGGGGAGAATGAACTTTGAAACCTTGGAAGCAAAATGTGTTCCTAGAGTACTTGCCACATACTAAAAAAGAGAACCACACTTGCTCTACATGTACCATCAAACCACAATAGTAAATGAAACTCATATGCCAGCTATTAGAGCTAATCAAAGGGGGAGTGTATAGGTTACCAAAAGTTCCCTCCCTTACCTCCTGCACTTCCCTAAAGCACTGAGAGCAACTCCAATTAATCAAGTGATGATAAAGGAACATGTAGAAAACCTCCATTCCCTTACCTTCCACACTTCCGTAGCATTGAGAGCCAAGTAATCAAGTGGTGTTGAGATCAAGGAACATGTAGAAAACCTTAGAGCCAAATCCACCTCACATGGAGGAAACCCCAGAATCATTATCAAGATATTATTATGAACATAATGCAATTATGATCCCAACTTTCTAAGCAAGGCTAGAGCCTCAAGATAGAGATATCAATTTAAAAGCATTTAGGCCTCCACTATAGTGTCAAGGATCGCATAGGGTTACAAAATGCCTAATGAAGAATGTTTTGAATGCAAGAAGCTTCAACTAAAGCATTGAACTAGGTGAAATAATATCCTAATCCTAAGCAAGAGATGAGTATATTGGGAGACAATACCAAAGAGAAGTTTGAAGCTAAGCTTAAGGCTAGCAAGCGTATGAAAATAATACATGCAAATGCAGTACAATCCCCCACAGTCTACTAAGCCTTTGGATATACCTTCTAGTCAGATTCTATAACTTTTAAAAGAGCAATATGAAGGAGGTACTAAGCCAGATTTAATGTCTATAATATTTGAAGAAGGATGACATTCACCTCTAGAGGAAATGATAATACCTTAATCACCTATAATAAGTGATCCTATAGATCATGAACAGAATGTAAGAAAGGAGCCAAGGGATATTGTGAGACTTAGTGCATTTTTATCATCAAAAAATCTAAAATGCATATTAATTCATTGCTCCATGGGAATTCAAGTCTTTGGACATCCTTAAAATATGCTAGGGTATGTGAGTATTAACCTTGGTAAAAATTAGATAAGAGCACAAAGGTTAAATGGGTGAAAATCTAAAGTCTAAGGTTAGAAGGTGGAGAGCAAAACCTTAGGAGTAGCTTTTGGGAAGTAAAATAAATATTAAATGCGAATATAAGCATGGAGACTAATAGATAAATCTACCTGTGCATAAATGCAGGAGTTAACTTGATGTACGAGTACATTCATGTGTGAGTGGTTGAGTGCATGGAAAATGAGTGGATGCATGAAGTCTAAGGTTGAGTTACATGGGATGTTGTGGGCTACCAACCTTAAGTTAACTAGGGGAGTATGTAGAGTGGTTGGCTCCCATCATTTTCACCTATATAAAGGGCCCCTTGCTCATGAGAAATCCATGAATTTTTCTCTTGAAGGAGGAGAGTAATTTTTGCATAGATTTCAGTGTTGTACTTGTCCTTTGGTCACATGATTGCATTATCTAGGCTATAAATACTCATTTAGGCTCAAAAGGGTGATAATTAAGGATTCTACAAGCTCATTGGGATCTTCAAAAAAACTTGTGGGATTTTGTAGAGGAGGAAGCTTTAATTGTCTACACATTAGGAAGCTTCAATTGTTTACACACAGGATACATCACCTCCCTTACAAGCTTATTATCAAGGTATAAATAGACCCTCCTTCATTCAAAATTTTTAATTTCTCTCATTCACTTGTATTTTAATTGTCTATTCCATGATAAATTAAGTTAAGATTAAATTAGATTAATGGGTTCTCTACACAACCTGCAAGAACAGAGCTCTCTAAGGTTAAAAATTAACCTTACAATGTTAGGCAAATTTAAATCTATACATAACCTTGTGCAGACTTTAATAGATTTTCTTGTTTAATAATACTATAGTAAAATCAAGGATTAGTATAGGTTAATTCAAGACCTAGGAAAAATTCATATTTAAATAATTTATGAGCAACCTTAGGTTAAATAATTCTTAGAGAAAGAAAATTAGCTAGGTGCTTTAATTGAGGTGTATCAAAATTTAGGATATATTTTGGATTAGTATGTAGAAAGTTGAGTTTGAATAGAAAGATTAGATACAAGTCATGAATTAGGCTATCCCATGTATAGAGAGAGAATATAGAGTTAAAAGTGTGGAGAGAGATGGGGCATTACCCAAGCCTATTGGAAGTATTTAAGGATTGCTAGATTTAAAAATTAGATTTTATTTCTTAGAAAAATGAAGGTGAAGTTGGCAAAGGTGGGTTAGAACTCTAGAGAGAGAATAATGTAAAAATGTTGTAAAGAGAAAGAATACGTGTTTTCATACATTAAATATTATGGGTGAATTATGGGTAATGTTAGTAAAAAACCATGGGTTTAATTTCAAATGTTAGATTCATGTGAAAGTAAGAGAAATTTATTCAAGGACAATATATTTTTAGAGGCATAAAGTCCTAATTTCTCCGTAATTAAATGTAAATGGGTGAGTTACAAGTAACGTTAGTAAAAAACCATAGGTTTAATTTTAAATTTAGATTCATGTGAAAGTAGGAGAAATTTATTCAAGGACAATATATTTTTATCCTAAATTCTTAAAAGAGAAATTGTTAAAAAAAGTCATATGTGCAATTTTGTGCACAAATGAAATGACCCTTAGAAATAGATTAATATCATAGGATAGAAAAGGGTAAAGCCAATTAAAGATTTCTGAGTGAAGGTAGGCATCTAGTCCTATATGTGCATAGAAGAGCACAAGAGAGTGACTAAACGACTCTTAAATATTTTTAACATCAATATAAAGCCACAATAAGAGAATTAAAAAGATAACTTAGAAAGACAATCTTTCTACGTGAAGAACTCTACTCTAAATCTGAGATGAATAACCTTTCGACTAAGGAGTCGTAATCTCTTAACATAACTTGGGAGTTACCTGAAGGAAACTAGAAAAGGAATGTCTTGAGCAGACCTCACCAAAATTTATGCAACTCAAAGGATTATGATTTGCTCGGAGTTTCGACTGGAGAGCTATGATGTCTCATCAAACTAACAATGGTTTACATTATTTCAAATATAAATATGTTGCTTGAATCCATGTTTTGAAATCACTGTTTGGACACTATATTCGCGTGATGCATATGTGTCATTTATTATGGAAGCTTGTGAAGCTACCACACATGTTTAAGGATTACTGTGTGGGTGTTATCCCCATAAGCAGGAAGGTTGTCGTACCTTGACCCTCTCCACTAAATATGGGTGTGCTCCTGACACAATTGGTATAATAGACAAGGAAGTCAAAGTGCAATGACAGGCAGAGTAGTGATGCTGCCTGGTGGTGGCTAAGTATACATGCTAGTACTAGACATGCATAGCTCTTGACATCGGTACTTGGAGTGTTCATGCTTTTGGGATAGGTAATGACTGATAGAAGCGATTATGGCACTTGTATTGAGGTGAATGAGACATGTAGGGCTCCTTCAGTTATCATAGTGGTCCATGAGTGCTCGGGCTCATTGGTGCATGCCATCTTGGTCTGAGGATCATGGCCATGGTGCAAGGAGATTTATGTTGATGATGTGGCATTAATGTGGCACAGATGTGTTATCTTGTGATATGTGCTATGGACATATGGAATTATGCATCATATGAAAAGAATTATATGGTATTATGTTTTTTATGAAAAATTTATTTTCAAAGGAGTGCATATGCAAACTTATTTTAATTGGTGTGTGTGTGAAGTGGAAATTTTCATTATGGCTGCATGAGTTCACACCGGCTTCCATTGGTCCACTAGGGAATTGGATGGGGCTACATTGAGCCTATGGATCTAGTTTAAGTTAAAAAGGATCAAACACTAAAAAGTGAGTGGCAAGGTGGACCCAAGTTGTGGTACTTTCCAAAATAAAAAATAATAATATTTTAGAGTAGAAGACTTGGGATGAGTAGTTTTAGACCATCAATCAAGAACAAGGATTGAGAAAGTGCCTTAATAATAATCGTGGAGTTAGGACATCTTGTTGAGCCCTAGTAGATGTGACCTACTTTATGAGAATTATGAAGGGAAAACACTTGGAGGAATCGTTGACTTTTCCTTATGTGACTGAGAGGAGCTAATGGTATAGCCAGGCTTCAAGATATTGTGATATGAGGCCTCGATGAGTCGCTCTACCCTTAATATGATTCTGTTGCCATATTAATGTACAGATAGAGGGGTAGGGTGTCTCATAACTAGTATTAGAGCTAAGAGAGGTTTAGACACGAGCTTATGATGTTAGATATGATTTTATCATGTCGTGTAGCCTGAAACTGGAACTTATAGCAGTTTTTTAGGTTTCTCTTTTAGATGGAGCAGCAGATAGTGAGGCCTCATCTATCATGAGTCCTTGGATTATCTACACAAGATGACATGATAGCCTTTACCTTCAAGCACCTTCTTTCCTTGGCTTCTTATTCATATTATGTTACCTCTTATCTAGACATGAGAACCTATACTTTCCAACAACGAGTTTCCAACCATTGCTGATCAGAGACATAGGTGGTACCCGGGGCAATGGATCATGGCAACCTATAGCTAGGATGAGAGGTTGGTAGAGAACATTTCCCTCATGACGATGATTCTCATTCGGTTGGACATCGTAAGAGGGATAATTCTTTATGGACTACTTTGTAGAGTCATTCGTTGGGTGCCAAGACCTTGAGCCCTCCCAGCGGCGATGGGTGTGCTCTTGGCACAATTGGTGTGATTCACAAGGAACTAACTCCAAAGTAAAACAGGCAAGGTAGTGCCTAGTGTGGCTAAGTATTCATGTGGGTACTAGATATACATGGCTCCTAGCATGGGTACCTGGAGTATTCGTGTTTTTGTAATAGGTGATAATTAATAGAAGTGACTCCTAGTATTATAACATGGATAGAAGTGACTCCTTGTATTCGTGCTTTTATAATAGGTGACAACTGATAGAAGCGACTCCTAGGATTATAGCACTTGTGTTGAGGTGGATGTGAGACATGCATGGCTACTCTGGTCAGCACGATGGTCCAAGAGTGCATGCCATCCTTCGGAGTGAAACAGGTAGGGTAGTGCTTGGTGGCTAAGTATGCATGCTAGTACTAGACATATGTGGCTCTTGACATAGGTACTTGGAGTATTCCTGCTTTTGTAATAGGTTACAACTGATAGAAGCGAATCCTAGGATTATAGCACTTGTGTTGAGGTGGATGTGAGACATGCAGGGCTCCTCTGGTCATCATGGTGGTCTAAGTGTGCATACCATCTTGGTCTAAGGATCACGATAGTGGCGTAAGGAGATTTATGTTGATGATGTGACATTGATGTGTTACCTTGTGATATGTGATATGGATAAATGAAACATCATATGAAAAGAATTATATAGTATTATATTTTTATGAAATGACTATTTTCAAAGGAGTGCATATGTGAACTTATTTTTTAAGTGGTGTGTGTGTTTAAAAAGTGGCAATTTCAATTATGGGTGCACGAGTTCACACTATCTCCATAGGTCCATTGGAGGGAGTAAGGCTAAACCCATGGGATTGGACAATGCTAGGCTGAGCCTATGGATTTGGTTTGAGTAAAAAATGATAAAAATTTGGAAAGTGGACTACAAGGTGAACCCGAGTTACGAGTACTTTCCAAAATTTAAAAATAAATAAATTTTAGAATAGTAAACTTGGGATGAGTAGTTTAGACCAACAATCAAGAACAAGGATAGGGAAACTTCTTTCATCACATCGAGGAGTCAGGACATCTTGTTGAGCCTTGACAATTCAACCTACTTATGAGAATTATGAAGGGAAAACACCTAGAGTAATCATTCACTTATTCTAGTAGATTGAGAGGAGCTGACAAGATATAGCCAAGCATCATGATATTATGATACGAGGCCCCAAGTGAGTCGCTCTACCCTTATTAGTGTGATTCTGTTGCCATGTAAATGTATAGATAGAGGGGTAGGGGTATCACACTAGATGGAAAGCTCAAAGTGACTCTAATTCTATAAGTAAATCTTGAGCTTTAAGAGGAGAAAGAACTCAGCAAGCATGGTAAAGGAAGAACATCTCCAGAGTGCACAAACAGTCTCTAAAGTACATACTAAAAAATGAAGATCCTCCTTTTAAGCTTTGGTGGCTCTAGGAAGCATAAATTGAATACAACACTGATGAGGCCAAATTTTCAATAATGCCAGGAAGCAATAAAAGTAATTGGTATGTATTTACAACTATAATTTTAAATGCCTATTATATCCATTACTAAAAATGCAAGTTAAATTATGTGCTTTTAATATTGTCTATTGGATAATAGACAATATAGTAGAAGATATAACAACATCTAAGGAGACATACGTGCATATTAAGGAGACAAATCTTGGTACATTTTTTATAGCTTATTCTGACTCTCACAAGGACTCTGCCATCCTAGTAATCAGTAGAATAATATATGGAATAAGTAACAACCATTGTTGGGGAACTTACCTTGCTTCCAGCTCAGGATTCTTGACCTCCCAGCACTACTAGTGGTGGTTGCTAGCTCGAAGCTCCCGTGTTCTCCTTCTTATTGTTGTCACACCACCAGAAGTTGCTTCACATCCTTATAAAGGACTCGTCTCTCTCATTCTCACACAATGAACAAGAGGCACATGTACCAAGATTCATGCACTCTACTCTCAACTTTGTCTCTCAATAAGATAAGAGAAACAAGTAGACAAGAAAGACTCAAATGACACAAAGGGGGATTGTGTTTTTTCATTATGAGAAAGTCACTTATATATAAGTAGCCCTTATCCACACTTGGACGCCCAAACTTAAGCCTAAACTATAAAGCTTGGTTATTTTCTAACTTTTCCCATAATATATACAACATTTATAGTGCCGTTTACATAACACTTATTTGGCTATTCCCATGTGTAGTGGGGGGGAGTGCCTTTATTAAGCCCAAAATGAGGTTTGATCCTCAGAAGCTTGCATCCTCATAACATGTTAAGGCTTGAAGACCTTATCACTAAGTTTAAAACTATAATGGTTTTTGTGTGATTGAATCTTGTGCAAAGTGTGTTGAAAATAAGGGTGGGGTGTTTAGAAGGAGGTGTCTATCATGTCTTTAAAAGTAAAATGCATGTAACTTGGCGGACATCGTAGACAATGATAATAATACATAATGACCTTCTCTAGACCCTTGTTCATATCAAAGCACAACACTCTTTATCACAATTCTCCACTGCTTCCTTTTTTGATCCAATAAAACAATAAGGATATTGAGGAAGTGACATGTAGCTACCACTATTAGATCACAACTACTGGATCAGGGATCCTCCTCCATGATTTGATCCACAAGAGAAACCCATTTCTATTACTCTCTATGTAATCAAATCTTGTTGGATTGGATATCAGAAAGTTAGAATAAGCGTGGGAGTCCTTCTTTTATCCTGCTATAAATGCTGCTAGGGTGAACTACCTTTTTTTAATTAGCATGTATAAGGGGTCCACCTATTGTGTCGATATCAATCACATGTATAGATTGCCTTATTCTAGAATGGTTAAGAGCTCCTTCATCCATTCTAGTTGTATTCCAAAGTCTTCAATTCTTGGCTTTGCTTCATCTATTTCTATCTTGGAATACCCACCTCTTGTTTCAATGTGGTGCTCCCTCTTCAACCTTCTATAGTATCTATATGCAATCATGTATGTTACTAGATGGATCTCTAGTAAATCCTATAGGCTATGGATTTGTGAGATTTATGCACACCACCACGTTTTCCTAGAGAGTTCTCTCCCCTACCATCAACACCAACTCTTCCCACTCTAGCATGGGTGCTCTAATAGGATACGACGGATATAGTAGGTTGTGAGGAACAGTACTGTAAGCTTCTAGAAAGAGCCATGTTGCTGGATTAAAAGGTGTGACCTGCATGAGCACCTTGAAAAATAACTTTAGTTGTAGCACTGGATTGCCCACTTTGATTAGATCTTCATAATTTGTGACAGGATAGTTACGCCAAGATATCTTCGCTAGAATAATCTACAGCCATTGGGGGGTTTACCTCAGTGTGGCTTGCTATTGTTAGCTTTGGGGCCGATGACTTTTCTAGGGCTAAAAGTGTCAGTGGAAAAATCATGATGTAAAGAAGTCTCTAAGTTAGTAGGTTTCTCACTGTTAGTGGGTTCAGGAACTTACTCATGAGATGGAAGAAGATGAGAGGCCTATTAAGTGGATATGTATAAGCATAAGCATTTTCCCCTTCCTTATCATCACATTAGGAGTGGGTTCAGGAACTTACTCATGAGATGGAAGAAGATGAGAGGCCTATTAAGTGGATATGTATAAGCATAAGCATTTTCCCCTTCCTTATCATCACATTAGGAGTGGATATGTATAAGTATAAGCATTTTCCCCTTCCTTATCACCGTCAAGAGTTGAGGATGGAGGGGGTTTAGTGGTATTAAGTTCCAATTTCACCTCACGAGTTATAATAGTAGGATTTTCAATAATAAGGAGGAAATCATATACCATAGACATCAAAATTTGTTCTAGATGCTTATAGATTTTATGATACCATAAAGGGGGTATAGGGTACTCTTATGTAGGCTTAGTACTTGTAGGTATCATAGGCTTAGTACTTGTAGGTATCATAGGCCTCTATAGGGTACTCTTATGTAGGCTTAGTACTTGTAGGTATCATAGGCTTAGTACTTGTAGGTATCATAGGCCTCTATCCACCCCTAGGTTTAGAACCATGCAAATGAGTTAGTGAGGGTTTCAAAATTGGTAGGGGTGGAGGGAAGATTAGGAGGCATAAAGAGCTCAAGAATTTCTTCCCTATCATCCAAAATGTTAGAATTCATCAAAACGACCTAAAGTTGAGCACTATGGGGTGTAAGGCATAAGTATACATGGTCGTATAATCTATAAGATATATATCATTATAGAAAATGGCCATTACAATGGTAGGGTCAGTATCTTTTGATCAGAATTTTGTTGAACTAAAGTGAGGTCCCCCCTAGTTAGATCCTCACTTATATCTATGTCATATTGTAAGAAAGAAAGGGTTAGTGTAGCAAAGAACAGTGTTAAGTCTGAGGAGGGCACCAAAAAATGAAGCCAAATGCAAAGCGTGCTCCACAAGTTTTTGCATTTGGTTCTTCAATCTATCGCTTGAGCTATTGGCTTAGTTGCTGCTCTAGCTAGGCTATTTTTTGATCTTGTTCAATCTCAACAATAATCTCATTGATAGGATCTTCCCTTGTAGCCCATGCCTATAAAAGCTGATCATACTTTATAGTAGCGTCCTATGCTACTTTGACTTCTTTTTTCAAATGCAGCATTGTTTGTTGAAGTACCTCATCCTTATTTTGTAATTCTACCTTTGATTTCTAGATGGAGGTTATGAGGTGTGCCATGACTTGCTAGTGGCTATTGATGGCCATTTCCAGCTTCTCTTTGCTTGCTTTGTTCTCTACATTGTGTGCTCTGATTACATAGGTATGCTTCTTCTTGTTCAAATCTTCTCATTCTTTATTAAGGAATTAAATCCTTAGCTTCTTTACCTCTTTATCTTTATGCAATTCAGTGATTCATTCCTCTGCTAGTTTTTGTCTTGCTTTAAAATCTTTGTGTGTTTGTTGTAGCTTATTATAGAGCTCCTCTGCTTTTGTCATTTCTTGTTGCAGTCTTTGTTCACATTCTTCCTTTTCACCTTGTAGCTTCTTGACATGCTTGTGCTGACGTGGCCCTATAGACTTTGGGATTCTTCCTCATGAACCCAGAATTATAATACCTTTCAATCAAAGTCTTCTTTCATATCATCGAGGTGGCTATTGATTTCCTCTAAGGTTGTCTCATGTTCCTAGAGGTTATGTAGTACTGTTCTTCTCTTTGTCACTTTCTCAAACAAGAAATTCTTCTTTGGCTTTATGGATCTCTTCTTTGTATGATGCTAACCTTTGTTTATGCAGTGCGTGGTACCAGTGAGAATATGTAACTGGCTAGCACATGACATTTTGAAATAGGTTTCTCATTGTCTTCATCTTCTTATAGCTTACCCTTATATAAGTGTACATCCTTATATCTTTCCCCTAAGGAATGCTCTAAGGTAGACATATAGCTAAGTAAGCTTGGCTTTCTATGATGGGGGTATAGCATCCTTATATCTTTTCCCTAAGGAGTGCGCTAAGATGGACATATAGCTAAGTAAGCTTAGCTCTGTGTGATGGAGGGATAACATTTGTACATCTGCGAAACTTTCTCAAATAGGAATTTTCAAGGTTATGTCCATCAATTGGAATCTTCTTTGCATCTTGCTTGGTCTTACTTCCTTTCTGTCCTTCAGTTCTGTCATGCTTCCTTGAAGAGCTAGCTTCATCTACTATTATGGTTAGGGTCGAGGCTTTGAACTCGTTTAGTAGGGGAGTGGCTTTTGTTTTGGCTTGTGGTAGATAGGGATAAAGCTCCTTGTATAAGTAACATGCCCAATCGTCTTTCAAATTTATATGATTTTTTTGGAGTTTATGGAGGTCAATTCTATTGTACCTATTCACTGGCTTGATCTACATAATCATTGACACTACATAACTAGTCAAATCATAGGCTCTTTCCTTGACATTTGTGTATTCCACTCCATTGTTATTAAACACCTTCTCATTAAGCATAGTGCTGAATGGTAAACCCTTCTTTTCTACATGATGGGTACAGGTGGCTCAAGGTAGCTACATTGCTTCTTGGATATCATCCTCCCAAATCATTATCCTTCTTCTCCTATATTAGGCATAGTTACCTCCCTAGCATTTCTTCTCTTGTCATAAGATGATGAATTCTACACATAAAGGAGAATTAATGATCTTTGGTAATTATTGTGTGTATTGGTCTAGCCCAATAACCTGAAACTTCTCCTTTACCTCGGTGTCTCCAAGAAGAATAAATATTTTAGGGAGTGATACTGGAAAGAGACTTTTCCCTTACGTGTGGACACTTCCTTATTGATGATGGTCCCAAGCACATTCTGCCAAGATGGGTCAGCTTCTCAGTCCGAGAGACCTTCTTCTTACCTTTCTTCTTTGTTGGTGCTTATGGAAGCTGTTCAATCCAATGATGCATAGTTAGATTTCTCATACTCATTTATAGGGGGAGCCATCCTATAAAATTAGAAATTAATAATGTTAGCCTTCACTGGGGCTGGTAGGATCTCCTTCTTGCCTTGTATGCCATTGGTGCTATGCTGGATTGGATTTTGACCGGTATGAAAAACTAGCCTAGATTTTTCACAGTCGTTGAATATCTAGAGATGCTCACACCAAAAAAGGGTATTGCTAGTAAAATCAAGCTAGAATGGTTCAAGGAGATATACAGAGTAAGTATTAGGGGCATGGGAGCCATTTATGAAGACATTTGACACAAAAAACTTATTTGGTTTTTTACAGCCATGAATAATAAAACAATGGAATAAATAATAGTACTTATAATAAAACATTAAACTTAGAGCGATAGAAAAAATAATACTACTTTTAATAAAATACTACTTTTAATAAAATATTGAATACTACTTTTAATAATACTACTTTTAATAAAAAATAATACTACTTTTAATAAAATATTGAACTCAGAGCCTCCCATTTATGTGAAAGATAAATCATCCCAGTCTCTAAGAAAGCTAGCACACAAACCAAATAGTATTAGCATTGATTAAAAACAACTATTGAGTTACCATAACAACATAGTACCCACAATGTAAATGTTGGGTAGAGGTAAAAACATAGAGATAAGGAGGAAAGAAAACATCGTGAAGCTGACCAAAAATAGGTTATTGGCTCACCGCCCGCCGCCACTAAGGAGTCAAGCTATCAACATTATCTCAAACACTAATAAGTTCCCATCAAAGGGTTTCACCTTGGTGAGTTGGTCTCTAGTGCTTCTTAAAAGACATCTGAAAATGAATTAAGACATGTCTATTCTCTGCTCAAGCTATAAAAAATAAATGTATTTTTTTAAGTTTAAGTTCTTTGGTTTTTTGAACCTTTTTATTTTTGCTAGGCTCATGTCTCTAGACTCACGCTTGTAGGCTCATGTTTAAGTTCATGTCTGTAGACTCATGTTTTGTGGACTCACGCCTCTAAATTCATATTTAGTAAACTCATACCTTTTTTAGTATGAAATAGAATCACGTAGATCTAGCGAGTCATGCACTTGATAGACTCGCATCTTGTGGACTCACGTCTCTAGGCTCATGCCTATTGGCTCAGGTTTTATGGGCTTATGCCTCTAGACTCATGCCTTATGCCTCACATTTGACTGTGGCTCACATTTCATGAGCTCATGCCTCATGCCTATTAGCTCTCACATTTTATGGGCTTATGCCTCTAGACTCATGCCTCATGCCTCACATCTGGCTAGGCTCACGGATGTTTTTATAAAATAGACTCAAGGTTTTTTTATTTGTCCTACTTGTCCATGAAAGTAGTGCATGGGCCATGGACCTATGAAAGGATTAGTGATTAGGCTATAATTATACTTAATGCTATAATAATTTCTAATGTAATAAAAGATGCCTAGTTGTGGCATGCTAGATTTGGCCACACTTCTATTGGTGGTTTGATGCTTTTGCAACAACATGGGATGTTAGAAAATCTTCCTCAACTTGATCCACCACCAAGATATGTTTGTGAGGCATGCAGCCTTGGCAAACTTGCTCACTAACCTTTCCCAAAGAATGTAGTAGCTTGAGCTAATCACAAATTTTAGCTCATACACAATGATGTGTGTGGTCTAATGTGGAGGAAAGTTATATTTTATTACATTCATTGATTGAAGGAAAAATCAGAGGTATTTTCTCATTTTCAACACTTTGTTGTTATGGCTAAAAATGAAGCTGGTTTAAAAATTCAAACCCTCTGTTCAGACAACAAAGGGGGGGAATATATATCAACCACTACCTTCAAAGATTTTTTGGCACAAAAGGCACTAAGAATCAGTGTGTATAAATCCTTATACAACACATCAAAATGGTGTTTTTGAGAGATAAAACACGACTCTCATCAAGATGGTTAGATGCATGGTCAAAGGTCAAAGACTTACATACAAGTTTTGGATCTTTGTGCTACCTATATATGATGAACAGGTGCCCCACTAAAGCTTTAAAGACTATTACTCCTTTTATGAGGCCTGGTTCAATAAAAAACCTAAGGTTGAACACATGCGTGTTTTTGGCTATTTGGCATATGCACATCTGCCAGCACAAAGTAGAACTTAGCTTGATCAAGGTAGTGAAATGTATTTTTATTAGTTATAGTGATGAAAGAAAAGGTTATTGTCTTTACAATCCTCTCACTAAGAAGATTATTGTCAATAGGGACGTCATTTTTACAGAGAATTCTATCTATCAATGATGGAATTCAATAAGCGCCTATGCCAATTCTTTGGACATGTTTGATGGGTTGTTACTTGTGCCAGTATTTATTGATTCTCAATAGATTTTGCCTCTACTGATCCTTGTTTGTTTTTCAACATGGGAAATGCTCAAGGAATTGATGCACCAACTTTAGATTACCTAGTTGTTGCAAGATGCAGTAAATGTTGAAAGATCAACAATCAATGAATCTAGTTGTATGCCTAGATAGGTTAGAAGCACCTTGCAAGATAGAAAATTATCTTCTCCTTTGCAGAGTAGAACCAAATCTGGTGTTAGAACCACTTCTTCAATAGGTATTATTGAGTTTGTATATTTATTAGTTCTCTACATGATGTAAATGAACCTGAGTCTTTTAAAGAGGCTTAAAAAGATCTAAATTGAGTAAAAGCCATATGAAATTCATGCCATTCAGAAAAATGGTACTTGGGAGTTAGTAGATATACCACTTGGCAAGAAAACTATTGATACTAAGTGGGTTTTCAAAGTCAAAAGAAAGCCAAATGGATCCGTTGATAGATTCAAAGCTAGACTTGTTGTTGCAAAAGGTTACGTCCAATAGCAGAAAGGATTTGATTATGAGAAAACTTTTTCTCCCGCTTTTTGTATGACCACTATCCCATTTATTATTGCTTTGGTAGCCCATCTCATGGATGGAAAATGAACCAATTGGACATCAAAACAACGTTCTTGAATTGTGACTTGCAAGATAAAGTTTAGGTGAGTGAACCAGCTGGATTTACCTAACCTCATCAAGAACAGAAGATATGCAAGCTAAATAAAGCTTTATATGGTTTGAAACAAGCTCCCATAGCGTGTTACCAGAATATTCATGCCTATTTGATTGGATGTGGATTTCAAAGCAGTCCTATGGAAAGCACTTTATATGTGAAAAAGGACAAGTAGGATTTTCTTGTTGTCATTCTATATGTAGATGACATGCTAGTGATAGTCACCAATAACGATTTCATTACAGCCTTCAAGGTTGAACTTGCCTCAAATTTTGTAGCTTATATAACAAGATAATGGTACAGTCATTAAGTAGTCCGAGTTTATCAAGGCACTCCTAAAGAGGTTCAACATGGAAAGTTACAAACAAATTTCTACACCAATGGAACCCGGTGTAAAACTTAGTCTATAGGATGCCAAACCATTCGACATAACCGCTTATGATCAAGCTATAGGATGCCAAACCATTCGACATAACCGCTTATGATCAAGCTATTGATACCTAATCTATTTGTGCAACTCATGATCATACATCCAATATGGTGCATCACACTTTAAAAGTTCATGCATTGGTAGACAATTAAATGTATCTTCTGATACTTACAAGGCACTCAAGATCTTGGATTGTTCTATGCCAAGGGGGTGAGTTAGAGTTGTAGGCCTTCAATGATTCTGATTGGGCAATACACGATAGTCCACATCTAGAAATAGTTTCTTTCTTGGAAATGTGTGCATATCTTAGCTAAGTAAGATGTTGAGGTCCGGTCAAGACTCGGCACTTGTGTGGTTCCGAACCACCTAGTCGGCTCCGGAGGAGATGTAACTAATGCAACTATGCCCAATGAGATAAGCTAATGCTAATGCATTGCACCACTAATCTACCTAGGCTAAGAGAGTTCATCATGCCAGCACAGAGGTCGGTTCCTGCATATGTCAGGATCCCTAATGTGACTCCTGATCATGTTTCCAGATAGGGGTCCATCTAGATAGGAGTCCATCTAGATAGGAGTCCATCTAGATAAGAATGACTCTGAGTGCAAATCCCGAAGAGAATGACTCTGAGTGCAAATCCCGAAGAGAAGGCATCTCTTAACAAGAAAGTGTTTGACATAAAAAAGGTATCAAATAGACTTACACAAGACAGAAAAAGGAGAATTGCATAGACAAATCACTTGTATCACTAGATCAAAGGCTGAGCCCAAAGTACAATGTTGTACCACACTCTTGGTTATTTTCTCTACTCTCTCCTCTATCCCGTATATCTCCCTTTGGATATTTCCCCTTTTCCCTTTTACATCTGCCCGGGTACTACCTGCTAGCAAGATTCAGTTACAAGGTTGTTACAAGAAAGAAGATTCATGTCCCAAGAGTTTGTTGCCCAATAGATATATTGGGTGGTGAAGCTGGCGGGGGTAAGGCTGGGCACTAACCAGGACAATTGGATGACCCCCAAAACCTTGTGATCATGGGTGGTGAAGCTGGCGGGGGTAAGGCTGGGCACTAACCAGGACAATTGGATGACCCCCAAAACCTTGTGATCATGGTGGACGTTGTGCCAGTGAAGCCCACTTGATTCCTTGTTGTTGCCCTCCAAACCACTTCAGTTCATTGAAAATAAAATAAAAATTCATCTCCGAAATCTGGGTCTAAACCTTAAGGCCTATTCTAGCCCCCTTCATCCGGTCCTTCCTCCGTGGGGTGAGGCCTCCAGAGACAAACTTTATTGGCTTGTCTTGGGCGTACCTGGGCTCGTAAGCCCTCTTCCTGTTTGTTGCTGCTCACCCCTACATGTCCAACTTTCATCCTTTCATTTGCCCGTCGGAACTATACGTCAATGGGCTTTGCATAGGGGTAATTTTTTCCTGGTCCTTTCCCTCCCATCAATGGCCATCCCCACTTTAAAGGCACGTGGCTCTGTCTGCTTTGGGATGATGGCTGTGTTTTCGAACACACTCTGCTCAGGTTCTCTTGGTCTCCTTTTTCCCCCTTAACTCCACTTCCACCCATATGGTGGTTTTCCTGTTGGTTATGATCTAGCATGTGCCCTTTCTTCTTCTGCCAAGTGACTCCGTTGGCAAGGGGCACTGGCAGTCCTATCCTATGCATGGGTTGTTGCCTCCTCACCCGAATCTTTGCATCATAATATTCCATCGCTTCCTCGCATTGCTCGAGATTCAGATGAGGGGATTTATCTTGGCACTGATTCTACTGCCTAGGAGCTGCTCTGCCCTTTTTTTTTGTCTATGACACGTCTAACTGGGTCATACGTTTGGCAATCTCATCCCAATTAGATGGTTGCATTGCTCTTGCCTGCTTGGCAACCTGAATCAGACTTTTCATGCATGCAAGGCCTATTTCCTTCTAGATAGCTACGTTCTTTTGTGTTCTCTTTTCTTGGAGCCTTTGCTGCAGGGCTTCTTTTTCCTTCTTCTCCCTTTTTGCCCACCCTTGGAAATCTTCAATCATTTTATCTTTGTTCTTCATTTCGATAACATGGGCCTTTCTTATAGTCTCCACCTGCTCTTGTCTTTTCCTGAGTTCAGATCTGGATGCTTTTAGCTCTTTCGCGTGTGTTCTCCTTGTGGCATCCAAGCTGATCATGTCTTTTCTTTAGGTTGGCATGGGTTGTTGTCAGGGCGACGTTCAGCTCATTGACCATCATTTTTCCTCCTTTTTCTCTTGTGTTCTTGGCAGGGGTTATGGACTCAATCTCCTTCTTGAGGGCTTTTATTGTCAACTCGTCTTGCCTTTTTTGCTGCTTTTACTCTGCCATAAAACCGTCCAGCTCTTCAATATGTGCTCTGAGAGTGGGCCTCGTCTTCAGCTCTTTCTTCCATCTTTTTTGTGGCTACCTAGGCATGCTCTCGCAACTCATTTGACACTCATCAGGGATTATATCCATTTGACACTCCTTTTCCTTCCCCTCAAGCTACTCCTGCGTCCTCTTCCCATCACCTTTAAGCTGGGTGAATCTTTTCTTCCATGTCTCTACTTCTAGTCTAAGCTCCTCATTTTGAGTTTGCATCTCCTTTTCCTTGGCTGGTGTCTGCTCCGTTGGGTCTTGCCTCCTTGTCTCCTTAGCTGTGGGCAGCAGTCTCCAAGGCTCTTGTAAGGGACAACTCCTGTCAGCTTTCCTGTGTCCGTATTTCTGGATCCTCCCTCTAGATTTTCATCTTGCCTTGGAAGGGAACTATCCACCTGGAGGTAAGTGTGGGGGATTGCATTGCCGCTAGTCAGTTTTTCCATATATCCACCCCACCTCCTTTAGGTCCTCCTCTATGGCATGGCTTTCCCATTGTTCCACTTTTTCTACTTCTAGTTCTGGAATGGATCTAGAGTTAAAGATGAAATCAAACACATGAAAGATGAATTCTAGCATCCATTACACATGAAATTAGCATTTTCAAGCATCATAGCCAAAGATGAACAAGAGAGAGAATCCATATGTGTATGTAGCAAAGAGAAAGATACACAATGGCCCAAGTGTGTTAACCTCTCACCAAGAGGATGGCTTGAAAGCTAGCCTCATGAGCCTTGACCATAGATGGCCATCTCTATAGTAGGAGCCAAAGTACAATGGAATGTCCAAGATTAGTAAAATGACTAAAAGGTTCTATCCATGTGCCCAAGGCCCTTTTTATAGTGTTTTACCCATGGGCCCATTTACATGTATGCTATAGGTTCATGATGACAAACCATCCCTTCCCAAAGATTTTGTCCTCAAAATCATACAAGATATTTACACTTCAAGTGTGGCCACAATTGGAGTCTTTGAGAAAGTAAAGAGGTTCCCAAAAATGATCTTGAAGTACATTTGGAAGAAGAAGTCCAAATGTAATGAAGCTTGCAAACTCTTTCTCCAATGCAATCATATCTGTTATGTTGTCGGTGAAGATCCTTGAAAATACTTCATGAAATCTCCATAAAAATGGGGTGCAATTGATGCATAACCTTAACCAAATGAGTCCCACATCTTTGCCTTATATCATGATGATTTTCCAAGTGTGTTTGGAGTAGAATGATGACCCCAACAATGGATCCAACCAAAGCTGTCCCCAGAAATTACAGCAAATCTGTCCAAAGATTACAGCATATGTAGTCCTCATGTAATGCCCATTCTCCACATGCTAAACATGCCACTTGGTCTCAAGTAATACTTCCATCAAGCAAACCATGTTGTTGTACATGCTCCATTGATTGCCAAGTAGCCTCATCCATGGGCAAATGCTTCCATTTAATAAGGAATTCTTCAATATCCCTGTTCCTCAATGCTCTTGTCCTCTTGTCTACAATCCTCTCTGGTTCATATATTATCTCTCCTTCTTCATCCATTGGTGGTATTCTTCAAGCTCGTGAGGAAGAGAACCCATAAACCTCTTGAAATTAGAAACATGGAACACATTATGGATTCTTATGGAAGGAGGTAAGTCAAGCTTGTAAGCTAATTCACCTACTCTCTTGACTATCAAATATGATCCATAATACCGATGAGCCAACTTTAGGTTGGAAGAACCTTTGAGGATATTGTGACAGCTCTTAGGAAGCTTGATTAACACATAATCACCTTCCTTGAACTCCACTTCACGTCTATGCTCATCCGCATTTGCCTTCAGACTTATTGAGCCTTCTTCATGTTGTCCTTACATAACTGAAGAAGCTGTCTCATCCTTTCCAACTCATCCTTGGCTAAAGGATTAACCATTTTATCCTCATGAAAGGCAATGGATGGCACATGCACTTTGATAGCCATAAAGAGCTTCAAAAGGTGACATCCCAATACTCAAATGCTTGCTAGAATTATGGCAAACTTCATCAAGATAGAGCCATTCATCCCATGATGCTTGCATGTCATGATAATAGTGCCTCACGTACATGTCAAGCCATTTGTTTGTGCACTCCATTTGCCCATCTGTTTGAGGGTGATAGGCTGTAGAGGGAGTGATTTGAGTACCCAAGTTCTCATACAAAATGTCCTCTAAAAAGTGTCCATAAACTTGGTATCTCGATCACAAACTATATTGAGTGGCAATCCATGTATCTTCAATACATGCTCCATAAATTGCTTGGCAATTTGAGAGGCTCCATATGTAGTCTTGGAAGCAATGAAATGGGCTGATTTGGTGCTACTATATTGTCCTTTCCCGGAGTGTAGGATATCTCAAAGTCATATCCTTGGAGAGTATCCAACCACCTCTTTTGTTTGGGAGAAAGATTGGGTTGGGAGAGGAAAAATTTCAGCACCCTATGATCACTTCTCACCTTGAAATGAGCACCATAAAGATAGTGATGCCATTTCTTGATTACATGAAGTATAGCCAACATCTCTTGCTCATAAACATGCAATTCCATCTCCTTCTCGGAAAGCTTTCTACTCTCAAATGCAATGACACCATGCTCTTGATATAAAACTGCTCCAAGACCTTTTCCACTTGCATCCGCTCTCACATAGAATGTCTTTGTAAAGTCCGGACAAACAAGAATAGGAGCTGATGTAAGCAAGGCTTTGAGCTCATTAAAACTCTTGTCTCGGCAATGGCATCCCAAAAGAAAGCTTCCCTCTTGAGTAAATCGGTAAGAGGTGCCGCAATAGATGCATAATGCTCCATAAATCTTCTATAGAAAGAAGATAGCCCCAAAAATCCTCTCAATTGAGTTGCATTTCTAGGAATTGGCCATTCTTTGACACATGCCATCTTCTTTGGGTCCACTCTAATTCCATTCTCCCCTCTAATTCCATTCTCCCCTCTAATTCCATCTTCTTTGGGTCCACTCTAATTCCATTCTCCCCCACCAAATGTCCAAGGTAACCTCATTCACCACCATGAAAGTACATTTAGTCTCCTTTGCAAACAATCTATGCTCCCTCATGACTTCAAATACTTGCTTCACATGTGCCAAATGTTCCTCTTTGCTCTTGCTATAGATCAATATCTCGTCGAAGAACACAAGCACAAAGTTGAACAAGAAAGGAGCCAACACCCAATTCATGAGTGCTTGGAAAGTGTCCGGGGCATTCGTAAGACCAAAAGGCATGACCATAAAATGAAATAATCCCTTTTCAGTCCTAAATGCCATCTTCTCTTCATCACCCTCCTTCACCCTTATTTGATGATATCCCGATCTCAAGTCAATCTTGGTGAATAACTTGGCCCCTTTAAGCTCATCAAGAAGATCATTGAATGCGAGGTATGGGGTATCTATTCTTGACCATAAAATGAAATAATCCCTTTTCAGTCCTAAATGCCATGTTCTCTTCATCACCCTCCTTCACCCTTATTTGATGATATCCCGATCTCAAGTCAATCTTGGTGAATAACTTGGCCCCTTTAAGCTCATCAAGAAGATCATCAAATGCGAGGTATGGGGTATCTATTCTTGATGGTGTGGTGACCTTATTCAAATCACGGCGGTAATCTATGCACATACGAAAGGACCCATCCTTCTTCCTCACCAATAGAATGCAAACGGAGATTGTGAGGGTTGAATGAGACCCATAGAGAGCAAATCTTGCACTTGCGTTGCCACTTCCTCCCTTTCCACCTTAGACAAATGGTAAGGAGGCTTGTTCACAACCCTTGCATTCAATTCAAGCACAATGGCATGGTCAATCTCCCTCTTGGGTGGCAAACTCTTTGGCACTTGGAAAATGTCATCATAATAATCCTTGAGAAGAGCTGCCATTTCTTTGTCTATGTGTTGCCCATTACCATCCATCTCTCCTTGAGTGACATGCAACACATAGATCATACCAAGAGCCCTGAGTTCCTTCTTGAGTTGCTTTGGATTGATTAAAGAAAGCCCTTTTGGTGCATTTCCAGCCAATACCACTTGCTATCCATCATGTGAAAAGCTCATAACACCTTGTTGGAGGTTCATGTGGAAATCACCAAGAGAAGCTAACCAATCACATCCCATACTCACATCAATGGATCCCATGTCCAAGACCACCAAATCACCTTCTAAAGTGTATGAAGAGGATAAAATCACTCTTGTTGGAGGGCAAACCAAACTAGCTTTCTCATTGTCTCCATTTGCCACTTGCACTTGAAAGGTTTTGGGTAGCTCCTTTGGAGATAGTTTGAGAGAGTTGATGGATTTAGAGTTGATGAAGCTATAAGTACTCCCAGAATCCACCAAAATGTGTGCAACTCTCCCACTAATGGTACTCATTAATCTCAAAGTATTTGGGCTCTTGCAACCCGCCAAAAGCTCTTGTGAAATGGAACATACATGAGCTGTATTTTCTACATAGTTTGCACTTTTGGGCATATCATCACCCACAATGCATGCATGATTCCTTCCACCAGGGTCAAAAGGAAACTCATCCTCTTATTTAACAAAAGAACAATCCTCCAAATCCTCCCCATGTGTCTCTTCATTTGCAATCTTGAAACTCTTCCATGTCATGAGATGCTTTGGAGTCATCATCCTCATCCATGATAATCATAGTAGCCCACCACTTTCTTTGACTTGCAAATATGCCCGGGTGACCACCTCTCTTTGCATTTGAAACAAAGGACTTTGCCCCTCAATTCCTCAATCTTAGGATCATCTATCCTTTGAGTCTAGGGTTGAGGATACTTCTTGATGAATCCACTGCTCTTCTTAGCATCATTATGAACTTCATTCATGGTATGCCCACTTCCAAAAGACGATGGATGTTTGTGAGTGTAAGTGGATGTGGTAGAAGACATACTCTTCCCAAATTAGAAGAAGCATTGAATGGCTTATGAGCGGTTACATTGGGCTGAAATCTCCTATACTTCGGCTCATATAGCTCCGCCAACCTCATAGCCTCCTTGATAGTGGTAGGTCTTTGTGTCGAAACATCTGCCTTGATGTATGAATCTAGACCATGCACAAACTTCTTCAATCTCATGCCTTCATTGAGCCCATCCACGAACATAGAGAGCTTCATAAAATTCTTGATGTACTCTCTAACTAGTATACCCTTTTGTGTGAGTTCATACCATTGCTCATGGTATCGATCAAGAACCAAAGGCGAAACAAATGACATATTCATTTCCCTCTTCAATTCTTCCCAAGTGTGTGGCATAGTACCTTCCTTAATCATATGTCTCCACCATTGATGTGCATAATCTTCCAAATGTAAGGATGCAAACTGCACTTTATCCCTTTCACTCTTTGGGTAGAGCTGAAAGTATGTATCCAACTTGTTCATCCACTCCTCCAACTCATTTGGGGCTGATCCATCACCCTTGAACTTGGAGAGAGAGATCTTGTCTTTCACATCCTTAGATGCGGTAGATGATGCATTCTCATGATGGTGTGAAGGCTTGTACTTTTGCATTTGCACATATGACCCAAAGAATTGTGCAAAATCTTTGTACTCCCTCTTGAGAAAGTGTGGCATTTCCATCCACCTATCATGAGCTTCTCTTTGATTCTCGATGAACGACATATGTTCCCAATCATGTACATCCACATCATCCACATCATACACCTCTTCTTCAATCATGGAGTATTGATTTGCTTTGGGCTACGAAGGTACTCTTCTAGGATCCCCAACATTGGACTCCACATGTTTGAATGTAGGTGCATGTTGCCTTTCATTCATTTGAGAAGAACCCGCTTGAAATGAAGTAGGCTTTGTCTCCCTCATCATAGAAGGTCTTTGAGCATCTGCCATGAACCCAAAAGAAACATTCTTGGTTGAATGCTCATGTCAACTTAGGAGAAGCCTCTTGCATCATTGGTTGTTTTGCCTTCCCTTTGGCCTTCAAAAGTTGCTCAAAATGTTGCTTGTCTTCATGTTGACCGCCATGACCACTATCATATGGATGTTGACTCATTGGCCAAATGACATTCTCTTCCAAAGCTTCCATCCTTGTAGACATAGTGTCAAGTTTATCATTGACCTCCACCTTTGTAGCCATAGAATCCATCTTTAATTGATTTCCATTAGCATTTGTAGGAGGGCGTCATTGGAGACGGAATGTGAGGATTGCGGGGTAAACTTGGGGACACTCCCAACATTCATTTCTTCCTCAACTTCTCTTGAAGCTTGCCCAAAATTTTCCTCCGGCACATCCAAAATGCCATGCTCCATTTCTTCCTCCCCTTCTACTTCTTCGGAGGCCAATGCATTGTGCCAATGCATTGGCCTCGGTCGTCCCTTGGGTTTCGGTGCAATAAAATCCCTGTTTTTGAAAAAATGGCGATAGATTGGGGTAGGGTTATCGGATTAAAGAGATCTATAGCTTGATAGAGAGATAATGAGATACTCTAAATCCCTATGCAAAGATCCAAAAGAATTAAAGTGTGCTACTACTCTCTATTTTAGGGTTCTCAGGGATATGGGATGAAATAGTATTTTGGCTATATCTTGAGCTAGAAATATCGTAATTCAAAACTTTCTTACTTAAATCGAAGCCCTTGATGAGTTCTACAAGCCTGTGTGATTAGATCTATGAGAGCATAAACTCCATGTGATTGAATTAGGGTTTATTAGTCCTAGTAAAACCCTAATTTTTTACCCTAAAGGAATATCACATTTCAAAGGTTAAGGGCTTGTTGGGTAGGTCTAAGGAAGTACTAAGGGCTTGTGTAATCACCTTTAATTCAATCCTAAAGGATTTTGACTGAATTAGGGTTTTGATAATTCTGCATAATCTTGCCCAAGTGACTTTCTTAGTGACCAATGGCTTCCCGCTTGCCCCAATTCACTTGTTCAAGCATCCAACACTCCATTGACATCCAAAAGCTCATAGTATATGCTCACCAATGCCCATAACTCCAACCATGCATAGGATTTTTGAAAAATTTCGGCATGGTCTCCTTTGTACTAGGAGCCAAATCTCAATCTCCTAAGCATCAAATTTCAGCATCAACACTCATTGGCATCTTGCATAAACTGCATAACACCTTGCCCCAATGTTTGCCTCAACCCATAGGCATCAAATCCATGCATAACCTAAGTGGATCACTGCAATACATGTACCAATGTCTTTGATAATCTCCTATGCAAGCTCTTCCTAGTCCTATTCTAGGCACAAGTTGGGGCCATGTCTTTCCCACCAAGTACCTAATCCTCCACCGTACCGCTTTTCCACGGCACTCACAGCATGGTGGATTCAAGCCATGCTCCCCTCGAGCCTCTTCTTTAATGCCCGAGGTACCTCACAACATACTAGATGCTAGGAATGCAAATTTGTGAGAACAATTGTGATGTGGTAGTGTGCTTTGCTTGAATGTAAAAGCAAAGAAGATTACTTACAATCACATGGCATAACTCATGCCCTTTTTACAACTCATTCATTACAACCAAAGAGCATGGACTCATGCTTTTCAATCAAATCCCAAGAATCTTCCCTACAACCAAAGCGCATGGACTCATGCTTTTCAATCAAATCCCAAGAATCTTCCCTCCATCCAACACAAAACCACTCAACTCCAATCACCACAACAATATCATGTGAGGGTAAGCAAGATCAATAGCTCAATCCACAATCTCATATGCATGCTCACACTCCATGTGACTCCTCATAGCATTGAGATGGCTATAAGTGGCTCAATGGAATCCAATACCCTTTGCAATGCTCAAAGATCAATAGCTCAATCCACAATCTCATATGCATGCCCACACTCCATGTGACTCCTCATAGCATTAAGATGGCTATAAGTGGCTCAATGGAATCCAATACCCTTTGCAATGCTCAAAGATATGAGAATATGTGTCATATCAATGCAAAATTGGTACCAATAGCTCATTCATGGGTTCCATAACCCTTCCAATGCATAGAATCACATCCATCATACCATCAAAAGCATGTGAGTCAATCTCTACACCATCTCATATGCATGTCCCATAGCATGGATAAGGCCAACATAGCTCCAATGAACTCAATTAGGCTATAGGTTATGCCAATAGAAGCATAGACATCACCAATGGGATGTAATGTGTCTAAATGCTTCAATCTCTCATTATGTCCTTGATTAGGGTTTTAAATGGATGACAATCCTTGATTCTTCAATGAAATTGATTGGAAACTTGGAAGGCCTCTTACCACTTCAATGAAATTGATTGGAAACTTGGAAGGCCTCTTACCACTTGATGCACATAAAGCTAGTTGATGAAGAAGTAGTTGATGAAGAAGTAGTTGATGAAGCATTCCCTTGACATAAAGCTTGATGTAGATAGAATCCAAACCATCCAAAATCTCCAATTGGAAGCCCTCATCATCCGATTTTCTCCCAAATTAGCTCTCAAGAAGCTCAAACCCTGATTTCTCCCAAAATGGATGAGGATTAAGCATATGTGTGGGTAGAGGGAAGTAAAAAGAGAAGGATTAACCCCATGGATTTCCAAAAAATTGATGGTAGAAACCCTAATTGAAGATGAAGATAAGAAATGCCAAAAATAGATGCAATACACTAAGCTGATGATTAAGAAGGCTAAATGGCTTGCTAATCAAGAGCTTAAACCCTAATCTCATGTCATTTTGAGCCGTGAGGCTGTTCGCAAATGCGCTGCTGCCGAGCACAGCCCGACGGCCAAAAAAATGTGAAGACACACAAGATAAGCTTCAATAGATGGCATTAGGGTTTTCATTGACGAATGGTTGTTTTAGGGAGAGTGAATGGCCAAGAAATCCATTGGTTCTAGGGTTTGAGTGAAGGAGAAGAAGAGGGAAGAAAGGAACCAGAAAATTTTAGAAAATCCCCTCAAAATTGATACTCTACCTCTTCCTCATGAGTTGTAGAATAAAAACCCTAAGGATCTGAGCTCAAACGGGGTATGTATGGAGACTAATAGCCATGGAAGCTCCAAGAAACAGTGTAATTAGTGAAAAACATGAGGATTACGGAAAAGTTAATCAAGATTAGTTAATTTTCCCCCAATTTTGGTCCTGTAGTTCAAACTTTTGGTGTGGGCACCCCAAATTTTGGTCCCATAGCCCAATTTTTGGCCAAAATTGATTCAAAATGGGGCCTCTAGAACCCAAATCTCTGCTAATCCCTCAAGATAAACATATTTAGAGCATAATTAGGGAGCATTAACCAAAGAGGGACCAAGAAATTTAATAAAATTTCCAAGAATATCAAGAAAATCAAGAAATACCAATCTCATGTAGCACCAAGAACCTTGAAAGTGGATCAAAATCAAGGCTCTGATACCAAATAGAATGGATCTAGAGTTAAAGATGAAATCAAACACATGAAAGATGAATTCTAGCATCCATTACACATGAAATTCGCATTTTCAAGCATCATAGCCAAAGATGAACAAGAGAGAGAATCCATATGTGTGTATTTTGAGTTTTTGGTTATGCCTTTTGGGCTAACCAATGCTCCAGCGACATTTATGACGCTGATGGGGACAGCATTTTACATCCATATCTGGGAAAATTTGTAATAGTTTTCCTAGATGATATTCTTGTGTACAGTAAGACATAGAAAGAACACATAGAGCATTTGCATCTAGTGTTTGAGTTGTTGTTGCGAGAGCACAAACTATTTGCAAAGAAGAGCAAATGTGAATTTTTTGAAACAGAAATTCACTACCTTAGCCATATTATATCTGCCGATGGTACGTGGATGGAGCCAAAAAAAGTAGAGGCTATTCTTAAATGGCCAGCACCAAAGAATCTCGAGAAATTGTAGATTTTTCTTGGCATGTCGGGGTTCTACCGATAGTATGTGAAGGACTATGTGAAGATTGCAGTCCCGTTGATGACTGACTAGTTTACGGTCAAAAACTAAAAACATTAGTTGGGGGGAAGCCCAACAGAAGAGCTTTGATAAGCTCAAGGTGACCGTATAGCAGCTACACTTGTTTTGACTATTGTCGATCCAAATGAGCCGTTTGTCTGGAAACAGATGCTAGTAATGAGGCCGTTGGGGCCGTACTTATGCATAGGGGACGCCCAATTGCATTTGAGAGTAAAAAGTTAGATCGTGCACAGCGTAACTACTCAGCTTACGAGCGAGAGTTACTAGCGATAGTTCATGCACTGAAAAAGTGGAGACACTATTTATATGGTGCTTCTTTTGAGGTCTGGATGGACCATGAAAGTCTGAAATGGCTTTCAAGTCAAAGTGAACTGAAGGGTAGAAAAGCTCGGTGGGCGGAGATTCTACAGGAGTTTGACCTTCAGATACGTTACCAAAAAGATAAGTATAACGTGGTGGCAGATGTACTTAGTCGCATGCCACAGATTAATGAACTTAGTTTCACAGTCTTCAAGAATGATTTCTTGGAGTCACTACGTGGTTTATGTGAGCACGATCCATCTTTTACAGAGGTCTGGCACGCTGTACGTGTACGCACTTCTTCATAGACACGACCACCTCCCTCGTTTGGCACGGATTGCTAGTCTGAAGAGATTGACCGAAGGTGCAATAGGAAGGGAAGCGAGAGTTAGTTCGGAGAGACTAGCCGTGTCTTCTGGGTATATTTTGGAGCCGGAGAGCTCTAACATAGGCCATTCATCACCCTTGACTGCCCACGGCTTCAAAGGGGGGTGATAAACTTGGTCGGGGGGAGGAATATGCTAATTACTCCATTGATGACGGGTACTTACTCAACAAGGGTAGAGTATGTGTACCAACTATTGGTGACTTTCGAGCTCAAATTCTTAAAGAAAGTCATGATAGTCCAAGTGCGGGTCATCTCGGGATTCAGAAGACATATGCACTAGTAAAAAGACAGTTTTATTGGCCTAGTTTGTTTAAGGATGTCCAGACTTATGTGCTAAAATGCAATAAGTGCCAGGTCAATAAACATGAACGTCTTAAGGTTGGAGGACTACTCCATCCGCTGGAGATTCCTCAGGGAAAATGGGAAAGCATTTCCATAGATTTCATTTTTGAGGTAGTAACTGATGCAAGTGGTTTTGCCCTGGGAGGTGCACTCATGCAGGAAGGTCATGTAGTGTGATAAACTTTCTCCGAGATATTGTGGTCCTTTTAAAATTCTTAAGAAGATTGGGGACGTAGCATATAAACTTGAGTTATCGGAGAGTTCTCAAGTCCATCTTGTCTTCCATGTCAGTAAACTGAAGAAATCAGTTCACGGGTTAGAGAACGTAGTTTCTCCAGAGATTTTGGTGGACTTGATAGAGCCACCAAAGATACCACATGAACTTGAAACGATTCTAGGGTATCGTGACAAAAAAACCTGACATAAAGTGTACCAAGAGGTACTTGTTAAATGGACAGACAGGGATGAGGAGGCAGCTACTTGTGGGAACGCCGTAATGCAATTTCCAAGAGGTTTCTCCAGTTTGTTTTCGAGGACATAAAGTATACCAAGAGGTACTTGTTAAATGGACAGACAGGGATGAGGAGGCAGCTACTTGGGAACACCGTAGAAGACAAAAGTACTTGATGTAAGAGAGATGGAGAATAATATTAAATAAACTAATGGCATTTGTCCACCTATGTGCTTTGGCAAGAAGCTTTAATCGATGTAGGTATACTTAAGACAGAGGGATGTCATGGACAACAAAGGTGCACTATTGTAATGAAGATAGATATCAATATTTCCAAGATATAATATTAATGAAAGGATCTACTACAAGTAGGCTAGAATACAGTCTCCTAGTGGTGGCTATGTACCAGTTAGTCCCCACCAATTGGATGCAACACAGGATGGTGGCCAAGTGTGGCCAAATGGTTAGGAGACATCTTATGTATACTTGGCACTCTACCAATTAGGATGTATGCTTGCGCAAGATATGTGATCGCATTAGTGGAGTGCTGGACATATCAAACCGAGGATGATATGGTTAGTTGGTCATTTTGGACCAAGTCGTGGGTTGGACGACGTGGCTGACCTATGTCTATGCCTAGGTACTATATAGAGACTAGTTTGGTAGCCTTACTTCATCATTGAGTTCATTATGTTCAAGCATTCTCGTAATACATACATAGTCTAAAGTCTGTCTAGATTGCCATCAAAGTTCCTTACGTGGAACATGTGGGTGGGTAAACATTAGTTTGTAATCAAGTTTGCAAGCAATAATATTGTTTACTCTCCACTTCTTTCTACAATTAAGTGCTTTATATTGTGTTGATCTTACTTCCACTATTGTGTATCTTACATCACTGCCTTCTTAGATTTTTTAAGTCTTTCTGATGATTGAATTATATGCCTTGCTTTCCTTTCACGTGATGTGAAAACATATGATAAGTTTAAACTTCTATATTCTTTCAGGTATATCCCTATTCTTGTACTTGGTGGTTTGCTTGAGCTCATAACATGTGAAGATGAAGCAACCTTTTATCCCAAGATTCCTCACTTGGAACTCACGTGGTGCTAGGATACTTATAATGGTGATTGGCACAGATCAAAGGTGGAGGCAATAGGCCTAATAGCAATAGGTGAACGTAACTCTACTACGTTCTCCTGCCTCGAGAGAAAGGTAAGCACACAAGACTAAAAATAGAGTACTGTGTTCCTAGTGAAACCACTCGTTTAAGCTTCTAATGCACTAATAAGTTATAAATATCCCATTTAGGGGGGATGTAAGCCTTTTCTCAATTCAACACAAAGGTGTGAAAATCAAATGGATTAATTCACGGATGTAGATATTAATTGTCTAGCACAATTACCTTGTCAGCAGACACAACCCTAGAGCACCCAAGTAGCACACAAAGTACTTAAATACAATGAAAGAAGGTGAGTAATGTCATTGGTGGTCTCGCTAGAAATGAAGCAACAAGGGAGTTTCATGAAGAGGTGCTCACAACCATGGTTGGTTCTATGGATAAAGTACAATCCAAAGAAGCAATCAAATCAGTAGCAATAACAATAGTTTGAAAGGTCATTATCACTACCTTCAAATCCTCCAACTTCTCTCCCATAAATCTTATCACTCACAGATGAGCAATGGGTCACAAAGTCATGTTTTCTTAACTCTATATTTCCCACAAGAAGTGAAAAACTCTACATTATGGTAGTTTTTCTTAACTTTACATTTCCCACAAGAAGCAAGCAACTATCTGAGCACTTTACTATGCCTAGTACGGATAGAACAAAATAAAATATACAAGAGCTTAATGCTGCCATGTGTGGTCAATCTTGGCAAGATTTAGTTCAGATCTATCTACAAGTGGGTTCCCATAGTACTATGAGTTTATAGTTAATATGCATAAAGATTACCTAGGGAAAAGAGTGATAGTAGTAGATCATCTTCCCACAAAGAGCCTAGGTGTTGGAGGATTTATTATATTACAAAGCTCCATAACTAATGCAAAATAAATCCTAAATATTACCCAATTCGTCGGCCACACTTGGAAGGAATTCACACAAACAAAATGGGAGTTCAATTGGCTACAAGAATCCTCAAGATTATATTATCTCATATCAAAAATTGAAGCCACAAACCCATAGGGTAATTTATCATAAATTGGGCAACTACTAGACTTGATTTCTAGAGGCAACGCTTTTTTCCTCATCCATGCAAGGCACAGCTGCTGACCTAGTCTTCTAGAATAGAGTTGCCCAAGAACCTAATTATCTAGTGTAGGGCTTTTACTTAATCTGTTGGAAAGCTACCCGACTAATCGAGTCCACCCGTCCGTAGGATGGTGCCATCGGGACATTCCATCCTCCCACTTTCCACCCTACTCACACGTCAATTTGTTTTCTAATTAATCTTACCACACTGTTTGACATAAATAAACATGTTTCTTAATTAAAGCCCTTTTCACAAGGTTTGTTAAGACAGCCTTTTTACACAATACAATCATGCCAAAGACAAGATTTATATATAAAAATTTTATACATGAATCAATTCCATACAGGCCAAACCGGCTCTCTTATTCTTTTCCTTTATTCTGCCGCGATGATCTAGAATTCGGCCTTCTAGCCTTGGGCAAAACCCTACGGGACCATACACCTCATCGTCGGCCGCTAGCAAGGACTCAAGCCGGCCTGTCGTCCTCTCAGGCTCCATCGCTTGATCCTCCCGCCCCTCAGAGGGATGTCTGCACACTAGGGTGGGCTTATTCACCGCACTAGCCTGGGCCCTCAGAACTAGGCAGCATCATAATCTCGCACCTCAATCGGCGAACCTTATTCTCCCAATGGTATGAAGGATACCTTGGGCCATTCTCGGGCTTTGCTAACGACGTTGCCTGGCTACATAAGCACGGAACGGAGTTAGTGTTGAAGCCAAGAAAAACTCACACTCTTTAAAGATAACAATTTCAATGCAATTTATTGAATACAGCATCACACAATTCGTAACTTCATACAATTTTATATCATTATTTCAAAAGGAAAAGATACACATTTATTAGCACTAATATAAAAAAAACTCTTCTTTAAAATATAACCAAGCTAACCTAGCCACCATTTCCTTGAGGAGCTTGAAGAGGGAGGGTTGGAGCCGCATCGGGAGCATCTTCCCTAATCTCATTGTTGCGTGCTCCTCTCGAGGTAATATTCTGACATTTTCAGGATGGGGCCATCTTGGACGTCGACTTGTAGGGCTCGCTGTTGCCACGGTCGAAACACTTCAGTCGGATCTCAATTCTGAGATCGTTTGCTCACCATATGAGGAAAAGACTATAGCGCATGAACCCTTTCTTAAGGCAAAAATCCCTTATTAAATTTAGTCTATGCAAATGGGGGGAGGGGGGGAAATTTTGAGATGTCCTTAAGACAAAAACGTTTTGCAAAAAGGGGAGAAGGGCTGAGGGCTGCTGTAAGTCTATTCACACGGGGGGGAGAAGAGTTAAGAACACTGCCTCCTAGCAAGAGGGGGATGGAGGAAAATTGGCTTATCTGAAAAGAGGCAAATGAGGGGGCGTGAGAGGGGCGGCTGCAAGGGACGGCTGTACTGCATCAAGTACACTACACAGGGACGGTATGGACAGCGGCACAACAGGGATTGACGACGGTATGGACAGCGGCACAACAGGGCATACGTTGCGTAGAAATGCGTGTTGCCCGTGGAGCACCCCGGGGGTTTATATAGCTGTGGGGTACGGGTACGGGCGCTGCGCAAGTTGAAATTAGAGCATTGTGATGAGCTATGGTGGATCAAACACTAGAAACAACATCATTAATAAAGTGATTAGTAAATAATTAAGACGTAATTAGTGGATAATTAGCAAATAGATTAATGTAGGCATGGATACTCAAAAACCAGCAAATTCTCATTAGGGCAATGCCTCAATTTATAGAGTTTACATCAAGCATCAAATCCCACTGATTTCTCCATGATTCACTCCACCTATTTTCCCTGATTCTCTTCACCTCTTCACTTTTCCCATAATATCTCCCAGAATATCTCCACACTTCCTAAATCTTCTCATGCTACCTTTTATTCTCTCCCAGTAGATTCTTCTCACCTTTTCACAGGTTCTTTCACATTTACTCATTCTCTTTTACAGCCTCTAAACCAAGGGCTTGTTCCCGCACACACCTTATTCACTTGTATTTTCAACACCTCCCCTCAAGTGAATACTCCTAGTACACCTAGACCCTATACCAAGTTTGCCTCCCCTTACTTGATAGTCCGCGTCTAGTGCCTACACCTCTCCTCAAGTTATCTTAGCACACCTGGACCCTGTATCAAGTTTCTTTCTTACTTGACAGTCCGCGACCAGTGCCTTAAGTCCCTAAACTCCATAGTCCTTGACACTCTCTCTCTCTCTATGTGTCCAAGGCTACTATAAGTGCCCGCGACCTTGACTAAAGTGCTCACACATACATCTACCACATGGCTTACATCATCGGTGGCTCAGAGGTGGTTTTACTTTATTGGGGCAGGTTACATTGGGTTGTGGGGTCTCTCTCTCTCTCTCTCTCTGAGATATTCACATAGCTCCTCACTCTTTGGAGCCTCACATCTTCTCTTGTCTTCAGTCTTCTTGTCGTGGTTGGCAGCTTCTCTCCACGTGTCTGTCTCTTCTTTCAGTCTTCTTGGGGCAGCTTCTCTTCTCGTGTCCATGTCTTCCTTTAGATCTTCTTGGTGTGGATCTTCCTCTTGGAAAGAGATATTCTTCTTCTTTCATGGCTGGGGCCATGAGCTCGTCCGTCTCAGGACTTTTTGCTCCATGTGAGCAACATGTTTCAATGTTTTGCTGACAGTTTCTTTGGGCTTTGATGTTCATCTTGTGTCATTATGCAATGCAAACCCAAATTTATGTGGGAGGTCTTACCTCTTGCCTTATTCTGGACAAGGGCAGTGTCTGATCCCATATTTACACTGATGCAATGTGCCTAATACATAATGCGTATAGCATTCATTCTTATGCACAGTCCCAAATGCAACTCTGGCTGTGAATAATCTTGATTTTGAGTGAGATTTACAGGCATTAACCAAGGGTTAAATACAAAATGATGATTATCACAAATTTATCGGCACAATTTTCCCAAAAATTACATTAAATCAAGGGTAACCAATTTGTACAGAATGGTTAGAGTATCAAACCAATTTGTACATTAAATCAAGGGTAACCAATTTGTACATAATGGTTAGAGTATCAAACCAACTCCGAATTGCAATCTGAAGTTATAGGGATCTGTATCAGATACCTAATGGTTAATTTGAACCCTCAATTGTACCAAAATATAGTGATTAGCACTGATTAATCACTGATTAGCAAATTAATCCACTATTTTGTGTGTTGAAAACAGAGTATGCGGGGAGTCCAGATCTGGTGCCTTAGACTTCCAATGAGCTCAAATGCTTTCAAAGGCATCAATAGCAATGAGTCTAGTAGAGGATTAAGCCAATAAACACAAGATTTGACCAAATATTGAAAGCTTAATCTCTGTTTTACCAAAGTCACCTACAGATTTGATGAAGAGCTTGGATCTCACTGCAGATTTGATGAAGAGCTTGGATCTCACTATAGACTTGATGAAATTGAATTCTGTCTTCACCAGCTTGTAGAGCATGCTTGAAAACACCTTGGGCTAAGAGGAATTAGAGGCATTTAAACTAAGCAAGAAGAAATTTCAAATCTCCTTCAAAAAAACGACGCCTGGTAAAACGACGATTTCGGCTGCATCCGTCTCGCGGCGGTTTGCTGCTGCGTGGAGTTGATGGGCTTGAAGAGCATTGAGGTGGCTACCATGTGCTAGAAGGGTTTGACCTAATTGTGAGTGTGCAAGGTGAATGGACTCCTCCACTAGCTGGGGGTACAGAGGTGAGTTGAAAACTAAGTAAAATTTTGATTATTTTCTAATTATCTACTAATCCTAATTAATTAGATAATGGGCTCATAAACCTGATGGATTCTAGGCATAGTTCTGATACCATGTTGAAATTAGAGCATTGTGATGAGCTATGGTGGATCAAACACTAGACTCAACATCATTAACAAGTGATTAACAAATAATTAAGACGTAATGGGTAATTAGCAAATAGATTAATGTAGGCATGGATACTCAAAAACCAGCAAATTCTCATTAGGGCAATGCCTCAATTTATAGAGTTTACATCAAGCATCAAATCCCACTGATTTCTCTATGATTCACTCCACCTCTTTTCCCTGATTCTCTCCACCTCTTCACTTTTCCCAGAATATCTCCCAGAATATCTCCACACTTCCCAGAATATCTCCACACTTCCTAAATCTTCTCATGCTACCCTTTATTCTCTCCTAGTAGATTCTTCTCACCTTTTCACAGGTTCTTTCACATTTACTCATTCTCTTTTACAGCCTCTAAACCAAGGGCTTGTTCCCGCACACACCCTATTCACTTGTATTTTCAACAAGGACAAAAGGACGGTGTACCAGCAAAGGCTATGGATTAGTGGCCTGCATGGGTCTAGGGGAAAGGTACGGTGTCAGTTGTTAAGGAAAGGAGTGGTACGCATGTGCCTTATCTGGTATGGGGCAGCATGGGTGTCCACGTAGGGGTACGTGTGGACCACACAGTGGGCGGCTATCCTTTGGTTCTTGTGTGGCCATCGTACGGGTGCCCTAGTAAGTGTGTATGGCCCAAATTTTGGGGTGAGGTTCCCAAATTTGGGACGCCCGCCTCGATTTACATGCCGGATCGCCTCGGGGGTGATTTTTTTTTGTCCGGGAGGTTCTCCTGGTCGTTGGGGTTCAGACCGTTCGTCAATCGGACGCCCGATCGTGCATTTATTAAGGTTTAAAGGTCGTCGCTTTTTAACTAAAATGACTAAAATTTGCGTATAAGCTCCGCGGCCTCTGCCACGCCCACCACCTGCACTCAAAACACAGAGGGCCTTCTCTGGAAGAAGCAGCATAGGAGCAGGGGACAAAAGAGTTGCCTTGTCGCCCTCTGTTATAGTAGGGGAAATTCTGTTAGGGTTTCTTGTAGGGTTGATCTTTAGGATTTGCCTCAGGGTAAGATCTCTTTTTGATGCTTAGGTTTGTCAGTCTTCATTTCTTTCACAAGGGGATTTGCTCGTATGAGAGCATCCTGTAATGTGCTTGGCCTCATTGCTTCAAGGCAAGAATCTAAGGGTTCATTTAACCCTTGGCAAAAACGAGCCACTTGCTCTAGGAAGTAGTCATAGCTGGGGCATACTTTCGAAGAGTGGTAAATTTGGAATAGTAGTCCTCTAGAGTTAAGCTGCACTACCTAAGAGACTAAAAAACTCATTCATCTTTATGGATTCATGGGATGGGGGAAGATATCTTTCCTTCACTGCCTGTTTGATGTCTTCCCACGTTTGAGAATGCTCGGTGACTTCCTTGTCACGACACCACTGTTTCCACCAGAGTTTAGCATCTCCGATGAGGCAAAACCGTGCAAGCATAGACTGATTTGCTACTCCAGTACCGGCGGTAGAGAAATAATCGTCCATCGCCTCAATCCAGACTTCAACATCCTTCTCAAACTTTGAATCTTCTCCTTTAAAGGAGGGAGGTTGCATTTGCTTGAGCAGGAGCTTCTTCTCCTGGGTATTAGTGTAAAGCTCATTGGGAAGTGGAGGGTGATCGTCCTGGCCATCATTGTAAAAACATTTTTAAGATTACAAGATTCATATTTGCACAACGCTTATTTTTGGAGAGTAAAATATTGAAATTATTTTATTTCCAAATATTTACAAGGACAAGTTTTATTACAAAGATCTGAGACTAATATAATTAGTCTTATTTGCCATCAAGGGAAATTCCTAAGCTTGACTATGACATAAGGGTAGAGCGGTCCACATAGGTGAAATATGGGGGTTTCGCTGTAGTTTCTAAGACTCTAAAAACTGATGGTAAGGGTGGTAGACTCTGGATTGGGGTAGATCCCAACACAGCTACTCTATCAGCAGGTAAGATCTGCATCAATTGGTCATACACCCAGCGATCCTGAGGTATGCGAATCCCATCTATAGTCACAGAGGTGTCGGCCTTGGGGGTACCGATGAACCAAAATAAACGGATCATCTTCAACTTTTCAATCCAACGAATCCGCTTTAGGTCGGTTGTAAGGTTCCCAATTCGATCTGCTCGGATGAAGAAATATCTCGGCCCACGACTCCAGAAATCTCTACCCCATCCTCTTTCAATATGAGAGAAATGAGGGAGGGACATCTTCTCTAGTATCTGCACCATGGTGTCACGGAACTCGAAATTTGAGGAGTGACTAACAGTCTCGAAGATGTATTGGAAAACTAGAAACTTCGAGTAGGCATCTCCCTCTTCCTACAATCATTCAAACATCAATTCAACTTGTTTGTTTTAGTAGGATGTTTTTATTAATTAGCATTATGTTAGGTAAAACATTCATTGCAAAACAATCCTTAAATGGCAATTCCTAGGAGCTAAGATCGGCTCTGATACCAATTGTAAGGTTCCCCCTTCTAAAATAGGAGAAACACTTAAGATAGTCCACTAAGTCTTAACTTTGGAGAAAATTTCTTATTTATCGACACCTTGACTATGTAGAGATTCAAGGATACGATTCATAGGTAAGACCTAGGCCTATCCCGCAGGGGAAGCGTGATCTTCTAAAAGTCAAATCACCCATAGGGTAATTTATCATAAATTGGGCAACTACTAGACTTGATTTCTAGAGGCAACGCTTTTTTCCTCATCTATGCAAGGCACAGCCGCCCGCTGACCTAGTCTTCTAGAATAGAGTTGCCCAAGAACCTAATTCTCTAGCGTAGGGCTTTCACTTAATCTGTTGGAAAGCTACCCGACTAATCGGGTCCACCCGTCCGTAGGATGGTGCCATCGGGACATTCCATCCTCCCACTTTCCACCCTACTCATGCATCAATTTGTTTTCTAATTAATCCTACCACACTGTTTGACATAAATAAACATGTTCCTTAATTAAAGCCCTTTTCACAAGGTTTGTTAAGACAGCCTTTTTACACAATACAATCATGCCAAAGACAAGATTTATATATAAAAAGTTTATACATGAATCAATTCCATGCAAGCCAAACCGGCTCTCTTATTCTTTTCCTTTATTCTGCCGATGATCTAGAATTCGGCCTTCCAACCTCTACATGCTGGGCAAAACCCTACGGGACCATACACCTCATCGTCGGTGGCCGCTAGCGAGAGGACTCAAGCTAGCCTGTCACCCTCTCAGGCTCCATCGCTCGATCCTCCCGCCCCTCAGAGGGTGTCTTCACACTAGGGTGGGCTTATTCACCACACTAGCCTGGGCCCTCAGAACTAGGCAGCATCATAATCTCGCGCCTCAATCGGCGAACCTTATTCTCCCAATGGTATGAGGAATACCTTGGGCCATTCTCGGGCTTTGCTAACGACGCTGCCCGGCTACACAAGCACGGAACGAAGTTAGCATTGAAGCCAAGAAAAACTCGCACTCTTTAAAGATAACAGTTTCAATGCAATTTATTGAATACAACATCACACAATTCGTAACTTCATACAATTTTATGTCATTATTTTAAAAGAAAAAGATACACATTTATTAGCACTAATATAAAAAAAACTCTTCTTTAAAATATAACCAAGCTAACCTAGCCACCATTTCCTTGAGGAGCTTGAAGAGGGAGGGTTGGAGCCGCGGGAGCATCTTCCCTAATCTCGTTGTTGCGTGCTCCTCTCGAGGCAATATTCTGACGTTTTTGAGATGGGGCCATCTTAGACGTCGACTTGTAGGGCTTGTTATCGCGGTCGAAACGCTTCAGTCAGATCTCAATTCTGAGATCGTTTGCTCACTGTATGAGGAAAAGACTATAGCGCATGAACCCTTTCTTAAGGCAAAAATCCCTTATTAAAGTCTACGCAAATGGGGGGGGGATTGTAAGATGTCCTTAAGACAAAAATGTTTTGCAAAAAGGGGAGAAGGGCTGAGGGCTGCTGTAAGTCTATTCACACAAGGGGGAGAAGAGTTAAGGACACTGCCTCCTAGCAAGAGGGGGATGAAGAAAAATTGGCTTATCTGAAAAGAGGCAAATGAGGGGGTGTGAGAGGGGCGGTTGTACTACAACAAGTACACTACACAGGGACAGACGGCGGTACAACAGGACATACGCTGCGTAGAAATGCGTGTTGCCTATGGAGCACCCCGGGGGTTTATATAGCTGTGGGGTACGGGTACGGGCGCTACGCAAAGCAAGGAAGAAAGGATGGTGTACCAGCAAAGGCTATGGATCAGTGGCCTGCATGGGTCTAGGGGAAAGGTACGGTGTCAGTTGTTAGGGAAAGGAGTGGTACGCATGTACCTTATCTGGTTTGGGACAGCATGGGTGTCCACATAGGGGTACGTGTGGACCACACAGTGGGCGGCCGTCCTTTGGTTCTTGTGCGGCCATCGTACGGGTGCCCTAGTAAGTGTGTACGGCCTAAATTTTGGGGCGGGGTCTCTAAATTTGGGGCGCCCGTCTTGATTTGCGTGTCGGGGAGCGATTTTTTTTTTGTCCGGGAGATTCTTCTGGTCGTTGGGGTTCAGACCGTTCGTCAATCGGACACCCGGTCATGCATTTATTAAGGTTTAAAGGTCGTCATTTGCGTATAAGCTTGATCCGATGTCCGTTTTGGATGCTGTAAAAATCCTATACTATGATAAAATCACGTGCAGGTTCCAAATTTGGGCTCAGAATTTAAAGATTCTAAGTAGAAATGACTCAAATAATGAAATCATTGATTTTTATACCATAAAAACTCACAAATTTATCTATTACATGAGCATTTCTTTATTAGTGAAGATGGGTATGTTACATTCCCTCTTGTTGTAGTTACCTTGATAATACTCTCTAATGTGATGTGTTCTTTTGTTAAACTCTCTACTTGGATTACAAGTAAAAAACCATACTAAATCAATGGCTAGTGCTTTAAGCGTTCCCTTTTGGAATTCCATGTTAAAAGGTGCTTGTGAGCTTCCCTCACTTTCCAGATTAACTTAGACAGATATAATCCTTTACTAGTTACCTCAATTTTGGCAAATAACATTAAAAGGGAGAGTAAACCTATCCAAGTTTTGCACTCCTTTGGGCTAATATTTATTATATCTATAAATTCATTAGACCATGGCTCCCTTTGGTGTGGAAGAGTGGGATAGTTGTTTTTGTTTATACATTTTATGTTTTTTCATGCATTATTGGAATTGATAGCCTAGAAGCATGTAAAATCAACCAAAAACAATCCAAAAACACTTAATAACTTGTATAAACATAGTAAAGTAGGATTAGGGACCTCAATCACCCCCACCAAGTCCGAAAATCTTAAAGAACTCCAAATACTAGACCAAACATCTCTCGGGTTAGGAGACATGAGCCCATAGTCCGACAAAAAATAGACGTGAGTCTAGCCAACAGTAGACATGAGCCATGAGTCTAGAGGCATGGATACATGATCCATGAGTCTACACACATAAGTTGTGAGTCTACAAACGTGAGCCTTAGTCTCTAAAAGGGAAGATGCCCAAAGCTTTATGGAAGGCCTCAAACTTTTTAGGCGATTGAAAAGATCTGCCACATTATCATGTGTATTGTAATAGATTAGGTTGATCTCTCTTGCATGGAGTCTCTCTCTGACATAGTGGTAATGCACTTCAATGTCCTAGCATAGTGGCAATGCACTTCAATAAGCTTAGTCCTGGCATGAAAGATAGGATTCTTTGCAACTACCAATACGTTTTGACCATCAATGAGAATAGGAGTAGGGGTGTCTAAAGGGACATACAAATCCTCCATCAGTCTTCTCAACCATACTCGTTCAATTGTCACAGTGAATGTTACTCTGTATCATCTTCACAGGATGCTGCCATAGTTGGTTATTCTTATGTTGGGGGTCATCCAACCGTCAGCCACCCAGCCTTGCCACCAGCTTCTTCGCCCAATATATCCATCTTCTTTCTTGTAACAACCTTGTAACTGGTAGAAGGGAAAAGGGAACTATCTAGAGGGAGATATACGGACAGTTGAGAGAGTAGAGAAAACAACTGAGAGTGTGATACGACATTGTAATTTGGGATAAGCCTCTGATCTAGTGATACAAATGATTTGTCTGTGCAGTTCTCCTTTTTCTATGCTGTGTAAGTCTATTTTATACCTTGTCTATGTCAGGCACTTTCTTGTTAATATATGTCTTCTCACCGAGATTTACACTCAGAGTCATTCCTATCTGGAAACAGGATCAGGAGTCACATCAGGGATCCTGACAGATACAGGAAGAACTGACCTCTGTGCTGGCATGATGAAATATCTTAGCCTAGGTAGATCGGTGGTGCAACGCATTAGCATTAGCTTATCTCATTGGTGGCATAGTTGCATTAGTCATGTCTCCTCTGAAGCCAACTAGGTGGTCCAAAACCATGTAAGTGCCGAGACATCGACACTTTTGGCGATCTTGTTGGGGAATGGTATACCAGGTAGGGGAGTAGAGAGATAGAGGCCAGTATAGGTTAAGTCCTGCATGGTCAGTAGAGTAAGATAGCCAAAAGAAGCTCAGAAAGAAAGCACACACTAACTAGTGTTAGGAATACTAACTAGAGAGTCATAAGAGCACAATGGAGCAAGCATGGAGAATGAAGGAAGCTCAAATAGGGCAATGCAGTGCCACCATAGACATGCTGAAGTTGTAGAACAAGAAGCACCATTGCACCATCCAATAAGATTAGCAGATGGGATTCCACAACACAGCTGGAAAGATTGATTCTGAAACAACTAAGGAATCAGGAAGAAGATCACCAAGAACCTGATGGGATTCCATAGCAGTTGGAAAGATTGATTCCAGAACCACTAAAGGAACAGGAGGAAGATCACCAAGAACTACCAAATAGGAGGCATGAAGCTTAGGAAGGGGAAGAAATGTTAGTTATGGGTGGACAGGATGTCCCACAAGTACCCAAAGTTCAAAGGCAAGAGTGAGGAGGATCTAGATGCCCACATCTTTGCCTTTGAAACCACGTTACAGGCAATAAGAGCTCCGTTGGGGCAAAAGATGAAGTATTTTGCTACAACATTGGGTGGCAAAGCCACCAGCTAGTACGCCTAGTACGGTCTGGAGCACTTTTAGACATCTGAAGAGCTAAAGAAGGCTTAGACTCAGGAAAGACAAGACCATAATGGAGGTGCTAGAAACCGCAAGCTGAATGCTTGCACTATATGACCCATTCCCATTGCCGTTCATTGATTCCTTGCTAGATGCAGTAGCGGGGCATGAAACATACTCTTTTTCTGGATGGATTTAGTGGGTACAATCAGGTGCAAATGGCCAAGGAAGATAAAAGAAAGACTACTTTTTTTGACAAAATGGGGGGCATTTTCCTCCAATGTGATGACATTCGGGCTGAAAAATGCTCCTGCTACATTCCAAAAAGGAAGGTTTAGGAAATATTCTATGAATATCTGACCACCTTCATGAGGGTGTTTGTGGATGACTTTAGCACGTTTGGGAAGAAAGAAGAACACATTACACACCTCACAATGTGCCTAGAAAAGTGTAGGAGGGCCAGACTGAGCCTAAATCCAGCCAAGTGTGCCTTCGCTATAACCAGTGGATCCCTCTTGGGGCATATAGTGTTTGTTGCAGAAGGGCTTACGTTGGATCCGGCCAAGGTCGCAGTCATTTTTGTGAAGCTGTAGCCACCCGAGAATGCCAAAGACCTTGCAAGATTCTTGGGGCTAATCAAGTATCATAGTAGATTCATGAGGTTCCTGGAAAACATGGCAGTTCCTTTATACAGTCTCATGGTGAAGGATGCAAAATATGTCTAGTCCATATCCTATTAAGAGGCATTCTGGAATCTCAAGAGGATACTGTCAGAGCAGCTCCCATCCTCCAGCAATCCAACTATGACTTGGCACTCCATGTGTTTGTATCAATGCCTCGTATGTAGCCATTGGTAGCGCTTTGATGTAGCAAGCATAAGAGGGATGGTATAGACCAGTCTACTATGCAAGCAAGAGGCTGTCTAGGCCGGCGAAAAAGAACTACTCAACCACATAGAAGGAGTCACTGGGAATGATCTCCTCCATTAAGAAGGGTATGTAAGATGTTTGAATTTCATGTAGATCATAAAGCTCTCATCATGTACCTAATAAACAAACCAGATCTAGTAGGAAAGTTGGCCAAATGCATGCTCTTGTTTTAAAGGAATTTGAGTTCAACACAAGGCACACCCTCGGGAACAAGCATGTAAGCAGACTTCTTGTCAAGACTGGAAACAAGAGAAGAACCAAAAGGGGTGGAAGACGATTTCCTAAATGCACAACTTTTCCTCACAGAAAGAGAGAGACCTAAGTGGTATGATGAAATGCTATAATTCTTGTCTAACTTGTCCTTTCCAGAGTACATAACCAGAGATCATAGAAAGAACCTGACCCTTCAGAGCAAGTCATTCATGGTGGTGGCTGGGCAGCTCTACAAGATGGGCATCGACCAGATGCTAAGAGAAGAGGCATTCCCGAGCACGAGCAATAGGCTATGCTAGAAGAAGTGCATGAAGGTATAAGCAAGGCATTTTTCTGGAGAGGTTACAGGATGGAAGGTGTTCTGGAGGCAATTCTATGATGGCCAACTACATTAAAAGATGCACACAAGTTTGCAAAATAGTGTGACATGTGCTGAAGGCTGGGGCAACCAAGTGATGCCGATAGAATGCCCCATAACCTATTCTTGCCACTCGAGCTATTCCAAAAGTGGGGTATAGACTTTGTCGACCCATTCAAACCAGCTGTCTGCTGAAAGGGTAGGAAACAAATACATCTTAGTGGCCACACTAATTATTACACAAAATGGGTAGAGGCCAAGGCCCTTAGAGGCTGCAAGGCATCATCCGTATAGCAAAGTTTCTTTATGAAACCATAATGATAAGATTCAGATGCCCTATAGAGATAGTCAATGACTAAGGGACTCACTTCATCAATGATGTAATCAAGAAACTGACAGAGCAGCACATGATAATACACAAGAAGTTGATAGTGTACTACCCACAAGCCAATGGGCAAGCAGTGTCCACCAATAAGATTCTGAAGGGAATCCTGATCAAGACAGTAAATGAGAACATGAACAACTAGGACACAAAGCTGCACTCAGCATTATGAGCATTCCAGATGGCTTATAAGAATGCAACATGACTTTACACCCTTCAGCATGGTGTATGGACTGAAAGCAGTAGTGCCCATGGAGTATCTAAGGATAGCAGAAAGGCTCTCTCCGGAAGAGTGAGAGGTACAAAGGATTGAAAAACTCCTGAAGCTGGATGAAAAGAGACTGCACAGTGCCTAGTGCCTAGACAACGGAGATTGTGCAAAGGAGAAGGAAGCTGCAAGTGGATAGGAACACAAAGTCTAAGATCTTTGAGGAAGGAGATGTTGTCCTACTATTCACATCAAGAATGGGACCCCACCTGAGAAAAGGCCCATATAGGATTGTTAGAAAGCTGAAGATAGGAACTTTTGAGCTAGCTAGTCTCGATGATGAACGACTCAGGAAGTTGGTAAATGCATATAGACTAAAGCCCTATTAGGAAAAGATGCCAGATGAAGGGAAAAGGTATCCAGATGAAGGGAAAAGGTATCCAGAAGGGAAATAGAATCATGTTCCATAGATGATTCAATAACCAGAATCCGGGTCCATCTAGGAGGGAAGTAGGACAGGATTCCAAAGAAATTAAAAATGGTAAAGAAAATAGTCCAAAATTAAATCCCATGTGTAAATTAAAATTAAAACAGAATCATGTTCCAAGGAAAAGGTAACCATAAGGGAAACAGAAGGGAAAAGGTAACCAGAAGGGAAACAGAATCATGTTTCCAGAGATGATTCAATAACCAGAATCCGGGTCCATCTAGGAGCAGGAAGTAGGACAAGATTCCAAAGAAATTAAAAATGGTAAAGAAAATAGTCCAAAATTAAATCCCATGTGTAAATATGATAATGATATGTATAGATACCGAGTAGCCAGTGGCAACAACAAGGCACAGGCAGGAAAGTTGAGGTTGCCGCTGCCACAAAAAGGGGTGCATGGACGTGAAAAGGAACTTATCATATCACCATTAACTATTCTCGGCCCACCAACCAATAGTAACCTTGTAAATAGTGCACACGGCATTGATGGTCGGATAATGAGCAAGATCAGGAGCAATCATGGAAAATGGTCGCCCTTGGGAAAAGTGTAGACAATGGCCGAATGCTTCTCCATCAAGAGCTTAATTTCCATATTGCCTTTTAAACATTCTTTGCGTGCTCTAGATTCCCTCTCTGCTAAACTCTGCTCCTTTCCTAGTTTTCTCACGCTCAACCCCTGCATACCCGAAAATAGGCAACATGGTGCTAGAATTTGAGCCTCTATCCCTCCACTGTCTACAAGGAGGTGGATAGGCATTCTGAATGGTTGGAGGAGAGGGTAGGATTAAAGGACTTTGTTGAGCTTACAACAAAACTACAAGGCCGTGGAGCAGCTAGAGTAGTTGCAGAAATCCAACATCATTACACTTCCATCGAGGGGAGAAAAGGGTGTTTAACCCCCTATACATGGCAGAGGTCTTTAGACTACTGACTTAAGGAGAAGGGGAGATCAAGCCAGCCAATGAAGAAGACCTGATCAAGGAGTTCGGCCCATTGGAAAGTGAGGCCAAAGAGTTTATAATTATAGGAACTCCAGATGAGGACAGGCAGAAGCGTATGCACTTTGTGGTGGAGATGATCAATCTCACCCACAAGCCATACTGCATGTCCAAGAAAGCCTTTGGATCGGTAAAGGCATTAGAGGCAAGGACAAAGGTGGCTTGGGCGAAGGTGCTTTACAATAACCTAAAAGACCAGATCGGGAAGGTCACGTGCCCAAACACCAAGACAAAGATCATCCCCTACCAAATAGCACTCTTTAAAGCACAACCAGAACCTGTAAAGGAGGAGGCAAGCATCAAAGAAGATGCAAGACGAACGGAGGAGATAGAGGCAAGATCCCAGCAAGAAAGGAGCTTCGGATAGACAATGTCCGAAAAGAAGAGGATTTTTGAGTTTGGGGGAAAGAAGAAGGGCAAGAAGGGGAAGTTAGTGGAAGAAAAGAGAAGAAAGAAGTTAAAAGAGGACTTCGCCGATATTGGCAAAAATGCTGTCTTCGCAACATCTTCTGCTTTAATTCTAACCTGATGATACCCTGATCTCACGTCTACTTTTGTAAAGTATCTCGATCCATAGAGTTGATCAAACAACTCATCCATGCATGGCATCGGATACTTGTTCTTAATCATGTATCTGATTAAGAGCCCTATAGTCTATGCACATCCGCATAGATCCGTCTTTCTTCTTTACCAAAAGAATAGGCGATGCCCACACGGACTTAAACTAGGCTGAATAAAGCCTTTGTTCAAATATTCCGTCAGTTGTTTTTCCACCTCCTGTGCCTCAGAGTGGCTTAATCTATAAGCATGTTTGCTTATAGGTTTTGATCTTGGCATAACTTCGATGCCATGGTCTACTTCTCTAGATGGTGGTAAGCCATCTGGCAAATCATCAGGAAAGACATCCTGAAATTCCTTAATAAATTCATTAAAGTATCTATGTACTTTTTCTTTAATCTCTCTTTCGCCTTGGATTTTTTCTTTTTTGAATGGTATGCCAAACAGGGTTTTCAAACAGTGGGTCTCATCCAAGGCTATTTTGTTTTCCCTGTTTGTCTACGCAAACATCATCTATAATTTCATCTACGGAAATAGAATTTAAAAGAGGGTAACAAGCATATACCTCTGCTATCTGGTCTCTATGCACAGCTCCATGGAGGAAATAAGTGGTGTGGCGGGGATAGTACGGTCGCCCTGCAGGGTAATGACTCTACCTCCATGCTCAAAACGTAGCTTATTATGTAGGTAACTCCGAGCTAAACTAGGGCCCAAGCCATATAGCCACTCCCTGTCTAGATATACGTCTGCTCTGGCTAAATGCATGACTTGAAAGTCAAGCGGAGCCTCGTAGTCCTGCATAGATAATGGGACCCCCAATACTACGGTATTCCATACCGTTTTGTCATACCCATTGGCTAGGCCAACAGTATACTCATGATCGCTCTGGGTCTCAGTCAACCCCAACTTCTTGACTAACGAGTAGTTCAAGAAGTTGTGGCTACCTCCATCATCAATAAAAACTGTGACTCTACGGCCACCTATGGTGCCATACATGCGCACCATGTCATGCGGACCTACAATAGGCTACCACATCGCTGGTGTCACCGAACAAGCGTGATGCTCATCACAATGACACACTGTCACCTCTATGAACTCTGCGGAACTGAGAGGGAGTCTCTACACTGTATGCAAGTGCCTAGAGGATTTACCATCTCTTTTAGGCTCGTTGCCGCTCGTGCTGGCTTTAAGTTTTGGGCAATTAGCCTTCATATGCCCATTAAAGCAGCGATTTTCCTTTCGCGCTTTAATATACTCCTCTCTTTTTTGGACTTCGCTATCTCTTTTCTTCCTGGATGGTCACGGTTTTTTAGACCAATGACCACCTTGTCCTCCCTGGTCCATCCTATCCCCCTGCTTATCACTGCGGAACCCTTTTCTTTTAAGGCCCGACCTCCTCTTCTCACTACCCTCGGCCCTGCTCGAACCACCATGTGCACTACGACGCTTGATGTCATCAAATATCTGCGCCGCATGATTAATTACCTCTGCTAAGTCTTCAGGCTGTAAGGGCTCTATGTACTCAAGGTAATCATCTTTGAGGCCTCTTTTAAAGCCTCGCAATGTTTGGAATGCATCGATCCCCTTTAGCTTGAGTACTATCTCCCTATAGTTTGAGATGTACTGAGTCAGGGATTTATTCTTCATCGAGCACTTGTCCCATAACTCCCAGCTTCTCTTCACCTCATTAACAGGCAAAAACTCTTTTCAAAACATCATTTCAAACTCCGTCCAAGTGGCAGGACGAGTTGTCAAACTCATCCACCACCACTTGTATGCTTTGCTAGGGTTAATGAGAGGCTAGACTCTACAGGAGGCTGCACCCGGCTAGGTTGCTGTCGCAGTACGTGCAAGTCTGACCACTTTGCTAGAAACATGTTGACCGAGTCCTTGTTTCTCTCCTCCTCGCCACCAAAACTAGGCGGCTTCAAGTCTTTCAGTAACGACAAAACTGTCTCTACAGACGGCCCCGCAGGCGCATCGGCCTGTACTCCTGCAACCATTGGCGAGGCTATGCTCACCCGTGCTGCAGGAGCTCGTCTATCATGAGGAGTCAGAGTACTAGTCGAGGCGGCTATAAGTGCATCTAACCGTGTGGAGATACTCTCGTCGACTTGCCGATTTGTGTCATGCTGTGAGCCTCTGCAAGCGTCGCTACTCCGGGATGCTCCGATTCGAGAGAAAGGTGCCTACAACTCATAAAAAAATTATTCCCCGTAGGAACCCGTGCCTGAACCACCCTGGATTATCCCTCCACTATCGGGATTATCTCTCCATTGCCGAGAGAGAGGTGTTCGTTGGATTTAAAAAAAATAAAAAAAAATAAAAATTTATTTTTGGCCTGACACGCGGTTCCCCCCACTGCAAGGAAAGGCAAACCCTGGCTGGCCGCCAGCGCCGACGTCGGCCTGCTGGCTGGCCGCCGTCGGTGCTGGCTTGGCTGGCCGGCCAGCGCTGGCCTGGCTAGCCGCCTGGGTTGCACTGGTCGTCTTACTCCAGGCTTGGAGATGACAAGGGAGACACCTCACCCCCTCCGCTGCCGTGACCTCCACTCCGGGCTTGGAGACGGGCGCGCCACAGTGTGTGCGAGCAACCGGTCCTGCACAGTGGCACCAAGCGTCCAAATTCCCAGCAGCAGCCCAAATCCCTCTGGCTGGTCGTCTTCCCCCCCACACACAGTGGGCTATTACACAGTCGACTAGATTCCCACACACAGTCGACAACACCAGACAGCCGCCCTTACAAGGTTCCCTCCACACAGTCGTCTCGACAGCACCAGACAGCCGCCCTTACACAGTCGACTTCTTCTCTTGCAGAGAATTAAACACAAATTGACAAACTCCAAAGCAAAAAAAAAAAAACACAGAAATTGCTTACCTGTAATGGAGAGCTTGAGTGTGTGCAAGGGAGAGAGAGAGAGAGAGAGAGAGAGAGAGAGAGAGAGAGAGAGAGAGAGAGAGAGAGAGAGAAAATACCTTCCTTCCAGCTATGGCCAACCTCTTCTTCTCCACGACTTCTTACTGTAGGACATTTGGGATAAGGTTATCTCCCCAAATTTGATTGAGAGCCAATCATTAAACGCCTGGGCCCGCTTCGCACGCCACTCGTCGCGATCCTGATGCCAAGCTCTGATACCAATGTTAGATCACCGTAGCACCACTACGGGTGCTACCACAGGAGGGGACGGCCTCTGGCTCACCACCCAGCCACACAGGAAGAATGAGGATTGCCCCTCATCCCCCAGGATATATATGTGTGCTATATATGTGTGGCCTGTCGTCCACGCTAGCCTGGCTGCCCATGACTTCGCATGGGCATCCTCTCCCACTGAACCCCGGATGGCCACATCCTCGGCGCTCCGGTCGAGGCGTTGATGCTAAAGCCCCGTCTAGCCATCCGGTCTACCGTCGGGGTCACAGGCGTTACAACCTATGTGACAGTTGATGAACAACCCCCAATATTTGTGATGCTTGGTTCAGAAGGCAAGGTATGTCATCCCAGATTCCCGAATCCGCGGTTATCTAGTTCGCTGCCGATATTACTAAAAACTATGATGCTTATGTTACTAACGTAAGATTCTAAACTAGTAATGTCAGTCAGTCCAAGCGGAAAACCCAATTTTTCATTTAGCATTGGCTCCATATCGAAGTTGGAAACTCCCTATGCCCTGCCATAAATGCTTAGAGTCCATATTATGGTGATGTAGACTCTGAAAGGCATTATACGAGATAAAATAGGTCCCTTAAGCTTGGTACAAGTGAATTGATACATATTTCATGAGTATTGATCTTGCTAAAATCCTATCAAATGTAAATCTTTGAGTAGGGCAAGTACAGGATCATAGTCCTTTATGTGGATGACCCTCATATGATACATATTTTGTGGAGTATTGGTCTTTCTAAAAGCCTGTCTCATAATGTAAATCTTTGAGTAGGGCAAGTATAGGATCATAGTCCTTTATGTGGATGATGGGAAACCATGAGGAGAAGATCTAGCATACTAAGGAGATACTAAGCTCAAAGTTTGAAATGACACACCTTGGAAATTCATACTATTGGAAAGCCCTTGAAAAGTAGATTCTAAATCAACCACCTCCAATAAATTTGGAGTCAATACGCTCAAGTTATGCCTTACCCACTAAAAGGTACAATCTATCTTTTAGTGGGTAAGGCATAACTTGAGCGTATCGACTCCAAATTTATCGGAGGTGGTTGATTTAGAATCTACTTTTCAAGGGCTTTCCAACAGTATGTCACAAGTTAGGGTTCCACATATGAGTGACATGCTGACAAATCAGGCACAAAAGGTTGATCTACCTTTTCATTCCCTTTGCATGATACATGTGTACCTACATCTATCCTCAACCTACTTGACCATGGGCTAACATTGGATCCACTGCTAGAGGACTCTCTATGTCTACTAAGCACCTGTGATTACACTTCTTACATCTGCATCTTATGTTGCCTTCACTGTTGGTGCATACCACCTACTCATCTCGTCAAAGACAACATCTCTTCTTACTCGCATCTCACGAGTGGTAGGGTTATAACATCTATAACCTTTCCATAGCATAACCAATAAAGATGCATTTCTTTGCGTTTGGATCCAACTTTGTTCTCACTCCATCAGGAACATGCACATATAAAATACACCCAAACACTTTCATGTAGTAGGACACATCTGGTCTTATGCCTGTAAACTTCTGTTTAGGCGTCATACTATGAACTGCAGTGGGTGTCCTGTTCATAATGTACACAATAGTTGCTACTACTTCTGCTAAAAAATAATGTGGCATATTCTTTTCAGCCCATAAAGGCACATGCCACTTCTGTAATGTGCTTGTTTTTTCATTTTGCAACACCATTCTGTTACGGAGTGTACCTGCATGTAAACTCTTGATTTCCTGCTTCCTCGAAAAATCATTGAACTCATTGGAAAAATATTCTCCCCCACCATCTGATCTCATGCATTTATTTGTATGCCTTTTTCCTTCTCGACCAAGGCTTTAAATCTCTGAAAGTGAGCAAACACCTCACTTTTCTCCTTCATGAAGTAAACCCACACTTTCCTAGTGTGGTCATCAATGAATGTAACATATACCTGCAACCTGAAATTGTTGCAAGCTTGGTCGGTCTCCATATATCTGAATGTATGACATCTAATGGCCTTGCACTAACATGCTTTTTATGTTGAAAAGCATGTTTGGTCTACTTACCAAGCTGGCATGCTTCACATACTTTGTGCATACCATCAACCTTAAACATTGGCAAACCTGCATCAATATTTTGGGCTTGCATAGACTTCAGTCTCACTGTACATTCACATCACCAATGCGCTTGTGCCATATGTCAATATCTGCAATGACATCTGTTTGCATGGCTGCCTTTACTTCAAGCAGGTTCACATCCAAAGTCAAATCCTAATATTTCTGTTACCCTTTGCAACCAAGTGACACTGATTTTTGAAGTCTTCCACAAAAACATCCTTGAGGATTAAACCATCTGTCTAACAAAAACCAGGTTCTTTGTAATATTTGGAACATGTACATTTGACAAATACTTCATTTTGCCATCCTATATAAATAATGGCACTTTACCCACATGCATAATGGGATGCGCAATATCATCACATGTTTCTACATAACTTAGTTTTTTCATTTTTTGCATGTCTCTAAACCACTCAACATGACTGGTCATATGGTTAGAGGCACCAAAATCCACATACCATGTATCTTGAGATCTTGACAAATCTCTTGTTATGGAACTGAGCATGTGCTGCATCACAAACAGCTGCTCACTTATGTCATCACCTCCTTGTTTTCTAGATGATGCATAGTTACCTTGCTATAACTTTCCACTTTTAGTGTCATCCTGCTTTTTATAGCTGTCCTTTGCCATGTGCCTTGGTTTGCCACAATAATAGCACTCTATGCTGCATTTTGATTTCTTTACCAACAACCTCTGCCTCTTTGGCTCCCCCTGCCTTTATACTGGCTTCTTCCACCTATGTATGATTGTTATTGTGAACCATTGGACTATTGTCCAAAATTTTGATTTCTTTGTGGGCCACCACCTTAGCCTCGACCACGATCTCTACCTCTGCCTCTACCTAAATTGGAGTAGAAGGCCTATTCTGATGTGTTCTTGCTTTGTGAAGAAGATCCTCACCTAAAGACCTTTCTTCTATGATCAATAGACACAAAGTCCTGAAAGTTAGGAATATTCTCCCTGAGACTACAATGGTGGAGGTCTTGAATGGCTTGTACTCTTTGCCAAGCCCATTCAAGCAGACACCTACCAAGTCATCACCTTCCATCGATACATTGATAGACCCAAGGGATTCAACAATGCCCTTGATCTTCAAAGCATACTCATTGATAGACATGCTTTCCTTTTCCACAGTATGCAGCTCTTGTTTTAGTTGCATGCTTTCCTTTTCCACAGTATGCAGCTCTTGTTTTAGCTGCAATTTTCTTGCCTAGGTTCTGCCATGCAACTGCTGGAGTGTTGGCATCCTGTATGTGTCCTATCATCATGTCTGTGGTGACACTAATTAAAATATAATACATGAATTTCCTTGCTCCCTGGTTCCAATCCTTGAATGCGTTTATGTTTGCTGGAGTGGCATTCTCTTTAAACAACTCAAGAGGCTCCTCATTGTCTCCTTCGACATAATCCTAAAATCCTTTACCCCCATAAGGAAATTGGTCATTCTAAACTTCTAGGCATGGAAGTTGTTCTTGTCCAGCTTCTCACTGACAATCTGATTGATTCCATCACCAGACGTTTTCCTGCAACAACAATAAAAAAACTACAACATACAATTTCTGTATGCAACGTGTAACACAGCAATATCTTCTCTGACTACTGCAACGGTACTTCAGCACAACCAGTAGGTCACCAGATCTGACCAAAGTACATGTACATACAGCCAATACCAACAATACATGTGCAAACACTGTATGCACTCCCAAAATGCACTGCTACACTGTAATAACCAGATTTCGACCAGAGAGTTCTTAACTAGAACTTCTCGAAACTGTCGAATACCTTGTAGGATAGAACAAAGACTAAGACGCACCCAAAATGCGATTCTGGCTGCAAATTTCAGTACTAAGTAATATGTACCACAAAGGCACCTCCAAGCCTACAAAGACAACTTCTCAATCGGAGACGTACGTAAACCAAGAAGGGAAATAGATGATGATGCTCTTACCCGTGTACCACTTCCTTGCTTGCTTGTTCTTGCCTCTTGCTTGCCTCCTTAGCTCTCACGAACATGAGCTCTTATACCATAAAGAGAATGTGGGGAGAGAGAGAGCTTGAAGTCCCTTGCAAAGCAAATAGACACACACACACACACAAGAGAGTGCAAGACACAAGAGAGAGATAGATGGCTGAATTTTCTTCTATTTTCTTCTCTTCTCTAGAACCATATAAATAAAAGACAAGAGTATATACATAAAGGGAAAGTACTCTCCTACAAAACAATATACAAAGTAGTCGGTCTATAGTGTGAACTTGACTATATGAGCTAGCGCTATAACTATGCCATAACTCTAGTACTCCAAAGTGGTTGTCACACAGTCTGTTATCCACTAGCGGCATATCAATCATAATCACACCAATCGTTGCCAGTGACATAAGTGCGAAAGCTATCACCCAAGCTAGTCATCAATGTCTGCCCCATAGCACTAGTTGAGCTCGATATATCAAGAAATTCTCCTTTGTACAAGTTGACAAGACATGATCTATTTCACACAAAAGATATTTTTTATTACAATAGGGTAAAATTTCACTACAAATTTAATACATGAAATGAATATATCGAAAGATAATCTCTCTTTATACAAACTTAATACATGAAATGAATATATCAAAAGGTAATATCTCTAGATACAAATAATCCAAATATACAAACTCGTATAAAATAAATATTAATTTAAATATCTTAGAACTAATATCAGTTGAATATATATTGATTTTGTTTAAGATTCAAACCAAGATAAACATGTAATATCATTTAACTTGTGGCATGGAGTTTTAAATTATGACAAGAGTTTGGGACATAAGTCCAAACCTCCCGCAATGATATATTTCCATGAAGGGGGAGATTTGGGTCCAACTCTCCTCCCTCATCAATGGTATATTTCCATAAAGGGGGGAGATTTGGACTTAAGTCTAAATCTAGTTATCGATGATGAGAGGTTTGGACTCAAGTCCAAATCTCTCTCAGTGATGTATTTTCATAAACATAATATGTTAAAATAGATATGGATTATTTGACACTTAACATCACTTGAGTTATATAACAAGATAACAATGCAATGTTTCACCTAAGAAAAGACAATACTATAGAAACAAATATATTGTCATCTATATTTCAATATATTTAAATTTGTAAAGCATCGTAACCTTCATTTAAAAATAATATCTTACCAAAAAAATATCAAACTAAATTTCTTTTACTTTTTCTCTAGGGACGACTTGAGTCCAGCCAAATCTCTAGGTATGAAGGTTCGAACATGAGTCTAATTCTTTGTGGATGATATATTTTACTACACGTACTTTATTGAAATAAATATGGGCTATTTGACACTTTTATATACTAAATTTATATAATAACAGAGATACAATATTGAGAATAGACAACACTTTAAACACATATATTATCAGCTATATTATGACTTAAAGCATTACACAAAAAATTTGTTTAAAAACGAACATCTACACAAAACATGTTTTCTCTAGGGATGGTTCAAACAACCAATTCAATGTCCTCCTTTCCTAAAACCTTGTCAAATATTGGTCTCTAGGTGGGCCTCTAATTTATGCTTAGATGTCTCTGTGTGTGTAAGTGATAGATGCACCTTATTTCTCACCACTCAATTAGATTTGCATCACTTACCTTATCAAGTGTCTCTTTTTGAGTGATCTTTGCCCAAGCACTAATGTCTGGTATATTTTTTGCATAGTGCCAATGTCACGTAGGCTATAAGGGGCAATCCTCATTCTTCCTCTATGGCTGGGTGGTGAGCCAGAGGCCGTCCCCTCCTGTGGTAATGCCCGTAGCGGCGTTACGGGTATCAGAGCGTGGTTCGAGGGAATCGCGAGAGTCCGCGCGTGAACAGGGGACCGCCGGAGCCCACTCGATGGTTTTCGACCATTCGTCTCCTTATCCTTATCTCGAATGGAGGGTGTGGAGGGAGGCAGCCATGGAAGAATGGAGGGGAAGAACTCTCTCTCTCTCTCTCTCTCTCTCTCCCCGTCACACACAGCAAGCAATGGAGGTAAGCAATTTTTGTAAGCGATTGAATTTTTCTGAATTGAATATCTGCGTTGAAATTCGTTTCCTAAACTGTGTGCGGGGGAGGTGGAAGGGGCGAAAAGCAGCCCCACTGTCTGTGCAAGAAGTTGTTGACGCCTTGAAGGGGCTGACTGGGGAACCCGCCTTGAAGGGGCGAAGAGCAGCCCCCAGCGAACATCGAAGAGCAGCCCCAGCGCAGACCAGCCCACAATGCTGCTGAAAGCAAAAACCAGCACCGACTTCATGAGCGTCATTTTTCGTGGAAGTTGGGAGCGAGGACGAGTGGAAGGCGGCGAAGCTGTTCATGGCCAAGGGACCCTCGGCTACTCTGCAGTATCTTAAAGAGGATCCCAAGGCCATTCTGTACGCGCTCAATGCCCAGGCCATGGATGGCCCCTTCTCACACCAGGCAACGCCCGCCGCCTCCAGCACGCTCATGGACCCGGCCCTCGCCAGGAAGCAGGAAAGAGGAAGCCTGAGGCTCCACACGTGTCTCAGCCATGGCTCCCTCACCCGTGAAAAAAGGAAGCTCCGAAGTGTAGTCGTCGTCTGTGGTGGTCGTCGTCTGAGTACAGCGAAGACTTGCTGGCGTTGATAGGCGGGTAGATGGCGGGCGGGCGGAATGGAACGCCCTGCTGAGGCCCAGCCCGGCGGCCAGCCAAGCCAGCCAGGCGCGGCGGCGACCAGCCAGGCGGCGGCCAGCCAGGCCAGCTACCCAGCCAGCGCGGCGGCCAGCCCAGCGGCCACCAACGAGCCGACCAGCGCACGAGCAAAATATATATATATATATATATATATATATAATAATTATTTATTTTTTTAAATTAAAAATGAAACGGGCGGCCAGCCTAGCAGGCGGCAAACCAGTGGTGGCGGCGGCCAGACTCGGCCCTAAGGACACTCCCCACGGGCGGGCGGCCACGTCCGAATCGGCGAAGGCCGGCCCGGTCCGTTATTATTTTATTTTATTTCATTTTTTTGAAAAAAAAAATAAAACAAAACAAAACAAAACAACGGCACACCCCATGAAACAAATCCACACGACCGTCGTGTCGTATGGTCGTAGTGCCTGTTTTCCACGAAAGAGACCCACCGCACACGGCCGTAGTGCCGCGTGCTAAGAGAGAGACAAATCCCACGGCCGTAGTGCCGAGTGAGCCGTTCTATGGCCGTTGTGCCTAGTGAACACGTCTATGGCCGTAGTGCCGCGAGAATAACACGTGGTAATCACACATTTGGTTCAGAGAAACTAAATTTAAGCTAAGCATACACTTAGTATTGACCATAAAAGTCACGTAGTTTGGCTATAGTGTAAATGTGAAACTGCGGTGTGTTTTACTTGGGCTAAGAAGACCGGCAATGGCGTCAGTTGTGCCCAAATTAGATGGAGTGCTTATTCACGGAAATCAAGGTAAGCCTAATTGAGCCGTAGTGCTCATAACCCTTCACAATCTTTTAACAGATGCTCGAAGATTGTGATAAACTTTGGCAAATGAGAACCATGTACAAGCGTAGTCTTGATGTGGTTATGCCTTGTGTCCAAACAAGTTGCTTACTGTTTGTAGCAACAAGAGAGCCTTGGCACGTCAAGCTGGCCCTTGTTGGTAGTAACAAAATAGTGTCACTACTTGGGCCTAGAGAGTGGTGACTAGTTTGATTTAATCACGTAGATTGCCTTGTCAAAGTAACCCCTAAGGTGTGTATTACTTGGGATAACGGGGCTAGCAGTGCTGCTAGCAGTACTCAAGTTGGTTTATCTAAGAGTACTAATCTGAAGGATTAGCGTACGCCTAGATAATAATAGCAGATTTAGGATTGATTTGTAGAAATCAAAGGTAAATCTGAAAGGGTATAGTCTTGAGATGTAATGCTCAATGCCCTTATACAAGTTGATCGAAGAGAACTGTTCTTAAACTTACTAGCATGGTTTTCTCTTCTTTTTATTGCCATGCGTCGACATCCCACTGCTCGAGAGTTTGTGGTGATCTTTCGAGGTGGGAAAGAGCCTTTTGATATATCACATCAATTGGTTTGGTGGTAATTTGATGGTATGGGACATCAAATTCTCACGGAATCGATTGTAGCCTTGGTGGAATGGGACGCCAAGGCTTGTGCATGTAACTTGACTCTTTGGCAGGTCTGTATGTACACTTGTCTGTAGTGATAAAGTGTGCAAGATAAAATTTGAACTTTGACAATTACAAATATAGCCATGAGTTGGGATAAAACCCAGTTACAGAGTTCGGAGAAGCTCTAGGTAGCAAGACCATGATGGTGTACTAGTGCTAACAGAGTGATTTAGTTCCGGAGTGATCTAAATCTAGAGGTTAGCAATAAGACTAGTTTGATTGGACAGTTTCATGCATGGGGGACGCCCTATAGCATTTTGCAAGTGTAGTCTTGCCTATGTTCAACATAAGTGTGCGATTGTGAGCACATTTTAGTTGCTACCATATGAATTTAGGAAATATATTACTTTCCTACATAAGCAATTGTAATATTGCATGACAGGCTATTTTGCTTACAAGTTCATGTGCGTGTAAACCCTATAAGTCGTATGACCCCTGGGAAATGAGTGGAGCATTTCTAGGATTTAATAAGGTTTTACATGGCAATAGTGAGTAGTATCTCACTCCAGATGAGCTTGGTTGTTGTTAGTATCGGATCCGACATATGTAGTGTACATAAACTCGGGCTGAGTTAGGATAGAAGGCTAAGCCGGAGAGCTTAGTGGTAAATCCTACTGTATCTGGTGAGTTTTGACTTAACCGGAGTGTTAAGAAGTAAACTCAAAGTCTGGGGCTGAACCGGAGTGTTCAGAGGGAGACATATCTTTTGTTAAATCGGAGAATTTAGCAAAAGATGAGCTTGGGGTGAACCATGGTACCCAGGAAAAAAGCTCTTCACACTAAAATGGTGCACAATAATTTTAGGGTGAAAAAAATCCATCGCAGGAATGTTTTACAACTTTCCATAGATGATAGATGAAGACCATGTACTTTACGGAGTTAAAGTACATAGGTGGTGACTTCGGCGCCACATTTTTTGTAGGAAGTCACCAGTGGTGTTGTTAGGTCAGCCGAGACTCCACAAGACCTATGCACTAGTTTTTAAGTTGACCTCTATGATAAGGACGTCCAAAAATTTGTGTTGTAATACCAGATATTGTACTGCAATGTGCAATGGAGGGGTCAATTTGTGTAGTCACTTCTTAGCAGCAAGTGACTTAATCATCTTGTTAGATGGTTGTATATGGTACTCCCACTCGGGGGAGGTACGCCATGGGTACGGAGTTACTCACAGACTAGTATGGAGCTACTAGTGTGACGATAGTGGGTACGTAGTTACTCACTACTAATACATAGCTGCTTATTAAATTAAGATCCTCGAGTGAAAGATACTCTAGATCCACATTTTAAATTACCGAACCACAATCCATGAGTATGGAGGTACTCATAAATATGTTGACGTTGCTCAAATCGAGGGACCGATTTGTTCGATGGTATGGAATAAGCAAGGAGAGTGGAGTAACTTAAAAGTTACACATCACTAGTCCTAGTGAGTTGTCAAGGTCATCCGTAGTTTGATGATCCCCTCTACCTATCAGATAACATTCAATTTTGCAAGCCCTGGCATTTAATCCGTAGTGATTATGAGTTTGGTGTGACATATGGTTATGAAGTTCTTGCAAGAGTACTCGTTTATTTGCTTGTCATTGGTTATAGCTTGGTAGAGATTGCCACCTATGTGATGGGTAGGTAGCTTTGCCGCTATAATGAGGAGGCAGCAAATAATGTTCTCATAGTTATACTTCATACCAACACCAAACAGGGATAGGATGAAATTCCTAAATTCATCATCACGAAGTACTATGATGTTTGCATTTATATTGAATGTATGATGTAATGAGACATTGGGCTTGTGTAATTACCATCAATTATCGAGCAACCTATGGCTTCGCAGCAAGCTCAGTCATTATCTGTGGATTGATAATGTGGTTATTAGTAGTTTGGAATTTTTTTTGATAGATGGTACAACCCACCCATATAATTCATAAGTGTGTAACCACTTATGAAGGGTAATAATATGCAACAATGAAACACTTTGTTACAAGTGTGAAACCACTGATCTGTGTTGCAAAGCAGTTTATCAATAGTACCACCATATGTGCGTAGACACCAGATGTTTAAAAGTTTCTTGGAAGGACTCAAGAATATAACATATGATACTAAACACGGTCTAGATTTGTTCTTGGGCCTATGACACTAGTGTGTAGTCCGCTTGAGAGTAGAGTTTTTGAGGACAAAAACCTTTCTTGAGGGAAAGGAGAAATATCTTCAAATATCACATAAACTGGAATAGTTGTGTGAGTCCAGACAATACTTGAAAAGATGTGTCTGGTAATAGCAACAAAGAGTTGTAAGTGATTGGATGTAACTCCAGACACCCGTAGTGGTGCAACAATCTTTATCAAACATCTCCACATACTATATGATCTGCCCGCAGATATAGTATGGCGTAAGAGAGAGGAAGTTTGATTGTTATATTAAAAAATTTTCAAAACTTACATTTGCTCTGAGTTAGAGTGGAGTTTAACCATCCGTAGATTGATGGTAGTTAGAAACTCAACAAGATTCTAGAGCATATGCTTGTGCAAAGATGTTACTCTAAGTGAGAAGTATCTCTCAACTTTGAAACTAATCCTTGTGATGCATGATTAGATTGGCTCTAGTTTATTTCTCCTATGGCCGTAGAGCTTTCCAAGGAGAAGTTTTAACAAGCTGGTAATGCAACATGGTAGCGTAGTCTACAAATATCTAGTAGCATAGTCTGAGAACTTGCGCTACTAGAGTGCTCTCCAGTACATTAGTTTCTGTGCTAATGAAATGATGCAAAATCAAGGCATGAAATTTGCCTTAAGGTTTTAGTTGAAATACCAAAATCATGGCTTGTGTGAGCATGATCATGGCTTCTGTAAGCATGATCCTGTCTTTACAGAGGTCTGGCGCGCTGTACGTGTATGCACTTTGCCACAGCCTCGCCCACCTTCTTCGCCGGCACGTAATGCTAGTTCGGAGAGACTGGCCGTAGGTGCGGCGGGTAGCGAGGCGAGAGTTAGTCCAGAGAGGCTAGCCGAGCCTTCGGGGTACAGTTTTGATAGTCCAAGTGCGGGTCATCCTGGGATTCAGAAGACCTATGCACTAGTTAAAAGACAGTTTTATTGGCCTAGTTTGTTTAAGAACGTCCAGACTTATGTGTTGAAATGCAATAAGTGCCAGGTCAATAAACATGAACGTCTTAAGGTGGAAGGACTACTCCATCCGCTAAAGATTCCTCAAGGGAAATGGGAAAGCATTTCCATAAATTTCATTACCGGTTTACCCAAGACGAGTCGAGGGAATGACTCGGTGTGGGTAGTAGTGGAAAACTAAACTGGCAAAGTTTATCGCCACAAAGAAAACTGTAAAAACGCCAGAGTTGGCAAAACTCTTTATTGAACATCTCTACAAGCTATATGGCCTGCCCGTAGATATAGTGTGTCGGATAGAGATAGAAAGTTCAACAGTCATTTTTGGAGGGAAGTCTTCAAAAAGTTGGATACTACTCTGAGTATGAGTATGGTAGATCATCCGGAGTCTGATGGTCAAACTGAAAAGTTAACCAAATACTCGAGGATATGTTGCGTTCTTATGTTAGTAAGAAGCAATCTAATTGGGAAGAGTACTTGCCCTTATTGGAGTTTGCCTATAACAGCTCCAAACACTCAACAACGACTGGATTTACACCATTCATGTTAATGTATGGATTCCAGCCGAGATCTCCGATGGCTGTAGGCCTAGAAAAGGAGAAGATTCAATCTGTCAAGGATTTCCTTGAAGATATGAATGATATGCTCAGAGCTGCACGCGAGAGCATTCGTAGCGAAGAGAATCGCGCTAAAACATTTGCCGATAAAGGACGCAGACAAGTGACCTTTGCAGAAGGTGACTTTGTATTTTTAAAGGTTCCTGCGCAGTCAGCAACCATGAAAACGGGAAAGTGTGATAAACTTTCTCCTAGATATTGCGGTCCTTTTAAAATCCTTAAGAAGATTGGGGACGTAGCATATAAACTTGAGTACCGGAGAGTTCTCAAGTCCATCCTGTCTTCCATGTCAGTAAACTGAAGAAATCAGTTCACCCCCACGGGTTAGAGAACGAAGTTTCTCCGGAGATTTGGTGGACTTGATAGAGCCACCAAAGATACCACATGAATCTGAAAAGATTCTATAGTATCGTGAGACAGACAAATCCGACATAAAGTGTACCAGGAGGTACTTGTTAAATGGACAGATAGGGATGAGGAGGTGTCAACCTGGGAACGCCGTAGTGCAATTTCCATAAGGTTTCCCCAGTTTGTTTTCGAGGACGAAAACTCTTCTTAAGGGGGGGTAATGTCACGTAGGCTGTAACGCCGCCTGTGACCGACGGCAGACCGGATGGCTATATCCGGGGTTCAGTGGGAGAGGACGCCCATGCGGAGTCATGGGCGGCCAGGCTAGTGTGGACGGCAGGCCACACACTATATAGCCTGGGGGATGAGGGGCAATCCTCATTCTTCCTCTATGGCTGGGTGGTGAGCCAAAGGCCGTCCCCTCCTGTGGTAATGCCCGTAGCGGCGTTACGGGAATGTAACAGCCAATGCAAGGATTCCACTACCTTCTTCTCTTGCACACTTAAAACCATTTGTGGTTGCTCTATAGGCCAATTTTGCTACAATTCTAGATGCAAACACGTTAAAGACGTATTTGTCTTCTCTACAGAACTCTATAGCCAATTTTTATACCATTCCATACGCAATCGCATTCAATATGTATTTGGCGTGTATATAGAGCTCTTGTATGGTTTATTTGATAAGTTTTTCTTTCTTTTTAAATACCAACCTTGTAGTAGCAACTTCTTCACCCATATCCTTGTCATTGTTATCAACATCATTCTCCTTATCATCTTAAAACATAACATGAGTGTTGTCTAGTATTACTCGCTTTGCTACTCTTTCATAGTAGTGTCTCATGTTATTAAACTCTTTTGTCTTTAGTGACTAACGCTTCCACCAAGTGACTAGAGATGGAACCACATAAAATTGTCCATTTCATCCTTGAAGTCAACATTGCCTATCTCCATATAAAAGTGTCCATTTCATCCTTGAAGTCAACACTACCCACCAAGTGACAAGATGGATTCCAATTATAAAGGTGTACATTTCATCCTTGAAGGTCAGCACTGCCTATCTCTGTCATATACTTGCCAGCCACATTGTCTAAAGAATTCTCCAAAGAGTACATATGTTTTCTTAAAACAAAGGCCATGAGTATAAACTACACAGGATCAGAGATAATGGACATTAGACTCTTTAAAAGTTGTTCAAACTTCTGAGAATCCCAAGTAATGTTTTGAGTGCCATGTACTGCATCCACTACCATAATGCCAACCGCCATGGAATCATGATATAGACATTACGAATAAATTCAATGCCTTTCATGGGATCATGATAAACATTACGAATAAATTCAATGTCTTTCATGCTAGGTCCCACTAGATAGATGCACCATGGAAAATTTCTAGAACATTGGCTTTTACCTTCCTTTTGTCCCATTATCCAACATATGGTCATGCCTCTTTTTCTTGTGCAAGTTCTTTCTTTATCCAAACCTTACAACATCCAACAATATTTTTATATAATTTTGGTGTGATGTTCTAATACTGCTCACACTATTTACAGGATCTTTGAATTCCATCATTTGAATTTGATTTGATAAATGGCATGAGCTCATCTTGCAATTATGTGTCTTCCTTCATTTGCTTAGTTCTATCTGCCATGTTGAGGTTATCAATGTCTGCTTTGTTCTTCACTAGTAAAGTCTTTCTGCCCTCTAGATCACATTAATTTACTAGTAAAGTTCTTTTGCCCTCTTTTTGCCCTCTAGATCACATTAATTTACTCCTCGTCCCACCCTTGTAAGCATCAAAACATTATAACAATTTCCTCCTCCCACCCTTCATTTAAGTACCACTTGAACAGTTTTGTGTTGGCAGGGGGTTTTGGTGATGTAGGCCTTTTTTAGGTGATCTAGTTTTTGAACACATCATCAGAAGAAGTGATCATTTTGTAGCAAAAGGCTCACCAAAATCCACCTTTCTCGTCTCCAAAAATCTTTGTTATAAAAAACCATGCATCTATCATAAATATTAGTTGTTTATTACAAATGCTTTTTATGAATGATGCATCTATATAAATATGAATTGTTTACTAATGACGTATGTTATTTCCTTGTCCAATTCTCTAAGCATTGATGGAATGAGTCTAAATATTCCTCCTTACATTGAGATGCGAACTTAAAATCTCCCTTGATCCTTGAGTTCAACTCCTTCAATAGCTATAGATTTAGACTCAAGACCAAATCTCTAGGCATTGATGGAGACTTGACTTAAAGATCAAATCTCCCTCCCTGCATAGAGATTTGGACCCCAAATCTCACTCAATGCCTAGAGATTCTACGTTCAAGTCTAAACTCACTTCCAAATCTCCAAGCATCAACAATACAGTTGAAGGCTGAATTTCCCCCTCCATGGTATCAAGGAAGAGTATCATGTACAAGAGATTTGGAATCAAGACTAAATCCATAGGCATTGATGGGATATTTGAACTTGAGAAACCTCCCTCATTGTGTATAAAGTTGTACTTTAGTTGATAGAAATCTATACTTGATTCTAAATCCCTCAAGAGTTAATACTATAGTCATAGTCTCCAGGCATTACGAGAGATTTCCACTCAAGTACAAATCTTTAAGCATTGAGAAAGGGTTGGACTTGACTCCAAATATGACTCAATCCTTCCAAGAGTTGGAGTCAAGGCATAATCTCTAGGCATTATGAGAGATTAAGGCTAAAGTCCAAAACTCTATGCATCGACGGAGAAGGGACTTAAGTCCAAATCTCCCTCAATGCCTAGATATTTGGACTTAAGACCCAATGCCTAGAGATTGAGTCTAAATCTCTATCCTATTAAAGGATATTCAAACCACAACTCCCAATCTCTATATTGATTATTGCAATAGATAAGATAAAGTAATGGATATGCATCCCATTCTACTCATTGTTGACTTTTCTTTATAAAAGGCCTTGTTGTGCTCTTGGTGGTCGATCAATAGCTATCCATCAATCCCTAACCTATTTTATAACATCTATGTATGGTGATTGTCTCATAATATTTTGTGATTCTAAGTTTGCCATCTTTAATATTTTCACACATTCCTTGGGGTGACAATTTCCCTGAATCCTAGCAGTTCTAGTCATGTAGTAACTTCTTCTTTACTCCAGTGATGGATCTAGGTTACTGGTGAACACCTCGAAACATAGATAAAGTGTTGCCGAAAACTATCTAATGTTGATATGTGTCTAGCTTATCCTTAACTTGAGGCCATGTTTTTATAATTGACTTTATGAAATGGCATTAGATCTACATAAGAAGATGGTGATCGAAAGTTGATGCAAAAATCTAAAGCTAGCTTCTTAACGCGTTTTATGTTTAACTTTCTACACATATTTTGTGGGAGATCTTAAAAGTTACGCTCATGAAAAAAAAAAACATACTCCACCAAGCTTGATCGACATTGCTCTTAGAAGATTATTTATTCTTTGTATGTTTAAAGTAAATATATACTTGAATTGTGCTCCAAATCCGAAAAATCATTTTTTTTCATAGTCCATCAAGCCTGATCTCCTTTGGCAATGCTTTTAAAAGGTAGTTTATTCTTTGTGTGTTTAAAGTTAATAGAGACATCACGATATTAAAAACTATAATTGGCACCGATGTGTTTGTCCTAGATCCTCCTTCAGCACCACCTCCTTTAGCACCAAAAGGTGTCCCTTGACCTCTTGTCCATGGTTACATGCTAGATCTAGGCATTGATGGAGATTTGGAATCTCTCAATATTGAGGGGATATAAATCTCTAAGCCTTGAGGGAGATTCGTACTTGAGTCCATATCTCTAGGCTTGAGGGGATATTTTAACTTGAGTCCAAATCTCTAGGCATTGAGGGGAGATTTGGAGTTGAGTTTAAATCTCTAAGCATCGTGCAGAGATTTGGACTTAAGTCCAAATCTCTGGCATTGGGTGGAGTTTTGGACTCGAGTCCAAATCTATAGGCATTGAGTGTAATCCCTCAAATTTGGCCTCCAAATCTTCCCTCAATGCCTAAAGATTACCCTCAAATGTGGTGTTTTTAAATTTGACATTTAGTGAAATTTTCAATGCTAGATCTTGGCATTGATGGAGATTTAGAATCTCTCAATATTGCAGGGAGATTTAAACTCAAGTCTAAATCTCTAAGCCTCGAGGAGGGGAGATTTGGACTTGAGTCCAAATCTATAGGCATGGAGTCCAAATCCATCAAATTTGGACTCCAAATCTTCCCTCAATACCTAAAGATTTCCCCAAAGTTCGAATTTTAACTTTCTTACCCAAATTTTAAAATTTTGTCTTTCTCCAAAATTTTAAAATTTTGAATCTTTCCTCCTAAAATTTGAAGTCCCACCATTGGTCGCATATGCCCTCGTGTTGCATTCTACCGATGTTAATACCTCTCTCTCTCTCTCTCTCTCTCTCTCTCTCTCTCTCTCTCTCTCTCTCTCTCTCTCTCTCTCTCTCTCTCTCTCTCTCTCTCTCTCTCTCTCTCTCTCGCACTCTCTCTCACTCTCTCTCACTCTCACTCTCTCTCTCTCTCTAAACCCCATTCTCTGTTGGGAACTATTTTGCAATAAAGGGCAACACAACAAAGGAGAATAACGAGTTCAACAAGTAAGTAAAATATTTAAGCATATTTGTATCAAGAATAATGCAACAAAGTGTTAATTACTTAGTATGTTTAATGATTAATGGAGATTTAAATTTATCATAACCTTAATATGATATATGTAAATATAAATTAGTATTAATAATAATATAATTAGTCTTAATAATACTTATTATTATTGTTAATATATTAGTATTAATAAAAAATAGTATTACTTTAATAATTACTTAATTATAATTAGTGTGAGAGAGACAAAGAGGGAGTGAGGGAGAGAGGAAGCTGACAAAGAGGTAGAGAGAGATGGGGAGGACGTAGGGACACCGAGAGAGGGGGAGGTGTAGCAATGATAGAGCATAGGTAGAGAGAGATGGGGAGGACGTAGGGACACCGAGAGAGGGGGAGGTGTAGCAATGATAGAGCATAGGTGGAGGAGGTGGAGAGAGAGAGAGATGCCTTACCTCACCCATTATCGATGTTGCCACCAACAATGAGGAGGAAATGAGAGGGAGGGAGACTGCTTTGAAAGCACTACAGTCGAGAGGGAGGCAAATTGCCACCACTACACACACACACACACACCCACACACATACACACACACACACACACACACACAGACCTCTTTGCCACCACTGCAGTCGAGAGGGAGGCAAATTGCCACCACTACAAAAGAAAGAGAGAGAGAGAGAGAGAGAGAGAGAGAGAGAGAGAGAGAGAGAGAGAGAGAGAGAGAGAGAGAGAGAGAGAGAGAGAGAGAGAGAGAGAGAGAGAGAGAGAGTGTGAGATCCCACTGCCCCCTCTGCGCACTGGATTTTCGGTTGATAGCAGTGGAAGTAGCTTCTTCTTGCGCGAGGCAGGGTTTCCCACTCGGGGCCTCGCCCTCGAATGTCCGGACACGAGACTAATCTGGTGATCATTCCAAAACCGAAACCGAGAAAATTTTCCTTGCCCAAAAAATGGGGACGATTCTACCTTATTTCCTTAACGAATTTTCTAACAGGGTCAAGAGACTAAACTAACCTTCACCTGATTAAACCAGATAGAAGGAAAACTATTATAGACTTAACTTGAAGAAATCAATGCTTTTTTCCTAACTGAATCAGGCAACTGAATCAAGCACAGCCGTTGATCTACTCATTTGAGAAGTCTTCAGGTGTTTATTTAACTATTCGAGCTCTAAGCGTATTCTTATTATTAAATTTCATTATTAAAACTCTACTGATTCCAGCCTAACCCCTCCGGCCCATGGGTTAGCCAAACCGCCCAACCATTGGAATTGGTAGAACTAGACAATTACTCACCCACCCATAATTGAATGCCTTTCTTAACTTTTGCTTTCGAATACAGATACGCACACACTCCTCTTTAAACTTTAACGTATAAAACAATCCATTAACAAACAGTTATTGATTACAGATGTCATAACTCAAAATTTTCATCCAATCCTTGTTTCTAAAAAAAAAATAGTCTCACTCTGGACTCTCAGTTGAGACCAGCTAGTCAGCAAACGAGATCCAGTTTAACAGATTACAATAATCATTGGTCCATCATACAATATCTTCCACAACATACGCATGGGTGTCCTAGGCACCGCGAGCCCGTACATTGCCTGGTTAAAACCCTCCAGGATCCTCCTTAGGTGTTCTGGCACTTCACTTAGGGACCGCTTTGTCGGCCCTCGTCCATCGTACCGAAAGCACACCATTTTAACCGTACCAAGGTTGGTCAAGACCTTCGTCGGCCCTCATCCATCGTACCAGAAGCACACCATTTTAACCGTACCAAGGCTAGTCAAGACAGGTTTTGCCGCGCGTGAGCTATCCTTTGAACACTCCCTACTAGCTGTTGCAACCGAACTTCCCTTAGAAAAAACACATACCAAATTCTCCCTCTAGCATTCTGGCGTAAGACAATCCTTTAAGAAAACAGGGTTTCGATGCAAGTTTTCAGTTTGATTTTCTTTTGAATACAATGAGTACATCTTAAATCAGTGTCCCCAAAACTTCAAATCATATTTCTGAATTCCATAACAGAATTCATCGAATTCTGTAACTTGATCCACATATCAATTCAAAGAGTCTCAAACTTAGTTTTAGGTTTGGCGGGAGATTGGAGTGTATTTTCCTGAACTGGTCACATCTTCTTTCCTCAAAACTGACGAAGAGTTTGGTCTTGGTCATAGTCTGATTCAGGGTTCGAGTCTGATAAGGTTTTTCCTGAACTATCTTTCTCGAAAAAGGGGTGATATTTCAATTACTATTTTACTGAATTTCATTCATTGAATATTCACTTAACTAATTTCTAAATTAATCACGAATTTTGATGAGGAATAAATTAATCATTTATCTGAAATTTCGACTTCGATAGATTTTTTAAATTTTCTCTTTACAATCTGAGTGAATATGAAACGATAGAAATTTCCCTCTCATAGTATTTACTTATTCATTTATCAAAATCCTCTATTTCCCTATCTTTCCACCTAAATTTAACCTCAGGGATTAGTCAACTCTACAAAGTTTCCTTTCCCTAAATTCAAGTACCTTATCAGGTTCATGGGGAACATAGGATAAATCCTTGACTTCAATGAGTTCTTGAGGAGTAACTATGTTATCCTCACCTCCCAGTTTCCCTTTCAATCTATTGATATGAAAGACTGGATGAACTCTAACATGTGGAGGTAGTTTTAAGTTCAAACGCAACCGTGCCAATCCGATGTATAACTCGAAAATGGACCACAATATCTAGGAGATAAATTTGAGCATTTTTCTATTGACAAAGTCTGAGAATCTTTAGGAACATTAAAATAAACCAACGCTCCTGGTTCAAAAGACCGAGACGAGCGTCCCCTATCAGTATAAAATCGTACTCTATCCTGAGCACTCCTGATAGAATCCCGAGCTTCGGTCAGCATTTCCTGCATATGCTAAGTGATGTAAGCAAAGCAACAATCTTGAGCCCAAATTATCCCATAAGATGATATATGTGAGGGATCACTAGTGTCCCATACCACCATGATACCACCCATACATACCTTAACAATTTGAAACTTCCTAGTATGCCGTCTAGGAAAATATGAATAAAATCCTGTATAAAAGGAATAAGATGGCCTTATCCCAAACTTTCACATACTAAAATCTGTCTCTATATTCCTGAGACCACATCAAGGAATAACTCTTTTCGAGTATATCATTAGAAAAGAAATTAAATTATTGGCGCCTTTTTAATGATAACTACCCAATAAACACAATAAAGCTGGGGTAGAAAAATAACTCACCTAGATACATAAATAACTAGTATCCTAGTTAGAATATGTACAAGAGTACAAGCAATATACTCCAAAATTACGTGCAAAAAATAAAGGCAAATGCTGCCTTCAAAGCACATAAAATTATCCAAAAGATCAAAAGATCCTTATAAAACCATGGATAAAAGCATAGATCAAAATATCCTTATGAACTTCTCGAATCCATGAAAACCATAGTTGATCTCATAATAATCAATGCATACCATCTAATGGTCATTAATCATGCCAAAAGAAGCATTAAAATTGGTGGGCCAACTCATCAACCCAGAGTATATGAACGTGGTGCCGTTCAAGCAAAACTCCAAATTAAGCAAGTGAAACACGTGTGTAGCACTCAATAAAAAACCTCTAAACACAAGTGATCTAGGCAGAACCTGATGAGTCCATATAAAACTTGAAAAACATCCAATAAAATCCACCAAAACAAACCGATCAACTAACCCATGATAGAATTTATCTTAGGCTTAAGAAATTAAGCACAAACCACACTTAAACAAGTGCAAAATAAATTATCATGGAAAAGTGTCAAAGGTGAAATACACTTTGATCTAAAATTATAGCCATCAAAAGTATGGAACATGTCCAAAAAGAATGGCTAAACAATGGAAAAAAATCATGCAAACATCGTTTAAAATTAATCCAAACAGAAATATATACTAATACGAGGTGATGAATGAGTGGTGTATTATGTGTTAATCATGGTTGGAACATGTGTTAGACCACTATGAGATATTTTGGAAGGCATGTAAACACCTTGCATGGTTTCATATTTAGGTATCAATATTTCTGCTCTATTTTTGTAAGGCTAAGGCCTCACACCTTTGTACATACCAAATAGTATTTTATACTTTTGGTAGGCCCAAGACTTTATATTAATGCTTAGTATATTTTTGTAGAGCTTACATGCTCATAAACTAAAAAGCACTTGTCTTGTATTTTTAAAAGTTATCTTTTTAGAAAGCAAGTTTTTTTTAATACATATAAGTATGGGTGAGTGGTACAAGGGCCATACTCATCTAGAGGAGATTCAACCTAATCTTGTGTTAGCGGTGACTTCTTCTCTATTCTCCATCTCACTTTGTTTATTTTAATTGTTTATTAAGGTTTATGCTTTTAATTTGTGCAAGTATATGTTATGCTCTAACTTTTGTGTTGAGAAATTAGAATTGCTTCTCCAAAGGTCGTAAAGGTTCTGACAGTGGCATCAGAGCTTTGGGGACCACTCAAGGAGAAAGATTTTCAAAGAAAAATTCAAAAATCAAGGTTTACGTAATTTACTTGGTGCAAAGAAGGCCAAAGGTTAGATTTTTGGGAATCACTAAAGTTTTAACAAATCAAAGGAGAGATATCACGAAAAAAAGAAAGGCATGTAAAAGCCTAGAGCAAGGGTACAAATGTTTGGACAAAGACCGAAGTTCACTAAAAATCCAAAGAGTAAAGAGAAGAAAGGCTTAAAAACCTTTGGGCAAAGGTTGGTTGGCTTAAAAACCTTTGGAGGTTGGATGGTTTATGGAATTTTATGGGCTATTGGATGAAAAATAAGATCAAGGGCTAGAGTTTAATATCACCTTTTTCAAAAACCACCTTTGTTTAAACCAAAACCACCCTTTCTCTTCCAAAACCCACTTTCCTCAATCTTTTACCTCTCAAAGATCAAGCCATATGGATGCAATCAGTAGAATAAGAGCTTCAACTCCCTAACTTTAGAATTGCTAAACATACTATATTAAGGAATTTCATATTCAAGGGCTACCAATTTCATATTCAAGGAATTTCATATTCAAGGGCTACCAATCTCTTAAGGAAAAAAAAACAATGTCTTCTCATTCCTCTTCTGCAACACTGCCACCACTGGTGAACACATCTTTGTTTTACTCTCTCTCTTTGCTATCTACTAGCATAATCACCAGCCATTTCTTTACTTCATCTCTTCTCCCTTTTGGCGTAAATCGATCATCATGTCGTTTTTCTTTTCTTGTGCACCGTTAAGCTTTACGTTAAGGCTTTTTCTTGTTAAAGCCACAGCTTTAAAAGCTTTTGTATAAGCTTTAAGCTTTAAAGCTTTTTGCTAAAGGCTTAAGCAATAAATATTTATCTTAAAGCTTTGTCTAAAAAGCTTATAATTCAAGCCTTTTAAAAGCTACAAGTTTCTACCTCCTCTCACACACTTTGCTACAAAAGTTTGTATCTCCAAAAAGTTTATATTAAAAGAAAAAAAGAAAAAAAGAAAGAAAAGTTTAAAGGCTTCTGAAGCTTCAAAACCTTAAAAAATTCAAAAGCGTTGGACTACTACAAAAGGGGGTTTTTTAAAAGCTGATTTTTGGAAACAAACGCAAAGATTCCAAGGGCGGATTAGGCTACTTCAACCAATTAATCTCTCGAGGGCTTCAAATACCATTTATGGGCTTTGTGACACTTGAAGTTGGGAATTCTTGCTTCACAAAATTGGGACAACATATGACTTCAACAAATTCGAAGCAAGGACCGTAAGTGCTACTCCTCACATATTGTTTATTTGCCTAATCACTATCAAAGTTTTTATAATTTTATTTTTCTCTCTCTATTTCTTATAATGTTAAACCCACAACCTTCTTCTATTTCCAAGCAACTCCTATCTCCTTCAAGCTCACTTAAATGAAGAACGAGCTAAGACGATATAATTGGAATAATTACTCTCGCTAGCAGGAAACGATCAAGAAGTGTTGAATCTGACTTTGACATTAGGCATACCATCAAATGAACTTTTCGTGAACAAGAGAAACAAAAAGGGAAAAAAATCAATAAAGCTTTCACATTTCAAAATTTAGATGGTAAAAAGGATGCAAAAATGGTGTTGTCATGGATTAGTCAACTTAATGATTATTTTTTTGGGAATTTATTTTTTGAGAAAGATAAAGTCAAGTGTGCTACAAATCACTTGGTTGAAACTGCATGTTAGTAATAACCTTATGAGGATGACCATTATTTTATTTTGAGACATTTTATTTGGATGCGTCTTTTATTTGGATGCGTCTTTTATTTATATCATTTACCATGATTAATGTGTTTAATCAGGTGTGTGCACTGACAAATATTATTTTGGATATAGACAATGAATAAGTGGAAGATTATGTGTTAATCACAGGTGAAACATGCGTTGGACCACTATGAGATATTTTGGAATACATGTGAGCACCTTTCATTATTTCGTATTCAAGCATCAATATTTTCGTGAGACTAAGGTCTCATACCTTTGTACATACCGAATAGTATTTTGTAGGTCCAAGACTTTATATTAATGCTTGTTATATTTTTGTTGACCTTGCACGCTTATAAACTCAAAAAGCACTTATGCTTTGTACATACCGAATAGTATTTTGTAGGTCCAAGACTTTATATTAATGCTTGTTATATTTTTGTTGACCTTGCACGCTTATAAACTCAAAGCACTTATGCTTTGTTTTTGGAAGTTATCTTTTGGAAAGCAAGTTTTTTCTAATACATATAAATATGGGTAAGTGGTACAAGAACCACAATCATCCAGGGGAGATTCAACCCAATCTTGTGTTGATGGTGCCTTCTACTCTATTCTCCATCTCACTTTGTTTATTTTAATTGTTTATTAAGGTTTGTGCTTTTAATTTGTGCAAGTATATGTTATGGTCTAATTTTTGTGTTGAGAAATTAGAATTCCTTCTCCAAGGGTCTTAAAGGCCTTGATAGTTTCTCATGCATATCTCTAAAGGGATACTGTTATGGTGGTGGAGGAGAGATGACATTCGATATTTAGAGAAGTCATTTGAGAGACAGAGGCACATATACGATGAGAAGACAGAGGCCCACACACAATGAGAACCATTTGAGGCACACACATGAGGAGAAGAAGGTTGCGATAAGGCACTTGTGGGTAGGAGGAGGCCTCTCACACTTGCAGTCATGAGTTTTGCAAGGAGAGGAAGGGATGACAATTTTGAACAACCATGAGTAGTTCTAAGATGTTGGTATGAGACTAATTCTAACTTTAGCTTATGCGTGTGAGACTGCTGAGTAGAGATTTGTGTGTAGGGCTTTAGGATGTTTAGATGAGGGTAGAAATAGTGTGATATGTATGTGTTGTGGATTGCTAGGCTACAGTCATCGTTTTCCTTACTTCTCTAGACTAGTTAATAATAGGGAGGGTATTCGATATTACAATTGATGTAGGTCTAATATTTTAATGCCTCATACGTTAGGCTTCATAGATCTTTAACCCTTCTAATCAAGTGGTTGAAGCATTGATAGTATAGCTCCAAAAAGTAGCGTTGTTCTAGCATAGATTAGTTTACAAACAAGATAGGTTTTTATTCATATAATGGAATGTAAAAAGGGATGTTCTTTATGAATACCCCCCTTATTCATATAATGGAATGTAAACAAGATAGGTTTTTATTCATATAATGGAATGTAAAAAGGGATATTCTTTATGAATCATTATTTATATTTCTTGCCCCATTAGAATTTAAGTATATCTCTAAGTAAAGGATCCTTGTGTAAGTAGAAAGAAAGAAAGCGGAAAAAAAGATAAACCTTCCACACATAGAGTTGTGTAATGGGATATTTCATTCTTTATGATTCCCAAGTCTTTCATTGCCCAAATCCTTTTTTTAAGACTTCAAATGATTGTGCTTTTCTAATTTACAAACTATTTTTTTAAAATTAGGATTCATGTGGAACCATTTTCATGGAAATAGTGACAAAGTATATATTTTTAACGAAATTAGCAAATTAAATGAATGAAATCATGTGAAATGATTTATAATTTTACATTGAAATGCATAAAAGACAAAAGCAGGACACCTTTTTGCATGGATGGAGGTGCCATTCAAAATTTTTTTTCCCCGAGCATGGTGGCATTACTTTTAAACTTGTAGAAATATTAAATGCAAAAAGAAAGTCCCCTAGGTAGGTCTAGATGGGATTTCTCTCTAAGAGCTGTGTCCCGCCCAAGATTTAACAAGTTGCGTTTGAAACAAATGTCATGCTAGTTGAAAATGGCCATGCTTACCTAGTGCTGTATGGGGCCAATGAATGAAAAATGAGCATTTAAATGTTGTGCCTCCATTGACCAGTTCAATGCAGGACTTCACAAGTATGGCTTCTTACCTAGTGCTATACAGGCTAACGAATGAGCATTTATTACCTTTTCACTTTTTCCCACGACTTACTTAGGGCCTTTACATATATTGCCTGCCAAAGTTGCTATTCGACGGGCGCGTCATGCCAGTTTTTGAGCATTTCAGCCACAAAATACGTGCAAAATTTTAAAATGCCCGTCAAAAAATACACCAATACACACAAAAACTTGTTATATTTCATCAAGGCAGTCAATTTTGAAAGGCAAGGGTGCGCTTCAAAAATCAAGCATGTCAATGGGTGCCCCAAGTGCAAGGCAAAAGTACACATTTGTATTGATTTTTGGGGAAGATCTTGGATGGGGGAGTGAGGGAGGAGGCCAATGGCTAGTAGGTGTGAAGAGGATCTTGGGCGGGCGAGGTGTGTGAAATGAGCCTTTTGGGTGATGTACGACAATAGTTAATGGTACGTTCAACGTAACCGTCCAGTTAGTTGACAGCTGAGCGGCGCAGGAGAACCAATGAAAGCGTGTTTTTAGTCGGAAGGTGGAAGCAAGTACCCGCGTTACACCCTTACCAGTTACCATGGTGCCCCGGGGGGGAGTGAGTGTGTGTGTGTGTGTGTGTGTGTGTGTGTGTGGAGTGGGTGGGGAGCGCGGAGCGCGACCTTTGCATTAAATGCTCGAAGGTGACAAGTATTGAAGGCCCTCTCACCCACCAGTTGGTTCATCACATGACGACGAATGGTGGATGGCTCATCACTGCACTCAGTGAGTCCGTATGCTCCGTCCACCCCCTCTCACACACACACACACACACACACACACACACACATGCATCATGCATGCAGTTCGCCCTCCTGCCTTTCTGCTTGTTTAACCCTTCGCCATACAAGAACTGCTGCCTGCAATTGGCCGGTCATCTTCACAGGACTCTGCCTCAAGGCCGGATTACACATACAGCCCTGCCCTCTCTTCAGCTTGGCGCGGGCCTCTCCTCCCTGTGATGCCCTAGTGCGCGCCCTTTTCAGCTCACGAGAACCCTAAGCTTCGTTTTTGCAGGTTAAGCTCCCGTGCTCCTACAACCTGTAGTGGGTAGAACGGAAAGAACCCTTCCCTTCTCACGTCTCAGTATGTCTCGACCTCAGCATGCCATGCGGACTGCCCCCTCTTTTAATGAGTATTGCCTGGGTTCCCACAACAATGACCACCGCCTTCACCACAACGTGGCTGTGGAAATGGAGCAATATGAAGGAGCCACCCTCCACAGACAGGGTAGTGTTAGCACTGGCAGATCCGACTATGTCCAGGTGTTGCCCCAGCATCTCGGCAGCTTGAGCCCTCTCAGCCAAACTCTCTGGAAAAATGTCAAGAAACATGAACCCACTCCCATTGCTCAGGGAGCTGACCCGGTCGCCTGGCTCTCTTGGAAAGACCTCACAGTCTGCGTCTCCTATGGCGGAGGGGAAACGCATGCGGTGCTTGACAACCTCAGTGGCTACGCCGAGCCCGGCTTCATGATGGCCATCATGGGTCCCTCTGGCTCTGGCAAATCCACTCTCCTTGATGCTCTCGCAGGTAGACATTGTGATGATTTCTTATGCCTTCATCCATGAATATGTGCGCTGTTGATGGTTCTTGATGCATCGATAACCCTGATGTGGGGTCAGGATGTTTTTATTTGTGTGAATTCATTCGTTCATGTAGCTGCATTGCACTTGTACTTGTAGGACGCCTTGCCAAGAATGCTGTGGTGACAGGGGAGGTGCTTTTGAATGGGCGACGCAGGAAACTCTCATATGGCTCGGTGGTAAGTGAGAGTTGGTAGCGCACTTGTGATGAGCTCTCAGGGTAGCTCTTACTCATTAGAATAAGATGTTTTAACTATTATTAAGTTCCTACCACCATTTGTGGACTAATTTAGTTTCTTGTTAATGAATGACAGGCCTATGTGACACAGGAGGATACTCTTATTGGGACCCTTACAGTGCGTGAGACCATCCACTACTCTGCACATTTGCGCTTGCCTGATGGGATGCCCAGAGGTGAAAAGGAAACCATTGTGGAGAGCACCATCTTGGAGATGGGGCTGCAGGACTGTGCCGACACTCCTGTTGGCAACTGGCACTTGCGTGGCCTCAGCGGTGGTGAAAAGAGGCGTGTGAGCATTGCCTTGGAGATCCTCATGAGGCCCAGGCTTCTCTTTCTTGATGAGCCCACTAGTGGCCTGGACAGGTATGGAATTGGTGATTGCAGTATTACTAGGAAACTCTCTACAATTTCCCAATTTTAACTGAAACCTTACACCTTCTGCATATTTAATCTGAAGAAATTTGGATTTGTTACAATGCCCAACAGCTGGGACATTAGAGGAGGGAAGTAGCTGGGCGGAGGTCCCAGATTTGAACCTCCTGTGATGCACTCGAGTGGTGTCGTCAAGATGATATAGGGGGCAAGGGTAAGGACAGTTAGTGTGGGGTACATGAAATCCACTAAATATAAGTAATTGGGATTGGGATTCTATTTCATATTCTCTTGATGCATGTGGAATTAAAAGATACAGCGGTTTCACGGGCTTTACAGACAGCTCCACTACCTGTGAAAAGGGAAGATACTACCTGCCATTCCTTTGTGGTCGTGAGATCTCCCCAGTTTGATCTACTTCTGTTCTTTGGATGGGGGATCTGTGTGTGAAGACCCTTAGGGTCTTTACAAACTGGTAGTTTCCTCAAGAATTGTGGGATATCCTCACTACCCATGGGGGTCTTCCCCTTCCATGTCCCTGCCCATCCACAATTCTTGGAAAAGTGTGCAACCCCCTGCGTGGGAGGTGTGCAAACTTCATGGCTGGCACATGCTATGCATCCTCACCTCCCATGGTGATGGATGCGGGACCAAATACATGCCCATCTGCTATTCTTGGAAAAGTGTAACCCCCTGTGTAGGAGGTGTGCAAACTTCATGGCTGGCACATGCTATGTATGTGAATATTTGCATTTGCATATTGTTGCAGTGCTTCGGCCTTCTTCGTAACACAGACATTGAGGAGCTTGTCCCGGGATGGCCGAACTGTGCTCTTCTCCATTCATCAGCCGAGCAGCGAGGTCTTTGCCCTCTTTGACAACCTCTTCCTGCTTTCTGGTGGCCGAACCATCTACTTTGGAGAGGCTGCCCGTGCCCATGAGGTGAAATCACCATCCTCTGCACTTGTTATTTTCATATAGTCACCATGCGTTATTACCACATAATCGTCATGTTTACAAAGGCTATGACAATTCAATCAATACCTCTTTTCTAAGTTTCACACCTGCTTCAGGCCATGTGACAGACCTCTATTTTTTCTCTCCACAGTTTTTTGCTCAAGTGGGCTTCCCTTGCCCTGCAAGACGCAACCCTTCGGATCACTTCCTCCGGTGTGTCAATTCAGATTTCGACAGGGTGAAGCAAACTCTCAAAGGCTCTTTCCGACACAGGGTGAAGTCTTGTACTCTAGTTTCCTCTTCATATTGGTGGCATCTACTGTATTCCCTTATGTTCTCATATAGACAAGACTTGAAGTTATACATGTGCCTCCTATACAGAAGAGCCATTGTCAAGTGACAATGTGAATGAGTCTAATGTGCACCTTTTGTCCTCAACATGACTCAATTGTGATTCTCTTGTTCACAACATGTGGATGACTTAGCATTATTGCATAGCTTAATAGATCCCAGCAACCACCTCTCAAGACCTATCACTGTCCTTTGATACTTGTTGCATGCGTCCACTTTCAACATGCTTCCTCCCCCCCTTACCGAATGTGCCGTTGAATTGGCTACCACCGTCCTTTGATAATTGCAATTACTGTGAAGTCTCATGCATGCGTCCACTATCAAGAGCCTACTTCCTCTGTGCCTGATCGTGTGTGCCATGAATTGACTGACCTACAGGCAAATGCAGTTTTAGACCCGCTGGAAAGGTTCTCTACCTCCGAGGTTATTGAGATGCTCACAAGTGCCTACAACACCTCAGAGCATGCAATGTCAACAGCTGCCAGGGTTTATGAGATCTCTCAAGCTGTAAGCATTTCCGTGGTCCATGACCAACAACTACTATATGTCTCCGGATGATATAGTTGTTTCATTTTTGGTCTCTAGATGGTGACATGTGCTGACGGGATGAACCGTTTTGTTTTGGATCTCTAGATGGTGACATGAACTAATGGTAGGAACTGTTTGTTGCATGCAGAAAGGCATGATTTTGGATTCTAGTGGTAGTCAAGCAAGCTTTTGGATGCAGTCAAAGACATTGACAAAGAGGTCCTTTGTTAACATGTCGAGAGACATTGGCTACTATTGGCTTCGACTTGTCATATACATATTTGTGGCAATATGTGTTGGAACACTTTACTATAAAGTTGGAACCAGTTACCATGCCATATTGGTAAGCACGTCTAGCTCTTCTTTATTACTCAATACTGACAAAGTAACCTCTCCTATCGTAAGCAATTCATGTGCAAGGGTGTCTTTTCACCTATACGTTATTCCTATTCATTATGAATTTGGGTTCCTTTTGCAGGCCAGGGGTGCTTGCACCTCGTTTGTGTCTGGGTTTGTGACTTTCATGTCCATTGGGGGCTTCCCATCCTTTATAGAAGACATGAAGGTTAGTGCATTTTTGGGTTTGGTTGGTCACATGTTCACACACAAATCTCAAAGCGCATGTGCTCACATGCATGCTCACCAATGTTCATAAAGCTTTCTATGTCGGCTTTCATTTTGAAGAGGAAGTACTGAGAGGAAGGTATTTATACTCTGCAGGTTTTCCAGCGAGAGAGATTGAATGGGCACTATGGTGTACTGTCCTTTGTGGTCTCCAACACTCTGTCGTCTCTTCCCTTTTTGTTTGCAATAGCTCTAGTCACTGGAACCATATGCTATTTCATGGCTGGCTTGCACCCGGGCTTCAGCCATTACGCCTTCTTCGTGATTGGCCTATTTGGGTGTGTTGGAGTGGTGGAAAGTTTGATGATGGCAGTTGCCAGTGTAGTCCCCAACTTTCTCATGGGGATTGTCACAGGGTCCGGGATTTTGGTAAGTGGCACCAGTTCGATGGTTTATCTATGAGGCTTTGTCTGCTCTGGTTTCATATCTTTACATGAACCTGCCCCTACTCTTGGGGGCTGATGATGTAAGTGGGGATGTTATAACGCGTAGTCTATGCTATTCATGATGGAGTTGATTTTAAGCTTTGTGAGTAGACTCTGATGGAGCCGAGATTGCATGTTTTTACTAAGTTTAGGAATCAAATTTTCCATTGGTATATCTGGCAACAGTTAATTCTTTTTCCTTACAAAGTCGATCTTCAAGAGCAAGTTGACATATTAATATTGTGCCTTCTCTTGTCATCCAGGGTGTATTCATGTTGGTTGCCGGGTTCTTTCGCCTTCCCAATGACTTACCTAAGATTGTCTGGAGATATCCGATGTCTTATATCAGCTTCAACTACTGGGCTTTGCAGGTGCGACTCCTGATCGTCCTCTATTTGTGTTATACATAACTGGCCCTTCTCCCTTTAGCCACCTTGTCTAGTTGTCAATGATGATAGAGAGTCTCACAACCTGAGAGGGATTTTTTTGGTTTTGAGGTATCTGGAAATGCCAAATCATGTCTCGCGTTGCTCATCAAAATGATGATTGTATGACTGTTAGTGTGTGATGTGATCGATTATGTGGCATACACGTTCCACCCGTTCTTGTTGGCACAGGGGTTTACACTCCAAGCTGTGCCAACTCTTAACTCATGTCCCATGTTATCATGGAGTCATCCCTACCATCTTAATGCATCTCTTAGGATTGCATGGTTCTAGTGTTATGCAATCAAACAATCCCTGTGGTGTACATCCCTCAAGGGACCATACTCACATCTTCCCTGTGCATCACCTAGCTGGCTGGATTTGGATTGGGAGATCCTCCGTTTGTGAGGGATGAGCAGGCGGGTGATTATCCTCTTTTGTTGGGTGGGCAGTAATGTGTAGGGAAAAAGCCTCTTTCATTATTCTCCTAAGCTTAGGAGGTTACAGTATACTTCTTATTGAGTTAACTTACTTGGTCTGTCTGCCTTTCTTTTACAGGGACAATACAAAAATGACTTATTGGGACTTCAATTTGACAACATAAGCCCTCTACTAGAACCTCTCAGTGGAGAACAGATTCTGCGGGAAAATTTCCAGATAGACTTGAGTTGGAACAAGTGGTGGGACACCGCCATGGTATTTGCAAACATATTTGCTTACCGCATGATCTTCTTCATCAACATCAAGCTGAATGAGAAAGTGACACCCTATCTTCGTGCATTCTACGCCAAACATGCTGCTCGGTGGAAAACCCAAAAGCTCTCTTCAAAGACGGTTATACCAATTAGGACATCTCCAGACTCAAGCAGAGGATGATAAGCATTAGGAGCATGCTGAGTTCTATGTGCATTCAGCATGACTCAGAGAGCCAGGGCATGTTAACAATGCTCATCTGTGACACTACCCGGATGTGTGCTCATTTGCACTGAATCATTGAGAGTGGGTGTGAGTTCAAATGAAGCTAAAGCCTAGTGGGGGGGATACCCCGGCTCTATCTGCTCATGTCCACTCGACTAGTTACCTCAGGTACATTATGTACTACTGTGTAAGATGGGTCTCAATTTTTTTCTTGTTTCGAGAGTCGCCGGACATGCAGGCCAGGTGATGAGGGGTTTGAATCTCTGGGTGAGTGCCCTAGTTCGAATTTCACCGGTGCAGCAATGTTGCCTCTCCTAAAGGGTCTTAATATTCTCATGTCGAGCTCAATGTATCTTATGCTGAGCTCGATGTATTACAGGTGTTTTCCATTCATATTTGTAACAGAACTATTTCGTGAAGCCTTCATTCAACTTATGATGGTGTATCATGCCAGTTTTCTGGCTGATTGCCTCCTTCATTTATCAAAACATTCTTGATTAATGTGTGGAGCTGATAAGCCAGCCACACCCATTTCTCTTTGTAGGTTGAGTAAATAATAAAGCCGGAAAGGGTTGGTTGCTGGACAAGCTATGGCAGTGCTCTTCTTTTTCTTCACAGTGATCTGTTTTTTTGATTGCCCAAGCCAGTTAGTTAAGTTATACACAGCCTTGCAAACGCCAAGTCGAGAGCTACTTCTTAATTTTCAATCTGGCCGTGCGTGCCTTGTTTTGATTGCATATCTACCTTTGAGAAAGTAGTAAAGGAAGGATTCATGTGTGAAAAAAGGGTACTTCATTGAGAATGGTTTATTCTGAGTATTCTATTTAGAAGTTATAATTGTTATATTCAAATGAAGTGATTATGTAAAGGTGTCATTATATTCAAATAATCCCAAATATTTGGCTACCTTTTGCTACCTAAATTTCTAGCTAGCTTAGGAGCTGTCGAAGTGAGGTGAATACTTCTTTGAAGCAACTAAATGAAAAAAACATGTCTATGTTTACTCAATAGGATTTGGAATACAAAGTTAAGCATGTGCATCTTGTGAAGACTGAGTGTTTTCAAAGTGTGCTATATGTAGTGGAATTGAAGGTGCCATAAAGTGCCTAGAGGAAAGGAAAAAGAAAATATGCATCGCTTAAAGCTCTACACATGTAACAACTCAGTTGTAGAAATTTATATTATGCATGGCGTTTGAGCTCTCAAATGAATCCTCCAATATACTTGTGCATTACATATGATACAAGGTGGACCTAAAGAAAATAGTAATTCCTAGATTGAAGGTTCATTCAAAGGAAACATATAAATCTATTCAACAATTGATGTCATTAATAAGCATGATAAATCATGGACATTGACAAGGGCCCTATGGGCACTTTTCTATTGGCTTATGGCCATCATATCCCAATTTTACCATTAATTTCCATAATTTTTTTAAAAAAACCTTGGAGAAATGTGATAGACATGACTATGTGAGGTGATGCAACATACCATACCTATTATATGGCTCATCTCTAGTGAAACAATGTCCTTACTCAATATGAGTGCCAAGTATTGATCAGCAATAAGCAAGGGAAAAATTAACAAGTTTGTATATGCAAGATTCATATATAAAATTGACTTTTATCAATCAAGTATCTCCTATTGTTGTTGTGCTAAAAAGGAATGGCAACACGGAGAGAATTGAATATGTTTTGGAAGGAGTCATTGGAAAAGAAGCTTACAACTTCTTAGGTGGCATCTCAAGATATAATCAGGTATCAATAGTGTTGAAATATACAAGTGAATAGGGTGTGTGCGGGAACAAGCCCTTGGTTAGAGGTTGTAAAAGAGAATGTGTAAATGTGAAAGAACCTGTGAAAAGGTAAGAAGAATCTACTGGGAGAGAATAAAGGGTAGCATGAGAAGATTTAGGAAGTGTGGAGATATTCTGGGAAAAGTGAAGAGGTGGAGAGAATCAAGCAAAAGAGGTGGAGATATTCTGGGAGAGGTGGAGTGAATCAAGGAGAAATCAGTGGGATTAGATGCTTGGATGTAAACTCTATAAATTGAGGCATTGGCCTAATGAGAATTTGCTGGTTTTTTATTATCCATGCCTACATTAAGCTATTTACTAATTACTCACTAATTACGTCTTAATTATTTGCTAATCACTTTGTTAATGATGTTGATTCTAGTATTTGGTCCACCATAGCTCATCACATTTCTCTAATTTCAACAAATAGCTCCAATGGGCCAACACAAAATAGCTTTCCCCACATAATATGGTACTCATGCTTACAAGGTTTTGGCTTTTTGCCTAACCATGTATAATACACAAGGAATCTTTGTAGATGGCTTGAAATTGTCATTAATGACCTTTATGTCCGGGACATTCACAATGAAAGAGATGCTTTGTGTCCAAGCGTCTCTACCAAGAAGCTGATCTTAGACTCTAGCATTGCCCCATAAATCTTGCAGTGGGTGGTATCTTCCCACATAAAAACTAGCATGGACAAGCTCAAGATGAGACTTATCTTTGTTGTTGCTCTCTTGTGCAAAGGATTGTCATTATACAAGCATCTGACATCTCTTGTGGAAATGATTGTCATTATACAATCTTCACATTTATATGACATCTCTGAATATGATGGTAGGTGCTCCATAAACCTAGACTTTTATACCAATTTCAACTCCACATAGCTTAGGTGCCCAAATTGCTTGTACCATTGCCTACTACTGTCCATACACTTTTGCCATAGCCTACTATTGCCCATACACTACTACCCACACACTACATAGCTCAGGTGCCCAAATCTCTTGTACCATAGCCTACTACTTCCACACACACGAGTAATAAAGGCTCACAACTCTTAAAGGTTATTCCACTTGGTTTTCCTTCTAACAACATTTTGTTGGCATCTAAGATTACTGCACTACCTTGATCAAAGTAAACTTTCAAGTCATGGCCAATGATAGTTGTAGTGCAGAACAAATTCCTCTTGATATCTCTTGTACATAAAAAACATTCAAGTCATGGTCAATGATAGCTACAGTGTAGAGCAGATTCCTCTTGATATGATCTTGTACATAGAGAACATTCAAAAGCCTCTTAATATCACCATTTCTTGAAACAAACGAGATAGTACATGTGCCTTTTGTTGAGTCATTTGGGCATATCCTGGAGTGTGTCATGGAGGTGGGTATGGGATAGTCCCAAGGGCAGAAGGCCGATCGAAGCGAATGTGGTAGAGGTTGGGATGAAGTTGGACTTGGTGAGATAGATTTGGGAAGGGTGGTGGGAGCTAACTCATGGGTCACTTGGTGAGTCTCTTGATGGGGATCTTCATCTTGGGCTCCATGCATCTCTCCTGGATGTGATTCAATGTGTGAAGAAAAAATCATCAGGCTCAAACATATCACCTGGGTGCAACGAACATCACATCTAGAGGCTCATAGTTGGGTAAAATCAAGCCAATCGATGACCAAATTTGATGAAATTGGAGATTCCATTTAGTATACCTAGAAAAGTTCAATCAAATTTGTGAGACCATGGGACAAACTGATGATCCCACCAAAATATGCTCGTTTGGGCTTTGCCTTGGAGGTAAAGCAGGCCACTGGTTTAAGTTACTAAACCAACTTGAAAAGGCCAGCTATGAGGTCTATGACGTCTTGAGACACACATTTATTAGGTAATATTCATTATGGGATTCTCACCCAGAGGAGCCAAATGAATCCCTATCGCGCAGATCTATAACTTCATGCAGGACGAGGGCGAAACAATGTAGGATTATATTGCTAGAACCAAGTATCTCTACATGAGATGCAACACCTATTGGATGACTTATCACTCATTGATTGATTTATGATCGGTCTTAAGAGCAAGAGGCTTCACGAACCATCTCTACAAGTCTAGGCATTACATCTTTTATGATCGATCTTAAGAGCAAGAGGCTTCACAACCATCTCTATAGGTCTAGGTAGCACCACATCTTTGATGAGTGATGCATGTGAGGCAATACACCTAGTGGATAACCTACAAGACAAGGATGTAGAAGTCATCCACCCAAACTATGAGATAGGGGACACATCATCCAAAGCCTCATCGTTAGCTAAGGGTACATATACCTAGATAAATCTAGGAACATGTCTAAATTCACCTTATAAGAAAGTGAAATTTATAACCTCATGGTAGTCATCCACAAGACAATAAACCATCAACTCCATTATGCATAGTAAGGGTGCCCAACCAACACCAACTAGGGTCCTAGAGTTAAGGACATGAGCATGGATGGGTTGGTAGTTGGTAGAAAATATATTGAATCGTTTAGCCTAGCAATGGCTAAGGGCAACCAGTCCTAGCCATCACCTCAAGTAGGACACTCGCATCTATCCCTACGAAGAGACATGGTTTGGTGTGCAATTTATTACAGGAATTAGACAAGCACCACGAAGTGTCCAATGCTAAGGCCTAGACAACAATAATATTGTGCTCATTTGCCAGCACCATGGGAACAATGATACAACTCGTTGTATTCAAAATCTGAAAAGTGTTCTTGGGCTGGATATTTCCCAATCGAAAATCTAGCGACTCTATCACTCCACTAGTGAAGCTCTTTCGCCCACTAGTCATCTCAACAAGTTTTATGGTTTTCTCATTTGGTTCCAATTTTAGATTCCCAACCATTCTAGCAAATGACACAATGACTAGTGCTAGAATCAATAAAAAAATCAAGTTTTCCTTTTAATTGATTATTGATGCTTGTGTATATGCATTACTTGAGACATGTAAGATGGTTCAATGGACTTAGCTTCTTTCTTATTCATAGTTTTCTAAGGTTGACAAGTCACCTAAGGTTGAAAAATTTTCCTTCATCTATGGCTTGTTTACTATTGGTCTTCCAAAAATCTACCTTATTAGTACATTGAAAAGTCGTATGTCCTTGCAGTCCACACCAGTAACACAAGCCAATTATTCGAAACTAGAGTCTTTGAGCTTCTAGTGATGAATGCCCTCTCCCCATCCCTTGAGGTGATTGGTGGCGTGCAACTACCATCCCGTGTACCTTATGGCTTCCATGGCTGATTTGTAAGCGAAGAGCAGCTTGCCAAACACGCCTAGCCTAGAAGGAATGTACCATATACTTCTACATGTATGCATATGTATGCATAGTTGCAAAAATGCCTTGTATCATATTAACAAACTTTTAATAATAATTTTAATTACATAATACTCCATGGGATGCAAATTTGCACAAAAAACTATATTATGATCTACATTATGATCATAATGTACACTTGGATCTTACTAGTTGTGACAAATCGGCTTCTGTCTATGGACAAGTTTACTGTGGCAACTCAACTTCTTACTATTGTGATAAATTAACAAGAAACCCATGATCCCAAACATGTAAGTGCAACCAACCTCGAGAAAGCAATACTTGGGAAGTGCAACCAACCTCAAGAAATCCATACTTGAAGAAGGAAGCACATTAGAGAGTCTATTGTCATGCCCTGAGGCACATCGAATTCAATTCAACTAGCAATTTGGGGCTTTATCACATTTTTAGAAAACGTCAACAAATTGAAGCACTTGCATAAAAATATCGGCGTATTTTCAAATTTTGGACAAAATCATCAAATTAAAGCCCTCTACATTGAATTGACGACCCCATAGTGCCATGGGTGGAGTAGTAGCATGGAAACGCCGAAAAAAAAGGTAGATCTTCATTGGCAAACAATGTGGAAGTCTTTGAACTTCCAAAATTAAACTTTTACCAGTTTTTATGTGAGAATCAAGGGGTCTTGCCTAAGATATCCTTGAAGTCTGAATTAAATAATCTCTTTGTGTGTTTTCCTCTTTGTAATGCCTTATGTCATAAAGGCTTCATTATTCTAGTTTATCCATGTTTAGATCCAGGGGGGTTGATCTTTGAGTAGCTTGATGTAAGTGAAAGTCATGAGTGGTCAATATCTATTAGCACTTGTTTCCTAGATGGGAACATGTCTTAGATGGAGCACTAGAGTGCTATGTTGATGAGCCCAAATCACAATGGCATAAACCCACACTTTCCTAGTGTGATCTCATCAATGAATGTAAGATAATACCTATAACCTATAAAATTGTTGTAGTATTTCGTTATAGTCTTGGGCTAGTCCCCATACATCTGAATGTATAGTATCTAATGGCCTTCCAGTGATGTGCTTTCATGTGGGAAACCTTGAACTTTGGCAAACCTGCAACAATGTTTTGGGCCTACATAGACTTGACTCGTTGTATATTCACATGACCATCCATGTTCATAGGCGGCTGTGAGATCCCCCTGTTCCCAACGAGCAACAGATTCGGGGTACTAGCAGCGGAAGTAGCACTTCTCGCGCGGGACAGGGGTCCCACATTCGGGGCCTCGCCCACGGATATCCAGACAAGAGACTAATTCGACGGTTGTTTCAAAACTGAACCCGGAAAAACTTCCTTTACCCGAAAAACACGGGCGATTCCACCAAGAAAAAAAAACTTTTTACTCTAACGTAGTCAAGATCATTTCTGATCAAGCTGATCCAATTGCATCTTCAAGATACTTGATCAGATCAAGGAAGAACTTGCACTTGGATCATCAGGATCAACGCTTTTTTTCCCATTCAAGAGGCACAGCCGTTGATTCCTATCCATAGAACAATTACTGTCCGGGATTTACTTTATCTATCGTAATAACAAAAGTTGAGTCTCGATTTACGGATCCATCAGTCCAGCCTAACTCCATCCAATCCCATGGGTTAGCCAACCGCCCAACCACTGTAGTGATGAGATCCAATTTAGAATTTGATTTTTATCCCGGGTACCAGGGAAAAGAGTTCCCAGGCCCCCTAGCCAGTGTTCATGCAAAAATAAAACTAGTCACACCACTCACACACCCAATATGAAATTGCCTTTTTCATAGATTCAACCAGTTTTAAAACAATCCTTTAATAAAACCATAGTATCACTGATCACCATCTTCCAAGTTATCCTGTTGATTCTTAATTTCCCATCATTCCTTCATCAGAGTATCTATGGCATCATTGGCAACTAGAACGCTCACCACCTGTCCACTCAGGGGTCGTTTCAATAGTTCCTAGCCCATAATACTCGGCAATATAATCACTTATCAAGATGGACTCTCGTTGAAGATCAGCAAGATCAACCAATAGATCCATATAAAGAGCCATGGACTCATCCATTGAAGACCAGCAAGGTCAATCAACCAGATCCATGCCCGATTTCAGAAAACAACTCTTACTCCTTGTTCCAATATCTTCCTTGACGCACGCATGGGTATCCTAGGCGACCCAGAGCCCGAGCACCGTATGGTCAGCACCCTCTAGGATCCTTCGCAGGTGACCTAGCGCTTCACTCATAGGCCGCTTCCTTGGCCCCTCATCCACCGTACCGGAAGCTCACCATTTTAATCGCACCGAGGCTGGTCAAGACCTCGACCGACCTTGCTACGCGAGACGTCCTCCATTGACTCTCCGTCAGCAGTTGCAACTTTATCAGTTAGGTCTCCACGAGGTCAAAATGCTTTCCCAGCATTCTTGACATAAAACAGTCATTTACAAACAGCATTTACAAACAGTTTACAATACAGTTTCTATATTAACTCTCATTTTTCCACATTATCCTCATCAATCCACATTACTTATTCCATATTCCATTTATATGTATACTCATCCCATCACATCATTTTCCATCTCATCACTTCAGATTCCTTCACATCACATATCATATATTCACATCCATACATATATCCACATCCACATCCACATTCACATCCATACATCCACATCTACATCCATACATCCACATCTACATCCATACATCTATTTTCACATCCACATCTACATGCACATTCATGCATCCTCATCCATACATCCACATCTACATGCACATTCACATCCATACATCCACATCTATATGCGTACATTCACATCTACTTGCATACATCCACATCCCATCCATGCATCTACATCCACATCCTCATTTACATCCATACATCCACATTCACATTCACATTCACATCTACATGCATACATCCATACATACACATCCACATTTATATCCATGCATCTACATCCACATCCTCATTCACATCCATACATCCACATTCATGCATCCACGTCTACATGCATACATCCATACATACCCGTCCACATTCACATCCATATTCTCACCCTATCACAACCCATATACATCTTATCCCATCACATACACTTCTTACCTCATCCCATACACATCCTATCACTTCTTAACTCATCTTATCACATCCTAACTCATCTCATATGCATCTTATCACATCTTATCACTTCCCATATCTTTTATGCATACCTCTATGCATGAAATTCAATTATACTAAAAGTAACACTTTTATAATAAAATAATTATCTTTTATGCATAGCTCTATGCATGAAATTCAATTATGCTAAAAGTAACTCTTTTATAATAAAATATTCATCTCTTATGCATACCTCTATGCATGAAATTCAATTATGCTAAAAGTAACACTTTTATAATAAAATATTCATCTCTTATGCATACCTCTATGCATGAAATTCAATTATGCTAAAAGTAACTCTTTTATAATAAAATATTCATCTCTTATGCTGCATACCTCTATGCATGAAATTCAATTATGCTAAAAGTAACTCTTTTATAATAAAATAATCATCTTCTATGCATACCTCTATGCATGAAAATCAATTATGTTAAAAGTAACACTTTTATAATAAAATATGTATCTTTTATGCATACTTCTATGCATGAAATTCAATTATGTTAAAAGTAGCACTTTTATAATAAAATATTTATCCATTATGCATTCTTCTATACATAAAATAAAAATGATAAAAGTAACACTTTTGATATAAAAATTTATCTATTATGCATATTTCTATGCATAAAATAAAAATGATAAAAGTAATACTTTTGATATAAATTTTTATCTTTTATGCATAATATAAAAATTTAATTTCTCCATAATTACAATGAATTTCTTTTAATCAATCTAGGATGATAATTCTTAGAATATGGTAGGAAATCCTCTTTTCATGCTTTGAATGAAATTATTTTATGTGTAAATTTTTATAAAATTTTACCATAGCTCCGCTACTATAACTGATAAATTTTAATTATTTTAAAAGGTAAGTTATCTTTAAGGAAATGATTAGAATGATCCCTAATTGGATCATTAACCCTTAATGGATTAAATAAAAAATAATCATAAACTAAAAGCATAGCTAAAAAAAAAACTATTAATTTGTTCTCAAGCATAGATTAATCTTGGATTAAGGAAAAGCTTTATGAAAAGCTTCATTTGGATTGAGAAAGGGTCATGAGTATGACCATTTCTTAAGTGAGAGAGAGAAAAAAAACCATTAGAATTAAACATAAATGGAAATTTATGTAATTCTTTACTATCATTAATTAATTAACTTCAATAGCATTTCAAAAACCATACCAATTAAGCTTCTCAAGCTTGAGAGGGGTTGAGAAGAGAGAAACATTGAGAAATTATAGAAAGATCAAAATTCTCCATACTTACCTTATAAATTGCTTGATTCTTTGTTCACGGTAGAGGCCCCCAACCAATCAATTGGTTTAGTATGTTGATGGAGCCACCAATGGGGATTGAAGAAAGAAGGAAGTGTCAAAAACTAGTGAATTATTAATGAATTCACAGTTCTTGGCTTAGGTGAAGTAGAGTAACAATGCATTAAACATTGTTAAGTTTCAACAAAGGGAAAGGCCTCTATTTATAGAAAAAAGTGAGCTCCTAACCAAACAAACTGATTCTAGAATTTTTCAACTCAGTTTGGTCAATTTTTGACCATTTTTAGGTCAGTTAAGCTAACTTTTTGCAACTAGACTTGAATTAGGAGAGAGGAGAGATGAAATATCTCAATTTTTGTGAGTTTAAAACTCATTCAAGCATGTGAAATATGCACCTCCTTTAAAGAACTCCCCTTCCTTACATATGTGTCAAAATGGAATCATTATACCCAAAATATCTCATATTTTTAATATTGCTCATAGTTTTTTACTAATAAACCTTGTACATTTTCAACTCTTCATCTTGTGTGAGCATTTACTCATTTTTGGATACCCAAAATATCTCATATTTTTAATATTGCTCATAGTTTTTTTACTAATAAACCTTGTATATTTTCAACTCTTCATCTTATGTGAAATATGCACCTCCTTTAAAGAACTCCCCTTCCTTACATATGTGTCAAAATGGAATCATTATACCCAAAATATCTCATATTTTTAATATTGCTCATAGTTTTTTACTAATAAACCTTGTACATTTTCAACTCTTCATCTTATGTGAGCATTTACTCATTTTTGGGTATCTTCTTTTACAAATTGGATTTATCTCCTCCCTACACATGGATTGATGCTATTGGTCCATAGGAACCTTAATTGGACCATAATCCAATTTTTTTTGAAAATCTAGATCCTTAGACTAAGGTCCTTTATACCCATTTCCAATAAATTCTAATTGCACATTGGAAAGTTCTTTTTGAATTTCTGTTTCAGGGGAATTCATTTTAATAATATGAGAAATTTTTCTATCTAAAAATATTCAAAATCTGAGTATTCTCTCTCTAGAATATTTTCTCTCTCTATGTCAAAATAGGCAGAGACAAGATCTTTTATATTTCTGAAGAGGGGATTGATTATAGGGGAAGATGCTGGACATCTTGAGAGGTTGGGGGGAATCTTACATTCTCTCCCACTTGAAAAACGCGAGATGTCCTCATCTCGCAAACTGGGGGTATTTTCGCAAGATGCACGAATATGAGACTAAGAGAAAATTTAATTAAGATTAACCACCAAGAAAAGTCTCAAGAGAGCAAGATTCAAGACAAGAACAAGATTTTAACTTTATTCATTCTCGGAACATATACAGTAAAGATAGAAGAACTCTTTACACTTCCATAAGCCCGTCCATCATATGATCACAAAAGCAGCACTCACAAGCTGTGCACGTATAAGGTAACTCATCTATGGGAATAATTCTGTTGGTTATTGCCGCACCTATCTCAGTGGTATGAGGTGATCTAACAAAAGGACCTCTGAGAGGCAAGCCAAAAACGGGATAAAGGCATATCTTTTGATGAGGAAGAAAACACGCCAGTAAGAAGACCCACTCAGAAAACCCAAGATGCCTTGATCTCATGACGCAGTAGTATCAGGGATCCAAACCCAAGGCTTCGATAACCATGGCCAAGCGGACATTGTTACAAAAGTGCTGCTAACCCCAGGGTGTTACCCTAGTTATGTCTTGATAGGTCCGCCATTTGGTCTGAGCTACAGAAGTTCCCAAGTGAGGGAAAAGTGAGCGCTCATACTGTTCTATAAAATCCTTCTTCACAGACTCGCTTGCGTCTTGAAGGTGAGAAATCATCATGGATAAAACTAATTCCTGTTGCCAAGCCATGAAGGAGATTAAGAAAGAAAGGAGATCGATGGGAGTAAGATTACTGTGAGCGACAAGTAAAAGTTACGACTTATATAAAGGAAGGAGCTAGCGTAACTTAGAAGCCAACAGTAACTTGCCTCTGAAGTTTCACCGTCTTTCCATGATTTGGGTTTGGCACATTTTTCTATAGAAGGCATTAAGAACTTTGAGATGAGGAGATAAAAGAAGTTCGTAGGCTAAGTCACCTATTTTCTTTGGTCCACAATATCTGGGGGATAACTTCTTATACTTCCCAAGAGATAAAGAACTTCTTTTGGGCCGTACTCGAATGAAGACCAAAACCTTGATATCCAAAACATCGATTCTCACTTCTGAACTCATTGTTCTGAATCCTTAAAATAGGTGGGACTCCTGAGAAGTATTCTGGGGAAAGGTTCTTCCTTTTTTAAACAGAATCTTTCTTTTATTTTAGAGAGAGAATAATTATAAGATCAAAAAGGGAGGTTCTTCCTCCTGTATACCTCGAAGGTTGGGGGAAGAATCTTACATTCTATCCCACTTGAAAAGTGCGAGATGTCCTCATCTCGCCAAGTAGAGGACAACTCTTTTTCTTAAGATCCAATTTATTCTGGGGTTCCTTATATTCTGGTCAACCCAACAGAATACGGGGATAATTATCCCTTAAATAGAACTCATCAATAAATAACAATTCATTCAAATCATATCATTCATATCTTTAACACGACAATGGTTCATTAGACCAAAAAAATTTCTTTTTGATTCCTCCACCACGGGGATTTCAGTCAAGCAAGTTCTCAATTTATCATCCCTTAACTTGATCCACCAAGTCAAGTATTAATAGTAGCAATCTGACAGCACAATCCACTAATCTCATAGTGATTTGCTGAAATCATTATCATCATTCCACTTATGAATATCATCACAGGGACTCGTCCCATTCGTCCTCATTGATGTTTCGCTCAGCTTATTACATTTCAACCAAATTTCAGGGATCATCATTTTTCAATCAGAATCCAAATCAATTCATCAATTCTCAAACAAAATTAAAAATCATATCAACCACATTCGAAATCATCCTCTGGATAGCATTAACGCTTATAATTTCAAGTCTTAGATTTACTCGTATATACTGTCAGTAAAGAGCTGCAATATACTCTCGGTATATACGGGTAGTCACGGCCCTTGGAATTATAAGGTAAATACCATCATGTCTAGGCCTCAAGCAAGTCAAGGATTTTGTATAATTGCGGTACTTCCATCTGAAGACCCAATAATTACCAAATTACGAATTTCAGTTTGAATATCAAATTGTATGAATTATATCACACAATTACAATCTTTTTGTGCTTCTTGATAAATTTTTGACATATTTGGCTTCTCAGTTGATCTTTATTAACCAATTGCTCTAATACCAACTGTGAGATCCCCCTGTTCCCACCGAGCAACAGATTCGGGGTACTAGCAGCGGAAGTAGCACTTCTCGCGCGGGACAGGGGTCCCACATTCGGGGCCTCGCCCACGGATATCCGGACAAGAGACTAATCCGGCGGTTGTTTCAAAACCGAACCTGGAAAAACTTCCTTTACCCAAAAAACACGGGCGATTCCACCAAGAAAAAAAAACTTTTTACTCTAACGTAGTCAAGATCATTTCTGATCAAGCTGATCCAATTGCATCTTCAAGATACTTGATCAGATCAAGAAAGAACTTGCACTTGGATCATTAGGATCAACGCTTTTTTTCCCATTCAAGAGGCACAGTCGTTGATTCCTATCCATAGAACAATTACTGTCCGAGATTTACTTTATCTATCGTAATAACAAAAGTTGAGTCTCGATTTACGGATCCATCAGTCCAGCCTAACCCCATCCAATCCCATGGGTTAGCCAACCGCCCAACCACTGTAGTGATGAGATCCAATTTAGAATTTGATTTTTGTCCCGGGTACCAGGGAAAAGAGTTCCCAGGCCCCCTAGCCGGATGTTCATGCAAAAATAAAACTAGTCACACCACTCACACACCCAATATGAAATTGCCTTTTTCATAGATTCAACCAGTTTTAAAACAATCCTTTAATAAAACCATAGTATCACTGATCACCATCTTCCAAGTTATCCGGTTGATTCTTAATTTCCCATCATTCCTTCATCAGAGTATCTATGGCATCATTGGCAACTAGAACGCTCACCACCTGGGGCCGTTTCAATAGTTCTTAGCCCATAATACTCGGCAATATAATCACTTATCAGGATGGACTCTCATTGAAGATCAGCAAGATCAACCAACAGATCCATATAAAGAGCCATGGACTCATCCATTGAAGACCAGCAAGGTCAATCAACCAGATCCATGCCCGGTTTCAGAAAACAACTCTTACTCCTTGTTCCAATATCTTCCTCGACGCACGCGTGGGTATCCTAGGCGACCCAGAGCCCGAGCACCGTATGGTCAGCACCCTCTAGGATCCTTCGCAGGTGACCTAGCGCTTCACTCATAGGCCGCTTCCTTGGCCCCTCATCCACCGTACCGGAAGCTCACCATTTTAATCGCACCGAGGCTGGTCAAGACCTCGACCGACCTTGCTACGCGAGACGTCCTCCATTGACTCTCCGTCAGCAGTTGCAACTTTATCAGTTAGGTCTCCACGAGGTCAAAATGCTTTCCCAGCATTCTTGACATAAAACAGTCATTTACAAACAGCATTTACAAACAGTTTACAATACAATTTCTATATTAACTCTCATTTTTCCACATTATCCCTCATCAATCCACATTACTTATTCCATATTCCATTTATATGTATACTCATCCCATCACATCATTTTCCATCTCATCACTTCAGATTCCTTCACATCACATATCATATATTCACATCCATACATATATCCACATCCACATCCACATCCACATTCACATCCATACATCCACATCTACATCCATACATCTATTTTCACATCCATATCTACATGCACATTCATGCATCCTCATCCATACATCCACATCTACATGCACATTCACATCCATACATCCACATCTATATGCGTACATTCACATCTACTTGCATACATCCACATCCCATCCATGCATCTACATCCACATCCTCATTTACATCCATACATCCACATTCACATTCACATTCACATCTACATGCATACATCCATACATACACATCCACATTTACATCCATGCATCCACATCCACATCCTCATTCACATCCATACATCCACATTCATGTATCCACGTCTACATGCATACATCCATACATACCCGTCCACATTCACATCCATATTCTCACCCTATCACAATCCATATACATCTTATCCCATCACATACACTTCTTACCTCATCCCATACACATCCTATCACTTCTTAACTCATCTTATCACATCCTAACTCATTTCATATGCATCTTATCACATCTTATCACTTCCCATATCTTTTATGCATACCTCTATGCATGAATTCAATTATGCTAAAAGTAACACTTTTATAATAAAATAATTATCTTTTATGCATAGCTCTATGCATGAAATTCAATTATGCTAAAAGTAACTCTTTTATAATAAAATATTCATCTCTTATGCATACCTCTATGCATGAAATTCAATTATGCTAAAAGTAACTCTTTTATAATAAAATATTCATCTCTTATGCATACCTCTATGCATGAAATTCAATTATGCTAAAAGTAACACTTTTATAATAAAATATTCATCTCTTATGCATACCTCTATGCATGAAATTCAATTATGCTAAAAGTAACTCTTTTATAATAAAATATTCATCTCTTATGCTGCATACCTCTATGCATGAAATTCAATTATGCTAAAAGTAACTCTTTTATAATAAAATAATCATCTTCTATGCATACCTCTATGCATGAAAATCAATTATGTTAAAAGTAACACTTTTATAATAAAATATGTATCTTTTATGCATACTTCTATGCATGAAATTCAATTATGTTAAAAGTAGCACTTTTATAATAAAATATTTATCCATTATGCATTCTTCTATACATAAAATAAAAATGATAAAAGTAACACTTTTGATATAAAAATTTATCTATTATGCATATTTCTATGCATAAAATAAAAATGATAAAAGTAATACTTTTGATATAAATTTTTATCTTTTATGCATAATATAAAAATTCAATTTCTCCATAATTACAATGAATTTCTTTTAATCAATCTAGGATGATAATTCTTAGAATATGGTAGGAAATCCTCTTTTCATGCTTTAAATGAAATTATTTTATGTGTAAATTTTTATAAAATTTTACCATAGCTCCGCTACTATAACTGATAAATCTCAATTATTTTAAAAGATAAGTTATCTTTAAGGGAATGATTAGAATGATCCCTAATTGGATCATTAACCCTTCATGGATTAAATAAAAAATAATCATAAACTAAAAGCATAGCTAAAAAAAAAACTATTAATTTGTTCTCAAGCATAGATTAATCTTGGATTAAGGAAAAGCTTTATGAAAAGCTTTATTTGGATTGAGAAAGGGTCATGAGTATGACCATTTCTTAAGTGAGAGAGAGAAAAAAAACCATTAGAATTAAACATAAATGGAAATTTATGTAATTCTTTACTATCATTAATTAATTAACTTCAATAGCATTTCAAAAACCATACCAATTAAGCTTCTCAAGCTTGAGAGGGGTTGAGAAGAGAGAAACATTGAGAAATTATAGAAAGATCAAAATTCACCATACTTACCTTACAAATTGCTTGATTCTTTGTTCACGGTAGAGGCCCCCAACCAATCAATTGGTTTAGTATGTTGATGGAGCCACCAATGGGGATTGAAGAAAGAAGGAAGTGTCAAAAACTAGTGAATTATTAATGAATTCACAGTTCTTGGCTTAGGTGAAGTAGAGTAACAATGCATTAAACATTGTTAAGTTTCAACAAAGGGGAAGGCCTCTATTTATAGGAAAAAGTGAGCTCCTAACCAAACAAACTGATTCTAGAATTTTTCAACTCAGTTTGGTCAATTTTTGACCATTTTTAGGTCAGTTAAGCTAACTTTTTGCAACTAGACTTGAATTAGGAGAGAGGAGAGATGAAATATCTCAATTTTTGTGAGTTTAAAACTCATTCAAGCATGTGAAATATGCACCTCCTTTAAAGAACTCCCCTTCCTTACATATGTGTCAAAATGGAATCATTATACCCAAAATATCTCATATTTTTAATATTGCTCATAGTTTTTTACTAATAAACCTTGTACATTTTCAACTCTTCATCTTGTGTGAGCATTTACTCATTTTTGGATACCCAAAATATCTCATATTTTTAATATTGCTCATAGTTTTTTTACTAATAAACCTTGTACATTTTCAACTCTTCATCTTATGTGAAATATGCACCTCCTTTAAAGAACTCCCCTTCCTTACATATGTGTCAAAATGGAATCATTATACCCAAAATATCTTATATTTTTAATATTGCTCATAGTTTTTTACTAATAAACCTTGTACATTTTCAACTCTTCATCTAATGTGAGCATTTACTCATTTTTGGGTATCTTCTTTTACAAATTGGATTTATCTCCTCCCTACACATGGATTGATGCTATTGGCCCATAGGAACCTTAATTGGACCATAATCTAATTTTTTTTGAAAATCTAGACCCTTAGACTAAGGTCCTTTATACCCATTTTCCAATAAATTCTAATTGCACATTGGAAAGTTCTTTTTGAATTTCTGTTTCAGGGGAATTCATTTTAATAATATGAGAAATTTTTCTATCTAAAAATATTCAAAATCTGAGTATTCTCTCTCTAGAATATTTTCTCTCTCTATGTCAAAATAGGCAGAGACAAGATCTTTTATATTTCTGAAGAGGGGATTGATTACATGGGAAGATGCTGGACATCTTGAGAGGTTGGGGGGAATCTTACAACGGCTGTAATGCTTCATTTTGACAATTTAATATTTTGATATATAGAAATTTCTATTTTGCCAAAATTTCAAATTGTAAATAAGGCATCACTCTCTAGTCTTTGAGGATAGAGCGTTTTGAGGTCTCTCTCTCTCTCTCTCTCTCTCTCTCTCTCTCTCTCTCTCTCTCTCTCTCTCTTGTAGTGGTGGCAATTTGCCTCCCTCTCGACTGCAGTGGTGGTGGCAAAGAGGTCTCTCTCTCTCTCTCTCTCTCTCTCTCTCTCTCTCTCTCTCTCTCTCTCGTAGTGGTGGCAATCTACCTCCCTCTCAACTGCAGTGGTGGCAAAGAGGTCTCTCTCTCTCTCTCTCTCTCTCTCTCTCTCTCTCTCTCTCTCTCTCTCTTTGTAGTGGTGGCAATCTGCCTCCCTCTCGACTATAGTGGTTTCAAAGCAGTCTCCCTCCCTCTCATTTCCTCCTCCTCATTAGTGGCAACACCGATAATGGGTGAGGTAAGGCACCTCTCTCTCCACCTCCTCCTCTTGTGCTCTATCATTGCTACACCTCCCCCTCTCTCGAGATGTCCTACATCCTCCCCATCTCTCTCTCTCTCTCTCTCTCTCTCTCTCTCTCTCTCTCTCTCTCTCTCTCTCTCTCTCTCTCGTAGTGGTGGCAATTTGCCTCCCTCTTGACTGCAGTGGTGGCAAAGACGTCTCTCTCTCTCTCTCTCTCTCTCTCTCTCTCTCTCTCTCTCTCTCTCTCTCTCTCTCTCTCTCTCGTAGTGGTGGCAATCTGCCTCCCTCTTGACTGCAGTGGTGGCAAAGAGGTCTCTCTCTCTCTCTCTCTCTCTCTCTCTCTCTCTCTCTCTCTCTCTCTCTCTCTCTCTCTCGACTGCAGTGGTGGCAAAGAGGTCTCTCTCTCTCTCTCTCTCTCTCTCTCTCTCTCTCTCTCTCTCTCTCTCTCTCTCTCTCTCTCTCTCTCTCTCTCTTTCTGTAAGATTCCTCCCTAGCCCCTCAAGATGTCCAGTTTCTTCCCTTGTAATCGATCCCCTTTTCAGAATAATAAAAGATCTTGTTTCTACCTGTTTTGGCCTAGAGAGAGAAAATGTTCTAGAGAGAGATAACTCACTTTTTAGATATCTTTGGATGGAAAAATATCCTTTCTTATTAAAATAAATTCCCCCGAAACAAAAGTTTGATAATGGGATTGTATCCTTTTCATATTTCATAAGTCACTAAATACATGAGCTCTCTTTTTACAATGGCTGGTCGCCCATTTAACAATTGGGGGCCCAAAATTGGTTCTCTAGCTCTATGTACACCTAGGCTTCTTGCTCATGGCTGGCGTTACACATGTCGTAAGCTCGATCATCCCTTATCTTCTTACATGAAGCACTTAGCGTCGTGGTTTTGTATAAAAATGAATTACTTGGAGTGTAATCACACTTAGAATAATGTTAACCATTGTGGTTAACATACCAATCACAAAGTGTTTGATGTGCTCATCATCCCCTCACATAGATTAGACCCTCAAAAAGTAGCCTGAATATGGCTCGTCGTTGTTTTCGCGCTATTTTTTTTAACGGTTTTTCGTGGTTTTTGGATTGGGTTTTGCCTTGATTTCCGGGTCGAGTTTTGAGGCTGCTGGTCGAAGGCCAAAATGGTCGATTTTGACTTCGGACAATCAAGTCCAAAGTCGAAGAGCTTGATGTCAGCTTTTCGATGAGCCAAAGAGCACCTTCATTGGATATACGGTTTAGGAGATACGAGCCTCCAAACAAGGGTGGTTTTTCTAGAGTCGACGGACCCCTTTTCACGCCAGATTTTTTTTTTTGCTGAGACTCCTTTTCACGTCGGAATTGCCTTTCACGACCAAAATTGCCTTTTCACGTCGGAATTGCCTTTCATGGGCGAAATTTTTTTACCAGATTTATCTTTCACGACCGGAATTTTTTGCCGAAAGTGCCTCATGACCGAAAGTTTTCCGCTGGAATTGTCTTCACGACCAAAATTTTTCGCCAGAATTGCCTTTCACGACCGGGAATTTTTATTAGAATTGCCTTTTTCACGGTAGAAAGTTTTCGTCGAAATTTCCTTTCACGGCTGGAATTGTCTTTCCCACGACCGGAATTATTGTCTTTCATAATTGAAATTTTTCGATGGATTTTTCATACACCCGGAATTTTTCGTCGAAATTGTCTCACGCCCGAAATTTTTTGCCAGAATTGTCTTTCACGACCGGAAATTTTTGGCCGGAATTGTCTTTCACGACTGGAATTTTTCGTTGGAATTTTCTCACGGTCGAAATTTTTTGCAAGATTTTCTTTTCATGGTTGGAATTTTTATTTTTTATTTTTTTGGAGTCTAGTGGGAAATTCAAAATTTTCTTTTTGGGGGGGAATATTTTTTGAATTTAAAATGAAAGGGATATGGGTATTTTGCCAAAAAGGTAAGTGGGAATCAAAAAAGTCAACCTTTTAATGAGATCCCTTACACCCTTTATAAATGACCCCCAAAATGGACAAATTGTCAACTCATGAGCATCTACTCATTGAATGCTCATTAGGCTTAATGAGTTATGTAAAAAAGTGATTAAGAACTAATCTAAGATTAATTCTTTTACTAATCTTTTCCTCTTTTATACTAATCAAGGACTCTAATTAAGGATTCTAATTAACTACTAATCCCTAATTAATTCACACAATTGAGCACATCATTGGATAGAGTAAGGGAATGCTAATCTTTGTGCATCGACAATGGTGTAAATTAATCTAAAATAGGGGATTAATTAGACTCTTAATTATAGTCTCCTCTTTTAAGGTAAAATTAATTAAAGAGAGTCAAATTTCTCAAATCAATGAAAAAATTGAAGTTACTAGGTGTTTTGATGCATCTAGATGCTCTGAAAACACTCCAAAATCCCAATTTTGACTACTCATATAATCAATTTAGACCCCAATTAACACATTTTCTAAAATTTTGGCCTCTTGAACAAGATTAATCACCCTTAATGATAAAAACCAGTCCATTAAGAGAAATTAGTCAAATTCAAGGGTTTTTTTGATGGTTTTAAGAATTTTTTTTGAAAGATTAAGCTACTCCTAATGCTTGCTAACACTCTAATCCAAAAAATTTCAACAACAAACATACAATTAAACTAGAATTAATGATCTTAGTTCTATGTTTAACACTAAAGAGAGCTAACATTCACTAAAAATTGCATTCTATTGCATTGTTTGATGCAATGGATGCAACCTAAGCCTAATACAAACCATTAGGACATTTTGGAGGTCATTCGTAGGGCCTTTTAGTAGAGAGAGAAAAAGGAGCGCATCCAATCAGGAAGAAGGCAATGTTACGTTGAAAAATAGGTTATTTCTTTTTTCTAAATCCAAAAACTCTTCTTTCTCACATCAAAATGTACTCTACTTACACTTGATAGTCACTTTTCACAACTGAATGCATTAAACACACCTACACTTTTGTAGGGAGGGAAACTTCTATTCGAATCCATGTATAAAATACACCTTTTTGCAAAGGAGGGAAAATTCCCCCCCTCTCAAACTTCCTCTTGGCCTTAAACAATATCTCACACTCTTTTCATTTCCTCTACCTTCTGTTGCACTCCATTTTTGAAAGCTTCAGGATTTTGTACTCCATTCCTTTTTGAAAAGATGGGTATCAAATCTCGTTTTATATCATCCCGATTTTGCCCCACTAATGCCATCATAGATGATTCAATTCCTAGGGTGAGGAGACCAAGATCATTAGCTACTGAAGAGGCTTAGGTGGAGGTATGAGAAGCTTCTACACCCTGCAGAGATTATCGACCCAAAAATAAAAAACATCCTCATGATTCCACCAGCAAGAGCTCCTTAGGATAAAATAAAAATTGTAGATATTACACATGATATTAACACAAGAGCCAGGACAGAACAGGATGCTAGACGGGAGGAAGAGCAGAAGGCAAGAAAAGACAAGGATCAACAAGTAAAATCAAACCCAAAGAATCTCCACAGTACATCAAAGAAACAGAAGAGTTGGAGTCAATCAACCTGGAGATACTAAGGAGCTTGCAGAGGGGCATTTTTGTCTTCGTGAATATGAAAGATGGTGAGCGACAGCTCTCTCTTGACATCGTGGATGTCACAACTTTGATGGAGAGGACATCACAGATCACATATACTATCCTATACGTCTGTTTAAAGTAGGTATCCAAATTGCATTTTCTGATGATATGGTAGTTTTGTCTTTAGTTCTTCCCTTTTTCCTCAATGAGTTACCCTTGTTTTTGCAGTTTAATAAAGTGCCAACTTCCACGTGAGAGCCACTCTCAGTTGGCACCACTGCTACTACAAAGAAAGAATACTTCCCAGCAAGAGATTCAAAAGTGGTTCACCTATTTGAACATGCTGGAGGTTACCGTAAATTTTTCCATACGAATCAAGGTATGTTACTCCTCTATCTTGCTAGTTATATACATCTAATAGATAGGGGATTCCTTAGTTTTAGATATTTCTGCTTTTGCAGGGACTATTGGAGCCTTACCGTTATAGAATTGGATAAGAGAATCGTGTGGACTCTTAATTCAATACCAATATCACATCCTGAGTTAGGCCTGTAAGTAAACATTCAAAGCACCTTTCTCTAGTATCTATGGCTCCTTGAAGTTGGCAATGTATCTTATTGTGAAAGCTTATTTTTTATATGCAGGTGTATAAAAAGGCTTCTTCATGTTCTTGGTTCCCTATATAGAGACAATGAACTGTACAAATCAGAGGTCAAGCCTATTTATTGTATACAGGTGTATAAAAAGGCTTCTTCATGTTCTTGGTTCCCTATATGGAGACAATGGACTATACAAATCAGAGGTCAAGCCTGTTCAAGTGCCCAAGCAAGGAGACTCACACTCCTGTGGGATGGAGATTGATGATACATATAGAATATCTTCTCCACCATTAATCCCTTTATGTTCAAGAAGGTAAGTGGAAGAATCATTGGGTGGACATTGATTTAGCTAGATTTGCGGTCTGACATTGTGAATTTTATTTTTTCAGACCGCATTATAGAATTATGATAGTAACTATGTGGAGCAGTACAGAGTGACAATGGTATGATTAATACTTAAGAATAGCACAGAGATGTCTGAGGAGAACCAACCGGAATTTCTCGATCTTGTAGACGTCGAGGTGCTCCTTTAGGCTGTAGGGGACAAGGCAAAGCCCTCTAAGCACAGAGGCAGAGCCAAGGTCCAATGTGGAGGCTAACATTGAACATCCCAAGGCTGATGAGGTAGAGCAAGCTGAAGAGGCAGAGCTGAAGCCTGAAGAGAAAACAGACGAGAAGCAGACTGTAGAGGCCAAGGCAGGACCTAGTAGGGAGGCAAACAATGAAGAACCTAAGTCTGATGAGGATGCCAAGGCTAGTGAGGATCCCAAGCTTGATGAAGATCCCAAGCCTAATTTACCTGATGTAATGTAACCAACTCAATTTTAAGAAGTGTTTCTATTAGAGCTGTTTTGGTCCCTTAACAATGATTATAAGTTTCAATCATATTCAGACTAATTAGAATCATGTCAATAATGGTTCCAGACATCGAGGAGGCTTATTATCTTGGATGTTAATGGATTGCTACTCAAAAGACAGCCCAAGAGCTTTGGACCAAGTGCTATAGGGAATTACAAAGTCGAAGAAATGCATTTCATGCTAAGGTCCAAATTGTATCAATTTATCAACTTTGTAACTAAGCACTTTAGATTGGCCATATGGTCTTCAATTATGACGCATAATTTGAGGCCTCTTGTCATGCTAGTTTTGAGAGCATCTAAGATTGAGGAAACAGAATTGTATTTCGTATATGACCAAAGGCACTCTGCCCTTACTTTATGAAGCGCTGTGTGGATATCCAACACCCATATAATCCCACAAATACATTATTAATTGATGATACCCCTGAGAAGGCTATGTACAATCCCATGGGAACATGGATATCACCCTTTCCTTTCGAAGGTAATGCAAATGATGTTTATTTGGAAGAACAATTGATTCCATATTTAGATGGATTGTACAAATCAAAAGACTCTGTACAAGATTATGTAATGAGAAATCCTTTTTGTAATGTGATGTTCTCAACTATTCTATTCTCACTCAAGTAATGTATCTTGGAAAATAGTATACATTGTATTGTTTTTTGAAAGTACTGCATCGAACAAAAGGCTCTTGATTAATTATGTTAAAAGAGTACATTCAAATTTGTAATGTCAAGTAGGAGTGTCATTAACAAGATAGACTTGATTAATTATGTCAGAAGAGTACATTGGAGTGGGTATTGTCAAGTAAGAATGATCTTGACTGTGTTATCCAATTCTTTACATTGTATTAGTCGCTCCTTATAAGGAGGACCTTTCTTCCATTGTGAATGAAATTAAAGTGTGCCGGCGTGTCTTGCAAGGGTTCTTTGGATAATATCCTTCCGTAGTTGTTGTAAATTACATTTTCCTTGTATAGAAACAATTGTCACCAGTGTTGAAGCTTCATCAATCACTTCAATGTCTATGACTTTGTCATTCATTGCACTTGTGGCTTCCTGATCCATTGGTACCAACTCTCCATTGATGTAACGGGACCTGCTATACCAGAAGGACGAGATAAAAGTTTGAGTTGCAATCATGTTCTTCGCAACTACTATCTCCAATGCAATGTTACAATGGATATCGTCAAAAACGTTACTCGGCCATCCCTCGTCAGAAGTCTTGCTAAGAGGAATGTGTCCAAATCTTTGCAGACAAGCATGAATCTTGCTATCTTCACCTGAAATAAGCTGAAATAAGCTAAAAAGTTCCACAAACATAGTAATTGGTAGGTAAACAATAATTTTTACTACATGAGTTGGAATGCTCCCTCGTAGAGAGCGTTGCACATCCTTGAAGAGCTTGCTCTTTGCTGACTCCATTACTAAGGGGTTTGGGATAGGCCAATCCATGTAGTTCCACTCAGCTTACAAAGGTAGCTCTTCCAAGCGGCCACAATTGTGTTTCTTGATGAGCAGATGGTAGAAATGATCATAGAAAAAGATTCCTGTATCTACAAGGCTTTTGTTGCTCCTTCCCTCATACTATAGCCGACCAATGTGTATGTGAATCACATTCATAATTCCAATGATGCACTGAACTGGCTCTCACACTCCTCATATGATAAGGGGTACACATCTGCAACCATAGATGTGGACAATTTACACAGTTCATTAGACCATTATGAGAAAATGAAAGATTGACAAGCGATAGATTTACTTACAGTTTTGTCTATGCGAGGGTAATTTTATGTCATATCTGGATTCTCAAGCATAAGCTCATTATGCATATATGCTGCACTAGGACTTCATAGGAAGTCCTCTTTTCATGCTTTGAATGAAATTATTTTATGCGTAATTTTTATAAAAATTTTGCCATAGCTCCGCTGCTATGACTGATAAATCTTAATTTTTTCTAAGGGATAAAGCTTATCATTAAGAAATAATTAGAATGATCCCTAATTGGATCAATAATCCATAATGGATTGAATCATCAATATTCATGAAATACATAAACTAAAAGCATAGAAAAAAGCCATTAATTTGACCTCAAGTATAGATTAATCTTGGATTAAGGAAAAGCTTTATGAAAAGCTTCATTTGGATTGAGAATGGGTCATGAGTATGACCATTTCTTGAGTGAGAGAGAGAAATTTCATAAAAATCATTTGAATTAAGCATAAAATGAAAATTTATGTAATTCTTAACTATCATTAATCAATTAACTTCAATCACATTCATCAAATTATGTAACTCTTCACTACCATTCATCAATTAACTTCAATAACATTCAAAAATCATTCCAATTAAGCTTCTCAAGCTTGAGAGGGGTTGAGAAGAGAGAAACATTGAGAAATTATAGAAAATGATCAAAATTCACTAATTACCTTACAAATTGCTTGATTCTTTGTTCACGATAGAGGCCCCCAACCAATCAATTGGTTAAGTATGTTGATGGAGCCACTAATGGGGATTGAAGAAAGAGGGAAGCTCCAAAAACTAGTGAATTATTAATGAATTCACAGTTCTTGGCTTAGGTGGAGTAGAGTAACGATGCATAAACACTATATATTTTTCAACAAGGGGGAGGCTTCTATTTATAGGAAAAATTGAGCTCCTAACCAAACAAACTGATTCTAAAATTTTCTAAATCAGTTTGGTCAATATTTGACCATTTTTAGGTCAGTTAAGCTAACTTTTTGAAACTAGACTTGAATTAGGAGAGAGGAGAGATGAAATATCTCAATTTTTATGAGTTTAAAACTCATTCAAGCATGTGAAATATGCACCTCCTTTAAAGAACTCCCCTTCCTTACATATGTGTCAAAATGGAATCATTATACCCAAAATATCTCATATTTTTAATATTGCTTATAGTTTTTTACTAATAAACCTTGTACATTTTCAACTCTTCATCTTATGTGAAATATGCACCTCCTTTAAAGAACTCCCCTTCCTTACATATGTGTCAAAATGGAATCATTATACCCAAAATATCTCATATTTTTAATATTGCTCATAGTTTTTTACTAATAAACCTTGTACATTTTCAACTCTTCATCTTATGTGAGCATTTACTCATTTTTGGATACCCAAAATATCTCACATTTTCAACTCATTTTTGGATACCCAAAATATCTCATATTTTTAATATTGCTCATAGTTTTTTACTAATAAACCTTGTACATTTTCAACTCTTCATCTTATGTGAGCATTTACTCATTTTTGGGTATCTTCTTTTACAAAATTGGATTTATCTCCTCTCTACACATGGATTGATGCTATTGGCCCATAGGAACCTTAATTGGACCATAATCCAAAAATTTCTAAAAATCTAGACCCTTAGACTAAGGTCCTTCATACTCATTTCTCCAATTAATTCCAATTGCACATTGGAAAGTTCTTTTTGAATTTTTGTTTCAGGGGAACTTATTTTAATAAGATGAGAAATTTTTCTATCTATAAATATTCAAAATCTGAACATTCTCTCTCTAGAATATTCTCTCTCTCTAAGTCAAAACAATTAGAAACAAGGTCTTTTATATTTCTGAAGAAGAGGGGATTGATTATAGGGAAAGATGCTGGACATTTTGAGAGGCTGGGGAGGAATCTTACATTCTCTCCCACTTGAAAAACGCGAGATGTCCTCATCTCGCAAACTTGGGATAATTTCGCAAGATGCACGAACATGAGACTTAGAGAAAAATTTAATTAAGATTAACCACCGAATAAAAAAGTCTCAAGGAGAGTAAGGGTCAAGACAAGAACAAGAATTAAACTTTATTCATTCTTGGAACATATACAGTAAAGATAGAAGAACTCTTTACACTTCCATAAGTCCGTCCATCATATGATCACAAAAGCAACACTCACAAGCTGCGCACGTATAAGGTAACTCATCTATAGGAATAATTCTGTTGGACGCTTTTTTTCCCATCAAGAGGCACAGCCGTTGATTCCTATCCATAGAACAATTACTATACGGGACTTACTTCATCTATCGTAATAACAGAAATTGAGTCTCGATTTACGGATTCATCAGTCCAGCCTAACCCCATCCAGTCCCATGGGTTAGCCAACCGCCCAACCACTGTAGTGATGGGATCCAATTAAGAATTTGGTTAGGTTTTGTCTCGGGTACCAAGGAAAAGAGTTCCAAGGCCCCCTAGCCGGAAGTTCATGCAAACATAAAACTAGTCACACCACTTACACACCCAATATGAAATTGCCTTTTTCTTAGCATCAGCTAACTTTAAAACAATCTTTTAATGAAACCATTATGTCACTGATGACAATCCTCATAGTCTCTGGTTGAATCCTTATTTCCAGTTATTCATTCATCGGTATACTTATGGCATCATTGGAAACCAGAACGCTCACCACCTGTTCACTCAGGGACCTTTTCCATAGTTCCTAGCTCATAGTAACCGGCAATATATTCATATAACAAAATGGAATCTCCGTGGAAGATCAGCAAGATCAACCCACAGATCCATATAAAAGAGCCATGGACTCATCCGTTGAGGACCAGCAAGGTCAATCAACCAGATCCATGCCCGGTTTCAGAAAACAACTCTTATTCCTTGTTCCAATATCTTCCACGACGCACGTGTGGGTATCTTCGACGACCCAGAGCCCGAGCACCGTATGGTCAGTACCCTCTAAGATCCTTTGCAGGTGACCTAGCGCTTCACTCATAGGCCGCTTCCTTGGTCCCTCATCCACCGTACCGGAAGCTCACCATTTAAATCGAACCGAGGCTGGTCAAGACCTCGGTCGACCTTGCTACGTGAGACGTCCTCCATTGACTCTCCGTTAGCAGTTGCAACTTTAACAGTTAGGTCTTCATGACCTTAATCCACAAGACGGTCAAAATGCTTCCCCAGCATTCTTGACATAAAACAGTCATTTACAAACAGTCACAAAATACAGTTTCTAAATCGAACTCTCGTCTTTCCACATTATCCCTCCTTAGTCCACATTACTTATTCCACATTCCATTCAATGTGTACTCATTCTCATCCATTTCCTCATAACGACACATTAATTCACATACACATTCACATTCACATCCATACATCCACATCTACATGCATACATCCATTTTCACATCCTCATTTATACATTTACATCTCATATCCACATTCATACATATACATCCATATCCACATCCATACATCCACATCCACATCCACATTCACATTCATACATCCACATCCACATTCCCATTCACATCTATACATCCACATCTATACATCCACATCTACATCCACATACATACATACACATCTACATGCATACATCCACATCCACATTCATACATCCACATCCACATTCATACATACATACACATCTACATGCATACATCCACACTTCCATTTCCACATCCACACATCCACATTCATATTCATATATTTAAGGAGATTAATACTTTCGAAGTAAAAATCAATCTTTTATGCATCTTCTTATGCATAAATTCAATTTGGTAGGAATTACACTTTTAGAATAAAAGAATTTCTCTTATGCATCTAAGTTATGCTGCATAAAATCCATTTATGATGAAAATCACACTTTTTGTATAAAAGAATATCTTTTATGCATACCTCTATGCATGAAATCCAAATATAATAAAAGTCACACTTTTAAAATAAAATAATCAACTTTTATGCATACCTTTATGCATGAAATTCAAATATAATAAAAGTCACACTTTTATAATAAAATAATCAACTTTTATGCATACCCTTATGCATGAAATCTAAATATGTTAAAAGTCACACTTTTATAATAAAATAATCAACTTTTATGCACAGCTCTATGCATGAAATCCAAATATGTTAAAAGTCACACTTTTATAATAAAATAATCAACTTTTATGCATACCTCTATACATGAAATCCAATTATGATAAAAGTAACACTTTTATAATAAAATAATCAACTTTTATGCATACCTTTATGCATGAAATTCAAATATGATAAAAGTCACACTTTTATAATAAAATAATCAACTTTTATGCATACCTCTATACATGAAATCCAATTATGATAAAAGTAACACTTTTATAATAAAATAATCAACTTTTATGCATACCTCTATGCATGAAATCCAAATATGATAAAAGTAACACTTTTATAATAAAATAATCAACTTTTATGCATACCTCTATGCATGAAATCCAATTATGATAAAAGTAACACTTTTATAATAAAATAATCAACTCTTATGCATACTTCTATGCATGAAATCCAATTATGATAAAAGTAACACTTTTATAATAAAATAATCAACTCTTATGCATACTTCTATGCATGAAATTCAATTGTGCTAAAAGTAATACTTTTACATTAAAATAATAATCTTTTATGCATACCTCTATGCATGAAATCTAATTATGATAAAAGTAACACTTTTATGTTAAAATAATAATCTATTATGCATACCTCTATGCATGAAAATCAATTATGCATAATATAAAAATCAATTTCTCTATGAATATCTTCAATTAATCTAGGATGATAATTCCTAGAATATGGTAGGAAGTCCTCTTTTCATGCTTTGAATGAAATTATTTTATGCGTAATTTTTATAAAAATTTTGCCATAGCTCCACAGCTATGACTGATAAATCTCAATTTTTTCTAAGGGATAAAGCTTATCATTAAGAAATAATTAGAATGATCCCTAATTGGATCAATAATCCATAATGGATTGAATCATCAATATTCATGAAATACATAAACTAAAAGCATAGAAAAAAGCCATTAATTTGACCTCAAGTATAGATTAATCTTGGATTAAGGAAAAGCTTTATGAAAAGCTTCATTTGGATTGAGAATGGGTCATGAGTATGACCATTTCTTGAGTGAGAGAGAGAAATTTCATAAAAACCATTTGAATTAAGCATAAAATGGAAATTTATGTAATTCTTAACTATCATTAATCAATTAACTTCAATAGCATTCATCAAATTATGTAACTCTTCACTACCATTCATCAATTAACTTCAATAACATTCAAAAACCATTCCAATTAAGCTTCTCAAGCTTGAGAGGGGTTGAGAAGAGAGAAACATTGAGAAATTAAAGAAAATGATCAAAATTCACTAATTACCTTACAAATTGCTTGATTCTTTATTCACGGTAGAGGCCCCCAACCAATCAATTGGTTAAGTATGTTGATGGAGCCACTAATGGGGATTGAAGAAAGAGGGAAGCTCCAAAAACTAGTGAATTATTAATGAATTCACAGTTCTTGGCTTAGGTGGAGTAGAGTAACGATACATAAACACTATATATTTTTCAACAAGGGGGAGGCTTCTATTTATAGGAAAAATTGAGCTCCTAATCAAACAAACTGATTCTAAAATTTTCTAAATCAGTTTGGTCAATATTTGACCATTTTTAGGTCAGTTAAGCTAACATTTTGGAACTAGACTTGAATTAGGAGAGAGGAGAGATAAAATATCTCAATTTTTATGAGTTTAAAACTCATTCAAGCATGTGAAATATGCACCTCCTTTAAAGAACTCCCCTTCCTTACATATGTGTCAAAATGGAATCATTATACCCAAAATATCTCATATTTTTAATATTGCTCATAGTTTTTTACTAATAAACCTTGTACATTTTCAACTCTTCATCTTATGTGAAATATGCACCTCCTTTAAAGAACTCCCCTTCCTTTTACATATGTGTCAAAATGGAATCATTATACCCAAAATATCTCATATTTTTAATATTGCTCATAGTTTTTTACTAATAAACCTTGTACATTTTCAACTCTTCATCTTATGTGAGCATTTACTCATTTTTGGATACCCAAAATATCTCATATTTTTAATATTGCTCATAGTTTTTTACTAATAAACCTTGTACATTTTCAACTCTTCATCTTATGTGAGCATTTACTCATTTTTGGGTATCTTCTTTTACAAAATTGGATTTATCTCCTCCCTACACATGGATTGATGCTATTGGCCCATAGGAACCTTAATTGGACCATAATCCAAAAATTTCTGAAAATCTAGACCCTTAGACTAAGGTCCTTCATACTCATTTCCAATTAATTCCAATTGCACATTGGAAAGTTCTTTTTGAATTTCTGTTTCAGGGGAACTTATTTTAATAAGATGAGAAATTTTTCTATCTACAAATATTCAAAATCTGAATATTCTCTCTCTCTCTCTAAGTCAAAATAGTTAGAAACAAGGTCTTTTATATTTCTGAAGAGGGGATTGATTACAGGGAAAGATACTGGATATTTTAAGAGGGTGGGGAGGAATCTTAGATATATTTTATCTCTCCTCTCTCCTAATTCAAGTCTAGTTCTAAAAAGTTAGCTTAACTGACCTAAAAATGGTCAAATATTGACCAAACTGATTTAGAAAATTCTAAAATCAGTTTGTTTGGTTAGGAGCTCAATTTTTATGAGTTTAAAACTCATTCAAGCATGTGAAATATGCACCTCCTTTAAAGAACTCCCCTTCCTTACATATGTGTCAAAATGGAATCATTATACCCAAAATATCTCATATTTTTAATATTGCTCATAGTTTTTTACTAATAAACCTTGTACATTTTCAACTCTTCATCTTATGTGAAATATGCACCTCCTTTAAAGAACTCCCCTTCCTTACATATGTGTCAAAATGGAATCATTATATCCAAAATATCTCATATTTTTAATATTGCTCATAGTTTTTTACTAATAAACCTTGTACATTTTCAACTCTTCATCTTATGTGAGCATTTACTCATTTTTGGATACCCAAAATATCTCATATTTTTAATATTGCTCATAGTTTTTTACTAATAAACCTTGTACATTTTCAACTCTTCATCTTATGTGAGCATTTACTCATTTTTGGGTATCTTCTTTTACAAAATTGGATTTATCTCCTCCCTACACATGGATTGATGCTATTGGCCCATAGGAACCTTAATTGGACCATAATCCAATTTTTTTTGAAAATCTAGACCCTTAGACTAAGGTCCTTCATACTCATTTCCAATTAATTCCAATTGCACAACATTGGAAAGTTCTTTTTGAATTTCTGTTTCAGGGGAACTTATTTTAATAAGATGAGAAATTTTTCTATCTATAAATATTCAAAATCTGAATATTCTCTCTCTAGAATATTCTCTCTCTCTCTCTAAGTCAAAACAGTTAGAAACAAGGTCTTTTATATTTCTGAAGAGGGGATTGATTACAGGGAAAGATGCTGGACATTTTGAGAGGCTGGGGAGGAATCTTACATTCTCTCCCACTTGAAAAACGCGAGATGTCCTCATCTCGTAAACTTGGGATAATTTCGCAAGATGCACGAACATGAGACTTAGAGAAAAATTTAATTAAGATTAACCACCAAATAAAAAAGTCTCAAGGAGAGTAAGGGTCAAGACAAAAACAAGATTTAAACTTTATTCATTCTTGGAACATATACAGTAAAGATAGAAGAACTCTTTACGCTTCCATAAGTCCGTCCATCATATGATCACAAAAGCAACACTCACAAGCTGCGCACGTATAAGGTAACTCATCTATAGGAATAATTCTATTGGTTATTGCCGCACCTATCTCAGTGGTATGAGGTGATCTAACAAAAGGACCTCTGAGAGGCAAACCAAAAACGGGGTAAAGGCATATCTTCTGATGAGGAAGAAAACACGCCAGTAAGAAGACCCGCTCAGGAAACCCAAGATGTCTTGATCTCATGACGCAGTAGTGTCGGGGACCCAAACCCAAGGCTTCAATAACCATGGCCAAGCGGACATTGTTACGAAAGTGCTGCTGACCCCAGGGTGTTACCCTAGTTATGTCTTGATAGGTCCGCCATTTGGTCTGAGCTACAGACGTTCCCAAGTGAGGAAAAAGTGAGCGCTCAGACTCACTTGCGTCTTGAAGGTGAGAAATCATCATGGATAAAACTAATTCCTGTTGCCAAGCCATGAAGGAGATTAAGAAGAAGGGAGATCGATGGAAGTAAGATTACTGTGAGCGACAGGTAAAAGTTACGACTTATATAAAGGAAGGAACTAGCTTAACTTAGAAGCCAACGGTATCTTGCCACTGAAGTTTTACCGTCTTTCCATGATTTGGGTTTGGCACATATTTCTATGAAATACATTAAGAACTTTGAGATGAGGAGGTAAAAGAAGCTTGTAGGCTAAGTCACCTACTTTCATTGAATTCAGATATAAGGCTCACAATATCTGGGGGATAACTTCTTATACTCCCCAAGAGATAAAGAACTTCTTTTGGGCCGTACTCGAATGAAAACCAAAACCTTGGTATCCAAAACACCGATTTTCACTTCTGAACTCATTGTTCTGAATCCTTAAAACAGCGTGACTCTTGAGAAGTATTCTAGGGAGAGGGTCTTCCTTTTTTAAACAGAATCTTTCTTTTATTTTAGAGAGGGAATAATTATAAGATCAAAAAGGGAGATTCTTACTCCTATATACCTCGAAGGTTGGGGAGGAATCTTACAACGTTTATGCATAAAAATCATTTATGATGAAAATCACACTTTTAATATTAAAAAAATATCTTTTATGCATATGTTTATGCATAAAAATCATTTATGATGAAAATCACACCTTTAATATAAAAAATATATCTTTTATGCATATGTTTATGCATAAAAATCATTTATGATGAAAATCACACTTTTAATATAAAAAAAATCTTTTATGCATATGTTTATGCATGCAAATCATTTATAATAAAAATCACTCTTTTAATATAAAAGAATTTCTTTTATGCATCCATTTATGCATAAAAATCATTTATGATGAAAATCACGCTTTTAGTATTAAAAAAAAATTTTATGCATATGTTTATGCATATAAAAATCACTCTTTTAATATAAAAAAATTTCTTTTATGCATAAAAATCATTTATGATGAAAATTACACTTTTAATATAAAAAAATATCTTTTATGCATATGTTTATGCATAAAAATCATTTATAATGAAAATCACACTTTTAATATAAAAAAATATCTTTTATGCATAAAAATCATTTCTTTTAAATATATAAAAAATATCTTTTATGCATATGTTTATGCATAAAAATCATTTATGATGAAAATCATTCTTTTATGATCAAAATAAAATTTCAATAAGCTTCCTTCTATACATAGAATCTAATTCTAAAGAAAGTAACACTTTCTTTTTATAAAATATTTTTAGTAAGCATTTTTCTATACCTAGGATGAAAAATAACACTTTAAGAATACATATACGATGGGAATTACTCTTTTTGAATAAAAAAGTAAAAACTTATTTTTCATAATTTTAGAAAAATTTCACCATAACCTCCTTTGTGTGGCTGACCATTTTTTAATTTTTAACTCTTTACAATTAATTAGAAGTTCACTAAGAGTATTTAAATCATTCTAATGTAAACATTTTCTACTTTATCAAAGAGAAACATTATGAAAAACTTGATTTTATCCATTAATCATTCATCTAGGAGTAAGAATGGTTGGATTTACTAAAGAAGAGAGGGGAATGCCTTTTTTCAATGAGGCATAACATCACATTCAATTTAGAGAAGACAAAAATCATTAAAAACCATAAAATGAATAGAAAAGAGAAGAATCTCCAACTTATGAAGGAATTTGAGAGCTTTCCTTTGGCTTGATGGTCTTGTTCGAAACGAGAGTGGCCACCAATCTTTAGAAGAGGGAAGGTCAAAAAACTAATGAATTATGAGTAAATTCACAGTTTTCTGGCTCTTTGGAGAAGTAGGGTAACAGTGCAAAAACACTATTAAACTTCAACAAAGGGAAAGGCTTCTATTTATAGGAAAAAGTGAGCTTCTAACCAAGGCAACTGATTCTAGAATTTTCCAGATCAGTTTGGTCAATTTTTGACCCTTTTTGAGTCAGTTTAGTCCACTTTTTGGATCTAGTTAAAACAGGAGAGGAGAGATAAAAATATCTCATTATTTGGGAGTTTAAAACTCTCCCACACATGTGAAATAGGCGCCTCCTTCATGAGGGGAATTCCCCGATACTGAGGTGTCAAAAATGCATCATTTCATCTAAATATCTCTCTTTTTTAACTATTAACCTTGTCCTTAGTCAACTCTTCATCTTATGTGAGTATTTACTCATTTTTGGGGGATCTTCCTTTTATTCTTCTATTTATCTCCTTTCTACATTTGGATGAATCTTATTGGTCTATAAGAACTTTAATTTAAAAATTTTCAAAAATCTGGACCCTTAGGATAATGCCTCTTGAACAGATTATACTTAATTTCTAATGCACCTTCTGAAAATCTTTTTGAACTTTTGTTTCATGGGAACTTATTTTAATAAGATGAGATATTTTTCTATCCAAAAATATTTAAAAACTGAATTATCACTCTCTAGAAGATTTTCTCTCTCTAGGCCAAAACTGGTAGGAACAAGATCTTTTATATTTCTGAAGAGGGATTTGATTACAGGGGAAGATGTTGGACATCTTGAGAGGCTGGGGAGGAATCTTACATTCTCTCCCACTTGAAAAACGCGAGATTCCCTCATCTCGCAAATTGGGGATAATCCTGCAACAACAGATCGGCAAACAACAAATCGGCTTCATTCTCCCAGGTGGCATCTTCAAAAGGATAGAACTTCCATTTTACCAATAATTCTCTGAGAATTCTGTTGATGAGAATCTTTTCTCGAACATCAAGAATTTCTTCAGGTTGGAGTTCCATCTGCCCTTGGGGGTTGAAGAGGTTAGGATTTCATCATCAAGCACATGATTTGGGCTTGGCACATATTTCTTTAGAAGGCTTACATGAAATACATTATGAACTTTGAGATGAGGAGGCAGAGCTTTAAAAGGGCTCATCCCAATACTTCGGTGATAAGAAGCATTGTAGGCGAACTCGACTAGGTGTAGATAGCTTAGCCACTTCTTGGGTTCCCTGCCACACAGCAGTCTCAAGGTGATAAGCTGTGCTGAGATCCAAGAAAGTTCCCACTACTTCGAAAAATGCAGTCCAGAACCTTGAAGTAAATTTGGAATCTCGATCACTTACTATTGTCCTGGGTAGGCCATGCAATCTGAAGATTTCTTTGAGGACACTCTGGCCACATCCACTGTAGTGTAGGTTTCTTTTACTAGGATCAGATGGGCAGATGGGCAACTTTGGTTAGTCTGTCAACTACCACAAAAATGGAGTTGTAACCTGATTGCACTGAAGGTAATCCAGTAATAAAGTCCATACTGATACATTCCCACTTCATCTGGGGGATGTCCAATGGATGTAACTTCCCAGGCATTTTTACTCTTTCAGCTTTGACTTTCTGGCATGTCAGTAGGATACTTATTCTTAACTGTCAGCTGATTTAGACCTCTGTAGTCCACACAGAGTCTAAGTGTTCCATCTTTCTTTTTCTGAAAGAGAACTGGCGCACCCCAAGGTGAAACACTGGGTCTTACAAACCCTTGTTCTAACAGCTGTCTAAGCTGTTCCTTGAGTTCGATGGCTTCAAGAACTGGCATTTTGTACGTGCGCAAGGCTACTACCTGAGCTTCGGGGGCCAATTCAATCACATGATCTACTTCCCGGATTGGAGGCATTTCAGTTAGCTCTGTTGGGAATAGATCATCAAATTCATTTAACCATTCTGGTTCTTTAGTCTTAAGCTTTGAGTCTACTGGGTTCATTTTGACAACATAAATTTGCTGCTCCTTTCTAAGTCCTTTCAGCAACCTAGAAGCTTTTACTAACTAAAGGTTTGGGGATTTGAAAACTCCAGTTCCTTGAACTTTGTTCCCGTGAAGGTCATGGAAGGAAATGGTTCCATTGTGACAGTGTATGTTAGCTTGATTTTTGTGGAGCCAATCCATTCCAAGGATCCCGTCAAAAACTCCCAGAGGTAAGACTTTGAACTGACAGTTGGTTACATTACCATCTAGTTTGAACTGGATAAGATCTGTCTCATGGTGAGTGAAAAGAATCTTCCCACTGGCCAATTCAACTTGCATAGGTTTCCCTGATTTCTGTTCTAAGACTAGCTTATGCAAGCATCCAAGGGAAATGAATGAATGAGAACTGCCTGAATCAATCAAAAGCTTAAAAGGCTTACCCTGATATTCTGCTGGAGTATGGATGACTGAGAACTGATGGTTTGGTCCTTGGTTTTCAATTGTAGCAAAGATCTGCCCTCTTTCCTCTTCTATTACATCTGAAATTGTGACTGCTCTGGCTGCTGCAGTTTGAGGTGGAACTCTTTCTCTTTGGTTGCCCCAGTTCTGGGAAAGAGTTCTGAGGTTACTCTGGACAGAGGCAGATGGCTGAGCTGGAGTTCTTCTGGGGTTACCCTGGCTTGGGCGAGACGGCGGACCTTGATTAGATTGGTATGAAGGGGTTGGTCTCTGAATTCGGGGTCCTTAACTTCCCTGTCCCCTTGACATGGCAAGAGTCGGGTAGTCTTTCAGTTGGTGACCAAAACCTTGGCATCCAAAACATCGGTTTTCACTTCTGATTTCTTGAAAGAGGTGGGGCTCCTGAGAAAGTATTCTGGGGGAAGGGTCTTCCTTTATTTCAGAATCTTCTTACATCCTGATTCTGATTCGGGCCTTGCTACCTCTTTGGGGGTGGAAAGTTTGAAGTACTTCCCTGGGCTTGGAATCTTTTAAAGTTAGAGGGTGCAAGCTTTGGCGGGACCTTTACTACAAAGGCTTTGGCAAAATCCTTTGCCATTATTACTGCTTCAGCCATGGACACTGGCTTGGCATTTTTGACCAGTGTGTCCAAGGGTTCGTTCATTCCCCGAATGAACCTAGCCACATGAGTTGATCTTCATCTAGAGGTGGTGAATATTTGAGTAGAAGAGCAAAGGCCTAGTGATATTCCTCGATGGTTTTGCTCTCCTACTTTAGCTCTAAGAATTCGTTCATTTTGATTTCTAAAAATCTAGGGGGACAAAATCTCTTTCTCAAATAGGTTTTTAGGTCACTCCAAGACTGAGTATTTCTATCCAGACGGTTGGTGTCACAGTGGTTCCTCCATGCTACCCTGGCTGTTTCCACTATTTTCAGCCAGGCAAGAGCAAATATTCTTCCATGGCTTCCACCCATTTCTCCACAGCCTCGCCTAGGTTCTCCTCTTCTCCTTTGAAGGGTCCTGGCTGAGTCCTATGAAGAGCCTTGTGAACATCAGGGTCAAGCTCGTCATCTTCAAAGAGAGGGTCTGGCTGACGGCCACGGTTTCCTCATCTCATGATTCTGTCTCATGATTCTGTCAAAAATTTATATATTATTAAATTTTTATTTTGATATCATCCACGAGACCCTAAGACTTAAGAGGTTCGGAAAACAATTTCTTAAACAAAACAATGATCTTATTGGAGATCTATGACATATGTCCGATAACAGATTTTTTGTTTTTATCAGATCGTCTGTATCAGATCGTCCGTAAACAATCACTTATACAACAGGAAATTTTTTTCTCCAGAAAACATTTCTATATTTATATAAAAGTTACAATATGTACATAGAGCAGCTCGGCTCCAGAATCACCGCCTCAGTCGTAATCATATACAGAAGCGAAACTGTGAAGAAGACATACCATGGTACACACGATTCATTACACAAAGAGGTGCTCTAATTCTATTTCTCGCGATAAAGCGCCTAAGAAGTCTAAAAAATCGGCATGAAGTTCTGAAGTTCCTAGGTGAATGATCACAAAGTAGAACGTGCTGAACAAGCCCTAGTCTTATCAGAATCATGGCCAAGGAAATATTTTACCTGAGCCTCTGACGCTGATTGGTACTGATGTTAATACACCGTCCTCCACAAAACCACATATACCGACGTCGCTCATAGATTAGAGGCAAAACAATGGAGAAAGCCAAGGGATGGCTCCCCGAGACAGCGGTGCCAAAAATGTTATGGCTCACCCTAACCCTTCTTTGAAACACATCCAAAAAGATATTACCTTGCTGAACAGCAACTGTCAAGGATCTTTGCAATGGCCGAGCTCGTAACCCTTGAGGTCTTCAACCTCTACAACTTTGTGAGAAGTAATTCCACCGCGTCTGCAAGCGTTGTCACACCATCGCGTTACACTATGGGTCCTCGTCCCTCCTCTCACCTCACTTCACTCACACACACACTCACTTCCACCGCGTCTCCTGCAAGCATTGTCACACCGCCGCGTTGCACTATGGGTCCTCATTGTCCAGTTTGTGTAAGGACCCAAGGCTTTGTATATGGTTTCCACTAGGTAACTGAATTTTGGCATGAAGTACATCATTTAGGACTTCATAATATATCCATGAAGTACATCACTTAGGACTTCATCCTAACTTTCTACCACACGCTTTTGAAGTGGGAACACCATAAATACTCTGTCACACCATTACGAGTGCCCGTCCAAGTTGTAGCTTTGGACACTATTGCTTCATATCTTGAATGTATGACCCTTTGGTGTATCTACCGTGACTCCTTAAATGTAAGATAATGGCGTAGCTCTTGTTAATCCTAGAATTAGATTAATAGTGGCATCAATCCATTCTTTTCTAATAATAATATGACCTTAGAGTGCTTCTGATAACATGGAATATGCACTCCAACTGGTTATTTCCAATTAGAAATTTGAGGAGTGAAATACCCAACACTAATTAGACTCATTTTGTGTGATATTTGAATGAATGTATCTTCTTTTGTTAGTGTGGGTTTTCCAAGAGCTTTTCACACCTCCAAGAATATGAGATTGGTGCGGACCATATGATATATGTGGGCTTGCCACTGTTTTAGACTATTCTTGGTCGGGAGTCCAATCCATATTCTTGGTGGGTTGAGTTCTGGTGGTAGTGCAAGGGCAATGAAAGACTTACCAGTTATTGTGGGTGGTGTGAGAATGCCCTTTGTGGAAGCAGTTGGTTGGGGCAAAGGATCAGATTCGAGGCACTCCATGTCCTAGAGGATCATGGTTGCATTGCCCTGGGGGAGCTTGAGGAGGGTAGCTATGTTGTCAGCTGGGTTGATTGTACTTGTAGCATTCTGGACCCAGCTTCCTTCAAGGATGACTGCTTCATTGATTTCACATGTGGGAATCACGTAGAACTTACAAGCCAATGGGTTAGAGACAATATGTACAGTTTGTGTAAGGACCCAAGGCTTTGTATATGGTTTCCACTAAGTAATTGAATTTTGGCATGAAGTACATCATTTAGGACTTCATAATATATCCATGAAGTACACTTAGGACTTCATCCTAACTTTTTACCACACGCTTTTGAAGTGGGAACACCATAAATACTCTGTCACACCATTACGGGCGCCCGTCCAAGTTGTAGCTTTGGACACTATTGCTTCATATCTTGAATGTATGAACCTTTGGTGTATCTACCATGACTCCTTAAATGTAAGATAATGGCGTAGCTCTTGTTAATCCTAGAATTAGATTAATAGTGGCATCAATCCATTCTTTTCTAATAATAATATGACCTTAGAGTGCTCCTGATAACATGGAATATGCACTCCAACTGGTTATTTCCAATAGAAATTTGAGGAGTGAAATACCCAACACTAATTAGACTCATTTTGTGTGATATTTGAATGAATGTATCTTCTTTTGTTAGTGTGGGTTTTCCAAGAGCTTTCCACGCCTCCAAGAATATGAGATTGGTGCGGACCATATGATATATGTGGGCTTGCCACTGTTTTAGACCATTCTTGGTCGGGAGTCCAATCCATATTCTTGGTGGGTTGAGTTCTGGTGGTAGTGCAAGGGCAATGAAAGACTTACCAGTTATTGTGGGTGGTGTGAGAATGCCCTTTGTGGAAGCAGTTGGTTGGGGTAGAGGATCAGATTCGAGGCACTCCATGTCCTAGAAGATCATGGTTGCATTGCCCTGGGGGAGCTTGAGGGTAGCTATGTTGTCAGTTGGGTTGATTGTACTTGTAGCATTCTGGACCCAGCTTCCTTCAAGGATGACTGCTTCATTGATTTCACATGTGGGAACCACGTAGAACTTACAAGCCAATGGGTTAGAGACAGTATGTACAGTTTGTGTAAGGACCCAAGGCTTTGTATATGGTTTCCACTAGGTAACTGAATTTTGGCATGGGCAGTTTTAAGAGATGGTATACCCAGAGAGACCCACATTTCTCATTATAAAAGATTGTGGCTTGCTGCTGTGGGAGACAACAAGGCACGTTTTCTTTGCATATTTCTGCCAAAGGAAAAATCTATCCAAACCCGTAGGGTGGTTGTTTCAAGTGGGGGAGCTACACTTACACTGAGGGTGTTAAGCGAGGTAATGGCTTTGTAGGGTTCATGGAGGTCTGACCATTTGGGAGCACGAATTGAGTGCTGAGTTTGCAAGCTAGGAGGGAGCCAAGTGTAGCAAGGATCTTCAGCCAGTCGTGGTCAACTTCGTCTCACTATTGATAGAAGTGACCATGCATGGAACCCACGTGTTATCAATGGATTGATGACAAGCATCGCAAACCAAGAGATCATTGCTCTTGGAGGTGGTCACAAAGTCTTCAGCAAAGGGAGCTTTGGCCACGGGATGTGAGTTCCAGGTATATAAATTGACCTTAAGCGTTTGAGACCCTTTGCAAAGGTAGACATGATGCATGTCCTAGTCATGGATTAGTCAGGTTTGTCTCATGAAGGGTCGACCCAAGATGGCATCATAGGTAGCATTACAAAAGTCCATGACCACAAATGTGAGGTGGAATGTCATGTTATAGACTTTTACCTTGAGGTCATGCACTTGGCCCAGGGGTTTTGCAAATTTCCCATTCGCAAGCTTGATCACCAATGTGGTGGGTTCAAGGCGTGGTTGGCCCCAGTTTTCCTAACATGTTTGTATGAGGATGCTTACACCAACACCTCCATTTAGGATGCCTTTGACCACATGTATGTTATAGGACATGGGCAAGGCTACGTTTGTGTCATCACCTTCAAAGTATTGTCCTAACACATTGACATGAATTGTTGGTGTGCCTTTGGGTTGTGGGTGGTGGTGATGGAGTAAGTATGGATGACGGGACTTAGATTCGTCCAAGGAATCTGAGTTAGCTGCCTCCTCCATAGAAGCCTACAGCTTGTGTTCCATCCAATCCTGAAGGTCATTCCATAAATTTAAACTATCTTTTCACAAGGTTCCAATGGGCATTTGGATTTTGGGAGGAGGAAAGGAAGGCAGAGAGGCCGGCTAGGTCACGTTGATGAGTAGGGGCTTCTTGAGGGGCGAGGCCATGATCATAGGGTGGACCAGCAATAGTATATGGAAGTTCAATTTGGCCCTTATTTGACAGGGGTGGAGATCGAGATTTGGTGGCAGTAGGAGGATAAAACACCTCAACAAATTTGGTGTGCGGACCTCTTGAGTCGCTATCGGACTCTGTGTCAGTATTCTCATCGAGTTGTTCGATGTGAACGTGGGATTTGGATTTGGTAGTTTATGGAATAGGCCCTGGAATATTAGGAGGTGCATGTGGAGCAAAATCATCGTTTGCCAACATTATGTTGGTGAATGGATCCTCCTCGGCCGGTTGCAGGGGCTCCTGCCTTACCTAGTATGGAAGTTCAGGTTCAATGGGGGATGGCGCGCACTTAAGCACTTGGTCAAAAGTTGCAAAAACGGGTGGCGGTTCAAGTTGAGCCTAGTATTGCTCTACCAGTTCTTGGGCTTCCTGAAGACATTGCTTCTCAAGGATGGCATTGGGATAAGTGGCCTGCCGTTTTCCTTGTTTGGTGAGTTTTTGCTGGGCTACATGGGGGAGTGGTAGTTCGGCACAATCATCGCTCCCGAAGGAGGAGGATGTGGTCTTTTGTTGTTGAGTGAGTGTGGATGCTAACTTGATCGTCTCTGTGGCCAATGTGCTTAGAGCATTGTTTCTTTTGGGATGTGGCTTTCTTTAGCTTGGCCTGCAACAACCGCATGACAACATTCAATGGGATAGTCAAAATCTTCCCATGTTGAATGCTTAACATGTTGAGGGATGGCATGTTCGACTACTGTGGAGTGAGAAACTGATTGCAAAGAGTAATCTTTGTAATAATGGTCAATTCCATAGCCATGACATTGGGGTGTCATTGGCAGGTTTTTCTTTTGATGGCATTCTGTGAGATCCCTATCCCCACCATGCAACGAATTCAGGGGTGCTAGTAGCGGGAGTAGCACTTCGTGCGTGGGCCAGGGTCCCACACTCGGGGCCTTGCCCACAGATATCCGGACAAGAGACTAATCAATCGATCCTTCCAAAACCAAACCTGGAAAAACTTCCCTTGCCCGAAAAGCACGGGCGATTCCTCCAGGATAAAATTTTCTCTAACGTAGTCAAAAGCCTTGACTAACCAAACTAATCTGACTAAACCTGTAGTATCAAAGTCAGATCAAGGAAAATATTGCACATGGATCATAGATACCAACGCTTTTTTCCTCACTGAGAGGCACAGCCGTTGATTCTTTTGATTCTTTTCCATAGAACAATTTTTATCCGGGATTTACTTCATCTATCGAACCATAACAAAATTGAGTTTAATTTTAGGGATCCATCAGTCCAGCCTAACCCCATCAGTCTCATTTTAGGGATCCATTAGTCCCATGGGTTAGCCAACCGCCCAACCACTGTAGTGATGGGATCCAATTAAGAATTTGGTTAGGTTTTGTCCCGGGTACCAGGGAAAAGAGTTCCCAGGCCCCCTAGCCGGATATTCATGCAAACTTAAAACTAGTCACACCACTTACACATCCAATATGAAATTGTCTTTTTCACAGAATCAGCTATCTTTAAAAACAATCATTTAATGAAACCATTGTGTCACTGATCATAATCCTCAAAATCTCTGATTAAATCCTTATTTCCAATCATTCCTTCATCGGTGTACCTATGGTATCATTAGCAACCAGAACACTCACTAGCTGTCCACTCAGGGGCCTTTTCGATAGTTCCTAGCTCATAGTAACTGGCAATATATTCACATATCAAAATGGAATCTACGTTGAAGATCAGCAAGATCAACCAACGGATCCATATAAAAGAGCCATGGACTCATCCATTGAGGACCAGCAAGGTCAATCAACCAGATCCAAGCCCAAATTCAAAAAACAACTCTTACTCATTGTTCCAATATCTTCCACGACGCACGTGTGGATATTGTCGATGACCCAGAGTAGCCTGAGCATCGTATGGTCAGCACCCTCTAGGATCCTTTTGCAAGTGACCTAGCGCTTCACTCATAGGCCGCTTCCTTGGTCCCTCATCCACCGTACCGGAAGCTCACCATTTAAATCGAACCGAGGCCGCTTCCTTGATCCCTCATCCACCGTACTGGAAGCTCACCATTTAAATCGAACCGAGGCTGGTCAAGACCTCGGCCGACCTTGGTATGCAAGAAGTCCTCCATTGACTCTCCGTTAGCTATTGCAACTTTATCAGAGTAGGTCTCCACGACCTCATTCACAAGACGGTCAAAATGCTTCTCTAGCATTCTTAACATAAAACAGTCATTTAAAAATAGTTCAAAAATACAGTTTCTATAACGAACTCTCATCTTTCCACATTGCTCCACATCAACCCACATTATTTAATTCCACAACCAATTCATAAGTATTCCTATTCTCATTCAATCACATCATTTTTCATCTCATCACATCTTTCCTCAATTTATCCTCATCAGATCTCATCCACTCGCATCAGATCTCATCCACTCGCATCTACCCATATCCACATCTCATTACATCACATTCATTCACATCTCATCCATTCAGACCACATCACATTCACTCACATCTCATCCATTCAGACCACATCACATTCACTCACATCACATCTCATTCATTTTACCTCACATCTCATTCATTCACATCTATCCCGATTCACATCTCATTCATTCACATCTATCCCGATTCACATCCCATCACATCACATTCATTCATATCCATCACATTCACATTCATTCATATCCCATCACATTCACATTCATTCATATCCATCACATTCATTCTCTTTTGCCTGTATTGAGGCCTAATAAAATTTTCAGAGTCCGCGTAGTGCTAATGTATCAGTTTATTGAATCAACATTGAGTAACATTAACCATGCATGACCTGACATAAGCTAATTAACAATATGCTGGGCATCGTAGATTAAGGAAAAAGTAATGTGTGTCTATATTTGGTGTTCTAGCAATCCATGTGAATGAGATTTGAGGCTGAATTAGCTTAAGGATATATCTCCATATGCCTAGATCAATCCGCACATCTACTACTTAAACAGTTGGTATTGATCATAAAAGATTTATATTGATCTAGGCATATATCTCCATATGCCTAGATCAATCCGCATCTACTACTTAAACAGTTGGTATTGATCATAAAAGATTTATAAGATCATCTACTACTTAAACAGTTGGTATTGATCAATCCGCATCTACTACTTAAACAATTGGTATTGATCATAAAAGATTTATAGGATCATCACACCAAAAAAAAAACAGAAATATATCATAAATGATATTGAATCCATATTATGAGCCGTGCTCATCCCTAGTTAAAATTTCTAAAAACAACCAAAATGCTTAACAAGACCAACATAGCATCGTGACCTGGTATTCATAGGAAAAGATATGCACAGCCTTGTATCCTCAATTAAATTCAAATATTTATACTTGATTCTAGCATAAAGACTAAGAAACTTTTCCAAAAAATAACTCAAACTCAACTGTGGCATAAAAACTGAGAAACCCTTTCCAAAAAACCAACATGTATATTATCAGAAATCAGATGTTCATCAGGTGTAGGATTCCCCAAAGGTCATCATCCAATCACGCAATACAAGTCAGAAATTTCCAACACACAATTTGAGGCATATGCAATATGGACATATCACAATACAGGTTTCCATAGTCATTAACCCATAAATATGTACTAAGCACACAGTTTCCATCAATAGTTATCAAGGGATTCAATAATCATAACTAGGATATGCAAGGTAAATCCACAAGAGTTACCTGAGAGGAGGAACTCTCTGCTGAAGCTAGCACAAGAGACATGGCAAACAACCACAAGACACGGGCAAAGTGAGTGTATAAGCACTCACCTTGCTCCATTTATATAGGTAGAGCCAAAGGAAGCTTCCAAATAGCCATCAAAGCTCCTCACCAATGCATTTGCAGAACCATAACCCATCTTCGTCGGCTCCCCACCACTAGATTATGTGCAGGGTCATAAACCATAGCCAGCTTAAGCTGGCTCATCAGAAATGAAAGCCATGTCAGGTAGAGTCAGAAATGAAAGCCATGTCAAGTAGAGTCAGCACAGCAAAAATGAGAGCCATGGCAGGCAAGTTAATCTCGCATGCATGAGATTAGGTATAGTTTATTATTAGAAAGGCGCCAAGTTACAAGGTAGTTATGTGAATCAACCTTCCAAGGATTAACACCACTAATAAGGGATGCACCCAAATTAAAATGCGCAAGTGAGTGTGTGTGTGTGTGTGTAGTAAAGGAAAAAGGTAAAATAAGAAATCAAGAAAGAGGAAAAATAAGCAATAAAAGTAACAAGAAAATGTAAATTTTATTTTTTTATTAGAAATTAAGTTTTTTAGAGGGGGATTTTTCAAAACTTATCATCTTTGGAGAACCCCTACTACATTAGTGATTTAGCTAATTGTGGTCACGAATTAAGCTTGGCTTAACCCATGAACTAATTGTCATGTTAATCACCAAAATTAAGCACCAATTTACTCCCAATCATATAATTATTTGGGGTGGGAGATTAATTGGGTAGCTTAGCAACTAGATTGCTAAAGCCTATGTGTGATTAGTCAAACTCGTCACTCTTTTTTGGTCTCTAATTCCCCTAATTTGAAGAGGGAAATCGGGGCTTCAAGAGAAGATTGATTTATGCATCATGTACATAGATTGGGGTTTGAAGTGATGATTTGATGATAAAATTGGATTGTGACTAGCCCCTTTGACACTCTAATCACTTCTAATCAATCCCCATCTCAAAAATTAAGTCTAATTACATGTTTTTGGATTTTTTTTCAAGTTTACTAATTACCTACAAATCAAAAAATAGGAATTAAGGACTAATTAACATAAATTAAGCGATTTATGGAGGTTTTGTGCAATGTTTTTCATTCCTAATGACCTTATGCACTTGCTACACAAGATTATGCAACTAAAACAAACAAAAGGCACCGGATTAATGCAAAAAATCAGAGATTTCTATCTCTGATCAAGCATAAACCCTCTTCCTAAATGCTCTTTTTCTTGCAAATTCTTTACTCTAATGCAATGAAAATCAACCCAAATCAAAAAATCTTGTAAGACATGTAAACAACATCAAAATATAATTAAAATCCTTCAAAATCACTTCCAATTCTCCAATACCATTGTTCTTTGGAGTGTGACCTCATAATCAACAAGAGGCAATATTGGGTGTACCCAATGCTTGGAATGGACAGAATTGAGCCTAAGACCTAAGGCTACTCCCTGGCAACGGCGCTAAATGTGTTAATAAGAAGCACTCACCTTGTCTTCTTCCACCGATTAACTTGTCATTGGGAACTTTGCCAAAGAACTGCGGTAAGCAGGTGATGGTATTCTACAACTTTCTCTTGTGACTAGCCGATCATCCGCATCCACACTTCATTGTCACACCAGAGATCTCCATAGACAATGGGACGTAAAGAGTGTGCTCAATTTTGCCATGATGGAAACAAGAAGAGGCTCTCTACTTTGGTAATCTCTCACACTCACTTGAAAAAGAAAACATTATGCAAAAGAAAACCACTAATCATACCATAATCACAATTGCACTCCATCATGCAATGCAAGATTACAAACAAATCACATGCAAGAGAGAGAGAGAGAGAGAGAGAGAGAGAGAGAGAGAGAGAGAGAGCTCACATACAATCTATTGCAAAAGGGGAATGATTATGCTTTGCTTATTGAGAAATTGACTTATGTACATGTGCCTAGTGTTCACACTTAGCCGGCCATGACTTAAAAATAGTCCATGGCAGCCTTTTACTAGCCTAAGCAATTACATATGAAGTCCAAGACTTCCCCTATTTTATAATAAGCCTAGTGTAAGGCTACTCACTCATATCATACAAAATGTTGCGTTCTTTGAAATACAAAGGTGTCTTTTTAGTGCAAAAATAAAGTGACGACATTGTAAGTTGGCGGAATGCCCTACAAAAATAGGATGATTAAGGCCATGTTAACTGGAGTGGTTAACAATGTGGCACCAAGGGGGAGTGTTGGAAGTATAGCTTGTATAAATTTGGAAAGATAAGCACAAAGGTAGGTGCTATCTTGGAAAGGTGACGACTCATAGAGATAAGAATGCACATGGCAAAGATTCTTGGCTAAAGGATATCTAAAGATTATAGGCCTCTCATTGTATGGTTGAAAGAATATTACAATACATTTGGTTGAGTGTGCTCATCGGTGTTGTCCACATCTCTTAATCATGATTATCTTGAGTATTTTGAGCCTCCCTAATCTAATATCTCTCATTATGTGCAAAGATTCTTGGCTAGATGCTATCTAAATTAGAAGCCTCTCATTTTATAGTCGAAAGCATGTTGTAATACATTTGGTTGAGTGTCCTCATTGGTGTCCACATCTCTTAATCATGGATTATCTTAATTTTTAGCCTCTATTAATCTAATATCTCTCGTTATGTGTAACACTCTACCAAGCATATCCCTAGCACCTTCTTAGATTCTCAACATAAAGGCCATGCATTAAAAAGATACACAAGCTCTCATTATTCCAAAGGTTGTATTATTCTAGGAAACATGCATAAAAAGTGACCATTAAAAAATATATTAAACATACAAAAACAAAAAAATAATTATTATCATTTTTGCCACCCATCTATATAATGGTTAAAGATTAGTCAATTCATTCCTTTATACAAAGCAAATTTTATAATGTTCTTGTCATTTGTACCATCCTTGATATTCCTTCTCTCACTCTTGCCCATTAAAGGTGAATATCATGTGTATGTTCATCAAATCTCTCTCTCTCTCTCTCTCTCTCTCTCTCTCTCTCTCTCTCTCTCTCTCTCTCTCTCTCTCTCTCTCTCTCTCTCTTCCAAATAATTTGATGTAAGTGTATTCTCAACATTTTATTACAATTTACATGTTGGCCTAGCATTGTAATGGACATTTAAAAGACCTATTAGATGTCAGCCCCATGAAGCTAAAGAAATCTGGTGTTGAAAATCCCTTCCTCTCCATGACCTCATTTAGCTTTCTCCATAATAGTACATGAGCATCCATGTTCTCCTCCTTCATGTTGCATGTTACTAATGGCATGAGCTCTTGCACACTACATCTCCAAATAGTATTAGTTTTTTTTAATATATAAACATTGACACCACTTATAGTGATCTCTTATGCCCCTCACCTGGGATCATACACTTGAGCACGGCCATAGTGATAAGATTTCTTGTTTTTTGTTATTTTTATTCCATTGAAATGTGGAACCATTAAGAAAATGATTGTTTCTTCTTGTTTGTATGCTCAATTTTAGCTCATTTTCTTGTAATTTCTTCATTTCTGTTCATTTTTCCTTTCTATCAAAAAATAAAAAATCCAATAAAATTGTGTAAATCCTTCTAAATTAATAGCAAAATTGGATTTATAAATGTTGTTTGCAGTGAAACTTAAAATTTGTTGAAAATTTCAAAAAACCAAAAACCTGCACCTGTCTATGTCTGCACTCATATATTCAAGTCTATTGGTAGGTAGAAAAATTAAATTATGCATGATATTTTCACATATCTCCTGTGGTTGAGTAAGAGCTTTACATGTGGTTAATCTTACATGCCAATCACTAAGAGTGTTTTGTGGCACACTTATCCGTACATATTAGTTGTACAAGGACAAAATACATCAAATGTGTTCATTGGCATGTTGTATAAGTTTAATTTCTCATTGAATAAGTTCTTTTGGTGCACATATGTTTTTAGTTTGAAGTATTCACATATTATTTTGGGAATTTTTTATAACAAAATGAACTAGATTGCCTACAAAATTACCTAAAATGTATGAATTTCTCAAATCTTGATGTAATCATGCATTCTGAATGCATGCAGCTTCTGCATGCTTTAAGAACAAAAAAAAACACAAAAAACATATTTACGCTAGATTTAGGGCAAAACAAGAAAAATAGAAAAACAAAAAAACATGTTCTTTTTTTCCCTTCTTCTTCACTACATCCATACATCCACTAAATATGATTCGTGGAAACGTTACTACTCCACACTAGACTACTACGAAAAGCTCTTAAGAGTGATGAGAAAGTAAATCAAAGAGGCTACCAGCCATCCACAGCAATGGTGCGAAAGATGTTATGGTTTAGAGATAAGGGAATCACTCTACCTCTACTCCTTTGTATTGTGGGAATCATTTGTCCATGAAGCCATCTCTAAAGATAACCGTTGTGAGGTGAAAAAAAGAAAAAAAACCACTGCCTCTATAGCCCTTCACCTCCCAAACTTGGATACAACAACACGAACGGGGGCACCACCAGCCACCACTGTGGCTGGAACACTTTTCACTGTTCACCACACCACCCACACCAAAAAGATAGCACAAAACGGGGGCACCATAGACCAAGCAAACACCCAGCAATTTATATTCCCAGAAAACACTTCATACAAGCTTCTCCCGACACACAGAAGCCTTACTCACACAACCATAAAAACACTCAGGCCTGGATTTACTGCCAAGGGAATTCCACCACGGCCACACCACCTCAGGAATTACTACCTTGCGTCTGACGACCAAGCCTTCCAGCCACGAACACATCAACACTCTGACATGTCTCACTGTCGAGGATACACCACATCCTCAATCACTGCGAACCTCTCGCCTGTGTGTTGTGCCAATCACACCAGAAAGAACCCGGCCACTCTCACGCCTTAGAGGGCGCCCCACCAGCTAACCCTCAACTCTCTCTGCAGCCCATCACTTCTGTATGTGTCGCCAGCAGAGCAGCTACTCCATCATCTCTCTCTCTCTCTCTCTCTCTCTCTCTCTCTCTCTCTCTCTCTCTCTCTCTCTCTCTCTCTCTCTCTCTCTCTCTCTCTCTCTCTCTCTCTCTCAGCTCACAACAAACACAAGCACCACCTGTCCCTTGAACCCCTATCTTTGACATCAGCCCCACCAGCCTCTGCACGATCCTTTTTACGGCCACACGTGCCCTCTTCACTGCTCCCTCTTTGCCACCCTGTCTTCAGCACTTACCTGTGCTTCCACTTCCAGCTTCACCTAGCGGCCCACACCAGCCTCACTCTTTGTGCCAACACCTCAAAGGCGGCCTCCCAACAGCTCTGCGCGGCCAGCCTGTCCCACTGCTCCAGTCATTGCCCTTCAGCACACTTCCCTCTGCTATCACCAGCTCTGCCGGCTTCAGCTCTGCTGGCAGCCACGTAGGCGGCTCCCCTTCTCACACCTACGGCGGCGGCTGCGCCCCAGCTGCTCTCACCCTTGCGCCTTCACGCCAACCTTGCGTCTCCACGCTCACCCTTCCAGCCCACATGTCGGCGCCTTTTTGCCTGCGCACTCACCAAGGACCCTGCATCCACACCGTCAGCCAGTCAGCTGCGCTACCATGCCGTTCGTCGCCTGACTTCAGCCCTCCACGTCCTCTTCGCTGCTCTTAACAAGGGAGGCCCCAGCCTCTAGTTGCAGCCCGGCGGCTCCTCCACGCCGTTGGCTCTTCAGAATGACCAGAGCCCCCCAAAAACAAAACAAAACAAGGCGACGGCATCTTTTATCTCCAGGCCGCAGCAAGGCGGCCACCCTCGCCAGTTTCCAGAACGTCGCGTTGGCAGCCCAAGAAACCTCCACGTGGTCTTTATTTTATGGGCCACGTCAATATTATTATTTTATTATTTTTCTTCTAAGGCCTAGAAGATGGCCATCCCAAATACCTTCCATTTCACACCAATGCTCAAGGCTACACTGGCCCCTTAATCATTAATTGCCTATGCCTCCACACACCTTCAAATGCAATCAGCTAGTGCCCATTGTAGTTGGGACGCACACACAAACAAAGCTGCCGAACAGCTGATACCATCTCCAGCGGACCACACTCCAGACAAGCCTGTACATGCTCACAGCAGAACCGTCCACCTTGTACACCTGGCAACGCATTCAAAGCCAAACTCTTCACACATGCCATGCATCCATATGTACACAAGCCCAAAACACCTTTCAGAAAAATGCCTGACACCGTCATGTGTGGAATGCTCTTGATGTCACTCCTCCCACATTTGATCTGTTACCTCAAAGTGGTTAAATCCATGTATAGTCCTCTATCTCACACCTATTATAGCTATAAAAGAATAAGGGTAGAGTAGAGAAGTAAGAGCAACGGGAGAGTGTGCTCTCTCATTGTGTAGTCCTCTCTCACACCTATGATAGCTATAAAAGCATAAGGATAGAGTATAAAAGTAAGAGAAATGGGAGCATAATGGGAGAGTGTGTTTGCATTACGAGAGAAATTGACTTATATACAAGGCCTTATGTGTTCACACACACTTAGAGTGTGGCCAACCAGCCATTGCTCATAAGTGGCCTATTACTTATACAATGCTTAATCTCATAATAATAAATCCATGAAGTACATCATCAAGGAATTCATTCTAGCTTGCTACCACATGCTCTTAAAGCAGGGCTCGTGAAGTATCCAATCGAATCGTTATAAGCACCTATCTAAGGTGTAGATATGGATACCATTGCTTCATAACTTTATTACACATCTTATTGGTGTATCTATCTTACTATTTGGTGTAGAATATAGTGGCACCCTAGAAATGGGTTACTAATTACTTTGTCTTTTTTATGAGTGGTAGTATACATAAGTTACTAAACATTTTAAATCATTGTAAGCCATAGAGGAGTTGCTATTTTGAGTATTAGCAAGCTTTCGCATCATTGAAGTCAAGCATGAACATAATAATAATATTCATGTACTAGGCAAATCACAAAGTACAGGCATAACAGAATTTCTCCTTGAAGCATTGCATCTAGGACCTATAGCAATATTATAAGCGATGCATAATTTTATGAGTGAAGAGCATGTCAAGAGTACAAGTATGATGCAAAATAAAATAGATAAACCATAGATCAACCATGGTGGATAGATAAGTCCTTCTAAGGAATAATAATGACAAAAAATTAATAGGGTAAAACTATACTCAAAGCTACACAATGATTATAATCAATTAGAGACCACCATAAATTTGAGTAATATTTTTGAAGACTACTGCATGGAAGTGCTTGCACCTCATCAACAAACAAGAGAAGGTGTCAATGCTAAAAATTGAACAAGATAAGGTATCAATGTTAGAAATTGAACACCAATTTACACAACTTAATATTAGTTAAACAGTACTCAAAATAATTAGCATATGTGATGTAATAGGCTCGTGTAAAAGCAAAAGTAAGGCAAGGTTGGAGGGATGTATGATATTTATATTAGTCATAAATCTTTCTCGATGTTTAATAATAAAGGACAAGTATATATATTCTCCACCACTACTCTCTACTAAGAGAAGGCATCTTAGAAGAGGTTTGGCCATGGTGATTTAAAAATGAGCTCATTACAAATTAAGCAAAAGGAGAACCAAGGTCATCAAGAGAGAGCCCTTGGCTTCTCCTTATAATATCACCATCAGGAGGCTGAGCATATGTTGCATGAGGGGAAAGAGCCACATTATGAAAGAAGTTGTTTACTTCGAGGATGGCTAGAAAGCAAGCATGAATAAGTGAGCAGCTTTGAGAAATGTAGATGTGACCCCTCCCATGACTCGAGACACATAGTGAGCAGTTTCATGACATTTGTCCCTCCTTGCGAGACGAGTAATGTTGGATAATTACAACAAAGTAATATTGAATTGAAGGCATTTCTATCGGCTGCAACCCATCATTGAAAATTCTAGCATTTCCATTCAACCAAATAGACCTAGATAGCTAGAACCTATAAACCACAATAGTAGTGCATTGCTCAGGTAAAAGTCCAAAGCAAGACATGCAAGAACATATGCTCCCAACTGTTTCTTCTACATACAATGTTATTGGAACAAAGAAAACACGTTGAACACAATAATATTGTAGCATTATATGGTAGTGATGTGTGTGAACACACTTAGGACTGCCGGGGTAATTTTTCCCTCACTAGGAGGTTTTTTCCCCCGTGCATATGTACACCATCTTATCTACTCATTTTGAGGAGTGTGCTTATCTTTTGTATCTGGCACACATTTGTTCATTCTATTCTAGTGAGTTTGTGTACTCTCAAGCTTCTCTATCTTGTGTGTGTGCATTGTTGAAACCCTAACCCTAATTCCAACAATTGGTATTAGAGCTAGCTTTCTTGACACTTGATCTAGTAGTCTGCCTCCCTCCTCACACGACCCTATTTTTCTGTTTCCAATTGAGATACCCTCTTAGGAGAAGAAGGTGTATACTGTAGTGTGCTATATACAAAGTATACAAAATTTATTAGGGTCTGCGGTGCGATTCGATCGTGTTTTGGGCACCGCAAGGTTTCTACAGCCGTTCTGGAAAGGCATCATTTTGGATTGGTTCTGCTGCTCGATTTTGGGTGTTTGAGCTGTGTACGCGACAAAGATTTGGTGTGCAGTAGCATCTACAGTGTCTTCAACAACATCAACCATCATACTTTTTCCAGTAACACTCTATTGTCTACTCTGTGTTATTTTTCATATACTTTATAGGTGATTCAGTCAGTTGGCAGCCATCCAAGGTTGGCAACCATCCAGGGTTGCATCCAATGAATATTGAGTACTTGCAGTGTGTTGAAAGATTTTGCATTTGGTAGAAAGTCATGGCTGGAAGTAGTGATGTATTTAACATGTTATCTGCTAAGGACAAACGTGATGGGACTAACTACCCATTGTGGTCCTATATGATGAGGCATAAACTGGTTGCTAAAGGCCTTTAGATTGTGGTCAGTGGTAGTGAAACTCGTCCTATTTTATAACTACCAGTGCAACCAGGTGCTGCAGGTACATCTAAAGTAGAATCTGATACAGATGTGGCTCCTCCACATGCACCACTAGTACCTCCCACTGCTGCTCAAACAAGATGGGATGGAAGAGTGCACAGGCACATGCATTGCTGGCACTTTCTGTGAAGCGAAGCATTATTCCTCATATTCGGTCATGTAAGACTTCAAAACAGGCATGGGATGCACTTGCTGCATTATACCAAGTGCACAATGAAGCACATGTTGCATATCTACGCAAATAGTTGGAGTCTGAGCACATGAATGAGGGAGACTCAATGGATAGCTTCTTGACCAAGATCAAAGATTTTAAGGAGCAGCTTACTAGTGTGGATGAGATATATCTTGATAGTACATTGGTGCCCATAGTTCTCAATGCATTGTCAAATTCTTATCAAAGTTTTTCCTCTACCCTTAGACTCATGATGAAGGGAAATCCAAATGCCCTTACATTTGATGAGCTAGTTTCGGTACTTTTGCAAGAAGAGTAGTCTAGGCAAAACAGATCTAATATGCGAGTTGGTGTGACCAAGCTTTTGTTGCCAATCAGAAAGGCAAAGGTAAAGCTTCTTCTCATGGTGGCTATAAGCCAAAATCAGAATCCTCAGGTAAGGATGCAGAGAAAGAAGGTGATAAGCCTAAAAAGAAGAGTAAGTGTCACTATTGCAGGAAACCAGGGCACTACATACATGAGTGCAAGAAAAGGCTAGAGAAGGAGAAAAAGAAAGAATCAGGCATGGCTGTGTGGCTAATGCATCTGCACACCAAGTGTAGAGAAGAAGGAATCTGCAAGTTTCAAGATGATTGGGCATGGACTATACATTGGAGTTATGACCCTTCTGTTCATGATGTATGCATGTCAGTGGTGGCAGAATCAGATGTTTGGTACTTTGACAGTGGTGCTAGTAAGCACATTACTTCACAAAAAGGTTTGTTCTCATCTCTGGAATTTGTCCCAAGTGTGCAGGAACCGTCACATATGTAAATGGTTTCTCATATCCTGTCAAAGGAGTTGGTAGAGATGTGCTCACTACTGCAAATGGGGACGCATTTACTCTTTCAAAAGTTTTATGTGTGCCATGCATTAAGAAGAACTTGCTGCTGCTGTTAGTTTCAGCCTTACCCTTGTCAGGCTTGATGAAGAAATTTGTGGATGACAGATGTACAATTCATGATAGAAATGATGGTTATTCTATCATTGCCTCAAGTACCTTGTTTCATGGTCTATATAAGATGGATGTATTTGAAAAGTTGCAGCGCATGATGCTTGCTCGGTCTCTACAACTAGTGCTATGAGTGATGCAGAATTATGGCATGCACGATTTGCCATCTGAATTATGGTAGTTTGTTACACCTTCAAAGGCATGATATGGTGTCTGAGTTACCAACTCTTGAGACCCCTACTAGACATGTATGTGAGGGGTGTATTCTTGGTAAAATGCATCGAGCATCATTTCCAAAGGATGGATCTATGAGAGCTATTAAGAAATTATAGCTTATATATAGTGATATATGTGGTCCTATATGAGGACACCATCTATTGGGGGATATTTGTAATTCGTCACTTTTATTGATGATTACTCTCTAGATATAGCTGGGTGTATCCATTAAAGTAGAAGCCAGAGGTTTTTATGTGCTTTAAGCACTTCGTATCTATGGCTGAAAATGCATGTGAATGTAAAGTTGGCACCCTTCGTTCAGATCGAGGGGGGGAGTATATGTCCAAGGAATTTCATAGCAAAATGGTGTGGCTGAGAGGAAGAACGGGTCTCTCATGGAGATGGCACAATGTATGGTGAAAGCCCAAGATTTACCTCATGGTTTTTGGTTAGAGGCAACTATGTGCGCAAACTATGTGTTGAACAAATGCCCTACCAAGGCCTTGCAGTCTAAAACTCCTTATAAAGCTTGGCATGGTAGGAAGCCTTCTGTGGCTCATTTGCATGTTTTTGGTTATCTTGCTTATGCTCTTGTGCCTGAGCAACAAGATGATAATGCAATTAAATGCATATTTGTGGGATACAGTGTAGAAAGCAAGGGATATAGACTCTCTGGCCTCAAAGCAGATTTTAGTAAGTAGAGATTTTGTTTTTTGTCGAAAACTCAATTCAGCCCATGCTTTCATGCAAAAAATAGCAGAATGTATGCTCACATGAAATGTTTGATTCGCTCCTACCTTTGTTTAATGGAGGATAGCCATATGATGTAGAGCAATTGAATGCTCAATGAAGTGCTAAAATTCAGCCTTTGTAGGTGCAAAATCAGCCTGTAAATCAGCCTTTTGATGAGGCAATTATTGAGAATGTAGTGGATGCGGAGAGAGCAGCCATAGAAGAATCTAGGTATATGCCAAAATGGCTTGTGTAGACATTAAGGGATAGCAAGTTGGCAGCCCCTTTACCTAGCAAAACTCGTGCAAGTTCTCATCATGCAGATTATTCTCATGTGGATCATGTTCTCATTTCTACTTTATGTAATGAGGAGGAACCTGTTTCCTATGAGGAAGCACAGAATAATGATCATTGGATGCATGCTATGCAGAATGAGTATAACTCTATACTCAAGAATGACACCTGGTATTTGACAGATCTACCTCATGGCAAGAAGGCTATTGGTACTAAGTGGGTTTACAAGTTAAAACGCAAAGCAGATGGTAGCATTGATCGCTCGCTACAAGGCCAGACTTGTTGCAAAGGGGTATGCCTAGCAAAAGGGCATTGATAATGATGAGACCTTTGCACCCACATCTTGTATGACTACCATTAGGTGTCTCATTGCTTTGGCAGCACATCATGGGTGGAATGTACATCAGTTGGACATTACGACTGCATTCTTAAATGGTGATTTACACGAGGAGGTGTATGTATTGCAGCCTCCTGGTTTTGATGTGAAAGGGGAAGAGTCTAAAGTATGTAGGTTGAAAAAGGCTCTTTATGGCCTTAAGCAAGCTCCTAGAGCATGGTATGAGAAGTTTCATGCATACTTGGTTGCAAATGATTTTTGCAACAGTCCAACAGAGAGTACCCTCTATGTGAAGAGGAGTAAGTACACATTTTTGGTCATAGTTCTATACGTTGATGACATGCTACTCATGGGACCCAATATAGATCAGATTTCAGCCTTTAAGGCTGATTTGCAGTCATCGTTTTGAGATGTCAGATTTGGGACCCTTGTATTATGATTTGGGGATTCACTTTATGCAGTGCAATGATGGCATTGTTATGCTATAGTCTAAATATATACAAAAGCTATTGAAGAGGTTTAATCTTGAAGACTGTAAACTTGTGGCTACACCTATGGAGACAGGTACTCGACTTAGTCTTCAAGATGCAGGAGACCCTTTTGATGCTAGTTTGTATCAGTAGGCTATTGGATCCCTTCTTTATGTATGCAACACGAGGCCAGATATACAATATGCGGTCTCACAGTAGTTAAGCAGAGTTATGCATAGCCTAGGTATAAAGCATTGGTAAGCTGTCAAGTGGATTTTCTACTATTTGCAGGGCACTCAATATTTTGGATTGTTTTATCCAAAGGGAGTGAGTCACAGCTGCATGCTTTTAGTGATTCAGATTGGGCTGGGTGTTATGACACACGAGTGTCCACTAGTGGGTTTTGCTTTCGCCTTGGTGATTCATGTATATCATGGCTCAGCAACAAGAAGCAGCCTACAATGGCCACTTCTAGTGAAGCGGAGTTGTACAAGGTAGCTTTGACAGCTACAGTTAAGTGTGTGTGGCTCATACATCTTATGGTGGCTGATTTGGGTGTTGGATAGTCGTCTAACACTACCATTTTCACTGACAACCAGAGCGCATTAGCAGTTGCGAGGAACCCAGTGTTTCATGCTAGCACTAAGCACATTGAGGTGCATTACCACTATGTCAGGGAAAGACTCTCTGTATATAGCAGAGATCAGCTTGATCCATGTGCCTACACATGATAACATGGCAGATTTATTCACAAAGGCTCTTCCTCGTGAAAAGTTTGAAGCTTTTCGTAAAGCTTTGATCTTACTGCCTTTTCACAATTGATCGGCTATACCCTGTACATGTTCACATCATCACTCCAGGGGGGATTTATAGCATTATATGGTAGTGATGTGTGTGAACACACTTAAGACCGCCGGGGTAATTTTTCCCTCACTAGGAGGTTTTTTCCCCCATGCATATGTACACCCTCTTATCTGAAAAGATGCAGGGGAGAAGAGAGCTTGAGCTCTTGCAAGCACACACACACTCACAAAACCCTAAAAGAGAACACACAAGATGAGAGGCTGAAAATCTTCTTCTTCATCACACAGCACTCAACACACCATATACAAAGATAAGAGTACACACAATATGAAAAGGTACTCAACCAAATACATACTAGGGTTCTCTATAGTGTGAACCCAACTAAATGAGCTGGCGCTATAACTATGCTAGTCTCTAAATCAAGTTTTTCATAATGTTTCTCTTAAATAAGTAGAAAATGTTTACATTAGAATGATTTAAATACTATTGGTGAAATTCTAATTAATTTTAGAGAGTTAAAAATTGAAAAATGGTCAGCCATACAAAGGAGGTTATGGCAAAATTTTCTAAAATTATGTAAAATAAGTTTTACTTTTTTTATTTCAAAAAGAGTAATTCCCATCGTATATGTATTCTTAAAGTGTTATTTTTCATCCTAGGTATAGAAAAATGCATACTAAAAATATTTTATTAAAAAAGTGTTACTTTCTTTAGAATTAAATTCTATGCATAGAAGGAAGCATATTGAAATTGTTAATTTGATTATAAAAGTGTTATATTCATCATAAATGAAACGGATGTATAAAAGAAATTCTTTTATATTAAAAGAGTGATTTTTATCATAAATGATTTGTATGCATAAACATATGCATAAAAGATATCTTTTATATTAAAAGTGTGATTTTCATCATAAACGATTTTTATGCATAAATGGATGCATAAAAGAAACTATTTTATAGTAAAAGAGTGATTTTCATAAATGATTGTATGCATAAGCATGTGCATAAAAGATAATTTTTATATTAAAAGTGTGATTTTCATCATAAATGATTTTTATGCATAAATAGATGCATAAAAGAAATTCTTTTATATTAAAAGAGTGATTTTCATCATAAATGATTTGTATGCATATACATATGCATAAAAGGTTTTTTTATATTAAAAGTGTGATTTTCATCATAAATGGATTTTATGCATAAATTAGATGCATAAGAGAAATTCTTTTATTCTAAAAGTGTAATTCCTACTAAATTGGATTTATGCATGGAAAGATGCATAAAGAATTTATTTTAATCCAAAAGTGTTATTCTCATCAATTTTGATTTTATGCATAGAAAGATGCATAAAGAAATCTATTTTTATTTCAAAAGAGTTGATGCATAAAGAAATCTATTTTTATTTCAAAAGAGTTATTTTTATCAATTTTATTTTTATGCATAAAGAATTTTATTTTTAATTCAAAAGAGTTATTTTCATCAATTTTGACTTTATGCATAAATAGATGCATAAAGAATTTTATTTTTAATTCAAAAGAGTTATTTTCATCAATTTTGATTTTATGCATAGAAAGATGCATAAAGAAATCTATTTTTATTTCAAAAGAGTTATTTTTATCAATTTTGTTTTTATGCATAAATAAATACATAAAGAATTTTTATTTTTAATTCAAAAGAGTTATTTTCATCAATTTTGACTTTATGCATAAATAGATGCATAAAGAATTTTATTTTTAATTCAAAAGAGTTATTTTCATCAATTTTGATTTTATGCATAGAAAGATGCATAAAGAAATCTATTTTTATTTCAAAAGAGTTATTTTCATCAATTTTGATTTTATGCATAAATAAATGCATAAAGAATTCTATTTTTAATTCAAAAGAGTTATTTTCATCAATTTTGATTTTATGCATAGAAAGATGCATAAAAGATTTATTTTTATTTCGAAAGTATTATTTTCATTGAAATTGAATTTATGCATAGATAGATGCATAAAAGATTTATTTTTATTTTGAAAGTGTTATTCTCATAAAAAAGAAATTTATGCATAGTAAAATGCATAAAAGGTTTATTTTTAATTCGAAAGTGTTATTTTCCTTAAAATTTAATTTGTGCCTAAATAGATGCATAAAGGATTTTTATAAAAGTGTTATTCCTACTAAAGTTGTCTTTATGCCTAATTAGATGCGTAAAGAATCTTTATATCTAAAAATTAGAATTCCCTTACATTCTATAAATAGATGTGATAGGAATGAGATAGATGTAAATGGATGGATGGAAGTGATATGAATCAAATAAATGAAAATAGATGAATGGATGTGATGTCCTGTGAATTAGGATGTGAATGAATGGTATAGGATGTGACGGAATGTGAATCGTGATACGAATGAATGATAAGGGATGTGAATGAATGATGGTATGTGAATGGATGATGTGGTTTGATGTGTGAATGATGTAGGTTAATGTAGATTAATGTATGGATGATGTGGTTTGATGTGTGAATGATGTGGGTTGATGTAGATGGATGAATGGATGATGTGGATGTGGATGTATGAATGTGGATGTGGATGTGGATGTGGATGTGGATGTGGATGTGAAAATGGATGTATGGATGTGGATGTGGATGTATGAATGTGAATGGGGATGTGTGGATGTATGAATGTGGATGTGGATGTGGATTTTGATGTGGATGTGGATGTGGATGTGGATGTGGATGTGAAAATGGATGTATGGATGTATGAATGTGAATGGGGATGTGTGGATGTATGAATGTAGATGTGGATGTGGATGTGGATGTATGAATGTGAATGGAGATGTGGATGTATGAATGTGGATGTAGATATGGATGTATGAATGTGGATGTGAAAATGGATGTATGGATGTGAATGTGGATGTGGAAATGGATGTATGGATGTGGATGTGGATGTGGATGTGGATGTGGATGTATGAATGTGGATGTGAAAATGGATGTATGGATGTGGATGTGGATGTGGATGTGGAAATGGATGTGGATGTATAAATGTGGATGTGAAAATGGATGTATGGATGTGGATGTGGAAATGAATGTATGGATGTGGATGTGGATGTGGATGTGGATGTATGAATGTGGATGTATGGATGTATGGATGTGGATATGGAAGTGGATGTATGGATGTATGGATGTGGATATGGATGTGTATGTATGAATGCGGATATGGATGTGTATGTATGAATGCGGATGTGGAAGTGGATGTGTATGTAGAATAATGAATGCGAATGTGTATGTGAAATGATGTGACGTCGATATGAGTGAATGGATGAGATGTGATGACATGTGAATTGGGATGTGAATAAATGATATGTGATGTGAATGAATCTGAGGTGATGAGATGAGATGGAAAATGATGTGATTGGATGACAATGAGTACACATATGAATGGAATGTGGAATAAGTAATGTGGATTGATGAGGGATAATGTGGAAAGACAAGAGTTCATTATAGAAACTATATTTGTGACCTATTTGTAAATGACTGTTTTATGTCAAGAATGGTAGGGAAGCATTTTGACCGTCTTGTGATTAAGGTCGTGGAGACCTAATTGATAAAGTTGCAACAGCTGACGGAGAGTCAAAAATGTTGGGGAAGCATTTTGACCGTCTTGTGATTAAGGTCGTGGAGACCTAACTGAAAAAGTTGCAATAGGGAGAGTCAACGGAGGACGTCTCGCATAGCATAGTCGGCCGAGGTCTTGACCAGCCGCCGTTCGATTATTTAAATGGTGAGCTTCCGGTACGGTGGTGGATGAGGGACCAAGGAAGCGGCCTATGAGTGAAGCGCTAGGTGACCTGCAAAGGATCCTAGAGGGTGCTGACCATACGGTGCTCGGGCTCTGGGTCACCGAAGATACCCACATGTGCGTCGTGGAAGATATTGAATCAAGGAGTAAGAGTTGTTTTTTGAAACCGGGCATGGATCTGGTTGATTGACCTTGCTGGTCCTCAACGGATGAGTCCATGACTCTTTTATATGGATCTGTTGGTTGATCTTGCTGATCTTCCACGGAGATTCCATTTTGTTATGTGAATATATTGCCGGTTACTATGAGCTAGGAACTATCGAAAAGGTCCCTGTGTGAACAGGTGGTGAGCGTTCTGGTTGCCAATGATGCCATAAGTACACCGATGAAGGAATGATTGGAAATAAGGATTCAACCAGAGATTTTGAGGATTGTGATCACTGACACAATGGTTTCATTAAAGGATTGTTTTAAAGATAGCTAAGAAAAAAAGGTAATTTCATATTGGGTGTGTAAGTGGTGTGACTAGTTTTATGTTTGCATGAACATCCGGCTAGGGGGCCTAGGACCTCTTTTCCCTGGTACTCGGGACAAAACCTAACCAAATTCCTAATTGGATCCCATCACTACAGTGGTTGGGTGGTTGGCTAACCCATGGGACTGATGGGGTTAGGCTGGACTGATGGATCCATAAATCGAGACTCAATTTCTATTTAGTTCGATAGATGAAGTAAATTCCAGACAAAAATTGTTCTATGGAAAAGAATCAACGGCTATGCCTCTCAATGAGGAAAAAAGCGTTGGTCTCTATGATCCAAGTACAGTCTTTTTCCCTGATCTGACTATGGGACTTACGGGTTCGGTCAAATGAGTTCAGTTAATTAAGGCTTTTGACTACGTTAGTAGGGAAAAGTTATCCTGGTGCTTTCCAGGTAAAGGAAGTTTTTTCGGGTTCGGTTTTGGAAAAACCGATGGATTAGTCTCTTGTCCGGATATCCGTGGGTGAGGCCCCGAGTGTGGGACCCTACCCCATGCAAGAAGTGCTACTTCCGCTGCTAGCACCCCTGAATTTGTTGCGTGGTGGTGGGTACAGGGATCTTACATGAGGAAACTTACATTGCTTTTGAGTTGGACACTAAGAGGAGGAAAACTGGATGCGTCTATTGGCATAATGGACATGTGTCCTAGAACCATGAGAATTGAGTTATGTGACAAAGACAGAAATGACTTGTTTTTATTAGAACCATATTTTACATACTCTCAGAACTAAAAGGGGTTGCGCCTAAAAATCACAAAGAAACAACTCCTAGGAAATGCAAAGTCATACCACTTAGAGGCTTTAGTGCAAGCTTTGAGCTAAGGTGTACCAATAAGACAAGAATGAAGAGGTTTACCACTTAGATGCTTTAGTACAATCTTTGAGCCAAGATGTATCAGCAGTAAGATAAGGATGAACACGACAAGGAGGTGTCAGAAGAGCACTAGGCACTCATTAGAGAATTCCTCGAAGTAGAGAATCTTCTTTTAAAAAGCTAATGCATGTTAGAATAAGATACCCACCTAGCGACAATGAGGTGATAGTTCAAGTGGTCAAGGTGTTTTCCTAGGACCAAGAGGTCCTGGGTTCAAAACCCCCCTTGGTGCTTCCTCAGCAATATCGCCTACTATGAGCGGATAAATAAGTGCCTACGAGCGGTGAAAAATTGGTAACTATGGGAGGATCTTGGGCCAAAGGCCAGTTGGGAAAAAAAAAAGATACCCACCTAGCCTCAAGGATGAAGAACACTATTTGTGTTATGTCAAGGCCTTGAGAACTATAGAGGAGTTATGCTCTAATTGGAAGAATCTAATGAAGAAGCCATACCTTTTATTTCTTGAAAATAGATCTTGAAACTGCTAAAACCTTAGCAAAAGATCATCCCATGGATTCACCCTTAGTCGACTCCAAAAAGACATCCATCTAGATGGAGAATAAGAAACAAAGTTATACATGAGGGACAAATTAGGGAAGAACACTAAAAGGTTAGTTTCGAGGATAGCAACCAAGAAGAGGACTGGAGACAAGTCCCTTCACATTTCAAGAACTATAAGATCAAAAATAGGAAGGTGTGCAAGGAAACATGGGTGTCTTATGATGGATTTGAAGATGCCAAACAAATCTGCCTAGCATAACTAGGGGGAAGAGCACAAAAAGGTCTTTGGATCTCTACTGACTTGACCCCTAAGGGGAGGAGTGTTGAAAATATACAAGTGAATAGGGTGTGTGTGGGAACAAGCTCTTTGATAGATGCTGTAAAAGAGGAGATGTAATTGTGAAAGAACCTGTGAAAAGGTTAGAGGAATCTACTGGGAGAGAATAATGGGTAGCATGAGGGAATTTAGGAGTGTGGAGATATTCTGGGAGATATTCTGGGAAAAGAGAAGAGGTGGAGAGAATCAGGCAAAAGGTGGAGATATTCAGGGAGTGAATCATGGAGATATTCAGGGAGTGAATCATGGAGAAATCAATGGGATTTGATGCTTGATGTAAACTCTATAAATTGAGGCATAGCCCTAATGAAAATTTGCTGGTTTTTGAGTATCCATGCCTACATTAATCTATGTGCTAATTATTCACTAATTACATCTTAATCAATTGCTAATCACTTTGTTAATTATATTAATTCTAGTGTTTGATCTACCATAGCTCATCATTTTGCTCAAATTTCAACATGGTATCAGAGCCATGCCTAGAATCAACCAGATTTATGAGCCCATTAGTGAATTAATTAGGATTAGTAAGTAATTAGCAAAAAAATCAATTTTTAGTGAGTTTTTCATCTTCCCCTTCACCCCCAGCCAGTGGAGGACTCCATTCTTCTTGCATAGTCAACATTAGGGCACAAGCTTCTAGTACAAGCTAGCCAACACCCTTGGCTACCAGCTCATCAAACGGCGCAGCAAAACGCAAAAGCGTTGAGGAGAAATCGACGTTTTTTCAGCGCAGTTTTTCCTGACAGTTTTGCAGATCTTGTGCTCATCAAGCCAAATTGCTTCAATTCCTCTTAGCCCAAGGGGTAATCAAGATGCTCTACAAGCTGGTGAAGACAGAAATCAATTTCATCAAGTCTACAGTGAGATCCAAGCTCTTCATCAAATCTGCAGGTGACTTTGGTAAAACAGAGATTAAGCTTTCATTATTTGGTCAAATCTTGTGTTTCTTGGCTTAATCCTCTACTAGACTCATTGCTATTGATGCCTTTGAAAGCATTTGAGCTCATTTGAAGTGGAAGGCACCAGATCTGAGCTCCCCGCATACTCTGTTTTCTGCACACAAACCAGAGCATTAATTTGCTAATCAGTGATTAATCAGTGCTAATCACTGTACTTTGGTGCAATTGAGGGTTCAAATTAACCATTAGGTATCTGATACAGATCCCTATAACTTCAGATTTCAAATCGGAGTTGGTTTGATACTCCAACCATCCCGTACAAATTGGTTACCCTCAATTTAATATAATTTCTGGTGATTTTATGCTGATAAAATTGTTGTAATCATCTATTAAACACCAGATTGAGTTGTAAAAGGGTAGACACTGCCCTTGAATCTTGAATTTGGATCAAGAGGTAAGACCCCCTTCATATCACCATGAATTCAGCACAGGAAATAGCCAAATTTAATGGGGAACAGTTTTATACATGGCAGACAAAAACCATGTATTTGCTGATGAGGAAAAATCTGTGGGGATTAGTTGTAGGGAGAGATGAATGCCCAGAGAGAGGGGAAAATGAGTGGAAGAGTAGGAATGAAAAAGCATTGGGGCTTATTGCACTCAGTTTAAATGATGAAATCATTCATCATATCATAGGGATACAGTGGGCAAAAGATGCATGGGATGAACTCAATAAATTATTTGGTACATAAGCAAAAAATTCCAAGATAAATTTGTTAATGCAATTCTACAAACTGGACATGAAGGAAAGTGAACCTTTAATCACACACTTGAACAAATATAAAAGCATTAAGCAACAGCTGGCAGCTATTGGCAAAAAGGTAGAAGATGATGAAGCATTAGCTGTACTTTTGAAGAGTGTGGACAAAGGAGATTATGAAAACATTGTAGCAACACTAAAGAATGTACCTGAACTGAAGATACACGAGATAGAAGCAGCTCTACTAGAGCAAGAGAGCAGAGGCAAAGAGAAGAAAGGGCTCGACTCAACAGCAGGAGAGGAAAAAGCATTCTTCACCCGAGGAGGATTCTCTCGAGGACGAGGACGAGGAAGAGGCAGAGTAGGAGGGAGGACCTTCACTTGCCACAAATGTGGAAAGCCAGGACACATGGCGAGAGACTGCTACAGCAAACCCAGTGAAGAAGGAACGACATCGGCAAACTTCATGGAGGCTCCAAGGGAAGTGGAGTCAGATCATCTTTTCTGAGAGAGAGAGAGAGAGAGAGAGAGAGAGAGAGAGAGAGAGAGAGAGAGAGAGACCCCACAACCCAATGTAACCTGCCCCAATAAAGTAAAACCACCTCTGAGCCACCGATGATGTAGGCCAAGTGGTAGATGTATGTGTGAGAACTTTAGTCAAGGTCGCGGGCACTTATAGTAGCCTTGGACACACAGAGAGAGAGTGTGTCAAGGACTATGGAGTTTAGGGACTTGAGGCACTGGTCGCGGGCTATCAAGTAAGAGGGAAACTTGATACAGGGTCCAGGTGTGCTAGGATTATTCACTTGAGGGGAGGTGTTGAAAATATACAAGTGAATAGGGTGTGTGTGGGAACAAGCTCTTGGATAGAGGCTGTAAAAGAGGAGATGTAATTGTGAAAGAACCTGTGAAAAGGTTAGAGGAATCTACTGGGAGAGAATAATGGGTAGCATGAGGGAATTTAGGAGTGTGGAGATATTCTGGGAGATATTCAGGGAAAAGAGAAGAGGTGGAGAGAATCAGGCAAAAGGTGGAGATATTCAGGGAAAAGAGAAGAGGTGGAGAGAATCAGGCAAAAGGTGGAGATATTCAGGGAGTGAATCATGGAGAAATCAATGGGATTTGATGCTTGATGTAAACTCTATAAATTGAGGCATAGCCCTAATGAGAATTTGCTGGTTTTTGAGTATCCATGCCTACATTAATCTATGTGCTAATTATTCACTAATTACGTCTTAACTTGCTAATCACTTTGTTAATTATGTTGATTCTAGTGTTTGATCCACCATAGCTCATCATTTTGCTCAAATTTCAACAAGGAGATCAAATTGATGGAGTGTTACTCAAGGAATACTGAGATGTGTTAGCTTTGAACTAGTGGAGGTGCAAGGCCAATCAAACAAAAGCCTTACACTTATACAATGAAACATATTCTAGAACCATCAAGTCAATAGACCTATTTTGGGAGGTTTTATATATGAAATTAAGCGCACTAATGAGGACCAGTGGTCATAGTACTACAAGAATGGCAAGATCCCGTATACATGAGCTTGAAAAAGGTAAATACAGCTATGGTGAGAGATCAGTACCCATTGCCTTATAATGAGCATGTGCTTGAAAGGGTAGTAGAAAAAGCTACTTATATTTTCTTAGATGGATTTTCAAGATATAAGTAAGTATTCGTAGATCCCAAAGAGCAACATAAAATTGCATTTGTTATCTACAAAGGATGGGAAATTCCCATACAAAGTCATGTCATTTGGACTTACAAATGCACCAGCTACATTTCAATAACTAATGTCCACCCCCCCTTATAAGTACTTCTTACATAAATTCGAGGTCTTCATGGATAACCTCTGTGTAGAACTCAAAGTTGAGAAGAGAAAGTATCCCTCATCTACAACAAGTACTCGAGAGATGCCGGTACTATATAGGTTTTGCTTGAACCCAAAAATGTGTAAATTCATGGTTAGGTATGGTAGAATCCTAGGTCAGGTAGTGTCTAAAAATGGTAACACAAACTGACGAAGGAAAGATTCGATAATTTAGAACTTGAGAGAACTGAAAGCCCAAAGGATATCCAAAGGTTTATGGGGCATGCATGGTATTATAGAAGATTCATATTTATGTCTATAGAATTGCTAGACCTCTATATGTCATGTTGGTATGTTTCTTATGGATAGAGAAAACCAAGGAATATTTCCACAACAAGCTAAAGAAAGCTATGATCTCAACTCTTTGGTTTACTAGAGTTATGGCATAGTTATAGCCCCAACTCATATATTCAAGCTCACACTATAAACCTTGTATATTTTAATAATAGAGTAGTTTCCCTTGTAGTATGTACTCTTATCTTAATGTTATGGTTATACAGAAGAAAAGGAAAAAAAAAACAAAATTTTGCTCTTATGTGCTTGTCTACTCTTTGTGTGTGTGTGTGTGTGTGTGTGTTTAGATTTACATTCCCACTGCAGAGTTCAACCAATTGGAGTAAAATTAGTGTTTGCAAGATCTAACGATATTTTTAGAATAACAACAATCTAGGTGTTTGAGTTACACCAATGACACTTTCAACTTAGGAAGAACATTATCATTGTAATGACCCTAAACCATCAAACTATGTCAAAGGATAGCTATACAAGACAATATTTAAAGTTGTAATATCACTAGCTTGTGCAAAAACTAGGATTACAAAAAACTCCCATGGTAGTACAACTCAATTGCAACTATGGGCATAACCCCATAACCATGCGTAAATCCACTACCATACCTCTAACAAGCTATTGATCTTGACTCCCCCAGAAAGGGATGTCATCATCGAAGAAAGTAGTTGTGCTGAAGAAGTTTTTGTTTAAAGAAGTACACCCACACATAGAGGCCGGACCATTTTTAAGTTTGGCTATCTTAGTGTGAAAACTAACTTTTGAGAATAAGAAACACATAATCATTCTCTTGTAATAGTTTTCTTATGAGCTATCCTCCTTCCCTCTTCTTGCTTGCTTGCATATGCTATTATATTCTTACTTGCTTGCATATGCTATTATATTCTTACTTGCTTGATGGATGATTGTTTGGATAAGTGTGATTGCATGTTTCCCTCTTGCATTAGCCTTTTCTTTTCTCTCCTTTTTATGAGAGAGAGAGAAGCATCGTGAAGTACCATCTCTTCTTTCCTCCATCTAGGCATTACAAGCTTTCCCTTCATTCCTTTAGCAAAGGACCATTCCACTGTGACAATGGAGTGGCAGTGTGATGGACGAGCTAGCGCAACCACCTCAGGGGAAGTTACAAATTGTGGCTCTAAGGCAAGACCCAATGACACGTGCTTCAACAAGCTAAGGAAATATCTTGACTCGAACAACCCTCTAATAATGAAAAAGAGACTACCATGTCTTTGAGCTATACTTCTTTAACTTTTTCACCCACTACTAGTGGTGCCATAATACTTAGCCCACTTATTGGAAGAAGAAGCACATGTGCTGATTACCAATTTTGTAATACCTAAAGTTAAAACCACGAGAATACTTAACATGTATACTAATTTGTTTATAGCTCCTAGGATCTTTGAAGTGATGCTTGGAGAAGAAAATAATAGGGTTTGGGCTTATGTAACATGTTGCTCCTTACTACCCCTTTGAATGAGGAGATGATAATACATCCAACATTGGTGAGACCCTTTCTCTCAGTTGCCCCTTTTTTATGAATACTTTTGAGCCTCCACACCAATGCACATGTCTCTTTGGCACCATATTCAAAGCCAATAACATTGTGAGCCCCAAAAGGGATTCTACTTATCTATCCTTGCTTTGGGATCTCCATTAGAAACCCCACAACCCAATGTAACCTGCCCCAATAGAGTAAAACCACCTCTGAGCCATCGATGATGTAGGCCACGTGGTAGATGTATGTGTGAGCACTTTAGTCAAGGTCGCGGGCACTTGTAGTAGCCTTGGACACATAGAGAGAGAGAGTGTCAAGGACTATGAGTTTAGGAACTTGAGGCACTGGTCGCGGACTATCAAGTAAGAAACTTGGTATAGGGTCCAGGTGTGCTAAGATTGTTCACTTGAGGGGAGGTGTGCTAGGCACTGGTCACGGACTATCAAGTAAGAGGGAAACTTGGTATAGGGTCCAGGTGTGCTAGGAGTATTCACTTGAGGGGAGGTGTTGAAATATACAAGTGAATAGGGTGTGTGCGGGAACAAGCCCTTGGCTAGAGGCTGTAAAAGAGAATGTGTAAATGTGAGAGAACCTATGAAAAGGTGAGAAGAATATACTGGGAGAGAATAAAGGGTAGCATGAGAAGATTTAGGAAGTGTGGAGATATTCTGGGAGAGGTGGAGAGAATCAAGCAAAAGAGGTGGAGTGAATCAAGGAGAAATCAATGGGATTAGATGCTTGGATATGTAAACTCTATAAATTGAGGCATTGGCCTAATGAGAACTTGCTAGTTTTTGATTATCCATGCCTACATTAAGCTATTAGTTAATTACTCACTAATCATATCTTAATTACTCATTAATCACATCTTAATTATCTAATCACTTTGTTAATGATGTTGATTCTGGCATTTGATCCACCATAGCTCATCACATTGTTAAAATTTTAACATGGTATTAGAGCGTAGCCTAGAATCCATCAAGTTTATGAGCCCATTATCTAGTTAATTAGGATTAGTAGATAATTAAAAAATAATCAATTTTTTAGTTATTTTCAAGAAGCCTTTTGTACCCTTAGCCAGTGGAGGGGCTTGATCTCCCTCCAGGAGCCACATTAGCTCAAACCTCTCTAGCCATACATAGCTACTTTAGTGGTGCTCTAGCCAAGCTAATCAGAAGCGCAAACCGCCAAGAAACGCAACAGTTCCACACTGATTTGCAGGCGCTATTTTTTTGGAGAAAATATGAGAGTTCTACTTCATTAAATCAAATTGATCTAATTTCTCTTGGCTCCAGGGGTTTTCAAGCATGCCCTACAAGCTGGTGAAGTCAGAATTTGATTTGATCAAGTCTATAGTGAGATCCAAGCTCTTCATCAAATCTGCAGGTGACTTTGGTAAAACAGAGATTAAGCATTCAATGTTTGGTCAAATCTTGTGTTTCTTAGCTTAATCCTCTACTAGACTAATTGTTATTGATGGCCTTGAAAGGATTTGAGCTCATTTGAACTCTAAGGCCTCAGATCTGGGCTCCCCGTATACTCTATTTTTTGCACACAAAATAGAGGATTAATTTGTTAATCAATGCTAATCATTATATTTTGGTACAATTGAGGGTTCAAATTAACCATTAGGTATCTAATATACAGATCCCTATAACTTCATATTGCAATTCGGAGATGATTTGATACTCCAACCATTCCGTACAAATTGGTTACCCTTGATTTAATGTAATTTCTGGTGATTTTATGTTGAAAATTTGTTGTAATCATCTCTTAATAAACACCAAATTGAGTTGTAAAAGGGTAGACACTGCCCTTGAATCTTGAAATTGGATCAAGAGGTAAGACCCCCTTCACATCATCATGAGTACAGCACAAGAGATAGCCAAATTTAATGGGGAGCAGTTTTACACATGGCAGACAAAAACCATGTATCTGCTCATGAGAAAAATTTTGTGGGGGCTAGTTGAGGGAAGAGATGAATGCCCAGAGGTGAGAGGGAAAAATGAGTGGAAGAGCAGGAATGAAAAAGCATTGGTATTATTGCACTCAGTTTAAATGATGAAATCATTCATCACATCACATGGATACAATGGGCAAAAGATGCATGGGATGAACTCAATAAAGTATTTGGCACACAAGCTAAAAATTCAAAGATAAATCTATTAATGCAATTCTACAAATTGGATATGAAGGGAAGTGAACCTTTAATCACACACTTGAATAGATATAAAAGCATTAAGCAATAACTGGCAGCTATTGGCAAAAAGGTAGAAGATGATGAGGCACTAGCAGTGCTTCTGAAGAGTGTGGACAAAGGTGAATATGAAAATATTGTAGTAGCAACACTAAAGAAAGAACCTGAATTGAAGCTACACGAGATAGAAGGAGCTCTACTAGAGCAAGAGAGCAGAGGCAAAGAGAAGAAATGGCTCGACTCAACAGCAGGAGAAGAAAAAGCATTCTTCACCCGAGGAGGATTCTCTCGAGGACGAGGACCAGGAAGAGGCAGAGTAGAAGGAAGAACCTTCACTTGCCACAACTGTGGAAAGCCAACACACATGGCAAGAGACTGCTACAGCAAACCCAGTGGAGAAGGAACGACATCGGCAAACTTCATGGAGGCTCCTAAGGAAGTGGAGTCGGATCATCTTTTCTGAGAGAGAGAGAGAGAGAGAGAGAGAGAGAGAAACCCCACAACCCAATGTAACCTGTCCCAATAGAGTAAAACCACCTCTTAGCCACCGATGATGTAGGCCACGTGGTAGATGTATGTGTGAGCACTTTAATTAAGGTCGCGGGCACTTGTAGTAGCCTTGGACACATAGAGAGAGAGAGTGTTAAGGACTATGAGTTTAGGAACTTGAGGCACTGGTCATCACGGACTATCAAGTAAGAAACTTGGTATAGGGTCTAGGTGTGCTAAGATTGTTCACTTGAGGGGAGGTGTGCTAGGCACTGGTCGCGGACTATCAAGTAAGAGGGAAACTTGGTATAGGGTCCAGGTGTGCTAGGAGTATTCACTTGAGGGGAAGTGTTGAAATATACAAGTGAATAGGGTGTGTGCGGGAACAAGCCCTTGGCTAGAGGCTGTAAAAGAGAATGTGTAAATGTGAGAGAACCTGTGAAAAGGTGAGTAGAATCTACTGGGAGAGAATAAAGGGTAGCATGAGAAGATTTAGGAAGTGTGGAGATATTCTGGGAGAGGTGGAGAGAATCAAGCAAAAGAGGTGGAGTGAATCAAGGAGAAATCAATGGGATTAGATGCTTGGATGTAAACTCTATAAATTGAGGCATTGGCCTAATGAGGACTTGCTAGTTTTTTATTATCCATGCCTATATTAAGCTATTAGTTAATTTCTCACTAATCATGTCTTAATTATCATCTAATCACTTTGTTAATGATGTTGATTCTAGTATTTGATCCACCATAGCTCATCACATTGCTGTGTAATTTTAACAAAAGCTAGAGCAAATAAACTCAGTCAAAAGATACTTCTCACCATGGGATTCAAAGTACAATGTGCTTTTGGATTCTTGATTCCATGTATGATGTGGTCATCAACCTTCCCAAACATATCTACATTGTTTTCTTAGTAAACATTAAGAAATTCTATAGGAAGATAATGGTGACATTGGCCTTAAGAATGTGTTTTCCAAGCTAATCAAAGTGGCCCTCACAACCTTTAAATCTCTCTACATTGGTTTCAAGAAGATGCCTTAAGAATGTGTTTTCCAAGATACTCATAGTGGTCTTCACAACATAAAACTCTCTCTGCATTGGTTTTAATAAGATGCCTTCTATTTGTAGAATTCTCAACTACACAAATCATAGATATTGCAATGGAATTATATTTAGCTACATAGAGGTAATTGGGTTGAATAATTGGCTCATTGATAACGTCCATGCACAACTATTTCACCACGTGTTTACTCAAACACGTGTTTACTCATAGATATTGCAATGGAATTATATTTAGCTACATAGAGGTAATTGGGTTGAATAATTGGCTCATTGATAACGTCCATGCACAACTATTTCACCACATGTTTACTCAAACAAATGGGACTCTCATATAAGGCTCTCATACTTCCCTGCATGGTGAAATCTATATATACATTTAGCTTAGTATGCTTTTTTCAATAACCATAAATAGTACTACTTATTTAGGAATTTTCAACACTTCTTTTGGTACTTAAGTGATATTCTATGGGTAAACATTCCCAATTCCATAATCTAATTCATCACATAGAGTAAGTCTTTTGACTTTCCACTTTGGAATTATCCACCAAATGTTATCCAAAGTAACTAGTTTTTTACTTTTGAGATGCAAGTTTTGACCTAAATCATAAAGGTAATTTTCATAGAACTTACACTACCTTTTTATATATGGATCTTGCAAACATGGAAGAGGCCCTTTGCATAGAAAGTATGCCAAGGCTAATAAATCACTCTTCAATGTCTACAAATTCATTCGTAAAAGGAGAAATCGTCCCTCTATATGGGGCCACAAAGTTGTATTCACAACCTCTATTGCCACAGCCTTCCTCATAAACCAACCTTATCCATCAAAAATCTTGTGTAATAATGGCTTTGAGAGAGCTAGATTATGGAGATACATCAAATCCTACCTTAGTAAAGCTATCTATTTATTGTTATGCAACTACTTGTGAGAACCTTGAGTATTGAAGGACACTAGGGGACCCATAAAAAATGGGTGTAGTGACCTTTCATTATGTATTAATGAGATTGGATTTATATATTATCATTTTTAGATTTTTGAGATTACAAAAATATACATGTATTCATCTATGTCTTGTGTTCTATATTCATTATGTTGTGCCTTATTTAGTTAATTTGTATGATAATAAGTGTGTGAGTTAAATGAAAATTTCAATTATGGGTACACTAGCTCCATAGGTCCAGTCGATGGGCAGAAGGGTAGACCCATGGGATTGGATGGGACTTTACTCACACACCACTTTAAAAAAATAAGAGTTCACACACATACTCATAAAAAATATACATCACATTATTCCATGCACTACCCTACTCATTTTACTCCCAAGTTACTTCTTGGGACTCACACCAATTGTTCGAGGAGCACACCTAGGTATTAGCATTCTATGATATCTAGTACCAACATGTTGAGTAAGTATACAAATGTATTCCTAGAGGATTTCATGGAGATGCCTCTAATTTGTGTAGTAGATCATGAAATAGAATTGGTTCATGGAACCCAACCTTTAGCCAAGCAAGCCTACAAAATGGCTATTATTCTACAAGCCATTGAATTTAAGGAACAATTAAGAGAATTAGCAGACTAAGGACTTATTTGGCCTAGTGTTTCATTGTGGTGGGGAACTCTTGTACTTCTCTAAAAGAAGAAGAATGGGAGATTATGCATAGATTATTGGGGTTTAAACCAACTCACTGTCAAGAGCCAAATGCCAAATTCCTAGGATAAATGAGATTTTGATCATTCACATGGTGCTGAGATATTCATAAAAATTGATTTAAGATTAGGATATTATCAGATTATAATAAAAAAGCAAGATGTACTTTAAACAACCTTCAACACTCGATATGGACAACAACCTTTAATACATTAATGCACTTAAAATAGACTTCAACTCTCGATATTGACACCAAAGTTTCTAAGGATACTTAGAAAACACATTTTCACTAAGAAAAGTAAGTGTACATTTTTCACTAAATAGATGAAGTACTTGAGCTTTATAGTGTCAAAGAATGGAATGTTAGCAGACCCGACCAAAGTTTAAGCTATTGTAGATTGACCATAACCAAGCATTATGAGAAGCAAGGTAGAGGATTTATGGGTCTAACAAGTTGGTATATAATTTTTATACCCAAGTATGCAAAAATAGCTTTCCCATTAACTACACTTCTAAAAGAGGAATTCCAATTCAAATGGATGCCCACGTGCTAGATTTCTTTTGATAAAGTAAAATGCACCTTAATGACAAGCCCTTGAATTTGATAAGCCATTTAAAGTAGTCACCAATGCCAATGGATTTACAATTGGAGGAGTCCTAACTTAGGAGTTGCATATTAATCTAGGAAACTCAAATCGCATGAAAGGAACTATGCAGTACATGATTTAGAACTAGTGCATGCCTTAAAGACATGGAGACATGACTTACTTGGGCAGAGGTTTCCTTTAGTGATATAGATCATAAGAGCTTAAAGTGGATCTTCACTCAAGATGCCCTTAATATGCGATAAAGAAGGTGGATGCAAAGAATCCAGGAATTTGATTTTGAAATAAAGTACAGAGCAGGCAAGGACAATGCAATAGCAATTGATGCACTTAGTAGAAAGGCTTCATTACTTATAATCTCAATGATTTTTATTCCTTTATTAAAAGAGTTTAAGACAAAGATCGCTCAATGACAGATTTTTTATGCCTATTGTTGTCTTACTTTTTGTAAAAAAGAATAGAATCGCCCATCAAATAAAGGAGGTTGAAGGCTACAAAATTGAGAATAGAAATTTGCACTTCAATAATCGCTTAAACATACTCAAAGATGGGGAATAATTTAATAACCTCTTATGCATACCCGAAGATGGGAACTTCAAAAGGAAGATCATCCTGAGTAAATTACAAGACAAACAGGCTCTGTAAAAACTTATATGTCTATAAAGACTAAAGAGGGATGTGTTTTACAACATGTTCACTAATGCCTAGTTTACCAGAGGATTAAAGATAAGAGGGTAAAGATGCCAAGGAAGTTACATCTATTATCTCCCATATAAAATGGGAATGCATTAGTATGGACTTTATCACGAGATTATCTTCTGTTAACCCAAGGTATAATTATATCCTAGTAGTTATGGATAGATTAACTAAGGTAACCTATCTCATCCCAGTCAAGAAATCCTATAATATTGCAGGTGGCACATTGCCAAAGTCTTCTTTTGAAGATTTAGGTTATATGGATTGCCAATAAGAATAGTAACTGATAGGGATGAAAAGTTTACATTAAGATTTTGGGTAGTGTTCTTTGAGGTAGTTAGTACTTTTCTTGGGATGCAAAATTTACATCCAGATTTTGGGTAGTGTTCTTTGAGGCAGTTAGTACTTCTCTTGACCTTAATAGTGCTTTATCATCATGAGATCAATGGTGAAACTGAGAGAGTGAATCAATGATAGAATACATCCTTCGAGCCTATTATGGATGAGAACCTCGAAGATACATAAACTATTTAGATCTGATTGATTTTGCCTACAACGCCTCTTACCATTGAAGCATTGGGATGAGTCCGTTTAAAGTCCTATATGGACAAGATTACCTCACTTTGCTAAACTAGGCAGATCCTATGACTAGAGTAGAAATCTCCACGTAGATGTTGGATGACATGGACTAGTAGATGTGGGATATCAAGAAGGATATCAAGGTAGCTCAAGATCATCAGAAGCAATATGAAGATCCAAAGAGGTCAAGCTATGAGTTTGAAGAAGGAAATATGGTGTTCATTGGAGTCCGACCTAATAGAAGCTCAATTTGGAAACTAGAAGGAATCAAATTGAGACCCAATTTCTAGAAAGAGAAAGTATAAATCTAGAGAGATACTTAGAGAGAAATTTGATATAAGGCAATAGAGAAACTGGAGGAAATTTTATGTTTTGCTACCATAATGACAAGAAAAATTGATATTTTATGCTCTGTAGAATAAATTCATTCATTATGGTGGCTAATAATTCTTAAGATCATTAAGTAAGTACATAACCATTATGTAGCTTTGAGACCTAGTAGGGTTGTAGAAGGATAAGGTTATTATGGTGGCTAATAATTCTTAAGATCATTAAGTAAGTACATAACCATTATGTAGCTTTGAGACCTAGTAGGGTTGTAGAAGGATAAGGTTATAAATTTAGTTGATTGCTCAGGACTAAAGGTATGTTTATGAAAATAATCCAAGGATATAAAATTTGTAGATTGCATTAGTCAAAACCATATTGAGCAAACAAGAACCCTATAATTGGATAAAGTATTGTGATAGATGTTGAGACTAACTGGACCTCCTAACTAAGGTCAAGTTTAAGGGTCGAATTATTGGGAAATAAGTCTTTGCTTTAAATTTAGCGAAAGTTCTAAAGCAGAAGGGATTACCATGCCGCCAGAGATATTGTGTGATGCATTGTTATTTTCACATGTAATATTATTTTCTTATATTTTTTTTTCTAAAATGCTTGTATTATTTAGATTGTAATGGTACAGGGGGGGTGAGCCTTGTGCTAGAGAATATGGAGCCTATGGAGGTACCACATGGGTTGTTATTCCATGGGAGTCACTCCCGCGGGGTGATACAAAGTGAGACCCTACACCAAAGAATGTATTATTTAAATGGTAGTGATATGGGGTGAGCCCTGCGCTAGAAAATGTGGAGCCTGTGAAAGTACCACACAGGTTGTTATTCCATGTGAGTTGCTCCCGTGGGGTGGCTTATATGGAATAACCCCTTATGGCGGACGGTTGAACATGGGTGAGCTTCCGGTATGTCTAGGGGAAATGATGGGGTAGGCAGTCTCTATAAAAAAGACAAGGAGTATCATGGAAATCTATCCTCCATAGCATCGTGTAGCGGGTGAATCCGACCATAGGTAAGGGAGTGGTATGCAACCCTTCACTCTTGATAGGCCACAAAGATGATGGGCCATAGCTAAGGGAGTGGTAGCAGGTGAATCCACATAGGCAAGGGAGTGGTACAATCACAGCTAGCCCTTCGGGTCTTAGAGATGACGGGCTCCCGGGTATTGGTGAACCTAGGGCATACGATAGGGAGATATAATCATGGCAAGATCAAATTTGTTTAGCAGGTTGAGGATTGACGAGATGAGATGATGGTGTTCCAATTACAACATTGAGGGATTCGGAAGAGGAACAATTTATATTGACATTTTATGTAATAGAGATACGTCTTCACAAGAAAGGGATCTAGGCACAGAGATGGAGATTGCACTCATGAGGGGAGTACCACCATAGATCCACTCATCATAGGGAGTAGCACCTAGACATGGGAAGTCTTCCATGACATAGCCATGAAAAGCTTGGGCGATAAGCTCTAATAAAGGTAACAATTTATATTTTAAAGTGATTAAAAGGTATGAACGTACATAGGGCATGTGCTTTTTATAATCCACTTAAGACACTTGGCTCTGATCCTAACCTATTCCTCTTAGACTTGACATACTAGAATTTCAAGGAGCTCTCTTTTGGGGATGGGAAAAAATGGCTTCTGATAGGCCATCTCTTTGGGAAAGGCTTGGGGAAAATCATCAGCCATTCTGATTTACAGCTAAACAAGGGCTTTATATTCTTCACCAATCTAGGGTCCAATATTTTGACAAACCAATGGATAAGAGCCTCATCATCCATCGCTCAAGAATATCTGCTCACAAGACTTGCATAAGATTGGTGATGCACCTTGATAGGTTTACCAGCCTGGCATAGGTCTAAAAACTCATTTATCTTTTCTTCGTGAAACCCAGGGGGGCAAAATCTCTCATGAATGTAATTCTTCATGTCCTCCAATCTCAGCTAGTACTGATTAAGATGGTCGGATTTAAAATAATTCCTCCAGCTACTTCTGACCACACCAATAATCTTTAACCTAGCAAGAGCAATCTTACTCTTCCATCTTACTCCTATCACTGTACCCTACAATATCAAAATACTCATCCATAGAGTCTATCTATAGCTTAACGTTACCTTTTTGAGGTTGTTGCCTTTGCCTTGAAAGGATCCCAGCTAACATCTATGGAGAATTGTTATCCAAGGGCTCCATTTTGGGTACAACTTCATGAGCTTACCTCCCCCACCTCATTATTCTTCTTTTGAAATAAAAGACTTTTCCTAATTCAAAACTTTGTCTATATAACAAGAAAATATGTCCTTTATTTTCTCAAAAAGTTTATTACTACATGGCCATGGAAAAAGCTCAATCTTGGGATCCAAAATTTTAAAAATGATGATACTACCCTAAATTACAAACTTTATATACAAGATATAGACTCAAATGATTTAGCCTTGCTAAATACTTATCTAGGATAAAAATAGTTCTACCATGAATTTTGTATTCCTTTACAAAATCTAGACTTTTCATAATCATGGCCAAGCTTAGATTTGAGGTGTAGAAAGAAAGATAATCTATGCCTATTACTACAATAAATTTTTATTCATCTTCATCCCATGATACACTACATAAATAAATATTGATGAGGTTATCTGAAATAAAATTCTTGACAATCAAGATAAAAACTTGCAACCATCACTCCGTCAACTGGATCAATACTCAAAAGCAACTCAAATCGCTTGCCTTTCTAAGGAACAAGACACGTTATAGGCCATACTGCATTTATATTTTTCACAACATTACTCAAAATAAAGGACAAAATTCAATCAAAAAATAACATAACATATATTTTATTCCAATAAGTTTTTTGTGAATACATCCACAACCAAGCCTAGCTCTAATAGAGTGATGATACATCCAAACAAACATGCCATAATACATTTGATCAGAGGCTCAGCTAGCTATCGATATTCTATGTCAAAGAATATAGTGCCTAAGAGTCTATACATAAGCCCAAGAACTTCAAGATCTCTCTGAAGAGGTCCGTAAAGAACTATGCTTATTTACGACATCCAAGTGAATAACGACCATCATAAGGGCTAGCCACTCATCCTGGTTACAGGTAGCCATGATCCACATTCTTGAGTACCACTTGTACCTCTGTTAGAAGCATGGGTAAAAAATAAAGTCTCTCAAAATGTTGAGCTGGGACAACCAAGGTGACTCAATTAGCACAACAAGAGATCCTATGTCGAAGAATATAGTGCCTACTAAGTGTCTATACATAAGTCAATGAACTCTAAGATATCTTTGAAGAGGTCTATAAAAAACTATGCCTCTTACGACATCTAGGAAAATAAGGATCATCACAAGGGCTAGCCGCTCATCTTGGTTAGAAGTGCCCATGATCCACATTCCTGAGTACCACTTGTACCTCTGATCAATAGCAGCACATTTTAAAAATAAAATCTCTCAAAATGTCAAGCCAGGGCAGTGCTCAGCACAACGAGAGCCAAAAAGAGGCGATACTTGAATGCAAAAGCTTTCATGTCATCCTTCTGAGATAGCTCAAGGACTTCATATAGATAAGGTATGGCAAGATGTTGCTTTATCTAAAAGAAAAACCTTGTAAAATACTTTAAGTTTCAATTTCAGGGAGTATACAATAAAAATACTTCTAATCATTGTAATCTCACATCTAAACCTAGCATTCAGCTCTAATATGATTTGTGTGACCTCTACCCCTTTATCTATGGCAACGAAGTCATACTAAAGGTAGAGTGACTCATTCGGGACCTTATATCACAATGTCCTAATGCTTGGCTATCCCGTTAGATCCTCTTATTTTGACTAGAATAGGAAATGTGAATGATTCCTCCAAGTGTATTCCTTTTATAATTCTCATAAGTATGTCACATCAAACAACTCCTTTAAACTCAACAAGATGTCTTGACTCTTTGCTGACCGGCCTAAAGGAGCCGGTGTGAACTCACACACCCATAATTAAAATTACTACTTTACTCACACACATCACTTACAAAAACAAGAGTTCACACACACACCTAAATAAACAATGCTTCCACCAAAAGAAAACGTACATCACAGTTTACTCACACACGCCACCACCATGAATTTTGGGTGAACATATGACCTCTTGCCTCAACAAATGCAGACCTTTTCTATCCGCTTTGGTTTTCCATAGGCATTTCATTGCTTTAGACATGAAATTGTCAATTTTTCAATGCGACAAGGTAGTAGCAGAAGATAAAACAACATATATGCCATTATAATTGACAACACTATCCGCAATTGCACATGTCGAGGCCATATAGATAATTTCCAATATTCAATTTTACATTGCAATTTTTCCATCACCCATTGAGTCTCATCCTTCAAGGAAAATTCCTAACCAATGGGGTAACCCAGATGCCTGACTATCTCATTAGGTAGCAAGATCTCACCCGACCACAAAATTTGATGCCAATCATATTTTTTAAAGGGAGAAACTTGGATTTTTCAAGATTCACATGCAATTCTATAGCCAAACCATAGAGAGATAATGCTTTCATGAGAGCTCTTACATCAGCATCCGTATTCTTGGAAAAGAGTCATCAACATATGCATGTGCCACAAACTGTGTACCATCTACCATGGAAAGACCATGAAGTTTTCCATCTTGTGTCAGTTTATCTTTGTAGAGGAGAATTGGGTGAGTCGCAATGGCATACAATAGCATACTAAAAAGCCAAACAACCCTTCTGTGAACAAATTGCCCAAGATGCCAAGAGGGTAAAAGTTCTCCACTCAAAATGTATTTATTGTTCCCTCTTGGTAAAGCCAAAAAATAACATTTCTCATTCTAGGTCCATAGCCCATTCTATCCATTACCTGAGCTATAAAGTCTCAATGCACTGTGTCAAAGGCCTTGGCTGTGTGTCCACCTGCATATTGAGAACATCATGCTGTGTATACTTGGCATATTCAATGCCTATATATGCATTTGCTATATTGCCAGTGATTTGTCTTCTAGTGACAAATCCATAATGCGTTGGATGTAAACATGCATGTAAAATACCCTTTATTCTATTAACAAGCATCTTAGTGACCAATTTGTAAGAACTCCACAGTCAAGCCATCCTAGCCTAGAGACTTCCATTTGCCTAGAACTTTTATAGCATCATCCAATTCTCCATATGTGAAGGGCTCATCCATGTTGTTAGCCTCTTGTTGTGTGATGACAAGCATGACTTGTTGTAACAAAAGTTCCCATGCATCAAGAGCGTCCCTCAAAAGAGATAGAGGGGAAACAAACATGATAGAAAAGTATTTATGGCAAGAATCCACAAGCTGAGCTTTAGTGTACCATCTGTTCTTTTGACCGTTTTGCGGTGCATTATTTTTGTATGGAAGTATGCAAGCCTTAGAAAAAATATTTTGACAAGCAACCTTTATCAAGTAGTGGCTTCTGTCTCACCCTAGTTTGCCATTTATTAAGCTTATGGTTATCATTATGACAAAGGTAATTTTCAACTTGTGTTAACAGTTGTTATTCATCTCTCTAAGCGAGCTAATTTCAGTGCACTCTTGCATTGCAATTTTGGCTTGTTCTACTTGTCTTCTATTCTCCCACACCATATTCATGTAGTATCACAGCCTGCATTCGCTATCAAAACTGAACCAAGCAATATCTATATCCTCTTGCATATGCATCGCATGGGCTGTACGTACCAAATCAGCGAAATGAGCATGTGACAAGTAATTGTTGTTAAATCACAAGTAGCCTTCTGTTCTAGGTAATGGACAGTCATTGTGAGCCATGCCAAAGTACAAGCCAAGCCATACCGACGAATGGTCAAAGAGGCACATTGTGTGATCAATCCACATTTTACATGTGTTGCAAAAAATTGAGTTCCCACATTTTAAAAAATGATATCTAGAGAAGACCCCTTGTCTAACAAAACTGTGTTGATTATGTTCTTGCAAACAAACCACATGGGGATGCATAGTATTTACATATGCCAAAAAAGCCTCCATTTATTTGCATCACAATGGCCTTGTATATTGGAAGTAAAGCACTTGATTAGTATGAACGTATTTACAATATGAGTGAAAAGAGAGGCTACACCTCAACTTGCATGGCAACATGACTGCCTATGTCACCATGTGAAGAGTGTTCTGCAATTTGAACATCATTCGTAGTTGTATGCAATGGGATCTATGTACCATGGGCAAACAAAGAATCACCTCTCACTACTACAGCCCACATCCCACCTACTATAATATTGCCTGAAGTGTCAGCAGGCACTCCAATAGTCAATCCAGATGTAGAAGCTCCTCCTATCCAATTGCGAGAGACCAAAGGCCTCTGTCTAGGGAGTATTATTTTTCTAGGAGTCTATCATACACCAGAATCAAGTTGTCTTTATCTTTTCCATTTACCACATGAGAGCAACATTCTTCCCCTTTTGAGTTTGTATTGAAACCACAAGAGCAACTTGTGGAGGGGACATGGCAGCAACAAGCAACTGCAATAAAAGTGACGAATATTCCGATTGCATGTGCCTAAACTTTTTGCAAGTGAAACAAAAACCCGCAAAATTTTCCCATTTAAGCTTAAAGAAAACACCATGTGTCGAGATTCCTTACGTTTTGACATCCATTGCTACCTTGTCAGAGGTTTGTTTGTCTGTGTCCCAAAGATACATAATCTATTTAGATTGCCAGAAGATCTATGAGGACATACAACCTTACCAGTGATTCAACTAAAAAATGCAATGCATGGCGCATATACACCAAGAGATCTACCATTGCTACCCACACAAGGCATCTATGCTTGAAAAAATTCTGATAATCTTTGGTGGGCGACCAAGGGTAAATATACAAAAATGAAGCTTGACCACACATGACTTTAACACTCAAAGATCAACTCCCCCTTGATCTAAATAGAGATAGAGTGGAATAATGGAGCCTTTTATAACATAAGGTGGTACAAACGTTTAACATGCACGAGAAAAACACACAAGAGATCATTACATCTCATTTTGGGAGACATCGCGACCAAAGAACCCATGACGCACAAATAAACAAAAAATAATGAAGGCGCAAACACATGCGAAAAAGCACAACATAGAAAATTACAAATTATTTTGAAAGTTTAGATGCTTTTCGGGCATGTGTCGAAGAAGCAGAGTCACTTTCGACACCAGTCTATTGTCCCTTCCATGGCATTATGGAGTCTTCGAAGCCGGTCCAATTTTGGCTAATTTAGCAAAAACTTCCAAGTTTATGGATAGTGCAAAGCTTCAATTTGTTGATTTTACTTGCTCTTGAGGAAAGCCCCAAAATTGGACCTATGTAGGACCTTCAATTCTGATACGAATTATTGATTTTATAGAAAGCCCCAATTTTATTGAAATGCAAGAGTTGATTAATTAGCCAATTTCACCTTAATTTGTAAAAAGGCCCAAATTTTAAAAACCCTGATTTTTTGAATCTGCAGGTATAGTACTGACAAGACAGACACTTCACACACCTTAAAAATAAGATTTTGAACAACCTTATCGTTTAGCTCTATCGTGGCATACACTAATGAGAAGCTCATGGCGAGACCAAGGTCGAGGCCAGAGCGATCGAGGGCGAGGAGCAGAAGCTAGGGTTTGCAAGTTACTACACAGAGCTAGCTACAGAGGATGAAATGTAGCAGAAGCTTTGACAGCTAGGGTTTGCAGGTTACTACACAGAGCTGGCTACAGAGGATGAAATCTCTCCATAATGCATGTGCTATAGGTATAGGTGGAGCTGTGGCCGCCGAGACAGGAGACGCAAACAAAGGGAGGCTGAGGTGGACGAAAACGTGGACACAAGTAACAGCATTCAAGGGCAAAAAACGAGCACAAAAACCATAAAATGAGTCTCCTGTAGAGCGGACAACAGGAAAATGTGGCAACAGTACAAGAATAGACCCTCCAATACCATGTCAGTAGATTAGGGTTAGAGTTATATTTCCTGCACAACTAAGGGGAATGAAAGATGTCCATGGGGAATGAAAGATGTCCATGATGTGATATAGAGAGATATCTAAGACAGGTTTCACAACCATCCGCCCAAAAATTCAAGGAAAGGGCGTTGTCCTATGTGGACCAATCCATACATGGCACTTTACACGTCACGGATGGATTTTTCAAAAAAAACTGGGCGGCGTGTAGAGGTCGGATGGGAAGTTGTCCGTCAACAGAAAAGCCACGAATCGCATTCATTGGTTATTGAACCCATGCCGTCAGCAATCCCACGTCCACCTTTAACCATTAGGCCAATCACAAGCTTGTGATAGAAAGCATTGGCTTTTAATACATATTGTGTGTCCGTCCTCATGTGAACTGCCAACGCCCGGACAATCCGTTTTCCAAGGCGCCCAAGCGGACGGTTGTGAAGCCCCCCTAAAGAGAGAAGACCACAAGAGAAGAGTTTTCACACGTACAATGATTAGCTTTGATTGATGTAATAACTTGCACCAAGTACATGCTTTTGTAAGCAAGGAATCTTATCTTTTCACATAAACTATAAGCGACACATATCACTGCTTAGGTGTCACACACTTATGTTCACACACATATAAGCACACTTACATATATAAGCACACCCACACACTTACGTATTGGCAAACACACAAGGTAGACACACACATGCAACTCCGAACCCCAATAATACACATAGCATACATACATGTATGTATGTATATGTATTGTTGTATAAAGGAAACAGTGATGCATCTTCTTTGGTCTGTTCCAAAGACCAAATGTTTCCTTCGACAAACTTCACACTCTTAAACTCAAATTTCCATGGTATTCCTTCTCTAGATTTTTTTTTTGGCTTTTTGGCAAGTAGCCTTCTAGATTGGATCATGCACACCCTTTTTAATCTAGAGTAGATGTTGGGCTTTGTGGACAATATGGCATGCAAGAAATCAACTAGTTTTTCATTTCGTAAGGCTTGTACACTCACTGCTTTCGTCAATCTTTGTGTCAGTCTTTGTTTGACAACATCCATCTACATCAAATTGATGATAGCCACTTGGCTTTGTGTTTTTATTGTTTTTAACTTATATCATCCTAGGAAGTTTTCCCTCGCCTTGGGCTTCCTTTTACAGAGTAAAGAAAACAATGCTTTTACAAAAAGAAAAGTATGTATGTGAATATGTACATATATATTTACATATATATGTGCGTGCTATTGTGTTTTCATGTGTTATTTGAGTATGATGCAACCTTTTTCAGCCAATCGCAATGTCTAAGGAAACAGGGAGACTCCGAGATTGAAGTCTTAATAGGGACCTTCCTAGATATACTCCTATGCCTTTTTACCAATTATCTACGGCCAACCGGTTGCTCTTACCGTCTCCATGGATTGAGGATCGTGCAAATCACCTCTAACATATATTGAAATCTCTTACTTGGTGGAAAGCTGCACTAAGAGCAGATTGCCCCTCAAGCAATGAATGTTTCTATGGAGATGTGTGGTTGGGGTATTCCCAATGGGAACTCTTTTGGCATGGAAACATATTGCGATTGCGCCTTGTAGGCAATGCTCCCATCCTAGAGACAATGCCTCACCTTCTTTGGTATTGCTTAGACTCGCGAGTTTCTTGATGGCTTGTCCCGACACCTCCAAGCTCATTTTCCTGGGAGCGAATGTTTTCGCTATTTGATTGTCTTTCTCCTCCACTACCAACTTATATAGACTTCCTTGATTGGGACATGGTGGACTATCTACATGCTCGAAATCAATTGCTCTTCTCTGGAGGTTCATGTTAGCTCTTCACTTACTTCTGAGAGCCCTTTTACAATCCCTTTGAGATTCTCATGAACTCAAAGACCTTTCATTTCAACAACTAGAAGTGTTTTCCCACTATTTTTGAACTAAGTAGTAACTGCCTCCCTCTGGGACAACTATGAATGCACATTGTTTCCTCTAATGAGATAGTGGTTTCACTAATATGTTAAAAAAAGTGTTATTTGTGCTAGATATTATTCAATCTCCTCTACATTAAGAAGCCTCTACCAAAACGTACCCTCTCATCTCACATGGCATATGCATTAAAGTTCACCAATCAACATTCTTTTAATTTCCTTAAGAAAGATGTGCTAAAGGCAATCAAAACACCAAGAAGTTTCTTTTACAATGCTAAACTTAAAAATTACTAGATTCAGTTCTAACTTTTATTCAAAGGTTTTGGAGTATGAAGAGGCATAGAATAACATTCTGAAAGTGAGCCGTACACATACATGGTGAAAAGGGGTGCTACAAATACAAACCAATTACACACTTAATGTGTGGGGAAGCCTCTTCAAGAGCATAGCTCAATAGTCCGACTCTGGTTATGAGGCCTTGATAGCCTCCACATAATTTATTCATATTTTGCCCACAATACATATATAATGAGTCCATGAGTTCATTGGTAAGTGCATTCTTGTACAAAGAAAGAAGGGCTAATAGTTCCCACTTAATTGTCGATGATTAAAATTTGTGTGGACACTAGATACAGTAAACTCACCTTCTCCATGCTTTACAACACAAGCCAAATTGTATAATGTGATACAAGCTATTGTGAAAAGTAGGGTGCGTTTGGGCTGTGTGTGTGTGTGTGTGTGTGTGTGTGTGTGAGAGAGAGAGAGAGAGAGAGAGAGAGATATTAAGCGTCTACTAAAGACCCAATGGGCCTATGAGACCAAAGTGGTACAATAATGTCCATGGCATATCTCATCATGGAATGGAAAATAAAACAGAATGAAAACATAAATATAGCTCTCACTGGGGTGATACAAAACTATCCATGGAAACTCGTCATGGAAAACTAAGAACATAAAAACATGGGAGCAACATCAGCTCGAGTAGATGGTATACCACTCTCCAAAATGTCAAGCATGGCGTTGACAAGTATGGCCGAGAGGTCTACCTCAGCTATGTCACGTGGAAAGGTAGCTCGATGGCGGTGGAGCATGTCCTGGATCTGGAGCTGATGAGGTGATCGTGGTCGACGGGGGGGTCGAGGGTGTCGGGCACGCTGGAGTGCAGAGGCTCGGTCCGAGGTAACTCCTCTCGGGCGAGGTAGGTCCAGAGCAGCTCATGGAGGGTCCACAAGATCCACTATGTCGGTTTCCTCCACCTCCTGGGTCCGAAAGAAACTGGTGATGGTTGGCTGTCGAGGGAGGGGGCGGGGTGGCTGGGGCCTGTGTCTCAAGATGTGTCTACGGAGCTCAAGCAGGAAGAGGCCCAGGCAACGCTGGTCCTGGAAGTCAATGATCCTAGAGAGTGGACCGAATCCCTCACGAAATAGATAGTGAAACCTCCCGCAGATCTCATAGTATACTGGGCAGCGGCATATGTAATGCTCCTCTGTCTCAACTGGCCAATCACAATCCGCATGGCATGGGACATGTGAACACTCAAGTAGCCCGGCTGTTGGATGAATCCATCCTCAGTGAGAGTGAGAAAGTGGTCTCTGTAAAAGTGCATCTTCGTGGGGAGCTCCGAGGGTGTGATCCATGTGCAATGTGTGTAGAGGCTAAGAAGATCTGACTTGGTAATCCGGTTGGTATCCTCGTGAGACAGTCGAAAAAAAGGGGAGTCCAAACTATACTGAGGGGGGATAGGTAGTCCATGCAGAGCCCGTATACTGAGAACCAAGTGGAAACCAGTGCATACCATACTCCAAAGTGCCCCTCAAGTGCTAGCTGTCTAGAGGAATCCAGGGCAAGCCTCGGGTACCTGTGGGGATCTATGTGACTGATGCGATGAAGGTATGTGACTGTCTGGAAGAGTGCCTCCACTACCATCGAGGCTGCAGCAAACTCTGCCTGGATAATCTAGTGTGGGACTGATGGTTTGCTACGGATCATACACGAGAATATCATGACCTGAGACCTCTCAACTCGCTGCCAATCCTCATCAGATAAATCTGGCCCCCAAAAAGCTGCTCCATACATCAAGGCTGGTGTGACGCCCGCGTCACTCTGGCATGTGCTGCAGGAAGCATGGTAAAGCGTGGGCCACTGAAAGTGACACCAAGGTAGATATAGGATGAGACAATCTCCACAGGATCCTCTCTATATGTGAAGCTCAATTTGGATGTGACGGAGCAAGAGGTATTGAAGACCATTACCTTGGTAAGAGGTCCCGCCGAGTGCAAAAGTCATGTAAGGCATCCAACTGTCTCTGAAGCCCTTCGACTGAGTCTGAGAGGAGGACGATGTCATATGCATAAAGTAGTATGGGGATCAATATGCCTACCAATGTGGGACCAGCCCTGCTCGAGATCTCGTCAATGTAGAGGCCGAAAAGAGTGGGTGATAGAGGGCAGCCCTGTTTCACCCCAATGGTGCTGGAAATCTCCTGTGATGTACCTCCTGGGCCTCTCACTCGTCCGGTGACGGACGCGATGATGCTCCAAACCATGTCAGATGGGACTTCGATCTCCTGTAGACGGTGTAAGAGGCAGGCTCGGGATACAGTATCAAGGAAATCCACAAAGCAACAGTAAATCCTCTACCCTCCTCGATGATAGCACGGAGGGTGAAGATGTGGTCAAGGGTAGAGTAGCTCCTCCGAAAGCCAGCCTGTCATGAGGCTTTGCATCCCTGGCTCACTGCAAATGAACTGAGCTCCGCCTCTAGCATTGATCCATAGAGCTTGGCCAATGTGTGGCCAATCATGATCGTCCTGTAGTTATTAGGATCAAGTGGATCTCTGGCTTTGAAGATGGGGCTAATGGTGTTGGTGTACCAAGAGGATGGAAATCCTTGACAAAGGGCTCTATTGAACATGTAGGCTAGTAGGGGCGCTAGGGTATCATGGGCATGCGAGATATACTCGATAGTGAGTCCCTCGTGATCTTGGGCTCGCCCATTGCGTAGTCTACGAATGGCCTTGAGGACCATGCCCTTTGTGAAGAAGGTGGAGGTGGTGGGACGGGGGTCGAGTGGTGAGGGTAGGGGTGGCTGATGGGGGATATGATAAGCGGGAACGTGCATAGGAGTGCCATGTGTCTGGGCAGGTGTGGAAGGGCAATGTTCTCGGAGTTTCCTCCATACCTCTTTGCAATTCGGCCCTAAGAAAAGTCATTATAACTCATCCTCTTTCCAAGCATAGAACTCTTGTTTCTTGCGTCGGGTGAGCCGTTGAGAAATCGCTTGCGCTTGGCGCTTCGTGATTTGCCCAATCCGTACCTCATGCTTAAGACGGGAGCATGTGGCCCGACATTCACCATCATACCAACAGTTCTGGGGCATGGAACCGCAAGGTGGCTTGGTGGTAGACCGCCGCGTGCATATGAAAGAAGCTGTGGACCCCTAATGCAAAATGCATTAATGCAATTGCACAAACAACAAAAAGCTAAAAAAGAATAACTTGAGAAACAAAAAGCCAAGCTAGGGGCCTTAGCACAACCAAAAAAACATCAAAAATCAAAACCCCTAAAACAAAAAACGGAGATTTCTATTCACAGGATCAATCTTACAAGTAATTGATTTCAAAGATACCTTCCATGGACAAAGTTGCCTTAGTCATTTATTGGTCATACCCATGACTTTCCATAATCAAGCGGCACTTACACCATTGCCATATGCCACCATGGGACCAAATCTCATAGAACCACCCACTCACGAGGAAGATGACCCTAGTGACACAGAATCATTGTGTGTGTGGGGGGGAAAGGGGGGAAGGGGACAACTTATATTATGTAATGGAGCATGCACACCCATACATACACACAAATCAATGTCCATTTCGTTTCCAAGTCTGAAGAACATTGTTGGCTTTCTTCGAAAGTTGACCCCTCCACTTTGACAAATATTTCTGGTTCTGTAAGTTGCTGCGATTACCAGAAGTTGGTGTTACCATTTTTTTCAAAGTTGCATATCGTATGCCCCATGCATATAAAGCTTTTCTGCACATCTTTTAACATTTCTAGAATGGTATGTATCTAACATTATCCTCCATATGCCCCTAACTTGACAGGGGCAATATGTAAATAGAGTTCTGCATTGAATCTCTCAAAAGGACTCAAGTCCTCCAAACATGTGAAGTTGAGATCCCCTTTATTTTCCAAGAGGGTATGTATCTAGCATTATCCTTCCAGATGCCCCTAACTTGACAGGGGCAATATATAAATAAAGTTCTGCATTAAATCTCTCCAAAAGGACTCGAGTCCTTTAAACATTGGAAGTTATTTTCCAAGAGGGGTTGAAATTCAAACTCTCAAACCTCTTGGGTAAGGTGTGCTGTGAGCAAGGGTTATTTTTCAGGCAACATCCTGGCAACAGAGGCCGAGAATATGCCTCCGGCTTATTTACAGAAGCACACCTTTGTTGGCAACAATCAAGAAGCCCCTAATTTCAAATCCTACAAAGATAGTGTTGAAGACCATTTTCATCTGCAGACTTCCTCAGTTTTCTTAGAGCGGTTTTCTGCATTTTTTGAGGTTGCTTAGATCAGTTGTGTTTTACACCATGGCAACTTATCAATAAAAACAAAGAGGAAATAACTTTAGTTTTTTGGACAAACCTCAGCCATCCTTACTGCTTCATGGCTCAAATCCAAAGTAGCTGCTATCTAGACAGAAAACAAAATATAAACATAATCTAGTTATATTTCTAGGTTTTAGAGGATAAAAAGGTCCACGAAAGATGTCTGTATTCCCAGATATCGTCACAATACCCTCCCTCCCTCCCTCCCTCCAAGATGATAGTAGATCACAGTATGATCATGCCTCCAAATACAAATTTACCTGGACGAGACTCAGAGGAGTGCCTCCATACAACCCATATCTCATTTTTAAAACCTGTCACAACAAAACAACATGCTACTCATTACTTGCAAAAGCATTTTCTTTGAGAGAGGATTGAACCAAAATCCACCTCTTCAAAGAGGCCTGTTAAGACCTCTCTAAAGAGCCTGCGAGAGGTTCTGTTCAGAAGACATTGAGAAAGTGTAATTCATAGGCCGGGACTCTCTTCTCTACAAGGAAATAGCCTTCATATTTGGTTACATAGGGAGTACTAGGCAAGCTCACAATTAGGAGGGTTGCCATTCAACGGCCCATTGAGCATGCAGGACCATGATGAGGGGTCCAAGCAGCCCATTAAGCACGAGTAGCCTCTCCCAGCATTTACTCCTCATACCCTTAGGAAGAAAGCATAATCTGAAACTAAAGAGATTTGTGGCACTTATCGAAATCTGCCAGTGTAAGCAGGAGACTTCAGAGAAAGATGTATAGTTTGACTTAGGGCTCTGTTCCCAATGCACGTCACCTCTTTTTGGCACACCCCAAGCAAATCAAAGGAATGCCACACCTAAAAAATCAAAACTTCACAGGTGCAGCTGTGATAGAACACCAATGTTTCCAGACCGACGTGAGCAGTGCCGACTTGTGAGCTGGAACTTCCCCCCCCCCCCGTCCGTGCATCTGAATCCGCCTCCCCTCCTTCGTGCTGACCCGCATCCTGTGTTTCTGGTAGTCATCCTCTCCTGCTGTCTTGCGCCCTACATACGATGCTGTGGACCCCAGCGCCCGTCTCCAGCCCTCCTGCCTGCACCAGTTTCCCCCCTTTTTTGCATCTTCGCGGCCTCCTCATGCCTTCGCCACCCTTACCGTGTGTGCCCCCCTATGCTCGTGCTGCTCTTCTCCATTCGTGCCACCCCCGCCCCCTCTGCTTCCTCCTCCTCACCTCTTCCACCTCTTTGCTTCCTCTTTAGGGTCTGCCAGTCCTGCATTCCAGCCACCCTCGTGTTCTTCACCAGCCTACTCCTGTCATCCTGATCCTCCCCCCAAGCCTTATCCTCTGGTAGCTGCCAAATGCACGGACAGATCACGGATCTTTTGCAGGCTAGCCTCATCCCTTGGGGCATGGATACTACCAGGTGGAGTTTGATTCGCCAACAGCATCGGAAAGAGTCGTGCAGCTGAGCCCCGTCGCATTGCATACAGCCCAGGCCTTCTTTGCGAGGTGGCAACACAGCTTCAACCCATCATCCAACCCCCTGGCTGGCGTCTCAAGCTTTCCCATCAGTCTGCTTTCTTGGCCTGAGGAAGAAATATCTTCCTTTCTTCCCCATGATAGATAGTGCTATCGGGAGGTGTTATTTTGCAGAGAGTTGAGTACTTTGGCCTCCCCGGGCAATGCTTCATTTGCCGTCAAATGGGACACCTTGCTAGAGCTTATCCCCGCCGCCATGATTCCCCCTCTACGTTTCCAGATTCCCTCGAACCCATTACAATCCCCAGTAGGCCCGTCCTCGCAGCCTCAGCCCCTCCCCATCCCTTCTCCCTCACAGGGGAACCCTTCTTCCTCCAAGCTCCCTCCTCATCAGCCCTCGTCCCCTCGTCCCCCCTATCCCCCCCAATCCTACCCACCAGTCGCACCTAACCCAGAGAGGAGGCAAGAGGCTAGTTCGGTTCACCACTTGATCCCCCGTTTCTCAAAACCTGTAGCGATGACCATGACCATTTCTCCACATTTCGGTGCCCCTCCACCCCCACCCCCAAGAGATTGGTGTGACGATATTCTCCTTCCCTCTGAGGAGACAGTGGCCCCCATCCGTATCTGCATGGTTCTACATCACTCCAAGCCCTCCACCCCAGAGATTGGCGTGACGATATTCTCCTTCCCTCTGAGTGCAACGCAGGGGACGGAATGGAGCACGAAGTCTATGTCTACCGCCATCCACGGGCAAGCAATAGAGCTTTCACACCATTTGCATGATCTGCATATCACTGACGTTGTCGTGCCACGGCACGTCTATGGTGTGAAACCATGCATGTGAGGCCATTAAATGCAAATCCAGATGCATGGGACTAAGTGCCTGTGTACATATGGGATGTATGGCGTGTGGAGAGTTTTGCTTTGGAATGCGTTGCCAGATGTACAGGGTGGAACGGTTTGTGTTGAGCTTGTTGCAGGCCTGTCCGGTGAGAGGTCCACTGGAGATGATCAGCTGCTTGGTAGCTGAATTTGTGGGCGCATCCAAATACAATGGGCACTCGTGAGTCAGTATTCGAAGGCATGAGGCATGGGCAATTAGAAAAGTAATGGCCAAAAGATTTGGTGTGAAAGCACTGTTTAGCCATTTCTTAGGCCTTAGAGAAGAAATATATATATATATATATATATATATATATATATATATATATATATATATATATATATATATATATATATATATATAAAATAAACGTGGCCAACCTATAAAAGGGCCACATGGCTGTTTGCGCTACTGCCAGCGAAGGGCCTCCAGAAGGCTGGCAAAGCATCGTGTGGGTGATGCGCAGCGGACTGGCGCAGCGGGAAAAGGAAGGATGCCGCTTTTTAGAGTTTGGAGAGGGCCTGGGTAAGAGTGAAGAGCCGGGGGGGGGTGCAGGAAGGGAAGCGGCCGCTGGGCTGGTAATACTGCAGGGGGGGGGGGGGGGGGGGGGGGGGGGGGGAAGAGGAGCAGAGAGGCGGTGGTGCTGTGGAGGCTGCTTTGTCTGTCTATTTGGAATATCCTTCGTGGTGCTAATGACTATTTGCTGGATGAGATGGAACGCTCACTGCATGACGCACTCAGTATTGTAAAAAGGACACTGGAGTCAAACACGATTGTCGCAGGCGGTGGTCGTCTACAAGTGCAGAGAGCAGAGGGCGCAACGGGCTCTGGCGTTGACAGTTTAGGCGCAGCCTTTGCAGAAGTGATGAGTGCACAAGAGAGCTGGTGAGGGTGATGGGGTGGTTAGCAGACGCCTCGTAGAGCAAAGGCACTAGGGAGCGTGCAGCGCACGCATGTGTGGGAGGGTTAGCGAGCGGAGCAAAATGACTGGCGCAGCTACTACAGCCATACGGGGACCTTAGTGGTGTTGGGCTGGGAGTTTGTTACAGTGCAGAGACGGCTTAAAAGTTTGTGTTTCTGGGAATCCATTCTGATGCGGCTACAGAATACATAGGTTTTTTTTTTGGGTCAACATTATGGACAAGTCGTCTGCAGATGCAGTAAATGCGAAGCTGCCGCACACATAGGAGTTTTCAGTTCTTCATTATGGGCAATAAGTTCACAAGGCGCAGAGCAGCAATAGCTGAAGGCTCTGGGAGCCGCCTGTTCGAGTGTGGAGTCGGGGTGTAGATGAGCGAAGGAGATCGCTTGCAAAGGTCTTAATGTCATAATGTTATATATTTTCTTTGGTTTTGGAAATCATGTGATGATGTATATATACCATATGCCATCTTTTGCTTTGTGAGTTGTTGGAATCTGAAAGCAGGTCTTTTGAGATCAAGATGACATTATGTGAAACATGTGATGTGAATGATCACATGTATGTTGAAATCTTTTGAAGATTGTGTTGTTCCTACATGTGTTATGTGTGAGGCACTTGGATAAAGGGACAGGTGAACTGTGATTTGAGTTAATCAAGATCTTGGTTCATGACTTGTGTGCAATCATCAAACTGTAATTGGGAATGTTTCAAGTGAATTGACACATGTACATGTCATCCAAAATGGAGATGTCTTATGCTCCTTGAAGAGTTATATGCTTTGTTTCCTTGCTGGGATTAGAAGCTACTCTCACAGCCAGAAGTCTCGCACTTTCCCAGCAACACCGCCCACGTCACGACAGCTTTGGTGAACCCGACGTGAAACTGCTGGGGTGAGAGTGTGGTGAAATACACAGGGAAGCTATGGCTGAGAATCCTGAGGGTCAGGGGGTTCATTTTGACCCCGGGGTTATGCAAATGTTTCAGATGTTTACTATGTATATGAAACAGCAGCAAGTGGCTGAGAGGGAGCAAATTTCCACGACTAAAGCACTGAAGTCAATCGTGAAAAAGGTGGATCAATTTGATGGTAAAGACATCACAAAGTACCTGCGCAATTACACAAAGGAAATGGAGCTAAACAGGGTGACTGAGGAGGATATGGTTCGAAGTTTTGAGCTGGTATGTGTTCCCGAAATAAGAGAGCGCATAAGAAGATTACAGGCAGCACATGGTGGCAAAAATTGGGAGGAGTTCAAGCTTGCTTTGAAGGATGATTATTTCATGGAGGACTCCGAGGCAGGAGACTGTATACGTCTTGAGACTGGCTGGGAAGAACCTGTGGATTCTCAATCTGTTCATTCCTACATTGCAAAATGCCAGAATAATGAGGCACAGCTAGAGGAAAAGCGTAAGAGGGAAAATGACGAAGGAGATGCCATGGATGATGGTTATGATGCTTCTATGAATGCTTTGCCATGTTTGTTTGATAGTGTTCAAGGTGTTGATGATATGCATATTGCTAGTGATGATATGGAGGATAGTGCATATGTGACCGGAAGTCATACGAATGTTGTTTCAGAGGATGTTTGCTTTGCAGATGGTGGTTTTTGTTTGGAGTTTCTCTTTCAAGACAAGCAGGTTTTGTTAGAGGATCAGTTTAGTGAAGTTAATGTTTATGTGGATGAGTCTATTGCTCAAGACAGTGAGGATCTTGGGATGGCTCAGCTGTTTGATGATGATGAGTTTCTATTTGCAAACGTCGGTAACCAACAATCTATGAATGAGACTTCTTGCACTCTTGATGATGCTAGAGATGTGTTTTGTTTACATGACAAAGATGATGCTTTTGATGTTTATGCTATTGATGGACCGGGACATTTTGATGTAGCATCACACCTTGATTTTCTTGCACCAGTTTGCATAGATGCATATGAAGCATGTAAAGGCTTTGACAGCATTTTGGTGGTGAAGATAGATGAGGAGGTAATATGCAAAAGAGCACAATGTGATGAATGGCTTGCTATGATGCCATTATGTGTATTTGAACCAAGGATATGCTATAAGTCAATGGAGCAGGCTCATGTGGAATGCAAATGGGTATTTGATCGTGGTATATGGATTGTTGGCAACCATGACAAATGTATTTGGGGATTGAATGCAGAACAATGGTGGATAATCAGGAAGGCTTTGTTTTTTTTACTTGTTTGATATTTATGGATACCAAAGCTTGGTTTGAAACACTTTAAAGTGTTCCAAACATGGGGGTTGGCCAGATGACAGGTTCCTTTTTGCTGATTAATGTATGAAGATGATATTCAGATATATGTGGATCTTGATGATGACTTGGCACATACCGGAGGATGTGCAGGTTTAGAGGGGGTGGATGTCGTGCCACGGCACGTCTATGGTGTGAAACCATGCATGTGAGGCCATTAAATGCAAATCCAGATGCATGGGACTAAGTGCCTGTGTACATATGGGATGTATGGCGTGTGGAGAGTTTTGCTTTGGAATGCGTTGCCAGATGTACAGGGTGGAACGGTTTGTGTTGAGCTTGTTGCAGGCCTGTCCGGTGAGAGGTCCACTGGAGATGATCAGCTGCTTGGTAGCTGAATTTGTGGGCGCGTCCAAATACAATGGGCACTCGTGAGTCAGTATTCGAAGGCATGAGGCATGGGCAATTAGAAAAGTAATGGCCAAAAGATTTGGTGTGAAAGCATTGTTTAGCCATTTCTTAGGCCTTAGAGAAGAAATAAAAATATATATATATATATATAATAAACGTGGCCAACCTATAAAAGGGCCACATGGCTGTTTGCGCTACTGCCAGCGAAGGGCCTCCAGAAGGTGGCGAAGCATCGTGTGGGTGATGCGCAGCAGACTGGCGCAGCGGGAAAAGGAAGGATGCCGCTTTTTAGAGTTTGGAGAGGGCCTGGGTAAGAGTGAAGAGCCGGGGGGGGGGGGGGGGGGTGCAGGAAGGGAAGCGGCCGCTGGGCTGGTAATACTGCGGGGGGGGGGGGGGGGGGGGGAGAGGAGCAGAGAGGCGGTGGTGCTGTGGAGGCTGCTTTGTCTGTCTATTTGGAATATCCTTCGTGGTGCTAATGACTATTTGCTGGATGAGATGGAACGCTCACTGCATGACGCACTCAATATTGTAAAAAGGGCACTGGAGTCAAACACGATTGTAGCAGGCGGTGGTCGTCTACAAGTGCAGAGAGCAGAGGGCGCAACGGGCTCTGGCGTTGACAGTTTAGGCGCAGCCTTTGCAGAAGTGATGAGTGCACAAGAGAGCTGGTGAGGGTGATGGGGTGGTTAGCAGACGCCTCGTAGAGCAAAGGCACTAGGGAGCGTGCAGCGCACGCATGTGTGGGAGGGTTAGCGAGCGGAGCAAAATGACTGGCGCAGCTACTACAGCCATACGGGGACCTTAGTGGTGTTGGGCTGGGAGTTTGTTACAGTGCAGAGACGGCTTAAAAGTTTGTGTTTCTGGGAATCCATTCTGATGCGGCTACAGAATACATAGGTTTTTTTTTTGGGTCAACATTATGGACAAGTCGTCTGCAGATGCAGTAAATGCGAAGCTGCCGCACACATAGGAGTTTTCAGTTCTTCATTATGGGCAATAAGTTCACAAGGCGCAGAGCAGCAATAGCTGAAGGCTCTGGGAGCCGCCTGTTCGAGTGTGGAGTCGGGGTGTAGATGAGCGAAGGAGATCGCTTGCAAAGGTCTTAATGTCATAATGTTATATATTTTCTTTGGTTTTGGAAATCATGTGATGATGTATATATACCATATGCCATCTTTTGCTTTGTGAGTTGTTGGAATCTGAAAGCAGGTCTTTTGAGATCAAGATGACATTATGTGAAACATGTGATGTGAATGATCACATGTATGTTGAAATCTTTTGAAGATTGTGTTGTTCCTACATGTGTTATGTGTGAGGCACTTGGATAAAGGGACAGGTGAACTGTGATTTGAGTTAATCAAGCTCTTGGTTCATGACTTGTGTGCAATCATCAAGCTGTAATTGGGAATGTTTCAAGTGAATTGACACATGTACATGTCATCCAAAATGGAGATGTCTTATGCTCCTTGAAGAGTTATATGCTTTGTTTCCTTGCTGGGATTAGAAGCTACTCTCACAGCCAGAAGTCTCGCACTTTCCCAGCGACACCGCCCACGTCACGACAACGTGCTCACTCACTTCTGGCCATTGGCACAGGCGGAGGAGGGTGGCTCTAGCCACAAGGACCCACAAGGGGAGCTCGAGTCCTCCAGTCTGGAGTTGCTTCTCTTTGTACATCTCAACGTTTCGGTGCCCCCCCCACCCCCAAGAGATTGGCGTGACGATATTCTCCTTCCCTCTAAGTGCAACGCAGGGGACGGAATGGAGCACAAAGTCTATGTCTACCGCCATCCACGGGCAAGCAATAGAGCTTTAACACCATTTGCATGATCTGCATATCACTGACGTGCTCACTCACTTCTGGCCATTGGCACAAACGGAGGTGGGTGGCTCTAGCCACAAGGACCCACGAGGGGAGCTCGAGTCCTCCAGTCTGGAGGTGCTTCTCTTTGTATTTCTCCACGTTTCGGTGCCCCCCCCCCCCTTCCCCCTTCTTCCTACAAATACCTTCATTGTGATGGACAAAGCCCAGACCATGCATATTCCAAGCCCTGGACAGAGTGTGGCTCCACATGGAGAGCAGGATTCGTGGCCCACTTGGTGAGGTTTCGCCCCAGGACAGATAGTGATTACTCTACATCCAAACCCACGACCAAGACTCTTCGAGTGGAGGGCAGTTCGGACAGTTCTGCCTCCCACAGCTCGTAGTAATGCAGATTGTCTCATGGAACATTCAGGGTTTGGGTGAGCAATGTTTATAGAGGCACGTGATCCTCAGAGAGAGCTTCACAAAGCCGTAGTTGGCAAACCCATTGACATTCTCTTCCTCCAGGAGCATCATCTATCCAAGGGGGGCCGTACCTGCCGCTATGGGAAGATTCTTTAAGGCACAAGTCACACCTTTTGGTCCCATGCTTTTGGCCCCTTCGAGACCATATGCATTTTCGTCAGTGAGCAGTTCTTACCCGCACTGATCGATTCAAGCACCATTGTCATTGGGAAAGCTCAGTGAACGATTATCAAGATTGGAGAGGATAGAGTGGGCTTTTTGAACCTCTACGCACCGAACACCGTAATAGGCAGAGGTACTTTCTGGAACACATTTCGTCAGTTCCTCCCGCAAGCCGATTTTTGGTGCATGGGAGGTGATTTCAACATGTTAGAGATGGCAAAGGACAGACTCTGAGGTGGCATGGCCACAGTTTCAAGCACAAAGTACACGACCTGGAAAGAGCTGATTTTGGCTTTGAGGGGACAGGACCTTTGACATCTACCAAAGTTCGGATGCAGCCCCAGGAGTCTACGTTTCTCGCAATCCGACCGGAGGAGTACAAGCCCCAACCTTTACAGATTAGACTGGTTTTATGTGGATGAGTGGGCTTATGGACAAGGTGGCATGGTTGGTATTCTGGCATGCACTACTTTTTTCGATCATGGACCTATCATTATCTCCCTCGAGGACTGTGAGGGACGACTCCTGAGGATCACCTGATACAAAGGCATAAACAAGATTAGAGAAACCAAATAAAAGGGGTGCAGGCAAGCTCGCCACTCAACTGTAGGTTTGCATCCGCAAACCTCCCCCTAGCCAGGGTCTAAGATTCGACTCCCACGAGTCCATGCCAATCAGCCCTCGGGTCCCATACCACTAGGGCCTGCCCACAAGGGCCCTCGGCAAGACTACTCGTAATCCGCCATGTCCATGGTAGGAGTATGCCTCTTAGTCCAAGTCCAAACCACAATGAATCGATAATAACCCAAGACTCACTTATATAGTGCTTATAGCTGCTATAAATAATAGTCCAATCATAAATAGCCAATAGCCTTGGATTTATTCAATCTGAACCCTAGCCACCTGAATCCGCAAGCTTTCTCTAATCCCAGGGGTCCCCCCTAACCTTGCTGGATTAGTCCCTAATCTGAACCCTAGCCACCTGAATCCACCTGCTTTCCCTAATTCTAAGGCTCCCTTGTTCAGATTAGTCCCTAATCTGAACCCTAGCCACTTGAATCCGCCTGCTTTCCCTAATTTTAAGGCTCCCTTGTTCAGATTAGTCCCTAATCTGAACCCTAGCCACCTGAATCCGCCTGCTTTCCCTAATTTTAAGGCTCCCTTGTTCAGATTAGTCCCTAATCTGAACCCTAGCCACCTGAATCCGCCTGCTTTCCCTAATTCCAAGGCTCCCCTCACCCTACCTTTTGCAATGTTTCAACCCTCTAGGTCATGCTCTTGCTCCGAACTACTGTCAGATCTGCGCAATCCATCTCCTTCAAGCATTGACCTGGCTACCATAAAACTTGAGATTCTTCCTCCTATACTCAAGATATGTCATTTCAGCAGTCAAGAGGGGTGAAAATGCCCTAATCATAGGTAGAAGGGCTACAGAGTCCACTAAGGCATGATGACAGTTATATATTACTCCTGATGAGGTAACATGTCGGTACCCATGAGTATACAAATACTACCTATCGTAACAAGCAGCTTCTTTACTCACAAAAAGAAGTGAAGCACAATGGCAGATTCCTATGGAACAAAAAGCTACATGTTTTTACAAAGCAACAAGATGACCACCATTGCCTTGAAGATTGTCTATAGACATGCCTGCAACTCACGGGGACTGAGTCCACCGAAAAGCACTCCTAATTCGGCCTTCAGCTCGTTTTGCCATAGTTGCTGTGCAAGAGATCAAATCAATTATTAGCATGTGTTACTAAAGGCATTCCAAAAAAAGAGATGATAATAAACTAATGTCCAATGCCACACAAAAAAAGGCAGAAAACATGAACACAATAAGATATGATCATTACCATTAAGAATGCTATTCAAGGCCATCCTTGTAACAGGCTTGGCACGTGAAATTTTGATGCTTCACGTAATCAAAACAGAAACAACACAATATGTTATGCAAAGAAACAGATTTGATTTGTACAAGCTTGTGTGTGCTTGTGCTCTGCACACAGTACTGGGCAGCAAAAGATATATCCACCACCCCCCCCCCAACCACCCCGACACACACAGGTGGCATCTTGGTATTCTTATATTCCAGATCTTTGGATACAATGCTTTGCAGAAGCCTAGCTCATCTTTGAGTCCCTAGCACTATGTCCAAAGTACAAGTGCACACAAGCATCCACAAATCTGGCTCTGCACATACTATTTATTCTACTACTTACCCTCCATGGTAGATCACTTTTCAGATCCTCAACTTCTACACTGTTCATGTAGTTGTCATCACTTGTCCGGTTCGGTCTCGATGCTTTAGTGCACCTTATTGTAAAGAATGCTTGTTTTATCTAACATCAGAGCGCAACCACATTCAGAATAAACTGTATCTGATATTTTAAGCAGACAATTAACCTGACAGCAGGGGCCTAGCCTATATATAAAACTCACAAAAAGAAGGAAAAGAAAGATTAACCTAGTAGAAACTCACTTTAAGTTTATCGATTTTTGACACTACAGCAAGCTCATCCATAGAAGGGTTTCTTCCATGTAGCTCCCGAAATTCCTGCAAGTTAGAGTTGCATTTTACTTTGAACCCTTTGGTAATGAACAAAGATAAGTGGCCCATGGCATAGACTTTTGGAACAAAGGCCAACTACACTGATCACTGACCCTGACATTAGGCATGCCTACGCACAAACATTTTACCACATACCCAATCAACCTCCCAAAGACCTCCCACCACGCACACCTCGACCCACCTCAAGCACTCTTTTCCACATATCAAATGTTAAACAGGCCATATATATATGTATATATATATATGTATGTATATATATGTATATATATACATATGTATGTATATACATACATACATACATACATACATACATACATACATACATATATATATATATATATATATATATATATATATATATACATATGTATGTATGTATGTATGTATGTATGTATGTATGTATGTATATATATACATATACATATGTATATATATATGTATATGTATATATATGTATATATATACATATACATATGTATATATATATGTATATATATACATATACATATGTATATATATACATATACATATGTATATATATACATATACATATGTATATATATACATATACATATGTATATATATATATACATAATATATATATATATATATATACATATATATATATATATGTATGTATGTATGTATGTATGTATGTATGTATGTATATATATACCTAGATGAATCCAAGAACATGCCCAAATTCACCTTGTAAGAAAGTGCAATTTATAACCTCATGGTAGTCATCCACAAGACAATAAACCATCAACTCCATCATGCATAGTATGTACTAGATACTACGACATCCCCACTAACGTCATCAGTGCCCAATAGTGGGTGTAGAACTTGGTATCAATATATGCTCCCACACCCCCCCCCCCACGCGCTCGCGCACACACACATAAGAGCATACATTCATACGAAGGCCTTGTGTACTGAGTTTCTGTCAGAGCTCCAGAGATACAAGGCAGACTCAGCCATTATGAAGCCTAGCACTAAGAATCATAACAAATAGAAAGAATTACTACAACAAAAAGGTAGTTGATAGGCCATATGCACCACTATAGATAGAAAGAATTAACACTATATCAACTGGCTTTGGCAAGGCTAAGGACCACGAGGGGTTACTCACTGAGCATATTGCTCATGCTTGTGATCTCTAGCCCAACCTATTCACCATGGCCCTTGGCCAATGCTTCCCACCATCTTGATCTGGTAACACGATTATCCCTATCCAGACCTATTGGATTCTGATACCTACCACACCATTATGATTGGCCTTACACCAGCCAAATTATACAGATGTGTGCTGAAGTCAGAATCAGTTCCCTGGCACACAAACATCGATATGGGGCCAAAGACAAATAGAGACATTGAACTACATCTTCACATTGAGAGCCATCATTGAGCAGCCCAGGTTGCGACATATTTACTGCTGCTTTGTGGACTTCGCAAAAGCATTTAATATTGTCTCCCAAGCACCCCTTTTCAGATGCCTTCAAGAGCTCACATGCCCTTCAAAGATGATATAGGGTCATGCCATTATATGAACAGGGAGAGTGCGGATAAAGAGGCATGTGTGCTAAGATCACTCGCATGATTGGGGTGAAAGAGAGATCTCTCTCTCTCTCCGGGACTATTCGGCCTCTGCATCTCGGGGACTATTCTGTGCCCCAGCCCATCATCAGGCATATTTGGAGCAGCAACTTTAACTCATCTGGGGTTCACATGGGACTATTAATGCAATTAAACACTTGAATAAGGGCACATAATTTGCCGACTTCAAACCATAGGCATTCTTATGTACTCAATACCACACTAGGGCCCCCCCCCCCCCTCTTTCAGATTTTATTCCAAAAGGAGTCTGCTCCAAATATAAGATCACGGTTGCCCAAGGTTCACCATTGCACCTAATTAATCCAAGTATATGTAATGAGTACAAGTTAAAAAAAGCAAGCCTCAAAGATTCACAATCACCCTGCCCAGCCCTGCTGCGCCCCTCTTCGCTGCTGCGCCGCCACCCAGCACCCCCCCCCCTCCCTTGCCCATTTGCTGCGCCCCCCACCCCCCCCCCTTTTTCCCCTTTTTCTCTCCGCTTGCAGCCACCACCCCCTTTTTCTTCCTGGTTCCGCGCCTCCTTCCTCCGTGCTTGCTTCCCGTTTCTCCTTCCTCTCCCTTTTCCCGCACGATTTTTTTTTCCAAGTCCTTCGGGGCGTTTTCATCTCGGCAAGCCTTGGCTTATCCCTCAAGAGGACTCCACGGCAACCGCTCCGTCAACCCCGACTGAGGTCGCCGTTGCTTGCTTATCTTTTTCCGAAACGGACCTTCAAATCCTCGCCAAAACTATTGCAGCATTAGAGGCCTCCACCCTGGTTTGCAACATTGTTGGTAGCCACCCTGAACACGGACTATAACATGACTACTATGCGGAAGTGTGCTTAATGATGATTAACACACAGCAATAGAGACTAACGCTAATCACATGCTCATGACATAGAGAAGTAGAGAGAAGGAGAAGAGAGAAACTCTTTACCTAACCTACTACTATATATTACTGAATGAATGAGTAATTACAATGATTGTCATAGATCCAATGTAGATCTAGACTATGAATGCTATGAATGCTCCACTGTGCGTTAATGAAAAACGTTGATTTGGAGATGTACTTGGCTGATCCAAACTGTTAGACTGCATGTCCTTAGTCTTGGCTCTGCAATCTCTGTCTTTTAATGATTATGAATGACCCATGACTTGCCTTTATATAGTGAAGTGATAGCAAGTCATAATTAGGTCGGTTTTCACTTTTCACGCCATAAAAAGTCATCAAAAATGTCATAAAATGTGTTCATATTGTGCCCATAATATGTCCCAACCATTGGTGCATGTCTTGGGCACCTCCGAGCACCTATAGGGCCACCAAATTGGCTCCAAACTGCCCATATACAACCTTTAACTTTGCCCTTAAGGCGGCTGTAAGGAATAATCATGTCTACATGGCACCGGATTAAGGTGTGCATGTGACACGGACAACTCAAAGATCTCTTACAGGCGAGCCTCATTGGTGAGCCTACAAAGATCCTAGACTTTCACGCTTGGGACGTGGCTACTACCAAGTGGAGTTCGACTCGCCCCAACAGCGTCACACCAAGTCATGCAGCTAAGTCCCCTTGCATTGTGTACGGCACAGGCCTTCTTTGCGCGGTAGCAGCACGGTTTCGACCCTGCATCTGACCCTTTGGCTGGCGTGTCGGGCTTCCCAGCGATAGTTTGCTTCCCAGGCCTTAGGAAGGAACACCTTCCTCTTCTCCCGATTATTGGTGGTGCCATCACGAGAATGATGGAATCCCCCCCCCCACTACAACCTCGGCCCTCGTGCGGGCAATCGAGATTCCATCCCTCTATATCTGTGTTGCCTCACCGGATTCAGTGCCTCACGTTATATCTATTCCTTGTCTCCGAGGCGACCCCATCATGCAACGCATGGAGTATTCAAGTCTTCCAGGTCAATGCTTCATTTGCACGTAGATGGGGCATCTAGCCAGAGCTTGCCCTCGGCATCAATCCAAGAAACCACCTCCAACCGTCCCCTCCCCCCCGGTTCCCTTTCATATCCTCACCAGGGGGCCAAGAGAGAGGCAGGTTCCCAGGCAGTGGAGCATCAGGTCCTGACAGCGAACGACCCAACTGTCGGAGAGTGGCGGACGGTTGGCCCGCACCCAAGCCGCCAACCGACCACCAAAGCTGAGCGTCATCACCGCGTGTGCCAGGCTAGCATAGTGCAGGAGGATTCAGTTCTGTTAGAGAACCATTTTGAGCATTTATCACAACACCTACCCGTTGGCGATGGACCCCCTCTAGTCACGAAGCGGGCCCCTTCGGTCCCCCCAATTTGCCGGCCAATTCCTCGTCCAAACTCCTCTCCCAGCTCTCAATGCCCAGTGAGGCTGGTAGAACCCATCGATTCCCTGGCGATCCTCTCCCAGCAACCTTCCTCTCCAATGGATATCTCCCAGCAGCCTTCCCCTCCGATCGATATCTCCCAACAGCGACCCTCTCCAACCCCCCCCCTCCTCCCCCATCCTCGCCCCGACTTTACCCACAACAATTCCTTCTGCCCCTTCCTCCTCATCCGAGCTCACCCCCCCCCCCCCCCCCCGGGCTCTCCAAAGCACTCCCGTCGGCCCATAGTAGCCCCTGACCCGGAACGGAGGCAACTGGCAAGTTCCGTCCGCCACTTGATTCACCATTTCTTTGAGCCACTTGAGATGACCATTGCCGCCTCCCCAGTGAAGACTCTCTTGCTAGAGTCCCTAAGTGGGCCCCCTAAGATCTTGGGACAGCCTGTAGATTATAGCTTCTTCCGATGTCTTCCGACGGAAGGAATAGACATGTTTGAGGAGACAGTAGCACCTATTTGGACGAAGTGGAACTCAGAGTCGATGGCTACCGCCATCCAAGGTCATGTAGTTAAGCTCTCCCATCATCTTCATGATCTTCGTATCACCGACGTACTCACCCATCTATGGCCATTGGCTAGGATGGAGCTTGGGGGCTCAGGCAACAGAGACCAAGATAGGGAGATGGTGGCCTCCAACCTACAGGTGCTGCTTTTTGTGTTCATGCATACTTCTGTCGCAATACCTCTTCCCCCTTTGTACAGGTACCTCCATTTTGATCCATGGAGTCCAGAGTACGCATACTCTCATGCTTGGACAAAGTGGCGTCACATGGAGGACAGGATCCGTACCCACTTGGCATGCCTTCACCCCAGGACACATTGTGCCCGTCAAAACCCTCACCCAAGACTCTTCGAGTGGAGGGCAATTCCCCTAGTTTCACCTCACACAGAGATTGATATGCGGATAGTCTCATGGAACACACAAGGTTTAGGGGGGCCTCAATGCTTTCAGAGACGAGGGCCGAGGCGTCCTCAAAGGAGAGCTTCAGAGAGCCATAGTGGAGGTACCTATCGACATTCTTTTCCTCCAAGAGCATCACCTCTCTAAGAGGCGCACCCACCGATGCGAGAAGATTTTACCAGACAGGAGTCATACTTTCTGGTCTCCATCCTTCGGCCCTTTCGGGACGCAAAGAGGAGTCTGTATTATTGTCAGTGAGCAGCTTTTGCCAACAATGTGACAGGCTCAGGAGTCATAGTTCCGAGGCGAGCATAGTGGGTTACCATTTTGATTGGAGAGGATAGCGTTGGCTTCCTCAATGTTTATGCCCCGAACACCGTTGCAGGTAGAGCCTTCTTTTGGAGCACAGTCCGGCAGGCCCTTCCCCAGGCTAACTTTTGGTGCATGGGTGGTGACTTCAACATGATCGAGACAGAAGAGGACAAACTTGGAGGAGGCACGGCGACAGTCTCAGGAGAAGAGTACTTTGCTTGGGAGGAGATGATACCGGTACTTAGGGGACAGGACCCTTGGCATCTTCCAGAGTTTGGACGCAGCCCTAGAAGCCTTGGCTTCTCGCGATCGCTGGAATGACGTTAACGACTTCAGCAAATCACTATGAGATTAGTGGATTGTGCTGGCAGATTGCTGCTGTTAACTCTTAACCCAGTGGATCAAGTTAAGGGGTGTCAAAACCCCAACCTCTCTAGACTTTACGAGTTTTACGTTGATGAGTGGGTTTGCAACCGTGGGAGCATGATTGGTATCTTGGCAAGCACTACTTTTTCAGATCACACCCCTGGAGGCATGACAAGCATGCGAGCTCTAGGATTCCGGACAGACTCATTCAAGACCTCGAGATCTGCAGCAAGATAGAGCAAATATGGGCGGGACTGGACTTTACCTCAAGCTCTGCTCCGTGCACATTGGATGTTGGCCTAGGAGAGATCAACGGTTTCTTGCAGGAGGCAACCCAGAGCAGATTGGAGGGATTTCGCGAGTAGGAGAGGAGTCTAAGGAGGGGTCTAGCCTCTTTACAACGGCTTAAAGAGAGTTCCCCGGATAGCCCGTGGATTGAGATTTAGCTTGCTGCCGCCCACACGGAGATTAGATCCATTGAGAAGAGGAGGGTGGAGTACATGTACCATGCCAGAGCTTCATTATGGACTCAGGCCGCTGACACAGTCACAAGGGATTTCTTTGAGATAGCCGGCCCCCACAAGAGGAGAGATGGTATTCACAAGTTGCGTGGTCCAGATGGAGCTCTTGTTTTTGATCCCCCCCCCCATGTGAGAGCCATTGCCACTAATTTCTTCCGATCTCTTCTCACTAGTGCCCCATTATCTCCCCAGGTGACGGACGTGCACGAAAGGGTCTGGCGGCACACGAGAGAGGTGGTTCCCCCCTCTCTTCAGTCCTCCTCATTGATTCCATTCACTGCGGAGGAGTTGGCAGAGACAGTGATGGCACTACCCATGGGCAAATGCCCGACACGGAGGGCTTCCAATCTCTTTCTTTCTTCGTCATTGGGACCTCATGGAAGGCGGTCTTCAAGCTACCTTCAATGAGATTATGCTCACAGAAAGCTACCATGCCAGAGAGGCTCTCAGAGGGTTTGATACAATTGATTCCTAAGTAGGGTGGTGATAGATTGGAGATCCAGCAATGGAGACCCATCAATCTTATAGGGACAGCCTATAAGATGTTGGCCAAGGCCATCAGCAGGAGACTTCAGCCCTTTCTCCCAAACTTGATTCATGGCACAAAGACCAGCTTTGATCAGGATCGGACCATTCTAGACAACATCTTCATCTTCTCGGAGGTGACAGCTTTGGCCAAGATGCCCCAACAGGACCTCATAGTGCTACTCCTATACTTTGAGAAAGGGTGGATTGGAGCTTTCTGGAGGGCACGATGAGCTAGATGGGATTCCCCGTGGAGTTGATTCGTGGGGTCTCAAGACTTTACTCAGCCTTGCACAGCCAGGATCTCATTCACAGAGCCCGTGGTGACAGATTCCCCCTTACCCGCTCGGTACGACAGGGGTGTCCTCTGGCGCCTTAGCTCTTCCTATTCGTCGTGGAGGCCATGAGTAGTTTTCTCTCAGCCCCAGAGACAAGGCTTCAGGGATTGCGTCTCCCCCTCCGCACGCACGAGTAGATGCTTGACCTAGAGTTTGCAGATGACACAGTAGCTTTCCTTTCAAGAGATGTGGGAAATCTCCAAAGATTCGCAGAGGTGATCGAGGTTTTTTATCGCGCATCAAGAGCACAGATCAACTGGCACAAGTCGTGTGGTTTTTGGGTAGGCTCCGCACCCGCCCCGACTTGGTGCCGAGGGGCACTCCAGTTCGCTATCTTGGTTGCCAAGAGGACATTGATCTCTCTCCTGAGCAGCAACTCACCCCTCTTCTTCTGAGATCTCTCTATAGAACTCATCTTTCGTTCCCATCTCTGATGATGCACCCAAGTCTCACATATGTGTAGACCGAGTAAATCCAACCTGATGATCCGGTTGATCTCTTGTCATGCGAGGTCGAGGTGTGGGGAGTCTACGTTGTATTGAAATGGGGGAGATGATACATATGCAATCCATGTGCATGAAACCATTCGACTACCTCTGAATACCATACCTAGGGTGGCGGCCGTCTTCTTCGCAAGATGGAGGGCAGTCAAGCTTGTCTCTTTGCTCCTCCTCTCTCATGCTACAGTTGCATAGAAGACTCTAATGCTAGCCGGGGGACAAGGTCTCTGTCCAGGGAGTGTACATGCTGAATGTAAGTAATGGTCTGGAAGAGGGCATATGTGACCAGTGGGGCTACCCCAAACTCCACATGTATTAAGTCATGGGGCATCAATGGCTTACTCTTGATCATGCGTGACAGCATCAACACCTGAAGCCTCTCAATACTCCTCCACACATCCACTGCTTAGCCGGGCTTACTCCTGATCATGTGTGAGACAGCATCAACAGTGAGCACATGAAGCTCAATACTCCTCCATACATCCTCCCCCAATCCTAGTCCCCAAACAGCTGCTCAAGTTGGTGGGCGGACTAAGGTATCAAAGATCCAACACTTAAGGCAGGGTTCCTAAAAATGTGCTTTCAAATGGGCCAGGTGGACATACCCTCGTGCGAATATGTAAGTTTAGTCATACTACTGACTGTAAATGTGACTCCAAGTGTCACATGCACCATGCACTGAGGTGCAGTGTGACACACTGGCTCAACATCAGTGCTATACTTATCGAAAAGTAGTACCTTTTTAGGAACATTTGCCGTACTTCGTGACCCCATTGTGAGCCCTAGTCCAAGGACGTGTCAAGCACGAGCGATGTAGGTCATTCAAAGCTATAGCTGTCAGTGTCCATCACTTATAATCAAGCATATGAGTCAGCCTAGCTTAGCCAGCATTTAAAGGCATTTAGGTTAGCAAAGGTACTAAGGCTCTAGGCCAGCCCATGGGCCACACCTAAAAGGGCATACAAGGGGCCTAGCATCCAGTCGGCAGCCCTATTGGGCTCAGGACAGCAATCGGTCAAGCCTTACAGCAGTCAGCTAGCAGCTTTAAGCAGCTTCAGGCGTGTGAAAGTGGACAGTGTTTAATGCTTCAGGCGTGTGAAAGTGGACAGTGTTTAATGCTTGTAATTTGCAGTCGTGAGCATTATTTGCTGGCTGAAAGCAGCATATTTCCACTGACCAGCAGCATAGATGCATATACAAGGCAGCCCTCAGTCCTTGCTAAAATCATCTCAACCCTCATAGTTTTCAGCAGTTCTTCTTGCATAAGCATGTGTGCCTAAGACTTTTGTCTTGTGCATACATCATTCTCAGCAAAGCACCTAAGTGCTTCAGTCCCAAGGCAGCCCAAAGCTTGCTTCAACATTTAGGCTTTAGTAGTGCGTCTCCCTCAGCAGCCCTGGGTGTGCATAAGGTTTTTCGAGTGGCTTCAAAGTTGTCTTCACCCGTTTGATGGTTCAGCAGACGTTTGGTCTACATCGTCCTTGCATTTGGCATTCCTCTGTCAATCATTTTCAGTAAGTTTACTGCATTGTAACATAAGTTCTCCAAAGTAATAAAGAAAATACTCCTGCTTGCGGGAGGGGCCCCTTAAGTGGGTAGATTGAAACCCAATCTGGTGTCGTCTCTGCATTCTCTCTCTTCAGCTATATCTCCTCTGAATAAAGATAAAATTGGATTGGTCATGCTCACTAGCATAAAGGTATAAAGAAGGTCTTGATGTGCGTTACACGATCATACCAATTGCATGTTACATTATACATATCTTGGCACAATCTCCACTCACACCCCTCTTAATAGTTAAAGATAGCCATGAGGTGGTCGAACAGGGCTAGATTGACCGTAAGGTCTCTCTCCCTACGGAATCTGTCCACAGCATCTAGGTGTTTTTGCAATCCCTCCTTTGAATCTGAGATGAGGACAATGTCATCGATGTATAGGAATATGGGCACACTGAAACCGGCCTGACGGGCGGTGAAACAAACACTTGCACATAAAACACTTCAACGCCATTGAGGACCTAGAAAAGGAAAACAAACAGAGGGAGCTAGAGTGCTCCTGCAAACAGTACACGGACACCGATTGGCCCCAAATCGCAGTGGCGCCCCTTACAGTATTTCTTTAATTGATTATAAGAGCTTTGATTACAATATAAGGCTGGAAACACAACCGTCACAGTAGAACCCCTGAAGCCTGCAAAGAACCTGCATCATGGCTTCTTGTCCACTCGGCATCCACAAACAAGTTCAGCCATTGTTCATATCAAAAGGCTCTCTCACATTGAGTCTGCATACAGAAGCTTTCTCCCATGATCAAGGCTGCCACAACCATCCATAGCCTCTCACACTATGAACAGCATCATACCCTGACACATTCAGTGCTTCTGCATCACAACACAGACTCCCAAACTGTCTCTCAAAATGGGCTCCCTTTTTGACTCCAACCTGATGCCATTCACACTGTCCACCATGTCCCCGTGCACACCTGCATCTTGTCCAGAGAAAAACACAAGGTCGTGACATACCCCCCTCTTGAAAAATGGCAAGCGTCCTCGATTGCACTCAATGGCACAATAAGGCATCTTTTGAGCAAAGACACCCCATATGGCAAAAACAATGGCCTTCCAATGCATCTAGGTGATAAAATAATCATCCTGCACAATAAGCCACACTGTCCTCTTGCTTGTTCCTTCAGAACCTATAGCAAAAGTCTAAAACCAAATGGAAACACGTTAACTGTGTTAGCCAAAAACAAAACCATGCATCATTCTACATAAGGCACACATATGCATGACACACATATGCATTCGCAAACAATATGCTCCTCAAAATGCTCTACCTACTGCAAAGTAACAGTCTAAGGGCTGCTCGCAAGCCTTACGCCCACGGGCATCCCGCAGGACCCATGACTGATGGTACAACATGAGCATATGAAAGCACTCAATGCATCCAAACACTACATCCACTAAGTACTTTCCCACATATGTCTCATGGCCATCCCGCAGGAGTCACACCCAGTGGTGTATCCATGACATAATAAAGCACTTGATGTATCATACCAACATACATGCAGCACATGACACAATGCAGAGTATTTCCCAATGTATTCTCAATGGTACCAGGATCCAATGGCACCAGAATACAAAAATACCTCTACCTCAAAAAGTGTATGCATACATGCACAAATAGAGTTCGATCCATATTTCCATGAACCAAACCAACTCTAGGACTGCTCGCAAGACTTATGTCCTCCATAGAGTTATCCATAGTTGTAGTTATAGTTCAAGGTGCGCGCGACTGTGAACCATACTCAACCACCATCTCATGTGACTAGTACACAAGATCATAGAAGTCCCATAAGCAGATGTACTGTCAGCCTCAGTACCTTCGGGTGAATACAAAGATGTCACCAAGCGACTCCTAGATAACAACTGAGCCTGTCTGTAACAACAAGGGAACGGAGGTGCTATCCCCCTCTTGAGCATCAGGCAATACTCCAGACCTATGCTCTGCTGAACCTGAATGAGCCGTAACAAGAGTCGACTCCAACTCATAGGCATCAAGATAAAGCTGCAACTCCTGAGGTGAATCTGCTAAGTCACCCTCCTCCATCCAGTTCGCATCCATCAGTGAACCTCCTCCATCCACTTCATATCCATCAGTGAACAGCTCTTAAACTTCACAGGATAGCGACGGGAAACCTTACCCTGTACCTTTCTTTCCTTATGTGCCAGTACCTGCTCAGGAATAAGAACCTCGTCAAGTTCCTCCACTTCCATCTGAGCCTCATCTGATACATCCTCAGGCACCCAAAACCTGCTTGCACTCCACCCAAGTGGTAAGCACAAGTCCTCGATGAAGCATAGTAGATCACCACTGCTAAACATAGAAAGAAACTGTCTTCCGAACCCATGAAGCCTCTATGAAGATACCACTGGTAACAAACTGTCGAAAGCCATAGCCTTCAACGCATCTCCTGCACCATAACACTTCAACTGCTTCTTGTTCCTGGCCGACTACTTCTTGTCCTTGGTGTCTTTTCTCCTGAACTTCATCTTCAGCTCTTACTCTTCACCTCATATAAGCAAAGACACGCAATCCTGCACTGCCTCTTGCACTTCCCTTTCACTTTCCACATGTTGAAGCTTTTGATGTGACTCTCATGAGACAACCACAAGCTCGCCCCCTTAGGAAAGTTGACGATGTGTCCCGGCAAACGGAACCTTGAAACCGGCCTGACGGGCGGTGAAACAAACACTCGCACATAAAACACTTCAACGCCATTGAGGACCTAGAAAAGGAAAACAAACAGAGGGAGCTAGAGTGCTCCTGCAAACAGTACACGGACACCGATTGGCCCCAAATCGCAGTGGCGCCCCTTACGGTATTTCTTTAATTGATTATAAGAGCTTTGATTACAATATAAGGCTGGAAACACAGCCGTCACAGTAGAACCCCTGAAGCCTGCAAAGAACCTGCATCATGGCTTCTTGTCCACTCGGCATCCACAAACAAGTTCAGCCATTGTTCATATCAAAAGGCTCTCTCACATTGAGTCTGCATACAGAAGCTTTCTCCCATGATCAAGGCTGCCACAACCAGCCATAGCCTCTCACACTATGAACAGCATCATACCCTGACACATCCAGTGCTTCTGCATCACAACACAGACTCCCAAACTGTCTCTCAAAAGAGTATCACAGCACAGCATACCATACAGTCGACACACCTGTACAAACCCTCTCTACCTTCCAAGGGTACTATCCATCTCTGTCATGGAATTCCCTGTCCCCTGTCCAATCAGTAGCAAGGCTGTACCAAACACGTGTCCAGTCCTGTACCTTCTGCCTGCATGTGACCTATCTCCTGGAGAAACCCAAATACATGTTTCCTCGAGAAACCTACGACCTGTTTCCACATGAAACCCTTAGGCCTGTTTCCCTTTGAAACTTCTGTCCTGTTTCCCATACATCTAGTTACCTGTTCCCTCATGAAACATCTGGCAACATAGAGATGCCTAACTGTAGGTCCCACTGTTCCTTTCTAGCAGGAAGAAAACAATCTGCTCCATGAGCACGCAGCCATGCGAGCTTGCATCTCTCCCATGCCAAGAAACATAACCAAAAGATCTGTACTTGTAGCCAGAAACCCAAGCACATAGCTGAATTTGCTACCAAACAAAAACAGCCCATAAACTGTCCCAAAACAGTCCCAAACCCAAAGCAAAGAGAAGCTAAGAGTTCCATCAGATGAACGCCATCGACATGATGTCTATGTTCATGAAAAACCAGCCCACGTGCATCCCATAGAGAGAAAGAGAGAGAAAAATCGGTGGCTCCTGGCTATCCCCACATGTATGCTTATGTTCAGTCCTGTGGCAGTTCGCCCCTTTTTAAGAGAGAGAAAGCGAAACTCCCTGTATCCCTGGGCGCCACCTGAAGGCTTCTACTTCTCCCACAATCCGCCTGTTTGCACAAGAGAGAGGGAGACATTCCCACAGTCTGTCTGCCTGTGTGCGCCGCCTAGAGACTGTTTGCCATGAGAAAACCAGCCCCTTTGTGTGCCACGTAGGCTGCAATCCCTGGCTCCACAGCCCACGTACCTCCACATGCGCCGCCTCCTATCCTGCAGCCGCCGGCCTATCCCTGCAGACCTGCGTATCCACACTTTCTAGCCTGCCGGTATGCAAGAGAAAGAGAGAGAGAGAGAGAAGCCAGTGCAGTCCAGCCAGCATCTCCTCTTTTTTCCAAAAAAAGCACACGCTTCCTCAAGAGATAGGCGCCCCTTTTGCCTGGCAGCCCCTCTTTTTCCCAAAAAGCACACGTGGCCCCAAAATAGCATAAGGGCCACATTTTTCTTTAATGAAGGGCTTTATAATAATCTTTAAAGGTTTCTGAAACCTTTTAAGTTAAAATCTTTTTGCCCCCTTCACACTTAGGGTTGTCCACACATGGGCTCCCTTTTTGACTCCAACCTGATGCCATTCACACTGTCCACCATGTCCCCGTGCACACGTGCATCTTGTCCAGAGAAAAACACAGGGTCGTGACACACACCCCCTCTTCCTCCAAAACTGTCCACAAAGGATGCAATCTCATCAATATATAGCCCAAATAGTGTCGATGAGAGCAAACAGCCTTACATAACCCCAATAGTGCTTCATCTCTCCCGACAGAGAGCCAAGTGCACGCACTCTGCTTGTTACCACCTCATATAGTGACATCACAACCCAAATCGCATCGGTGATTGGAGTCTTGCAAGCGTCCAATCAGCCACGGTGGCCAAATGTTTAGGAGACGGCTTATGTAGACTTGGCACTTTGCCAAGTAGGATGCATGCGGGCTATGTGCCCTCCTTTGAATCTGAGATGGGGACAATGTCATCGATGTATAGCAATATGGGCACACCCCCTCTTCCTCCAAAACTGTCCACAAAGGATGCAATCTCATCAATATATAGCCCAAATAGTGTCGATGAGAGCAAACAGCCATGCTTAACCCCAATAGTGCTTCATCTCTCCCGAGAGAGTGCCAAGTGCACGCACTCGGCTTGTTACTACCTCATATAGTGACATCACAACCCAAATCGCATCGGTGATTGGAGTCTTGCAAGCGTCCAATTAGCCACGGTGGCCAAATGTTTAGGAGACGGCTTATGTAGACTTGGCACTCTGCCAAGTAGGATGCATGCGGGCTATGTGCCCCTATTTGCGAGCGCTGGACAGCAAATCCAAGACACTGTTCTCAGGTTGCGGGGCCTATTTGAGGGTCCAAACGGTCTCAAATGGCCGTGGGAGTAGTGCTCAATCCCTACGGAACCATAGTTGTAGTCTAATATGGTCCTAGTCGGATGATAAAGTCTGTTGTTCATTTTGGACCAAGTCGGGGGTTGGCCGACATGGCCAACCTACGTCCATGCCAATCCTGGGTACTATATATAGACTAGTTTGGCACCCTTTGTTCATCGTTGAGTTCATTGTGTTCAAGCACTCTTGTAAGCAAGACATCCCATCCAAAGTTTGGCCTAGATCGCCATCAAAGCTCCATACCTACTCAATGCTCCATCCTCATGTTGTCACACTACAGGTGATGGATGTGCTCTATTTTGTTAAGGCCCCCTCTATGAGGAGTAGCCATTGTGATGAGCAACCGAATACCCGGCAATTCCGAGTTTAAACACTAGATGGTGGCCAAATGTTTAGGAGACGGCTTATGTAGACTTGGCACTCTGCCAAGTAGGATGCATGCTTGTGCGGGCTCTATGACCCTATTTGTGAGCACTTGACAGCAAATCCAAGACATTGTCCTCAAGTTGCTGGGCCTATTTGAGGGTCCAAACAATCTCAAATTACCGTGGAATAAGTGCTCAGTCCCTATGGAACCATAGTTGTAGTCTAATATGGTCCTAGTCGGATGATGAAGTCTGTTGGTCATTTTGGACCAAGTCGTGGGTTGGCTGACATGGCCAACCTACGTCCACGCCAATCCTGGGTACTATATATACTCTTGTAAGCGAGACATCCTACGTCCAAAGTTTGGCATAGATCGCCATCAAAGCTCCGTACCTAGAGCACACGGGTGGGTGGAGAGCCATCAGCTTGTAATCAAAGTTTGCAAGCAATAATACTGTTTACTCTCCACTTCTTTCTACAATTCAGCGCTTTGTATTGTGAAGGTTCTGCTTCCGCTATTGTGTTTTCTTACACCTCCTATTTCTTACACCTCCTAGGTCTCCTCTCAACATCTGGCTCTCTAACTCAGGACGGGCCAACATTAAAGAAGAACAATAAAAGCAGCATCTAGCTTTGGTCTCTTTTACCCTTGAACTACCTCACTAAATGATGCCTGATTTAGAACTGTGGTGAGAATCAAAGAATGAAGCATTCCTCTACGTGCACTCTGCTCATAGCTCTGGTTCTCTCATGTCATCTCTCTTCTAAGGCATCTACAGATGCTGTCCATCTCAATGCGATGGCATACCAATAGCTGTCTAGCCAAGTGCATGGATGAGGACAAAGCCAGCCTTCAAACTATTATCCCTTACGTCCTCGTGTCTCTAAAACTGTATGCTCAGAGTCAGTAAGCGAACAACTGAAATGAGGCATATTTATGGAAAGTGTGCTACGAATAAGCAAAGCTCCAGTCTAGTACTGCAAGCTCGACTCTCCAAAACCATCCTCCATACATGGTTGTTGGTTTGATTAACGAGTCAAAAGGAGGTATTTTGCTTGAAACTACTGAGAAAATGCGTGAAAAAAGTTTCCTCTTCAACCATGCTAAACACTGCTGGTATCATATGAAATTTTATGCCTGAGCGTACCATTTCTTTATAATCCCCATTACCCACATGTCTGTCTCAACCAGCTGATCAGTCTCACTTGTAGAACTATATCAAAGGCCTTATGGGAATCCACAAAGTTGCAGTAAATCTTATGTCACTCTCTGTTTCACCTCCTCATTAATGTCTCTGAGCATGAAGACACAAAGCCTGAACTGCCCATGGCTGGAATTCCCGACCACTCTGCACACTCACTCGAGTAGGTATGTCTCTCATCCAAAATCGCTTTATCAAAAAGAACACCAGTGTCTGTGTCATGAAGGGAAATGTAGCAGAGTGATTACGACTCTTAGCATAAACGTTCATGTCCCAAGTTCAAATCCCAGTTTTGATGAGTTTGCTTTTAAAGGTTACCCTAAAGTCTATTATGATCCAACACATTTACCCTAAGGTCTAGACCTTTAGATCAATTAAGAAAGATCGATCAACTAATAAGAGAAATATAGATGAAGCCAAAGGGGAGGAAAAACCTTACATCTTTGCATTGCAAAACAAACAACACCGTCCTTTGAATTGATCTCCCAACCATCCACAAGTGTTGGAATTTCTGCACCGCAGCTGACATTCTCTGGCCAAACAAGAAAGAAAATGACTCAAATGTCATTCACAATTTGGAATTGCATAATGATACCTTTGAAATTAATGCATAAGAACAATATTGGGAAGATAAGCCTGCTCAAGGAAAGTACGGAAATTTGAAACGTTTTGATATTGTTCCACACAAAAAGCTACTTGACTGAGGGCTGCAATAACTATCTATGAGCACTTTAATGGGGGTGTGAGAACTCCAAGAGGGATGTTTGAGTGGATTAGAAGTACCATCAAAACATAAGCAAAGCTGTCAACACTTTATGAGCTATATAATAATGATTGATGAGGTGGCTCATGAGCCAAAACAGCACCCCCACAGGCAGGAAACAGTGTTTCCCCTTTGCTTGCAGCCTGAAAAGTGTTTCTGTTGGGAAAACAGTGGAAAACGTTTTGAAGACCTCTTACCCACTTGTAGAATTCATCAGATAAAGTCATGTAGAAGTCAACCTTAGCATAGGTCTTGCATCAAAAGCATGTATAGAGCATGTATGGGCCAGCCCATGGCCATAAGCCTCAGTCGGCAGCCTGTTTGGGGCTGTTTACAGCCCTGGACAATAGATAGAAGCCATGCTCCAGTCAGCCAGCCTAAATATTATTCAGCAGCAGGTCATGGAGTATAGCAGTCGGCCAGCATCATATGGGGCAGCAACGTAATCTTGTGCAGCAGTAAATGCTAATGTTAGCATTTTTTTGTTCATATAAAACAGGCCGATAGAGCTTCTACTGGCCGACCAGCAGCCTGAAGTCCCTATAAAAGCAAACGCTCAGTTTTCAGCATAAATCATCATTCATCAAATCATCTACAGCAGTTCTAGAGCAGTGATGTGTGCCTAGAGCCTTGGGCTTCTTGCACATACATTCAGCACCTCATTGTGCTGGGAAGAGTTTCTTCAGCATTCAGCCAGCATACGTGCTGTCACATGCACTCTGCACTGTAGTGCATGGTGACAAGATGGCTCATCATCATCAGTGCAACATTGTACATTATTAGCACCTTTTAGGATGATATTTGTCGTACGCCGTGACCCCATTGTAATCCTCAGTCCAGGATAAGTCAAGCACGAGCTACGTAGATCATTATCAGCCTTAGACAGTCAGTCGGTTGGTCCAAGTCCCTTAACCCACTTGAAGAGATGCATTCATGCACATAGAGTCAATCGAAGCCTTAGGATTTGCATTAGAAAGCACTCTGCATAATGCATAGCATTCATCCATTGCATATAGACCATTGCAGAAGCCTTCAGATAACATCTAGCATTCATTAGAATTTATCCAGTATTATTCCCATAATTTATGGCATTTATTGGGCATTTTTACATCATTTATCTATTTTATCCAAGACAAATGCAGTTGGCCAGCTCTGTAGCCAGCCGACCCGCAGCGAACGGCGCGACGCACAGGCCGGCCAACACAGCGAGAGCGAGCAAGGGAACAGAGGGGAGACGGCGGCGACAGTAGCAGCGCGATGGGAGAGAGCAATGCGGGCAACGCACAGAGACGGCGGCGACAGTAGCAGCGCGATGAGAGTGTGTGTGTGAAAGAAAGAAAGTTGTATTAAACGTCTACAAAAGGCCAAAATGACCTATGAGACCAAAATAGTCCATCCTCATCATCTGGATACATCAAGATTCAAGAGTACAAAGTAAAATGAAATGAACTGAAATGAACCAGTAGAGTATAGAGAGAGCTCCAAAAGCGGGTATAAAAAACATCATCATCCTAGTGTGTTTGAAGTTTGAACTTTGAACTTTGGGTCTTGAGAAAGGCTTAAGGGAGGGAGAGAGAGAATGAGGGAGAGAGAGAGTGTGTGTGAGGGGCTGCCTTGGGCCCTTAAAGCCCCTGTCTAAAGACTCACACCAGTCCCAAAAAAAAAAAAATTTTGTGGACGCCTCAATCAAGCAGTCGTACGCCTCGAACACCTCAAACTGTTAGAGGCACGCCTCGTAACAACTATGCGGGGTGAGGCAATCACTTGGTGGCAGCATTGGTCTAGTCTTCATACAAGACCAAAACACAAGTGTCACAGCTTTTAGTTGGGATACATTTGTCCATTACCTTAAGACCAAATTCCTCCTGCCCCAATATATGACCGGCCTAGCATATGAGTTTTATGGACTCAAACAGAACGGATCGCCAATGCTTCAGTTTTTTGGAAAGGTAATAACTTTAGCACAACAGTTAGGGTTATATAAGCAGGCCAAGTTGGATCAATTCATTCGTGGATTAGATCCCAACATCCGGTTCACAGTTCGCAACTTTGAACCCAGTACATATGACCGGGCTTTGACTCTTGCTCAAAATGAAGAAATGAAGATGAATGGAGGCAAGCCCAAGCAATCATCACAGTCCAATACCAAACCCCAGCAACAGCAATCTGTTGCGCAGCCACGAAAAGGTAATGCATCTTCTAAAGATGCTAAGAAGGACGGCAGTAATAGCTCTAGTTCAAGGAGTAAGAAGGATAAAGAATCCAAGCCTAAGAAAATCCCTGAGGAAAAGGCTAAAGCAGGTACAACTAGAGGCTATCTTCCTCCAGAGCAAAGGAAATACCAGTCAAAAAACACATGCTTTTTCTGACATACCATAGAGCATGGTAAGAAGGATTGCCACAAATGGCAAGTGGAGCAAGCCTCCAAAGCTCCTTCTACCACAGCATCTCCCGCCCCGCCTACTACCACAAATGCGGTTCAGCTTTTACCTTCTATGCATCCTATGCCATCCATGGTATTTAATGCTAGGCAGTAAGGTGAGAGCGATGCTGCACAAAAAAGCCTCATCCGAGCTTATGGCTCTGCCAAGGGCCAGCAATTTGTAGTCCTGTTTGACATGGACAGTTCTAAGGACGCCATCTCTCCCCAGTTGGCTAACAAGATGAGCTGCACATTAGTGCCATATCATTTGGATGTGGACGGGTTCACACCCGGTCTCTACACCCACATACCTCAGAAGACACAGTAGTTTACCTTTGAAATGGCTCTGCCAAGGGCCAGCAATTTGTAGTCCTGTTTGACATGGACAGTTCTAAGGACACCATCTCTCCCCAGTTGGCTAACAAGATGAGCTGCACATTAGTGCCATATCATTTGGATGTGGACGGGTTCACACCCGGTCTCTACACCCACATACCTCAGAAGGCACAATAGTTTACCTTTGAAGTTCAAAAGGCCTCATTCCAACGAGATTTCATTCTCGCGCCTCTTCTGGGGTGTGCCATGATCTTAGGAATCTAGTGGTTTCGTCAATATGAGCCTATTCCCGATTGGGGACAAGACACTTTTACTATCTGTAAAGGTTTTCCTAAGCCCGTCATGATTCGTGGGAATAGAAGCATTCTTGGCATCCCATCGATTTCGCACCTCCAGGCCCAACGAGCTATCCGCAAGGGAGCAGCAAGGACACTACTTTATGTTCGTGCTCAGACAACCTCTACCTCATCGGTAGCACCTATCTCATCTTCAGTCCCACAGTAAGTAGACCTCCTGTCTAGACATCAGGACATTGTGCTTAGGGACGATCTTCCACCCCGTCTCCCTCCATCACGTCCTGAGGACCATCATATCGATTTGGTCCCTGGATCAAAACCACCTAGCAAGTTCCCCTATCGTCTTTCCACGACTTTAGAGGGCGAGCTAGAAAGACAGTTATCTAAGCTCCTCCGAGCCGGCTTCATTCGGCCTTCTTCCTCACCATTTGTTGCACCCATCCTATTTGTCCAAAAGAAGGACAAGTGTGCATGCCTTTGTGTAGACTACAGGGCATTGAATAAACTCACTATTAAGAATAAGTTTCCTATGCCAAGGATTGAGTACATTTTGGAGCGTTTAGACGGTGCAAAATTTTTCACTAAGATCGACCTCAAGAGTGGTTACCATCAGGTCTGCATTTTCGAAGCTGACACTCCAAAAACAGCTTTCTGGACATAACGTGGTCACTACGAGTTCATAGTCATGCCTTTTGGGCTTACAAATGCACCCGCAACCTTCAATAAAATGATGTCCGAAAACATGGAAAACATCATGCATCGCCCAACTGTTAGGCAACTTTAACTTCATGGAGACAATACTTATCTTTTTAACTATCAAGAAAAGTCCAAAACTACGGAATAAAAGATTGGGACAACGTTTGCCCACTTGTTTCAATCTCTGTTTCATGATGCGCAGATAGACCCAATCCCCTTCCTTGAAGTGGACATCTCGTCTAGACTTATTTGCCTGTCTGCTATAAGCTTCCTGTGCTTTGGTCAAGCAGTTCTTGACTGACTCAATGATTTCCGAAAATACTTCCGTCGTTTTATTAGCCTCAAGAGATGGAGATACCAATCTCGTCAAAAGAGAGGAGAAACGGCGACCAAAGGCTGCTTCATACGGAGTCCATCCGACACTGGATGAATGAGTATCGTTCAAGATGGCTTGGACCAATGGAAGATAATGTTCCCATTTGGACTGCTGGTCATGACAATATGACTTGAGAACATCGAAGGTCAACTGGTTATAGATGTATGTCTGGCCGTCTGTCTGTGGATGGAATGCACTACACAACTATAACTTAGTTCCAAAGTTTTCGAATAATTCCCTCCAAAAATGTGAGGTAAGCTTGGAATCCCAGTCTGATGTAATGGTGCGAAGCAAACCACAAATTAGGTACTAATGTTTGAGAAAAAGACGAGCTATGTCCTCAGCCTTGGCCGTATGCTTGCATGGGATGAGCATGCAGAACTTACTCAAGCGATCCACAATGGTAAAACACTCAGTGTTGTTACGGGATCCGGTGGATGCTGGTACAAGACCTACAAAGTCCATAGAGATGTCGATGAAAGGTTCGTCAGGGATAGGCAAAGGTTGAAGTAACCCAACCTTCTTTGTATGTGAAACCTTAACTTTTTGACAAATCTTACAGGCTTGAACATGTGAATATACATCACGCCTATTTTTGGCCAATAAAATGACCGTTCTAATTTCTCAAGGGTATTGTTGATACCTCCATGTTCTCCAACTAAGGAGTCATCGACATCATGGAGAGGAGCTGATCACTTTTCTTGAATGACACAAAGACAATACTTGAAGAACAACCAACCGTTCTGCACTGAATAATGGCCAGGCTCAAAAGTGAGGGCCAAATTGTACCGAGTACCAAACTCAGGGGAGTCGACATACTGGTCTTTCATGCTATCTAAGTCCTTCCCTATGATTTCAAGAATGGTAGACTCCTGCACTGCCTGGATGTTGGCCTTTCGACTAAGAGCATCTGCAAACTGGGTTATGCTTACTAGGGATGTACTCGATCATTCCTCCGAATTGTTGAAAGAGTTGACTCCACCTAGCTTGCCAATCACTCCACTGGCCACTTGGCATGGTTTGAAGCCACTTAAGTGCTTGGTGGTTTGTTTTGATTGTGAAAACCTGTCCATAAAGAAAAGGCTTCCAATGTTTAAGCGTTGTGATCACACCTAAAAGCTCTTTGTCATAAACTGAATAATTCTTTTCGGTGACATCCAACTTTCGACTATATTAGGCCACGGGTCTATTGTCCTGGTGGAGAACTGCACCAATGGCTACATTGCTTGCATCGGTAATGACCTCAAAAGGTTCATCCTAGGATACTAACTTCAAAACAGGCGCTTCTGAGACAGCTTTCTAGAGTGCACGGAATGCATTAAGCGCCTTGCCTATGACTGAGACTTTTGTCTACAAGTCTTCACCTCCTTGAGCAAGTCGGTGATAGGTGCTGCAAGGTTGGAAAACTAGTGAACATGGGTGCTATAGGCTTGACAAAGACCTACGAAAGAATGGATCTCTCGGGCGGTCTGAGGGATGTCCCAATCTAAGATCTCCTGAACCTTTGAGGGGTCCAATCGAATCTTATCGGAACCGATGATATAGCCCAAGTAATGAACCTCTTTAATGCCGAAGATACTTTTTGGCGTTTATGTAGAGCCCATTATCTCGCAAAAGTTACAAGACTTTCTCCACATCTTTCTCATGCTGCTCCGCAGTGGCTGAGAATACAAGTATGTCATCAAGAAAGATGAAGACACACTTACCAATGAGGATTGCGAAAATCCTCGACATCATTTTATTGAAAGTTGCGGGTACATTTGTAAGTCCAAAAGGCATGACTACGAACTATCCGGAAAGCTGTTTCTAGAATGTCGGCTTCGAAAATGCGGACCTAATGGTAACCACTCTTGAGATCGATCTTAGTGAAAAAATTTGCACCGTCTAAACACTCCAAAATGTACTCAATCCTTGGCATAGAAAACTTATTCTTAATGGTGAGTTTATTCAATGCCATGTAGTCTACACAAAGGCGTGCAGACTTGTCCTTATTTTGGACAAATAGGGTGCAACAAATGGTGAGGAAGAAGGCCGAACGAATCCGGCTCGGAGGAGCTCAGATAACTGTCTTTCTAACTCGCCCTCTAAAATCTTGGAAAGACGATACAGGAGCTTGCTAGCCTGCTAAGAGGTTCTGATCCAGGGAACCAAATCAATACGATGGTCCTCAGGACGTGAAGGGGGGAGATTGGGCGGAAGATCTTCCCTAAGCATAATGTCCTGATGTCTAGACATGAGGTCTGCTAACTGTGGGACTGAAGATGAGACAGGTGCTACCGATGAGATAGAGGTTGTCTGAGCGCGAACATAAAGTAGTGCTCCTTCCACTCCCTTGGTTCATAGAGTCTCGCGTGTCTTTGTAAGAGCTCTATGGTCAGGAGCCTTGATCTAGTGCAGACGTGCACCTGCTTCATGGAGCCGAGGCCGGCAATAGTCTCAAGGCCCACGAGAGTAGCTTCGTGGCGGTATGGGACGTCACGAGGTAGAGATTGGTCGGTACGTCCATCTAGTTAGCTTAGCTCGTGACTCGGTGGGGACAGCCAAGACTTGTGGGCTTGCCCACGGCTGTCAAGGTTGGGAGGTGAGTCAGGCCTGCACCCCCTTCATGTTTGTTTGGTTTGTTTTCAGGTTTCGAGTCTTGTACCAGGAGCGTTCTACGAGGAGATCCTATGGGGATTTGACAGGCGGATAGCTCGTTGGGCCTAGACGTGCGAAATCAATGGGATGCCGATAATGCTTTTATCCCCACGAATCATGACGGGCTTAGGAAAACCTTTACAAATAGTAAAAGTGTCCTGCCCCCAATCAGGAATAGGCTCATATTGACGAAACCACTGGATTCCTAAGATCATGTCACACCCCAAAAGAGGCAAGACAATGAAATCTCGTTGGAATGAGGCCTTCTGAACTTCAAAGGCAAACTATTGTGCCTTCTGAGATATGTAGGTGCGGAGACCAGGTGTGAACCGTCCACATCCAAATGATATGGTACTAATGTGCAGCTCATCTTGTTAGCCAACTGGTTATAGATTTCTGTCTGGCTATCTATATGTGGATGGAATGCACTAGACAATTGTAACTTAGTTCCAAAGTTTTCGAATAATGCCCTTCAAAAATGCTAGGTAAACTTGGAATCCGTGTCTGATCATCATAGCCATCAAGGATGGTGACAGTTTGCGAGGTTCCCTACAATCATCTCCGAATCCATTCACGAGGAGGAGAAGATAAGTACTTCAGTTTCTGAGATGTTCATGGAGTCTACCATGCCAATAAAGCTTTCAAAGGCAAAGGAGCAACTTCCATTGCTCGCAGTTCCCAAGAAGATAGTGGTGGAGACACCCTATGGGGGATCCAGTACGCAGTCAGATCGACAACATGGAGCAAAGACGCATCATGTGCATCCCAGCTCCAAGTTTAGCAGGAGGGAATGTCATGTGCACACAGTGCCACGTAGACATGATTATTCCTTACAGCCGCCTTAAGGGCAAAGTTAGAGGTCGTATATGGGCAATTTGGAGCCAATTTGGAGACCCTATAGGTGCCCGGAGGTGCCCATGACATGCACCAATGGTTGGGACATTATGGGCACAATATGAACACATTTTATGACATTTTTGATGACTTTTTATGGCCTGAAAAGTGAAAACCGACTTGCTATCACTTTCCTATATAAAGGCAAGTTATGGATCATTCATAATCATTCAGAAACAGAGATTGCAAAACCAAGACCAAGGGACATGCAATCTAGCAATTTGGATCAGCCAAGTATATCTCCAAATCAGCGTTTTCCATTAACGCACGGTGGAGAACAGTAAGCATAAGTTCATTCATAGCATTCATAGTCTAGATCTACATTGAATCTATGACAATCATTGTAATTACTCATTCATTTAGTAATATATAGTAGGAGTAGGTCAGGGAAAGAGTCTCTCTCTTCTCCTTCTCTCTACTTCTCTAAGTCATGAGCATGTGATTAGCGTTAATCTTTATTGCTTTGCGTTAATCACCATTAAGCACGCTTCCACATAGTAGTCATGTTACATGTGCATCCCTCAGTTTTGGACTTACATAGTGATCATCAAAGGGCTATTCAAAGGAGCTTGGACAGCATATGTTTCTACCAGCATTCGCTCTACTTCGTCCTTGCATTTGGCAATCCTCACTCATCACTCATACTCATTGTACAAAGTTATCTTATCTCTCTCTCTCTTCTCCTCTCTCTCAAAGTTCTCCCACAACAAAGCAACACGAGAAGGATGTGGAGAAGGTCTTGCAACTTTTATAATAAGCTCTACATTAATGAAAAGAAGAGCACATCTGGCCTCTTAGAGGTTCATTATCTAGGATACGTTATCAACGATTCCGGTATCCGTTTGGACCCCGACAAGATACAAACTATATTGGATTGGGATGTTCCTAAGACTACCCACGAAATCAAATCATTTGTGGGTCTTTGTCAAGCCTACAGTACCCACATGGGCAAATTTTCCAACCTTGTTGCACCTCTTACAGTTCTGCTCAAGGGCATGAAGATGCGTTGTTATAGAAAGTGTCTGTTACGAGCAAAGTACTTGAAGCATTCCATGCGTTACAGAAAGTGGCCTCATAAGCACCACTCCTTAAGCTAGCATCATGGGATGCCCCTTTCAAGGTTATCGCCGATGGTAGTAACCTTGCCATCAACGATGTTTTACAGCAAGACAGCAGACCAGTGGCTTACTACATCCGCAAGTTGAATGATACAGAAAAGAATTATTTGATATATATATATATATGTACCTAGATGAATCCAAGAACATGCCCAAATTCACCTTATAAGAAAGTACAATTTATAACCTCATGGTAGTCATCTACAAGACAATAAACCATAACTCCATCATGCATAGTATGAACTAGATACTACGACATCCCCACTAACGTCATCAGTGCCCAATAGTGGGCATAGAACTTGGTATCAATATATGCTCCCACACACACACACATAAAAGCATACATTCATACAAAGGTCTGTGTATTGAACACATAAGAGTTGTTAGGAGTGATCACCACTCTTAAGTGTCACGTGCACAAGGCAGTGCCATGTCTAATCCTTGATCATATCCCTCATTAGGTAGTAATATTAAATGCATAGGGCATCTTCATCAGCATGCATCAGCAGTTCAGCACACATATATCAGGTCAACAGCAATAGAATATCAATAGATAGCATTGTGTGAGTGTCGACAACATTTATCAGTAATTATGGTGAAGAGTTTGGCATTTTATGTCACACATGTCATGTTAAAATCAGCTGGCCGATAGCAGTTGAAGCTGGCCAACCAACATCCACACAAAATATAAATAGAAGTAGCATCTCTCTATAACAAATCAACCAACCTTCATGCGAACTATAAAAGCATGGGTACATCTAGGGATTAAACCAACTCATAATTCACAAAGTGTTGAAGTGATCCAAGGGATAGGACAGCCAAAGGGAGAACCCAAGCAAGGGAAGAAAGCAAACACCAGGCAAGCCAAGGATGTCAACTACAAAGAGGGAGATTGGGTATTTCTCCGCATCATCAAGCAAAAAGACACATGTTATCCCAAGCTCTCTTTCCAAAGTTTCGGCTTGTTCCCTATTGTAAAGAAGCTCAATGATGTCTCTATGAAGTCGAAGTTGCCAAACAATTGGATTATGCATGATGCATTCCACGTCTCATGGTTAAAGCCATATGTTGGACCATCCTTACAAGAGGTTCCGAATGAGCAGCAACCTAAAGTGGTCAGCGGATCAAAAGTCATTGAGCTTGAGCAGATTCTCCTCCATAAGTGGAAGCATGGTTCCGGTCACAGAAACAAACAATTCTATACAAAGTTTAAGGACCGAGGCACTCACGGAGTGGTTTGGCTGGGCGAGGATTTCTTCCAAGAGTACCCCTAGTTATTGGCGGACTACTTGGAGACCATGCAACTACCGCCAAAAGCTAAGGAGGAGGAAATGTCACATGCACCATGGACTGACGTGCAGTGTAACACACTAGCTCATCAACAGTGCTATACTTATACAAATGTATAGTACCTTTTCGTATGCCGTGACCCCATTGTGAGCCATGGAGGGAATGTCACATGCACTAAGCTAAGGAGGAGGGAGTGTCACATGCTCCATGGACGGAGGTGCAGTGTAACATCCACAGTGCTACACTTATACAAATGTGTAGTACCTTTTCGTATGCCGTGAACCCATTGTGAGCCCCAGTCCGGGACACACAAGCCACATAGGTCATTCTTCCAGCCTTAGGTGTCAAGGTCAGTCCCTTAACTCACTTGAAGAACAAGCATTTAGGTCATCTCAAGTTAGACATGGTAAAAGTCAGTCCTTTAGATGCATATATAGAGCATGTTACAGCATGTAGTTACCTTGGTACATGGGCCAGCCTATTGGCCAGCCCACAGGGCATGGCAGGACATGGGCTTATGGGCTAGGCCATTGGCCAGCCCATGGAAGAATTTTGGAGTGTTGCTCAGCTTCGATGGCCCGGTTTCTCTCCTTCACCCTTGCTTAATCCCATTATGAAAGTGTTCTGAATAATTAAATTTCCCTTAACACTGCCAAATTTTCAAGGGCACTCAAATGTGTGTGTGTGAAGGGAGTGCCCAACACACCCAACGTACCGTAACACTCTTAGAGTTTGCAACCCCTGGGCAGGCAGTTACCCACAATATGGCTGTGTGCGCCGTACTGTCATCTTCAGAATGCAAGTTCTGTGAGGCTTTCATGCATAAGCTTTTTTTATTGAGATGATTGTTCCCTACCCTTATCAATGCTCCAATGATAGAATCCATTCAGAATGTGAAGTTTTGGGGGCTTGATTGCAATAACATGCTGTGTGTCCTAGTGTACATAAATAGCACAAAAAGTCATGACTTTTGGAAGAATTAAGTTGTTCACTTCTAGGACAGCTTGCCAGTGGGCCCTTGCCCATGTGACTTGAGCCACATTCCCCCAACTGAGGGTGTGAGTTCGAAGCTGGCACCTAAATATAATATATTACTCTCCGGGAAAAAAAAAAGGATAAATCTTGAACTTTTGCGCCTTCTGAAGAACACTCATTCCTATTGCCTCAATAAACATGCATCCTAGTTCTAGTTGTATACCTCACGAATCCAGAAGTAGGAGTATGTGGAGAACTTTGTGTCATATGATATATCGAATTTTTCTGTACTCTTCATGAGTCCCAAGGCCCCTTCCTGATAACAAAAAAATTTCTCAAAATGAAAAAAACGGTCATTTTTCTTTAAACTTTTTTTTCCTAATGAGAGTTTGAATAGCAACTTGTCATGTCAAAAAAGGCATGAAACATGATACATAATATACATATCCACTATGAAAGCCTTTTATTCTCTTTCTTTCTTTCTTTTTTGGAGGGAGTTACATATTATATTTAGCTTCAGGGTTCAAACTCACGCCCCCTGCTGGGAAGCATGATGTGGAGAGGTAAGGGCCCACCAACAAGATATCTATTTCGAGAAGGAAAGGTAGAACTGAATGTGAAATATATCAAAAAGAGCACACATTTTACCTGACAAAGCTCTTGGTGAGAGAGTCCCCGGCCATGAAACTCCTTCGCAACAAAGGAAACCAAAGGCAAATTTGCAGCTATCATCTTCCTTTTGGCTGCTCGTCCTTTTCCAATCCTTTATTTAAGTGGGAAAAAAACAGCACAAAACAATGTATAAAGATTCTTCTTTTGTGATTGCTTGCAATTGCTGGATGAAGGCATTATAATTTAGTAATCACTTGAAGTTGTGATACTAGTATCAAAATTAAATGGAGGGCCCCAGCCGGGTTGCAGGCTGCGTGCCTTCAAACCTTCTGAGGATAAGGATGGAAATATTTCTGATGCACCTCAGGATTCAATTTTGGCCCTTGGGGAGTACTCGGATCCTCAAACCGAAAAGAATTGGCTTTGATTAGTTCAAAGATGGGTGGTCAAAGAAGAAGCAAAGGATAGACCTATAGGGCATGAGTCAACACCTGAACCTAGGTCCATGGCAAGAGAAACTAATTGAGCAGGATCAAGAAGCTAAGGAACCGCGACACTAAGAGGAGACATGGGGAGACCAACTGACACCCTTACAAGAAAAAAATAGCAAAGGGGATAATGGCAAACTCCTCAATCATCCTCAAGCCAAGGAAGAGGCCAATGACCCCAAACCAAGACAGCTTTGATGAGGATCAACCAAGTGGGAGTTCTTAGCATGATACAAGTGACCCCATTCAACCAAAAAGAAAAACCGTACAATTTAAAAAACCGTCAAATTTGTTGTGCAATGTTTTTCTCTTTCATGGGACTCAGAAAAAACAAGAAAGTGAAAAAAAGTCTGCATGCTAAACACACAAATACCTTGCATAAAGGTGGCAAATGGAGCATCCGATATAGTCCGCCCATTCTTGATATGTGGGAACTCGTCCAAGCTTACTTTCTAACTCGGCTTTCTTATTCTCAAGAGAGACCAGATCCTATTACAAACAATGCAACATGCACGCATTTTGAACGTTTTAACAAAGCATGGTGGATGCAGAAGACAAAAACAGCAAACAGGATTTGTATCTATGATATATGGTGCTCCATATAGAGGACAGAAACAAACTCCTGACTCAAAATGTATAAACATATCCACCTGCACATCTGCATAGCACTGGGACTCATCTGCTTTGGTGAGTGGGGACCGAGATTCTGCGACTGCTGAGCAAGAAACCTTAGACCGATTGGTTTTCTCTTTGTGCAATAATGTGGCTTCTAAGCAATCCTGGTCACCAAAAGACATTGCAACAGCTATGATACTTAAATCAATGGAAAATTCCCATTCTCGAATCTCGATACCACTAAAGCTAATGCACACACGCGAACATGCAGACTCCAAAGCTTCTCTCAGCTCAGGCATGATAAAACATAAAACCATCTCAGCTGTAAAAGCCCAAAAAGAGAGAGAGTCCTTAATAAACAAATGTGCTAGCATTCCAAGGCCCCCTTTTGCATTAGCACAATACCTTGCCATTGATCTTGCTGCCTGTGAACACAACACGATGTGGCAAAGTAGAAACACAAGAAGTAGAGTAGAATCTCCCACACACTTGCCTATCAATGGCCTGCATGAAAACCTGGAAAAAGCAGAAAGGCCAACTGTCAATGATCTGGCAGCACCATGCTGACAGAGATACACAAGCATGCAAAAATCATTTGAGAAGCAACTTTCACATGCATTATCAAGCACTAATATCCTCCAGAACTTTATACATAGCACACCGACACACAAGAATACAAGCTTTGGCACAAGCATTCGCGCATACAAATATAATGTTCCAACTGAATTCTTCCAAATACAAAATGAAACCCGTTGTTAGGAGTTAGCTTTCAGCCCAACTTTGATTAGTCTAGTTCACCTGCGCTAAACTCCAATGAATGAAACATTCGATAACACCAAACTTGCTCAATAAACCCAAGTTTAATTGACTTAACATAAGCATATTCTTAATTCGATCATGCTTTATAAGATATTACTAGTTGGAAACCTGCACGTGGTTGTTGTATGAAGGTAATGATGGCGGTGATCTTCTGATGGGTTTCAAGGGGTACTTCAGCACAACCTGAATGTCACCAGATGTGACCACAATATATGTACATGCGCCCAAGATCAGCAATACATATACAGTTGAGTCTGCTGCTAGCAACTAGTTGTATATTCAATACCATATATATATATATATATATATATATATAGAGAGAGAGAGAGAGAGAGAGAGAGAGAGAGAGAGACCGCGGAGAGGGAGAGAGAGAGAGAGAGAGAGAGAGAGAGAGAGAGAACCATAAAACGCAGGCATGTTGAGTAGCCTAGAAACAGCAGCGAAACTGTGTAGCCTCTCAATCCATTCTTTTCTACCTTGGAAAAAGCTACCAAGGGCTTTAGTGACAAGATGGTGGTGGATCAAGGTGCCTTCAGCCATGTGTATAAGGGAACTCTACAAGTGGATGGATCTAGGGCATAGGCATGTCAGACTAGTTGCATGCATGCCCACAGCATGATTGCTCAGCACCAAAGCTAGCACTGCCATTAGTAGCATTGGCAGGGTTGCATATTCCATACAGGCAAGGACAAGATGAATATTGGACGATAAAGAAGCAGCTACAAAAAAGAGCTTGGCCTCTCTGCCGAAAGCTCCTATCTATAGTACTACAATCCACCCACCAGCATGAGTGTAAGAATTGGCTGCAGAAAAGAGCGGACTACGTGGCCCCTACCTATCCACCCATCAGTATGAGTGACAGAAGGCAATAGCCTTCCGCTCGACTACGATGTGCTCATTAGGGCAACAGATAATTTTTTTTGGCATGTTGAGCAGCGAAACCCTAAAAACGATATGCTAGAGAGACAGAAAGATCTTACCCTGTGGACGCTCCACCCATGCAAGTGCTCCATGCCATCGCTGAGCAACCAACGCCCTTCACAAAGCTTCAAGGGCGCCCTTCTCAACACCTACAGGCTCCGAATGAAACAAGCAGAGCAACAAAATGCTCGCATTTTTTAATAGTAAAAGGAGGACGACGACGATCGGCCACCACTGGAGACGAAAGACAACTGCATGCATCCGTGTTTTTTAATCGCCTAAGTTTTAGGGCATCCGGTATTTTTCTTTAAGAATAATTAATGGGGACAAAATAAGCTTGCCAAAAGTGGATGGAGAATCTTGCCACTCATGCTTCTGCCAGGATTGTTCTCCTTTTACCTAAATGCTTATCTCAGGAAGAAATATGGGCCAGAATGTTTAGAGAGGTGGTTGAAGAATCTTCTGTCTCTCAAAAGGGTATGTGGATGGGACTTAAGTGGAGAAACAAATTGTTTTCGTTTGCCCCCCTTAAGATCTCAAACTCTCCATTTTGCAGTTTTTTATGTGGTAAGTGGAAGGAAGTCCTGACTTTGTCACAGTAGAATGGCTGTTCCAAAGCTATAGGCAACTCTTTTTTTAACCTTGGGATCTCATGGTCCCACAACTTCGACCCTCCTCTTGCCTTGTTAAACATTAATGTGTCCAAGAAATTGAATAACAAAGGATTAAGATGTCTTGCAGATTGTTGGGACTCCCAGCCAAGTTGGAAAGAGCTTGACCAGCTAGTCATTGAATTTGGGTTGCACTCTAGAGAAAGACTTTTGGTTAATCATATTTTGGGGGAACTCCGAAAAGTTTGGGTTTCCACTGCATTGGATGATTTTTGCTCAAATGTGAATATTGAATATTGCAACAAAGTTTGGAAAGTTGGGACTTGGAGAAAGAGATGGAAACTCATTTGGGAATCTAACTTGCCCTTGAAATTCCAGGTATTCCTATGGAGGGTGTGCTTGCTAGCTCTACCACTTGGATCCAAATTTCTTCAAATAAATTTCACCTCAAGCTGCTGCCCAAGGTGTAAGTCAACCTTGGAAGATGGGAAACATACATTCTGGGGGTGTCTTGCTATTAGGGGATTTTGGGCCAGAATAGGGAAATAGGTGGCGGGTTATGGGGGGACTAGGTCTTCGGATGGGGGGTGGAATCAGAAGAGGTCACTAACTGGTTGTTTAGTATTATTAGATATGTCTATTTATGGGAGATTTGGTTATCTAGGAATAGCTTAGTATGGGGAAACTGGTTTGAATGTCATTGAAATAATGTATAAATGTGTTTATCTATGTAGATCTGTATATATGGTTAACAAGTTAAATGATACTAACATTCTTCACGCAATACAATCTCTCCACAATGGAATCAGATAATCTGCAATACAACAGGCCTTGGTAGATACTAGGAACTTCTAACATAAGATTGCTTGTAGGTTGGCCCAACTAAAGTTGTGAAGATCAAACTGCCCAAGTTTGGACCCAAGACCAAAAGGTGGTATCTCAAGGAAAAACATCCAATTTATACATTTGTGGCATTTGTGGAAAATCCCTTAGGTTCCAAGCCAATGATTAAGGTCTAGACAGGCAAACATGTCTTGGAAAGGCTTCCACCTAAAGGTTTCACAACTGAGCCCATGATGATTGCATGTATGCAGTTGTGGGCTACCATGTATCCTAGAGTCAATCCTCCTTTGTTTGGGAGGATGAAAGATGGGATATGCTTTGCAAAATTACTGAATTGTAGTAAATTAGACTTGGAATATGCTTGAGTATTTTTGGTGGAAGCATTGTAAGATAACTATGTGCTATATATATCTTCACTTTTAATATTGTAAATATTCTCCCCAAAAAAAAACTTCCCTCCAATTGTGCTCTTGAAAAGACCCCTTCCTTTCACTTAAACTTCCCTCCATCTATTTCTCTCACCGTTTCCATCAACTTCTTCAAATGTCACTCCCACAACCTCTCTGTGCCGCTATCACTAATGCATGGCCGCTATCCTCGCAATACTACAGAAGTGGCTTCTCACCATGCAAGCCATTGAGGAGGAGTTCAACAATATAATCTTTGAAGGGTTCGAAGATGAATCACAACACATCAACAATGAGGACCATGACTCCACTGACAAATTCGCTGCTCTTTCACGTTTAATGGTGATCTTGGCATAGACTAGATAGAAGGGGCCACAACCTCAAGGACTATGCACATGGTATATGGTACATGAAGCCCCGAAATACAGACTATTGGGACACATTCTTTCCCTACTCACAAGGTGATGATGTGAGATTTGAGGAACATCTATGTCTCCCACATTCCTGCTTCAACTTTGTGTGTGATTTAGTGCAAGATGATTTGGCACAAAAAGTTGTCCCAACACAGATTGTGGCTGCTATTTTGACGAGGGAGTTGTCATTGGAGAAAAAGGTGGCAATGTCTTTGCATCATTTGGGCATTGGCGGCCCTATTCCTCTACAACATATGCATAGATTTTGATGTTGCCTAGAGTGAGTAATCCTCTTTGATCTCGAGAAAGGCCTCTTGCTCCTATAACTTCAACCAGGCATGCCTTGTTTGAGTCCATGAAGGTAGGTCTTATGTAAAGAATTGAGTTTTGGTATGTCACCTTTGCATAACAACTTGTTGCCTGTCATCATTTCCTCAAAGACATGGCATTACATAGCTTGATAACAAGGACAACAAGTTGTTGCCAGGTAAAATGAAAGAAAGAACACTATCTACCTGCATTATTATATAACTAAGGTTCATAGCACCCATGGAGTCAGCAATGCGAGTAAGAGCCCCACATATCATGTGTGTGCTTTCACGTTACAACTCCATCTTTGCATGTTGTAAGGCCTCTAGGCGAGTCGTGCGGTCCACCTCGCTACGCTCCTTTCTTGCCTCCCCAAGTTGAAAACGAGTTACATGGGCAGTCTCACACTCTTGGAAGAGTGACAATAAGTTCTTTAATGTCTCCACCAACTCCTTGAAATTCCCTGCAAATCTTTGCGCCTTCTTCTTGTGTGGATGTCATTGCCCACTGGGTCATCATGGTCACCATTGACTCCACTTGCATTGTCATCATGGTCACCATTGACTCCACTTTCATTATCTCTTTGCATGGGTGGTTGCTTGTTGACCATACGGAAACCAAAGCACCATAAGTCTCTCTCTCTCTCTCTCTCTCTCTCTCTCTCTCTCTCTCTCTCTCTCTCTCTCTCTCTCTCTCTCTCTCTCTCTCTCTCTCTCTCTCTCTCTCACACACACACACACACACACACACACATGCACATGTACAAACATTTGAAAAGTTTGCGTATCTCCTAGGGTGGTGCCAATGTCGTCGCTAGCAGAGTTGACCAAGATGGTAGTTGGGTGGGTAATGCGATCCCTTTGGAAGAGTTGAACCATCCTATTGTAAACCCCTTCCTTGAAATCCTCATAAAGGACGGTCCGCCCCCTTCCTCTCAGCCATTATCATCACCCAATATGCGGAATGTCCTATTGGAGCTCACTTGTGTCCAAGACTTGATGGTATGCCGAATTTAACTTTTCCCACTTTGCCTTGCATTGCTTCTTGGTTCTTTTGACGCCCACCTTTTCGCACATCTCTGAGATGGTTTGCCGATGGTCTATGATGTGCGCACAAATCCCACCACCCTCTGCCATTGAATTAATATCCTTCTTACTTTCCAAGAGGGCCATAATCTCATACACACGCTAATTGGACCTCCCCTCTTGGGATCCTCGACCACCATGAATAGTGCATTGGGAGTTTGGAGCCATTAGATAGGAAGATAGGAGCTTGAGAAGAACCATTTTGTGGCACAACCGAAGCATATGTGTGCGCCATGATTGGAGGATCCTCTTGCATCACATGAGATAAGGGTTGTGTACCCCCATCCCATGGGCATGACCAAAATCGTGGGCCTTGGAACTTTGCCTGATGCACTCAATGGGCACATGGAATGCCCTCTTACCTACAAGGTAGATATAGGTGGCGGTGGGGAGGTGATGGGGCCAATAAGGACACTGCACTGGATGCCACCGCAATCATGCATGAGAATTGTAGGGTGGAGGCAGCCCACCACATGGTGACTCTTGAGTTGAGGCGAGAGGGCAATCGGTGGGGGATGTTGGGCAATGGAAGCAATTTTCGAAGGAGTGCAACTAGCCGGTTGCATCATTGCAAAGAGCGGAGAGGAGTGACTCGATGGGATGACGATTAGCACATAGAAAGGAAATAGGCCCCTTAGCATTGCTACTTGCATTTCAAGGGTTTCAAGGTCCTCCATTTGAGTGCTTGGGACGAAATCTTCACCCTCACAAGCATCAGACCAATACTCCTTGAGATCTTGGAAGTGGGTGGGGGAAGCCATAAACAATCAAGCCATTGTTTTCACCTCACCATCCGCCAAGAGAAGGTATTCCAGGTTTGTTTGTTTTTTACAGGGTGGGAAGCTTTGAAAAGGTGAGTTTTATTATTTTTCATGGTTGAAGAAAACTTTTAAAAAAAAGCATGGTGAGAATTTGATTACAGGGGTAACGCCAACCTCGATTGAATGTGGGGTTACCAGCTATACGTGTAGAGGAGATGAGGTGGGGGGGTTGAGTGCCCTCTACCCTCACACTATAGAGCCACACCTGCGCAGCCCTAGAAGGTGTGGGGGGTCACCCTTTTTTCTATGGGGAAGAGGGCTCTACAGGCCCCATAGTCAAGCGCTCAAGCGGCGGCCTCTGAAAGGGGGAAATTTTATCTACTTTTATTTAGCCATTTTTATGTGCTTCTACATAAAGTTTTTTGCTATTTGAATTCCTCCTATTTTTTGTAAAAGTTTACCTTAGTCCCCTTTTGAGAATATTCTATAATTAATAAAGGATTAAAAACCATTAAAATTATCATTCTACCCCTAATTGGTCTACAGTCTAAATAAAATCACACATCTTACTCTACACATCATAGTGAGCCAGAATTAGTTTTTTTTTATGTGAGCATAAATTTCATTCGAATAGCAATGTGGTTGCATCCAATGAGGATCATTTGAGAGAGAGAGAGAGAGAGAGAGAGAGAGAGAGAGAGAGAGAGAGAGAGAGAGAGAGAGAGAGAGAGAGAGATGGAACAAGATGTATTAGTATGTCACAAGTGGCAAAGAGTTTCTATCTACATTGATGCTCCTCCCACCTACATTGAAGTATGTTGGATCCATATGTAAGAGAATACAACATGCAATGTATATAAGAGACACTCACAAGAAAAAGGAACGTGTTGTGAACCATGTTCAACACACTATCTTCCATGTTAGTGACAATGATGTAGAGAGCATGTGCATTCCTTCATCTCCAAACTTGGATAAGGTCAAGGGTAGGTGCTACAGGGTTATCGTCTACATCCATTTTTGGTAAGGGGTGAAGATCAACACTATAGTTGTTTATATGGTAGTGTTGTGTGGATGTAGGCTAATAATGGATCGAAGCACTTTTTCCCTCCTTATTATTAGGAGGTTAATAATGATGTGTGGATGTAGGCTAATAATGGGTGACACATTTTCCCTCCTTAGGAGGTTTTTCTCATGAGCGTGTGTACACACTCTTATGCGTGTGTGTAAGTGACCTTATCATATCACTTCACTTGTACTTCACACATTCTCATCAATCTACTTTGAGTGTTATGAGTCTTATCTCTCCTTGATTACTGCATCTATGTTTGTTACAACCTTTTTCTTCACTATAATAATTAGTATGAGAGCCGGCTCTCTTGGCCCTCACCCCCTTGTTATCTTCTCCTTGAGCTTCTCTTGTGATTTTCTTAGATTAAGCTATCCTCTTAGGTGGAGAAGATATACCCTATAGTGTGTTGCTAGCTACATTATCCTATATGAGCACTTTTTGGGGTGCTTCGAGTTTTCAAGGCTCATTCACGTGCTATAAGGTTTTCAAAGACATCCCAAGGGGAGTGTCGATTCAAATTGTCTTTGTTACTTAACTTTTTACCCTAGATTTGAGACCCTTGCTTACATGCATGACAAGATGCCACATTAACTACTAACACATCATGTAATAGGGCATGGTAAATGGACATATGCTTCATGGCATGCCAGAACTAACATTCTCCCATATTTCCTATTGCTAAAACATTACATGTGTAACTCATGACATGGCATGAATAGCACAATCTCTTGGCATAAATCCATAGCTAATTTTACGATGTGATTATTGTTGAAAATGTGGTGCCTAGATGCATAAGGAGTATGTATCAAGGGGGGGTGTGAAGGTGTGTGAACAGCCCCTTATGGAGAGGAGATATTTAGGGATATTTTGGAGTTAAGGTGGCATTTGTGTCCACATATTTTGTAATCTCCTGGCTATATTAAGAGCCACATGAAAATGAAGGGTCACACTCATTTTGGCTAATCCAAGTCGTGGTCATGTGCTTATGATTCCACAAGTTGCTATCACCAATCCATGGCTTCCTTCACATTTCATCCACCATAGCTTCATCTTGCATCCATGTGAGCCCTCAAAGCATGATGTTCAAGTTGGTATCAGAGCATTTTTTATCCTAGAACATCCTCCATCATTCTCCCAAACCATTTCTTGAACCCCCTGCACTAATCATCCACTAATCCCTTCTTAATCACGAGCTTATCTTCTCCAAGCTTCCATGGAAGCTCCATCCCAACTTGGTTTTCTGAGTCGTGCAGACGCTACAGCCAACCATTTGGCGTAGGATTTGAAAGGAGTACTCTCAACCACTAAGGCTTCAAAAGCCGTGATCCAATTTAAGGGCGAAGCTACAAAACCAGGTGCCATTTCGTCGAGAACCCGTCGACCAACAGGTATGCACCATTCTGCCTTGTACCCGTTGTATACAGCGTTTCGCCCTAATTCCTCTGACACATAGGTGTGCTTAGGTGAGCTCTAGAAGCTCACCAAAGGGCTTCTCAAAAGACTCAAGGCGCTGCTCACACTGATTGAAGAAACAGACCCATCCTTGCTACCATAACTAAAAAGCTTGAGGTATTGTGAACATTTTTAATTATAGACCTTAATCATAGTATTAAGGATTAATCCAAGCACAAGTACACATGTTTTCTTGAACCTTTCTAAAGTTTTTAGTGGAGGGCTTGCTTAAATACTTCTTTGCTTCCATGAACCCATGAGAAATCATGGTTAAGTTATCATGTAATGCCTAACCTTCACTAGTGGAACTTTTCATTGATGAGTGTTGTACACTCCTTCATTGATGTGGATGCTACCAAGTTGAAACATCCTACAAATCAGTAATGGATATCGCATGTATGTAAGCATCTTTCAAAATAAGGCAAGTGGTCATAATTCTCTGTGTGCTAATCATTGTAAAGCATAGACACTGCCAAGTACCACCGCATAGACAAGGACTTTGGTAAGACCCCCTACTCATCATGGCACACGATGAAATTATCAAGTTTAGTGGTATTGGATTCCACACGTGGCAGTCAAAAATCATGTATGCACTCATGAATAAAATTTTATGGGGAATAATTCAAGGGAGGGACACTCAAGCAAGCCTAGGAATTGCATGGAATGAGAAGAATGAGAGAGCCTTGGGACTAATGCATTGAATGATGGTCATTCATCATATCACTGGGATTGAGAAGGCCAAGGATGCATGGGAAGAGTTAAACAAGTTGTTCGGTACACAGGCAAAACACTCCAAAGTTCATTTACTCATGCAATTGTATCAACTCAACCTAGGTACTAGCCGTGATATAACAAGTCACATCAACAAGTATAAAAGCATTAAGTAATAGCTTGCCACCATTGGTAAGAATCTTGACAATGATGAAGCCAGGGCTATTTTTCTTGCTAGCTCGTGAAAGGAAAGAAGAGTATGCCAACATAGTTAAAATCTTGTCTAACAACTCTACTCTAACCTTGAATGATGTACAAGCCTCATTGTCTGAACATGAGCTAAAGATGAAAAAGCAAATATGAAAATGGAGCATCCTCATCAAAGGACTTGGCACTTTATGCTAGTAAAGGGAATTCAAGCCTAGATGCAATCATTGTGGCAAGTTAGGCCACACATTCAACACATGCAAATTCAAAGATAAACCAAAGCTTGAATGTATGGTGTGTGGAAAACTCAGACACAGTACACGGAAAGCAACTGCTGGTCAAAGAATCAACCTAAACAAGTGAATGTGATGGAGGCCTCCTTTCTAGAGGAGGATATGGAAGCACTTTTTTGAAGCTATGGAGTTTTCACCCACCCCTTGTATCTTGTTGTATTGTTTCTACCCGCTGGCACCAATGATGTAGCCATGGTAGAACGATGCAAAGGCCAAGATGCCTAGTTCATGTGTAAGGCCAAGATGCCTAGCTGTATGTTAGGTCAAGATGCCTATGATGTGTACCTCACACCTAGATGTGTCCTAGGTGGCACCAAGGGGGGGTGTTGAAAATGTGGTGCCTAGATGCACAAGGAGCATGTATCAAGGGGGGGTGTGTGAAGGTGTGTGAACAACCTCTTATGGAGAGGAGATATTTGGGGATATTTTGGAGTTAAGGTGGCATCACTTGTGTCTACATCTTTTGTAATCTCATGGCTATATTAAGAGCCACATGAAAATGAAGGGTCACACTCATTTTGGCTAATCCAAGTTGTGGTCATGTGTTTATGATTCCACAAGTTGATTATCTTCACTAATCTCTTTACCCCTATCACCGAATCCATGGCTCCCTTCACATTTCATCCACCATAGCTTCATCTTGCATCCATGTGAGCCCTCAAAGCATGATGTTCAAGTATTATAACTAAGTACAAGTAACTCCCTAGCTAATTTTATGACGTAATTACAACTAGGTACACTAGTTCCAAAATCGCATTGGCATTAAAACCATATCTAAGTTAATGATGTGATTACACTAGTTCCAAAATTTCATTGGCATTAAAACCATAGCTAAGTTTATGATGTGATTACAACCAAGTGCACTAGTTCCAAAATTGCCTTGGCATTAAAACCATAGCAAACTAATGATGTGATTACATGATGACAAGATTAGGTAATAAGAAATGTAAAGGACCTTTATGATAAGCATAAAATTGAGACCTTGCAAACGTCAAGATCTTGAACACCGTAGTCTTGGTATTCAAGAAACTAGGCTCAAGGCAAGTTATGCTCCATAGTCTTGGTATTCGAGAAACTAGGTCAAGGCAAGTTATGCTTCGTGTGACCAAGGTACCACTTGGCATCTTAGATGTTGTCTTTGTTGCATATGATAATGACACATAATGAGAATTAGCTTGGTATTAGAGAAACAAGGCTCAAGGGATGTCTTGAGTTATGCTTCATGATCCAGGTACCACGGCATCTAGATGTTATCTTTTTTACATATGATAATGACACATCATGAGAATTAGCTAGCATATAATTGGTTTATTAGATGCATTAAAAGGGGATATAAAATCCCACACGATTGGTTGTGTGGGAAATTTTCCAACACATGTTTTATTGTTTGGAATACATGGAAAGGAAACATCTTTGGACACAATTGGTTAGATACATGACAAGGGAATTTTAGGTTCATTTAGCACATGGTTGATTGACTACATAAACAATACAAATGAAAGAGGTTTACTACCACACATGATTGATTGACTATATAAATAGTAAGAATGAAATAGGTTTACTCCCACATATGATTGATTGACCACATAAACGGTAAGAATGAAAGAGGTTTACTCCCACATGTGAACGACTCGCAACTAGCATGAAATATAGAGGTTTACTCCCACATGTGAACGACTCGCAACTAGCATGAAATACAAGGTTCCATGTGCACATTATAGCCATTTATATGGTAGTGATGTGTGGACATAGGCTAATAATGGGCTGAGGTATGTTTTTCCTCTTTAGGATGTCTTTCCCCCCGAATATATGTATGCATTCTTAGGAGTGTAACTGACCTTATTATGTCACTTCACTTGTACTTCTTCACTCACTCTATCATGAATCTACTTTGAGTGTTTTGCTCCTCGCTTGGGGCATCTATTTATATGTTGCTACCTTAATCTCCATTCCAACAATTATTATCATAGTAGGTTCTCTTAGCTCTCACCCCCTTGTCATCTTCTCCTTAAATTTATATTTTGATCATCTCAGATTGAGCTATCCACTTAGGTGGAGAAGGTATACCTTATCGTATTTTGTTAACTATGTAATCATGTTAACAAAGTTTTTGGACGTTTCAAAGCATCTCGAGCTTATTTTGGGGCTCGTTCGCATGTTGTAAGTTTTTTGTAGACATTCCTAGGGAGTGTCAATTCGAGCTGCTTTGTTCAATTTTGGTTTTTTTGCACTGCAATAACAACACTTGGTGTGTAAACACGACTGTCATCATCTTTAATTTCACATTTTTAAGCTCATCGTCAATAGCATGATTAACATTATCATCAATTTTTGCATTCCTTCTATGTATCATTTCCACACTCTACACATTACAATTTTTCATACACTAATGAGGAGGAGTTCAACAATATAATCTTCGAAGGGTTCGAAGATGAATCAAAACACATCAACAATGAGGATCATGACTTCACTAACGAATTTCTACTCTTTCACATTTTATGGTGATCTTGGCATAGACTAGAAGGGACCACAACCTCAAGGACTCCGCACATGGTGTATGGTACATGAAGCCCCGAAGTACAGACTATTGGGACACATTCTTTCCCTACTCATCACAAGCTGATGATGTGAGATTTGAGGAACATCTATGTCTCCCACATTCCTACTTCAACTTTGTGTGTGATTTAATGCAAGATGATTTGGCACAAAAATTCATTCCAGCACAGATTGTGGTTGTTATTATGACGAGGGAGTTGTCAAAATGGAGAATAATGTGGCAATGTCTTTGCATCATTAGGGCATTGGCGACCTTGTGGGGAGGTGATAGCCAACAAGAAAACCACATTGGATGCCACCATGAGAGTGCACGACTCATGAGTTGAGGCAAGAGGGTAATTGGTGGGGGGTGTTGTACAATGGAAGCAATTTTCGGAGGAGTGCACCTAGGCGGTTGCATCATTGCAAAGAGTGAAGAGGAGTGACTCGGCGGACTGACGATTGGCACATGGAAGGAAATAGGCCCCTCAACATCGCTACTTTGCATTTTAACGTCATCCATTTGAGTGCTTGGGACGGAGTCTTCACCCTCACAAGCATCAGACCAATACTTTGCATTTCAACATCAGACCAATACTTTGCATTTCAAGGTCATCCATTTGAGTTCTTGGGATGAAGTTTTCACCCTCACAAGCATCGGACCAATACTCATTGAGATCTTGGAAGTGGGTGGGGGGAGCTAAACAATTAGGCCATTGTTTTCACCTCGCAATCTGCCAAGCGAAGGTATTCTAGGTTCATTTTTTTAATAGGGTGGGAAGCTTTGAAAAGGCAAGTTTTACTATTTTTCATGGTTGAAATCTTTGGAAAAAAAATGTGGCGAGAATTCGATTGCAGGGGCGTGCCAACCTTCATTGAATGTGGGGTTACTGGCTGCGTGTGGAGGAGTTAAGGTTGGGGGGGTTGAGTGCTTTCTACCCTCATGCTAGAGAGCCCACACTTACGCAGCCCTAAGAGGTGTGGGGGGGTCATCTTTTTTTATATGGGGAAGAGGGCAGACCCTCCAAAGGCCCCACATCTAATCACTCAAGGGGTGCTATGGGGTTGGCCTCTTAAAGGGGGAAAAATTCACTACTTTTATTTAGCCATTTCGATACACTTCTATATAAAGTTTTTTGCTATTTGAATTCCTCTTATTTTTTCAAAAGTTTACCTTAGTCCCCTTTTGAGAATATTCTCTAATTAATAAAGGATAAAAACCATTAAAGTGATCATGCCACCCCTGATTATCTACATTCTAAATAAAATCATACCTCTTACTCTACACATCAGAATGAGCCAAAATCAGTTTCTAAAAAACTGTGAGCTAAAATTGAGAGAGAGAGAGAGAGAGAGAGAGAGAGAGAGAGAGAGAGAGAGAGAGAGAGAGATGAAACAAGATATATTAGTATGCCAAGAGTGGTAAAGAGTTTCTATCTCATGTCGATGCTCCTCCCACGTACATTGAAGTATGTTGGATCCATATGTACAACATGCAATGTATATAAGAGAATGCTCACAAGAAAAAGGATTTTTCACATCACAAAACTTTAAAACTCAATTTATACAGTAATAGAGGTAGAGAAGAGGATTGTAGTGATAATATAATAGATGCCAAAGCCCCACACTAGTGTGCTCCTGTGAAGGGAGCTTCGATGGCTAATCAATACTAAGAGAATGTATGCCAGTATGCCAATAAAAGCCAGAGAGTAAATAGTGATGGCTAACAAAGTGTGTGGAAAAGGGGCTGGTCGTGTATATATATAGGCATGTATACATGAGGTGGCCATGACATGACTGTATAGGTTCACGATCATAGTCGGTGCCATCGTTCATGTGGCGTAGGCTTATAAAGATGAACTAAATAATGTTATGTAGTTGCCCCACCTCCCACAGCCATTTGGGCTCATCTTGGGCCTCGTTTCGAGCTCCATACTATCAAGACAGGGTGTCCAAGAGTAAAGTCTACCTACTCTGTGTGTGAACCATTATGAGATAACAATCTAGTGTAGAATGTAACTTATTTGGTAGTGTGCTAAATTTAATCCTAGTCTCTCTAAACCATATGGCCTCCTAGGAAACCTTCCCACCATGTGAATACAGGGATGTCAGGTATGCCAAGCTCCTCAACTATGGCTACTTCGCATAATGGGGGGCATACAAACATGAGCTGACCTATGCAATATAATATGAGGTGGAACATTGATATCCAACAACCCTCCTCAATGTCCACCTAAACGTTTGTGATATATATAATACCGAGTCAATGAAAATGCCACTCCATCTACTAAGATCCTTTATGAAGATGTCTGCACAATTCTCTGTTGTTGGATAGTAGACCCCATCTCGACCTCCGTGAACATGCTGAGCTCATGCACAAAGTGAATGAATCTTAATCTATTTTGTGCGAGCAGAAAACACATGATTTAGAGCAATGGCTATGCAACTATATAGCTTTGTACTCAGGTGAGGGTGCAATTGTGGGTTGTTTCTTGCTAATCCAAGAAATGTATCCCAAACCAATAGAAAAATAATACTAATATTACTGAGTGCCTAGTGTCGAAATCATCTAGCCAATCTAAGTCACAACAACAAAAGCTACTGGTCTTGCTCATAGCATAGGTGATAATATACTTATGAGTATGGTGCAGTATCATAACACCCACATACTTGCTTTTCACTAACGATTCTCCCAAGGATTGTTAAAGAACCTACTCAAGACACCAACTGCAAAACGAATGTCCGGTCTAGTATTACACAAGAAGATAAGACTAAGATCTCATCCATATGGTTTAAAGTGTCTTTTGATGGATAGCTTCAAATCAATCTCCGTTATTGTGGTACCAATTGCCTTAAATTTGGTCATATCAACTTTGATGGATAGCTTCAAATCAATCTCCATTATTGTGGTACCAATTGCTTAAATTTGGTCATGTCAACTTTGCTTGCATATTTCTGATGAGAGATGAAAATGTTATCTCAATCTCAAACAATAATGTATGAGCCCAAGATCTATCATCTCAAACACTGCACACTAAGCATCTCTTGTATTTGTGAGATCTTTTTTTGGGTGATTCCCTTATCAAGATAAGGTCATCTCTACATAGAGAACAATGACCATATATAGTGCTCACAAAAGACATACAAATTTACATCTGAAACAATGTGCGTAAGAGACTACTACCAATACTCACAAAATAAGCATCAGTCCTATGGTACCATGCTGATGGGGCGTGTTTCAGCTCGTAGATTGCTTTTTGTAACCAAGTACCACGAACTTTTCTTCACATATACCTCCTCCTCAAGGTTCTTGTTATGGAAAGCACCTTTTACATCCATTCCTTGCATTGCCAGTGTAAGAACAATGTGGATTGTGGTTAACCTACTGGCTATAGGAGAAAAAATCTCTTGAAATTCAAAACCTTTAACTTGTGTAAAACCTTTGGTACAATGTACTTTTCCAAAGTATCATCACATCTATATATTGCCTTATAAATGCACTTAGTGCTAAGTACCTTGTGTCTTAGAGGATGATCTACAAGGTCCCAAGTGTGGCTTTTGAGGATGGATTCATGTTCTACTAGCATGGATGCCACCCCTTGTTCTTCAAGAAGGTAGGCTCCTAAATCTTGAGTACCTCTATCATGAGAGCAAAATTCACAAGATTCTCTTGAGCCACCCCTTTTATGGCACTTCATGCTCTTGTTCTTCATCTTTAAAATCCATCTCCATAGGAAATGGTATGGGCTAGCCTCCACCATCACAATGTAAGGAGGTGATTTCCTTGTCGCATAATGAAGAATAAGGAAGCTCCTCCTCTATCTGATGTGATTGTTCCTACTAGAATACCACATGCTGGCTCAATATAATCTTCTTTGCCTTAGGGTCGCTGATATCCCTTCGACTACATGCCTAAGGGTCGCTGATATCCCTTTGACTATATGCTATAACATAAGAAGATGTATTTCTAGCTTTTGGCATCTAATTTGGTTCTCTAAGCATTTGGAACATGCACATAACATTCACACCTAAACACTTTCAAAGGTTTCTTACCCAAGTAGGCCTGTAATGGAGACATTCCTTTGATGACCTTTTTTACACTGTTGTTAAGATTATACAGAGTTACTTTAGCCCAAAGGATTTTGGTAGATTCTTGCCGTTAAACATACTGGTTACTATCTCCATAATAGCATGAGTCTTGCATCTCTACAGCACCATTTTGTGAGCATTTGTGAGCTGTTGCTTTATGTCTCTTTCCTTATTGAAACCCAAGAATTCACCAGACATGAATTCTCCTACTGGAAACTACTTCTTTATTTTTTTTCCTATCCTAGTTTTAACCAATCTAAGAAATTCTTTTAAACTTTCTAAAAGCCATAGACTTTTCCTTAAGAAAATATACCCTATTTTTTCTACTATTATAATCTAGCAATGTGAAAAAATAGGAAAACCTCCAAGTGCAATAGTACTCATCTTTCCTGAAAGATCAGCATGTACGAGAGCCTTGGCATTTGTACTATAATAATCTATTAATGTGAAAAAATAGGGAGAACCTCCAAGTGCAATAATACTTGTATTTCCACAGAGAGGAGCCTTGGCCCTAAAATTAGCCTATTGTGAAAAAAGGTTTTTGGTGCTGCTCACCCATCATGTAAGCTTTACATTCACATACATTCAGATTGTGGAAAATTGGTGGCAATTGGCTTACCTTTCTATATCTCGGAAAGAGTCTCAATATTGAGGTTCCCATATCTCTCATGTGCCAATGTTTGTTACTACCCAAATCAGCCTAAATTGTAAACGTTGAAAGCTCATGTAAGTTGTTCCTCTGAATGCCTCCTATCCATGCCTCCTATTCAATGACTTTGTAATCTCCATCAAGTATGACTATACCATTCTTATCAAAGCAAACCCATAAGTTAGGGTTTGTGATGTGCCCAAGATAAAAAGGAAGCTCCTCTTCATATTTGGAACCCAATAAAACATTTGAAAGACATTTTGTACAACCTTTTTAGACCTAAGTGAAATAGTACCTGAACATTTGTTTGGGCACTTTACATCATTTCCCACTACCACCATGATATCATCTCCCGTAGGCGTTAGGGAGAAATACAATCTTTGTTGTCTAGTCATATATGCCTAGAAGCCCCACTATCAACAATGATCTAAGAATCATCATGTGATATTGTCACTTTTTCAATGACAGTAAATAACTTTGTTTTGGCATCATGACTAGATTCTTTCTCCTTAGTCTTTGTAGTGCCATTCTTGGAATTTGTGTTCTTTGATTATGTACCCTTTCTTCTTACAATTAAAGCATTTGCCTTCTTTGACTATGTGCCCTTCTTGTTACAATAAAAGAATTCAACATTTTTTGTCCAATTTGAAGAGTTAGAATACTTACCCTTCTTCTTTGTGCTAGCAGAGAAATCCTAGCCATTACCATATCTTCTAAGCCCAAAGTAATGAGCTGAACTCCTAAAATGATAGAAGTAGGCCTAGCACCAACATTCAAAGATGCAATAAAACTATCATATTTAGGTGGTAATACCCTTAGACAGTGACAAGAAGATCCAAAGAGATGATCACGTAGATCTTTGATTTTATTGAGAAACACCTCCACCATTTTACCTTCATTTAATTTCTCTTGTTAAAGATAATTTTTAAGATTCTAACTCCTTGAGGGGTGGTCTCATACTTGTTGCTCTACAATAAAGCTCATGCTTCTATAGATGTGGAGACAAGCTGAACCATGTTCAGCACACTATCTTCCATGTTAGTTAATTGCTCTACAAGATAATGCTTGCAAAGGGTTGTGCTCATAGATTATGATGAGACCTTTGCACCCACATCTTGTATGACTATGATAAGGTGTATTATTGCATTGGTGGTAGCGCATCATGGTTGGAACGTACATTAGTTGGATATCAAGGCTTCCTTCTTGAATGGTTTTTACATGCAAAGATATATGTATCTCAGTCTCATGGTTTTGTTGAGAAGGGACAAGAGTCTAAAGTATGCAGGTTAAGAGATAGGAGACTAGATTATGTAGGTTAAGAAAAGCTTTATATGGCCTTAAGCAAGCTCCTAGAGTATGGTATGAGAAGATAAATGCATACTTGGTTACAAATGGCCTTTTTCAATAGTCCAACCCTCTCTATATAAAGAGGAGTAAAGATTGTTTTTTGATCATCATTTTATATGTTAATAACATGTTGCTCATAGGTCCTAATGAGGATAATATTTTAACCTTCAAGGCTGAATTACATGTGTCATTTGAGATGGTAGATTTGGGCTCTTGCATTATTATTTGTGCATACAATATATGCAACGTGATGATGGTATTATTTACACAGTTTGGTCTTGAAGATTGTAAGCATGTTTACTACACTAGTATGATGATGGTATTATTTACACGGTTTGGTTGAAGTATGTAAGCCTATTGCTACACTAGTAGGGATAGGTACTAGGCTTAGTCTCTAAGATGCAAGTGAATCGTATCACTTTACTAGCAGGTTGTTGGGTGTCTCATCTATCTATGTAATACGAGGCATGACATTTAGTTTGAGGTCTTTCAGTTGAGCAAGTAGGTTTATATACAGTGTAAAGTAAGCATTTGTAGGCTGTTAAGTGAGTATTTAGATATTTACAAGGTACTTAGTCCCTTGGTTTATTCTATGCTAAGGGAGGTGATATTCATCTTGGTGATTCATGTATAACATGGCTCAACAAGAAGCAACCGATAATGGCCATGTTCCATTGATTCTAATGCTATCTAGTAGAGCTAGTAAGTGACCAAGGAGCTCACACCCTTGGTTATACACAAAAATCAATAGTCTATTATCCATAGTGCAATGGGAAAGCATAATCCACCAATCACATGTGCTTTTGGAAATATTAAAAAAAGATCATCAACAAGAATCAGAGAGATTAAGTTTAGGAGCTATAATCCATGTTGTGTGAATACAAAACATTGTACAAAATTGTGTTGATTTTTAGAACAATAGCATATAAGGTTAAAAGTTGGCAGGAATGAAGCAGTTATACCCATGGAGTTCTAGTTCCTTGTGCTAAGCATGAAAGTGGTAGTATAAGAGCAGCTTTTTTTGAATCAGTCTCTATGTAGAAACGACTTGAAAAATTGCTAGCACTAGAAGAGGACATATAAAACAACTTGAACAATTGCTAGCATGAAAGTGGTAGTATAAGAGTAGCTTTTTCTGAATCAGTCTCTACTATGAAGAAACGACTTGAACAATTTCTAGCACTAGAAGACGACGTATAAAAAAGTGCTATACTGGTAGAGGGCAAGAAATGTGAGACTGCATACCCTTCTAACCTTTGATAAAACTAAGCAGTGAAAGACCCAATAATAAGGTAGAGAATCTCACGGGGCCTCGAAGTGCAATGACCTAAGGTTCGACTATTCTAGTTGACTATCAATTGTTGATTCTAGAATAGATCCTTACCCAGGTTATACATTCCATTCCTCCAAATGAGTGTTGAACAAATGTCTACTCATGATTCTCACGAGTAAAAGGCATATTGGCGGCTTTGTACAACACACACTGTCATGAGAATATATTTTAAGTCCTCTAGAAAAATATTATTTATCCCCTCTTGAGTAATTTGGGGACGCCTAGATTACTCTTGCGTCATGCCGGCTAGGTTAATATCGTGGGTGACACCACTATAAATATTAATACGTGCGGTATATGATGTATGTTTGAGGCCGCCTATGATTATTTCAGTTAGGTTTGTATGGCAGGGTGATTCCTGGGGTACTTACGCCTGGTAGTCATCATGAGTTGGTGATGATTTGTGCCTGTTTAATATTTGTGGGATTGATTTAATAATTAATTGGGCTTATATTTTCAAGTGATAAAGACTATGGGAATTGAAGAGTTTACTTTGGAAGAAATGTCTTGGTTCATCACATTTCATTTTTGGCAAGCATAGTAGCTTGTAACCTTATCAAATGATTTTTCCATTTTGAACTTTAGGAAAGATACATTTATTTATGTGGAATTTATTAAAGCCTATGGCTTTACCCTAGTCCTAATATTTGACACTCTATTTTTGTTAAAGAAGAGTGCCGTGCTCTCTAAAAAGCACATCTTGTATATTTTGGGGGCTATGGCCTAATTTTGGTAAAAAAAAAAGAAAGCTAATAAAGAAATACTCTTGTGTGGAGAGAGGCCACGCACAAGAGGGGGGAAGATTGCACCCAATATGGTCTATGAGCTAAGTATTTTTAATTTTGATTAAGTGTTTAAATTCCAATTGCTTTGATTTAGTTGAAGCTTACAAGCAATGGTTTTTATGATTGAATTAATTCTCTACTCTTCCACAATCAATTCCTAGAATAAGATTCCGGTTGCAGTGGTATCAGAGCTTGGGCTAGGAGATTTATGGAGAAGGTAGGAAAGGGCTTCAACTTCTCAAAAATCAAGAAAGTGCAGGAATTTATCCAGTGGTGGACAGAAGGGTGTTTTGCAGGTCTTTACCCAAAGGTCAAAGATTCAAAACTAGATCTACTCTCAAACCCACTCACCACCCTACAAAACCATCCCTCTCTATCAAAAAGTGGTTTTTCCAAATACTTAGTGAAATCAAAATCTGACCGTATGGATGAAATCCTCATAGCCAAAAACCTCACGGGTATCTCTCAGAAATCAGAAAGCTTCAAGCATGAGCAAATCTATAATGGACAGAGGAGGTAAATCAGTGTAAAAGCCATTCAAAAAAAAAAATCACACAAAGAAATCCAAGAGAGGCACACGGCGGCAGCCTGCTGGCCCAAAACGGCGAGTGGAGGAGATATAAAAAAAAAAGAAAGAGCCTCAAGCCTAATCCTCTCCATAAGCTAATCACTTCTTAATCAAGCTTACTTTTCCCAATCCCCATACAAGTCACATCACCTTTTTGAACCTTTACTTCTCCTATTTTCAAATTTGAAGAGAAAATTCAAAGGTTTCCAATTCTGAAAATTTCTGGGTGCAGAAAAGTGATTTACAGGTTTTAAAAGGCTTGAAAATTGCCTAGAAAAGGCCAGAAAATTTCGAAATTGCTTCTGAAAAATTCTGGAAAAATTTCAAAAAATATTACAGAGATTGGGCAAGGTTTACAGGACTGTTTCAACAGGTTTCAAAGTGCAAAAAAATTATTTCATCAACAATTCGACTAGCCCAAGACTCTTGAATCACGCGGAATCGTTCGGGATTTGTTTGAAGCGACGAGAATTCAATTCAGCCATTGAACAACGTCTTTGTTCAACTTCAACCAAGATCAAATTACGGGAGAAAAACAAGATAAGTACTTATTTTTGCTTTATTTATTTACATCAAATAAAGCAAAATTTTATTTATCTACATCATTTGCACAAGCACTATGGCAGATTTGCCTATCTCGCCATCAATTCAAGAGCAACTCCTTTCTTTACAACATCAAATTGTAGAAGAAAGAGAGAAGCGTATTGAATTGGAAAGACAGCTCTCGAGTCGTAGACGCAAGTGTGACTCTTCGCTATCTTTTGATGACGAAGATGACACTATTCAAAGGGCTGTAAATGCTACATTGCAAGCACAAAGGTCACAAAAAGAATCCAAGATTAGTCGGAAAGCTTTCACATTTCAAAATTATGATGGAAAGAAGGATGCTAGGGTCATTTTAGCTTGGCTTAGTCAACTAGATGACTATTTTTCTGGAGAAAAATTTTCAGAGAGTGATAAGATTAAATGTGCAGTCAATCATTTGGTAGACAGTGCAGCTTTATGGTGGAGTGTAATAAAGCAAGGTCATGATAAGCCAGATTCTTGGAAAAGATTTCAACGGCTGGTTAAAAAGCACTTTTTACCCTCACAATTCAAGTCCAAAGTTAGGCACCAATGGGACACTTTGCATCAATTGGAAAAGGAAAATATGTCACAGTATGTAGAAAAGTTCTGGAATACTTTATTACAGGTGCAGGTTGTGGATAGAGTCAGCGAGAAGGATCAAAAAGGAAGTTCATATCGGGCCTTAGATCTACCATTAGGGCCGATGTGAATATGTTTCGACCTCATTCACTATCTTCTGCAATATCTTTGGCAACTAATTCAGAACGTAAAAATGGTTTTCCTAAAGAGATTAAAGCACATGAGGGTACTTCTTCTAAACCATTTACTAAATCTTTTTATGCTTCAAAGAGGATGTATAAACCAGGTTATGACAAAGGCAAAGACGAGGCTAAAGGCAACATGAGTACCAATAAGAAAGTCAATGGTGGCAAACCGAAGACATCTCCTATCAAATGTTTCAAGTGCCACAAAGAAGGTCACATAGCACCAAATTGTCCGGAGCGTACCGAGAATTCCACACCAGCAGAAAGCAGCAGCTCGAGTCAATATGATTGAAGAAGACGACAATGAAGAAGAATCATTCAAGCAAGAGGGTAATTCCGATCCAGATTACTCAGAACAAGAAGGTAAACCTCATGTTCATTCTTTGCTTAAAATAAAAGGAACGATAAATGGACATGAAGTTCTTATTTTGCATGATGATGGTAGTACACATGATTTCATTTCAAAAAAGGTACTTAAAGCATTAAATCTTCATTCTTCACCTACGCACTTTAAAGTCAAAGCAGCATTTACTGAAACAAAGTATAATTGCATGCAAGAGGTGAAAAGTTTGGATTTATGCATCAAACCTTTAACAGAAAAGAGGGATTTCTTAGTTGCACCTTTACAAGGGGTAGATATAATTTTGGGTATGCCTTGGAGACACAAATACAATCCTATTATAGACTATGACACTCATAGCATTTCTCTAAGGAAGGACAATCAAAATATTATCCTCCAGTGTCAAGTCAAAGGATAAATGAGTCCTTTGTTGAGTCACACTCAAGCAAAGAGAGCTCTAAGAAAAAGAGACAAGACTTATATGGTATGGGTTAACCAGCTTGATGCTGAGTCTGACACATCCAAAAGTCCAAAGTTTGATCTTTTTATCTCCAAATTTAGTGACTATTTCATGGAAGATCTGCCTCCAGGATTACCTAAGTGCCTGAGGATCATAGTATTGACTTATTGCCTGGAAATTCTCCGCCTTGTAAAGCTCCCTATAGAGTCAACAATTTAGAGCAAAGAGAAATCCAAAGCCAAATAGAAGACTTGCTAGAGAGAGGCCTTATTCGACCTAGTAGTTCACCTTTTGGAGCTCCAGTACTTCTTGTTAAGAAGAAGAACGGAACTTACCGAATGTGTGTAGACTATCGTACATTGAATAAGATTACTGTCAAGAACAGATATCCTATTCCTAGGGTAGATGATCTTCTTGACAAGCTTAGAGGATCAAAGTTCTTTAGCAAGATTGACCTAAAGTCTGGGTATCATCAAGTTCGTATGACTCAGTCTGTTGACATTTTCAAGACAGCTTTTAGAACCCAAACTGGTCATTATGAGTTTTTAGTTATGCCATTTGGTTTGACCAATGCTCCAGCTACTTTCAGCCGTATGATGAATCGCATATTCCTTAAGTTTCAAAGTTTTGTTATAGTGTTCTTTGATGACATTCTTGTTTTCAGCAAGGATCGACAAGAGCATGAACAACACTTGGAACAAGTGTTCAACCTTTTGAGAGAAAATGAATTGTATGTCAATCCTGAAAAGAGTTCTTTCTTTCAAGAGGAGATTGAATACTTAGGTCATATAGTGTCGGCTGAAGAGATTCGTGTAGATCCTAAGAAAATTGATTGTATTGCTTCTTGGCCTACGCCTAGAAACATACATGATCTTAGATCTTTTCTTGGCTTATGTAGTTATTATAGGAAGTTCGTCAAGAATTTTGCTTGTATTGCTCATCCTTTGACTGAACTCCTTAAGAAAGCTACAAATTTCAATTGGACTGAAAAGCAAGATAAATCTTTTGCAACACTCAAGAATGCTTTAACACAAGCACCAGTTCTAACACTACCTGATTTTCAAAGACCATTCTTTATAGTAGTGACTGATGCTAGTGGCAAAGGATTTGGAGCTGTTCTTATGCAAGACAACCATCCTATTGCTTATCAAAGTAGAAAGCTTAAGCCTGCAGAGCAAAATTATAGCACTTATGACAAGGAATTAGCAGTAGTAGTGCATGCTTTGAAAATCTGGAAGCATTACCTAATGGGCTCGGAATTTCTTATCAAGACAGACCAACAAAGCATTAGGCATTTGCTTACGCAACCTCTTATTTCACATAGGCATATCAAATGGGCATCTTTCATTCAAAGTTTCCAACCTATGATTCAATATCAACCTGGAAAAGAAAATGTTGTTGCCGATGCTTTGAGTCAAAGACCAATATCAACAACATTTCCATTATTGAAAGTGAACCATTTGTACTTATGAAAGAAACTTATGAAGTTGATCCAGATTTTTCTGAAATATGGATCAAATTGTGTGAAAACAATTGGACACCGCAAGATAGTTATTCTCATAATGATGGCTATCTTTTCTTTGAGAAAAGATTGTGTGTTACTCAACCTTATAGACAACTTGTCTTGGAAGAGATGCACCAACCACCATTTGTGGGACATAGAGGAGTTTCCGCAACACTTCAAGTAGTTTCTCGAGAATTCTATTGGCCTCATTTGAAGAATGATGTAGCTAAATTTGTAGCTGAATGTAACATTTGTCAAACAATCAAAAGCTACAAAGGCAAAGCTTTAGGATTGCTTATGCCTCTACCTATTCCTGATAGACCATGGGAACAAGTGTCTATGGACTTCATTACTGGCTTCCCTACTACTTCCAGTCACCATGACATGATTTGGACAATAGTGGATAGATTTAGTAAGCAAGCCTATTTCATTCCATGTAAAAAGACACTAACTTCTCAGTAAGCCGCGAACATATTTGTTAAACAAATTTTTGTTCATCATGGATTACCCAAAGTGATAGTTTCTGATAGAGATTCTAAATTTTGTAGTCACTTTTGGGTTGCTCTTTTCTCAAACTTAGGCACTAAGTTAGATTTTTCTACGGCTTTCCATCCAGAATAGAATGGACAAACTGAAGTTACAAATAGCACTATCTTAGATATGCTTAGAGCCTATGTTTCCCAGCAACCTAGTGCATGGGATAAGTACATACACCTACTCCAATTTGCCTATAACTGCTACTGGTCGAGCACCATTTGAGATTATTTATGGAAGAGCATTGCCTATTCCGGCTACTGGACTCTCTCATAAGATTGAAGCAGCCGACCAATATGTTAGAGACTTTGATCGCATTCTATCTGAAGTGCGTGATTGTATTGCAAGAGCTCAAGAGAAGTATACATCTCAAGCAAATAGGAAGCGTACAGATTTTTCATTTCAAGAAGGTGAATATGTACTTTTGAGAATTGAAAAACGTCGATTAAAGAGTGTGGAAAAATTCCCTGCAGGTGAAGCTAGCGCCTAGATATTATGGGCCATTTAAAATCATTCAAAAGATTAATGATGTGGCCTATAGACTAGAGCTTCCATCTAATTGGAATATCCACAATTCTTTTCATATCCATCTCTTGAAACCTTTTCGAGGAACACTTCCTACTCACCCAACATATGAGGAACCACCTCTTATTGAAGGAGAGGAAGAAGTACTAGTTCCTGATGCTATCATTGAAAACAACAACAAGAACAGGTAATCAATACTTCAAGTATCTTTTGACTTTTAATTTAACACTCTATTTTTGTTAAAGAAGAGTGCCGTGCTCTCTAAAAAGCACATCTTGTATATTTTGGGGGCTATGGCCTAATTTTGGTAAAAAAAAAGAAAGCTAATAAAGAAATACTCTTGTGTGGAGAGAGGCCACGCACAAGAGGGGGGAAGATTGCACCCAATATGGTCTATGAGCTAAGTATTTTTAATTTTGTTTAAGTGTTTAAATTCCAATTGCTTTGATTTAGTTGAAGCTTACAAGCAATGGTTTTTATGATTGAATTAATTCTCTACTCTTCCACAATCAATTCCTAGAATAAGATTCCGGTTGCAGTGGTATCAGAGCTTGGGCTAGGAGATTTGTGGAGAAGGTAGGAAAGGGCTTCAACTTCTCAAAAATCAAGAAAGTGCAGGAATTTATCCAGTGGACAGAAGGGTGTTTTGCAGGTCTTTACCCAAATGTCAAAGATTCAAAACTAGATCTACTTTCAAACTCACTCACCACCCTACAAAACCATCCCTCTCTATCAAAAAGTGGTTTTTCCAAATACTCAGTGAAATCAAAATCTGACCGTATGGATGAAATCCTCATAGCCAAAAACCTCACGGGTATCTCTCAGAAATCAGAAAGCTTCAAGCATGAGCAAATCTATAATGGACAGAGGAGGTAAATCAGTGTAAAAGCCATTCAAAAAAAAAATCACACAAAGAAATCCAAGAGAGGCGCACGGCGGCAGCCTGCTGCTGGCGCAAAACGGCGAGTGGAGGAGATATAAAAAAAAAAAGAAAGAGCCTCAAGCCTAATCCTCTCCATAAGCTAATCACTTCTTAATCAAGCTTACTTTTCCCAATCCCCATACAAGTCACATCACCTTTTTGAACCTTTACTTCTCCTATTTTCAAATTTGAAGAGAAAATTCAAAGGTTTCCAATTCTGAAAATTTCTGGGTGCAGAAAAGTGATTTACAGGTTTTAAAAGGCTTGAAAATTGCCTAGAAAAGGCCAGAAAATTCCGAAATCGCTTCTGAAAAATTCTGGAAAAATTTCAAAAAATATTACAGAGATTGGGCAAGGTTTACAGGACTGTTTCAACAGGTTTCAAAGTGCAGAAAAATTATTTCATCAACAATTCGACTAGCCCAAGACTCTTGAATCACGCGGAATCGTTCGGGATTTGTTTGAAGCGACGAGAATTCAATTCAGCCATTGAACAACGTCTTTGTTCAGCTTCAACCAAGATCAAATTACGGGAGAAAAACAAGATAAGTACTTATTTTTGCTTTATTTATTTACATCAAATAAAGTAAAATTTTATTTATTTACATCATTTGCACAAGCACTATGGCAGATTTGCCTATCTCGCCATCAATTCAAGAGCAACTCCTTTCTTTACAACATCAAATTGTAGAAGAAAGAGAGAAGCGTATTGAATTGGAAAGACAGCTCTCGAGTCGTAGACGCAAGTGTGACTCTTTGCTATCTTTTGATGACGAAGATGACACTATTCAAAGGGCTGTAAATGCTACATTGCAAGCACAAAGGTCACATAAAGAATCCAAGATTAGTCGGAAAGCTTTCACATTTCAAAATTATGATGGAAAGAAGGATGCTAGGGTCATTTTAGCTTGGCTTAGTCAACTAGATGACTATTTTTCTGGAGAAAATTTTTCAGAGAGTGATAAGATTAAATATGCAGTCAATCATTTGGTAGACAGTGCAGCTTTATGGTGGAGTGTGATAAAGCAAGGTCATGACAAGCCAGATTCTTGGAAAAGATTTCAACGGGGCTGGTTAAAAAGCACTTTTTACCCTCACAATTCAAATCCAAAGTTAGGCACCAATGGGACACTTTGCATCAATTGGAAAAGGAAAATATGTCACAGTATGTAGAAAAGTTCTGGAATACTTTATTACAGGTGCAGGTTGTGGATAGAGTCAGCGAGAAGGATCAAAAAGGAAGTTCATATCGGGCCTTAGATCTACCATTAGGGCCGATGTGAATATGTTTCGACCTCATTCACTATCTTCTGCAATATCTTTGGCAACTAATTCAGAACGTAAAAATGGTTTTCCTAAAGAGATTAAAGCACATGAGGGTACTTCTTCTAAACCATTTACTAAATCTTTTTATGCTTCAAAGAGGATGTATAAACCAGGTTATGACAAAGGCAAAGACGAGGCTAAAGGCAACATGAGTACCAATAAGAAAGTCAATGGTGGCAAACCGAAGACATCTCCTATCAAATGTTTCAAGTGCCACAAAGAAGGTCACATAGCACCAAATTGTCTGGAGCGTACCGAGAATTCAACACTAGCAGAAAGCAGCAGCTCGAGTCAATATGATTGAAGAAGACGACAATGAAGAAGAATCATTCAAGCAAGAGGGTAATTCCGATCCAGATTACTCAGAACAAGAAGGTAAACCTCATGTTCATTCTTTGCTTAAAATAAAAGGAACGATAAATGGACATGAAGTTCTTATTTTGCATGATGATGGTAGTACACATGATTTCATTTCAGAAGAGGTACTTAAAGCATTAAATCTTCATTCTTCACCTACGCACTTTAAAGTCAAAGCAGCATTTACTGGAACAAAGTATAATTGCATGCAAGAGGTGAAAAGTTTGGATTTATGCATCAAACCTTTAACAGAAAAGAGGGATTTCTTAGTTGCACCTTTACAAGGGGTAGATATAATTTTGGGTATGCCTTGGAGACACAAATACAATCCTATTATAGACTATGACACTCATAGCATTTCTCTAAGGAAGGACAATCAAAATATTATCCTCCAGTGTCAAGTCAAAGGATAAATGAGTTCTTTGCTTGAGTCACACTCAAGCAAAGAGAGCTCTATGAAAAAGAGACAAGACTTATATGGTATGGGTTAACCAGCTTGATGCTGAGTCTGCACACATCCAAAAGTCCAAAGTTTGATCTTTTTATCTCCAAATTTAGTGACTGTTTCATGGAAGATCTGCCTCCAGGATTACCTAGGTCTAGGCCTGAGGATCATAGTATTGACTTATTGCCTGGAAATTCTCCGCCTTGTAAAACTCCCTATAGAGAACAATTTAGAGCAAAGAGAAATCCAAAGCCAAATAGAAGACTTGCTAGAGAGAGGCCTTATTCGACCTAGTAGTTCACCTTTTGGAGCTCCAGTACTTCTTGTTAAGAAGAAGAACGGAACTTACCGAATGTGTGTAGACTATCGTGCATTGAATAAGATTACTGTCAAGAACAGATATCCTATTCCTAGGGTAGATGATCTTCTTGACAAGCTTAGAGGATCAAAGGTCTTTAGCAAGATTGACCTAAAGTCTGGGTATCATCAAGTTCGTATGACTCAGTCTGACATTTTCAAGACAGCTTTTAGAACCCAAACTGGTCATTATGAGTTTTTAGTTATGCCATTTGGTTTGACCAATGCTCCAGCTACTTTCAGCCGTATGATGAATCGCATATTCCTTAAGTTTCAAAGTTTTGTTATAGTGTTCTTTGATGACATTCTTGTTTTCAGCAAGGATCGACAAGAGCATGAACAACACTTGGAACAAGTGTTCAACCTTTTGAGAGAAAATGAATTGTATGTCAATCCTGAAAAGAGTTCTTTCTTTCAAGAGGAGATTGAATACTTAGGTCATATAGTGTCGGCTGAAGAGATTCGTGTAGATCCTAAGAAAATTGATTGTATTGCTTCTTGGCCTACGCCTAGAAACATACATGATCTTAGATCTTTTCTTGGCTTATGTAGTTATTATAGGAAGTTCGTCAAGAATTTTGCTTGTATTGCTCATCCTTTGACTGAACTCCTTAAGAAAGCTATAAATTTCAATTGGACTGAAAAGCAAGATAAATCTTTTGCAACACTCAAGAATGCTTTAACACAAGCACCAGTTCTAACACTACCTGATTTTCAAAGACCATTCTTTATAGTAGTGACTGATGCTAGTGGCAAAGGATTTGGAGCTGTTCTTATGCAAGACAACCATCCTATTGCTTATCAAAGTAGAAAGCTTAAGCCTGCAGAGCAAAATTATAGCACTTATGACAAGGAATTAGCAGTAGTAGTGCATGCTTTGAAAATCTGGAGGCATTACCTAATGGGCTCGGAATTTCTTATCAAGACAGACCAACAAAACATTAGGCATTTGCTTACGCAACCTCTTATTTCACATAGGCATATCAAATGGGCATCTTTCATTCAAAGTTTCCAACCTATGATTCAATATCAACCTGGAAAAGAAAATGTTGTTGCCGATGCTTTGAGTCAAAGACCAAATATCAACAACATTTCCATTATTGAAAGTGAACCATTTGTACTTATGAAAGAAACTTATGAAGTTGATCCAGATTTTTCTGAAATATGGATCAAATTGCGTGAAAACAATTGGACACCGCAAGGAAGTTATTCTCATAATGATGGCTATCTTTTCTTTGAGAAAAGATTGTGTGTTACTCAACCTTATAGACAACTTGTCTTGGAAGAGATGCACCAACCACCATTTGTGGGACATAGAGGAGTTTCCGCAACACTTCAAGTAGTTTCTCGAGAATTCTATTGGCCTCATTTGAAGAATGATGTAGCTAAATTTGTAGCTGAATGTAACATTTGTCAAACAATCAAAAGCTACAAAGGCAAAGCTTTAGGATTGCTTATGCCTCTACCTATTCCTGATAGACCATGGGAACAAGTGTCTATGGACTTCATTACTGGCTTCCCTACTACTTCCAGTCACCATGACATGATTTGGACAATAGTGGATAGATTTAGTAAGCAAGCCTATTTCATTCCATGTAAAAAGACACTAACTTCTCAGCAAGCCGCGAACATATTTGTTAAACAAATTTTTGTTCATCATGGATTACCCAAAGTGATAGTTTTTGATAGAGATTCTAAATTTTGTAGTCACTTTTGGTTGCTCTTTTCTCAAACTTAGGCACTAAGTTAGATTTTTCTACGGCTTTCCATCCGGAATCGAATGGACAAACCGAAGTTACAAATAGCACTATCTTAGATATGCTTAGAGCCTATGTTTCCCAGCAACCTAGTGCATGGGATAAGTAAATACACCTACTACAATTTGCTTATAATAATACTCCTCATACTGCTACTGGTCGAGCACCATTTGAGATTATTTATGGAAGAGCATTGCCTATTCCGGCTACTAGACTCTCTCATAAGATTGAAGCAGCCGACCAATATGTTAGAGACTTTGATCGCATTCTATCTGAAGTGCGTGATTGTATTGCAAGAGCTCAAGAGAAGTATACATCTGAAGCAAATAGAAAGCGTAAAGATTTTTCATTTCAAGAAGGTGAATATGTACTTTTGAGAATTGAAAAACGTCGATTAAAGAGTGTGGAAAAATTCCCTGCAGTGAAGCTAGCGCCTAGATATTATGGGCCATTTAAAATCCTTCAAAAGATTAATGATGTGGCCTATAGACTAGAGCTTCCATCTAATTAGAATATCCACAATTCTTTTCATATCCATCTCTTGAAACCTTTTTGAGGAACACTTTCTACTCACCCCCAACATATGAGGAACCACCTCTTATTGAAGGAGAGGAAGAAGTACTAGTTCCTGATGCTATCATTGACCAAGAGATAACAACAACAAGAACAGGTAATCAATACTTCAAGTATCTTTTGACTTTTAAGAATCATCCACAAGAAGATGCTAAATGGATGCCTGAGAAATTTTTCCGAGTTTACCCTGAAAATCTTCATTCTTTTCCCAGCAAATCCGTAATTGAGGACAATTGCAAACTCAAGCAAGAGGGATGTCATGAGAATATATTTTAAGTCCTCTAGAAAAATATTATTTATCCCCTCTTGAGTAATTTGGGGACGCCTAGATTACTCTTGCGTCATGCCGGCTAGGTTAATATCGTGGGTGACACCACTATAAATATTAATACGTGCGGTATATGATGTATGTTTGAGGCCACCAATGATTATTTCAGTTAGGTTTGTATGGCAGGGTGATTCCTGGGGTACTTACGCCTGGTAGTCATGAGTTGGTGATGATTTGTGCCTGTTTAATATTTGTGGGATTGATTTAATAATTAATTGGGCTTATATTTTCAGGTGATGAAGACTATGGGAATTGAAGAGTTTACTTTGGAAGAAATGTCTTGGTTCATCACATTTCATTTTTGGCAAGCATAGTAGCTTGTAACCTTATCAAATGATTTTTCCATTTTGAACTTTAGGAAAGATACATTTATTTATGTGGAATTTATTAAAGCCTATGGCTTTATCCTAGTCCCAATATTTGACACTCTATTTTTGTTAAAGAAGAGTGCCGTGCTCTCTAAAAAGCACATCTTGTATATTTTGGGGGCTATGGCCTAATTTTGGTAAAAAAAAAGAAAGCTAATAAAGAAATACTCTTGTGTGGGGAGAGGCCACGCACAAGAGGGGGGAAGATTGCATCCAATATGGTCTATGAGCTAAGTATTTTTAATTTTGTTTAAGTGTTTAAATTCCAATTGCTTTGATTTAGTTGAAGCTTACAAGCAATGGTTTTTATGATTGAATTAATTCTCTACTCTTCCACAATCAATTCCTAGAATAAGATTCCGGTTGCACACACCAACATCTTACTCCTCAATCATAAGATTAGACCTTTCTACTTATAAATCCTAGGACGTAGATGATCCTAATTCCCAATTTTTTCTTCGTAAAAAAAAATAATTTTTGGTTTCGATTTGGAAAGTACCCATAAATTCTCAGGTCCACCCTTCCACCCACTTTCCGGTAGAGTATCCATTTTTATACTCCTACCAGATCCATAAGCTTAGCCTAGACCCTGACCAATCCCAATGGGTCTAGCCTTCCACCCTACCACTGGGCATATGGAGCCGGTGTGAACTCACACACCTGTAATTGATATTCCTTATTCATTACTCACACACTCCACAACAACAAATAATTTACAGGCAATATTCACACACCCCCCCTATGCTAGACAGTCCTTTATTGATTATAATAACTGAATAAAAAATGCAATATTTACAAAACATCATAATATCTCCTTGCACTACTACGATTGCGGTCATGGGATAGGACGATGTGCACCATTGAGCCCTGGACCACTAAATGTGTTATGACCCATGTTATTTGAATAATAATCATGGTCATTTAAATTTGTATATTTTTTTTTATGATGCCTATTTCTCATCATGAACACGTTAGGATTGATTGATGTGATGTCAATTGATTGTTACTACTGACGTGGTTTATGTTTATGAGTTTAGGTGATGAGGTGTGCAAGGGTACAGATTTAGGTGTTGCACAGTGCGAGGGTACCGATTTAGGTGTCGCACGGATGGTGGATTGAGTCATGGCGTGTGGACCGATCTCACAATATTTTGTGGCTATATTATGGCATTTGATATTATTTTGACATCAGTGTGATGTGTGTGTGTGCACGCGTCAATTTATTATAAAGTGTGCATACGAGCATTAGTTGATTTATTTTGTAATGTGCATATGTGCACAAGTTAGATTATTGAATTAGAAAAATAGTGCAAACCTTAGAAGGTTTGAGAACAAAGGTAAATTGAGGACAAAGGTAAATTGAGGACAAAGGCTAATTAAATGATGGCAAAGTCCAAATATGGATGTATACTTTATTTTTGGCTTCAAGCTTGCTTTTTGGAATATATAAAAATACCCACGCGAGAAGAAGCCACTCACGTTGGGGGGGGAAGATTGCACCCAGTCTTGTGTTGCCTTGTGTGGATGGTGATGTATTTCTTTCTCTTGCTCTATGTTTTGATATGTGCTTTAATTTTTTTTAATTTAATTCAAGTAGTTGTTTTGTTATTTGATTTAATTTTTATGAGTCTTTTGATTATTTCCTTCAAGAAAATTAAAGGTCCGGTTGGCAGTGGTATCAGAGCTTTGGTGAAATTTAATTTTCTTGAAGGCGATGAAAAAGAGGTGAAAGAGACAAAAACAGAGGTGATTTTGGTAATTTTTTTGAAATTTTAATTAGAGGTGATTTTGGTAATTTTTTTGAAATTTTAATTGAAGTAGAACACGTTTAGTAATTTTTCTTTATGTAAGGATGAAATAAAGGTTGTTTTTGACCATTGGGTAATAAATCTCCATCAATCTATTGTCTAAAGGATAAAACTAGGTGGAAAACCATTAGTGGTTTTCCAAAACCATGAAACCATCTTCCTCTTCACTAATCCTCTTCCTAATCTGTCCGTACGGATTGAAAGAGCAAGCAGAGGAGCATGGAGAGCCATAATCGGAATTGCTAAACCTTCTCTTTGCTCAGTTTGTATAATAGAGGGATGAGAATTGTTGAGGAGTTGCTTTCAAAAATTACTTTTATTTTTTTTAAATTTTCTTTCCTCTCCTCTGCGCTGCGCTGGGCGCAAATTATTGAGTAATATATATATATATAATTTACTTTGCCTCTCTCTCTCCCTACTTCGTATCCCGACGGCAGCGGCGGCAGCGGGCAGCCGACGGCGAGCGCTGCAAATTCAGGGGCTCATCTCTCCATTCCACCGGCGCGGGCGAGCTGCGATTTCAGGGGGGAGCGCAGATTTTCTAATTGGAGCTTAGTAAGACTTATAAAAAAATAATAATTAAAAAAAAAGAAGCTAAGCTATCTTCTAATCGCGCTTATTAGCCCTTAAAGATTTGATTTACAAAGCTTATATTAGCAATTTTCAGATTTGCTGTTATTAAAGCGCTTATTTCAGATTTGAGCTTAATGAAGCAAAAGCTTTGTGAGCTTTTGCTTCTCCCTCAAATCTTGGCCGGTTGGGCTAAATCGAGGAGCGGTTGGGCTAAATCCAGGAGGCACTAATTATATTTTCTTCCAAAGTTTTTCTTTATCAAATCTGCCCTGAACTTCATGAATTCCAAGATGATTGAATCATTTCATTTAGGCCTTTATTAAGTTTGGGTTTAATTATGCGTTAGATTTAAATTAGTAGAAAATCATGTTAAGCAAAGCTTTTATTAGTAAGCTTAATTAAGAAACTCTTTGAGCTTTAATTAATAAAGTTTTAATTTTAAAAGTACATGGATTATTTCTTGAAAAAAAAATTATGCATTTTGTGTATTGAGCTAACTTGGCAAGACTCACATCTAGTTCGACATTCCATATGAGATAAGAAATCTTATCTTTTCTCTTGTTTTAAACTTTTTATATTCTTTTTTAAATTGTCAGGAAATGGGTGAATATCCGCAACATTATCGTACTATTCAGAAACAACTTGATTCTCTCTATATTCTTTTGAATCAAGAACGAGAGCATCGTGACAAATTTCAAAGAAAGATTGAACAACGTCTATCTAGAATAAACAAATATATTAAGAAGAAAGTTCAAATTGTGGAAGCATCTGACATGCATAACCTGACTAATGACATCGTATCCAAGCTGCCTATTGTCAAGTGTTTCAGGTGTAATATGTTGGGACATTATGCTAAATCTTGCCCAACTAGAAAGAAGAACCAAATTGCACAAAAGAAGAATCAAATTGCACAAAAGGACATGCTTGACAACGAAGAGGTTAACACACTTGACACACTAACCAAAGGTGGAGGTATGTGTTAAAAATTATTTATTGTATATAATTTCTTGTTTACTTTTGTATCTGTTTTCTGAATATTCTTTGTTTCTAGACCTAGTTAGAAAACTTTAGCTCCTGAAAAGAATTTTAGACGCAGTGACCTAAATAGAAAGATCGAGACAAGATTAGTAAAAGCTATCTTCAAGATCTAGTTGCCCAAATTCAAGTAAAAGTGATTGCTAGACATTTCATAGAAGATTAAGACCAATTTGAAGATTCAAGAACCAATCAAGTTTCTCCAGTCTTTGATTCAAGTTATCAATCGCTTCACCATTGAATTTAATGATGATGAGAAAAGTAAAGAAATAGCTCTAGAAACCAAGCTTAAGTTGTATACCAATCACAATTACAAAGTTTATACCAATTCAAGTATAAGATTTTGTCTAAATTTTCAAGTGTTCCAGTTTAAAGATCTATCCAAGTACAAGATTCTTTCTAGACCAAGAATTGCTCTAAATCAACGATGTATTCAACCACAAGATTTAAATCCCTTAAGAACAAGATTTATTCAAGAATTACAATTATGATCTCTCAATTTTTGTGCATTCAAGTATTTTTAATCTAAGCCAAGATTCATTACTAGTACATCAAGTTCTTGCTATCAACTAGGACACAAGATGTCCATCTTTATTCAAGTTTTGATTTCAAGTATAAGATTAAGCTTAAGATCAAGATCCCCTTTAGATTTCACAAGTAAGATTTACAAATTCAAGAATTATATATCTATTCAAAGATTATAATTTTTAAAATTTAGTTAGACAATTACAAGATTAAGATTAAGATTAAAAAAACAAATCTCCAGAATTCATCAAGATTAAGATCAAGAACAAATCCCCAGAATTTATCAAGTTATTGACAGTAATGTAAGTGATTATTTTTCAATTCTAAGTTGATAAGAATTTCCATTTCGACCTAATTCATTTTTGGAATAAGACTTGTAGTTTAATTTTGAGGATAGAGAAAAGTTATGTCGGAATGAAAGTTTCAGAGGGAATTAGCTACTCCGTCTCAAACTTCTATTCTTAAGGTAGTGTCGTGTGGAATTAATCTATGGTATGGGACATTAGATTGGTTTTACATACCTACCCCAGACGTATCTATGTCTCCTATCTTGCACCAACGAGTGTTTGTATGTGGAAGGTACCTAAGTGGTATGGGACACTTAGATCCCTTTTACATGCGTTCATTTGTTTGGTTTTATTTTTTTTTAGAAATTGTTTGATGTGATGATGTTGTCCTCCACTTGTGCCATGAAGCCATCCACTCATTGATTGTACAATTGAGGACAGTTGATTCCCAATAGGGAGGACTGTTATGACCCATGTTATTTGAATAATAATCATGGTCATTTAAATTTGTATATTTTTTTTATGATGCCTATTTCTCATCATGAACATGTTAGGATTGATTGATGTGATGTCAATTGATTGTTACTACTGACGTGGTTTATGTTTATGAGTTTAGGTGATGAGGTGTGCAAGGGTACAGATTTAGGTGTTGCACAGTGCGAGGGTACCGATTTAGGTGTCGCACGGATGGTGGATTGAGTCATGGCGTGTGGACCGATCTCACAATATTTTGTGGCTATATTATGGCATTTGATATTATTTTGACATCAGTGTGATGTGTGTGTGTGCACGCGTCAATTTATTGTAAAGTGTGCATACGAGCATTAGTTGATTTATTTTGTAATGTGCATATGTGCACAAGTTAGATTATTGAATTAGAAAAATAGTGCAAACCTTAGAAGGTTTGAGAACAAAGGTAAATTGAGGACAAAGGTAAATTGAGGACAAAGGATAATTAAATGATGGCAAAGTCCAAATATGGATGTATACTTTATTTTTGGCTTAAAGCCTGCTTTTTGGAATATAAAAAAATACCCACGCGAGAAGAAGCCACTCACGTTGGGGGGGGGGAAGATTGCACCCAGTCTTGTGTTGCCTTGTGTGGATGGTGATGTATTTCTTTCTCTTGCTCTATGTTTTGATATGTGCTTTAATTTTTTTTAATTTAATTCAAGTAGTTGTTTTGTTATTTGATTTAATTTTTATGAGTCTTTTGATTATTTCCTTTAAGAAAATTAAAGGTCTCCTTTAAGAAAATTAAATTTCACTGCAATCGGACCTTTAATTTTCTTAAAGGAAATAATCAAAAGACTCATAAAAATTAAATCAAATAACAAAACAACTACTTGAATTAAATGAAAAAAAATTAAAGCACATATCAAAACATAGAGCAAGAGAAAGAAATACATCACCATCCACACAAGGCAACACAAGACTGGGTGCAATCTTCCCCCCCCAACGTGAGTGGCTTCTTCTCGCGTGGGTATTTTTATATATTCCAAAAAGCAGGCTTTAAGCCAAAAATAAAGTATACATCCATATTTGGACTTTGCCATCATTTAATTAGCCTTTGTCCTCAATTTACCTTTGTTCTCAAACCTTCTAAGGTTTGCACTATTTTTCTAATTCAATAATCTAACTTGTACACATATGCACATTACAAAATAAATCAACTAATGCTCGTATGCACACTTTACAATAAATTGACGCGTGCACACACACACATCACATTGATGTCAAAATAATATCAAATGCCATAATATAGCCACAAAATATTGTGAGATCGGTCCACACGCCATGACTCAATCCACCATCCGTGCGACACCTAAATCGGTACCCTCGCACTGTGCAACACCTAAATCGGTACCCTTGCACACCTCATCACCTAAACTCATAAACATAAACCACGTCAGTAGTAACAATCAATTGACATCATATCAATCAATCCTAACGTGTTCATGATGAGAAATAGGCATCATAAAAAAAATATATACAAATTTAAATGACCATGATTATTATTCGAATAACATGGGTCATAACAAAATGGAACCAGAGGGGCCTTAGATATCCCAACGTTTGGAAATGATCTCGTGCACATATATATCGCTCGGAGTCGCTTCTAATGGCCACACCAATACCAAGGCATGAACACTCTCGGTCATCATGGAGCAACCTTTTTGTCATCAACACGAACAAAAGGCAAACTTTAATGCCTAGCCTTTTCTGGAACTGCCTTTTCTGGAGCCGCCTAGCCTTTTCTGGAGCCGCCTCGTCCTACCACCAATCGTACTAGGAGCACACCCACATTCAATCAAGAGGGGTCAAGGTCTCGGATGGGGGTCTCGGCGTCAGACTCATCACTCGAATGCCATCTTCTCGGAAACACTTCCTCTTGTGTGGTACCCCACATGGTTTACATAATGAAATGAAAACACTATTCAAATAATGGAAAGCATGCTCAAGTAATCATTCACTCATCTAATCAATATATGATAAACTAATAACCAATTCTCGAGGCTCAATCGACGATTGACGTCGAATTCTCCTTGTCTGGTGTTTGCCGCATCCAACACTTCGTTCAGGTCTACTTGTGGTTGGAGACTTGCTATCCAGCTCTCTATTTTGTTTCGAGAGTTATTTCTAGGTTTTGGGAAAGAGTTATTTTTTAAAGGGCATAACTATTCTTACTCTTAGTCTCAAGGTCTTTGATTTGAATTTATTCAAAAAGGGTGAATTTAACCCTATTCTCTCTCTAGAAGGACTAGATTTTCTACTCTCTCTCTAGAATTAGGGCTCTAATGGAATTTATCGTTCTAAAATCTCTATGGGTATGGTAAACAACCTTTCTAGACTCTGATTATCCTATCTAGTTAATTTCAGTGAATATCTCATTTATATTATAATTAATTTTCATAATTTCCTATTTTTCTCTCTCTAGAAAAATAAGAGTATTTGTAAAATTCTATGTTATTCTATCCCTAAGTTACCAAGGTTTAATTGGTAATTGTTAATGAAATAGACATCCGGTTTCTATTGAAAACTCTCCTTTTTTTGAATTAATTACTAACTAATTTTAGCTAATAGTTAAAATATAATCCTAATTTAATTTCTAAAAATTGATAAAATTCTAATATATGCTAGAAAATATTTCTAAGGCTCTTCCATGATCCTAAACTAGCTTTTAAACCCATAAAAGATTATTTTTGTAAATTAAAACAATATTAGTTTATTTATTAATCCTAATTATTTATTTATAAATATCTTAAAAATTAAATTAAATTCTTCAAATTAATTAAATTAAAATTTCACTCTAAATCTATGGTCAAATAGAAATTCTCATTCAAATTATTATTTAATGAACAAAATATTTAATCTATAAAGTAAAATTTAAATATTAATTAAAAATTCATTTAAACAATCCACTGACCTTGGGATTAGTTGAAACCCAAAGTGGAAAGATGAATCTAGCTTTGGGAAGAGCTTCTTGCAAAAATTGGAGAGAAGACTAGGTGAAAATCCCAATTTCTGGTCCTTTGACAACAAGTACTATGTACTCTTGCAAGTATAATTAGCACCTCCGTACTCTGCAAGTATAATTAGCACCTCCGTACTCTGCAAGTACTTGAGTTGCACTCTTGGAGAGCGAAAGATACTCTTAGGAAGATCAATAGAGTACCCTCAAGTGCAATCTTAACTTCAATACTAGTCTCGGGATGAGGAAGGTATGACCAAGCATGTGAAGGGTTGATTCATAGGCAATTGGGAAAGTGCAAGGTATAGTAAGGAGACTTCCCCACATAGTTGAAGGTGTCTTTCTTTGAGCTTCCCAAGGCCCCCTTTATATAGGTTTTCCCTCCTTTAGCCCATGCCTAATCTCTAGTGCTTTTATTAATTGATCTTGCTAATTTTTCTCAACTTTTGGTAAATATGGACGAGCCCGACACCTCTTTGGCAATTTGATCCATTGCTTTTCTCTCTCTTTTTGATATTATTTACTGTGTCTTATTTGGGAATAGGTGCATGCTTCCTTATCCCTTCCTAATTTGGCTCTACCCTCTTTTTCCCATTGGATAATAGAATTATCCCCCCATCCTTTCTAGGCTCTTAGGATAATCCTTTGTCTACTTTCCCAAGGTTAAACTATTCAACTTTGGCCTAGCATTTAACCCTTTAAATTTTGTATTTCATTATTCTACCTTTACCATAACCTTGACTTATTTATTTATTTAAAATTTTGACATGAAAATTACTAATGTGGTTTGAAATTTATTATTTTTACCTTTCGAACAATATTACTCAAACTAATATTTATACATACATCTTAGCTTAGGGGTTAATTTGCCATTATCTCTTTTATCATTTTTACATGGGAATTTTTATTTTTCACCAAAGAACATGCAATTCTTTATTTTAATTAATTAATATTAGTGAAAGGAATTATAAAGGTAATATTAATTTATACTCTTGTAGGAATGAGGGATCTTACATTCTCCCCCTCTTAAGATCCTAGATGTCCTCATCTTGCAAACTAGGGATATTCCTTGAAAACAGCTTCTTCTTTCTCCCAAGTTGCGTCTTAAGTGTGGAAGAATTTCAATTTGACCAAACATTCCCTCAGCATCCGATTTCTCAATAGCTTTTCCCAAACTTCTAGAATTTGTTTAGGTTCAAGCCCTAGTTATCCTAGAGTTGGCATCACAATTTGATCATCATCTAAAATATGACTGGTGTTTGAGATGTACTTTTTCAATAAGCCAACATGAAATACATTGTGGATCTTAAGATGTGAGGGCAGCAATAACTCATATGCTTGCTCTTCGATCTTCCTCATTACAACATATGGTCCATAATATCTGGGTGATAGCTTCTTGTATTTCCCTGGTGAAAGGGAACTCTTTTTTGGTCAAACTTGAAGGTCGAACTTGAATGAAAACCATTAATCTTCATTGAATTCTTGGATTGATCTCTTCAAATCTACATACTACTTTTGTCTACCTTGGGTAGCCTTTATGTCCTTTCTAATGGACTTCATTTGGTTGTGCATTTCATCAAGCATTTGCTTTGGAGCTTCTACCCTAATTAAAGGGTCTGATCAGCTCACAGGTGTAAGGCATTCATGTCCGTATAAGGCTTTGAATGGACTCATACCAATACTCCTATGGTAAGATGCATTATAGGCAAACTCTACCAAACGAAGATAATTCAACAGTTTCCTTGGTTTTCGCCCAATAGAAAGCTCTAAGCATGTCTTCCACTACTTGATTCACTCTCTCAGTTTTTCCATCAGTTTCGAGATGGTAGGTAGTGCTGAGGTCCAATGAAGTACCAATCGCTTCAAAGGTGTAAGGCATTTGTGTTCATATAAGACTTTGAATTGACTCATACCAATACTCCTATGGTAAGATGCATTATAGGCAAACTTTACCAAATGAAGATATTTCAACCATTTCCTTGGTTGTCGCCCACAGAAAGCTCTAAGCATGTCTTCCACTACTTGATTCACTCTCTCAATCTATCCATCAGTTTCCAGATGATAGGCAGTGCTGAGGTCCAATGAAGTACCAACTGCTTCAAAGAAGTAAGGCATTCGTGTTCGTATAAGGCTTTGAATCGACTCATACCAATACTCCTATGGTAAGATGCATTATAGGCAAACTCTACCAAATGAAGATAATTCAACCATTTCCTTGGTTGTTGCCCACAGCAAGGTCTAAGCATGTCTTCCACTACTTGATTCACTCTCTCAATCTGTCCATTAGTTTCCAGATGGTAGGCAGTGCTGAGGTCCAATGAAGTACCAACTGCTTCAAAGAATGCTATCCAAAATATGGAAGTAAACTTAGCATCCCTATCACTGACTATTCTGTGAGGTAATCTGTGTAATTGGAATATTTCTTGCAAAAATATTCTTGTGATATCTATGGCAGTAAAGGTCTTCTTCATAGAAAGAAAGTGTGCTACTTTCATCAATTTGTCAAAACTATCACAAATATGGAGTCATAACCTGCACTCAAAGGCAATCCTGTGATGAAATCCATACTTATGCATTCCCACTTCATGGTTGGAATATCCAACGGATGAACTTGTCCTACATTTTGACCCTTTCAGCTTTTACCTTCTGGGGCAAACTAGGCATTGTTAAACATGATTCAATACATCCCTCTTAAGTCCTGGCCAAAAGAACTCTTTTTAACGTAAGTGAAGGTCTTTACATAACCTGGATGACCAGCAATTGGAATATTACATGCTTCGGTCAAAATATATTTCTTGAGTTCACCTTCTTTGGGTACACACAAGTGGTTATTGAAGTATAAGCATCCATCATCAATCTTATAACCTTGTACCTTGTTCATTTCTTGAGTAGTTTTGCTTTCTTGTTTAAGCAAAACAAATATAGGATTGAAAAATGCATCAGACTCGATCTATTCCCTGATTTGATTAGGGAGAGGATTTTGAATCACAGTTATAGCCAATAAGGCTAAGGGCATCTGCTGCAGCATTTTCCTTTCTACTTCTATATTTGATTTCAACGTCAAATTCCTGCATTGTTTGCACCAATTATCTCTGATGCATGTTGAGCTCATTTTGAGTGAATATCCACTTTAGTCTTTTGTGATCTGTCACTAAGGTAAACCTTTGCACAAGAAGATAAGGCGTCCAGAGTTTCAATGCATAATAAATGGCTGACAACTCTAGGTCATGAACTGCATAATTCCGCTCATGTGGCTTAAGGGTTCGGGATTCTTATGCTATAGGTCTCCCATCTTGCATAAGAATTTTGCCAATTGCAAAACAACTCACATCAGTTACTAGTTCATATGGCTTGTCAAATTGGGTAGTTTCATCACCATATTAGAAACTAGGGATGTCTTTAGTTTATCGAATGCACTTTGCCACATTGGAGTCCATTGGAATGGGGCATCCTTCTTTAAGAGAGTTGTTAAAGGTGACGCAATTTTGGCATATCTCTGGATGAATATCTGATACCATCCTGTTAACCCAAAAAATCCTCTAACCTCCTTGACTGTTGTTGGTTTAGGCCAATCTATAAGGGCCTCCACCTTGATGGGATTAGCTCTAATTCTATCCTTTGTAATAATAAATCCCAACCAAGTAGTCGATTCGATTAGTGAAGAAGGTACATTTGATCTTCTTGGCACAGAGTCTATGCTTTTGTAGGATTTCCATTTCATGATTAGTAGCATTCTTAGAATAGACAAGGATATCATCAAAGAATACAAGAACAAAATCATCTAGATATTCTCTAAAAATTTCTTGCATTAACCTATTGAAAGTTGCAAGGGCATTAGTAAGAGCAAAGGGCTTCTTTTCAGATTTGCATACTGCTTTTGTCTATCTTGGGCAGCCTTTATGTCCTTTATATACTTTTGGTTGTGCATTTCATCAAGCATATTTCATCAAGCATCTGCTTTGAAGCTTCTACCCTAATTAAAGGGTCTGATCAGCTCACAGGTGTAAGGCATTCATGTCCATATAAGGCTTTGAATGGACTCATACCAATACTCCTATGGTAAGATGCATTATAGGTAAACTCTACCAAATGAAGATAATTCAATAGTTTCCTTGGTTTTTGCCCACATAAAGCTCTAAGCATGTCTTCCACTACTTGATTCACTATCTCAGTCTCCATCAGTTTCTAGATGATAGGTAGTGCTGAGGTCCAATGAAGTAAAGGTGTAAGGCATTCATGTTCGTATAAGGATTTGAATGGACTCATACCAATACTCCTATAATAATAAGATGCATTATAGGCAAACTCGACCAAATGAAGATAATTCAACCATTTCCTTGGTTGTCACCCACAGAAAGCTCTAAGCATGTCTTCCACTACTTGATTCACTTTCTCAATCTGTCCACTGTGAGATCCCTGTTCCCACCGCGCAACGGATTCGGGGTACTAGCAGCGGAAGTAACACTTCTTGCGCGAGGCAGGGTCCCACACTCGGGGCCTCGTCCACGGATATCCGGACAAAAGACTAATCCGTCGGTTTTTCCAAAACCAGACCCGGAAAAACTTCCCTTATCCGGAAAGCACGGGCGATTCCACCAGGATAATTTTTACTCTAACGTAGTCAAAACTCTTACTGATCAAACAGATCCGACTGCATCTATAAAGATACTTGGTCAGATCAAGGAAGAAACTTGCACTTGGATCATTGGGATCAACGCTTTTTTCCCCACCAAGGAGGCACAGCCGTTGATTCCTATCCATAGAACAATTACTATCCGGGATTTACTTTATCTATCGTAATAACAGAAATTGAGTCTCGATTTACGGATCCATCAGTCCAGCCTAACCCCATCCGATCCCATGGGTTAGCCAACCGCCCAACCACTGTAGTGATGGGATCCAATTTGGAATTTGGTTAGGTTTTGTCCCGGGTACCAAGGAAAAGAGTTCCAAGGCCCCCTAGCCGGAATTTCATGCAAACATAAAACTAGCCACACCACTTACACACCCAATATGAAAATTACCTTTTTCTTAGCATCAGCTAACTTTAAAACAATCCTTTAATGAAACCATAGTACCACTGATCACAATCTCCCAAATTATCCAGTTGATTCATAATTTCCCATCATTCCTTCATCAGAGTATCTATGGCATCATTGGCAACTAGAACGCTCACCACCTGTCCACACAGGGGCCGTTTCAATAGTTCCTAGCCCATAATACTCAACAATATAATCACTTATCAAGATGGACTCTCGTTGAAGATCAGCAAGATCAACCAACAGATCCGTATAAAAGAGCCATGGACTCATCCGTTGAGGACCAGCAAGGTCAGTCAACCAGATCCATGCCCGGTTCCAGAAAACAACTCTTACTCCTTGTTCCAATATCTTCCTCGACGCACGCGTGGGTATCCTGGGCGACCCAGAGCCCGAGCACCGTATGGTCAGCACCCTCTAGGATCCTTCGCAGGTGACCTAGCGCTTCACTCATAGGCCGCTTCCTTGGTCCCTCATCCACCGTACCGGAAGCTCACCATTTTAATCGAACCGAGGCTGGTCAAGACCTCGGCCGACCTTGCTACGCGAGACGTCCTCCATTGACTCTCCGTCTCAGCAGTTGCAACTTTATCAGTTAGGTCTCCACGACCTTAATCACAAGACGGTCAAAATGCTTTCCCAGCATTCTTGACATAAAACAGCCATTTACAAACAGCATTTACAAACAGTTTACAAATACAATTTCTATATTAACTCTCATTTTTCCACATTATCCCTCATGCAATCCACATTACTTATTCCACATTTCATTTATATGTGTACTCATCCAATCATATCATTTTCTATCTCTTCACTTCAGATTCCTTCACATCACATATCATATATTCACATCCATATCCACATCCATACATCCACATCCACATCCACATTCACATCCATACATCCACATCTACATGCTTATCTCCATTTTCACATCCTTATTTATACATCCACATCCCATATCCACATTCATACATACACATCCATATCCACATCCATATCCGCATTCATACATACACATCCATATCCACATCCACATGCATACATTCATTATCACGTCCTCATTCATACATCCACATCCACATACATACATACATACATACATCCACATCCACATCCACATTCTCATTCACATCTATACATCCATATCTACATGCACATTCACATCCATACATCCACATCTATATCCTCATTCACATCCATACATCCACATTCATGCATCCACATCTACATGCCTACATCCATACATACACATCCACATTTACATCCACATGCATACAGACATCCACATCCACATTCCCATTCACATATATACATCCATATCTACATGCACATTCACATCCATACATCCACATCTATATCCTCATTCACATCCATACATCCACATTCATGCATCCACATCTACATGCTTATCTCCATTTTCACATCCTCATTTATACATCCACAAGCATCTTATCATATCTTATCACTTCCCATATCTTTTATGCATACCTCTATGCATGAAATTCAATTATGCTAAAAGTAACACTTTTATAATAAAATATTCAACTTTTATGCATACCTCTATGCATGAAATCCAATATGATAAAAGTAACACTTTTGATATAAAAAAATTATCCTTTATGCATACTTCTATGCATGAAAATTAAAAATGATAAAAGTAACACTTTTGATATAAAAAATTTTCCTTTATGCATCCTTCTATGCATGAAAATTAAAAATGATAAAAATAACACTTTTAATATAAAAAAATTATCCTTTATGCATACTTCTATGCATGAAAATTAAAAATGATAAAAGTATCACTTTTGATATAAATTTTTTTCCCTTTATGCATACTTCTATGCATGAAAATTAAAAATGATAAAAGTAACACTTTTGATATAAAAAAAATTATCCTTTATGCATGATATTAAAATTCAATTTCTCCATGATTATAATGAAATTCTTTCAATTAATCTAGGATGATAATTCCTAGAATATGGTAGGAAGTCCTCTTTTTATGCTTTGAATGAAATTATTTTATGCATAATTTTTATAAAAATTTTGCCATAGCTCCGCTGCTATGACTGATAAATCTCAATTTTTTCTAAGGGATAAAGCTTATCATTAAGGAAATAATTAAAATGATCTCTAATTGGATCATTAATCTATAGTGGATTGAATCATCAATATGCATAAACTAAAAGCATAGAAAAAAGCCATTAAATTGGCCTCAAGCATAGCTTAATCTTGGATTAGAAAAAGCTTTATGAAAAGCTTCATTTGGATTGAGAATGGGTCATGAGTATGACCATTTCTTGAGTGGGAGAGAGAAATTACATAAAAACCATTAGAATTTAAACATAAATAAAAATTAACTTCAATAGCATTTATTAAATTATGTAACTCTTCATTCACCAATTAACTTTAATAGCATTTAAAAAAACATACTAATTAAGCTTCTCAAGCTTGAGAGGGGTTGAGAAGAGAGAAACATTGAGAAATTATAGAAAAGATCAATATTCACTAATTACCTTACAAATTGCTTGATTCTTTGTTCACGGTAGAGGCCCCCAACCAATCAATTGGTTAAGTATGTTGATGGAGCCACTAATGGGGATTGAAGAAAGAGGGAAGCTCCAAAAACTAGTGAATTATTAAATGAATTCACAGTTCTTGGCTTAGGTGGAGTAGAGTAACGATGCATAAACACTAACTATTTTTCAACAAGGGGGAGGCTTCTATTTATAGGAAAAATTGGGCTCCTAACCAAACAAACTGATTCTAGAATTTTCTAAATCAGTTTGGTCAATATTTGACCATTTTTAGGTCAGTTAAGCTAACTTTTTGGAACTAGACTTGAATGAGGAGAGAGGAGAGATGAAATATCTCAATTTTTATGAGTTTAAAACTCATTCAAGCATGTGAAATATGCACCTCCTTTAAAGAACTCCCCTTCCTTACATATGTGTCATAATGGAATCATTTTAATATTGCTCATAGTTTTTTTTTACTAATAAACCTTGTACATTTTCAACTCTTCATCTTATGTGAAATATGCACCTCCTTTAAAGAATTCCCCTTCCTTACATATGTGTCATAATGGAATCATTTTAATATTGCTCATAGTTTTTTACTAATAAACCTTGTACATTTTCAACTCTTCATCTTATGTGAAATATGCACCTCCTTTAAAGAATTCCCCTTCCTTACATATGTGTCATAATGGCATCATTTTAATATTGCTCATAGTTTTTTACTAATAAACCTTGTACATTTTCAACTCTTCATCTTATGTGAGCATTTACTCATTTTTGGATACCCAAAATATCTCATATTTTTAATATTGCTCATAGTTTTTTACTAATAAACCTTGTACATTTTCAACTCTTCACCTTATGTGAGCATTTACTCATTTTTGGGTATTTTCTTTTTTACAAGTTGGATTTATCTCCTCCCTACACATGGATTGATGCTATTGGTCCATAGGAACCTTAATTGGACCATAGTCTAAAGATTTCTGAAAATCTAGACCCTTAGGCTAAGGTTCTTTATACCTATTTTCAATTAATTCCAATTGCACATTGGAAAATTCTTTTTGAATTTCTGTTTCAAGGGAACTCATCTGAATTAGAAGAGATCTTTTTCTATCCAAAAATATTCAAAATTTGAATATTCTCTCTCTAGAATATTTTTCTCTCTCTAGACTAAAACAGATAGAAACAAGGTCTTTATATTTCTGAAGAGGGATTGATTACAGGGAAAGATACTAGACATCAAAAAGGGGGTGGGGGAGGAATCTTACATTCTACCCCACTTAAAAAATGCGAGATGTCCTCATCTCGCAAACTGGGATAATTTCGCAAGATGCACGAATATGAGACTTAGAGAAAAATTTTAATCAAGATTACCCACCAAGAAACGTCTTAAAGAGAGCAAGATTCAAAATAAGAACAAGATTTAAACTTTATTCATTCTCGGAACTTATACAGTAAAGATAGAAGAACTCTTTACACTTCCATAAGCCCGTCCATCATATGATCACAAAAGCAGTCCTCACAAGCTGCACAAGTATAAGGTAACTCATCTATGGGAATAATTCTGTTGGTTATTGCTGCACCTATCTCAGTGGTATGAGGTGATCTAACAAAAGGACCTCTGAGAGGCAAGCCAAAAACGGGATAAAGGCATATCTTCTCATGAGGAAGAAAACATGCCAGTAAGAAGACCCGCTCAGAAAACCCAAGATGCCTTGATCTCATGACACAGTAGTATCGGGGACCCAAACCCAAAGCTTCAATAACCATGGCCAAGCGAACATTGTTACGAAAGTGCTACTGACCCCAGGGTGTTACCCTAGTTATGTTTTGATAGGTCCGCCATTTGGTTTGCGCTACAGAAGTTCCCAAGTGAGGGAAAAGTGAGCGCTCATACTGCTCTATAAAATCCTTCTTCACAGATTCACTTGCGTCTTGAAGGTGAGGAATCATTATGGATAAAACTAGTTCTTGTTGCCAAGCCATGAAGGAGATTAAGAAAGAAAGGAGATCGATGGAAGTAAGATTACTGTGAGCGACAAGTAAAAGTTACGACTTATATAAAGGAAGGAGCTAGCGTAACTTAGAAGCCAACGGAATCTTGCCACTGAAGTTTTACCGTCTTTCCATGATTTGGGTTTGGAACATATTTCTATGAAATACATTAAGAACTTTGAGATGAGGAGATAAAAGAAGCTCGTAAGCTAAGTCGCTTACTTTCTTTGAATTCAGATAAGGCTCACAATATCTGGGGGATAACTTCTTAAACTTCCCAATAGATAAAGAACTTCTTTTGGGCCGTACTCGAATGAAGACCAAAACCTTGGTATCCAAAACACCGATTTTTACTTCTGAACTCATTGTTCTGAATCCTTAAAGAGTTCCAAGGCCCCCTAGCCGGAATTTCATGCAAACATAAAACTAGCCACACCACTTACACACCCAATATGAAAATTGCCTTTTTCTTAGCATCAGCTAACTTTAAAACAATCCTTTAATGAAACCATAGTACCACTGATCACAATCTCCCAAATTATCCAGTTGATTCATAATTTCCCATCATTCCTTCATCAGAGTATCTATGGCATCATTGGCAACTAGAACGCTCACCACCTGTCCACACAAGGGCCGTTTCAATAGTTCCTAGCCCATAATACTCAACAATATAATCACTTATCAAGATGGACTCTCGTTGAAGATCAGCAAGATCAACCAACAGATCCGTATAAAAGAGCCATGGACTCATCCGTTGAGGACCAGCAAGGTCAGTCAACCAGATCCATGCCCGGTTCCAGAAAACAACTCTTACTCCTTGTTCCAATATCTTCCTCGACGCACGCGTGGGTATCCTGGGCGACCCAGAGCCCGAGCACCGTATGGTCAGCACCCTCTAGGATCCTTCGCAGCAGGTGACCTAGCGCTTCACTCATAGGCCGCTTCCTTGGTCCCTCATCCACCGTACCGGAAGCTCACCATTTTAATCGAACCGAGGCTGGTCAAGACCTCGGCCGACCTTGCTACGCGAGACGTCCTCCATTGACTCTCCGTCTCAGCAGTTGCAACTTTATCAGTTAGGTCTCCACGACCTTAATCACAAGACGGTCAAAATGCTTTCCCAGCATTCTTGACATAAAACAGCCATTTACAAACAGCATTTACAAACAGTTTACAAATATAATTTCTATATTAACTCTCATTTTTCCACATTATCCCTCATGCAATCCACATTACTTATTCCACATTTCATTTATATGTGTACTCATCCAATCATATCATTTTCTATCTCTTCACTTCAGATTCCTTCACATCACATATCATATATTCACATCCATATCCACATCCATACATCCACATCCACATCCACATTCACATCCATACATCCACATCTACATGCTTATCTCCATTTTCACATCCTTATTTATACATCCACATCCCATATCCACATTCATACATACACATCCATATCCACATCCATATCCGCATTCATACATACACATCCATATCCACATCCACATGCATACATTCATTATCACGTCCTCATTCATACATCCACATCCACATACATACATACATACATACATCCACATCCACATCCACATTCTCATTCACATCTATACATCCATATCTACATGCACATTCACATCCATACATCCACATCTATATCCTCATTCACATCCATACATCCACATTCATGCATCCACATCTACATGCCTACATCCATACATACACATCCACATTTACATCCACATGCATACATACATCCACATCCACATTCCCATTCACATATATACATCCATATCTACATGCACATTCACATCCATACATCCACATCCTCATTCACATCCATACATCCACATTCATGCATCCACATCTACATGCTTATCTCCATTTTCACATCCTCATTTATACATCCACAAGCATCTTATCATATCTTATCACTTCCCATATCTTTTATGCATACCTCTATGCATGAAATTCAATTATGCTAAAAGTAACACTTTTATAATAAAATATTCAACTTTTATGCATACCTCTATGCATGAAATCCAATATGATAAAAGTAACACTTTTGATATAAAAAAATTATCCTTTATGCATACTTCTATGCATGAAAATTAAAAATGATAAAAGTAACACTTTTGATATAAAAAATTTTCCTTTATGCATCCTTCTATGCATGAAAATTAAAAATGATAAAAATAACACTTTTAATATAAAAAAAATATCCTTTATGCATACTTCTATGCATGAAAATTAAAAATGATAAAAGTATCACTTTTGATATAAATTTTTTTCCCTTTATGCATACTTCTATGCATGAAAATTAAAAATGATAAAAGTAACACTTTTGATATAAAAAAAATTATCCTTTATGCATGATATTAAAATTCAATTTCTCCATGATTATAATGAAATTCTTTCAATTAATCTAGGATGATAATTCCTAGAATATGGTAGGAAGTCCTCTTTTTATGCTTTGAATGAAATTATTTTATGCATAATTTTTATAAAAATTTTGCCATAGCTCCGCTGCTATGACTGATAAATCTCAATTTTTTCTAAGGGATAAAGCTTATCATTAAGGAAATAATTAAAATGATCTCTAATTGGATCATTAATCTATAGTGGATTGAATCATCAATATGCATAAACTAAAAGCATAGAAAAAAGCCATTAAATTGGCCTCAAGCATAGCTTAATCTTGGATTAGAAAAAGCTTTATGAAAAGCTTCATTTGGATTGAGAATGGGTCATGAGTATGACCATTTCTTGAGTGGGAGAGAGAAATTACATAAAAACCATTAGAATTTAAACATAAATAAAAATTAACTTCAATAGCATTTATTAAATTATGTAACTCTTCATTCACCAATTAACTTTAATAGCATTTAAAAAAACATACTAATTAAGCTTCTCAAGCTTGAGAGGGGTTGAGAAGAGAGAAACATTGAGAAATTATAGAAAAGATCAATATTCACTAATTACCTTACAAATTGCTTGATTCTTTGTTCACGGTAGAGGCCCCCAACCAATCAATTGGTTAAGTATGTTGATGGAGCCACTAATGGGGATTGAAGAAAGAGGGAAGCTCCAAAAACTAGTGAATTATTAAATGAATTCACAGTTCTTGGCTTAGGTGGAGTAGAGTAACGATGCATAAACACTAACTATTTTTCAACAAGGGGGAGGCTTCTATTTATAGGAAAAATTGGGCTCCTAACCAAACAAACTGATTCTAGAATTTTCTAAATCAGTTTGGTCAATATTTGACCATTTTTAGGTCAGTTAAGCTAACTTTTTGGAACTAGACTTGAATGAGGAGAGAGGAGAGATGAAATATCTCAATTTTTATGAGTTTAAAACTCATTCAAGCATGTGAAATATGCACCTCCTTTAAAGAACTCCCCTTCCTTACATATGTGTCATAATGGAATCATTTTAATATTGCTCATAGTTTTTTTTTTACTAATAAACCTTGTACATTTTCAACTCTTCATCTTATGTGAAATATGCACCTCCTTTAAAGAATTCCCCTTCCTTACATATGTGTCATAATGGAATCATTTTAATATTGCTCATAGTTTTTTACTAATAAACCTTGTACATTTTCAACTCTTCATCTTATGTGAAATATGCACCTCCTTTAAAGAATTCCCCTTCCTTACATATGTGTCATAATGGCATCATTTTAATATTGCTCATAGTTTTTTACTAATAAACCTTGTACATTTTCAACTCTTCATCTTATGTGAGCATTTACTCATTTTTGGATACCCAAAATATCTCATATTTTTAATATTGCTCATAGTTTTTTACTAATAAACCTTGTACATTTTCAACTCTTCACCTTATGTGAGCATTTACTCATTTTTGGGTATTTTCTTTTTTACAAGTTGGATTTATCTCCTCCCTACACATGGATTGATGCTATTGGTCCATAGGAACCTTAATTGGACCATAGTCTAAAGATTTCTGAAAATCTAGACCCTTAGGCTAAGGTTCTTTATACCTATTTTCAATTAATTCCAATTGCACATTGGAAAATTCTTTTTGAATTTCTGTTTCAAGGGAACTCATCTGAATTAGAAGAGATCTTTTTCTATCCAAAAATATTCAAAATTTGAATATTCTCTCTCTAGAATATTTTTCTCTCTCTAGACTAAAACAGATAGAAACAAGGTCTTTATATTTCTGAAGAGGGATTGATTATAGGGAAAGATACTAGACATCAAAAAGGGGGTGGGGGAGGAATCTTACATCCACGGTTTCCAGATGGTAGGCAGTGCTGAGGTCCAATGAAGTACCAATTGCTTCAAAGAATGCTGTCCAAAATTTGGAAGTAAACTTAGCATCCCTATCACTGACTATTATGCGAGGTAATCTGTGTAATCGGAATATTTCTTGCAAAAATATTCTTGTGATATCTATGGCAGGAAAGGCCTTCTTCACAGAAAGAAAGTGCGCTACTTTGGTCAATCTATAAAAACTATCACAAATATGGAGTCTTAACCTACACTCGAAGGCAATCCCGTGATGAAATCCATACTTATGAATTCCCACTTCATGGTTGGAATATCCAAGGGATGAACTTGTCCTGGCATTTTGACCCTTTCAGCTTTCACCTTCTAGGGCAAACTAGGCATTGTTAAACATGATTCAATACATCCCTCTTAAGTCCTTGGCCAAAAGAAACTCTTTTTAATAGAAGTAGAGGTCTTTACATAACCTGGATGACTAGCAATCGGAATATCACGTGCTTCGGTCAAAATCTATTTCTTGAGTTCACCTTCTCTAGGTACACACAAGTGGTTATTGAAGTATAAGCATCCATCATCAATCTTATAACCTTGTACCTTGTTCATTTCCTAAGTAGTCTTGCTTTCTTGTTTAAGCAAAACAATGATAGGACTGAAAAATGCATCAGACTCGATCTATTCCCTAATTTGATTAGGGAGAGGATTTTGAATCACAGTTATAACCAATAAGGCTAAGGGCATCTGCTGTAGCATTTTCCTTTCCAGACCTATATTTGATTTCAACGTCAAATTCCTGCATTGTTTGCACCCATTGTCTCTGATGCATGTTGAGCTCATTTTAAGTGAATTTCCACTTTAGTCTTTTGTGATCTAAGGTAAACCATTGCCCAAGAAGATAATGTCTCTAGAGTTTCAATGCATAAACAGCTAACAACTCTAGGTCATGAACTGCATAATTCTGCTCATGTGGCTTAAGGGTTCGGGATTTATATGCTACAGGTCTCTCATCTTGGATAAAAATTTTGCCAATTGTGAAACCACTCACATCAGTTTACCAGTTCAAATGGTTTGTCAAATTTGGGTAGTTTCATCACACCATATTAGAAACTAGGGTTGTCTTTAGTTTATCGAATGCACTTGGAGTCCATTGGAATGGGGCATCCTTCTTTAAGAGAGTTGTTAAAGATGAGGCAATTTTGGCATATCTGTGGATGAATATCTGATACCATCGTGTTAACCCAAGAAATCCTCTAACCTCCTTGATTGTCGTTGGTTTAGGCCAATCTATAATGGCTTGCACCTTGAGGGGATTAGCTATAATTCCATCCTTTGTAAAAATAAATCCCAAGTAGTCGATTCGATTAGTGAAGAAGTTACAGTTTCTCTTCTTGGCAGAGAGTATATGCTTTTGTAGGATTTCTAGAACCTTATGAACATGCCTTTCATGATGATCAGTAGCAGTTTGAGTTCCAATGAAGTACCAACTGCTTCAAAGAATGATGTCCAAAATTTGGAAGTAAACTTAGCATCCTTATCTTTCACTGACTATTCTGTGAGGTAATCTGTGTAATCGGAATATTTCTTGCAAAAATATTCTTGTGATATCTATGGCAGTAAAGGTCTTCTTCACAGAAAGAAAGTGCGCTACTTTGGTCAATCTGTCAAAACTATCACAAATATGGAGTCATAACCTGCACTCGAAGGCAATCCCGTGATGAAATCCATACTTATGCATTCCCACTTCATGGTTGGAATATCCAACGGATGAACTTGTCTTGGCATTTTGACCCTTTCAGCTTTCACCTTCGAGGGCAAACTAGGCACTGTTAGACATGATTCAATACATCCCTCTTAAGTCCTGGCCAAAAGAAACTCTTTTTAATAGAAGCGAAGGTCTTTACATAGCCTCGATGACCAGAAATCGGAATATCATGTGCTTCGGTCAAAATCTTTTTCTTGAGTTCACCTTCTTTTGGGTACACACAAGTGGTTATTGAAGTATAAGTATCCATCATCAATCTTATAAGCTTGTGCCTTGTTCATTTCCTGAGGAGTCTTGCTTTCTTGTTTAAGCAAAACAATGATAGGATTGAAAAATGCATCAGACTCAATTTATTCCCTGATTTGATTAGGGAGAGGATTTTGAATCACAGTTATAGCCAATAAGGCTTAGGGCATGTGGTGCAGCATTTTCCTTTCCAAACCTATATTTGATTTCAACGTCAAATTCCTACATTGTTTGCATCCATTGTCTCTGATGCATGTTGAGCTCATTTTGAGTGAATATCCACTTTAGTCTTTTGTGATCTGTCACTAAGGTAAACCTTTGCCCAAGAAGATAATGTCTTCAGAGTTTCAATGCATAATAAACGGCAACTCTAGGTCATGAAATACATAATTCTGCTCATCTGGCTTAAGGGTTCGGGATTCATATGCTACAGGCCTCCCATCTTGCATAAGAATTTTGCCAATTGTGAAACCACTCACATCAGTTTACCAGTTCAAATGGATTTTCAAATTTGGGTAGTTTCATCACCATATTAAAAACTAGGGCTGTCTTTAGTTTATCGAACTTTGACACATTGGAGTCCATTGGAACGGGGCATCCTGTCGAAATTTGAGCATTGTGATGAGCTATGGTGGATCAAACACTAGAATCAACATCATTAACAAATGATTAGCAAATAATTAAGACGTAATTAGTGGGTAATTAGCAAATAAATTAATGTAGGCATGGATACTCAAAAACTAGCAAATTCTCATTAGGGCTATGCCTCAATTTATAGAGTTTACATCAAGCATCTAATCCCACTGATTTCTCCTTGATTCACTCCACCTCTTTTCCCTGATTCTCTCCACCTCTTCACTTTTCCCAGAATATCTCTCTCCCAGAATATCTCCACACTTCCTAAATCTTCTCATGCTACCCTTTATTCTCTCCCAGTAGATTCTTCTCACCTTTTCACAGGTTCTTTCACATTTACTCATTCTCTTTTATAGCCTCTAACCAAGGGCTTGTTCCCGCACACACCCTATTCACTTGTATATTTCAACACCTCCCCTCAAGTGAATACTCCTAGTACACCTAGACCCTATACCAAGTTTGCCTCCCCTTACTTGATAGTCTACTCCTCCCCTCAAGTTATCGTAGCACACCTGGACCCTATATCAAGTTTCTTTCTTACTTGACAGTCCGCGACCAGTGCCTCAAGTCCCTAAACTCCATAGTCCTTGACACTCTCTCTCTCTATGTGTCCAAGGCTACTTTTAGAGCATCACGGCTCCAAAGTCACTGCCTCAATCGCATACGCATAAAGCAGCAAAACTGCGAAGGGGACATGCCATGATAAGCACGATTCATCACTGAAAGAGGTGCTATAATTCTACTCCTAGAGGGATAAAGCGGCTAAGAAGCCTAAAAACTTGGCAAGAAATTTTGAAATTCCTGGGTGAATGATTAAAGAGTTGTACATAATGAACAACCCCTAGTCTTATCAAGATCATGGCTAAGGAAATATTTTTCCTGAGTCTCTGATGCTGATTGGTATTGATATTAATACATCTTCCTCTAGAGAACCACATATACCAACGTTGCTCTATAGGATCAGGGAAGTATAGATCCTCAAAATGACGAGCGAGTCTCACTCTGCTTACTCGGGTCGTAGCGGAGTTGATGAGATGCTCGAATGTAAAGGCTAACATATCCTGACTATGGGAGAGTCCAGGAATGCCAGACTTTAAGAGAGTTGTTAAAGGTGAGGCAATTTTGGCATATCTCTAGATGAATATCTTATACCATCTTGTTAACCCAAGAAATCCTCTAACCTCCTTGAATGTCGTTGGTTTAGGCCAATCTATAATGGCTTGCACCTTGATGGCATTAGCCTTTGTAATAATAAATCCCAAACAAGTTGATTCGATTAGTGAAGAAGGTACATTTGCTCTTCTTGGCACAGAGTCTATGCTTTTGTAGGATTTCTATAACCTTATGAACATGCCTTTCATGATCAGTAGCATTCTTAGAATAGACAAGGATATCATCAAAGAATACAAGAACAAAATCATCTAGATATTCTCTGAAAATTTCTTGCATTAACCTATTGAAAGTTGCAGGGCATTAGTAAGACCAAAGGGTATTATGGTAAACTCATAATGTTTGTACCCAGTGTATTAAAGGCTGTCTTGGGTATGTCATGCTCTTTTATCCTAATTTGATAATATCTGGATCTCAGATCAATCTTGGTGAGCAATTGGGTACCACACAATCTGTCCAGAAGCTCATCTATCCTAGGAATCAAAATTTCATTTTTTATAGTCAACTAATTTAATACCCGATAGTCGATGCACAACCTTAGTGTCCCATCCTTCTTATTTGAAAGAGTATAGGCACACCCCATGGAGATACACTAGCCCGAATGAAATTTTGCTCCAGAAGTTCCCTCAGCTATTCTTTAAGCTCAATGGCTTATTGAACAACCATTTTATAAGCCCTTTTCATTGTAGGTTGAGCTCGAGGAATCAGCTCAATCTCGTGATCTACTTAGGTGGCATCTCAATCAATTCCTCAAGAAAGACATCCTCATATTCACTTAACCATTCAGGTTCACTCGATTTTGGGTCTTTTTTTGTAGAATTCAGAGTGTACATATGTGGCTTTGTTCTTCCTGAGATGCCTAAAGCCGCTTCTTGAGTTAGAAAAGAATGCTCCCGAATATCGATCCTACAGTTTGGTAGGAAAGCAGTAAAAAAGCAAACGAAGATTATCGTATCCCTTCAATAACTTTGATGCCTTGACCAAATGTAAGTTAGGCTTTTTGGTTTCTCCAATCCCTTTCACTTGGCTAGTATAAAGATCAAGGAAGGAAATGGATCCAGAATGGTAATGTATGTCAGCCATATTCCTAGTAAGCCAATCCATTCAAGGAATTCCATCATAAATCCCTAAAGGTAGAACCTTGAATTTGCATTGGTTTTAACTACCGTCTAAGGAGAATTGCATCTCGTCAGTCTCATGGGGCGAGTAAAAAGTATCTTTCCACTGGCCAACTCGACTTGCATTGGTTTACTACATTTCTAATTTAAATCTATCTTTTGCAAGCATCCAAGGCGAGATGAATCAATGAGTACTTCTAGAATCAATTAACATCTTGAAGTACTTACCTTGATATTCTCTTGGTATGTGAATAATTAAAATCTGTCGATTGTCCCCTTGATGTTTGACTACTACATGAACTCTTCCTCTTTCCACTTCTTCACCTTTTAGATCCTCAAGGGTTATGGCTCTAGTAGTAGCTGGTTGGGTAGGAAAGTTCCTTCTTTCATTTCCCCAATTTTGTCGCCGCGGGTCCTTGGGGATTTGGGGCAAGTGCCATTGGTCTAGGATTGCTTTGCATAGGGCATGCAGGTCTTTGGAAACAGTAGCTACACTAGTGATTTTTACCATGTAGTTATTTCTACACCTAGCAGTAGCTACACTAGTGATTTTTAAATGTCCAATTATAGCCTGCTATGTCAAAGTACTCGTCCATAGAGTCTATCTAGTTTTGGACTCCATCGGCTAGGTTGTTTCCCTCTCCCTTGAAAGGAGGAGGTTGTGACTTGTGAAAAGCCTCACGGATGTCATTATCCAATTCCTCATGTAATAGGTCAGCGTGCATAACGGATTTCCTTGATCGGCTCATTATTGAACTGGAAAAGAAATAACTTTGATTCAAAATTTGAACACAATTTCTTTTATTATTTCAAAATGGTTTATTACATCGAGAATCTTGTATTCCTAGGCTTATCTAATGGAAAAGATGCATTCGACGACATTCTTCCATAAAGACAAACTTCTTCGACATGAGGTACTACATAAAAATTTGAAATTTTGGATACACGTTCGGCTAAGGTAAGGTGAGTTCTATCACGAATTCTATAATCCTAATTTTTATGTTAACATAGCTAACTTTAAGTTTGAAGCAAGATAATGAGAACATCCTAAGTCTAGTTTTATGGCAAATTTATAATCTCACGAGTGCACCAAATGTGTGGCCACATATAGAGACTTTAAAGCAGTTGACCAAAATAGAAGACTCAATAATCCCAATATAATTGCCAGGCAAAATTTGGATCAGATGATGTAAGATGTTCAAATGCAATGTTCATGGCTTGGCTTGCAAGATCATTGACTTGATTCAGTGTTATACTGAAAAAATTTGATTTGCAATAACTTAGCTTTTTATTATAATAAAATGGTTTTATTTATAAAAGATATCTCTTATTCTTTTGCCCCAACGAGAGAAATTTCTATAAGGTCCTACAAATTTAAAGTTCTGATGGGGTACATAAAGGCTAAGAAAGTTTAATCAAGATAAATAATACTCTAAGGGACAGTTAGCGATAGTCCTTTATGATTCCTAACTTTTCCATGATCATTACTAAGGTTATATTGGAGCAGAAGTATGGCATGAAGTCGGCTTTGATGAGAATAGAATAATTATATTCATGTGGACACCAAACATGGTCCCACAAAAAGCACAATTGATATTGTCCTATGAAATAGAACTCCTTGAAGGTCTCGTTAATAAGAAAGGGCAGTTTATCATTTGTGTGCTAGATATTGAAAGGCGATTCTATAAACTTCTTGTTTGCAAAGATTGGCTTACAGATTCAAGGCCGTACTACTTAATACAACATTATTTCCACAAGTTAACTTTAAGTTACAAAATTCAGAAAGAAAAGACAAAAAGATTGACATGTTTAATTATCTTACAAAAATTATTTATATATAAAGAAAGGAGTCTCAAAGGGACGTAACCTAAGCTCTAGTGGTGATGAACTCTAAGGCCTTGTTAGATAGGTTCCCATAAACAGAGAGTCTATCCGTCGTGGATATATTTCCTAATTTCTCTATAAATGATTTGAGTAGTTATACGATCAAAGGGACTAGAAGGGTATAAGACCACTTTTCTGACAATCCCACGTCTCATAAGGGCTAGGGTCATTGTCATATTTTCCCAAAAACGAGATATCAATGTACCCCAAGCATGATCCCGCTTTCCAAAGTGCCACATCACACTATGATCAAGTGTGTCTGCACATAATCTCTCAGTAACATAGCCCAATAATCTCAGCCTTTCCTTCATCTCCCTGAAGAAGAAGGTCTTCATATAAATTCAATGCAATCAACAAAACGTGCTTAAGGAGATGGTGGGACTCTCGCAGTCATCGGGGAAGGAAAGAAATTATATAAATTTCATCATCTCTTAGAAAACAAATACTCAACTCAACCCTTTTGAATAAAACCAAACCCCACTCTGATACCAAATGTGAGACTCCCCTACCCTTTTAACCTTTGATAACTATGCAAAGCGCAATGACCTAAGGTTCAGCTATTCCAGTTGATTATCTGCACATAAGAAAAACTGTTCAATTAGCATTTGGTGGCTAAACAATAGTAAAAAATCATGAAAACACTATTTAGAATTAATCCAAATGGAAATAACTACTAATACGAGGCACACTCACATTAATTATATGCGAATAACTCGCATCTATCTAATGTCAGCACGTGAAAACGTACTTCAATACTAAATAACCTTGAAAAATATTAAATTCTCGAGAAAAAAAATTATAATAAAATTTTCATAATTTTTCCTATTTTTCTAGGGTCTCAAATTTACTAATTTTGAACTGCACAAAATCCTATCTTATGGCACTGCAAATCTAAATTTTCCAAAAAAATTTAGTGATAAAATTCACAAAAATACAATTGGTACAAAAATACTAATTTCTAAGATTTTTAAAATAATTTTTAGAAATTTTTCTAAGTTTGGTAATTATAAAAAAATTACCCCGAGAATTCCATCGATCACGAAATTTTTTAAATTTTGCCCGACAATAATTACTTAGACCTTTGTACATACATCTTAGCCTAGGGGTTAATTTGCCATTATCTCTTTCATCATTTTTACATGGGAATTTTTATTTTTCACACCAAAGCATATGGAATTATTTAATTCAATGAATCAATACTAGTGAAAGGAATTATAATAAAGATAATATTAATTTATACTCTTCTAGGCATGAGGGATCTTACATTCTCCCCCTCTTAAGATTCGAGATGTCCTCATCTAGCAAATTGGGGATATTACTTAAAAATAGTTTCTTCTTTCGCCCAAGTTGTGTCTTAAGTACGGAAGAATTTCAATTTAACCAAATATTCCCTCAGGATTCGATTTCTCAATGGCTTTTCCTAGACTTCTAGAATTTGTTGAGGTTCAAGTTCTAGTTGTCCTGGAGTTGGCATCACAATCTGATCATCATCTAAAATATGACCGGGATTTGAGATGTACTTTTCAATAAGCTAACATGAAATACGTTGTGGATCTTCAGATGTGAGGGCAGTAATAACTTATATGCTTACTCCTCATTACAACATATGGTCCACAACATCTTGTATTTCCCTAGAGAAAGGGAACTTTTTTTTGCTCGAAATTGAATGAAAACCATATCATCTTCATTGAATTCTTGGATTGATCTCTTCAGATCTTCAAACTGCTTTTGTCTATCATGGGTAGCTTTTATGTCCTTTCTAATGGGCTTCATTTGGTTTTGCATTTCATCAAGCATCTACTTTGAAGCTTCTACCCTAATTAAAGGGTCTAACCAGCTCAAAGGTGTAAGGCATTCATGTTCGTATAAGGCTTTGAATGGACTCATACCAATACTCCTACAGTAAGATGCATTATAGGCAAACTCTACCAAATGAAGATAATTCAACCGTTTCCTTGGTTGTCGCCCAAAGAAAGCTCTAAGCATGTCTTCCACTATTTGATTCACTCTCTCAGTTTATCCATCTGTTTCAAGATGGTATGGAGTACTGAGGTCCAATGAAGTACCAATTGCTTTAGAGGTGTAAGGCATTCATGTCTGTATAAGGCTTTGAATGGACTCATACCAATACTCCTATGGTAAGATGCATTATAGGCAAACTCTACCAAATGAAGATAATTCAACCATTTCCTTGGTTGTCGCCCCCCACAAAAATCTCTAAGCATGTCTTCCACTACTTGATTCACTCTCTCAGTCTGTTCATCAGTTTCCAGATGGTAGGCAGTGCTGAGGTCCAATGAAGTACCAACAACTGCTTCAAAGAATGCTGTCCAAGATTTGGAAGTAAACTTAGCATCCTATCACTGAATCTTTTGCGAGGTAATGTGTGTAGTCGGAATAATTCTCGCAAAAATATTCTTGTGATATGTATGGTAGTAAAGGTCTTCTTCACAGAAAGAAAGTACGCTACTTTGGTCAATCTGCCAAAACTATTACAAATATGGAGTCATAACCTGCATTGGAAGGCAATCCTGTGATGAAATCCATACTTATGCATTCACACTTCATGGTTGGAATATCCAATGGCCTGGCATTTTGACCCTTTCAGCTTTCACCTTTTGGGGCAAACTACGCATTGTTGAACATGATTCAATCCATCCCTCTTACGTCATGACCAAAAGAAACTCTTTTTAACAGAAGCAAAGGTTTTATCACGTGCTTCCGTCAAAATCTATTTCTTGAGTTCACCTTCTCTGGGTACACACAAGTGGTTATTGAAGTATAAGCATCCATCATAAATCTTATAACCTTGTATCTTGTTCATTTCATGAGTAGTCTTGCTTTCTTGTTTAAGTAAAACAATGATAGGACTGAAAAATGCATCAGACTCAATCTTTTCTTTGATTTGATTAGGGAGAGGATTTTGAATCATAGTTATAGACAATAAGGCTAAGGCCATATGGTCCAACATTTTCCTTTCTAGACCTATATTTGATTTCAAAGTCAAACTCCCGCATTGTTTGCACCCAATGTATTTGATGCATGTTGAGCTCATTTTGAGTGAATATCCACTATAGGCTTTTGTGATCTGTCACTAAGGTAAACCTTTTCCAAAGAAGATAATGTCTCCAGAGTTTCAATGCATGATAGACGGCTAACAACTCTAGGTCATGAACTGCATAATTCTGCTTCTGTGGCTTAAGCGTTTGGGATTCATATGCTACAGGTCTCCCATCTTGCACAAGATTTTTGCCAATTTGCGAATCCACTCACATCAGTTACCACTTCAAATGGCTTGTCAAATTCGGGTAGTTTTATCACTAGATTAAAAACTAGGGCCATCTTCAGTTTATCGAATACACTTTAACACATTGGAGTCCATTGGAACGGGGCATCCTTCTTTAAGAGAGTTGTTAAAGGCGAGGGAATTTTGGCATATCTCTGGATGAATATCCGATGCCATCCTATTAACCCAAGAAATCCTCTAACCTCCTTGACTATCCTTGGTTCAGGCCAATCTATAATGGCTTGCACCTTGATGGGATCATCTCTAATTCCATCCTTTGTAAAAATAAATCCCAAGTAGTCTCAATGCGATCAGTGAAGAAGAAACATTTGCTCTTCTTGGCACAGAGTCTATGCTTTTGTAGGATTTCTAGAACCTTACAAACATGCCTTTCATGATTTGTAGCATTCTTGGAATAGACAAGGATATCATCAAAGAATACAAGAACAAAATATTCTAGATATTCTTCGAAAATTTCTTGCATTAACCTATTGAAAGTTGCAGGGGCATTAGTATGACCAAAGGGCATTATGGTAAACTCATAATGTTCGTACCTTGTATTAAAGGTTGTCTTGGGTATGTCATGCTCTTTTATTCTAATTTGAGAATATCCGGATCTCAGATCAATCTTGGTGAACAACTAGGTACCACGCAATCTGTCCAGAAGCTCATCTATCCTAGGAATAAAAAATTCATTCTTTATAGTCAACTAATTTAATCCCCAATAGTTGTTGATGCATAGCCTTAGTGTCCCATCCTTCTTATTTTGAAAGAGTATAGGCGCACCCCATGGAGATACACTAGCTTGAATGAAATTCTACTCCAAAAGTTGCCTCAGTTATTCTTTAAGAACAATGGCTTATGGAACAACCATTTTATAAGCCTTTTTCACTGTAGGTTGAGCCCTAGGAATCACTTCAATCTCGTGATCTACTTCTCGAATAGGTGGCATCTCAGTCAATGCCTCAGGAAAGACATCCTCATATATTTACTTAACCATTTAGGTTTACTCGAATTTGGATCTTTTCTTGTAAATTCAGAGTGTACATATGTGGCTTTCTTCTTCGTGAGTCCCTTCAATAACTTTGATGCCTTGACCAAATGTAAGTTAGGCTTTTTGGTTTCTCCAATCCCTTTCACTTGGTTACCATAAAGATCAAGAAAGGAAACGGATCCAGAATGGCAATGTATGTCAGCCATATTCCAAGTAAGCCGATCCATTCCAAGGATTCCATCATAAATCCCTAACGGTAGAACCTTAAATTTACATTGGGTTTGACTACCTCCATTGACCTTGGCTTGGTACATGGCTGTGCGCTCTTGCGGCACGTGTCAGAGCTAGGGACTTGCCAAGCACTGTGTGCACCATGAATGGCTGCAAGCACACAACCAGGAATCTAGCAAGCTTAAAACAGGGAGCAATGGTGTGTCACTCACCGCTCAGACCACCGTCGTGAAGGATTCTCGCGCTGCGATGAAGAAGGAGCCGCCGCTGCTGCTGTACCGCCTCGCCACTGCCGTGCCGCCATGCAATGCTCGATTGCTACACACACACACACACTCTCTCTCTCTCTCTCTCTCTCACACACACACACACACACACACACACACACACACACTAAAGAAGGAGATGGAGAAGATGAAGCAAGAGCACTCCTTGTATTCTCAACACTCAGAGAATGAGAGGTTTTAGGTTACATTTGACTTTTATATGTGACCTGGCTATTCACACATGGGTGCCCACACATGGCTGGCTGATCCTAATCCTTATCCAGATGAAATTCAAGGTGCACCTCTCATCGGCGATCACCCAATCCCCTTACCCTTTACATGTGGTGCCGACAAGCTTGGCCCATGACTCAGAATACGTAAAATAATTATATGACATAAAAAGTAATATGTCTCAATGTCCACCATAGGTTAACATGCCCCCCTTCGTGATGTAGATTCCATCTTTGGAAGCTATGGTATGGTAAGCTCGACAGGGTTTGTTGTGGTAGACTGTATCTGCAAAACAGGGGAGTAGAGTGAAAGCATGCTTGGTCTTCAAAAGATATAGAGTGTATCAAAAATAAAATCAAGCATGTTAGACCACAATGGAAGTATGCCATGAGAACCTGGTTTAAGAGGTCACATTAAGGAGCTAGCGTAGCAAATTAACAGGAGTTTAAAACTATTGAAAGTAATTCAAGAGTTAGCAAGGTATCGAAGGTTAATCAAGGTCTACAACTGGCCTAAGTCAAGGAAAATTACCAAGTTTAAAACTATTGAAAGTAATTCAAGAGTTAGCAAAGTGTCGAAGGTTAATCAAGGTCTACAACTGGCCTAAGTCAAGGAAAATTACCAAGTTTAATAAATAAACAGATGACCACAATGTGTCTATTCTAAGAACAAGCTAATCCCAAGAGCCTAAGGACACAAGAAACATCAGAGTCATAGGAGTTTTTTGCCTTTATTTCTTTTATGCACGTGACAATTTTTACAAACAATGGCAACCTCCCTAAAGCAAAACTAGCATCAACCCTGGTGCCATGTTTACCACAAGGCCTTCTCCAGGAATCTACTAGCTCACCTTAGGCAAGGCTACCCCCTACCAACCCAGGAATCTACTAGCTCACCTTAGGCAAGGCTACCCCCTACCAACCCAGGTCATCGGTCTAGAGTGGAATACTCCTCGCCTACCAAGTGTCAATAGGGCGATAGGCCAACATGAAAGCACATAACAGACATACATTGCCATTTTTTGTAGGCCTTTCTTTTTATTTTTTATTTATCTCTTTGGATTTTTGCTCCCAAATTATCATGCATTCTTACATCCTTTCGACAAAGGGGTAGAAGCTATGTCAAAGAGGTTAACACACACGGCCAGGTTGTTCAAGCATTAAGATGGTTTTAACCCTAGGGTTAACTAAAGACACCATGCATTCCCAAGAATATCTAAAATAAGGTTAAACTCAATTAATGATTTACACTAACACCTTATGCAACTTCAAAAACTAAGTAGTGCTTGACAAATTCCATGTGGTCATGCATTATAGTTCATGCAATTAATTGAATAGTAAAAATGAAAGAGAGTGGGCATGGAAGAATTACACCTGTATTTTGGAGATCTCCTTGATTTTCGATGAGAAATGCCCGTCATTTGATGTAGATATCCATGTATGAATTGCGGCAGTCCCAGGATTATGAAAGCGAACTCACCTCAAACTTTTCAACCTGTACAATTAACTAACAAGCACTATACTTCGAGAGAGGCACATCAGTGGGAAAAAATGAGGACTTGTTTAAGGATACTAGAAACAACTTGAAAACACTAACCTACCTACCATTCACCACACTAATACTAAGGATCAAGGTAAGAGGATGTTGTAGAGTTCTGGCTATAGCCCTAAGAGGATGTTGTAGAGTTCTAGCTGTAGCCCTAAGGCTAAGCCTTTATCCGTATCATCCAAATAAATAAAATTAGCCTCGGTAGTGCCATGAGTCTCATCCGTCCATTCATCTCGTCAGATATATCTTCTTCGTCCTCCCATCCACATAGACTCGTCAAGAATGTAACTAGGCAAGGATAGTCATCCTGTGGAAAAGTAAAGACTTGGGCTATCAGGGATACGTCCTCTATGGAGTAGGGGTCAGCCGTGGTCAATAGGCAAATTAGCCATTCTAATTCCTTAACATTTCCCTCGCTGGCTACTAGTACATCTATATGACCCAATTCGATTTTAATTACAAGATAGCACATGTGAAATATCTGAGAAAGGTACAGATGATACCTCTCACCAAAGGTGGGAGTGGATGAAGTGTGTGATGCTCGTGCATCTGCCATATCTACAAACACAGATATAGCATCAGTAGGTTCATGAAGACAGGTCAATCTTGTTTCTAATTGTGTGCGGATAACTCTCCTCTTAATGTGCTCTTGCTCTTTTTACTGTTTTTCTTTTCTTTTCTTTTCTTTTTTGTGTATGAAGCTATATATATACATTCCCTCGAATTTGGGAGTTACATTGTCAGGGGAGAAGGTTAGGGAGGAAGCAATAGACGTGAGTACATGCTCCCCCCTTCCTTGGGTAGATTATTATTTTTGCAATGATGTTGTAGCCCCTTGGAACTAAATTGTCCAGTGGGTTATAGGTGGTGATGTGGGCAGATAGCCTTTTATGACCCTTGTGGCCACATCAAGTTGCAGAGATGGTAGTGTATGCTCCCATGAATGAACGGAGGATATGGCTTCCGATAGTACATTTACAAGGGGAGACGTAGACTCATTGGTTTCTAGGTGGGTTTCTAGGTGGGTATTGACAAGGATAGGTGTAGAGCATGCAAAAACTTCTATATTAACGTGTGAATGGCATGAGGAGCTAGAAGCTTCCTGTGACCCCCTTCCTGAGCTAGTAGGTGGTATCGATCGATATCGTTTGGGAATCCAAACTAGCTTTGGAAGAAGTGGTGTGGAGTACTTCGTTACCTTTCCCTTACCCCCACGGTCTTGAATTGTCGTTGGGGTGGCAACATTTGGCTTACAAGATTTTACAGGCGATGTAGAGGAATTCAACTTATGTTTAGGGACCCAAATCTAGTCATTCCCTTCATAGTACCCTTAGGCTGCTAATAATATTTTAGGAATCCAATGTGATGTTACCTTGCCTTTTCTAGGGCGGGTAGCTGCTTTCCTACTACGAGGCTTCTTGTCTGAACAAGATTGAGCAGTAGAGGTAGCCGTTAACAAAGCTTTTGGGACCCATTTGTATGTACTCTTCGGTAAAGTAAGCGGAGCCTTGGGGACCATACTACCTGTCTCCACTCTTGGCGTTGAAGCATTAGAGGGGTGGCAAACAATCAAAGATGGTGTAGCCACTTGACTTTGTGATTTTTCCTTATCGAGCGTTTTGTCTAGAGTTGATGGCTTAGGTGCAGGACCCTGAGTGGTCAGGCTGAGAGCTGGTTCTTGCGTTGTAACTTGCCTGGTTGCCCAATCAATATTGCACTTGGTGGCTAACATCCATTTGCACCCTAAGTTTACAGTTCTCTCCATGGTACCAGCAGGCATAACCAAAAAACTTTGAGCCACAGTCCCCTTGTCATAGACAAGGAACAAGAGTGTGCAAAATTCCCAAGACAATGGTTTTCTTCTTATTGATACCCTTAACTTGGATGGTACTCTTGGATAAGGGTGGTTTTCCAAGTTGACACCACACTCCATATGACAGCAAATTGTGTTGACTTCCTGTATCCAATAATGCATTATATAGCATCTTCTCGTAAGGACTCTATAGCTCAATTGGGTATCGTAGAGGCGGGTCAGATTCTAGTGAATCATCCTCTGCCTCCTCAAAAAATGCTTGCGTAATCCCCAAGTTAGCCTCTCGTTTGGCACCTTGTATCTTCTTAAGCTCAACCTATTCTTTAGCTGCCTTCTTCTGATGGATTGCATGTAATTCCTCTTGGCTTAGGGGGTCACAGTATCTTTTGAATTTACTCCCATTGAGGAATCCAACGGGTTCAACTCCGTCTCGAGAGTCTCCACTCAGATGGTACATTGTGGGGTAATTTCACATACTGTGTACGGTCCCTTACCAGCATATTTTAGCTTCTTCTTTTCGTTATGCACTCCATACATCAGGACTTTATCCCCAACTTTGATGTCCTTGTTTTTCAGGCGACGATTAAACCATTTCTTCCTTCTATCCTTCTCACAAGGGCATTGTACACCGCCAATTGTCTTTCTTCGTCAAACCGCTCAAAGATATACAAACGCTCTACTAAGGGATTACCATCCTAGCCCTCTCTTGAGTAGCAACACGAAGACTAGGAATGAAAAATTCCCATGGCATGACTGCTTCTTGGCCGTATACCATCTTGAATGGTGTGCAATTAATAGCCACTTTGTACGCAGTACGATAGGTCCATAAAGCTGATGTAAGCTTTAGATCCCAATCCATGCGATGAGCCTCAACTGTCTTTGTCAGAATAGAGATTAAGGTCTTGTTGGTGCTCTCGGCTTGGCCATTCGCTTGCGGATAATAAGGAGTAGATTTATAATGGGATATCATGAAATTTGTTGTGAGCTCCTTAATCACTTCATTTATAAAATGCGTACCATTGTCGCTCACAAGTTCAAAAGGACAACCGAAGCGTGTGATTATATTTTCAAAGAGGAACTTGGCTATTGTCCTCACATTTGCCTTATGTGTTGCTTTCGCTTCAGCCCATTTGGTCACATAGTCAGTGCCCACAATAATATAGCGAGATTGTGTGTTACGGGCCGCTGGGCTAATTGGACCTACAAAGTCTAAACCCACTTTTTAAACGGTTGGTTTACTTTAATTGGATGTAGGAGCATCTGATCTTTCTACTGGGGTTTCTTGTAGTGTTGGCATTCATCACAACCCTTCACAAAAAGTGATGCATCTTGGAACATAGTGGGCCCTGATTGCAATATCTTTCGTGCATTTAAGTCTCCTGAAAAGTGACCACCGGCTACGCCCATATGTGCCTCTTGCAAAATATATAGATACTCATCCTCTCGGGGCACAATGCCTAAGAACGTCATCCTTTCCTCTTTTATAAAGAGTCCCGGCCATTAGGCAATAGGGTTCACATTCCTTGATTAGCTTTCGAGCTAGATCTTTACGAAGCTCTTTGGGTGGAAAACCATTAACCAAGAAGTTAACAATCTTCTCACTCCATTGAGGCTAAAAATTGAGATATTTCATCTCTCCTCTCTCCTCATTCAAGTCTAGTTCCAAAAAGTTAGCTTAACTGACCTAAAAATGGTCAAATATTGACCAAACTGATTTAGAAAATTCTAGAATCAGTTTGTTTGGTTAGGAGCTCAATTTTTCCTATAAATAGAAGCCTCCCCCTTGTTGAAAAATAGATAGTGTTTATGCATCGTTACTCTACTCCACCTAAGCCAAGAACTGTGAATTCATTTAATAATTCACTAGTTTTTGGAGCTTCCCTCTTTCTTCAATCCCCATTAGTGGCTCCATCAACATACTTAACCAATTGATTGGTTGGGGGCATCTACCGTGAACAAAGAATCAAGCAAGTTGTAAGGTAATTAGTGAATATTGATCTTTCTATAATTTCTCAATGTTTCTCTCTTCTCAACCCCTCTCAAGCTTGAGAAGTTTAATTGGTATGGTTTTTTTTAAAATACTATTGAAGTTTGAATAGTAGTGAAGAGTTACATAAGTTAATAAATGCTATTGAAGTTAATTTTCATTTATGTTTAAATTCTAATGATTTTTATGTAAATTCTCTCTCTCACTCAAGAAATGGTCATACTCATGACCCGTTCTCAATCCAAATCAAGCTTTTCATAAAGCTTTTCCTTAACCCAAGATTAAGCTATGCTTGAGGCCAATTTAATGGCTTTTTTCTATGCTTTTAGTTTATGCATATTGATGATTCAATCCACTATAGATTAATGATCCAATTAGAGATCATTTTAATTATTTCCTTAATGATAAGCTTTATCCCTTAGAAAAAATTGAGATTTATCAGTCATAGCAGCGGAGCTATGGCAAAATTTTTATAAAAATTATGCATAAAATAATTTCATTCAAAGCATAAAAAGAGGACTTCCTACCATATTCTAGGAATTATCATCCTAGATTAATTGAAAGAATTTCATTATAATCATGGAGAAATTGAATTTTAATATCATGCATAAAGGATAATTTTTTTATATCAAAAGTGTTACTTTTATCATTTTTAATTTTCATGCATAGAAGTATGCATAAAGGAAAAAGTTTTATATCAAAAGTGTTACTTTTATCATTTTTAATTTTCATGCATAGAAGTATGTATAAAGGATAATTTTTTTATATCAAAAGTGTTACTTTTATCATATTGGATTTCATGCATAGAGGTTGAATATTTTATTATAAAAGTGTTACTTTTAGCATAATTGAATTTCATGCATAGAGGTATGCATAAAAGATATGGGAATATGATAAGATGCATGTGGATGTGGATGTGGATGTATGAATGTGGATGTATGGATGTGAATGTGGATGTATGAATGTGGATGTATGGATGTGGATGTGGATGTATGAATGTGGATGTATGGATGTGAATGTGGATGTGGATGTGGATGTATGAATGTGGATGTATGGATGTGAATGTGGATGTGGATGTGGATGTATGAATGTGGATGTATGGATGTGGATGTGGATGTATGAATGTGGATGTATGGATGTGGATGTATGGATGTGGATGTGGATGTGGATGTATGAATGTGGATGTATGGATGTGTGAATGAGGATGTAGATGTGGATGCATGGATGTAAATGTGGATGTGGATGTATGGATGTATGCATGTAGATGTGGATGCATGAATGTGGATGTATGGATGTGAATGAGGATATAGATGTGGATGTATGGATGTGAATGTACATGTAGATAAAGATGTATATATGTGAATGGGAATGTGGATGTGGATGTATGTATGCATGTGGATGTGGATATGGATGTGTATGTATGAATGTGGATATGGGATGTGGATGTATAAATGAGGATGTGAAAATGGAGATAAGCATGTAGATGTGGATGCATGAATGTGGATGTATGGATGTGAATGAGGATATAGATGTGGATGTATGGATGTGAATGTGCATGTAGATATGGATGTATATATGTGAATGGGAATGTGGATGTGGATGTATGTATGCATGTGGATGTGGATATGGATGTGTATGTATGAATGTGGATATGGGATGTGGATGTATAAATGAGGATGTGAAAATGGAGATAAGCATGTAGATGTGGATGCATGAATGTGGATGTATGGATGTGAATGAGGATATAGATGTGGATGTATGGATGTGAATGTGCATGTAGATATGGATGTATATATGTGAATGGGAATGTGGATGTGGATGTATGTATGCATGTGGATGTGGATATGGATGTGTATGTATGAATGTGGATATGGGATGTGGATGTATAAATGAGGATGTGAAAATGGAGATAAGCATGTAGATGTGGATGCATGAATGTGGATGTATGGATGTGAATGAGGATATAGATGTGGATGTATGGATGTGAATGTGCATGTAGATATGGATGTATGTATGTGAATGGGAATGTGGATGTATGTATGCATGTGGATGTGGATATGGATGTGTATGTATGAATGTGGATATGGGATGTGGATGTATAAATGAGGATGTGAAAATGGAGATAAGCATGTAGATGTGGATGTATGGATGTGAATGTGGATGTGGATGTGGATGTATGAATGTGGATGTATGAATGTGGATGTATGGATGTGAATGAGGATGTGGATGTGGATGCATGGATGTAAATGTGGATGTGGATGCATGGATGTAAATGTGGATGTGTATGTATGGATGTAGGCATGTAGATGTGGATGCATGAATGTGGATGTATGGATGTGAATGAGGATATAGATGTGGATGTATGGATGTGAATGTGCATGTAGATATGGATGTATAGATGTGAATGAGAATGTGGATGTGGATGTGGATGTATGTATGTATGTATGTGGATGTGGATGTATGAATGAGGACGTGATAATGAATGTATGCATGTGGATGTGGATATGGATGTGTATGTATGAATGCGGATATGGATGTGTATGTATGAATGTGGATATGGGATGTGGATGTATAAATGAGGATGTGAAAATGGAGATAAGCATGTAGATGTGGATGTATGGATGTGAATGTGAATGTGGATGTGGATGTATGGATGTGGATATGGATGTGAATATATGATATGTGATGTGAAGGAATCTGAAGTGAAGAGATGGAAAATGATATGATTGGATGAGTACACATATAAATGAAATGTGGAATAAGTAATGTGGATTGCATGAGGGATAATGTGGAAAAATGAGAGTTAATATAGAAATTGTATTTGTAAACTATTTGTAAATGCTGTTTGTAAATGGCTGTTTTATGTCAAGAATGCTGGGAAAGCATTTTGACCGTCTTGTGATTAAGGTCGTGGAGACCTAACTGATAAAGTTGCAACTGCTGACGGAGAGTCAATGGAGGACGTCTCGCGTAGCAAGGTCGGCCGAGGTCTTGACCAGCCTCGGTTCGATTAAAATGGTGAGCTTCCGGTACAGTGGATGAGGGACCAAGGAAGCGGCCTATGAGTGAAGCGCTAGGTCACCTGCGAAGGATCCTAGAGGGTGCTGACCATACGGTGCTCGGGCTCTGGGTCGCCCAGGATACCCACGCGTGCGTCGAGGAAGATATTGGAACAAGGAGTAAGAGTTGTTTTCTGGCACCGGGCATGGATCTGGTTGACTGACCTTGCTGGTCCTCAACGGATGAGTCCATGGCTCTTTTATACGGATCTGTTGGTTGATCTTGCTGATCTTCAACGAGAGTCCATCTTGATAAGTGATTATATTGTTGAGTATTATGGGCTAGGAACTATTGAAACGGCCCCTGTGTGGACAGGTGGTGAGCGTTCTAGTTGCCAATGATGCCATAGATACTCTGATGAAGGAATGATGGGAAATTATGAATCAACTGGATAAATTGGGAGATTGTGATCAGTGGTACTATGGTTTCATTAAAGGATTGTTTTAAAGTTAGCTGATGCTAAGAAAAAGGCAATTTTCATATTGGGTGTGTAAGTGGTGTGGCTAGTTTTATGTTTGCATGAAATTCCGGCTAGGGGGCCTTGGAACTCTTTTCCTTGGTACCCGGGACAAAACCTAACCAAATTCCAAATTGGATCCCATCACTACAGTGGTTGGGCGGTTGGCTAACCCATGGGATCGGATGGGGTTAGGCTGGACTGATGGATCCGTAAATCGAGACTCAATTTCTGTTATTACGATAGATAAAGTAAATCCCGGATAGTAATTGTTCTATGGATAGGAATCAACGGCTGTGCCTCCTTGGTGGGGAAAAAAGCGTTGATCCCAATGATCCAAGTGCAAGTTTCTTCCTTGATCTGACCAAGTATCTTTATAGATACAGTCGGATCTGTTTGATCAGTAAGGGTTTTGACTACGTTAGAGTAAAAATTATCCTGGTGGAATCGCCCGTGTTTTCCGGATAAGGAAAGTTTTTCCGGGTCTGGTTTTGGAAAAACCGACGGATTAGTCTTTTGTCCGGATATCCGTGGACGAGGCCCCGAGTGTGGGACCCTGCCTCGCGCAAGAAGTGCTACTTCCGCTGCTAGTACCCCGAATCCGTTGCGCGGTGGGAACAGGGATCTCACAATAACCAACATGGCCTATAAAGTGCTGGACTCCCTTATAGTTGGTGGGTGGGGGCAATTTCAGAATGACCTTGATTTTACTTTCGTCGGTGGAAATCCCATTTTTGGACACTATATGCCCTAGAATAACTTCGTGTTTAACCCAAAATTGGCATTTGAAAGGATTCAATGAGATGCGATATAATTTACACCTTTCAAATACTTTTCGTAAACACATCAAGTGCTCGTCCCAAGAGGAATGAACACAAAGATCATCTAAGAAGGCTTCACAAAAGTCCCTTAGATATTCCTTAAAGGCTGTGTTTATCAATCGTTGGAATGTTGCAGGTGCATTGGTTAAGCCAAAGGCCATGACGCGAAAGGCAAACACTCCAAACTCCGTTATAAAAGCTGTTTTAGCTTGGTCCTCTACTGCAATTGTGATTTGATTATAACTAGAGTACTTGTCTAAAAAGCTATAAACCTCCTTGCCTGCAACTCTTTCAAGCACATGTTTCGAATACGGCAAGGGGTAATGATCTCTTTTGGTGGCTGCATTAACCTTTTTGAGATCAATGCACACTCTGAGTTTCCCATTCTTCTTTGGTATAATGACTATCGGAGAAACCCATTTTGAGTGCTCAATAGGATATATGAATCCACATTTTATAAGCTTTTCAATTTCCTCTTGTACAATCTTTGCATACTTAGGATTCATTGGGTAGGGACATTGCTGGACTGGTTTAGCAATGCTAATTATTGGAATTGTGTGTTGCACCACAGAGGGTGAAACACCCTTCATATCATGGTATGTCCAAGCAAATATGTCCTTGAATTCTTTAAGAAGCATCTTAAGTGTAGCTTCTTCTGTCTTGATGAGGTCTTGAAATAAAAACTGGTTTAGACTCCTCACCTGGATGTGCTAGTTCTATCTCCTTAACTACTGCTGGGCCATTGTAGACACCGCTACTCCCATTGGTAGGCGTTCGTTGGGCTTTTGTGACTTTATGTTCCCTCATAGTAAAAGATTTGAACTGTTCGGGTGCGGGGTGTAAGTCTACCGGTTCTTGTGCCATGCTTTTTTCTTTAAATTCTGCTTCCTTTTGTTGCTGAGCTAACTCTTGGTTTTGATGCCTTCTTGCAGTAAGACTTAGTTTCGGCTTCTCTTCGATTTCTAATTGGGTGATGTCATGAGGTTGCGGACTACACCACATGACACTTTGGAGGTATTCTACACCACATGACACTTTCGATGAGCGTCATATGCTCCTACATAACTAAGCCATTCTGCAGTGGATCTCTCTTTGTTTATTCTAGCTCGTACATTAGCACGATAGCATTGTCGCCTTATGTCTCATCTTCTTCTTACCTAGTTTCTAATTTTTGTTCATATCAGATTCAGACTCACTTGATCGATCTTCACTTGTGTCCCCCTCACTCTCGGATGAACTGCAAGAGGTTACTGTCCTAGGCCTTGAGCACCTGGCTTCCACACTTGGGTGAATATTCAATTCATACCCCCTATTAGGCTCAAAGTTAGTTTCTTCTTGAGATTCAGACTCGGAGTCGCATTGGTCAGAGTCTTCGCTACTTTTAGTGTCAAGGGAGTTTGCCACTTTCTTGCCATCAGAAGTCAAGTGCATAACACCTATCACGTTTACTGGCACTAATGGTGGCATATCTTGCTCCTCAGGTGTTACCCAACTTGTGCCTCTATTTTCCCATGTGTCTATGGTTACCGCTAGGTGTACCCAATCTACGTTATTTGACTCAGTCATGCCCGGTAGGACATCCATATAAGGAGAATCTTCCCCATAATCGGTCACTTTTTTACATGTATAGCAATACTTTAATGGGGCTGAGTGAATAGTGGTATCCGATCGATTATCAATGATAACCTTGCTTCCTAAAGGATGCGTGCAACCATTCTCAAGATTAACTCGAATGACAGAGTCCTCGAATTGTAAGTAGACATGGTTTTTCGACTAATCATGCACCATTTGTGCTTCCCTCATGAAAGAACGTCCTAAGATCATTTGATATTACATAGGATGCTCAGAGAAATCTATTACAATGAAGGTATGCCTTACCTTGTATCCCAGAACCTTGATCTTAAGGTCCTTAGCATTCCAATAGGTTTAGCTATAGTTCCGTTTGCCATCTTAACCACTATGTTTGTGACTTCTAGGTGAGGTCTTCTCATAGATTACTAGCAGTTTTTAATCACAATGCTCACTCTAGCACCACCATCAAGGATTCCCTTTAGAGTTAATCCCTTGGTAGTAAAATGGGGAGGGTTGCATTAGATTTGTCACCTTCAAAGTACTGTCCCAACTTGTCAACAGGTATTTCAACGACCGAGTCTTCATCTAGGTTGGGCTGTAGATCCAAATGTTCCTCCACATCTTGAAGCGTGTCGGGTCTATCCATATTTGCAAATTGTGGTAATCCCACCTTCAGTTCTCCATTGAGAAATGCCCGAAGAGCTAAGAATAGCTCAAGATCTCCGTATAACTTGGATATGATCGTGGTTCTGATTTCAGAGGGGACATGAAATCCATTAGTTTGGACACACTCAACGGTACTTTTTGAGATATCGACCCTTGACTAGGGATTGGTGAAGATGGAATCACTTCCTCTTCGATGGGGTCAGGCATTCCCTTTCACTAAACATTCTTTCAAGCAAGAAGGGTGTATGCCCACTTCCTGATATCCTATCCTCACTTTCTTCCCGAATGATACTAGGTATAGCTAATGGTTTATGGCTCCTGTGAGGCTGAACTTGTGTAGGAAACACTGTGTCTGGGATCTTGATTTTTCTCGGTTTTGGCTCCAGTTCTCTTTGTTTTTCTTCCACCAAACCCCTTAAGTGTTGCACTTGTTCAATCTCCTCTACTGGGTTTGGGTAAGTCCCAATCTTTTTCTTGAGGGCTTTTTGCCCACGTGGCTTGTCTTTGAGAGTCTCAGTCAGTCTGGGTAGCCGATAGGGCATTAGCTGACTTGATTATGGGGTAGGAGGAGTTTCCTTTTGTTTTCCCCGATTTATGTCTTTGCTTGATTCTCCTTCGCGAGTGGGTTCCTCTCTTAAAGTAGTGGCTTTGGTCTCCATGGTTTCTATTGAATCAGAATAATCTTCAGGATCATTCATATACACAGGGTCGTCTCCTGTCCCTATATTAGTCTTTGAACTAGGTCTGGAGCTTGTGGCATTAAGCGATCTCTTCCGTCACGTTTTCTTTTTCTTTGCTCGAGCAATTGATGCAGTATCCCTCTCTTCAAGAATGTAGTTTTGATTTTGAAGCTTTGACCATGTGACTACATTTGCGGGCACAATAGGTGTGGTTCCTAGTGCATCATTGGTGACCTCAACCAAATTCAATGGCGTAATCTTGGGTGCACTTGGATTATGTGGACATTGAGCAATCAAATGATCTATGCCATAATGATTACATGTAAGTACCGGCATTCCCGACGTGCTCCCTTGATTTGGCTGCATTTGAGTAACGATCTTCTGTAGCCTATTAGGGCACTCCGCTACACGATGCGGTCCACCACAATCGTAGCATTGAAGAGGTAGTCTCCTGGCAAAGGTATTAAGGTTTTGCCCTCTTGGGCGAGAGCAGCCGCTTGATATATAGGCTTGACTTGCCTGAAATGATCCTCCATGTAGTACTGGGGAGTCATTTCAAACGTGTCAATCCCATATGGAACAGTGGGGTCTATATCCTCTTCATAATCCCCACATGCACTATGTGACTCACAACCCATCTCGTTTATAGGGGTAACCCTCAGATGTAGAGGTTGTGGTCCTAGCTGGCGGTGGTAACGGCACAGAGACTAGACTAAATTTGGGTTCCTTGAAACTATGTGTTGTGACGGTTGCTCGATAGGTGGTGCAGGCATCAGTGCGGGTACTTGAGGTATGTTTGACCAGGCTAGTGGTGCCTGATTTACTAACATACGCTTAAGTACTAGGTAATCCTTAGATTGTTGGCCATACTTACCACATGTATTGCAAGTCCCATTGAATTTAACTCTGAATGTGGGACATTCACTCGTGCTATGTGGTCCTAAGCAAATCGAACACCATTGTTGCTCTCTTCTTGGGTACATATGGCTATTTTGAGGAGCTCGATTACCCCTAAAGTATTCTTAGAGAGCCTTAGTAAGGTCAGCTATAGACATTTTGGATATCTTGGGCTCCTTGGCAATAGGTTTTACAATCATTGGCTCGTGTCCAGATACTTGCAAACTAACAGACTTTGTCTCCGAAGATACCTTTTTACCTGCAATCATCAAGTTGTCTTCTAAATGGATTGCATTGGCAGTGACTGCTTCCCACGTCATAAGACCTCTAATGACTAGGCCATTGTATATGTCCTTGGCAATAGGTTTTACAATCATTGCCTCGTGCCCAGATACTTGAAAACTAATAGACTTTGTCTCCAAAGACACCTTTTTACCTGCAATCATCAAGTTGTCTTCTAATTGGATTGCATTGGTAGTGACTGCTTCCCACGTCGTAAGACCTTTAATGACTAGGCCATTGTATATGTCCTCATGGCATAATCCTTGGATGAATCTATCAAGAAGTTGGTTGTTATTGAAGCACTCATCGAGAGTACAATGAGAATTTAGATGCTTTTGTCGACTAATAAAGTCTCACTGACTCTCCTTCCTCGCGTTCAGCTTTTTGGAGTTGAGATGCTACACCCCAAAGCACACCCTCATGTATGTATTCTTTCAAGAACAATCTCTTGAGAGTGGGATAGTGAGTACGCTCTTCAACCCTTAAAGTTTGATACCAATCTCTGACTTTTCCACTCAAGGTTAAGCCTAAGGCTTTACACTCATGTAGCTCATTGTGCTCTTCCAAGGAATCACACACGTGTTCAAAAACTTCAATGTGCTTCCTAACATCTTCGTTACCACTAAAGTTCTGAGTGAGCTTGGCAACTTGTACCGCCTTGCTTGTAGGCTCTCTCTCAGTTATGCCACGCATGTTTTCTGCAATAGATTGTCCGATTGTTTGAGCAAATGTTGCTAGATCACCTAAGTGAGCAGGCATAGCTGGTGGAGGTACTTTTGGGATGGCTTGGTTGATAGGAGTTGGCATTGGTCTTGGTATGTATGTAGCTGACGCAGGATATGATATGTGACTAGGCATAGCTCCTCTTGGATAAGGGTTCTGATGATAAGGCATTCGTGGAGCATACGCCATTGGCATAACAGGAGGCGTAGGAGCTACATGAGCATGAGTAGCGATAGGTACATATGGTCGATATGCATTGGTACGCACTGTTGTAGGTACTGTACCACTAGGTAGCGGTGTTGTACTAACTACAGTGGTAACGGGTGCACTTTCCATCATGCTCATCATCAGAGTAGGCATTGTGGATTCCCTAATGGAAAGTTGAGCCAAAGTTGGAAAGCTAAAGTTACTGCTCGTGGGCTCTACCTGCATTGAGACTCCAGGCAAAACAACATACGAAGGATCAACTGGACTCACCGAGGCATTTGGGAAAGCATTTGGGAAAAAGGGAGCTCATTTTGGGGCCCTGTAAGAAATTCACTATTTTTTGATTTATTTCTCTCCTAAAAGATCTCAAAAATAATAAAATATGGAAACGTGGCTCAAAACGGTCAGTAAGGACTACTGAACTGTCAGTTCAGAAAAGAATAAGATAATCTTTTATCTAACTAACACGATTTTGCATTAAATATCTCCTTAATTTTTTTTGTTTCTCGAAGATTCCGCATCTCTTTTGACGACGTGTGCAGGCCTCTCATAAAGAATCCATCACTGAACTTAATGATTGTATGGATACTGCCACACTTCCACAATTCATGTTACAAAAAGACTATGAGATTGACAAGCAAGCTTTGCAACCTCAGAAGCACAAAAAATGGCCGATACTAGTGAGTTACAATCTCAGAAGAAGTGATTACACCATCTTCACATCGACTTAGAAGAACAATATGCTCCAGCACAAAAAAGACGAAAGGATACGGTGCTAAATGCTCAACAACGGGAAAATATGAGAAGAGAAGGGCTCCAACATATTGACTTATGGTGTGATGGAAGTATATATCCAAAATGTCTAGTAAAAAACTCTACACCTCCATTTGTCAATCCAACCACACTACTGAGGTTTGCGGGAGATGGACAAAATGGACTTCTTGGTTATATTTCAGCACAGTCTGCATTTGCAGAAACATATAAAACAATGTACCTACAAGAAAAGGGGGCCAGGATTCAAGAGATAGCTATTCGTGCAAAATTGGAGCAGCAGTTTGCAGAATGAAATTGAGGAGCATTCAAAGAGTAAAAAAGAGTTGACAAGATCAAGAAGGAAGAGAACCGTGCTTGGAGACAGACAATGAACCAGGAAGATTAAAAACATTACAAATTTGAAGGCTGGGACTGGTGGGGATGCAAGCGAAGAATTCAGGAAGTAAGGTTAGTTTGTAATTTTTTATTTTTTATACTCAAAAATGCTCTCAAATGACTAACAGGATTGGAAGTGTTGAATAATATAGGCATATTGTGTTGTTACTATAGGAAACTATTGGAGCCTGCAAAAGAAAATATGGATCCCAACCTTCTTCCAGTTAAACAAATGAAAGGATTGCTTTCTTGTGGTGTAGCAAAAGGTTTGATTGAAGAAAAAAAATACAAAACAATCAAACGCAATGTTGTAGAGGACCTTATATCCAATAATCAAGTTGATGGTACTACAATCCAAGAGGCTCTTGATGTTAGTGGAGTTAGCAGGAAGGGATATAGTTCGATTTTCCATGCGATATCCTCAACTTTGAGAGATCAAAGGATTAAACAAGTTTTACTGCCAAATCCAGCAACAACAGTGTGGAAGATAAGAGGTCATTTGAATGAAAGCATAGATGAGTTTATTGGACAATATATCCATATTGAAGAAATATTTCATGGCGGTAAAGGAACCACTGTGTATGACCCTTGGAACAATATATTTGTAGATCTACAACAACTTCAAAGAAGAATGGTCGAGTTTTATGGAATAACATTTGAAGAGTGCAAAGGCATTTTGAAATTTGTTATCAAACTGGATGAGTGTGAGGTTGTAAAGGAAAAGAAAATGGAAAGGATTACTATCACATTGATGAATGGAGCACTTGATACATCATTGACTAAAGCGAGTTCGAAGTATTTTAGTGTGCAGTCGGAGAAACACATATGGTGGTTGGGCTCGTTCCAGGTATGATCATTTTTTATTTCGTACTTGATTTTAGTCAATGTTTTCAAATCTTTTATAGTAAGACTTTTGTTTTGTATAATCACAGGTAAAGACAGAAGACCATGAAACACTAGATTGGGTGTTTCACCACACGGAAATACCAAGAATAATTAAAAGACAAGTGCAAGGAGAGAATCTCCATGTTGCAGGAAAAGGTGATTTTCAAGTAGAGTGGCACATGGCGGGGGATCTTAAAACACTTAAGTGCATGTATAACGTTAGTAAAGGAGGTAACTCAAAGTCTCCTTGTCTTTACTGCAAAGAATCAGCTCAAGTAATGGATTTCAAATGGTGGAAGAGAGCACCTAATAGAGATAAAGTTGACCCTGACTTCAAGGCCATTCTTGACATTCCACTATGTAATGTTCACATATGCACATTGCATGCTCTATGTCGAATTATTGAGAAATTGGTATTTTTGTATATTGGATTTGCTTGTTCATATCACAAAGGATTTTAAAAAGTCTACCAATGGCAAGGAGATACCAATCAAGCCCTCTATTGGTGGTGTTAAGGGAAGAAGATTCTTGTCTCGACCCAAACACAGTAGTAAGCAAGTAAGGCAAGGTAGAACAGTTTCAAGGATTAGTTATGGATTGTGGAAGTAAGTCCATAATGCCGTGAAAGATCATGAGGCAGATGGGGAAGCACTAAATGTGAAGGTAGAGGTGTGGAGGTCTCTTGATCAACTCTTCATGTTCTGTGACAATGTAACATGGACAAAGAGTGATTACAAGAACTTTGAAGAGGCAATTAAACATTTTGGGAAGTCAATGAAAGACGCGTGGACAGCCTGCAATATAACTCACTACATGGTAAAGTGATGTCTTCTTCTTTTACTTAAGTGTGATCCTCTTTTCTTTTATAACTTACTATGCATTCTTATGTCTCTGTGAAAACAGCATATCATCTACAACCACCTTCCCTATTTTGTCAAAAAGTATGGATGCCCAGCAATTTGGTCTACCAAGGCTTGGAGAAGTCTCACTACATGGCATGTAATGCATTTTTCAGACACACACAACACTATGGAGGGAGTCAAAAGGCAAATAGTCTGAAGGAAGTCTTCCAATGGTTTTACCGAGGCATTCTACAAAGGTTGCATGCTAAAAGAAAAGTTGCTAGTTCCAAAGTCAAGCTTGCTTTTATTCTAGCCCAAAAGCAAAGACGAAGACAAACTTTGGACAATTCAATGGCAGCAGAGAGACATAGACAATGGAGGGATTCGAAGATATTTAGAAACCATAAATGGACAAGTAAACATGAATAGCAGTTTGTAACTTATTGGTGTTATGTCCACATGTTTTCAAACTCAATCAATAGACAATGGAGGGATTCGAAGATATTTAGAAACCATAAATGGACAAGTAAACATGAATAGCAGTTTGTAACTTATTGGTGTTATGTCCACATGTTTTCAAACTCAATCAATAGATTTTTATTCTGTGGAACAAGTGACTCTTGGTGTTATGCCTATATGTTTTGAGACTCCATCAAAAGTATTTCTTTTGTGAAACATGTGATCTATATTAACAAGCATCAATACATCCATGAGCTACACACAAAAAATTCAATCAATACTACTTAATTATGCTAGACACACTATTGATCCTTACCAATAAGGTACTGAGTCAAATGCTTTTAGAAGCTACTGAGTGTGGGAAGAGTACTGAAGTGTCGTATGGTGATGGGACAAATGCAAAAGAGTACTGATTATCCGTACGGACAAGGAACTGATGAGGATCAAAGACTTTGTACAAATCAGTTCAACTTCAACATAATGTTTGTGCTATATTTGATGACTAAATCCTATTACTCCCAAGGCCTGCCAGTCGAAACTCTCTTTTTGAACTTGATTGGACTCTTTTTCTTCCTTGTTGGCTTGATGTCGACTTTTTGTTTATCAATGCTTGCCTCTGTTGCTTGTCTGAGAGGGGTATCCTTGTCTTCAGCTATCTCCATGTGTTCTTCTTCTTGGATTGTGTGCCCTGATGCAATCATGGGTGGCTCTCGAAACCTTATGAGCTTGTGTTTTCCATAGCCCTCCAGACATTTGGGCTCCTTAACACCACATGCTAATGCATAAGAAGTGTAAGACAAAAAGTAAGAGGCCCTAGAGGCCTGCTTATTCACATAATCCCCAAATAAATCTATGGCGGACAACCTCTCTATTAAAATGATCTTTTCCTTTTGCCATGGAAGATCATGTCCACCTAAAACCCTAGACAAACATTTAAAGAAGTAAACAATGGCTTCTCCATTGTTTCTCAACTGCCTATGGTAAATCAAGATCTTAACACTGCCTAGATCATGAATATAATGAGCTAGGCTTGACATTTTGCCAAACCCAGCTGGCCTGCTTCCACTTGTTCTCTGGAGGAATGTGTCATCCTCAATTTGTAGCTGCCATGTATCAAAAGATTGGAGTGAGACAATAATACATAACTATAAAACATTTAAACACAAGATAAAGTATTTGATTTGAAGTAATAATATCATACCTTCTCATTTTCATCAGCAACAAGAAGTTCATCTTTCCAAAGATTTATTCCTCTCCCCTCCAGTCCAGCCTCTTCTTTAAGCTTTTCCTTATGAAGTGCTGAGAGATTCATAGCTTCCTGGGTGAGCTGGAAGGCAGCTTCATCTGGCTCTTGGAAATTTTCAGCCTCTTTGAAACAAATAGTAAGGGCCTCTGCAGGATCAAAAGTTGTTTCCAAAGCCAGCAGTGAATGGTCATCCTCTATGCTAACCTCCTTGTCAAGCCTTGAAGCTTGGGCAATAAGGGAAATGGCATAGTCCTCCCTCAAATTGAACATACACTCTATATCATGGAGGAAAACATAATCTCTACCACCAATCAAGACACCTGGAAGCATGGGCACTGCATAGTTGCTGCTCTGAACATCAAAATCTTCAACTGGCTGTGCTGCCCTAAGAGTTTCAGTCCTCAGTTGAACAAGGTCAAGAGCAGCCACTTGCAGCCCCTCATCCTCGAGGTTGATATCTTCTTCCTGCTCTGCCATATCTGTGGCCACAGCAATATCCTCTTTTACCTCCGCTATATCTTCTTCTTCAGCCTCCTGCCCTTGCTCTTCTAGAGATTGCTGATGGAAGACAATGTACATAAGGAATGCCATGTTTTCCTCAAGCACTCTACACTTTCTGGTGTGCAAGTTACAGCTGAATTTATATTCCTCAGGCAGGCTGTCAAACCTTCTATTCACATGGTACCTCAGCCTGTTAATGGAGACAATATGATTTATATGCACAAAAACCTTTTCACCTTCCACAATCCTTCCTGCCTCTGTGTTTGAAGGTATCCCAATGGTCTGAAAGAAAATCTCTGTGATGATCCAAAACAGAGCTCATAGTGAACTCCCTGTTGAAAATACTGTGGTATATGTGGAAGTTCCTCTGAGCCTTGCACTTGTGAAGAAAGTCAAATAGAAGCAAATTTGGAGATTTGTCCTCTTCTGGTTCCCTTTCTTTTGAAAGGGAAGACTCACCTTTCTGCTCTAGTCTCTTGCTTTTGCCTGAACAAAAATTTATATACCATGAATTCTATATGCTGACATATGCAATCAGGTAATGTATAGGATATCACCAAACAACTCTCTTCATGAGCACACATGAATCACCTGGTGATTGCTGTGGTCTGAGTATAGCAGCAGAAAAGTCCAGCTTCCTCTTGAAAGGAGGGGCCTGAGAATCAACTGTTCCAAAGCAAAAACTTTTCTCATCATCAAGAAAGAAATCCCCAGGGACATAGAAAGCAAAACAATGAGGAAACAGTGAAAACCAAAAGGGACACAAGAATTTGCAACAAAATGCGATGCAGAACCATTTGAAAAATGTCAAGTACTCTCCTCGCATTTTGTTGCAAATTCTCCATTTCTATTGACATCCATCTCCAATCAAATGCTAGGGACATCTCACAATGTTCTGTACAGTAAATGACACAAGGAGGAATTCCCCAGGGCAAAAGAGAGCAAAACAAAGAGGGAGAAATAAAAACTGAAACTAATATCAGAATTTGTAGGAAAACGCGATTTGGACCATTTGGAAAATGTAAAGCACTCTCCTTGCATTTTGTTGCAAAATTCTAAGTCCTATTCATATCCATCTCTAATCAAATCCTAGGGTGATGTTCCAGATTCCTAGGCAATGAGATTCAAGAATTCTATAGATGGAAGAAATATATATCATAAAACATTGAAAAGGGTATAGATCTCTGACCTTTCTTTTCCTCTTCCATACTGTTGGAGTTGCCCTGGTGATTCTCTTGCTTTCCTCCAAACTTGAGCTGCAGCACAGGTAACTTGGAGATCTAGAAGTGTCAGTAGTCTTCAGACAGGTTGCAGAGTAGATGGAGTGTGTTGGGTAGGAAGTGATCAGAGGGGGAAGGAAAAGGATGATGGGAGGGTGCTGGCAGGGATGGAAGACGGGGAGGGAAGGGTGTTAATGGATCTGATTATGAAATCATGATTGGCATAATTTCCAAGGCAAAAAGTGACTTTCACACGTGTCAAATTTAAAATTCCAAAAGATCTGGGTGGGACCCACACGTGTTAAAAAACGACTACTTTTCACACGTGTGGTGTTTAATAGCTTCTTTATTTGTATTTTGCAATAATCTACTCTCCTAACTCAGTTCTCTTGCATCTCTACCTCCCTACTCTACACCATCAGCATCCAGACTAGCAGCAGAGGTTCATCCCCAGCATAGGATACTCATCATCAGCACAGCACACATACAAATAGCTTCCAGGTCAGTAAGACACACTATTTCCTTCTCTTCTTGTTTAATAGTATATTAGGGTAAGGTACTGATTGATGTGATGTATGTTAGATATTATGATAAATATTATATGCATTCCTTAGATTTTTTCCACTGCATGTAGAAGCAGGAAGACTTTTTATTTGTTCTTGTTGAGTGAGAGCTTGATCACTTCTTGCTTTCTATAGACTCAATCTATGTTGCACCAAGCTGTATACACACTGAAATGACTAAAGGTATGCTCCAGTATGCTGCCTCAAGAATTTGCAGTAAAACGCGAGGAGAGGGCTTTAGAAATCTCAAACAGCCCAAATCGCATTTTGTTGCAAATTTGAAACTACTTCTTCATCCACCCCTTTCATTGTGATTTTGTATCTTTCTAGGCTATTCAAGGCTGCATACTCCTTGCATAAACTCAATCCATATTGTTTATAGTTGTAAAGACAGAGAATTCACTGTAGGAATGCAATAGCATGTTGTTTCAAGTATTTGCAGAAAAACGCGATGATGAGCTGTTAGAAATTTCAAATTATCATAATCGCGTTTTGTTACAAATTGTTCAATTTTGCTTTATCCAATTTGTCATTACCTTCTTTTATCATTCCATGTTCTCCATGGTTGTAATCTTTTTCCATTGCTATGTATGCAGCTTTTCAGTGTGATGGCAAGAACCAAGGCAACTGCAAGGATGTCTGGCAAGGGGCCAGGGCTTGCAGCAGAGCTGGGGCTGATATCAAGGAATCTAGTGTGCCTCCAAAGGGAAGAGTTGCACATGGCAGGAAGGGGAAGCCAATGAGCATGCTGCAGCAAAAGTCCAAGAGGTTAAAACATTCTGCAGGTGTGCTAAAGGAGACCAGGAAACAACAAAAAGCTATAGGCTTTGCAATCCCCAAGGCACCTTTTCAGAGGCTAGTGAGAGAAATTTGTGATAGCTGGCACCTTGGTTTCAGGTGGAACAGGACTGCCATTCTTTCCTTACAGGAAATGGCAGAGGATTACTTGGAGAAGTACTTTGAAGATGCAATGCTTGTAGCAGCCCATGCTCACAGGGTAACTCTGATGGCCAAGGACTTCAACACATTGTCCAGAGTGAGATGGAGGTATGACAAGCTGGTCCATCCTGTGGAATGGCAGGACATAAAAATGAGAGACATATTATTAATTCCACCTACAAGGAAATTGAAGGCAGACAAGGTGAAGGTTGTTGAAATGACCCACTCAAAGAGCACCAGAGGGAAAGCTACTTATGAGGAGTCATTGAAGCAGCAAATAGAAGAATCCAAATCTGCTTCTATAGATGTGGAGACTGTACAGATGGAGCTGCAGATACAGAGAAGGTTACAGGAGCTGGGCCCTAACATAGTTGTCCATATTGAAGATGATTTTTCAGAGAATAATTTTGACTTAACAAAAGCATGCTTGGCAGCATTGGCTCATAAGAATGAGTATTGCTCAGATACTATCATTCTTGCAATCCTCTAGTAAGTGTCTTTTATTTTACATTTGTTTGCAAAACAATCCTTATTGTACCTCCTCCCTTACACCTTACCCTAATTATTGTTTTGTCCAATGTAGCATGATGAGAAGCTGGCTGAACCATGCTGTACAGCATACAGCTCATATTGTTGATCCTGCAATTTCCTTCAAGTTAAGAGATCCAAAGGAAACTCCCATGGATATTTCCAATTGGTTCAGACACTGTGATTTTGATCATGTTGATATTTTGCTACTTCCATACCATAACAAGTATGTGGGTGGCTGCTTCTTTTGGGATTTTTCTTCAAGATTGAGTACTCTTGTAGCCTTTGATTTCTTAATGCTTTTTTCCTTATACAGTGACCACTGGAGCTTTGCTTCTATTGACATCCAGCAGAAGTAATGCTTTTTATTCAACTCTCTGAGAAACACACACAGGGAGGTGAAATTGTAAGTGGTTTGTGTGCTATTTTTAACTTTAAACTTCATTATTTGGATTTAATGCACACTAACTGAATTATATGTATTGCAGTTGTATTAGAAGACTTCTAGATGCATTGGATCACTGTCCTCCTAATGTCAATCTTTTGGATTCAATAGAGCCAATAGATTTAGAGGTAGAAATTTGTTCCCTCTACTGATGTCTATTTCATGCTATGCCTTTGAACTTATTGAATAATTTTATTTTGTTCAGATATTAACAGTTTCTAACATATCTTTCCAACTATCCAGACACCACAACAAGATGATTCAAGTAGCTGTGTGGCTGGAGAGTGCTGATTAGTGCCAAATATATACTTTCAGGCTATTTTGAGATAGGAAAGCCAGAGCTTGTAAGAAAAAATAATTTTCATTTAGCTTCAAAAAATTTGATATTGGTACAAAGTGTTCTAAATCATCATATCTCATTGCAGATGAGAGAAGATAGCTTCAGCTCGAACTATGTGTATAGTTTCAGAGTTGATATAATTTGGAAGTTTTTGAAGTATGCCTCCCCCAAACCTATTGTACCAGCTACTGTCGAGTTGGGTGAGAGCTCTAAAGTCCGAGAAGGTGTCATACACCTTGATGACACAGATGATGCAGATGTGGTGCCACAGGAACAAGGACCTAGTGCTGATGAGGAGAAGCCACAAGAACAAGGACCTGCTCTACTGATGTTATTGAGGAGATGATGGAGCAGCAGCAAACAGATGCTCCAGGGGCAGTAGAGGAGACAATGGAGCAGCACCAAGAGACTGTACACGACAAGATGGAGCAGCAGAAAATAGATTCTCCAAATAAAGATGATACGGTGAGCTTGGACCATGTAGAGCAGCCTCTAGATCAGCCTGTAGATAAATAGAAAATTGTTGTCAAGAATATGTTCTACATATATAATTAAACACTTCTGTACAGAATTTTACTTTATTGAATATAATACCTTTGTTTATGGAGTCTGTGTTATCTCAATTTTCAAATTTTCAATGTCTTTGCATTTTATTGAACTCTCTCTTCTTTTGAGCACCTGCAAAAAAGCAATATGAAACAATAGGGTAAAGTAAACTAATAGCAGTGCTTAATGAGACTAGGATAAGTCACATGGTATACCTTCTTATTGTTGTAGATAAATAAAAAGTCCTTTGAAATAGAACCTTTTGTCCCAAATAGAATGTCATTGCGCAATTGAGCTAGGGAGCAACATTGTCTTAATGAGATATTGACTAGCACATCACCATTCTCAACAACATCAATATCAAGAAGTTTATTTTCTGCACCAAAAGAATCTTCATCTTGATCCATTGGGACTAGTTTTGTACCTAGCATTCGACTGCGCTTATAATAAAAAGAAAAAATAAAATTTTGTGATGCAACCATGTACTTCAGTTGCATAGAAGGTTGGACAACCTCACAAAACACTGAACTACATGTCTTCTTTTCCCAACCTTTATCCAAAAATTGTGGCATGCATGCCAGACTTGTTGCTTTAACTGTGAACATTGTTTTTGAAACCTTCATTGGAAAGGTATTAAACAAGTCTACAAAAACTGTGAGAGGCATGCATAAAGAAATTTTTATTATCCTTGTGGCAATATTGGGCCTCAGAGCTTTCTGTACTTCTTTGAAAAGCTTGGCCCTATATGCCTCTGTAACACTAAAATGTGGGAGAGGCCAATCCACTGAATTCCATGCCGGAAGGTCTTGTTTTCTTAACACACCATGTGTGTTTGCATTGTCCAGCAATTGATAAAAATGATCAGTAAAAAATATACCGGATTGAGCTAGCTCTGTTGCACATCGATCTTGGTATTGTTGTTCTCCTATCGATCCATGCAAAACATCTATAAATCCCAGAATACAATCGATGTTTTGCCATGTCTTATATGATGAAGGGTATAAATCTGAAATAAAATAACACAAGAATGTCAATAAGCAAAGAAAGAAAGCTTTGTCTTAAAAATCCATACACCTCATAAAGAACAAAACCACAATAGAAAAATATACAATTAGGCCTGTGTTGCGGAAGATCATTTGGATAGTCTCACAAGACAAGTTCTTTATGCATGTACACATGCTGAATCAAAACTTCTTTCACCGATATCTTCCCTCTGGTGATTTTAAAATCTCGTACTCTTCCCTTCCATGATGCTAAGAAAATGTTTTTTGTCTGGGGTCTCTTTCTTTTGCTAGGTTGCATGAGCACCCATGCTCCTTTCGAAACAGTAAACCTTTCCCAAGTTCCTTTCGTTTTGACTGTACTTGAATTCTCTACCGAAGAAATAGAAGAAGCAGGTCGACGGGGTAAGGATGTGTGGTATAATTCTGCCTTCATAGCATTATCATCCACAGAGCGTCTTCCACAAGAACGGCCATAGTTTTTATTCACCATGGAGACCTTGTGAATCTGTAACCACAGCAAAGTAATGTAAACAAGATAACAAAGTGAAGTTTCAAGAAAGAGAAAGTGGGCAGACAGATAGTTGACAAGAAACATCTTACTCTAAGCCAAACAGGATGAAGGGAGCAGTTTTGGAAAAGAAGAGGCTGCTGCACAATGAGGCAGTGGTGTAGAATGGTAGACCTTTTGAAGAAAAGGCAGCACAACATTTCAAAGTTCAAAGGAAGGTGGAAGCGAGGAGGCCCTTGTCAGAGAAAATGTCAGACTAGATTCTATCTTCATGTCCAAAGATCTTGTGAGAATAAAAAACCAATCTCCACATTAATGTAGCACGCTTGTACCTACATAAAATATTATTTCTTTTATCTATTTTCTCTTATTTTTGTGAATTTCCAACGTTACGTTGGCCCTCTGTCCATTGGTTTGAGAGCTTATTTTTCCAAACCGTAAAAGGCCCCAAAATGAGCTCCCTTTTTCCCTAATGGAGTCTCCAATTGTGACAGGGTTGGTTGTTTAGCCTTTCCTGTATCCAAAAATTTCATAGGGCCAGTTGAAACTAGGTTCACTCCCCTATTCTGCCTCTCGAATTGGATAATTCTATGGATAACTTCACATATCATTTGTTGTTGTTCATCTAGATTGGTGGCACTAGATGTAGATCGTATGACTTCTAACCAACCTACATGGTATGTGTAACCCGTGTATAGGTCAGTCAGAGTCTCCGTGTGTAGGTCATATTCCCAATTTTCATTGAGAAATATCCCATCTAAACTTGGCGTGCCAAAAGGTTCTCTCGAAGTGGACGCAATGTCACTTCTTGTGGTTTGACTTCTAGGGGCCTCTACTTTAGGAAGAGTGTAAGAAGGTGGTAGCTCAGTAGGGCCTTCATTACATGAAGTGGGTAGAATATCCACATGGACACTCTTTGGGAGGGCAAGGTCTACATGAGATGTGAATGGCGAATCTAATTCCCCACCTCCTTTGTTTACTTCACTTATCGCAGGTTCAGAGCATGTAGCTCTACTAAAAGTCTCTATTAGACGACTAAACATGCTAGATCCAGGTTGTGGGGCCCAAACTGGCACGTTTTGGCTTGCTTCCTTAGAGTTCTAGGTAGGATGCCCTTCCATGACTTTAGAGTCGTCAGAGGACGAGTCACTAGCCGATATTCATGGATCTTGGGTTGCACTTCCTTGGGTTCCAAACTGAAGGCCAAGATGCTAACGTGGAGGGATGGTGCGAGCTTGCGTAAACTAAAATGCTTTCTAGTTGCTCAGACTCTAGCACCCAACCAGAGCATAGATGTATGTGACATGGGTATCCTACGGGCATTGGTAACTACCCTTGAAGCCCACACAAGTGGTTTCTCAGGTGTTTCGTACCCTGTTTTTACTTGTTGTTGTCTTGTTTTTGACCTGTTTTTACCCCCTTATGGTCGAAACTGGACTAAGGCGTGTGGTAGCTCAAGATGAGCGTATTGTTCAAGGGATCCTAGCGTGCTTTACAGCACAGTGTTTGCCTATCCGGAGCTCTCGTGGCCCTCAGAACACTCTATTTGTGCCTAGGTGTGAGGCTTAAATTAGAAAGTCCAAGGGTGCCTGTGGGGGGAAAGGTGAAGGCTTTGTCCCACATTCTCACTCCACTCCTTGGGGGGTAGACTATATATAGAGCTTCACTCCCCTTAAGCTTTTACTTGAGAGAAAGCTATGTAGGCTCACTCTCCTATATATATATATCAAAAGACCGAGGGCTGGGGTCAAGGTCGATTGGGGGTTTTTTCTTTTTCAATTTTTTTTCAATAAAAAATTTCTTTCCACATGGGTTGGGTTGATATAATTTATTTATTTATTTATTATTATTTTTAACTTAAAAAATATTTTTTTTTAAAAAATCTTAAGAATAATGTTTTAGCTCATGTGCACCTAGGGCTGGTCACTTGTCGCCGCGGCATCCTTGCCAGCACAGTGCGCAGCAGCTCTTCTACCCTCTGTCTCTACATGCGCGCACACACACACTAACAGCTAACACACAGAACTGAAATGTGCAAAAAATGAAGAAAACAGAACTGAAAAATGACTGAAGAACAGTAGCAAACACACACACAGCTCCACAAACCTGCACATAGCAACATACACACAAACACGCCTCTCTTTGCCTTTCGTGCAGGATAAAATAGACTTTAAACAGCAGCCTGAGCTGCATCTGGAGCTTGGTGCAGGGGGCAATTTTCCGACAGCGGCGCCAAAAATGTGCGCTCTTGCCGCACGTGTCGGAGCTAGGGACTTGCCAAGCACCGTGTGCAAGCCACGAATGGTTACAAGCACACAACCAGGAAACCAGCAAGCTCAAAACAGGGAGTAATAGTGTGTCACTCACCGCTCAGACCGTTGTCATGAAGGATTCTCGCACCGCGATGAAGAAGGAGCCACCACTGCCGCCGTGCCACCACATGCAGTGCTCGATTGCTACACACACACACACACACACTCTCTCTCTCTCTCACACACACACACACACACACACACGCTGGAGAAGGAGATGGAGAAGATGAAGCAAGAGCACTCCTTGTATTCAACACTTAGAGAATGAGAGGTTTTAGGTTACATTTGACTTTTATATGTGACCTGGCCGTTCACACATGGACGCCCACACATGGCCGACTGATCCTAACCCTTATCCTGATGAAATTCGAGGTGCGCCTCTCATCGGCGATCACCCAATCCCCTTACCCTTTACATGTGGTGCCAACAAGCCCAGCCCATGACTCAGAATACGTAAAATAATTATATGACGTAAAAAGTAATACGTCTCAATGTCCGCCATAGGTTAATAGTGGCGGCATCAAACTTTGATTGCAATGCATTTATGTTTAAGAAACATATTTTGAAATCAAAACATGGCTTTATTGTGGTCTGAGAACGAGTCATGCACATACCTTGAAAACCAATTGTGAGAGGAGTGCCATGGGAAGCTTTAGCCACTTTGATCTGTTAGGTCCCCGATGAGCAAGAGCTTTCTTGGCCCATGCACGATCCACGTCATTGAACTTTGACAACAACGATTGTGGATTGGCAAGGCCCACACGTTGCATCATAAATATATCATGTGTCATTATGAACAGTAATGATCCAGCAATTTTGCATGCATAATAAATAAGGTATATGATGATATATCAGATACATGTTTGTTCATTTCAATCATAAAAAAATAAGATACAATCCACTTACTTGTTTATCTTGCATAGCACCAACAAGAACTCAGCTTCCTCCTCCTCAAGGAATTGGACCACTCTACAAATCACCTTGGGAACCTTCTCTCTTTCAACTCGAGTGGTTTTTGCCCATTCTTGCCATGCTTTGAGTCGATGGTTGCCATCCCAGACAACAAACATCTTCCCAACCATGTGTTTCCATCCTTCTGTGTGCTCTAGTATTGTGTAAAACTATGTTAACAACAATGATAGGTCGTGACTGATTGCACTTCGACGGTCAAATGGAGAAGGCTTTTGGCTAGGAAAACCCTCAAAGACAATGAATGTCGCCATTGTCGACTAGTATGTGCTCTCTTCCATGCTTTCAATTAACCCTTCGATGGAATCCTCATTCGTATGATTTATGGGTTTGCAAGGAGGCGGCAAAGAGGCCCTCTAGGAAGGTGATTTGATTATCAACCAAGTGGTCATCCACCCAATTCATGGAGATATGGATTTATGGGTTTGCAAGGAGGCGGCAAAGAGGCACTCTAGGAAGGCGATTATGATTATCAACCAAGTGGTCATCCACCCAATTCATGGAGATATGGATTTATGGGTTTGCAAGGAGGCGGCAAAGAGGCACTCTAGGAAGGCGATTATGATTATCAACCAAGTGGTCATCCACCCAATTCATGTAGATATGTCAATCAACCACTTGGCTGAAAGTCTCCTTTATGGACTCCTCTTCTTCGACAATTTTGGCACTATTACTGGCAACACGATTGTTGGTAGGCTTTGTAGGAGTAGGCATCACAACTAATCGCAATCTAGATGTGGTGGTAATCTTGCTTGATCATTAGGACCTCAATGGAAGGCTTCTTGGGCCCTTTTATTTGGCAGTTTAAGGAGTCAAACCTTTTCTCTTAAGAAGAAACGTTTTCTAATTAGAAGCTTCAAAACGGCTACTTTATTCGAATTTGAATTTTGGAGGGAAAATGGAATTTAAAATCTTGCGGACAAAACCATATCATGTAACATATCTATGGAAAGCTCTTGATGCGTAGATCATGGATCTATAATCTCCGCTCAAATCGGAGCTTGTATGTAGAAGTTATGGAGGTCCGAAAATTGTAAAATTGCCTCCCCCCTTTTTGGGGGAAAAAGTGCACCCTTTGACCACTCTTACACCTCTCTTAAAAACCCAACATTTCAGTCCACATGGCAGCCCCCCATTTGGCTATTCCTTAATCACCTTGATTAGGCTTGGGCAAATTAAAGGGCCCAAGAAGACCCCATTCACTTCCTAATGATGGCAACTTGTTGTGACATACCCACTTCTTGCGATACTATGATCTTTTCTGGATTTTTGGTGAAGCCCTTGGGTTGTAAATGCATCCGGGGAGGCTTTTTCTTTGCAGATGTGGAGGTTTAAGAACTTAAGATTGAGAAAGATGGAAGTGTTGAGGGAGATTCAAATGAAGGACAAAGAGACACGTCGAGGGAGAGGGCGTGTGAGGGGTGTTCTTAGAGAGGGTGCGTTGAGGGAGAGAACATGAGCTGACACTCTTCACCAACGAGGCAGTTGCATGACGATTCGACATTTACATCACTGACGGGTTTGGTAGCTGGCATCGACATATCTTTGCCAAAGATTCTACAGCTAGACTACACCGACGACTACTCCACACCTACCCACTCCACTTAGCGTGTTCACATTATGGACCGCTTGTATATTATCTATTATGTATGTTAGTAACTTTATCTTCTTTTTAGACCTCTTTTGTTGTGTGAAGAAGAAGAATTTTTAGCCTCTCACCTTGTGTATTCTCTTCTAGGGTTGTGTGAGTGTGTGTGTGTTTGCAAGAACTCAAGCTCTCTTCGCCCCTGCATCTTTTCATGGCATCAGAGCTTGGTTCATGATAAGGGATGAGCAAAAAGTAAGAGAAGCATAGGAAGTAGTACGAGGGTAAGAGCTTCATCTACTCTTCCCCCTTTGTGTTGGCTACTACACCCTTGTCGAGATCTCTTTGGGAGGCACCGGCAAACGAACTTTGATTGAGGAGATTTCTTCATGGGATCAGAGCTACAGGGCAACTATGTTGTCTGTTGGACAATATATTTCAAGCCAAAAATAGTTTGCAGGTGTTCACTGGCACTACGGGTAAGTTTTGATTCCTTGCAGAACTCTATTTTTGGAACCACAGGAAGGGCAATTGGTTGTGTAGACATTGTGTGTACTACAAAGAGGTCTTAAAGTTGCCACTAGGTGTATGTATGCAAATTTAGATCACTGGTTATGATAGTTTGGGTGTAGTATAGTACCATTACAGAGAATACAACATTTTGTGCAGGTCAAACAAGAGTGTTATTTTTGGTAAATTTGTGTTGCACACAAGATGTCGAGTGATGGAATAAACCAGATTGTTGCAGAGAAGCTTGACAAGAATAAATTCCATGCTTGGAGGTTTATATTGACAAATTTTTTGATGCGAAAAGGTTACTTTGAGGTGAACATGAGGTGAACATGAGGAGGCACCAGAGATACCAGAGATTAATCTAACTGCTGCAGATGTAAAAGAATTCAAGGATTAGAATCAAGAAGCAAGGAAAGTTATATACTAGCTTTCTATTAGCATACATGACACTATGATTGGGCATATACAGGATGCCAAGTCACCTAAGGAGGCATGGGACACCATGGTGAAGCTGTATGAAATTAACACCAAGGCACGAAAGATTCAGTTGAAGAATGATCTTCAGACTGGGGAGAAGAAAAATATGTCTGTGAATGATTATGCCTTGAAGATCAAGGGCATTGTGGAATCCCTTGCATCAATTGGTGTTTCTGTTGATGATGATAAGGTGTAAGTGTGTCTACGTGGTCTCGGGCTACAATACAAGGCATTTAAGATGTCTATTCAGACTTGGGAGAATATTCCCAACTTCACAGATTTGGTGTCAATGTTGATCATTGAAGAGAAGAATTTGGGTGAAGATCAACAGTCTTCACACAAAACAAAAACAGTTCAGAGTAGCAGGCCTTCTACACAAGTGTAGGTAGAGGTCGTGGATGTGGGCAAGGTGGTGGTTGAATAGGTAATCATATATGCTCAGCGAGTAGCAACAGTCCCAGGATTCGCAACAACAACACACATGTGAAATGAAAGATCCCTGCCCCCTCCGCGCAACGAATTCGGGGGTGCTAGTAGCGGAAGTAGCACTTCTTGCGCAGGGGTAGAGCCTCTCACTCGGGGCCTCACCCCATGGATATCCGGACAAGAGACTAATCCCTCAGTTTGTACCCGAAAAAACTTTCCTCGCCTAGAAAGAACGAGCGCTTTCTCCAGGATATTTTTATTCTAACGTAGTCAAGAGCTTTAACTAATCAAACTAATCCGACTGAACCCGTAAGTCACATGGTCAGATCAAGGAAAAGACTTGCACTTGGAACATAGAGTCCAACGCTTTTTTCCTCATCAAGAGACACAGCCGTTGATTCTTTTCCATAGAACAAGGGTTATCTGGGATTTACTTCAACTATCGTAACTTAATAGAATTGAGTCTCATTTTAGGGATCCATCAGTCCAGCCTAACCCCATCCAATGCCATGGGTTAGCAACCACCCAACCACTGTAGTGATAGGATCCATTTAGGAAGTTGGTTATGTTTTGCCCCGGGTATTAGGGAAAAGAGTTCCCAAGCCCCCTAGGCGGCGCTTCAAGCAAAGTTTAAGATAGTCACACCACTTACACACCCAATATGAAATGGCCTTTTTCATAGATTCAACTGTCTTTAAAACAATCTTTTAATGAAACCATCGTATCACTGATCATAATCATCCAGAATATCTAGCTTGAATTCTAATTTCCAATCATTCCTTCATCGGTGTACCTATGGCATCATTGGCAACAACCAGAATGCTCACCACCTATTCACTCAAGGGCCTTTTCAATAGTTCCTAGCTCATAGTACCCGGCAATATAATCACATAAGAAAATCCAGATGGACTCTCCATTGAAGATCAGCAAGATCAACCAACAGATCCATATAAAAGAGCCATGGACTCATTCGTTGAGGACCAGCAAGGACAATCAACAAGATCCATACCCGAGTTTAGAAAACAACTCTCTCATCTTTCCACATTTATCCACATCATTTCTCATTATTCCACATTCTTCTACATCAATTCACATTGCTTAATCCACATCCAATCATATGTATTCCCATCGTCCTTCATCCATTCTCATCTAGTCACATCATATTACATCTCATCACATCTATCCTCATCACATCTCATCTATTCACATCTACCCATATCCATATCACATCACATCACATCACATCCATTCACATTGCATCTCATCCATTCACATCTATCCCGATTCACATCACATCCATTTCACATCACATCTCATCCATTCACATCCATCTCGATTCACATCACATTACATCACATCACATCACATCTCATTCATTCACATCTATCTCGATCTATCTCGATTCACATCACATCACATCACATTCATTTTACCCACTCACATCCTATCTCATTGCATTCACATCCTATCACATTGCATTCACATCTTATCACATCGTATTCACATCTTATTCACATCGTATTCACATCGTATTCACATCTATTCACATTTAGTAACATTTTCTACTTTCGATACCGATGGGACTTTTTCTAAATTTTTGCCAATTGCTTGGCTTAGTTAAAGGTACTTTTTCTCGATGGATATTTTCATATTCTTTCTCAAATTTCTCAAGTGAAATATATTCAATATTCTTCTTTTGAGTAAAAGATTCATGGGATTTACAAAAACCAATTCTACCCATATTTCCCAATAATGCTCAAAATTCCACTTTTGATAAATACTCATAATTTGAATTATGCTAAAAATTTTCTCTTTTTTCATTTAATTTCTTGGATCTCAAATATCATGGGAATTTCTCTTTTTGCATTTAAATGATTGAATTCCAAATGTCATGGGAATTTCTCTTTTATTCATAAAATAAATTTATCTAAAATTCCTCTTTTCTTTAATAAAAATATCCATTATTTCAAATATGCCAAGAACTCCACTTTTACCATTTAAATGATTGAATTTCAATTGTCATGGGAATTCCTCTTTTATCATTTCAAAATTTCTCATACATAAAATAAATTTATCTAAAATTTCTCTTTAAATTTAAAGAAAAATATCCATTAATTCAAATATGCCAAGAATTCCACTTTTACCATTTAAATGATTGAATTCCAAATGTCATGGGAATTCCTCTTTTATCATTTAAATTTTCTCATACATAAAATAAATTTATCTAAAATTCCTCTTTAAATAAAAATATTCATTATTTTTAATATATCAAAATTTCTCTTTTTCCATTTAATTTCATGGATCTTCATTATCATGGGAATTCCTCTTTTTGCATAAAAATAAAATTACCAAAAATTCCTCTTTTCTTTAATTAATTATTTATGCATAAATACTAAAAATTAGTTTCCCACCATGAATTTGACGAAAATCATTCTTTTAGCATAGGATGTCCAATCCTAGAATATGGTAGAACGTCCTCTTTTCAAATTATGCATAAAAATGAGTTATGTATTAATTTCTAAAATTTTTGCCATAGCTTTGCTCTGCTATTACTGAGATAATTTTTAATATTTCTAAAAAGAATAAGACTTTGTAATACAAATATGATAGAATACTATCCTTAGACTTAAAATCCAATTTATGGAATTAAATCATAAGTTTACCATAAATTTATTAGCATAAAAGGATAAAAAAGCCATTTTCTTAACCTCTAGCTTAACAAGCTTAGAGATTGATTTTGAATTAAGAATTTATCAATGAGAAGCATTCATTTGCTAAAGAATTAGTCATAAAAGAATGACTATTCTTTTGGGGAGAGAGAGATATACATAAAAAGCATCCTAAAAACTAACTTTTTTGTGATTAATCATTAGAATTATTATAGAAAGCTTGATTTGCATTGAAAACAATTAATTTGAAACTTCTCAAGCTTGAGAGGGGTTGAGAAGTGAAATCTTTTGAGAATATTAATGAAAACCATGAAATTACTTCTTACCTCTTGATTTGGCTTGCTTCTTTATCTTAGAAGGAATCCCCCAACAAATCAATTGGTTTAGTATGTTGAGAAGAAAGCTCCAAGGATTGTTGAAGAGAGAGAGAAGCTCCAATCTCTCCAAAAGTAGAGGATTTTTAAGGGATAATAGAAAATATCATTATTTTAATGTAATACTGGCATGGTATAGTTCACAGATGAGAATAAAAAAGAATGAGGGTCTATTTATAGGTGAGGGAGATCACTAACTGAGTCCAACTACTCTCTAGAAATTTCCAGCTTCAGTTTGGCTGAATTTGGATAAGATTTGAACCAGTTTAGCTCCCATTTTGATCCAGTTTGATTCAGGAGAGAGGAGAGATAAAAATATCACAATTTTTTTAAATTAAAAAACCTTCCCACACATGTGAAGGAGGCGCCTACCTCAAAGGTCTCCCCCTCCTTATCAAGCTATCAAAAATTTCTCATTTCTCTAAAATATCTCATTTTTTAAGTAATATCTCTTAATTTTTAACTAATAAACCTTGTACTTAGTCAACTCTTCATCTTATGTGAGCATTTACAAATTTTTAGGTATTTTCTTTTATTCTTTGGATTCATCTCATCCCAACACTTGGATTAATTCTATTGGCCTATAGGAACCTTAATTGGACCATAGGAACCTTAATTGGACCATAATCCAGAAATTTCTGAAAATCTAGATGCTTAGGCCAAGGTCCCTTATATCATTTTTAATTGATTCCTAATGCACATTAGAAAGTTCATTTTGAACTTCTATTTTAGGGGAAACCATTTTAGACACTAGGAGGATTTTTATATCCAAAGATATCTCAATTTTGGATTATCTCTCTCTAGGCCAAAATAGGGTAAATCAAGATCTTTCTCCTATTTCAGAGAGGGGAATGATTACAAGAATAGAAGGGAGATTCTTACACCTTTACACCTCAAAAGCTGGAGGGAGGAATCTTACATGGAAGAGGCCAATTTAGAGGTAGGGGAAATCAACGAGGTCGTGGTAACTGGCAAAGGCAGCATAATGATACACGAGGCTATTTTTACTGTGGTAAGCCTAGACATGTAGAGGCAGATTGCTATAAGAAACAGAGTGACACGTGAAATGGAAAAGTGCAGCAAAATAACTACGCGTCCTCTAGCAGAAACAATGAGGATAATGAGAGGTTGTTTGTTATGCAACATGTAGTTAATGCTGTGTCTGGAAATGATGTAGCAGCATGTAAGGATTATGTATGGTATATTGATTCAGGTGCTTCGAACCACATGACAAGTCATGGTGAGTGGTTCAAGGAAATGAAGAGTCTTGAAAGACCAAGTTTTGTTGAAACAGGGCATGGCACTGCTCATCCGATTGCCCATGTTTTTGGAGATGTGCCATTGTCTATGCAGGATGGTAAGGTAAAGTACCTTGTGGATGTACTTCATGTTCCAAACATTACAAAGAATCTGGTTTCACATCTAGATGATTAAACATGGCTGTTATGTAGAAGACTTTAAAGATAAGAGCAAGTTGGTTGTAGAAGGCAATAGAGTGGGTCGAATGTTTACATTGAATGTAAATATGTTTGAAGTGAGTTCTGCAATGTTTGCAAATGGTTCAGGAGTTGTTGCAGATATAGACATTTGGCTTAACAGAATTGGGCATGTAAATGTGCAAAGAATGAAGTCATGCAGACTAAAGAAATTGTGACAGTGCTGCCTAAGTTTAAGGTTGAGAAGGTATGTAGAAAGTATGTGAAGCATGTCAATTTGGAAAGAAAACAAAGCATGTATTTCCACATGATAGAAATGTGAGCAAGAATGTACTAGATGTTGTGCATTCATATATATGAAGACTATGTCTATGGGTGGCTGCAAGTACTAGGTAACATTTATTGATAACCACACAAGAAAAGTGTGGGTATATTTCATGAAGGAGAAGAGTGAAGTGTTCACTCATTTTTAGAATTTCAGAGTGATGGTTGTGAAACAAATAGGAAAGCATGTGAAGTGCCCTATGTCAGATGGAGGGGGAGAATCGAAGGATGAAATGGAACAAAAGTGGATGAAAAGACAAAGGGCATGGATGATGAGGCTAGAGAGAGGCCAGACAAAAGGTCATAAGAGAGGTGGATGTATTGTATAGAGGAAAAGAATGGAAGTATGCAAGGCTTGTAGATTCTCATAATGGTGAGTGTTACTGACGTGCTATCCTTTGTTTGCTTTGGCATGAGCCAAGAAAAAACATTGCTACAGAGTAGAAATTGAACATGATTGCTCCTGGCTGCATTAAAGATGAAGACAAATCCTTTCTTGTGGGGATTCTCGACAATTCCTAATCTCTTATATGCACCTTGGAGTACTTACCTAGTGACAAGAGGAAGATACGAGATTGGTTGCACATGTTTATTTATTGGCTTCAAATTTCCAAATTGGTGGGGGTATAGTTGTTGTATGACATACATAATGCAAATAGAGTGAGGCTTCCTAATGACAATCTGTACACAGAGTATGCCATGACCAATCGAAGAAAGTACTTTAAAAAGGCTTTCAAGACTCATCAAGGAAGCATTAGATTCAACAAATGACATCGAGCATCAGCCCAGTCTTCACAAGGCTACACAATGTGTTATTTACAGATGAACTACTTCTTATATACTTCTTGACCTCTTAAATTTATCATTAATGACACTTATTGAAATGAGCTTAAGTAATAAGCAGGTGGCTTATAAGCTCGTGAGTGTGGCGTATGTAATAAGCAAGTGGCTTAAAAGCTTGTGAGTGTGGCGTATATAATAAGCAGGTGGCTTATAAGCATGTGGCTTATAAGCTTGTGAGTGTGGCTTATGTAATAAGCAGGTGGCTTATGTAATAAGCTTTGAGTGTGGGTTCACTTGAGAAGCAACGATATGGGATTGCAATGATACACCAACATATATGTATGAAGACTTGCAATTGGGAAGAGTAAGTGTGTATCCTTTGAGTTCCTATAATACCATAGTACATTGTAACTTTTTCTTATTCTTGTTACACCTATACACTGGCAATTTCTATTATTGAGAGAGATCATTGTCCATGGTGGTTGGACATGGAAAAAAATATAGCACTAGATGAAGAGATGGATCTATATCAACAACATAAATATGTATTACTTCTATGAGCACAGCCTAAGATTACAGATGAGGTAAGTGAGAACCGTTTTTCTTTCATATGTTATAATATAATTACATGATGTAACATGTGTTTTTCATGTGTGTCGTACATTTAGAATACTCCCATTACATCTCATGCCTAGTCTACTACATCGGTATTACTCATGCCACCTATGAACCTATGAAGACAACTTGCAGGCAAGCAAGAGGCAAGTAACATAAGTAGGGAGTAGTAGCATTGGTGGAGAGGAAACTGAGAATGGTCATCCCCTGATGACACTATGTACTAGGTAGAAAGTTCATGCTTACTACATACCTTAAAGTGGAATTTTACCCAGTCAGATCTCAACATGAGGAAAAGATTTTGAAGTCAAATATAGAAAGGGCAAAGGTAATGTAGCTATAGATGCATTGACTGGGAAGTCCTTTGCGGCTATAATATCTATACCAAGTAACCCTTTGTCTATGGAAGTGAAGAACAAAATAGCCTTAGATGAGTATTTAAGCATATTTGACAACTCATGGCCCAAACAACTCACTCTAAGAAAGAGAGGAGGTTAATAAAAAATTATACTCTTAGTGATAAATGCTTATTCTATCAACTAAGGATGTATGTACCAAATATTATTAACAACGAGTTAAAAGATGGAATCCCGAAGCTCATGATGCACCATCAACTAGACTTCCAAGATATGTGATGATGCTAAATGTTCTACAAAGGAATTTCTTTTGAGTGTTATCGAAGAAGGATGTCCTCATGTATGTCACACAATGCTTAGCTTGTTAGAGGAACAAAACTAAAGGAGTAAAGACACTAAGCAGACTAATGTTGAGCAAATTGTTATGCCATCCCATAGCACTTTGGAAATTTAATCAGTTATAATTCTTAGATCTAGATAAATGACTCTAAAAAATAGAGCCATTAGGGAACATCTAGTTTAGTAGAATTACTTCCCAGTAAAAGATGCTATGTGGGAAGATGAGTCTAAGTTGTATCAAGATTTTTCCCTAACCTATTGTTGAGATGAGGACATCTCGATTTATTTAAGGGGGGAAGGATGAAAAATCCCATATTTTCTCATGCATGAGGACCTATACACACACACACACACACACACACACACACACACACACACACACACACACACACACACACACACACACACACACACACACACACACATAATTGAAGGAGGATATTAGCTACCACCACCGGTTGACCACCCTCCCCTCCTTGTCGATTTCTCCCTTGCAGGCTTGCTACATAGACTTGCTTTATCTTCTCCTCCACCAGAAACGGCACATGCTATTCCATAGTTGGTTACCTTGTCTTTTCCTTCACTAGCCTGCCCATGAAGAACCCGACCAACCTGTTGGGCCATGTCCTCTTATTGTCTTCTTCCTCCTACACAAGACAGTGGACTCCCCATGTCCTCTCGTCAACTTATTCCTTCTGAGAAATACGATGTTGACTCCTTATCCCCCTCTCAAGCATACACACTCGTGCCCCCCTCTTTCTTCTATAAAGTAACCCCTCCCCTCACCTCTCAACAAAGAGGACACCCCCCCTCTTTCTCCCCTACGTAACCTCCCTCTCTAGCTCACCTGAGTAGGGAGTCCACATGGCCTCTGCGAGTAGTGCCATATGTGGCTGCTCAATTACACCCACCTATGTCTAATCCTTCATGATCCTCTTAGGCCCTCTCTTGGCTCTCTCACACTCACCCCCTTTGTCTATGACTTCTCTCATCTCCTCTCGCCAGCCAACCCCCTTTGTCTACGACTTCTCTCATCTCCTCTCGCCAGCCAACCCCTCATCCCCTCACCCAACTGCCACCTCACTACTCCTTACGTGCTCTCTTATTTTCTCAGTCCTCGTAGCCTCTCCCTCCCTCTCTAGGCAAACCCCTCACCAGCCTTACTCTCCGTGAATCCCTCTCCCTCATGCACCTTCTTATCACCCCTCACTGATAGGTGACACACACACACACATGCCACCTTAGGTGTTGTTTGGGTACTCTTTTCTTGTTCTTATTTGGTCTTTCTTGTGTGTGTGTGTGTGTGAGAGAGAGAGAGAGAGAGAGAGAGAGAGAGAGAGAGAGAGAGAGAGAGAGAGAGAGAGAGAGAGAGAGAGAGAGGCCACCTTAGTTTCTATATGTTTGGGTTTTGTTCTTCTTTAGACCTTCCACTAGATTTGCAAACAAATAAGGAACACTGAATAATAATGGCTCTTCCACTGTTGTAGTTGACATAACCATTTGTTTGCTTTTGCAAAAGACCACCCACCTGCACTACAGTAGGCTAGCCTTGAGTGCCAAGGCAACCATACAGGTGGGCTTCTTTGGGTTAGATGAGAGACAAGACGATTGGATCTCTCTTCGAGATTCATACAAGCAGGCTTCTTAGAGTTTGATGAGTACATCACCCTCCACTACTTGCTTGATGATGGTCTCCATGTGTGTGACTCTTGTAATGCCCTCATCATGTTGGGCTAAACTTGTAAAACTTGCTGGGACCACCTACAATGTTGGTGGTGACACCTTTGACCTCTATTATAATTGCTATGTGTCTAGAACCTTCGAACACCACCATGATGCCCTTAATTGACAACAACACCATGTACAACTTGATCTTGCCCAAGACCAATGAGACCCAAGTATATGACCCGGCATGTTATGAATATCCAAGGATCATCAAATGAATTTATATTGCAAGTTCGCGATGGAATGATGTGAAAAGACGAGGAAAAATATAGACCACAAAAAGGCAACATATAAAGGGAAATGTAGATTGTCAGCTACCTTATTTGGACCATAATCCAAAAATTTTCAAAAATCTAGACCCTTAGGCTAAGGTCCTTTATACCTATTTTAATTAATTCCAATTGCACATTGGAAAGTTCTTTTTGAATTTTTGTTTCAGGGAAAATCATTTTAGACACTAGGAGGATTTTCATATCCAAAAATATCTCAATTTTGAATTACCTCCCTCTAGATATTTTCTCTCTCTAGGCAAAAATAGGGTAAAACAGGATCTTTCTTTTATTTCAGAGAGGGGAATAATTATAAGATCAGACGGGGAGGTTCTTACACATGCACACCTCAAAAGCTAGAGGGAGGAATATTACATCCTACCCCAGTTAAAAAACGCGAGATGTCCTCATCTCGCAAAATTAGAGGACAACTTTTTCCCTTAAGATCCAAGTCATTGTGCCTTATAGTTTGGTGAACCCAACAGAATCTTGGGAAAAGATCTCTTATAAAGAACTCATCAGGTCATATCATTCAATTCCTTATCACAATAATGATCCATTAGATCAAAATTTCCATTTGAACAGTCCTTCATGGGAATTTCAATTATACAGATTTTTAATTTGTCATCCCTTAACTTGATCCACTAGGTCAAGTGTTAACAGTAGCAATTTGTCAACAGCACAATCCACTAATCTCATAGTGATTTGCTGAAGTCATTAATATCATTCTAGTTACGAACATGATCGTCACAGGGACTCATCCCATTCATCCTCAATAGGAGTTTTGCTCAGCTTAATGCTTTTCAACCAAAATTCAGGAATCATCATTTTTCAATCAGAATCCAAATCAACTCATCAGTTCTCAACTAGAATTTTAAAATCATATCAACCACATTCGAATTCATCATCTGGATAGCATTTTTTTTTTGCTTATAATTTCAAGATCTTAGATTTACTCGTATATACTGCCAGTAAAGAGCTGCAGTTATACCCTCGGTATATACGGGTAGTCACGGTCCTTGGAACTATAAGGTAAATACCATCATGTCTAGGCCTCAAGCAAGTCAGGGATTCCATGCAATTGCGATACTTCCATCTGAAGACCCAATTAATAATTTAGGAATTTAAGTCTGAATAACAATTTGCATGAATTTGATCACACAATTACAACCTTTTACTACTACTTTATAAAATTTTGACATTTTTGGCTTCTCGGTTGATCCACATTAGCCAATTGGCTTTGATACCAGTTGAAAGATCTCTGTCCCCTTTGCGCAATGAATTTAGGGGTACTAACAGTGGAAGTAGCACTTCTTGCACGGGGCTGGGTCCCTCACTCGAGACTTCGCCCCCACGGATATCCGGACGAGCGACTAATCCATTGGTTCTTCCGAACCCGAAAAAATTTCCCTTGCTCAGAAAGCAAGGGGGATTCCTCCTCCAGGACAAGTTTTCTCTAACGTAGTCAAAAACCTTAACTAACTGAATTAATCTGACCGAGCTCGTAATAAGTGCCATAGTTAGATCAGGGAAAAGATTGCACTTGGATCATAGGGACCAACGCTTTTTTACTCATTGAGAGGCACAGCCCTTGATTCTTTTCCATGGAACAATTTTTGTTCGGGATTTACTTTATCTATCGTACCATAACAGAATTGAGTCTCAATTTAGGGATCCATCAGTCCATCCACTCCCATGGGTTAGCCAACCGCCCAACCACTATAGTGATGGGATCCAATTAGGAATTTAGTTAGGTTTTGTCTCAGGTACCAGCGAAAAGAGTTCCCATGCCCCCTAGCCAGATATTCATGCAAACTTAAAACTAGTCACATCTAGCGCTTCACTCATAGGCTGCTTCCTTGGTCCCTCATCCACCATACATGAAGCTCACCATTTGAATCAAATTGAGACTGGTTAAGACATCGGCCGAGACCTTGCCATGCGAGACGTCCTCCATTGACTCTCCATCAGCTGTTGCTACTTATCACATTAGGTCTCCACCCACAACCTCATTCACAAGACGATCAAAATGCTTCCCCAGCATTCTTGACATAAAACAGTTATTTAAAAACAAGTCATAAATAAAGTTTCAAAAATGAACTCTCATCTTTCCACATTGTTCCACATTAATCCACATTATTTAAATCACATCCATTTCATAAGGATTCCCATTCTCATCCGATCATATCATTTTCATCTCTTCACATCTTTCCTCATTTATCCTTATTAGATCTCATCCACTCACATCTACCCATCTCCACATCACATTCATTTACATCTCATCCATTCACATCCCAATTCCCATCACATTCACTTAAATCCATCACATTCATTCTCATCACCATCCTGTCATATACGTAACATCACATCACATCTATCCACATCATATCTCATTCATACACATCCATCCAATTGTTCACATGTACGACTACCCACATCTATTCATACATTCATATTTATCACTTCACATCCACATATATTCATGTCACATCACATCTCTTTACATCACATCACATTCTTTCACATACACATCCTCATCACATTCTTTCACATACACATCCACATCCAATCTTCACATACATAACCACATCTATTCTTTCACATACATCCACATCCATTCTTCACATACATAACCACATCCATTCTTCACTTATACATTCACATCCATTTTCATCACATATCATTCATTTACATCCTGATTCACATGACATGACATCACATCTCATCCATTCATTCACATCTATCTGATTCACATCACATCTCATCACATCTATTTACCTCACATCTCATCACATCTATCCATCCATTCATTCACACCTATCTGATTCTCATCACATCTCATTACATCCATTCACCTCACATCTCATCACATCTCATTACATCCCTTCACCTCACATCTCATCACCTCTATTCACATCACATCCATCCATTCATTCATTCACATCTATCTGATTCACATCACATCTCATCTTATCTATTCACCTCACATCTCATTACCTCTATTCACATCACATCCATCTATCCATTCATTCACACCTATCTGATTCACATCACATCTCATCACATCTATTCACCTCACATCTCATTACCTCTATTCACATCACATCCGTCCATCCATTCATTCACACCTATTTGATTCACATCACATCACATCTCATCACATCTCATCACATCTAATCACCTCACATCTCATCACCTCTATTCACATCACATCCATCACCTCTATTCACATCACATCCATCCATCCATTCACATCTATCTCATTCACATCACATCCCATCACATCTATTCACATCACATCTCATTACCTCTATTCACATCACATCCATCCATTTAATCATTCACACCTATCTGATTCACATCACATCTCATCACATCTATTCACCTCACATCTCATTACCTCTATTCACATCACATCCATTCATCCATTCATTCATACCTATCTGATTCTCATCACATCTCATCACATCTATTCACCTCACATCTCATTACCTCTATTCACATCACATCCATCCATCCATTCATTCACATCTATCTGATTCACATCACATCTCATCACATCTATTCACTTCACATCTCATTACCTCTATTCACATCACATCCATCCATCCATTCATTCACATTTATCTAATTCTCATTACATCTTATTACATCTATTCATAGAATTTAAAGATAGAATTTCAGGGAATTCTAATTTTGATATAAAGATTCTTTACGCATTTATTTATGCATAAAAACCAACTTCAGTGGGAATAACACTTTTATAAAAATCCTTTTATGCATCTATTTATGCATAAAAATCAACTTTAATGAGAATGACACTTTTGAAATAAAAATAAATCCTTTATGCATCTTTCTATGAATAAAATCAATTTTAATGAGAATAACACTTTTGAAATAAAAATAAATCCTTTATGCATCTTTCTATGCATAAAATCAATTTTAATGAGAATAACACTTTTGAAATAAAAATAAATCCTTTATGCATCTTTCTATGCATAAAATCAATTTTAAGAAGAATAACACTTGTGAAATAAATATAAATCCTTTATGCATCTTTCTATGCATAAAATCAATTTTAATAATGAGAATAGCACTTTTGAAATAAATATAAATCCTTTATGCATCTTTCTATGCATAAAATCAATTTTAATGAGAATAACACTTTTGAAATAATAAATCCTTTATGCATCTTTCTATGCATAGAAATTAAATTTAATGAAATTAACACTTTTATAATAAAAATTTCCATTATGCCTCTTTCCATGCACATAAATTAAATTCAATGAAAACAACACTTTTATAATAAAAATTTCCATTATGCACCTTTCTATGCATAGAAATTAAATTCAATGAAAACAACACTTTTATAATAAAAATTTTCATTATGCATCTTTCTATGCATACAAAATTAAATTGAATAATTAATATCCGTGATATCCATGCATATTCATAGGTGAATATGTACATGGAGTAAATTAGAATATTTCTTTTAGAATGCACAAATGATGGGAATTACTCTTTTGGAATAGTTTAAAAATGAACTTTCTTTTCCACAAAATTCTAGAAAATTTTGCCATAACCTCCTTTGTATGGCTGACCATTTCTCCTTTTTTTCATTGTATTTTCAATTTCAGTCAACCCCAATTAGATGTAAAGGACTCTAATCTACACAATTTTTAATTTTCAAGAGAGTAAACAATAAGAAAAGTTTAATTAATCTTTTTGTTAATAGTTCTAGGATAAAGAAGGGCTGAATTGTAAAGAAGAGAGGTGGGTGGCCTTTTCATCAAGGCATAGCATTAGAATTTACTTCAATTACCATAAAACAAGAAAATCAAGAAAAACCATAGATTTAAATTTAAAAAGTAAGAAAAATTTAGCTTACATCGGATTGTAAGATTTCCTTTGGCTTGAGGGATTGAAGGTTCTACTTATGTTTGAAGCAAGAGTGGCCACCAATTACTTTGGAGAGGATTGGAGAGACGAAAAACTCTCTCACTTGTAGCAAGAGTAATATGATCCACACTTAGCTCAATCCAATGGGATTTGCATCCCTTTCGGAGCTAGGGATTCAACCCGTACCGGTGCACAAAAGCTTATCCATTTGATGGAGAGAATGCTAAGAAAACTACTACTAATGACATAGACTCAACACACACTCAAGCTCAATCTTGCTATTGCTCACTCAACTCCACATTCCACTCATCCATACATCCAAACAAGAAGAAAGCTTAGCTATTGCTTACACAAGATCAAAGCATTCTTCATTCTCAATGCTCATTTCCCTAGCATGCACACAATCCTTTAAGCTATCAATAAGAAACATGCACACTAGAGAATTGACAAGAGAAGAGAGACAAATATCAACTCATTGCATTGAATTAACAAAAGAATAGAACTTACAACAATGTAGATGGGGAGTGAGAAGAGCTTGCACCTCTATGGAAGAAGAGGGAGAGCTAGTCTCAAGAGAGCTCAAACATGAGTTTGCCCAATGTCCATGCTCTCAAATGAGCCACCTTTTATACAAAAATTCTAGAACTCCCAAAAGTTCCCATGTGGGATTATTGTCAAACCCTCTCCCACATTCATCTACAAAGTGGAACTCTTTACAAGAGCCCTAAGTATCTTTTTTGTTGCATCCTTGTATTGATCTTCATTTGCATGCAACACTCCCCCCTTCCTATTTTGCGCACGTCCTCGAGCGCGGTAGTAGCAAGAGCTGCAACAAAAAAACAATTGATACGAGTAAAGTCCTTTATTGAAAAGAAAAGAAAAGAAAAGAAAAATCAGCAATGATGATTTCACACGTGAGCATACAAGTGCAGGGCTGATTAAAGTTTTAATGAGTACTAAAATAGGTGAGTAAAGACTAGTCAAAGTGAGACTTAAGTAGTAGATAACGCTATGCAAAGGCAAGTGTGCTTTGTACACCGCCGGTTATGACTGTAGTCTCAATGTCCTACCAGTATGTAAGTTACTCCTAAATGGCATACCTACTCCTAAATATGAGCAAAGGTGATTGGAACTCTCGTTTTTTTTCTTTTTTTTTTCTTTTTTTTTGATATGTGTGTAGAAGTTGATGAAGATTAAGGTTCTATCCCAAAGAGACCCAAGCAATGGCCAAGAGACCTCCGCCAAGAGAATCTAAAGACCGCTAAGTATCTCAAGGGCGACAGACCCTTTTTCTTTCTTTTATGACCTAAGGAGTACCCCATGAAGATGAGGGAATCAGTCTCAAGGGCCCATAGTGTACCCCAGAGTCCTACCAACATCCATCAAGGCGATAGAATCCTCAAAGGTCTTTTTTCTGAAGCTTTTAGACATCAGTGTTCACCCCATGGAAACCAAGGCATCGGCCCCAAGGTGCTAAGACAACCCCAGGTCCTACCAAGCATTTCACATGGCGGTAGACACTTCATGTCTCAATTTACTTTGGATATATATATATTTTTTAGGGTACATTTTCGTAAATTTTTATTACTCCTAGCACCTAGCTCATATCTAAGAGGTAGCTACCACTAAGGATAACTAATATACCTTGAAAGCATAAGTACTTGGCATACTCCATTGGTATATATCCTACACTGTCTTTAGATAGAAATATCTTTTCCTAAGTCTTCTAAGACTCTAGAATTCACTCACCATATTTTAACAACTAATCAAAAACTTCAAGCAGCCAACATTGTGTGAACATGCAAACCATATATTCAAAAGATAAGAGCACATAAAGAAATAAAGATTAAGATTTGAATACACCTGTTGTAGTGCCCTGTTGATGTTGTTCGTTTGCATTGATGCATTGCTGATTTTGTGCAAATTGTTCCTCCTTGATCTTTGTAGGCGTAGCATGTCTCCCCCCTTCCTAATTTGTTTGCACAATAGGTGGACTAGTGGGGCGTGTTTGATGCTTTTGTTTTTTACGGAGATCTCTGCAAAATTTTTATTAACAAACACGAAAAGAAAAGAAAAAAAATAAAATTTGCCATTGGTGCCAAACACCGAATATAGCCGAGGGGAAAAACCCAATGGGAGAAAAGTGCCCTGGCTTGTCGATCTTATTATGGAGTCGTTGAACTTACTCTTGCGCTGGTGGTGGATCCGTGTCCTCGTCTGCTGGAAAGGTGGTATCAATTTCCTCAGGATGCAGAGACAACCCCTCACAAAAACCTGCCGCTGGAGAAGGTGGTAGAGGAAGGAGTGCTTCCTCGCTAAAGTATGGCATTGGTTCTATGGGAAGGTTAATCAGACAGTTTCGATTTTGGAACTGCGCAATGTAGGTACTCATATTGATCCAATATTGACATGTGGAGGCTTGGGGAAGGACGGCTTGCAAGATCGGTGGTTGCAAGTCATTTAGGCTTGTATCCCTCCATTGTTGTGCTTGAACCTCCTCAGGTAATCTACGTTGATTTGGTCCTCTCTCTGGTATTCTCACATTAAGAAGATTATGGCGTTGGGGTGTGACTCCCACAATTTGTTTCATTAAGCCCGTGCCATATCGTCTAAAGTAAGAGCGGCATATCCAACAAATATGTGAAGCTTCTTCTAATACAAGCCGTGCACACTCTTGACAATGTGGAAATGGGTGATGCTGTTGATAGAATAATGTGACAAAGTGATGCCCACAACAATTTTCACCTAAGGGAGCATAGAAGTACCTAGAATGTGTTTGAAATGGAGGAGCACTATAACCCCCGCGATGATCTGGTCGAGTACTATCAGGGTCAATGCATGGTGGACATGTATCTCGCCAAATATCCATCAGGAGTTATCTGGACGTAGAATAATGAAATTTAGAACACTCATATCCATCATGACAATTCCAATCAAAAACAAGTTTATCTCAAAGAAAACACATCTTCTAAAGGCATAAGGAACTACATTATTCAAACATTGATTTACCAAAGAGCTTTAATTGTAGTGTTAATGCCTTATCTTTAGTTTTTGGTATATCCTTTTTAAGAGGTGGACACTTTAGCAATTGTCTTGGAATTTGAGCAAGATAAGAGGATTTAGGCATTGAAATGCTAGAATCTATGCTCAAATGAGACTCCTTTGGAGTTGGATGTTTCTTAGGTACACCATTGGAGGGTGGAGTTGTGTAACAAGGAGAATTTGGGACAACAGGTGTTTCAATACATGTTTTAGGAAGATCAACACAAGTAGTTTTGTAGGTGCTATCACAGTCACCTTTTCTTTCTTGAAGAGTTTGCGTTGATTTCTTTTGCACCCACTGATATGGACAATCAAGGGTGGCTTTTGGAATCTTTCTGAAACACTCTTTTACCCCTGTCATCAAAGCATGGCATTTTGGAAGCCAAATTGCTGTTGCACCCTCATAATAGCCTTGTGCTTTGAGAACATGTTTTGGGACCCATCGAGTAACAATTCAAGGTTTAGGCTTGGAAATGATGTGCTTCTTAAGAGGCTTAGCAACTGGACTAGATGGTACAAGTTTGTACGCAGCTTTGGGTAGCCACATTGATAATTCCTTCTTACCTGGCCTTCTTTGAGCAGCAACTAGAGTAGTTGGAACATGCCAGCCATGGCCCTCACTTGAGTACTCATCAATTATCCACATCATTTGTTTTGGAGCTTCAAGAGCAGATTTTGATTGTGGGTTGGGTAAGGTAGAAACATTACCCCTTTGACACGATAAAGCTCGTGGAGTAGCAGATCCCAAGATGCAATCAGAATCAATTTGCAACGTGTATTGTCTATTCTTCCAATCTAATGAGCAATTGGTAGCACTTAACCACGATCTACCGAGAACAACCTCTACTACCGCCTTGGACTTATGTGCCACATAAAAGGGCACTGACATCTGGTGATCCTGAATGGTCATCATAATAACACATTTTTCCTCTATAGGGTTATCTTCTCCGGAGAAGCTTCGTAGGTCCACAGGAATTTGCACAAGTGGTGGTTGACCCAAGGCTATCCAGGTGTCAAACGAGAGAACATTATAGTCTGCACCAGAGTCAATTAAGGCAGAGACAAAGTAGGTAGTCTCATGAAGATGAAGGCACACTTGAATATTGAATGGATCAACATATGGCTCATCAGTAGCCAACTGTATGGCTAACATAGAAGCTTTGCGACGCTCCTTGGCTTTTGCAACTCTAACTTTAGCCTCCTCTTGAGCCTGACGTTTAAGTAGGTCAAGTGCTTCTTTCCGTGTTTGTGCAGCATGCATCTGTTGAAGCATAGCTTCAGTTAATGGTTCATTGTATTTCTTGAGACGACTTCCATTAATGAAGTTAGGCATTTGCTCACCGTCTAGTGTCTCTAAACGCACTGCACCACTTGGTGTAAGCTCATTAATCACAAACGGTCCTAGGCCACGTTTTTTGAGCTTTCTCTTATGTTTCTTAAGTGTGTACAAGAGCACCAGGTCTCCTTTTTTGAATCGGCCAGTTGTTACGTTTCTATCATACCATTGCTTTTGTCTCCTCTTCTCGGTATACATCCCCATTACCGCTAATAAGCGGGTCTCATCAAGCTTTTCCAATTCGTCAACGCGTTGTGAAAGCTCATGACCAGTCCAATCCAATTGTTTAGCTACTCGTAGAGTAGGTACAAGAAATTCAATGGGAAGAATTGCATCTAGCCCAAAAGCAAGTTCAAATGGGGTTGTGCCCACAGATGTTTTATAGGCTATCCTATATGCCCAGAGAACTGAGTGCAACTTTTGCTCCCAATCAGTCCTATGTCCCTCCACAATCTTTATGAGTGCTGTGCAGAGAATCTTATTAGTACTCTCGGCTTGTCCATTGGTCTGGGGATGATAGGGTGCAGAACGCTTGTGAATTACCATAAATTCTTGAAGCAAAAATTCTATGACTTCATTTACAAAATGTACACCTTGATCACTAACGATCTCAATTGGTAAGCCATAGCGTGTAAACACGTACTCATACAAGAACTTAGCTGTGGTTCTGGCATCATTTTTGACTGTTGCCTTTGCCTCAACCCATTTGGTTAAATAGTCGGTTGCGACTATAATATATTCTGCATGCGTGTTACGAGCTGGAGGTTTAATGGGACCGACAAAATCAATACCCCATTTTGCAAAAGCACGTGTGCTTAACATAGGCCGCAATGGCATATTGTCCTTTGTGATGGGAGGTTTGGTCCTTTGACAATCGTCGCAACGTTTCACATATTCTTCGGCATCCATTTGTAAGGTTGGCCACCAAAGCCCAGACCACCTAATCAACTTTGCTGTGGTATTGCCAGAAAAGTGTCCACCCCCAACACTTGCATGTGCATGAGTTAAGATTTTCAGATAGTCAGCTTCACATACACACATGCGTAAGTTGCCATCCTTGCCCCTCTTGTAGAGTTGGCCCTCTATCAGCATATAGTTTGCCGCTTCAATTTTAATAGCCTGCTTTCGATGTTTAGGAATTGTTTGTTCCAAATGACCATGATGAAGATACTCCACAATATACTTACTCCAACTTGGTGTAGTTGAAATTTGGAATAATGTGACATTATGAATTGGCTTCTGAATTTTACATGAAGCACAGTTACGAACAAATGTTTTAGCATCTGCATGCATGGTAGGCCACCATTGCCCATCTTGAGATATACGTCGCACACAAGTAGTAGCTGATGCATGGATTCCATCGATACCCGCATGTGCCCACTCCAAGATCTCCTCATATTGGTCGGGGTTAGGTATAAGCCTCAACACTCCATCATTACCCTGACGATATAATCTCCCTGAGATTAATGTGAATGGTCACCATAGGTCCACATTAGGACCCGCTAGTTGTATTTGCCCACTTGTCAAAATTTCTAAAATGGATTCAGACCATCTAGGAGCTGTCTCTACAAGGAAAAGTGTTGAATCTAACATATCATCATCCACACCCACAGGAGCTTCGCCAGAGGTGATTCGAGACAAATGATCTGCCCTTAGATGAGTTGTTCCTTTTCGAACTGCAACTTCAAAATCAAACTCAAGAAGGATGATAAACCACCTTACTATCCTTCCAGTTGCACAAGGCTTATTCACCAAATATAACAATGCTTGATGGTCCACAAAAAATATGAATTTGTTTGCCAAAAGGTAATGGCGAAACTTTTTCACTGCATATATCATGGACAATCCTTCTCTTTCTGTTGTGGTGTAATTCCTCTCAGCATTGTTCAACTGTCAACTAGCATATGAGATTGGGAAATCCTTATTGTGTTCACCCGATTGAGCCAAAATACATCCAATTGCAAAGTTGGAAGCATCAATGTGGACATGAAAGATTTGGTTCCAATCTGGTGCCCGTAAAATGGGTGCAGTTCACTAATGCTTGCTTCAACTTTTCGAAGGATTCCTCACACTCATCCGTCCAATTAAACTTTACAAGAAGAGCATATAACGGTTTGGCTAGGACAGCATACATGTAGATGAATCTACGGTAATAGCCACAATGTCCCATGAATGTTTGTACCCCCTTAGGGTTGATAGGCCGAGGTAATGAGACAATGACCTCAATTTTATCCATATCTGTTGAAATCCCATTGCGAGAAACAATATGGCCCAAAATTTTCCCTTGTCTTACCATGAATTTGCACTTGTCAGGATTCAAGCATATACGATAAAGTTGACACTTTTGAAACACAAGTCTCAGGTGTTCTATATGATCATCACGCTCTTGTGAGTGAACACATAAATCATCCATGAAAATCTCAAGAAATTGCCTAAGGTACTCCTTGAATACATGACTCATTAACCGCTGAAAGGTTGCTGGTGCATTTGTTAGACCAAATGGCATAACACGATAGGCAAAGATGACATCTTCAGTAGCAAAGGCTGTCTTGTGTTGATCCTTTGGATCAATTGACACTTGGTTGTACCCGGAGAATCCATCCAAGAAACTATATGCCTTTTTCCCTACAACTCGTTCCAGAACATGATCCGTTGATTGGAAGTGGGTAATGATCACGCACAGTAGCTGCATTTACCTTCTTGAGGTTGACACATACTCGAAGTTTTCCATTTTTCTTGGGCACCACTACAATAGGGGAGACCCATTCAGTGTGTTCAATCTCATAGATAAATTCTGCCTCTAAGAGCTTGTCTATTTCTTCCTTTATCTTCCGTGCAAAATTTTCATTGTAGATATAAGGACGTTGCTTGGAGGGTTTTGCATCCTCTCGCAATGGAATTGTATGCTGACATATGCTTGGATCAACTCCTTTGAGGTCTTTATAACTCCAAGCAAAAACATCACGATACTCCTTTATTGTTTGTATTAATAACTTCTCCTCATCTAAGGACAAGTCTGTGGCAATCCACACATAGCGAGGCTCTTCTCCTGGCTTAGCAATATCAATCTTTTTTGCATCTTCTGGACCATCGTATGAAATCCCTGGCACGCTTGGTTTTTGACGCATGGGCTGTTGAAGAACAATCTTCCGATCTTGAAGAGTGTACTGTGTGAAATTGGGAGGAACATTGAGACCTTGTTCTTGTCCACTTGAGTCTTCACTCATTGAAGACCATGCGGTTTTGAGCTCTCCTTTGCTATCTTGCATCGGATTTTTTTGTTCAACCGTTGTCTTTGCACTTCCCACACTCTTTTTTGAATCGGTTTTAGACTTGAGTTGTGGTTTTTGTTTCTTTGTCTTTTTACGATTTTTGCTAACAGTTGTTAGCTTTTCCCCTGCTTGGAATCCATCTGATCGTTTGACTTGGTCTTTGATACTATCTTGTGCTTGGACATAGTATATATATTCATTCTTTCCTGAGAAGTGAGGTGGTGGTCGAGAGTTTTCACTCTTAGACTCCTCCTTTTCTTTCTGCAGTCTCTCACATTGTTCACGCTCATCTTGTCTACGGATTCTTTTATGGCTCTTACAGCTTTTACGTTTAGGTCGGCTTCTAGGGATCTCTACCTGAACCTCCCTTCCTCTCAAGAGTAGGCGTGCCTTTCCTAACTCTTCCTCAGGGATTGTCACATCATTATTAAAATCAGAGTCCCAGCCATCTTCCTTATCAGCATCATTAGCAGATTCGAGTGTCAAATCCTCTACTGAGACTTCCTCGACATGCATAGCTGTTGTGGATGTATCTCTATAGTACAAATCATCTAGAAGGGCACGTGGTTGTACCATTCGTATAGGAATAATATCATATCCATCTGAGTCACAAAATTGAATTGGCTTCGGTAAAGCACATGTCGATAATGTTGCAAGGACATGACTCCATTCTAATGGATCAATTAAATGCTCAGGGAAGGGTTGTGGAATGTATGCCTCGTCTGATACACTTCGATTACCCTTAAGTCTCTCAGTGTTGAAATCCCTACATGAGGCTCCACACATCCACAGATCTTCTCGCCCATCAGACAATGTAACTCTTGAGCCCTCAGATGAAGCGAAATCAAACTCATCTATTGGAGACCTTGTTACATCACGATATGAGTGATTCCTTAGGTTGACCCTTGTGATGACAGAATCATGTCGGAGGTACAAATAATTGTATCCCCAATCTTGAATCATTTGAAATTGTCGCATGAATGGTCTACCCAATATCACTTCGTAGTTTGGATGTTTTCCAAAATCCACTACTGCAAAGGTGTGCTCATATTCAATCCCACATGTGGTGACCATTATGTTCTCAAGCAGCCCAAGGGGATGTTCTAAGCTTCCATCTGCTAGCTGCAAGCGCATCCTGGTACTCCTAATAGTAGCTGGTTTGCCCCATTTTTCCCAAATGGACCGTGTTACAATGTCCACTCCTGCACCACTATCAAGTATTGTAGTTGAAGATACTTTTCGCACTTCTAATGGGAGGGTAGCATTTCCCTGATCGTCTTCACAAAATTTTCCTACTTTGTTGATAGGAACTGGCATTACATGCTTTGTCTCAGGGTGTATAGTACACTCATGGTGACCCTTTTGTAGCAATACCTGCTTTGACAAACATGTGGCAATATCATTCCACAACTCAGGTCAAATTTTTATCAAATCGAGCAAAGGTAAGGTACAAGCCACTGGTGCTGACAAAATAGCCTGCACCATACTCATATCCTTCTCCTCCTTTGTCAACCTTTTATGCATGGAGGGTATCCTCAAGGTTTGAGAACAATTCTCATATTCTCCCAGATATGATGGTAAGGTTTTCATTGTATGCTTACTTCTAGGAGAAACAATTGTTTGAACTTCCTCCTGGATGCTTGGGTGTCCAAATTTGTTTTCTGTGCCTCTGGTAAAATCCACCTCAGAGAATGGAGGCGAACTAATAGAAGACATGTTCTCATTAGCTTTCTCATGAACTGCAGCCCACATCTCATTTGCCATGTCCTCATTAGCATCAATAACTTCATCATTGCATGGGAAGACAAGGCTAGGTGGTGGCAGATTTTCTTCTTTCAATGGAGTGTCAATTGGTGCAGTCCTTTCGCTATGAGCTTGTGAAATGAACTCACTTTTCATTTCCCTACTTGATGACACTTCCGGTATGGTTTCTAATGTTGGCTTAAGAGAGGTCAGGCCCCGAGGAATAGGTGGTGGTGGTCCCTCAAGTATTGACTGAGCTTCCCTAATGAGTTGCTGATGTACAGCTAGATTGATCTTCTCCTCACGAGGGTTTGGGTATTCTTGAAGCTTCTTGGGTAGTTCAGATAAGGGTGTAATGCGACTTCTATGAGCATCAATGATGGCCTCTAGAGTCTCATTCACTTTATCCACAAAAACAGAACCCCCAAAACTAACCTCAGTCGTACTAGCCTCATCTTGTTTAACACTAGACTCAGGTTGAGGTTGATGTTCCTCACGCACTTCTTGGGATGTAAAAGTTTTATCCTTCATGTTTTGTTTAGAGGCTTCTTGAGAACTAATGGATGTACTTTTAGTTTGTTTGTTTCGGTTCTTCTTCCGCCGAGTGGTCTTTTTTCTACTGGACTGTAGGGTCTTGTCCACTAGATTTGTCTTTGCATCCCTAGTTCGAGGTGTCTCATCAGTTTGCATTTTTGCATTTCGTGTTTGTGATCTAGTCATGACTCTAAGTGGCACGACATCCTCATTCTCAGATGAAGGTGGCGATGGAACTGTACCTACAAGGTTGAGTGAGACCTTTGGTTGGGTGGTGCCTTCCTCATGTGGTTTCAGCAGACAATCCTTTGGGAAGTGTTCTACACAACACCCTAGACAATATCTTTCAATTGGTGGAAACTGTTGTACTGCTGTATTGGATCGAGATGCTTGCCTAGAGCGATGTGGCCAATCACGAGCCCAATGGGGTTCTCCACACTCATAACAAGGGCCCATTGGTTTGGCCTCTACTACTTTCCTTGGCTGCCATTGACCTGAGGGGCCTGGAGTCCTAGGTTGGTAGCCGCCTAGCAACATTAAAGAGTTTTGTTCCCCTGGTTGAACGTCCAGTGCTGGGCTTGGGTATGCGGGACTTTCAAAGATATTTTCTTTGGATGAATATGATACATATTCCTCCTCCACATAGCCTGGGTTTACCAAGTCTCTACACATATTTGAATTGTCGTAGTCAACAACCCTCACAGGAGCAGTCCCTGGAGCAGGAGGTTGAGCACCAAGAACAGGTCGTGCTTGCTCTTGTGCCATCGGTGGCTTACGTTCAAAATTAGTATATTGTTGATACATTTGTGGAGCCACTCCACCCCTCGGCTGCTCACGTTCCTGTCTCATTCTCGCAATGCGAGTACATTCCTGTGTGCTGTGGGTAAAGTTCCAAGCACAGGCTTGGCACCACTTTTTTGTGGGTTGGTTTGTGACTAGAGGAGAAAAGGTATTACAGTCCTCTGTTTTATGGTCACCGCCACATGCTCCACAAAGATGAGGACCTATAGGAAGTACACTCCTCATTCTCTGCTGCTGTTGTTGTGGCTGCATGGGGTGGACGATAGGTCTATCCCAATCTCCGTAGTACTAGGTTAGCTATCTGGTCTGGATTTACTAGCGCGCTAGACCCTGAACTTTGGTCATCACCCCACTGATTTCTAGGTTTCACCTCAGGGCCAGAACCATCTTGGAACTTGAAGTTATCAGTGAAATCCATAGCATCATGGCAACACTCATTGAAACTTGTATGCTTCTTCGCATAGAGATATGTATGCAGTGTCGAATTTTTGAGGCCTTTTAAGAAGAGAGAAATTAATCGACTTTGGGCGGGCTTCTCATCTTCTGGGCAACGATTAATGTACTGCTTCATTCTATTTACACAGTCTCGAACACTCTCATTCTCGCCTTGCTTGAAAGAGTAGATGTGTGCTACCGTGTCATGTTGAATTCCCATCAAGGAAAAAGCAGCAATGAATCTCTCTTCCAAAACTCGTAAAGAAGTTTTGTCTGAAGCCTCTAATGCCTGAAACCAAGCCAGGGCTTTTCCCTCAAGAGTGAGTCCAAACCCTTCAATTTGAGTATGCTTATCAGCCACTTGCTCAGCTCGAACTGCTTGCCTAAATGCTGCTACATGATCGTATGGATCTCCCGACCCTTCATACTTCTTTACCAGTTTCTGAAGAGTTGATGGCCTTACTTGTCTTGAATACTCATCATAGGGCCTACGGCCTCTTACTCTCAGTGGGAATTGTTCCTCTCTTTGGAAAGATGGTCCACATGTTTCCAAAATTGGTGTGGGTACCCTATTACCAGCCTCACCAAACCCCTCCAAAGATCTTGTCGCCCTCATTTCAGGAGGTGCATTTATAGGAGGCCGAGTTGGCTCCCCTCCCATCCGATTGTTATAGTGAGAAAGATGTTGTTGTGGTGTGACCTGTGGTCGCACATTTGGTGTAGGACGATATCTTGGTGCTAGAGTTGGGCTACTAGTAGTGGTCCACTTAGATGTTGAAGGTCCCTCGCTAGTGAACTCTCGTAGGGGAGGAGCAACAGTTTCTCCAAGAAAGGCTGTCTCTCCTGGTTTGGCTGTATGTGTTGAGAACACTTCCATGAATAATGGTTGTCCTTTCCACGTGAGTTCCCGAATCTCTTTCCAATCTAGGGTTCGGTATTCATTGGCCCATTTATCAATTATTCTGTTCATGTGTCCTGCAAGCTTCTCAACTACCACCACATGAGCTAGAGGAAGATCTAGCTGTGGCATTCTAGTCGTGGCATAATATCCTTCTAACGAGTCCTTATAGACCTCTTGAAGTGGGTCATCCTGTAAGACCTTTGTCATAGGAATTTGTCGTACAAACTCCCATTGGCATTCAGCCCCCTGATCCAGTTTACACTTGCCTTTCCTATCCCTTTCCAAATTTAGATCTACAAGAAGTAAATCATCAATGGATGGCCTTGAGGACTGGGCATTGGATGGTCCAGGCATGTCCGGCTCGATGAGCCAGTCATCTCTAGACTCCCTTGCTCTGGAAAATTCTGATAAGTCTAAGAACTCGGTTTTAGAGAGCTCCCCTAATTTGTCTACCTTTTCTGGATGGTAGGTGACTTCGTAGCGAACACCATCTCCACCCATGTACATGTTACCCTGGTCATTGATGACTAGAGGTGCTCTATCAAGTTCTGAGAAAATGTCTGCGATCTTAACAAGATACCGTTGTTGTGGGTCCCTAAAGATCTCAGCTCCTTGAGCATTTGTGTAGACATATTGGAGTCTCACATTGAGTGTTAACCCCATGGTGTCGGCTTCAAATGGATTAAAGGATCTTGAGGGTGTCCTATTTGGGACTACGGGATGACTATTTGTCGGCCCTAGATTGTCCATGGACAATGAACTAGTTGTTCTAGAGGAAAGGGTATCGGATTGGGATTCAGAAAGGGTTTCAGCAATATCTGCCAAATTTCCTACCGATTGGGTCCCACTTTCTTGCGTAGGTACTCTAGAAGGTGCCCTAGGCCCTATAGCAGAATCTACAAGACGTCCTGACCGCAAGTGCATAAGGTCAAATTTTTTTGGTTTTTTATGTGTTTTGTTTTGTTTTGTTTTTGTTTTTGTGTGTTTTTTTTTGAAAAATATATATATATATATATATATATATTTTACCCTACCTAACCACTAAAGGCAACTAAAAATGGGTATATGTGGCGTAACTATCTATCCTATTTTTTTATTATTTGTTTTTTTAAATGTTTTTTTTAAATGATTTTATGATTTTATGATTTTTACTTTTTTTTAACACAAAAATTATGAATCACACTAAAAAAGATACTAATTATGCACAAAGTTACAAAAATTAAAAAATGCAGGTTAAGCTAATTATGCAAAAAATTAAAGAATGAAGAATTACAAATTATGCAAAAAAGTAGACTCCTAAAAAATACTCAATTTTTTTTTCTTTTTATTTTTTTGTTTTTTTTTAAATTTTCTTTAGTTTTCTTTTGTTTTTTCTCCTTTTGTTTTGTTTTGTTTTTGTTTTTGTCTTGTTTTTTTTTAAATTACAAAAATTTAAAATAATGCAAATCGCTCTAATTATGCTAAAAATTACAGAAATGAAAAAATAAAAATTATGCAAATAAAATGGACTCCTAAAAAAAAAATAATTTAATTTTATTATTATTATTATTATTATTTTAAATCTCTTCTTTATTTTCTTTTTTTTAATAAAAAAAAAATTATTTTTTTGTTTTTTTTAATTTAAAAATACAAAAAAACATGAAGAATTAATAGAAATAAAAAATAAAAAAAAATGGAAAATCCACTAACCTTATCTCCACCGTTTGCCGCTCCCTCCCGGATTTCCCGCCGGCGCGCACGTGCCTTCCACTTCTTTCCGATGCCGCCTCACCTTCTTCTGCGGCAGCCTTCACCACCAGCTGGCCACACCTTCGCCTTAATGCCTCCTCTCCACGCTTCCTTCTTCGACGGCCTCCTCGCTTACTGCAGTCCGCCTACTACAGCTTCTTCACACCACACGGCTCTCTCCAACAGCCGCCGCTAGCCGCCGCCTCCTCTTCGACGGCTTCCTCGCTTGCTGCAGTCCGCTTGCCTCTGCTTATGACCCGGACAACTCTCTCCAGTCGACTGCCACACGGCTCAGCTCGAACTATTTTTTTTAAAATTTTTTTTTTCTCGCCTCTCTCTGCCGGCCTTCACTCTGCCGCCCGTCTGCTCTGCAGCCGACCTCTCACTCGCTCTACCTTCGACACTCTGTGCTTCTTTGTCTGTGCGGCCGAGGTGGCAGCCCTGCGGACGCTGCCGTTGAGAAGCCCAAGCCCCTCGACCCTCCTCTTTCTTCTTCGCCGACCTCAGCTGCTGCTGGTCGCCTCCAGGCAGCCACCCCACGCCTTCTTCTTCGACGGTTCGCAGCCACCTTAGCCGCCTCAACAGCTTCGCCTTCAAAGCCTTAGCATATATAAAAATATAAAAATATAAATATAAATATATATATGTATATATATTTTTTTCTTTGCTGCGCAGCTACCTCTCCATTGTATATTTATATATATATATATATAGATATATATATATATATATATTAAACCGCCTTCACTGCCATCTCCAACACCGTTTTACAGCCACATGTAATAGATATATATATATATCTATTTTTCTTTGCTATGCTTGATGGAAACACCTCCCCACACAATAACAACAAAAACAACAAAACAATAAAGGAAAGAAAGCCGCTTCACTACTTCCTACCTATCTCACGCCAACTTGCAACAAAAATACAAAAATAGAAAGTGCTTAAATTCTGATTAATGGCGGGATTACTCAACCGCAATGGGGTTTAAATTTTTTTCTTACTCATCAAAAAAAATGAAAACACACAAGGCGCCCTTGAGATCACACACTCAATGCCCTAAACCTCAAAATAAAAAGAAATAGTGGTAGTAATGCAAGCTTCTCAACCGGTTTTGAGTCTTCTCCCCGGCAGCGGCGCCAATGGAGAGACGGAAAACTCTCTCACTTGTAGCAAGAGTAGTATGATCCACACTTAGCTCAATCCAATGGGATTTGCATCCCTTTCGGAGCTAGGGATTCAACCCGTACTACCGGTGCACAAAAGCTTATCCATTTGATGGAGAGAATGCTAAGAAAACTACTACTAATGACATAGACTCAACACACACTCAAGCTCAATCTTGCTATTGCTCACTCAACTCCACATTCCACTCATCCATACATCCAAACAACAAGAAAGCTTAGCTATTGCTTACACAAGATCAAAGCATTCTTCATTCTCAATACTCATTTCCCTAGCATGCACACAATCCTTTAAGCTATCAATAAGAAACATGCACACTAGAGAATTGACAAGAGAAGAGAGACAAATATCAACTCATTGCATTGAATTAACAAAAGAATAGAACTTACAACAATGTAGATGGGGAGTGAGAAGAGCTTGCACCTCTATGGAAGAAGAGGGAGAGCTAGTCTCAAGAGAGCTCAAACATGAGTTTGCCCAATGTCCATGCTCTCAAATGAGCCACCTTTTATACAAAAATTCTAGAACTCCCAAAAGTTCCCATGTGGGATTATTGTCAAACCCTCTCCCACATTCATCTACAAAGTGGAACTCTTTACAAGAGCCCTAAGTATCTTTTTTGTTGCATCCTTGTATTGATCTTCATTTGCATGCAACAAGGATTAAGCCAAAAACAATTGAATTATCAAGAAAATTCAATGTAAATGGCTTTGGTTAGGAGTAGAGTAGCAGTGCATAAACACCATTACGCTTTTACAAAGGGGGAGGCTCTTATTTATAGAAAAAAGTGAGCATCTAACCAAGAAAACTGGTTCTAGAATTTTCCAAATCAGTTTGGTCAATTTTTGACCATTTTTGGGTCAGTTTATCTTACTTTTTAGATCTAGTTGAAATAGGACAGAGGAGAGATGAAAATATCTCATTATTTTTGAGTTTAAAACTCCTCCATACATGTGAAATACCCACCTCCTTCATGAGGGGAGATTCCCACACTGAGGTGTCAAAAATGCATCATTTCCTCTAAATATCTCTTCTTTTTTAACTAATAAACCTTGTCCTTATTAAACTCTTATGTGAGCATTTACTTAATTTTTGGGGGATTTTCTTTTATTCTTCAATTTGTATCCTCCCTACATTTGGATTAATCTTATTGGTCCATAGGAACCTTAATTGGACCATAATCCAAATTTTTTTGAAAATCTGGACCCTTAGGCTAAGGTCCTTTATACCTATTTTTAATTAATTCCAATTGGAAAGTTCTTTTTGAATTTCTATTTCGAGGGAAACCATTTTAGACACTAGGAGGATTTTTATATCCAAAAATATCTCAATTTTGAATTATCTCTCTCTAGATATTTTCTCTCTCTAGGCCAAAATAGGGTAAAACAGGATCTTTCTTTTTTTTCAGAGAGGGGAATAATTATAAGATTAGAAGGGGAGGTTCTTACACCTGCACACCTCAAAAGCTGGAGGGAGGAATCTTACATCTCCTACCCCACTTAGAAAACGCGAGATATCCTCATCTCGCAAAATTAGAGGACAACTCTTTCCCTTAAGATCCAACTGATTCTGGGGTTTCTTATAGTCTGGTGAACCCAAAAAAATCCTGGAAAAATATCCATTATATAGAACCCATCATCAGATAACAATTCACTCAGATTATATCATATTCAATTCCTTATCACAATAATGGTCCATTAGACCGAAATTTCCATTTGAACTGTCCTTCATGGGAATTTCAATTATACAGATTTTTAATTTGTCATCCCTTAACTTGATCCACTGGATCAAGTGTTAACAATAACAATTTGTCAGCACAATCCACTAATCTCATAGTGATTTGCTGAAGTGATTAACATCATTCTAGTTACGAACATGATCACAGGGACTCATCCCATTCATCCTCATTGGGTTTTGCTCAGCTTAACTCTTTTTAACCAAAATTCAAGAATCATCATTTTTCAATCAGAATCCAAATCAACTCATCAATTGTCAACTTGAATTTTAAAATCATATCAACCGCATTCGAATTCATCATCTAGATATCTTTTTTTTTTTTTTGCTTATAATTTCAAGATCTTAGATTTACTCGTATATACTGCCAGTAAAGAGATGCAGTTATACCGTCGGTATATAGGGGTAGTCACGGTCCTTGAAACTATAAGGTAAATACCATCATGTCTAGGCCTCAAGCAAGTCAGGGATTCCATCATGCAATTGTGATACTTCCATCTGAAGACCCAATTACTAATTTATGAATTTAATTCTGAATAACAATTTGCATGAATTTTATCACACAATCACAACCTTTTACTACTACTTTATAAATTTTTGACATTTTTGGCTTCTCCGTTCCATATCAGCCAATTGGCTCTAATACCAGCTGAAAGATCCCTATCCCCTTTGCGCAACGAATTCAGGGGTACTAATAGTGGAAGTATCACTTCTTGCGTGGGGCAGGGTCCCTCACTCGAGGCCTCGTCCATGGATATCCGGACGAGAGACTAATCCATCGGTTCTTCCAAAACCGAACCAGGAAAAACTTCCCTTGCCCGGAAAGCACGGGTGATTCCTCCAGGATAATTTTTCTCTAACGTAGTCAAAAGCCTTAACTAACTGATTTGATCTGAAACGAGCCTGTAAGTCCCATAGTCAGATCAGGGAAAAGATTGCACTTGGATCATAGAGACCAACTCTTTTTTACTCATTGAGAGGCGCAGCCCTTGATTCTTTTCCATAGAACAATTTTTGTCTGGGATTTACTTCATCTATCATAACAGAATTGAGTCTCAATTTAGGGATCCATCAGTCCATCCAGTCCCATGGATTAGCCAACCACCCAACCACTGTAGTGATGGGATCCAATTAGGAATTTGGTTAGGTTTTGTCTCGGGTACCAGGGAAAAGAGTTCTCAGGCCCCCTAGCCAGATATTCATGCAAACTTAAAACTAGTCACACCACTTATACACCCAATATGAAATTACCTTTTTCACAGATTCATGCAAACTTAAAACTAGTCACACCACTTATACACCCAATATGAAATTACCTTTTTCATAGATTCAACTGTCTTTAAAACAATCATTTAATGAAATCATAGTGTCACTGATTATAATCCTCAAAATCTCCGATTGAATCCTAATTTTTAATCATCGGTATACCTATGGCATCATTGGCAACCAGAACGCTCACCACCTATCCACTCAGGGGACTTTTCGATGGTTCCTAGCTCATAGTACTCGGCAATATATTCACATATCAAAATGGAATCTCTGTTGAAGATCAGCAAGATCAACCAACGACGAATCCATATAAGAGAGCCGTGGACTCATCGTAACTTACGATACTTAGGGAATAGTAGAGTCCCGAACAAGACTTGTTTTAGGGGACCGAGCCAGCGGCCGTGCCTCATGAAATACGGGGGGAAAAAGGCGTTGGCTTCCTTGAACCAAGTGTGGGTCTTGTTCCATCTCCACGCACATTCCGTGCTGGGGATTAGAATTTCCTTTAGGATGACTATGCTTCCCTTGCGAGATAGAGTTAGGTCCCTCCGTTTGCTCGTAACCTCATATTTCTACGAGATCGAGGTGTCGTCAATCGAAAAATAACACGAGACTTAACCGCCTATCAAAAGGATTCCCCCGCCCTACGGGTAGGGGTCCTTACACGTGGTATCAGAGCAGGTTTAGACTTGGGAGATTTCATATTGTATTCTCTTGTTGCTCTAGGAATTCTTGTTAAACTAATTACGGCTGGACACAGGAGGACGAGATGGATCCCTATTCTCGCTTCCTGGTATTCCAATGCATGTTCATGACTGCCTGTCGCTCTTCCGAATTTGAGTTCCGTGACACTATGATGCACATTGTAGACAAGCTAACCCTTCCTCATTACACTCGCATCAAAAGGGGATGGAATAGAGCTGAGCATTGGCATCGTCGATCTACCTATTTCATCATTCGAGCTGAGCACGTCGACAATCTCACCAACGACTTGAGGCGGATCCGATATGCCGAGATGTTGCGGATGGTTCGCCTGTTCTGGTTTATTGGCACTCCTCGTAACGCCTATGTCACTATCGATGGGAATCGCATGTTGCAGAATCGATGGGTTTATGATAGTGTGACTCAAGTTACATCCCCTGATAGAGTAGCCGTTACCCGTCTTTCTAGACGTGGTTTACCTCCCCTACCAGAGACTTATCGAGTTCTTGAAACCATGGGAGAACCCCCCTACTTTTTCAATGCTACCACCGCAGATCTTTATTAGGTTCCCTAGAGGACTACCATGTAAATAAATAAGATTGGATTTAGTCCAATCCTTGTAAATGGCTTGGTTCACTTGTAAATATTAAAGCTTGGAATAAAAGGTTTTGATTTTCACACTCATTGTCTTATGTGTATTAAACCGCCTAAGTGACATGATTCTAAATTTAGCTTCATATTGATAACCAGGATCGTCAACTTCTTGCTCCCAATGCATTATATACATATATACATACAGGAGAAGAAGCTTCTCCTCAAACAAATGCAATCTCCCTCATTTAATGGGACAGGTTCAAAGATTGAAAGGGATGCAGAAGTTTGGATAGAAGCCATGGACGATTTCTTTTCGGCTGCTGGTACAGGAATTAGGAATCAATCCATGCTTGCCAGATTCCATCTTACCGGGGACGCCAAACTTTGGTGGAAGCAATGGTGCCGAGATAAGGGCATCACTAAAGATACCCAAACCTGGAGTGACATTAAGCAAGCTGTGAAGAACCGTTATCTTCCCCCATCTCATAATCTATTAAGATGAATGAGTTCTTCAGCCTCAAGCAGCTTAGCTTAACCTTGGAGGAATACTACTCAAAATTTGTCACACTTGGCAAATATGCTCCACCTATGTCAATCACTCAACAAGTGGCCCAATTTTGCCAAGGGCTGAATGAACCTTTGGATTCTCTCCTTGAAGCAATGAGGCCAACTACCTTGCAAGATGCTCTTACCCGAGCCAAACCTCTGGCTAAAGAAGTAAAGAGTGGTCAAGCAAAGAGGAGAGTCTATCCTGAGTCTAACCCAAGGGGCGCCTTCAGAGGAATTACCAATCGAATTTCCGCCACAACACTATTGGTCAGTGGTCAGTACCCCAATAATTTTATCCCCCGCAGTTATGCTAATTCCACTTCAGAATCCTATGGGGACCAAAGGTGCTTTTATTGCAATGAAGTTGGCCACTTCCGGAATGAATGCCCCAAACTTGCAAGACCCTCTCTCAATCCTAGTGTCATTGCTGCTCCACAAGGCGGCCGGGTAGTTCAAGGTCGTGGGATTCCTAATAACCGCCAGGCTAGACGAGGTAGTGGTGGACGTGGTAGAGGTCGTGGAGTGACTGCCCGTGTCTGCTCTATGATTGGTGAACTGACTTTAGAGATGGAAGAAGAAGAGCAAGCCACCATTCATGCAGCTGTAGAACATCAAGGACCTAATCAGCAGTTTTCTGTTATCCAAGCTCCGGCTACTTATCAAGGTAGATCTTTCCAGCTCTTGATTGATTGTGGTAGTACGCATTCATTTCTTTCTCCAAAATGCTTGCGTAAGTTACAGTTAGATCAAAAACCAGCCCAAGCAATGATTGTTGAGTTAGCTAGTGGAAAAGAAGTATCCCGACATTGTGTGGGAGATCTTGAATTTGAATTGGGTGGTGAATCAACCCATGGGTATTTCAGAAGCTTACCATTAGGGATTTATGATGGAATCCTTGGTATGGACTGGTTAATTGCAAACAATGCTGACATTCACTGTGCTGAAGGAAGCATCACCTTTAAGAATAGTCAAGGACAGGTAGTATCAGCCCAGGGAAAAACAGGTAAACCCAAATTTCATTTGGTCAAAGCTAATCGCCTTCTTAAGGGAGTGCGCAAGGGCCAACAGATCTTCCTTGTCAAACTCAACAAGGTAGAAGAAAGCAACCCAGATTTAGAACCCTCTTGGCTCTAGGAGTTTTCAGATATCTTTCCAGAGGAACTTACAAAACTACCCCCATCTCGAGAAGTAGATCATGGGATTGAGTTAATCCCTAGGGCTGAATCAGTTTCAAGGAGACCTTACAAAATGTCTTCCTGAAGCCATAGAGCTCAAGGAACAACTTAGGCAGCTCATTGAGCAAGGATTCATTCGCCCTAGTAATTCCCCATGGGGAGCGCCTGTTCTTTTCCAGAGAAAGAAGGATGGCATGCTTCGTCTTTGTGTTGACTACCGAGGCCTAAACAAGGTCACTGTCAAAAACAAATACCCCATTCCTCGCATCGACGAACTTCTTGACAGACTTTATGGATCCAAAGTTTTCTCCAAGATGGATTTAAGGTCTGGCTACTATCAAATTAGGATCAAGGAATCAAATATCTCCAAAACCGCTTTCAATACCCGCTATGGCCACTATGAATTTACAGTCATGCCATTCGGATTAACCAATGCTCCTGCCACCTTCAACCGCCTGATGCAGGATATATTCCGACCCTACTTGGATGAATTTGTCCTTGTCTTCTTTGATGACATCTTGGTCTATTCTCAGTCAAAAGAGGAACATGAGGAGCATGTTCCTCTTTTGATGACATCTTGGTCTATTCTCAGTCAAAAGAGGAACATGAGGAGCATGTACGCAAAGTATTGCAAATACTGCGCGAACATAAGCTCTATGCCAAGAAAAGCAAATGTACCTTCTTCACTTCCCAAATTGAATATCTAGGGTTCATTGTCTCCTCAGAGGGCATCTCAGTAGACCCTGCCAAATCAAGGATATATTGGAATGGCCACCCCCTAGGACAGTCAAAGAAATCCGTGGGTTTCTAGGCGTCACAGGATGGTATAGGATCTTCATCAAGGATTATGCCAAGATAGCCGCACCCTTAATTGATCTCCTCAAGAAGGAATGTAAGATAGTATGGTTACCAATCCATCAAATCAGTTTTAGCCAACTTAAGACTATCCTCACCTCAGCACCAGTTCTGAAGCTCCCTGACTTCACCAAAGAGTTTGAGGTTGTCACTGATGCTAGTGGCCTTGCACTTTAATTCAAGAAGGAAGGCCTGTGGCTTACACTTCTCGTCGTAAGCTTAAACCCTATGAAGTCAATTATGCCACCCATGATTTGGAACTCCTTGCAGTTGTTCATTGTTTCAAGTTATGGAGACACTATCTCCTAGGCCGTAAGTTTCTGCTTGTAACTGACCACCAGAGTTTAAAGTGGATCTTCACCCAGCCCAATCTCAACATGAGGCAAAGGAGGTGGATTGAGATTCTGCAAGAGTTTGATTTTGATATCAAATTTCATCCTGGAAAGGATAATGTTGTAGTAGATGCCCTCAGTCTCGCAAATCCTTCCTAAGTGCAATCTCTATGCCAAATAACCCCATCCTAGAGAAGGTAAAGCAGGTTTCACCTCATGACCCTGATTACCAAAAGCTAGTAAGCCTAGTTCACAAGGAGGCACCCACAGAAAAGGAAAATGTATTGATCAAGGGATACACCCTCGATGATGAATGCCTCTACTTCATGCATAGGTTATGTATTCCCAAAGATCTTGCACTGAAGAAGATGATCTTGTATGAAGCTCATGATAGCCCCGTAGTAGCAGGACACCCAGGTTATGCAAAAACCTTGAATGCCTTAAGGAGAAGTTACTTTTGGCCTGGAATGAAGAGAGATATCCTTCAATACATCAGACAATGCCTTTCATGTCAAAGGATTAAAGCTGAAAGAATCAAAATGCCCGGGAAACTCCAACCTCTGGTTCCTCAGATGAAGTGGGAATGTATCAGTATGGATTTTGTCACAAGTCTTCCCACAACACAGGGAGGATATGATTCTATTTTAGTAGTTGTGGATATGCTTACCAAAGTGACCCATATTATCCCAATAAAGAAGACATTTAAATCTTCTGATATTGCCGCCTTTTCATCAAGGAAATCTTTAGGCTTCATGGATTGCCAAAAAGAATAGTCAGTGATGACCGGGACTCTGACTTCACTTCAAAGTTTTGGACATCATTATTCCAGGCTATTGGAACACAACTTTGTTTCAGTACAGCTTACCACCCAGAAACAGATGGTCAAACTGAGAGAGTTAATTAGGTTATAGAAGACATCCTGAGAGCCTATTGTGGGCGTGAACCAAAGAAGTGGATTCAGTATCTCCCTCTAGTGGAATTCTCTTACAATACATCCTATCACCAAAGCATAGGGATGTCACCATTCAAAGCTCTTTATGGTCAGGAATGTTTGTCTCCCTTAAATTTCTCTGACCCCACACTAAAGGTTGAAGCCTCTAGGATGATGCTTGAAGAAATGGAAGAACAAACCAAAGCTATTCGTAATAAGGATATTAAAGCCGCCCAGGATCGACAGAAGCATTATGCTGATACCAAAAGATTTGAAAGAATTTTCCAGCAATAAGGAGACAAAGTTTTTCTTCGAGTGCGGCCAAAGAGAAGTTCTTTATCTCTTGGAAAATTTAGGAAGCTGAGTCCAAGGTATTGTGGGACTTATGAAGTCATCAAATGTTTTGGAAAACATGCCTACAAACTTCGCCTCCCGACCCACCTCAAAATCCATGATGTATTCCATGTAAGCTAACTAAAGCCATATGTGCCTCATCCTGATCATGTTCTTGATGATGAACAAGTTGTAATGCCAACTCAGGGAGTCCTTGAAATGAGACCTAATAGAATCATCGACTCTAGAGAAAGAGTGCTTCGCAATAGAATCCTTAGGGAACATTTAGTGGAATGGAAAGATTACCCTGAGGAGGATGCCACTTGGGAGGAAGAGTCAACCCTCCAAAAGAATTACCCAGAGTTCGTGCCGAGATGCAGACATCTCGAGTTCTTTTAGTAGGGAAGGATGTAACATACCCATTGTAAATAACAATGTACTTGCTTCAGAGTTGAAAAATAACAATAAATAATAATGTACTTGCTTCAGAGTTGAAAAATATAACATACCCATTGTAAATAACAATGTACTTGCTTCAGAGTTGAAAAATATAACTTAGTTTGTCATTTTTACGATAAAAAAACTTCTATTTTTGGAAAATGAGCCATTTTTGTTTAGAAATTTGTAATTTTGAATCCAAATTTAGAATCTACGCGTAATTTTACGCTTAAAATAGTTTTTTCTGAACTAAAAACGGGTACTCGGAATGGGTTTAATTAAGCTTTTAAGCCTTTAATCTGTGAACTTCCGATCTAAAATAGTAACTATCCAGGTGTCTAATCAACGAACGGAACACGCCCCCATGGTCATGGGGCAAGGCCGGACATTTTCGTCAAAAATTGTTTTTGACCCCCCCGGGACGACGGCGAGCGGCCGGTGTGGGCCCCACCCCACGAGCGCTGCCCGTGAAACGACCGACAATCCACCCGGGACACCCAAGTGTGTACATGACCTAGATGCACCCTCCAGCACACCCCTACACGTACCCCCTCCTCCCAGAACCCTTTATCCACAGGTGTCGCGCTCTCTCTCTCTTGGGGACACCTCCACCCCCATGTGTCACACTCTCTCTCTCTTGGGGACACCTCCACCCCCATGTGTCACACTTTCTCTCTCTTCGAGACATCTCCACCCCTAGGTGTCTCGCGCCCACACTCTCTCCCGGACACCTACACCACCAGGTGTCGCCTTCCCGCACCCGGACGTCCACCCTCCAGCACCTATAAAAGGACCCTCGCAACCCCCTTCTCCGAATAAGCCCCCAGCAAGGCCCTAGGCGCAAGCCCTCCCTCAAGCTCTAGGACATGTCCTACACTCTTCTCCCCCCCGTGTGAATAGACTTAAAGTGTGCCCTTGCCTTACTCTCCCTAGGCCTCCCTAACCATGCACTCTTCCCTAGGCCTCCCTAGGCGTACACTCTTCTCAAGAGCTCTCCAAGTTAAGGACGCCTCTCAATCCCCCCCCCATATGCGGCAACTTGAACTTAGGCTAAGAGGTCTTTCCTACCCATAAGCCCAACAAGCTTTTCCTACCCCAAACAGACTGCGTTTTGGAATCCGTTTGAACCAGTAGAATTCTCTCTTTTCTCTCCAAGTTCCCAACCTCTTATATTCACCCCGTTCTCTCTCTATCCTCTTAAAACTCTAGTGCTCCTATGGCGCCGCCGAAACGAAGAACCACGCGCTGCCCAAGGAGGGAATGAAGCGAATCGCGTCCCTGCAATCGACTTCGCCCCTCTTGAAGCGAATAGGCACGAAAACGATAACCAGGTTGGTCATTTAACAAGTTTAAGTAAAATTCTCTCTTATGAAGCTTAATGCAAAGATTTGAAATAATAGGAAAGGAACCAAGGTTAAACCCCTAGTATAGATGGCGTAAAGTACCTTATGGTTACTCTTAAGTAAAGTTATAAGAAAATAATCTTGCTTTTGAATCATTGTCTTTTCGAAACGATGGTTTTTGTTAATGTGTGAATTCATTGAATAAAGGCTGTCTCTTTTTATTGGATATACTACTGGTTTATTGCTAACATGCAGGTACAGCTTCTCCCCCCCTTAGCTAACTCCGTGCTTGCCTGTGTAGCCGGGCGAAGGATATAGTGAGGCCGGGAGTCGACCTAGGGCAATCCCCTCCTATGCCACTGGGAATTGGATTTCACCACCAGGGTGATGTATATATGCTGCCTAGTTCTGTGGGTCCAGGCTAGTGCGGTGACTTAACCCTCACCTCATGAGGAGACGTCCCCTCTGAATGAAGGGCGAGAGGGTTTGGTACAAGTGGCAGTACCTGAGGGGGTGACAGGACGGCTTGGCCCTCATCGGCTGGCTGACGACGAGGGGAGACGGTCCGTGAGGTTTACCCAGCTGGTTGAGGCTGGAAGATCGAATTCTAGATCATCGGTGTGGTTGTGGTTATGGTTATGGTTATGGTTTGGACATGGAAGTTTGGATTGGAATATCGGCCCGGTTCCAGGGTCTTTGTAAATATTTTTCACTGTAAGTATGTTTGTTGATTTCAATGTTGTGCTAAGGAAGATTTCTTTTAAGGAATCAAGTGTAATTAATTAACAAAGGAATTTATTTTTAAGTGTTTCACAGTGTTGTAGGACTTAATTAGAAAACAATTGAACGGGTGAGTGTGTGGAAAGTGGGAGAATGGATGCCCTGACGGTACCATTCTAAGGATGGGTGGACCCGATCAGTCGGGTAGCTTTCTACTAGTCGTAGCTTACGATACTTAGGGAATAGTAGAGTCCCGAACAAGACTTGTTTTAGGGGACCGAGCCAGCGGCCGTGCCTCATGAAATACGGGGGGGAAAAGGCGTTGGCTTCCTTGAACCAAGTGTGGGTCTTGTTCCATCTCCACGCACATTCCGTGCTGGGGATTAGAATTTCCTTTAGGATGACTATGCTTCCCTTGCGAGATAGAGTTAGGTCCCTCCGTTTGCTCGTAACCTCATATTTCTACGAGATCGAGGTGTCGTCAATCAAAAAATAACACGAGACTTAACCGCCTATCAAAAGGATTCCCCCGCCCTACGGGTAGGGGTCCTTACAATGTCATAGTGATTTGCTGAAGTCATGAACGTCATTCTAGTTACGAACATGTGATCACAGGGACTCGTCCTATTCATTCTCATTGGGTTTTGCTCAGCTTAACTCTTTTCAACCAAAATTTAGGAATCATCATTTTTCAATTAGAATCCAAATCAACTCATCAGTTCTCAACCAGAATTTCAAAATCATATTAATTGCATTCGAATTCATCATCTGGATAGCAATTTTTTTTGCTTATTATAATTTCAAGATCTTATTTACTCGTATATACTGCCAGTAAAGAGCTGCAGTTATACCCTCGGTATATACGGGTAGTCACCATGGTCCTTGGAACTATAAGGTAAATACGAGTAGTCACCATGGTCCTTGGAACTATAAGGTAAATACCATCATGTCTAGGCCTCAAGCAAGTCAGGGATTCCATGCAATTGCGGTACTTCCATCTGAAGACCCAATTACTAATTTATGAATTTAAGTCCGAAAAACAATTTGTATGAATTTTATCACACAATTACAACCTTTTACTGCTACTTTATAAATTTTTGACATTTTTGGCTTCTCCAATGTGCAATTGGAATTAATTGGAAATAGGTATAAAGAACCTTAGCCTAAGGGTCTAGATTTTCAAAAAATTTTGGATTATGGTCCAATTAAGGTTCCTATGGGCCAATAGCATCAATCCATGTGTAGGGAGGAGATAAATCCAATTTGTAAAAGAAGATACCTAAAAATGAGTAAATGCTCACATAAGATGAAGAGTTGAATATGTACAAGGTTTATTAGTAAAAAACTATGAGTAATATAAAAAAAAAATGAGATAAATTGAGTATCCAAAAATGAGTAAATGCTCACATAAGATGAAGAGTTGAAAATGTACAAGGTTTATTAGTAAAAAACTATGAGCAATATTAAAAATATGAGATATTTTGGGTATAATGATTCCATTTTGACACATATGTAAGGAAGGAGAGTTCTCTAAAGGAGGTGTGCATATTTCACATAAGATGAAGAGTTGAAAATATACAAGGTTTATTAGTAAAAAACTATGAGCAATATTAAAAATATGAGATATTTTGGGTATAATAATTCCATTTTGACACATATGTAAGGAAGGGGAGTTCTTTAAAGGAGGTGCATATTTCACATTCTTGAATGAGTTTTAAACTCATAAAAATTGAGATATTTCATCTCTCCTCTCTCCTAATTCAAGTCTAGTTCCAAAAAGTTAGCTTAACTGACCTAAAAATGGTCAAAAAGTGACCAAACTGACTTGGAAAATTCTAGAATTAGTTTGTTTGGTTAGGAGCTCAATTTTTCCTATAAATAGAAGCCTCCTCTTGTTGAAAAAAATATAGTGTCTTATGCATTGTTACTCTACTCCACCTAAGCCAAGAACTGTGAATTCTTTAATAATTCACTAGTTTTTGACACTTCCCTCTTTCTTTAATCCCCATTGGTGGCTCCATCAACATACTAAACCAATTGATTGGTTGGGGGGCTCTACCGTGAACAAAGAATCAAGCAATTTGTAAGAAGGTAAGTATGGTGAATTTTGATTTTTTTTATAATTTCTCAATGTTTCTCTCTTCTCAACCCCTCTCAAGCTTGAGAAGCTTAATTGGTATGGTTTTTGAATACTATTGAAGTTAATTGATTAATGATAGAAAAGAATTACATAAATTTCTATTTATGTTTAATTCTAATGGTTTTTTCTCTCTCTCTTACTTAAGAAATGGTCTTACTCATGACCCACTCTCAATCCAAATGAAGCTTTTCATAAAGCTTTTTCTTAATCCAAGATTAATTTATGTTTAAGAACAAATTAATGATTTTTTTTATCTATGCTTTTAGTTTATGATTATTTTTGATTCAACCCATTAAGGGTTAATGATCCAATTAGGGATCATTCTAATCATTCCCTTAAAGATAAGCCTTATCTTTTAAAATAATTGAGATTTATCAGTTATAGTAGCGGAGCTATGGCAAAATTTTATAAAAATTTACACATAAAATAATTTCATTCAAAGCATGAAAAGACGATTTCCTACCATATTCTAGGAATTATCATCCTAGATTAATTGAAAGAAATTCATTAGAATCATGAGGAAATTAAATTTTTATATTATGCATAAAGGATAAATTTTTATATCAAAAGTATTACTTTTATCATTTTTATTTTATGCATAGAAGTATGCATAATAGATAAATTTTTATATCAAAAGTATTACTTTTATTATTTTTATTTTATGCATAGAAGTATGCATAATAGATAAATTTTTATATCAAAAGTATTACTTTTATCATTTTTATTTTATGCATAGAAGTATGCATAATGGATAAATTTTTATATCAAAAGTGTTATTTTTAGCATAATTGAATTTCATGCATAGAGGTATGCATAAAAGATAAATATTTTATTATAAAAGTGTTACTTTTAGCATAATTAAATTTTATGCATAAGAGGTATGCATTAAAGATGAATATTTTATTATAAAAGTGTTACTTTTAGCATATTGAATTTCATGCATAGAGGTATGAAAAAAAAATGATTATTTTATTATAAAACTGTAAAGAAAAAAAATAATTATTTTATTATAAAAATGTTATTTTTATCATATTGAATTTTGTGCATAGAAATAAAAAAAAATAAATTATTTTTTTATTATAAAAATATTACCAAAAAAATAATTATTGTATTGTAAAAGTGTTACTTTTATCACAATTGAAATTCTTGCATAGAGGTATGCATAAAAGATGAGTTAAGATGTGATAAGAGGTGTATGAGATGTGATAAGAGGTGTATGAGATGTGATAAGATGAGATAAGATGTATATGAGATGAGTTAGGATGTGATAAGATGAGTTAGGATGTGATAAGAGGTGTATGAGATGTGATAAGAGGTATATAAGATGTGATAAGATGAGATAAGATGTATATGAGATAAGTTAGGATGTGATAAGATGAGATAAGATGCATATGAGATAAGTTAGGATGTGATAAGATGAGTTAAGATGTGATAAGAGGTGTATGAGATGTGATAAGAGGTGTATGAGATGTGATAAGATGAGATAAGATGTATATGAGATGAGTTAGGATGTGATAAGATGAGTTAAGATGTGATAAGATGTGTATGGGACGAGATAAGAAGTGTATGTGATGAGATAAGAAGTGTATGTGATGAGATAAGATGTATATGGGTTGTCATAAGGCGAGAATGGATGTGATGTAAAAGAATCGATGTGAAGGTGTATGAGTATATATGAATGGGAAGGAAAAAAAATAGATGTATGTATGTGGAGTATGGATGTGAATGTGCATGTAAATGTGGATGTATGTATGTATGTGGATATAGATGTGGATGTAGAGATGTGAATGGGAATGTGGATGTGGATGTATGTATGTATGTGGATGTGGATGTATGTATGTATGTGGATGTGGATGTATGAATAAGGACGTGATAGTGGATGTATGCATGTAGATGTGGATATATGGATATGGATATGGATGTGTATGTATGAATGTGGATATGGGATGTGGATGTATAAATGAGGATGTGAAAATGGAGGTAAGCATGTAGATGTGGATGTATGGATGTGAATGTGGATGTGGATGTGGATGTGGATGTATGGATATGGATATGGATGTGAATATATGATATGTAATGTGAAGGAATCTGAAGTGAAGAGATGGAAAATGATGTGATTGGATGAGTACACATATAAATGGAATGTGGAATAAGTAATGTGGATTAATGAGGGATAATGTGGAAAAATGAGAGTTAATATAGAAATTGTATTCGTAAACTGTTTGTAAATGACTGTTTGTAAATGCTGTTTGTAAATGGCCGTTTTATGTCAAGAATGCTGGGGAAGCATTTTGACCGTCTTGTGATTAAGGTCGTGGAGACCTAACTGATAAAGTTGCAACTGCTGACGGAGAGTCAATGGAGGACGTCTCGCGTAGCAAGGTCGACCGAGGTCTTGACCAGCCTCGGTTTAATTTAAATGGTGAGCTTCCGGTACGGTGGATTAGGGACCAAGGAAACGGCCTATGAGTGAAGTGCTAGGTCACCTGCACGAAGGATCCTAGAGGGTGCTGACCATACGGTGCTCGGGCTCTGGGTCGCCGAAGATACCCACACGTGCGTCGTGGAAGATATTGAAACAAGGAGTAAGAGTTGTTTTTTGAAACCAGGCATGGATCTGGTTGATTGACCTTGCTGGTCCTCAAACGGATGAGTCCATGGCTCTTTTATATGGATCTGTGGGTTGATCTTGCTGATCTTCCACGGAGATTCCATTCTGTTATATGAATGTATTGCCGGTTACTATGAGCTAGGAACTATGGAAAAGGCCCCTGAGTGAACAGGTGGTGAGTGTTCTGGGCGATGATGCCATAAGTAAACCGATGAATGAATGACGGGAAATAAGGATTCAACCAGATACTTTGAGGATTGTCATCAGTGACATAATGGTTTCATTAAAGGATTGTTTGAAAGTTAGTTGATGCTGAGAAAAAGGTAATTTCATATTGGGTGTGTAAGTGGTGTGACTAGTTTTATGTTTTGCATGAACTTTCGGCTAGGGGGCCTAGGAACTCTTTTCCCTGGTACCCGGGACAAAACCTAACCAAATTCTTAATTGGATCCCATCACTACAGTGGTTGGGCGGTTGGCTAACCCATGGGATTGGATGGGGTTAGGCTGGACTGATGGATCTGTAAATGGAGACTCAATTTCTGTTATTACGATAGATAAAGTAAATCCTGGATAGTAATTGTTCTATGGATACGAATCAACGGCTGTGCCTCTTGATGGGGAAAAAAGCGTTGATCCCAATGATCCAAGTGCAAGTTTCTTCCTTGATCTGACCGAGTATCTTTATAGTTGCGGTCGGATCAGCTTGATCAGTAATGGTCTTGACTACGTTAGAGTAAAAAGTTATCCTGGTGGAATTGCCCGTGCTTTCCGGATAAGGGAAGTTTTTCCAGGGTTGGATTTTGAAAAAACCGACGGATTAGTCTCTTGTCCAGATATCCGTGGGCGAGGCCCCGAGTGTGGGACCCTACCCCATGATAAAAAACAGAAGCAGGATGTAACACACACAAGAGAAGCAAACCCTAATCCATAATCATCAACCATAAAGAAGGAGAGAAGCCATAGTCACCATCTCTCTCACACACACAAAGGGGAACACAACATAGTGTTATGTCCACACTACAAAGTAAACCTAATGTAATGTCACACACACTATGACCAGCTGGACACGCGGTCATTTATGTCTCACACATGTTCCTACCTAATCTGCCAGCACATAGCATAGCTGGCTCACACTGACATCGAGCTTGAATCTCAACAGCCCCTCTCAAGCTCATGATGTACTGCCGATGAAGATGTAGATGAGCTTGGGATATCAACACTCTCAACACTCCCCCTCAAGCTCATCCCATGTACTCCCAACATAGTCCGGAAGTACTCAAACTTCTCCCTGCTAAGTGGCTTCGTGAAGATATCAGCCACCTGCTCATCAGTCTTCACATAGTGAAGATCAACTGTACCATCCAGCACCTTTTCTCTGACAAAGTGATAATGGACCTCTATGTGTTTGGTCCTCGCATGAAATACTGGATTCTTTGCCAACTGCATACTGCTCATGTTGTCACAATGTATGACAACTTTGCCATCAAGAGGCTCACATAAATCTGCCAAGAGACTCTTTAACCATATAGCCTCACAAGTAGCAATGGCTGCACCTCTGTACTCAGCCTCTGTACTGGATAAAGCAACTGTAGGTTGCTTTTTGCTACTCCAACTCACCACAGCACTGCCAAGTGTAAAAGCATATCCACTAGTAGACCTCCTGTCATATGCGCTACCTGCCCAATCAGCATCTGTGTAGCCATGTATGTCCAAGCTTTTACCACTCTCATAGAATAAACCATAATGTGCTGTGGTTTTCACATATCTCATGATGCGTCTCACTGCATCCAAATGTGGTTTCCTGGGGCTCTGCATAAACTGGCTCACTAGCCCCACTGCATAACTCAAATCTGGGCGTGTGATAGTCATGTATATGAGACTACCAACCATCTTCCTGTACATAGAAGGATCATCCAATTCCTCGCCATAATCAGCCCGCAATTTCACATTTTGCTCCAATGGTGTACTCATAGGCTTACACCCTGTCATGCCATACTTTGCCAACATATCCAAGGCATATTGGCGCTGTACTAACCAAGTACCTCCATGATCTTTCACCACTTCAATGCCAAGGAAGTATCTCAATTCACCAAGATCTTTCATGTCAAATTGCCCACTCAAAGCTTTCTTGACATGCATCACATCTGCACTATGATCACCTGTGATAATCAAGTCATCCACATAGATGACTAGTAAAACAATCCCATGCTGTGTCTTCTTCACATACAGTGAAGAATCTGCTGTAGAAGTCTGAAAACCAAGTGAGATAAGATATCTGCTCATCTTATCACTCCAAGCACGAGGTGCTTGCTTTAGACCATACAATGCCTTTTTCAACCTGCATACGTGAGTGGGATATCTAGGGTGTACATACCCTTCTGGCTGTGCCATGTATACTTCCTCTTGTAAATCTCCATTCAGAAATGCATTCTTAACATCCATCTGATGCATTTCCCAGCCATTAGCTGCAGCCATAGCAATGACTGCTCTCACTGTGCCCATCTTAGCCACTGGGCTAAACGTCTCATCATAATCCAATCCATGGGTCTGTGCATAACCCTTTGCTACCAATCTTGCCTTATGTCTTTCAATAGAACCATCAGATTTGCACTTCACTTTGTAAACCCATTTACATCCAATAACATTCTTATCCTTTGGTAGTGCAACCAAGTCCCATGTATCATTATGGACCAATGCGTCCATTTCCACATCCATTGCTTTTTCCCATACATGCTCTCCAACGGCCTCTGTATAGCATGTAGGTTCCACATGCTTCACCATAGATGTCATGTATGCATAGTGCATAGCAAAATCTCTGTATGTCAACCTGTCAACAGGATATCTGACCCTCTGGGATCTCCGCAATGCATGTGGGTCACTCTGTACACCTGTAACTCGAGCATGTGGTGGCACATATCTGTCCTGCCTAACACCAGGTGTGCGTACAACAGGTATCCCTAGCTCCTCATCCAAACTCTCTGAGCTAGAGGACTCATAACCTGTGATCCCAATTCCCTCGACTTTCTTCTTGCCTTTATCCATAGCACTACTCCCAGTGCTCACACTCTCATGTCTCAGACGTCCTGACCATGGACGTACACTGCTACTACTCTCAGCTTCTGCTGCTGGCCCAGACATAGTAGTAGAACTAGAACTTGCTTGTGATGGCAAGTTCACAGGCACATTCGCCTCAAGTGTGTCAATGACTCCCTCATCTTTGGCTTTATACCAACTAGCAAGCTCATCGAATACAACATCTCGTGAGATGACTACTTGTCTAGTTTGAGGGTTATAGCATTTGTAAGCTTTGCGATCCTGTGCATATCCAACAAATACACATTTCTCTGCCTTAGGATCCAATTTCCGTCTTCTTTCATCAGGCACATGAACATAAGCTACACATCCAAAGACTTTAAGATGTCCAATGTCTGGCCTATAACCTGTGAGCCGCATCTCTGGCGTGCTTCCATGAATGGCTGCTGTAGGTGTTTTGTTCAATATATAAACTGCAGTAGCACATGCTTCTGCCCAATAGTAATCTGGCATGCTCTTTTCATTAAGCATCGCCCTTGCCACTTCACATATAACTCTATTCTTCCTCTCAGCCACACCATTCTGCTGAGGTGTATACCTGCATGTCAATTGTCTCCTTATTCCATGCTTCCTCAAGAAATGCTCAAAGGCCTTTGAGGTGTATTCACCACCTCCATCTGTCCTCAGACATTTAATCCAACAGCCATACTGCTTTTCTGCAAAAGCTTTGAAATCCATGAATTTTTCCAATACTTCACTCTTCTCCCTGAGAAAGTATATCCATGTCATCCTGCTAAAGTCATCAATGAATGTAACATAGTATAAACTGCCTTTGATAGATGGGTTTTGTGCAGGACCCCATACATCACTATGTACGATCTCAAGTGGCCTGTTACTCATATTTCCTTCTCTAGGAAATCTCAATCTTGCCTGCTTCCCAAACTGACAGGCTTCACAAACATGCATATGTCCATCATATTTGAACCTAGGCAATCCATTGACTATGCCTCTTGTTTGCATGTTCTTTAATCTCTGTATATTTACATGGCCAATCCTCTTGTGCCACATATCAATATCCTGTACCACATTCCTGCTCTTTGAGAACATGGCTGATTTTAGCTCAGGAATTCCAGCATCCAGCTTAAACAGTCTTCCTTCTTTCTTGCCTTTAGCAATCACTCTACATCCATGTTTAAAGTCTTCAACGAAGCATCCATGCTCATTGAATCTAACCTGTAATCCCTGTTCTACCATTTGACCAACTGAGGCCAAGCTTTTAGTGATCGAAGGCACATACAGCACATCTGACATAGACTTTGTCTGACCATTATGCATGACCAATGGTACACTTCCAACATGTGTAATGACATGCTGGGTATCATCACCTGTTTCCACATAGCCCTTCACATCCATTGGCTTCATGTGCTCAAACCATTCTCCATGACATGTCATATGGTTTGATGCTCCTGAGTCCATGTACCATGTATCATCATTCTCAGCATTTGTTGTCATAGAACCCACAACATGCTTCATGGCAAACAAAGGATTTGCAGTTCCATCATTGCTACTTGATGCATAGTTGCCACCATGTTGTGCATAGTTTCCACCATAATGACCACCACGTTGTGCTCTTCCCCCTCTCAAATCATTCTGTTTGCGAAAGCAATCTCTCGCCATATGACCATATTTGCCACAATAATGGCATTCCACATCTTGCATAGAATTTTGTTGGCCTTGCCAACGTCCTCGTCCACGGGGGTTACCTCTGCCTCGCTGAGGTGCATAACCACGACCACCTCGAGCACCATATGAAGGCTGAAAATTCTGCTGTGGAGGCCTATCCTGCCATCCACGACCATTACCACCACGTCCACGTGATGCGAATCTCCCCCTGCCTCGAAAGCCTCTAGATGAGTAAAAAGCTTGATTTCTTGCATGTTCATCATTGCTTGACGAGGATGCACCACCTGTAACACTCATACCACCAAGGCCAAGCTTCAATTCTTCCACAATGAGCAATGACACAAGCTCATTAAAGTCTGGCATTCCTCCCAACCTTACTGAGATGGAAGTGTCAAAAGATTTGTATTCTTTGCCTAAACCACGCAACGTGAGTGCAACCAAATCATCATCATCCATTGGGGCATGGATTGATGACAAGGAATCAGCATAACCCTTGATTTCCTGAACATACTCATGTATACTCCGATTCCTTCGTGTTACACTGTGAATCTGTTGCTTTAGTTGTATCTTCCTGGCACCAGTGTCTGTCTCATACATTCTGCACAAGATACCCCATGCTTCTTTCGGTGTATCTGCATCTTGGATGTGAATAAGCAAGGCATCTGTTACACATATTGAAAAATAATGCAACACCTTCGAGGACCGCTCTACCCATTGCTTGTGAGCCAGTAACTGAGCATTATTTGGTTGAGGAGGTAGGTATGGCTCCGGGTCTTCCTCCGAGACAAGACTCCACAACCCTTTGCCTTTCAAAAAACTCTTCATTCGAAACTTCCATACTTGAAAGTTAGTGCGATCAAGCTTCTCTCCAACAATCTGTATCGGACCATCTCCCATTGTTGCAAAAAAATAGAGTAGATGTACCCTTTCGATCACAATGTACGAAGTACCTGTAATGCTCCAAATCTCTTCAAATCACATCAAATGCTTGCAAATTGTGTGCATTAACATCCCACAATGGTTCACCAACAATGTATACTCGATTAAAGTTGAAATCAAATGAAACTCCTTCACAAAAAATTTTCTGGTTTTTTTCTCGCCAGTAAATTCTCGCCAGTAACCAGTCAAGATTATGCTCTAAATCCTTCAAATCTTGTCCAAATGCAATGATACAACTTGCATTAGCTTCCCAACACATTGCTCCAACATATCCTAGAAGGGTTTGATCCAATTCTTCAAGGGGAATGAGAACCACCAAGTTTTGTAATCTCTGGTTTGAATTTTTCTGCACCTGTCAGGTACCACCTCTCACTAAAATTGCTCTATCTCCTTCAAATCTTCTCCAAATCCAAAACTTTTTGATTCAAAAGTTTAGCAACTCATAGGAATCTACTTGTACTAGAGGAATTTGGCCAATTTGATATAGGCAAAGATTAATGCCTTGATTAAAAATGCTCTGTTTCTGGACAGAATTTCTGCAAACCTGCACACCTCTGATAAATCACTTCAATGAGCTCCAAATGCATGAAATGAGCTGCAACCAAGCATCACAAGGCCTTAGCGATGTATTTGCTAAACTCTCCAAGCTTTAAAGCATTCAATTTGGTGTCCAAATGAGTGAATTAGGATGTAATCTTATCAAACTCTTCAGAAATCTGCATAGAAAAGCGTCGCCTGCTGTTGTGGGCTGTAGAGAGAGGGGAAATCAAAATTGAATAGATAGGCCTCTTAGCAATGACTAATCTACCTTGGGTATGAAGGGTTTAGCTCAATTTTGCCTCTAGCTCCTGCAATTGATCCTCCACGGGGGGTATGTCCACTGGTTTTGTGAAAAACCAGAAACTTTTACATAAATCCACTTTCTCTTGATTTTAATCAAATCTGTATGCATCAATCTGCTTCAAGATTCTGTATGTTGCTTGTGCCCACTTTGCTAATACATTTGCAAGCCCAAATACATGTGCCTTTGTGTATACATTTGCCAAGAGTATACATTCACTTCAAGCTTTCCATGAAAGCTTAGAGAAAAAACCAGAATTTTTCCTTTGCTTTATGCCCTTCAATCTTCACTTAACTTGCTCTTTGGTACCTGCAATCCGCAGAGGGGGTCTTGCTACACTCACCAATGGTCCTTAGCTCTCAGATCTGATGCCGGTGTGTGCTCCACAGCTTTTCCTTTGCTCCAAGCTCCAATGGCTTCCTTCACAACTTTTTCTTCTTCTTCTCTCTTCTCTCACTCACTCTCACAACTCAGCTAATGAGCTCTTGGCTCTGATACCATGATAAAAAACAGAAGCAGGATGTAACACACACAAGAGAAGCAAACCCTAATCCATAATCATCAACCATAAAGAAGGAGAGAAGCCATAGTCACCATCTCTCTCACACACACAAAGGGGAACACAACATAGTGTTATGTCCACACTACAAAGTAAACCTAATGTAATGTCACACACACTATGACCAGCTGGACACGCGGTCATTTATGTCTCACACATGTTCCTACCTAATCTGCCAGCACATAGCATAGCTGGCTCACACTGACATCGAGCTTGAATCTCAACAGCCCCTCTCAAGCTCATGATGTACTGCCGATGAAGATGTAGATGAGCTTGGGATATCAACACTCTCAACACCCCACACAAGAAGTGCTACTTCCGCTACTAGTACTCCGAATCCATTGCGCGGTGGGGACAGGGATCTTACACCTATGGTATAAGATTCCCATCTATGGTCACAGAACTGTCAGGGTTGGGAGTAATGAACCAAAATGAATGGACCACCTTGAACATTTTGATCTGACAAATCCGCTTTAAATCGGTGGTGATGTTCCGAGTTCGGTCTGTCCCAATGAAAAAATACCTCGTCCCGCTAGTCCAAAGGTGATCTCTATCCCACCCTCTTTGGATATGAGAGGTATGAGGGAGAGACAATCTCTCAAGTATCTGCACCATAGTATCACGGAACTCAAAATTTGAAGAGAGACATGCCGTTTGGAAGATACACTAGAAGACTAATAATCTTGAGTAGGCATCACCCTCTTCCTACAATCATTCAATCACCAATTCAAATTATTCTAGTAAGTTATTTTATAAATCATCATTAGGTAAAACATATATTCCAAAACAATCTCTATTAACAAGTCCTAGGAACTAAGATCGGCTTTGATACCACTTGTAAGGTCCCCCCCTTCCTAAATAGCAAAACCTTTAAGATAGTTTACTAAGTCTAACTTGGGATAATTTCCTACTCACATTGATATCTTGACCATGTAAGATACAAGAATATGATTAGTAGGTATGACCTAGTTCTATCTCACAGGGGGAGCGTGGTATTTTTAAAGGATATGATTAGTAGGTATGACCTAATTCTATCTCACAGGGGGAGCGTGGTATTTTTAAAGGATTTCTAAAATCAAACCACTCATAGAGTGATCGACTTTAACTCGGGCAACCTCTATTCTTGACTAGAAACAACGCTTTTTTCCTCATCTATGCAAGGCATAGCCACTGACCTAGTCCTCTAGAGTAGGGTTGCCTAGGGATTTATTTATCTGACATAGCATTTTAATTAATTTATTGGAAAGTTACCTGACTAATCGGGTCTACGGGTCCATCGGATGTTGCCATCGCAGGGCATTCCATCCTCCCACTTTCACCTAACTCACGCATCAATTTATTTTCTAATTAATCCTACCACACTGCTTGACATAAATAAACAAGTTTCTTAATTAAAAGCATTACATATGGTTTTTCTAAACAGTCTTTATCAATGATACATAATGTTTACAAACAAAGGACTTTAAACAAAAAATAGGTGCAATGTTCAGAATTATTAATAGCCAAATCCAGGCTCTTTACTCGATGATCTCGAATTCGGCCTTCGAGCCTCTATAGAATGGGCAATCCCTATGGGACCATACACCTCATCATTGGTAGCTGGCTCAAGCCAGCCTGTCGCCCTCTCAGGCTCCATTGCTTGATCCTCCCGCCCTTCAGGGATGTCTACGTTCTAGGGAGGGCTTACTCACCGCACTAGCTTGGGCCCGTAGAACTAGGCAGCATCACAATATTCACCTCCATTGGTGAAATCTTATTCTCCCAATGGTATGAGGGATACCTTGGGTCGACTTCGGGCCTCACTAACGTCATCGCCCGGCTACATAAGCATAAGAAAGGGGTTAGCATCGAGACGAAGAAAATATATACCTTGGGTTGACTCCGGGCCTCCACTAACGTCATTGCCCAGCTACACAAGCATGAAAACAGGGTTAGTGTCGAGGCGGAGAGAAGATATACCTATACTTCTTAATTCAATCAAGATAACAATTTACAAACTAAACTCTAGAATATGACAGATTTCATCACTTTTCTTGAGAAAACAACAATTTCACAAAAAAATTGGTATAAAGAAAAGTGGCATCTTCTTTCTTAATTTATTTAAAGTTAACGTTAGAGATTTTTTTTAAAAAATCTCCTTTTAAACGATGACTAAGCTAACCTAGTGATTATTTCTTTGTGGGTCTCCCAAGGGTAGAGATGGGGCGGCATCTAGAGCAACCTCTCTAGACTCATTAATGTGCACGTCTCTCGAGGTGATATTTTGGCACTTTCAAGAAGGAGCCATTCTGCCCACCTTCTTGTAGCCTGCGGCCCCACGTATCCAATGCTTCAGTCGGATCACAAATCAGAGCTTGTTTTCTCAAGTTATGCAAAAACCCCTAAATGTGAATCACCTCCAAGAGTCTAAAAGCCCTTACTAAAGTCAATGGGGGGGAAAAGTGTCCTTAAACTAGATTTGCAAGGAGAAGGCTACAGCTAGAGGGAGAGGAGGGGGAGTCCTCCCTGAAGTCTATTCACACGAGGGGGGAGAGCAGCTAAGGACACTCTACCCTCAAGGGTGAGAGGAGGCAAGAAATATTCTACAGAGGGCTTACTTGGAGATGGGCAAAAATGGCTTGCTGGAAGGATGTCTGGTACCAGGGTTGTGCAAAGTACTCGGTACGGGAAGAGCAGGCTGTTGGGGTGTCTCGACCACCCATGAGGTACTGGGGGGTTTATATAGGTGCAGGTACGGGTACGGGAAGAGCAGGCTGTTGGGGTGTCTCGACCACCCATACTGGGGGGTTTATATAGGTGCAGGTACGGGTATGGGGAGAGAAAAGTGTGGGTGCAAAGGATGATGTACGGTGAAAGTACACCGACCTATGGCTTGCATGGTCCTAGGGAAAGAAATGGTACCTGTGCGTGGGCAAAAGCTATGGTGTGCATGTACCTTCCAGGTCAGACTTCCAGTCAGACTTCTAGGTCAGAGACAGCATGGGCATCCACGTCCGTACATTGGGGCGGTCGGTGGCCTTTGGTCCTTGTGCCGGCATTGTACGGGTGCTTGAGTGTGTGTACATCTTTTTGGGGCGGGACCCCTAATTTGGGGCACCAACCTCGATATGCATGCGTTGCGCCCGACGGTGCAAAAAATAGTTTTCGGCGAAAATGTTCAGGGTGTGTCCTTGGTCATAGGGGTGCTGACCATTTGTCAATCAGACACCCGGTTGTGCATTTATTAAGGTTTAAGTTTACTATATTTTAACTGAAAATAACTAAAAATTTACGTATAGGCTCGATCCGTTGTCTGAATTTGGACTCAGAATTCTAAGATTCTAAGTGGAAACAGCTCGTTTATAAAAATTGTTGATTTCTACATCACAAAAGACCATAAATTCATGGGCATGTATTATTATTGAAGATGGGCATGTTACATGGTGGTTACTTGCTTGTGGAGCCACTATAACCAGTATTTATAGAGGTTGTAGAGGAAATCCCTAAGATTGCTGACAATCTAAAGGAAACCCCCTCTTTTCTTAAATAAGGGTATGTCCTATTCAAGCATGCAAAGCTTCTGGAATAATCTTTGCCTAGGATATCATAGGGAGAGGCCCCGAGTGAGTTACTCTACCTGAATAAGAATAGCTTTTGCTAGGGGATAGGATCCTCATAGCTAGTAAAAGAGCTCTAAGTTTACTAAAACCAAGGTTATCTAGAACTATCATACTTAGATGTTTCACAATCCTATATTACTCAACTAATGAGGTTATTAAAACCCAAGTTATCTGTAACTATCATACTTAGGTGTTTTATGATCTTGGTGTTTCTTCATGATCTTATATTACTCATGATGATCTTGGGTATGTAAGGAGTCACTATATGTGAAGGAAGGTTGGGATACCTGAGGTAGCCCTCGTCTTATTTTCACTTTAAGAGGAGGTACCCTTGGTTTTAGTGGTAGTGAGCATGTGGAAAGACCTTTGTACTCTAGTGTAAATTTATAGAGGAAATGGGATTTTAGACCATGTTTGAGAGTTTCTTTTTTATAATGATTGGATTGGATTTGAGTCATGTTTTTTGACTGATGTGATAGCCTTATTAGATTAGTGATTATGGATTATGATGGATTATTTAGCCTTATGAGAACATTCCTTATATATAGATGAACCAACGTATGACTACAACTTGTTTATCTAGTATTTCGGGCTTGTTGATAGAGAGAGACATTGTTGACCTATGGACACATCATGAGAGGATTGCCTTTACACTTTGAGTAGCTTTACTTTCCTACTTATGCTAAGAAGAGACATTGTTCGTTCCAAGGGTGTACAACTTAGGATGGGATGCTTAGATAAAATTTATGCATATCCATGATCTTGTTTAGGATCAAAGTAGCACCCAAGCTTTATTTATATGGACCTCCATACTGAGTCATATTGAAGAATTTATAAGGGCATCAATTTTTTTATTATAGTTGCCCCTCTTCAAATCATGAACCACGTCTATCATGGCATATTGACTAGAGAGTATATTAGGACTGTGTGAGAGAGAGCTGTGAGAGCCTAAATGAGAGCAAAGGAGGAGGTTGAGAAGTCATAGATCAACAAATTTCCTTATATATAAATAAACAATGGATAGTGAAATAAAAAGTTTTGTTTCATTTTTTTTCTTAATCTTTTGGTAAATTATTTTGAGTAAGTTTCTAAATTATTATTTAGTTCATGTGAACAAGTATTTTACAAATATTAGATAATTCTAGTGTTTTTTAGGTAATGGGTTTATTCCCTGAAATAATTCAAATAAATGATTTATGTTACTTTTCCCATGTTCCCATGAGAGATTAATAATTTTTAATCACAAGGATTCTCAAAGAAGATGGAATTGGACAAAGGAAACATGTCTACTTGGTTATGGGGATTGATGAATACCAAGATAGAATAGGATTTGCCTATAAAAGATAGTTCCCATCTAGCTAGAAACTAGCAGAGAAAAGTCTCCACATACATCATAACCTTTTCCATTCTAAATGATGCCAGAAAGGATAGAGAATTGAACAAATTTATTCTTTATACAAGCTTAAGTTGTCATGCCTATGCCCGTGCATATGCCTGAGAGAACCTTGTTCTCACACAAATGTTATGGAGAAGCTGGGTTTAGTGAGTAAGTCATACATTGAGAAAACCCCTATCCTTGAAGAGTTCATTACAAGGTTAAATTCCTTGAGCTTATACCTTCCATATCATAAGTTTATATTCAATAACCATGGAAGTGAGCTTGCATTATTTGGAATTCATGCTAGAGATTAATAAGGTAAAAAGATCAAGATTTAAAAAATTATTTTGGATAGGATAGCAAATAAAGGTTAGTAAATGAATTGTAAATGGATGCAAGCTCTCTATGGCTTAGAATTGGACCATAACCCATACTTAGAAAGTGATGAACATAGCTTTTATGCATCCAGCCTCGGGTAGAGGTATAGCAAAGCAACATATTTGGAGTTCAAGGAATATTACTTTGGTCAACCCTACCAACTTATATCGCGAACAATGGTTACAAACAAAGAGGAAATTTATGGTTGAAATAAGTTTGGATCATCGACCCTTCTATGCATCAAACCTTAGATTGTCAATGATAATGGAGAAATTGGAATTAGTAGAAGAATATAGAATTTTCGGTAACACCCCATTACCCTTAGATGAGCACATTACTAGATTTTAGCATCTCTCATTGTAAAGTTTGTAATTGTTGGATATTACCACCTCCCTTGATTACTTTAAAGATTCTCCAAAAAAGAGTATCTGATGATTATATTACCACCTCCCTCGATTACTTTGAATCTCACGCGAATAGAATACATTTTTTTGCTTTTCTATGCATTATTATATTTGAATGAAGATTGAAATTTAGAGAGAGAATAAATTGTGATGTGTGTTACATAATTTAAAAAAATCATGGATGAATCCTCCTTACTTGGACAGAAATCATGAATCATGCCAACTGTAAATCAAGCTAACCTCTTTAGACAAGAATGAGCCACTTGACCAACCATGATGTATGAGAAGCCCTGCATAAAGCTCAACCGAAATACCTTTGTCAATTTTTTCACAACTACATACAAGTTCTTACATCCCTTCTTTGTATGAGGAAGTCCTATAATAAATTCTATGTGCAATGTGTGTCCGACAATAGGTAAGGGCTAAAGCAAACCCCCGAGCTTATGTGTTGGATCCTTATTGAGTTGATAAGGCATGCACTTTGACATACATGCATGTATGTCCTTCCACATACCTTACCAATAAAATATCTTTAGTATCTGATCATAGGTCTTAAAAAGACCCAAATGCCCTACATTAGGAGATAAATGCTTTTCTTACATCATATTTCATTTGTATTTATACATAGGCAAGATAGACTCTTTCTTTTTAGTACAAGAGACCATTTTGAAGCTTAAAATGAATCAAATCCTCATGAGAACCATGCTATATTTTTTGTGATATTTGTGACACTGTCTCATCCAAGAGATACTCATCTTAAATTTCCATGATCCAATCTCTATGTACTTTAGAGATGGCTGACAAAGACCATACCCACATTCTAGATAAAGCATCGGCAACCACATTCTCCTCTTAAATGTCTACAATCCAATCTCTATGCACTTTGGAGATGGCCGACAAAGAGCATACCCACATTCTAGATAAAGCATAGGCAAGCACATTCTCTTTGTCCTTTGTGTATGTATTCTCAAAATCATAGTTTTGTAAGGTGGCCAACCACCACCTTTGCTTAGGAGACAGATTTGGTTAAGAGAGGAAATATCTCAACACTCTCGAATGATGATCACTTCTCACATAAAAGTGACTCCATAAAGATAGTGGTGCCATTTCTTATAGCATGTAAAATAGCAACAACTATCTCTTGGTCATATACAAAGCTCTCATAAGCAATCACACCATGATCTTGGTACAAAACTACCCTAATGACTTAATGAAATCTGGGCAAACCAAAATAGGGCTGACGTGAGCATATTTTTCAAAAGCTCTTATTTGCTATTTCATCCCAAAATAATGATTTTGTCTTAATCTTGTCAGTGAGAGTGGGGCTATAAATTTTGCATACTCCTCATCAATCTTCTATAAAAAGATGATAAGCCCAAAAATCTCCTTAGTTAAGTTCTATTTGTAGGTGTAGGCCACTTTCTCACACACTCAACCTTCTTAAGGTCTACTTTGATGCCTTCTTTTCTCACAATGTGACCAAGATACTCCACTTCTTGAGCCATAAAAGTACATTTTCTCTCATTTACATATAAGGGGTTGCTCTCAATACCTCAAGAACTTTTGTACTAACATGCATCAAATGGTCATCCTCTCCTTTGCTATAGACGAGGATATCATCAAAGAAGAACACCAACATAAAATTGAAGAGGAAGGGCTGTATTATTTTGTTTATCAAAGCTTGGAAAGTAGCGAGCATGTTGCACAACCTAAATGAAATAACAATAAAATTAAATATCCCTTTTTTGTTCTAAAACTCATCACCCTCATTCATTCTAATTTGATGGTACCCCAACCTTAAATAAAATCTTAGGTACTTGGCATCCTTGAGTTCATTAAGAAGATCATCCACACGGGGTATGGGAAATTTATTCTTGATAGTGACCTTATTAAGATCACGATAATCAATGCACATATGGAATTTCCCATCTTTCTTCTTCAACAAAAGTATAGGTGAATAAAATGGTTGATTGGCTTGTTCCACCCATCCTGTATCCAAGAGTTCCTTGACTTGCCTTGCCACTTCATATTTTTCCATCTTAGAGAGCCTATATGGATTCCTTTGTGTTTGGTTCAAGCTCAATACCATGATTGACATCTCTCTTTATGGTGGTAGGATTTAAGGCATTTGAAACACTTCTTTGTACTCTTCTAAAAGCTATGCTATGCCCTCATGCATGCATTACTTTCTCATCCCCGTCATCAATAGCTTCATCTTTGTAAAGCTATAATACATAAACACAATCCATTTTCATGAGCTCCTTCTTGAGTTTTATGCCATTGATTAATGTCAACTTGGAGAAGCAAGACCTCCTCAATGTGATAACATACCCTTCTTCATGCATACTTGCTACAAATTCATGTTAAAAGTGCCAAGTGTGAACAACCAATTACAATCCATCATAGTCCCTATTGGCCTCATGTCCAACATCGTTAGATCAACTTTTCATGTGTATTCATTTGAGAACATGACATTCACCTCATTACAAACCATTATACAACCCTTATTTGCTCCATTTGCCACTTGAACCATATATAAATAAGACAAGGCCATAGGATACAACTTGAGGTTGTTCAATAGTTTTTGGTCCACAAAACAATGCGTGCTACCACTATCCACTAACATATGTGCCACCATTCCATTTATTTTAGCCTTGAGTCTCAAGGTATTTGTACCCTTGCAACTGATGTATCCATCACTAAAGAGTGAACACGAGGAAGAATTACATTTTAGTGAATCCATAACATAGAAAGTAGTGATTAATCCATCATCATGATTCTCATTATGAGCTCCATCAGGATCAAAAGGAAACTCTTCACTAGGCTCATAATCATGATTTTCATCAAGATCAAAAGGAAACTCTTTGCAAGGATCATAATCATGATTTTAATCATCATATTGCAATCCACAAAATTTTTAGCTTCACCCTCAAGTACCTTATCATCTTGTTCCATGAGAATCATACTCAAGGATTGTTGAAATATACAAGTGAATAGGGTGTGTGTGGGAACAAGCTCTTGGATAGAGGCTGTAAAAGAGGAGATGTAATTGTGAAAGAACCTGTGAAAAGGTTAGAAGAATCTACTGGGAAAGAATAATGGGTAGCATGAGGGAATTTAGGAGTGTGGAGATATTCTGGGAGTGAATCATGGAGAAATCAATGGGATTAGATGCTTGATGTAAACTCTATAAATTGAGGCATAGCCCTAATGAGAATTTGCTGGTTTTTGAGTATCCATGCCTACATTAATCTATGTGCTAATTATTCACTAATTACGTCTTAATCACTTGCTAATCACTTTGTTAATTATGTTGATTCTAGTGTTTGATCCACCATAACTCATCATTTTGCTCAAATTTCAACATGGTATCATAGCCATGCCTAGAATCAACCAGATTTATGAGCCCATCAGTGAATTAATCAGGATTAGTAGGTAATTAGCAAAAAAAATTCAAATTTTTAGTGAGTTTTCACTTCTCCCCTTCACCCCCAGCCAGTGGAGGGTCTCTAGCACCTTGCACACATAAAATTAGGGCACAAGCTTTATACACAAGCTAGCTAACATCCCTAGCTTCAAGCCCATCTACTCCACGCAGCAAACCGCCGGGGCGGAAGTAGCGAATTTTTGCTAATTAGCAGGCGCCATTTTTCTGAAGGGAACTGCAGATCTTGAGCTCATCAGTTCAAATCTTTCTAATTCCTCTTAGCCCAAGGGGTAATCAAGCATGCTCTACAAGTTGGTGAAGACAAAAATCAATTTCATCAAGTCTACAGAGAGATCCAAGCTCTTCATCAAATCTGCAGGTGACTTTGGTAAAACAGAGATTAAGCTTTCATTATTTGGTCAAATCTTGTGTTTCTTGGCTTAATCCTCTACTAGACTCATTGCTATTGATGCCTTTGAAAGCATCTGAGCTCATTTGAAGTGGAAGACACCAGATGTGGGCTCCCCGCATACTCTGTTTTCTGCACACAAACCAGAGCATTAATTTGCTAATCAGTGATTAATCAGTGCTAATCACTGTACTTTGGTGCAATTGAGGGTTCAAATTAACCATTAGGTATCTGATACAGATCCCTAAAGCTTCAGATTGCAAATCGGAGTTGGTTTGATACTCCAACCATCCCGTACAAATTGGTTACTCTCAATTTAATGTAATTTCTGGTGATTTTATGCTGATAAAATTGTTGTAATCATCTATTAAACACCAGATTGAGTTGTAAAAGGGTAGACACTGCCCTTGAATCTTGAATTTGGATCAAGAGGTAAGACCCCCTTCACATCACCATGAATTCAGCACAGGAAATAGCTAAATTTAATGGGGAACAGTTTTATACATGGCAAACAAAAACCATGTATTTGCTGATGAGGAAAAATCTGTGGGGATTAGTTGAAGGGAGAGATGAATGCCCAGAGAGAGGAGAAAATGAGTGGAAGAGTAGGAATGAAAAAGCATTGGGACTTATTGCACTCAGTTTAAATGATGAAATCATTCATCATATCACAGGGATACAGTGGGCAAAAGATGCATGGGATAAACTCAATAAATTATTTGGTACACAAGCAAAAAATTCCAAGATAAATCTATTAATGCAATTCTACAAATTGGACATGAAGGAAAGTGAACCTTTAATCACACACTTGAACAAATATAAAAGCATTAAGCAACAGCTGGCAGCTATTGGCAAAAAGGTAGAAGATGATGAAGCATTAGCTGTACTTTTGAAGAGTGTGGACAAAGGAGATTATGAAAACATTGTAGCAACACTAAAGAATGTACCTGAATTGAAGATACATGAGATAGAAGCAGCTCTACTGGAGCAAGAGAGCAGAGGCAAAGAGAAGAAAGAGCTCGACTCAACAGCAGGAGAGGAAAAAGCATTCTTCACACGAGGAGGATTCTCTCGAGGACGAGGACGAGGAAGAGGCAGAGTAGGAGGGAGGACCTTCACTTGCCACAAATGTGGAAAGCCAGGACACATGGCGAGAGACTGCTACAGCAAACCCAGTGAAGAAGGAACGACATCGGCAAACTTCATGGAGGCTCCAAGGGAAGTGGAGTCGGATCATCTTTTCTGAGAGAGAGAGAGAGAGAGAGAGAACCCACAACCCAATGTAACCTGCCCCAATAAAGTAAAACCACCTCTGAGCCACCGATGATGTAGGCCAAGTGGTAGATGTATGTGTGAGCACTTTAGTCAAGGTCGCGGGCACTTATAGTAGCCTTGGACACATAGAGAGAGAGAGTGTCAAGGACTATGGAGTTTAGGGACTTGAGGCACTGGTCGCGGGCTATCAAGTAAGAGGGAAACTTGATACAGGGTCCAGGTGTGCTAGGATTATTCACTTGAGGGGAGGTGTTGAAATATACAAGTGAATAGGGTGTGTGTGGGAACAAGCTCTTGGATAGAGGCTGTAAAAGAGGAGATGTAATTGTGAAAGAACCTGTGAAAAGGTTAGAAGAATCTACTGGGAGAGAATAATGGGTAGCATGAGGGAATTTAGGAGTGTGGAGATATTCTGGGAGTGAATCATGTAGAAATCAATGGGATTAGATGCTTGATGTAAACTCTATAAATTGAGGCATAGCCCTAATGAGAATTTGCTGGTTTTTGAGTATCCATGCCTACATTAATCTATGTGCTAATTATTCACTAATTACATCTTAATCACTTGCTAATCACTTTGTTAATTATGTTGATTCTAGTGTTTGATCCACCATAGCTCATCATTTTGCTTAAATTTCAACAAGGATAATTTATTTGCCTTGCATGCTTTGTACTGATCCTTGCTTCACTTCTCTCCACACTTGAAACATAAGCCCTTGCTCTCAATTTCATTTATGCGATCCTCCTTGATCACATTATTCTTTGTCACACCACTTGAAGGCTTCCCATCCCCACTTGGGCCCTTGGGAGAGGCATTCCCAAATTTGAAATTTGACTTTGTATCTCTCCCATAAACTGTAGGGTATCTTGTAATAGAAGATCCCATTGTAGACCTATTTGGAGCCTTCACATAAGAGCTAGAAGGTGAATCACCCTTTTGAGGACCTTTATATTGCCAATAATGAGCATATTTCTCCTCATATATCTCAGCCAAAATCATAAGGTCTTTAAGCATTTACATCCACACGAATGCCAGACTTCAAACACTTGATGTGCTTGATCATTTGGTATTTTCAACTCACGCCTTCTACATGTAAAGCAAGCTTTCAAAACCGGTGTTAGTACTCCTTTTGTCCTTTACCCTTTGAATTCATCCCTTCTTCCATCATTGTTGTTATCCCCATGCATCCTTGTGGAAGATCTTATATTATTCCAAGAGCCATCCATATGTGATAAATCAAAAGAAACATGTTTGCCTTTGTCTTGATTACCCAATGTGACAAACACCCTTGATAAGCATCTCCTCCTTCAGCATTGATGATGGCATGGATTGTTTTGATTACCAATGAAGGCCCTTGATAATCATCTCCTCCTTCAGCTCTATAGGATGGTCTAAGAGTGTACTATCCAACTATGAAGTCAATTTCGATTCAGCCAAAGTGGATCAAAAATGTTAAAAAATAGGATAGCCAATACAAAATGCGACCTAGCTAGTTACCCGGGTGTCCAAATGGAGAGGTTAAGGGCTAGAATTAGATCTTAAGGGATGGAAAATCCAACCCTATATCCACTTTTTCTTCAGCCCAAAACCTCTTCTACTGAATTAGGGTTTTGTCTTTTCCTCTGTAAAAACTGTGACGCTTGCCAAAATCCCAAAACCATGCATTCAAAGCATCCCTTTGTCCATGACAACAATCAATTTCTCAACAATGCATCAACAAATGTCCATTAAGTGTTCCCAAGCAATTTTGGACAAATTTAGGCATGACCTTTGGGAATCAATTGTAAAATCTCAATGAAACAAACTATGTCATTCCCATTGCATTGCATTGCCTTGCATAATCATTGCCAATCAATACCAATGCTAATGCCAACCAATGTGAATTGATGAAGCGCTACTTGCCGATCTCCTAGGCCAAGTCATCTCACCCCCTTACCAAGATTTAGAATCCGATGGCAAGGGTTGGGGCCATGTCTTCACATCCAATGTACCTAATCCCCTCTTGTACCGCTTTACTAAGCAGCATGACAAAAAAGGTTTAAGCCATACTTTTCTTTGGCCTCTTCACCAATGCCAAAGGTACCCTCACCACACAAATCTAGCTTTAACACTTGTACAAGGATAGATGAATCCTAGAATGAGATGAAAGTTAAGCACGCACAACCCTAGCTCTTATAGTTGTATGCTAATTCATTTCATTCCAATACATGGGTTAATGTTGATGATGAAGTAAGCTTGGTTTATGGCTTGATAATGGTACTTGCTTGACCTTCCAAAGTGAAAGATCCTTGCCCCCTCTGCACAACAAATCCTGGGGTGCTAGCAGAGGAAGTAGCACTTCTTGCATAGGACAGAGCCTCTCACTCGAGCCCTCACCCACCACGGATATCTCGACAAGAGACTAATCCTATCTCGACAAGAGACTAATCCCTTGGTTTTTCCAAAATTGAACCTGGAAAAACTTCCCTCGCCCAACAAACATAGGCGATTCCTCCACGATATTTTATTCAAACGTAGTCAAGGTCTTCACTAACCAAACTGATCTGATCGAACCCATAAGTCTCATGGTCAGATCGAGGAAGAGACTTGCACTTGGATCATAGAGACCAACACTTTTTTTCTTGTCAAGAGGCACAGCTTGATTCTTTTCCATAGAACAAGGACTATCCGAGATTTACTTCATCTATCATAACATAACAGAATTCAGTCTCATTTTAGGGATCCATCAGTCTAGCCTAACCCCATCCAATCCCATGGGTTAGCCAACAGCCCAACCACTATAGTGATAGGATCCATTTAGGAATTTGGTTATGTTTTGCCCTGGGTACCAAGGAAAAGAGTTCCTAGGCCCCCTAGCCGATGCTTCAAGGAAAACTTCAAGATAGTCACACCACTTACACACCCAATATGAAATTGCATGTTTCACAGATTCAACTGTCTTTAAAACAATCTTTTAATGAAACCATAGTATCACTCATTCAACTGTCTTTAAAACAATCTTTTAATGAAACCATAGTATCACTGATCATAATCCTCCAAAATATCTTGCTTGAATTCCAATTTACAATCATTCCTTCATCGGTGTACCTATGGCATCATTGGCGACTAGAATGCTCACCACCTATTCACTCAGGGACCTTTTCAATAGTTCCTAGCTCATAGTACCTGAAAATATAATCACATAAGAAAATCCAGATGGACTCTCCATTGAAGATCAGTAAGATCAACCAACAGATCCATATAAAAGAGCCATGGACTCATTCGAGTGATCAATCAAGGCCAATCAACCATTCGAATCATTTGAGAGGAACAGCAAGGCCAATCAACCAGATCCATACCCGAGTTCAGAAAATAACTCTAACTCCTTATTTCATTTTTCTTCCCTGATGCACGCGTGGGTATCTTCGGACCCAGAGCCCGAGCACCGTATAGTCAGCACCCTCTAGGCTCCTTCGTAGGTCACCTAGCGCTTCACTCATAGGCCACTTCCTTGGTCCCTCATCCACCGTACTACCGGAAGCTCACCATTTAAATCGAACCAAGGCTGGTTAAGACCTCGACGTCCTTGCTACGCGAGACGTCCTCCGTTGTGTAAGATTCCTCCCAGCCTCTCAAAATGTCCAGCATCTTCCCCCTGTAATCAATTCCCTCTTTAGAAATATAAGAGATCTCGTCTCTGCCTGTTTTGACATAGAGAGAGAAAATATTCTAGAGAGAGAATATTCAGATTATGAATATTTTTGGATAGAAAAATAACTCATCTTATTAAAATAAGTTTCCCTGAAACAGAAATTCAAAAAGAATTTTTCAATGTGCAATTGGAATTAATTGGAAATAGGTATAAAGGACCTTAGCCTAAGGGTCTAGAATTTCAGAAATTTTTGGATTATGGTCCAATTAAGGTTCCTATGGACCAATAAGATCAATCCATGTGTGGGGAGGAGATAAATCCAATTTTGTAAAAGATGATACCCAAAAATGAGTAAATGCTCACATAAGATGAAGAGTTGACTATGTACACAAGGTTTATTAGTAAGAAACTATGAGTAATAAAAAAAATATGAGATATTTTGGGTATCCAAAAATGAGTAAATGCTCACATAAGATGAAGAGTTGAAAATATACAAGGTTTATTAGTAAAAAACTATGAGTAATATTAAAAATATGAGATATTTTGGGTATCCAAAAATCAGTAAATGCTCACATAAGATGAAGAGTTGAAAATGTACAAGGTTTATTAGTAAAAAAACTATGAGCAATATTAAAAATATGAGATATTTTGGGTATAATGATTCCATTTTGACACATATGTAAGGAAGGAGAGTCCATTAAAGGAGGTGCATATTTCACATGCTTGAATGAGTTTTAAACTCATAAATAATGTGATATTTTATCTCTCCTCTCTCCTAATTCAAGTCTAGTTGCAAAAAGTTAGCTCAACTGACCCAAAGATGGTCAAAAATTGACCAAATTGAATTGGAAAATTCTAGAATCAGTTTGTTTGGTTAGGAGCTCAATTTTTCCTATAAATAGAAGCCTCCCCTTTGTTGAAAAACAACAATGTTTAATGCATTGTTACTCTACTCCACCCAAGCCAAGAACTATGAATTTAATTAATAATTCATTAGTACTTGACATTTCCCTCTTCCAAAGATTGGTGGCCACTCTTGTTCAAACAAGAGTTGAACCCTCAAACCATCAAGCCAAAGGAAAGCTATCAAGGTCTTTAGTAAGTTGGTGATTCTCTTTTTATGATTTAAATGATTTTTATGCTTTATGTCTTCTCTAAGAATGTTACGCCTCATTACAAAAAGGCATTCCCCTCTCTTCTCTAACAAAACCAACCATTCTCTATCCTAGGTGGATGGTTAATTGATTAAAGTCAAGTTTTTTTTAATAATGATTATTTTATTATAAAAGTGTTATTTTTAGCATAATTGAATGACATGCATAGAGGTATGCATAAAAGATGATTATTTTATTTTAAAAGTGTTATTTTTAGCATAATTAAAATTCATGCATAGAGGTATGCATAAAAGATGATTATTTTATTATAAAAGTGTTATTTTTAGCATAATTGAATTTCATGCATGGAGGTATGCATAAAAGATGATTATTTTATTATAAAAGTGTTATTTTTAGCATAATTGAAATTCATGCATAGAGGTATGCATAAAAGATGATTATTTTATTATAAAAGTGTTATTTTTAGCATAATTGAATTTCATGCATAGAGGTATGCATAAAAGATGATTATTTTATTATAAAAGTGTTATTTTTAGCATAATTGAATGACATGCATAGAGGTATACATAAAAGATGATTATTTTATTATAAAAGTGTTATTTTTAGCATAATTAAATTTATGCATAGAGGTATGAATAAAAGATGATTATTTTATTATAAAAATGTTACTTTTAGCATAATTGAATTTCATGCATAGAGGTATGCATAAAAGATGAATATTTTATTCTAAAAGTGTAATTCCTACTAAATTGAATTTATGCATAGGAAGATGCATAAAAGATTGATTTTTAATTCAAAAGTATCTTTCTCATCTAAATTGAATTTATGCATAGGAAGATGCATAAAAGATTGAATTTTAATTCAAAGTGTCATTCTCATTTAAAATAAATTTATGCATAGGAAGATGCATAAAATATTTTCATATTCTTTCTCAAATTTCTCAAGTAAAATATATTCAATATTCTTCTTTTCGAGTAAAAGATTCATGGGATTTACAAAAATCAATTCTACCCATATTTTCCAATAAAATTAATAATGCTCAAAATTCCACTTTTGATAAATACTCATGATTTGAATTATTCCAAAAATCCCTCTTTTACCATTTAATTACTTGGATCTCAAATATCATGGGAATTCCTCTTTTTGCATAATTTTTTTAATACCAAAATTTCTCTTTTCTCATAATTAAATATTTATGCATAAATACTAAAAATTTATTTCCCATGAATATGATGAAAATCATTCTTTTTGCATAGGATGTCCAATCCTAGAATATGGTAGGAAGTCCTCTTTTAGCATTATGCATAAAAATAAGATATGTATTATTTTCTAAAAAATTTACCATAGCTTCGCTCTACTATTACTGATAATTCTTAATTTTTTTCTAAAAAATAAAAGCTTGAAATGAAAATATGATAGTAGTTCCTCTTTTATGCTTAAAATCAAACTATGAATTTAAATCATAATTTTAACCATAAAATTAAACATAACTATGATTATCCCACTAGATTGAGCTAATTTCAACATTCCTCTTTTCCCAAATTGTTAGGATAATCCATTTCTCATTTAGAATGAATTAGAGTAGTTTTGAACTACTCATAAACAATCTAAAAGAATTTACCATTATTTAATAGCATAAAATCATGAAAATATCATTTTCTTAATCTCTAGCTTATTAAGCCTAGAGTTTAGCTTTGAAATTAAGAGTATATCATTGATAGTAGGCATCCTTTTTCAAGGGATTTAGCCATAAAGAGTCGATGATTCCTAAGATGTATCGTGGGCTAGATCTTGATGTGAGAATCCTACCCCCTAAAATATACTATTAATTTAGCAAAAGACGTTCTTAGGGCCTCTCCCTATGATATCTTAGGCAAATATTAACCTGGTAGCTTCATGTCCTTGACTAGGAAACACCCTTGTCTAAGAAAAGAGGGGGATTCCTTCGGATTTTCACAAATCCTAGGGTTTTTTGTTTAACCTCTCTAAAGGCAATGGTTCCCCCAGAGGCTTAGCAAGAAGGATCAACCACCAACATAAACATTGAGGAAGAAATCTCTAAGACTCTTTATTAAACTATGGTCATTCTAAGATATTCTCAATTTATCTAAACTAGACAAACCTTTAATTCCCTTATCAAAAACATTTATCAGATCCAATGGCCATGTCTAGCCCCATCCAACCTACCACCCAACCACATAGACATGGGATCTAAATAAGTTTAATGATGGATTGTGCAAACGGGATTTGAATAAGTTTAAAGGTGGATTATGCAAAAGGGTTTCTCACCCTAGCCCTTGCTGGAACTTTATAGACATAGAAAGTAAAGAGAATGTGGGGGAGAGAGAGAGCTTGAGTTCTTTGCAAGCAAACACACACACACAAGAGAGTGCAAGACACAAGAGAGAGATGGATGGTTGAATTTTCTTCTATATTCTTCTCTTCTCTAAAACCATATAACTAAAAGATAAGAGTACATACATAAAGGGAAAGTAATCTCCTCCAACATACAAAATGGTCGGCCTATAGTGTGAACCCGACTATATGAGCTAGCGCTATAACTATGCCATAACTCTAGTACTCCAAAGTGGCTATCATACAACCTGACATCATCCACTGACATCATCCACCACTGGCAGCATATTGACCATAATCTCATTAACCATACCAGTGGCATAAGTGCAGGAGCTATCACCCAGACGGGTCATCAATGTTCGTCGTAGCACTAGTTGAGCTCGATATCTCAACACTCCCCCTTGAGTTCAACTTCACACACTGCACTCCAAGTAAGCTCCTAAACTTGTGGAGCTTCTCTGTGCCTAATGCCTTTGTGAAGATGTCAGCCACTTGATTCTTTGTGCTGACATATACCAGATCTATATCACCTGCTAGAACCTTCTCCCTCAATGTGCTTCGTTGTTCTAGCATGGTAAACTTGGTTCCTAGCCAGCTGTATGCTACTCATGTTGTTACAATAAATGGCAACTTCCCTATCCATGGGCTCAGCCATATCAAAAAGTAGATTTTGAAACCAAGCTACCTCACAAGATGCCATAGCAACACCCATGTACTCTACCTGCCTGCGTGCATGCCTGCCTTCAAGCCATACAAGGATTTGCGTAACCTATATGCAAAATTTGGAGGTGCATCACTCTCATAACCTAGTGGTTGCATCATCATGCAAGAAGGCATTCTTTACATTAATCTGATATAAAGACCAACCCTTTACTATAGCCATAGTGTAATGACAGCTCTCACGGTTGCCGTTCTTGCAACTGGGCTAAATGTCTCTTCATAGTCAATGCCATAAGCTTGTGCATAGCCTTTGGCCACCAATCTTTCCTTATACATGCTCACTGAACCATCAGCATTATGCTTGACTTTATACACCCACTTACATCCAATTGTCTTCTTTTCCTCAAGCAAAGGTACTAACTCCCTTGTTGCATTTGTATATCCAATGTTGCCATCTCCTCATTCATGGCATCTTTCCATTTCTTATTTCCAAGTGCCCGCTCAAAACAAGTGGGCTCTAATTCTTGTATTAGTTCAACCATGTAAGTATAATGATGGGCTGTATATCCATCATATCTCAACCTATCAACAGGGTATCTAATCCTTATAAACCTGCGTACACCTGGATCTTAGTGCCAGGCGTCCTCAAAATAGCCCTTGTTCTCCTTACATCAGGAGTAACCACAAATGGAATGCCAAGATCCTCATCAAGGCTCTGCTCAAAGCTGTTAGAGTCACCATCCACATATAAGTGACCTGCTAACAGATTAGGCACAAAAGGTTGATCTACCTTTTCCTTCCCTCTACATGATACATGTGTACCTACATTTGTCCTCAACTTGCTTGACCATGGGCTAATATTGGATCCACTGCTAGAGGACTCTCCAGGTCCATTAAGCACATGTGATTGCTGCTCTAATGTGGTGTAGCATCAACACTTCTTACATATACATCTTTTATTGCCTTCACTGCTGGTGCATACTAGCTACTCATCTCGTCAAAGACAACATCTCTCCTTACTTGTATCTCACAAGTGGTAGGGTTATAATATCTATAGCCTTTGTGCTCCAAAGCATAACCAATAAAAAGGCATTTCTCTGCCTTTGGATCCAAGTTTGTTCTCACTTCATCAAGAACATGCACATATGCAATACACCCAAACACTTTCAAGAGAGACACATCCGATCTTATGCCTATAAACTTCAGGTGTCATACCATGAACAACTGCAATGGGTTTCCTGTTCATAATGTACACAAAAGTTGCTACTAATTTTGCCCAAAAATAATGTGACATATTCTTTCCAGCCATCAAGGCACATACCACTTCTGCAATGTGCCTATTTTTCCTTTTTGCAACACCATTCTGTTGTACCTACATGTAAATTGCCTCTTGATTCCCTACTTTCTCAAGAAATCGCTCAACTCATTGGAGAAATATTCTCCCTCACCATCTAATCTTAAGCATTTTATTTACATGCCTTTTTCCTTCTCGACCAAGGCTTTAAATCTCTGAAAGTGAGCAAACACCTCACTTATCTCCTTCATGAAGTAAACCCACACTTTCTTAGTGTGGTTAATGAATGTAACATAATACTTGCAAACCTGTAATTGCTGGGGTGCTTTTTTTTGCGAGCAATTATGGGTGAGCAGTCTTGCAAAACTGGCAAGTGGTTGAAATTGTAACAGATGGGTACCTCTTGTTCCCTTCTCTCTTTCACTCTCTTTCACTCTCTCTCTCTCTCTCTCTCACACACACACACACAATTCACATGTAGACTCTCTCTCTCTCTCTCTCTCTCTCTCTCTCTCTCTCTCTCTCTCTCACACACACACACACACACACACACACACACACAATTCACATGTAGACTCTCTTTGCAAAGATATCGATAAAAGTCGCTTCCATATAGGAGACATTGAATAAAAATTCCATGGAAAACACCAATAAGTGTGCTTGGTTGAAATTGTAACACATAGGAAATCTCTCTCTCTCTCTCTCTCTCTCTCTCTCTCTCTCTCTCTCTCTCTCTCTCTCGATATTGACACATTTACACACCAACACATTTCACACTTTTGCAAGATATTTCACATGTAACACATAGGAAATTTTTCTCTCTCTTTCACTCTCTCTCTCTCTCTCTCTCTCTTGATATTGACACATTTCCACACCAAAACATTTCAAACTTCTACAAGATATTGATAAAAGTCACTTCCATACATGAGACAGTGAATATAAAATCCATGGAAAACAACAATAAATGTCTTTGGCAGCCAATGACATGGTCGTCTCTATGACTCATATTCTATGTGGTAAGACACCAGTACTACTTGTAGTTGCATGATCTTGCTGGTTTATGTTGGGTTGTGGAGGTCTTCCCCAGTTCGGATACTAATATAGGTTGGTTATGTTAGGCTCTGGTATACCATAAGGGTATGGCATCATTTCTACTCCTGGTGGTGGTGGATAGTAAGAAAGTTACTGAGATGTAGAAGTAGCACCACGTGGTACATATGAAGTATGCATTGGCAACCATTGGCTTCTCTTCTTCTATTTTGCACTTTATATCAAATAATTTTCTTAGTATTTTTCCTTGAAAACACGTGGAACCTAGGTCAATGGGCACATCATGCATTCAAGCCAACTCTTGATTATGGTACTGTAAATCATTTTCTATGCTTATACAATGTCGGCCTAGCTCCTTGCATACCTTAGCCATGACACCAGCGTATGTAAAGAAATCAAGGACTAGTTCCTCCTCGATTATGAAAGTACCAAAGGATCCACCTGCCAAAATGAAGAAAAACTTAAGATCAACGTCTATGATTGTATCGAATCATTACCAACAAAGAGTGGGTAGTGTTTATTCTTAAACAATAGTGTCTAACCCAACCCAAATCCTAACCTAACCACTCGCATTATACAACCAGATTATATGCAACTAGAACATATGCAAAATGCAACAAGGAATTAGTATCCCGGTGCACAAGCTCATGTACGATTGTAATAAAAATCATATACCCCATGTGGGCATACAAGAATAGCTAGACTTTGGCTGTATTGCTAAATATGAAAAACATCGTAAGTGCTAGAAGAGATGCATTCTAGTTGCTTAGGGGCTCTACTTCTTAGTGGAGAATTAAGATGTTTAACTTTTTGTGGGCTAGAGAGTCAAGCTAATGTAAAAAAATCTTTTTTGTGAACCTTCCTAGATTAAAAATTGGTCCCTATTCGTCCAAATTTTACTCTTTATATAGTTTTTCAATGGATAAAAAATATGTTTCATGCACGCCTTTGGTTGGGAGATGAGTGTGCCTACTGCTTTCCTTTTGTGCTTTATGCATGTATGTGTGTGAGCTCTTGACACAGGACATCATGGGGATGCCACAAATGGTATTAAAGCTTGACTTGCAACATAATCAAAGTTGTGGACCTCTCATTACATAGTTTAGGTATGATTTTTTGATTCTCATAAACGTCAACTTCTCTCCTTCTTTTTTGGGACCAATATATATATATATATTTATATACCAAAAAAGCATTTACATCTTTAACCCTAGCTTAACATCCATCAAACCCCATTTAACAAGTTACATATCAAAGTCCATCTCTCATCTTCAAATACAAAAGAGGAATTTTCCCATGATATCTAATATCTCAGCTGGATACAGGCTTCAAATACAAAAGAGGAATTTTCCCATGATATCTAATATCTCAGCTGGATACAGGCTTCAATCAAGACCTCTAATGTGCATCCTTTAGGTGACTGCTGCTCCAAGACATCCCCCTTTTTTTACCACACTTTAACCACTGGTCTGGTACCAACTGGGTTCTCATAAAGTCCACAAAAGTGTGATCCACTTGCTTAACTTTTTTATACCATCTTTCTTTCCTTCGACCAAACCTTACAGGTCTGCCCCTTGGCTTAAGCTCTGATAGTACCTGAAAATTGATTAGGCCAGCCTAGTATGCCTAAAAGTATCCCCTTCCAAAGAGGGAGTCAAGAAATGGCTTCCTGCAATGCCTGAATCATCCGCACTATCTCATATTATTCAATTTATGAACATATATAGACCAGCACATATAAACACATTTGTACATCAATTGTGTAGCATCCAGCCCTGTATCAAGTGATTTTTGAAATAAAATACAGTTTCCAGTATCCCAAAGGGAGATTTGAGACATTGCGCTTCAATCAATTATAAATAGAGACTCACCTTCGTGCAGCTTGCGACCTTGCCCATTTTCGCACGAGTGCAACCAAGGCATGGATTAAGGCCCAGTTCACAGTGAAGCGGCGGAAAACACACTAAAAAATGAGCAATTCCAGGTGGAAAAGTTAAAAAATGCACACTTCCGCCACCCGAGTGTTCACACAGAGGGCGGAAGGAAGACTGCACTAATTTTCTTCCGCCGCCCAGTGTGAACCTTTCGGGCGGCAGAAGAAAGAATAAAACAAAAACATGGAAAGTAGAGCCAAGAGTTGATTGGTGCCAACATGGCACTTTTTGCCAAGTTGGAGGGTGGAAGAAGTTTGTTCCAAGGGGGGGGGGGTTGGAACAAAACTCCCTTTTTTCTTCCACGATGTGGCACCTCTCAACCTTCTCTTCCGCCGCTCTATGTGAACACTAATGTCCATATGGCAACTTTTTGTTGGCTTCTACACTTTTTAAATTCCTTCCGCCGCCTTATGTGAACTGGGCCTAACTACCACGTCATATTGCCAAAGTTTGACAAGATGATGTGGCAGTCTCGTCAGCCACCTCAATGCTATCGTCCATCGTCGTCAACGCCACCGTCTGTCGTCCACTGTCAATGTCGTCACTAGCCACGTCAATGCCATTGTGTGTCATCCACTGTCGATGTCGTCATGTGTCATCCACCATCAATGCGGTCGCCAGCCACGTCAATGTCGTCATCACCTGTCGCCCGTCTCATCGTCCACCATCGCCAGTCATGTGCCAATTGTGGCTGCCATGTCAGGTAGCAATATGATGTGGCTGCCACATCATATTGTCGAGCTTCTGCAATATGACATGGCATTCGCTAGCCACATCATCTGCCACATCCAACTCAATATGAGCTTCTGCAATATGACATGGCATTCGCTAGCCACATCATCTGCCACATCCAACTCCACCAGCCGTTATATAGCTCCGCCTCTGGATATCTTCGTATAAGAACTAGATATTTTGCTCACCACCTTTCTGGATTGCATCACCCCTGTGTAAGATTGCACAGTGTCCTCCTCCCTAAGCCCTAGCCCCATATGTGTTTTGGTTTGTGTAGAAAGATCATCTTGTATACATGCATGTGAATTGTGGCTCAAATCCATATTGTTTTTTCTTACATTGTTTTATGAATCTACAATTTTACCTCACTTGTAAAAAAACTCCGGACCAAGGCTTATGTTTTTGAAGCTTTAAAAACATGTTTGGGCCTTTCCTCTATATCTAGATCCTTAAAATGAACAATGTTCTCTTGTCCCTTGTGGAGATAATGGTTTTTTTATTTTACACTAAGTGCATAGGTGTGCATGTGCTCGTGGCATGCACACCCATGCATGCATGTACGTCTACCAAAGGTTCTCTTTATTTGTCATCTTAATGGATGACCATAGTATAGGTATAGGCACACACACACAAATGTGACCATTTTCTCAAAATGTCGATTAACCTCTCTTTTATGTAGATTTAGAACGTTCATAATTGGTAGTTTTCTTCCTTAAAGGGTAGTTTAGATTTAGAAGCTTTAAAAAAAAGTATTTGAACTAGGAAAACCTTCACATTTGTCAACTTAATAATAATGCCTATAATAGTTTGATTCTACCAAAGACCGTGTGTGTGTGAGAGAGAGAGAGAGAGAGAGAGAGAGCTTAATAGAGAGAATGAATGACATGATCATAAAGTGATTAATCACAAGAGCATTGCAAATAAAAATTAAAAGAATAATAAAAAGTAATATTTTTTGGTAAAAATATAAATTTTAAAATTTCTACTTTTTTAACAGTGAAGTAAAACTAGTTAACATTAATCCTAACCCTAATCCTAATACAAACGATAACATAAATGATATTTGGTAATCATTTATTTAAGACCTTCTAATAAGTGATTCTCCCTCTTTAGGGGTGCTAGCAGCAGAAGTAGCACTTCTTGCATGGGGTAGGGTCCCTCACTTGGGGCCTCACCCACGGATATCCGGACAAGAGACTAATCCATCAGTTCTTCCAAAAATCGGAACCCGAGAAAAACGTCCCTCGCCCGGAAAGCACAGGCGATTCCTCTAAGATAAATTTACTCTAACGTAGTCAAGAGGCTTAACTAACTAAATTGATTTGACCGAACCCGAAGTCCCATAGTCAGATCAAGGAAAAGACTTGCACTTCGATCATAGAGACCAACGCTTTTTTCCTCATTGAGAGGCACAACCGTTGATTCTTTTCCATAGAACAATTTTTATCCGGGATTTACTTCATCTATCGTACCATAACAGAATTGAGTTTGATTTTAGGGATCCATTAGTCCAGCCTAACCCCATCCAGTCCCGTGGGTTAGCCAAGCGCTATAGTGATGGGATCCATTTAAGAATTTGGTTAGGTTTTGTCTCGGGTACCAGGGAAAAGAGTTCCTAGGCCCCCTAGCCAGATATTCATACAAACTTAAAACTAGTCACACCACTTACACACCCACTTACACACCCAATATGAAATTGCCTTTTTCACAGATTCAACTGTCTTTAAAATAATCTTTTAATGAAACTATAATATCACTCATCATAATCCTCCAAAATTATCCGCTTGAATCCTAATTTCTAATTTTTCCTTCATCGGTGTACCTATGGCATCATTGGCAACCAGAACGCTCACCACCTGTCCACTTAGGAGCCTTTTCGATAGTTCCTAGCTCATAGTACCCGGCAATATATTCACTTATAAAAATCAAAATGGAATCTCCGTTGAAGATTCAGCAAGATCAGCCAATATATCCATATAAAAGAGCCAGGGACTCATCCGTTGTTGAGGACCAGCAAGGTCAATCAACCAGATCCATGCTCGAATTCAGAAAACAACTCTTACTCCTTGTTCCAATATCTTCCACGACATACATGTGGGTATCTTCGGCCCGAGCACCGTATGGTCAACACCCTCTAGGATCCTTCGTAGGTCACCTAGCGCTTCACTCATAGGCTGCTTCCTTAGTCCCTCATCCACCGTACCGGAAGCTTACCATTTAAATCAAATCGAGGCTGGTCAAAACCTCGGACCTTGCTACGTGAGACGTCCTCTGTTGACTCTCCGTCAGCTGTTCCAACTTTATCAGATATGTCTCCACGACCTCATTCACAAGATGGTCAAAATGCTTCTCCAGCATTTTTGACATAAAATAGTCATTTAAAAACAGGTCATAAATACAGTTTCTATAACGAACTCTCGTCTTTCCACATTGTTCCACATCAATCCTCATTTATTTCATATGTATTCCTATTCTCATCACATCATTTTCTATCTCATCACATCTTTCCTCATTTATTGTATCAAATCTCATCCACTCGCATCTACTCATATCCACATCTCATCTCATCACATCATATTCATTCACATCACATATCATTCATTCACATCACATATCATCCATTCAAATCTATCCCAATTTACATCACATCTTATTCACTCACATCCCGATTCACATGACATCACATCTCATTCATTCATATCCATCGCATTCATTCACTCATATCCATCACATTCATTCTCATCACCCTCCCATCACATACATTCTATCCACATTATATCACATCACTTCTATCCACATCATATCTCATTTATACACATCTTATCTCATTCATCCATATCCATCCAATTGTTCACATGTACGACTACTCACATCTATCCATACATTCAGATTTATCCCTTCACATCCACATATATTCATGTCACATCATCACATTCTTTCACATACACATCCACATCCATTCTTTCACATACATCCACATCCATTCTTTCACATACTCATCCACATTCATTCTTCACATTCACATCCACATCCATTCTTCACATACACATCCACATCCATCCATTTATTCACATCTATCTGATTCACATCTATTCACATCACATCTCATTTCTATACAAGTTTTCAGTTTGATTTTCTTTTGAATACAAGGAGTATTTCTTGAATCAGTATCCCTAAAACTTCTTGATCGGAATTCTGAATTTCATACCAAATTCCTCGAATTCTATAACCTTGATCCACAGATCAATTCGAAGGGTCTCAAACTTAGTTTCAGATTTAGCGGGAGTTTTGAGTGTATTTTTTTAATTTGGTCACTCCTTTCCTCGAAAGTGATGAAAGAGTTTGGTCTTGGTCTCATAGACTCATTCAAGGTTCGAGTCGGATAAGATTTTTCCTGAACTATCTTTCTCGAAAAGGTTTGATAATTCAGTTACTATTTTACTGAATTTCTTTCTTTGAATATTCACTTAACTGATTTCTGAATTAGTTATGAATTCCAATGAGGAATAGATTAACCATTTATCTGAATATTTTGATCTCGATAGATTTCCTGAATTCTCTTTTTTTTACAATCCGTGTGAATATAAAACGATAGAAATTTCTCTCTTAGAGTATTTAATTATTCATTTATCAAATACTCATAGAATTTAAGAGAATTCTAATTTTGATATAAAAATTCTTTATGCATGTATTTATGCATAAAAATCAACTTCAGTGGGAATAACACTTTTATAAAAAATCCTTCTATGCATCTATTTATGCATAAAATCAAATTTAATAGGAATAACACTTTTAAAATAAAAAGAATTTCTTTATGCATCTATTTATGCATAAAAATTAATTTTTATAAGAATAACGCTTTTATAGTAAAAAATTTCCTTTATGCATCTTTCTATGGATAAAAATCAAATTTACTGAGAATAACACTTTTGTATTAAAAAAAATCCTTTATACATCTTTCCATGCATAAAATCACTTTTGAAATAAAAATAATTCCTTTATGCATCTTTCCATGCATAAAAATCAAATTTAATGAGAATAACACTTTTGAAATAAAAACAATTCCTTTATGCATCTTTTCATGCATAAAAATCAAATTTAATGAGAATAAAACTTTTGAAATAAAAATAATTCCTTTATGCATCTTTCCATGCATAAAAATCAAATTTAATGAGAATAACACTTTTGAAATAAAAATAATTCTTTTATGCATCTTTCCATGCATAAAAATCAAATTTAATAATTAATATCAGTGATATCCATGCATATTCATAGGAAAATATGTACATGGAGTAATTAGAATATTTCTTTTAGATGCAAAAATGGTGGGAATTGCTCTTTTGGAATAACATAAAAACAACTTGCTTTTTCACAAAATTCTGGAAATTTTTACCATAACCTCCTTTGTATGGCTCACCATTTCTCATTTTTATCATTCAATTTTTAACTTAAATTAACCCAAATTAGATTCATAGAACTCTAATCTACACATTTTTCTAAATTCAAGAGTAAACAATAAGAAGAGTTTAATTAATCTCTTAGTTAATCTTTCTAGGATTAAGAAAGGCTGGAATGTAAAGAAGAGAAGGGGATGGCCTTTTCCTCAAAGGCATAGCATTTGAATTTAATTCAATCAACTATAAAACATGAAAATCAAGAAACCCATAGATTTAAAATTAAACAAGTAAGAAAATTATCTTACATAGAGCTTGTAATCTCTCCTTTGGCTTGAGGGATTGAGGGTTCTACTCTTGTTTGAAGCAAGAGTGGCCACCAATTCACTTTGGAGAGGATTAGGCCAAAAACAATTAAATTATTAAAAAATTCAATGTAAATGGCTCAAGACAGGAGCAAAGTAACATTGCATAAACACCATTAAGCTTTTACAAAGGGAGAGGCTTCTATTTATAGGAAAAAGTGAGCCTCTAACCAAGCAAAATGATTCTAGAAATTTCCAGATCAGTTGGTCAATTTTTGACCATTTTTGGGTCAGTTCAGCTTACTTTTTGGATCTAGTTTTGAAATAGGAGAGAGGAGAGATGAAATATCTCATTTTATTGATTAAAAATTGGGAGTAATGATGAGAAAAAAGACGCCTCCTTCATGAGGGGAGATCCCCACTCTGAGGTGTCAAAATTCAGTTTTCTAATTCTTTTCTTTGATCCTTCGTCCACTCTTCATCTTATGTGAGCATTTACTCATTTTTGCGGGGTCTTCTTTCATGACTTCAATTTATCTCCTCCCTACATTTGGATTAATCTTATTGGTCCATAGGAACCTTAATTGGACTATAATCCAAAAATTTCTTAAAATATAGACCCTTAGGCTAAGGTCCTTTATACCTATTTTTGATTAATTCCAATTGCACATTGGAATGTTCTTTTTGAATTTCTGTTTCAGGGGAAACCATTTTAGACACTAGGAAGATTTTTATATCCAAAAATATCTCAATTTTGAATTACCTCCCTCTAGACATTTTCTCTCTCCGGGCCAAAATAGAGTAAAACAGGACTTTCTTTTATTGAGAGAGGGGAATAATTATAAGATCAGAAGGGGAGGTTCTTACACCTGCACACGTCAAAAGCTGGAGGGAGGAATCTTACATCCTACCCCACTTAAAAAACGCGAGATGTCCTCATCTCGCAACCTAGAGGACAACTCTTTCCTTTAAGAACCAACTGATTCTAGGGTTCCTTATAGTCTGGTGAACCCAACAGAATCCTGGGATAAAGATCCCTTATATAGAACTCATCATCGGATAACAATTCATTCAAATCATATCATTCATATCCTTAACACAATAATGGTCCATTAGACCGAAATTTCCATATGAACATTCCTCCATGGGAATTTCAATTATACAGATTTTTAATTTGTCATCCCTAAACTTGATCCACTGGGTCAAGTGTTAGCAGCGGTAGCAATTTTTCAGCACAATCCACTAATCTCATAGTGATTTGCTGAAGTCATTAATGTCATTCTAGTTATTATGAACATCATCACAAGGACTCGTCCCATTCATCCTCATTGTGGTTTTGCTCAGCTTATCGCTTTTCAACCAAAATGCAGGAATCATCATTTTTCAATCAAAATCCAAATTAACTCATCAGTTCTCAACCAGAATTTTAAAATCATATCAACCACATTCGAATTCATCATCTGGATAGCATTTTTGCTTATAATTTCAAGGTGTTGGATTTACTCATATATACTACCAGTGTAAAGAGTTGCAGTTATACCCTCGGTATATATGGGTAGTCACGGTCCTTATAATTTTAAGGTAAATATCATCATGTCTAGGCCTCAAGCAAGTCAAGGATTCCATACAATTACGGTACTTCCATTTGAAGACCCAATTATCTATTTATGAATCTTCATTCTGAATATCAATTTGTATGAATTTCATCACACAATTACAACCTTTTACAGCTACATCATAAATTTTTGACATTTATGGCTTCTCGGTTGATTCACTTTAGCCAATTTGCTCTGATACCAGCTGAAAGATCCCTGTCCCCTCCGCGCAACGAATTCAGGGATGCTAGCAGCGGAACTAGTACTTCTTATGCAAGGCAAGGTCCCTCACTCGGGGCCTCGCCCACGGATATCCGTACAAGAGACTAATCCATCAGTTCTTCCAAAATCGAACGAGAAAAACTTCCCTCGCCCGAAAAGCACGGGTGATTCCTCCAGGATAAATTTACTCTAACGTAGTCAAGAGCCTTAACTAACTGAACTGATCTGACCGAGCCCAAAGTCCTATAGTCAGATCAAGGAAAATACTTGCACTTAGGTCATAGAGACCAACGCTTTTTTCCTCATTGAGAGGCACAGCCATTGATTCTTTTCCACAGAAGAATTTTTATCCGGGATTTACTTCATCTATCGTACCATAACAGAATTGAATCTGATTTTAGGTATCAGCCTAACCCCATCTAGTCCCATGGGTTAGCCAACTGCCCAACCACTGTAGTGATGGGATCCATTTAAAAAATTTGGTTAGGTTTTGTCCCGGGTACCAAGGAAAAGAGTTCCCAGCCCCCCTAGCCGGATATTCATGCAAACTTAAAACTAGTCACACCACTTACACACCTAATATGAAATTGCCTTTTTCACAGATTCAACTCTTTAAAATAATCTTTTAATGAAACTATAGTATCACTCATCATAATCCTCCAAAGTTATTCGGTTGAATCCTAATTTTCAATTTTTCCATCATCGGTGTACCTATGGCATCATTGGCAACCAGAACGCTCACTACCTCTCCACTTAGGGGCCTTTTCGATAGTTCCTAGCTCATAGTACCCGGCAATATATTCACTTATAAAAATCAAAATGGAATCTCCGTTGAAGATCAGCAAGATCAACCAATAGATCCATATAAAAGAGCCATGGACTTATCCGTTGAGGACCAGCAAGGTCAACCAACCAGATCCATGCCCGAATTCAGAAAACAACTCTTACTCCTTGTTCCAATATCTTCCACGATGTACGTGTGGGTATCTTCGGTGACCTAGAGCCCGAGCACCGTATGGTTAGCACCCTCTAGAATCCTTCGTAGGTCACCTAGCGCTTCACTTATAGGCAGCTTCCTTAGTCCCTGTGCCTCATCCACCATACCGGAAGCTCACCATTTAAATCGAACCGAGGCTGGTCAAGACCTCGACTGACCTTGCTACGCGAGACGTCCTCCGTTGACTCTCCATCAGCTATTGCAACTTTATTAGATAGGTCTCCACCATGACCTCATTCACAAGACGGTCAAATTGCTTCTCCAATATTTTTGACATAAAACAGTCATTTAAAAATAGGTCATAAATATAGTTTCTATAACGAACTCTCGTCTTTCCACATTGTTCCACATCAATCCTCATTTATTTCATATGTATTCCTATTCTCATCATATCATTTTGCATCTCATCACATCTTTCCTCATTTATCACATTAGATCTCATCCACTTGCATCTACTCATATCCACATTTACATCACATCTCATTCACTCACATCCCGATTCACATGACATCACATCTCATTCATTCATATCCATCGCATTCATTCATTCATATCCATCACATTTATTCTCATCACCATCCCATCACATACATTCTATCCACATTATATCACATCACTTTTATCCACATCATATCTCATTCATACACATCTCATCTCATTCATCCACATCCATCCAATTGTTCACATGTACGACTACTCACATCTATCCATACATTCATATTTATCACTTCATATTCACATATATTCATGTCACATCACGTTCACATATATTCATTTCACATCAGATTCTTTCACATACACATCCACATCCATTCTTTCACATACATCCACATCCATTCTTTCCCATACTCATCCAGATCCATTCTTCACATACACATACACATCCACATCCATTCTTCACATACACATCCACATCCATCCATTCATTCACATCTATCTGATTCACATCGCATCTCATCACATCTATTCACATCGCATCTCATAACATCTATTCACATCTCATTTCTATACAAGTTTTTAGTTTGATTTTCTTTTGAATACAAGGAGTATTTCTTGAATCAGTATCCCCAAAACTTCTTGATCGAAATTCTGAATTTCATAACAGAATTCCTCGAATTCTATAACCTTGATCCATAGATCCATTCGAAGGGTCTCAAACTTAGTTTCAAATTTAGTGAGAGTTTTGAGTGTATTTTTCTAAACTGATCACTCCTTCTTTCCTCGAAAGTGATGAAAGAGTTTGGTCTTGGTCTCATAGACTCATTCAAGGTTCGAGTTGGATAAGATTTTTCCTGAACTATCTTTCTCAAAAAGGTTTGATAATTCAGTTACTATTTTACTGAATTTCTTTCTTTGAGTATTCACTTAACTGATTTCTGAATTAGTTACGAATTCCAATGAGGAATAGATTAACCATTTATCTGAATATTTTGATCTCGATAGATTTCCTGAATTCTCTTTTTTACAATCCGTGTGAATATAAAATGATAGAAATTTCTCTCTTAGAGTATTTAATTATTCATTTATCAAATACTCATAGAATTTAAGAGAATTCTAATTTTGATATAAAAATTCTTTATGCATGTATTTATGCATAAAAATCAACTTCAGTGGGAATAACACTTTTATAAAAAATCCTTCTATGCATCTATTTATGCATAAAATCAAATTTAATAGGAATAACACTTTTAAAATAAAAAGAATTTCTTTATGCATCTATTTATTCATAAAAATCAATTTTTATAAGAATAACGCTTTTATGATAAAAAATTTCCTTTATGCATCTTTCTATGCACAAAAATCAAATTTAATGAGAATAACACTTTTGTAATAAAAAACATTTCGTTATGCATCTTTGCATAAAAATCAAATTTAATGAGAATAAATTTTTTAAAATAAAAATAATTCCTTTATGCATCTTTCTATGCATAAAAATCAAATTTAATGAGAATAACACTTTTGTAATAAAAAACATTCCTTTATGCATCTTTCTATGCATAAAAATCAAATTTAATGAGAATAACACTTTTTAAATAAAAATAATTTCTTTATGCATCTTTCTATGCATAAAAATCAAATTTAATAAGAATAACACTTTTGAAATAAAAATAATTCCTTTATGCATCTTTCTATGCATAAAAATTAAATTTAATATTTAATAAGGATATCCATGCATATTTATGGTTGAATATGTACATGGAGTAATTAGAATATTTCTTTTAGATGCAAAAATGGAGGGAATTACTCTTTTGGAATAATATAAAAACAACTTTCTTTTCCACAAAAGTCTGGAAAATTTTGCCATAACCTCCTTTGTATGGCTCACCATTTCTCATTTTTATCATTCTATTTTTAACTTAAATTAACCCAAATTAGATTCATAGAACTCTAATCTACATAATTTTTTAAATTCAAGAGTAAATAATAAGAAGAGTTTAATTAATCCCTTAGTTAATTTTTCTAGGATTAAGAAAGGCTGGAGTGTAAAGAAGAGAAGGGGGTGGCCTTTTCCTCAAAGGCATAGCATTTGAATTTAATTCAATCAACTGTAAAACATGAAAATCAAGAAAACCATAGATTTAAAATTAAACAAGTAAGAAAATTAACTTACATAGAGCTTGTAAGCTCTCCTTTGGCTTGAGGGATTGAGGGTTCTACTCTTGTTTGAAGCAAGAGTGGCCACCAATTCACTTTGGAGAGGATTAGGCTAAAAATAATTGAATTATTAAAAAATTCAATGTAAATTGCTCAGGAGACGACAGGAGCAGAGTAACAGTGCATAAACACCATTAAGCTTTTACAAAGGTGGAGGCTTCTATTTATAGGAAAAAGTGAGCAAACTAATTCTAGAAGTTTTCAGATCAGTTTGGTCAATTTTTGACCATTTTTGGGTTAGTTCAGCTTACTTTTTGGATCTACTTTTGAAATAGGAGAGAGGAGAGATAAAATATCTCATTTTATTGATGAAAAATTGGGGGTAATGATGAGAAAAAAGGCATCTCCTTCATGAGGGGTAATGATGAGAAAAAAGGTGCCTCCTTCATGAGGGGAGATCCACTCTGAGGTGTCAAAATTCAGTTTTTTAATTCTTTTCTTTGGTCCTTAGTCCACTCTTCATCTTATGTGAGAATTTACTCATTTTTGGGGGTTTTTCTTTTATTCTTTAATTTATCTCCTCCCTACATTTGGATTAATCTTATTGGTCCATAGAAACCTTAATTGGACCATAATTCAAAAAATTCTGAAAATCTGGACCCTTAGGCTAAGGTCCTTTATACCTATTTTCCAATTGCACATTGGAAAGTTCTTTTTGAATTTTTGTTTGAGGGGAAACCATTTTAGACACTAGGAGGATTTTTATATCCAAAAATATCTCAATTTTGAATTATCTCCCTCTAGACATTTTCTCTCTCCAGGCCAAAACAGGGAAAAACAGGATCTTTCTTTTATTTCAGAGAGGGGAATAATTATAAGATCAGAAGAGGAGGTTCTTACACCTACACACCTCAAAAGTTGGAGGGAGGAATCTTACATGTAGTATCATCACCTATTTCTACATAACTTGGTTTTTCCATTTTTTACATGTCTCTAAACCACTCAGCATGACTGGTCATATGATTTGAGACACCAAAATTCACATACCATGTATCTTGAGATCCTGATGGAACTCAGCATGTGCTGCATCATAAATAGATGTTCACTTCTATCTCATCACCTCCCTCTTTACTAGATGATGCATAGTTCCCTTGCTGAGCAACTTTATGCTATTTGCATTCTGATTTCTTTGCCAACCACCTCAGCCTCTTTGGCTCCCCTGCCTCTAGACTAGCTTCTTCCACTTGTGTATGATTGTGCTGCTATTGCGAATCATTGGACTATTGTTGTCTAGAATTCTAATTTCCTTATCGTTCGTGCTAGACATAGAAATCTAGCACACCATTAATAAACATATTATTTTACTTGTGTCAAAGATGTTTATGACACCGCGGTCGACCACCACATATGTCAACATTCATTGACCTAGGCACTAGAGAATTCATATTTCTCTTTGTAATGGATTATTTTGCATGTGCAATCGCTGCTTGTATATGAAAGATGCACCATGGGATAATAAAGTTAGAGTTACTAGCTAGGACAAGGTGTTTGTACTAGTGTAGGTACCCTTGGATGTAGTAGGACCTCATTTTTAACATTGGCCTGCCAAGTGTGAACACTATGAGAGCCAAGTATAAAGGTCAAATTGTAACTATAAATCCTCATTCTTGTACGCACTCTTGTATGCTCTCAAGTGAAGATAGTGCTCTATTCTTCTCTTAAACCTTGACTATCTCTTGTCTTCAATGCTTGTGTGAGTGTGTGTGAGGAAGGGAGTGAGAGAGAGGCTACACTTGAGACATGGTGGTGGCGGCTTTGTTTAGCTACTTTGGCGTGCTTCCATTGATGTAGCTACGAGGAGTCCCTGATTCAAGCAAACGAGATAGAGGTAATTGAGAGTGGCCACACTAATACTTTGCATGTTTCCCATGGCATATTGGTTTGGGTTGGAGTTTAGGCTCCCCGAGGCATGAGAGAAGAGTCCTAGTGTGAGTGGCCGAAAGGCTTGACATAAATGGTTTCGTTGCCCTAACACCAATCTCTTGTCAATCGTCTTGCATAACTTGCTTTTTTGACGTGGGTTTCACTAATGAGGAAAGGAATGATTCAATTAACAAAAAACTCCCAAAATCATGTGTTCTTGTTGTTTTTTGCATCAATTTCATGTGTCTAATCACTTGTTGTTACTCTTAATCCTTGTAGTTTCAAGGTTGTTTAGTCAATTTTGTTTAATTTTGCACTCTTTTTTCAAGAAAATTGAAAAACAAATTTCTCAATTGAGCACAAAATCATGGGATTTTGATGAAACAAACCCCACCATTGCATCCATAGCATGCCAATTAGTTTATTTACATGTGTGTACACATGAATCGACAAAATTTGAGCTTTAATTTGATATATGTAGAGCAAAGGGGTTTGTTGCATTAAAATGTATGGTTTTTTTTTAAAGAGAGCTAAAACTCTCCTTTAGCTCTCAAATTGTCAAAATTGGGAAAAATGAATGTTGCCATCATGTCCAGAGCATGTTATTTCTAATTGGCTATGTGTGCACATGATTTGGTAAGATTTCTGCTTGATTTTAATGCTTGGATTGAAGAGGATTGTGCTTAACATTTTTTGGTTTCCCTCTTTGAAAATCACCAATTAGACATAAAATTGGAACAGTTTGGGAAAATAGATTCTGAAATTGAATTCCTGGCCATGGGTTTACCCTAATAACGATTATCTACGTGGCCAATTCGGGTGGAAAATAACAAACCCGATAGAGTTGCCAAAATTAATGGGAGGATTAGATTAAGATTAATTTTTGCCTATACTTTGTTTTTTTATTAGTGCTAATCTAAAAATTAATTAAGCTAATCCATGGTGGTCCATGTAGAGTACCCCTTTAGCAAGCTGCATTAAAAAGAAAAAATCACCCCCAATTGCTTCCCTCTAGCATTTTTTTAAAAAAGCCCCCAACTATTGTTTTTTATAGCATTAAAAAAAATCCCCCCAACTTGCTTCTCTCTATAGCATTTACATATTTTTTAAAAATAAAAAAAATAAAAAATGCAATACAATGTTGGCTCTACCAACTAGCTCTATGCTCGTGCCCAGCTCCACCACCCCCCCTGCGTGCTATACCCCCTGCCAACCGTCGCTTGGGCCCTGTTTTGCAACTTTGTCGGGTCCACCATGGTCCACATAACAAGCTGCCACCAGGATTGTGCGGCTACAAAACTAGCTAGAGCATCCCCTCCGTTTACACTGCATCGCTCTGTTGATGAGGGGCTGCTATTGATGTTCGCTCGTCTTGATCAGTGCAGAGTTCTCTCTCTCTCTCTCACTCCCTCCCTCACACAAAGAGTGACTTCGACTCTCTCTCTCTCTCTCTCTCTTAATAGAAGGTATATTACCAAATTTACTTTACAAATGGCCACATAGCTACCACGTGTGATGTACTAGCTTTCCCTCACTAATTACTCCGAACCACAAGTGTAGCTTGGAGTACCCTCATCCAATATACAGTCATGTTGTTCTCCACCAAATGAGCTGACCACAAGGAAGAGACTAGCCACAATAGTAGCCCTTTTATACGACCTATGCGAGCTGTAATACCCACTTTTGCATCAAATATGAAGGCATTCCCAGTTAACAAGATATGCCACAAACTTGTCCACTTGAAAAATGAAAGAAACTGAATGTTATGGGTTATCCAATCACAATCTTGCCAAAAATCTAGTCTGTAACCTTTACGAGCCTATTTGTCAAGGGAATCCATATGTGAGAAAGGAAATCCCACACCTTCTTTGCCACCAGACATGAAATGAAAATATGCGGGCATGTTTCCAAGCATGTAGTATAAAACACATAATTACCAGAAGCAATCCATCACTTTCGTAATGGTCCCCCAATGGTAGGCCTCCAACTAGCACATGCGCCATAGGAACACCTTCCCTTGATATGGAATCTTAGTCCACCAGCCCTATAAGATTACTTCCTTCCACCCGGCCCTACTTTTCCTGATGTTACATACCCTATAAGCCTTCTCAGTGATCCAGCTCTTATCTTCCACCATCATATGGTACACTTGATTCGTTGTACATTGGACAATGTCCTGAGGCTCTCTCTCTCTCTCTCTCTCTCTCTCTCTCTCTCTCTCTCTGTGGTCCCACACCCTTGCCTTACACACACTAAGTCTGACTTTGACTCTCAACCTCTCCAACTCTCAGGCCCACTTTCTCTACAGGCTACAACCATTAAAGGCTTATCTCACCCTGTGTGCTACTGTGTAAAAATGAATAGTGGAACACACAAAGTCTGAACTCTGGCACATAGATGTGGCATTGACAAGTCACAATAACTCCATCTACACTAGACGAACATACTGCTTAGCTGTCAGCTTGTCCCGCATGATGTGTTGCACTCTGATGCACACGTTAAGCTCCACATATCCTTAAAGATTTTTGAAAAAATAGATGGCACTTATTCCAATGACTAAGTCATTTTGGATTAAATAGGGTAAGGTCAAGTACACGCTTTCCTTCAATTTCAATTGACCATTTGAAATTTTTGACCCCAAGCAAGGATAAGGTGGGAAACACATTTCTTGCACAATCCATCTTGAGTCTCCTTTGAGATTGAGATCTCTAGATGCATACATCAACAGTATACATATACTGAATGACAAGCCATAAATTTACCAAACATAATTAGCTTCACATGGAAGATTGAAACAATGCATAGGGCTTTGCCCAAGGGAAACACAATCGTTCAAGATGATATATCAGTCATTCCTAAGTGACCATGTCATCGGCCAAGAAATGTCTAAGTAAATCGTCGATGCTCACTTTGTTAGATCTGGCCTTGATTTTCCCAAGGAAATGTCCTAGCCATTGTTTCTTTCCTCATCTCAATCATCTTTATGTTCATTGACTAACAAAGACTTTGACCATCCTAAGGTTAGAATTCAAACAAGCTCTCAAAATCCTTGACTTGCATGAATTTATTCCATAATCAATCAAGATGTGGGCAATGAATTTGGCATTGGGTGACCTAACGCAAGCCAAAATTCCTCATAGCCAAGTGTCTTTCTGCTACCAAAAGACTTACGCTCTTGACGTTGTGGACAAGTGCATAAACACTCAATTCGTAATATTTTTGTTGTCACTCTAAATCTTTGGTAATCACCTAGTAGCCGACAAGCCCCACGTAAATGCTCCTGCGTGGTAGGTGCAATTTAAAAGAAGCCTAAGAAGGTGAGGCTAGGTGGTCTAAAACCAAGAGCCAAGGAGGGAGAATAGATTTAAGGCCAATCCCAATATGGAAAACAAAACCATGCAAACAAAGAATGCAACAGCCAGATGACCACATGAGCAGATGCACCTTTAGTTGCTCAAGCCTTTAAGCAAGGGGACAATCCATTAGCCAATTCTCAAATTGCATCTAGCATGACATCCTTGGGATTTTCGACAATGCCCTCAACTACTCCACAAAAGCAAGCAAAGTTCCAAGAACCATCTAACACAAGCATGAATAGAGCTCCAAAGGAAATCCTAGCTAGTGACCCATATGTTCCTCTAGCTAGTGAAACCATGGCCATGACCACAAAAAAAATACTACAATGTTGCCACATCTTGGCACTCAAATCACATGGGTGAGATTATTCCAAAAGCTTCCACATGTGTTAAAGCACCTGTGGTTTCAGCTGCAATAGCTCTAGAACCAACAAAAAGAAAATGCATTGAACTGGGAAAGTGTTACTTAGTGCTTTAATTGATGGGGAAGCCATGCACAACTTGATCTCCTTTGCTACTTGGTGCCAACTAGGAAAACCCAAGCTTGAACCAAGTGAAGCTAGAGTGAGGGGTAGTAAGAAGAAAAATACAAAAGTGCTTGGTTTGTTAAAAATTGACACCTATTGTGATAATGAGCACCTTGTTGATGACTTCCTAGTCTTACCTAAAGGTAATTTCAAAGGGCCAATCATGCTTGGTAGAACATCCTAAATGCAAACCTTTGGTCTTTATGCAACCTTCAGTAAAGTTGCTAGCTCTGAAGGATGATCATAAGGAGGGAGCTTTGCCATCAAATGAATTCAAAGCTTGTCGCTCAAACCCCTCTACACCATTGTCAATGGAAGATTCTACAACCTCAACTTCTCCATCGACTACTCCAAAAAAGAATAATCAAAGATCTCATAAACAAAAATCAAAACATGCTATAGAGTCTACATAGGAATTTACTAGGGAGCATACTTCCTGAGAAGTTCCAATAGTTTGTCCAATCCTCTCCACCATAACCAAAGCTTACAAGAAGTATGAGAAACAACAACAACAAATGGAGTAGATCAAAGCTACAAACTACTCCTCGGTGGATCCAAAAGGAGCTTTTACAAGCACAAGGCTTTTATAAAGGAAATTCTTGGATTTGGGGCCCCAAGCAAAAGCAAACTACCATCTTACCCCAGCCCAATTACATAAAGGTTTCTTCATCAATGACCATGACCGACCAATGTGCCCAGTGTCGAAATCATGATTGTAAGAGGAAACATATCCAAACAGAGACTCTGACAACTCCACCACTAGTAGCAATTGCTTCATTGAGAGTAGACAAGGGCAAGGCACTTATGGATGTGTCTACAACATTCCCCACCTCTCCAAACTTGGCTACCTAAAAATATTTTGAGGGTACAACATAGCTTAAGAAGGGGGGAGTCAAACCATGCTTCAACATCAAAAATCCATAAACTTCCTTGCCAAGAGGCTTCTTCACCCATCAAAGTATCAACTCATGCTACTAAACTCCAACTCTTCAATGCAACACCCCCTCAAGAGGAAATAGGCATGCCAATACATCATGAAGAGTATCTAAGAGAAATTCACTCTTATAAAAGCACATTGCCACCTCTTCAGTTGGATGTAAGGACTTCTTAAACACTCACATGTGTACCATCACCTAAGCCTTCTCAACATAGCATCTGGAAAGGATGGTTTCATCAAGCTTACACCAAAGTGAGTAAAGGAAACTCTTAAGGTGGTGACCCAAGGAGATAGTCTCATCTTTCTTCAAACCCTCCTAGACATTTGTTGGAAAATTTAATACCATAAAAATTGGTATTGACCCAACATGACATATAGCATTAATACTTTGTACATAGCTTAAACATTATTTATTTCTTTCATAGTCACAAAAATACCCAAAAAAACACAAAAAAAAAGCAAGAGAAGAGAGTACTAATAAATGACAAGCAAGCACGTACTTCATAGTCTTGGCTAATCAACATGTGCAGAGATTTCCTTTAGGATTTTTACAAGTTTATCATGATGTAACAACAAAGTCTTCTACAATAGAGATACATATACAAAAATCTTCATTCTTGACAAGTAGCTACAATGTCTTTCACCAAGATCAAGAGCAAAAGGATAAGCAATGACTTCACAAACTTCAAATTAAACAGGTGTATTCGAAACTGGCTCTTCATGCATCTCTCTTTTGCAATTCTATACTTAAATTGTTCCCTTGAAGAGCATAATTGCATTGCACTTGACTGGTTTGCTTTTCTCTTAGTAGCTTCCAAAAATGAACATTAATTCTAAGATCTTTTCTTTTAAATTATCCTAGTCTTACAATTCTATATCTAAAAAATAAAGTATGCCAAGTACTCCATTTTACATTTTTAAAGACCATCTTTAGCTATATTTTAGCTCTCTATGTAATGTGAGTGAAAAATCTGGTTGTTACAATATAAAAAAGCACAAAAAATCCAAAAAAAAAAACAAAAAAACATGACCAAGAAGATAGCCACCATCGCCATGTGGAATCATGGTAGGTCTTTAGAAAACTAGCAATGGTACCATAAGACCGATGCCTTGATTTCTCATAGGGTGGAACCTTGTGTCTTTACTTCACTAATAAACCATCGTCATTGGAGGCTCTTAGCGGTTCTTAATATCCTTGGTGGGTTCATTGGGCCATTGCTTTGGTCTCCATGGTGTGGCAGTTTATCACTCTTTATTTCACAAAAGAAGCAAAAAAAAACACACTTTTGTTATGTAAGTAATCGTCTAATCACATGCAGTTTTACTGCCAGAGCTAACATATGGCTTTATATGGTTTGTATGTGTGTCATTGTGTTTGAGACTATGGTCATAGCCATAGGCATATTTTTTGAACTCAGTTCATGAATCGTAGACTCGCACCTATTTCTAAGTTAGATCTATAATAATCATCATCTTTGTAGCATTTTTGGGAAGCTTAACCAATCTTGTGTTAATGTGATGAGCTATGGTGGATCAAATGCTAGAATCAACATCATTAAAAAAGATATTAGATGATAATTAAGACGTGATTAGTGAGCATATAACTAATAGCTTAATGTAGGCATGGATAATCAAGAACCAGTAAAATCTCATTAGGCCAATGCCTCAATTTATAGAGTTTACATCCAAGCATCTAATCCCACTGATTTCTCCTTGATTCACTCCACCTCTTTTTCTTGATTCTCTCCACCTCTCCCAGAATATCTCCACACCTCCTAAATCTCCTCATGCTACCCTTTATTCTCTCCCAGTAGATTCTCACCTTTTAATAGGTTCTCTCACATTTACAAATGCTCTTTTATAGCCTCTAACCAAGGGCTTGTTCCCGCACACACCCTATTCACTTGTATATTTCAACACCTCCCCTCAAGTGAATACTTCTAGCACACCTGGACCCTATACCAAGTTTCCCTCTTACTTGATAGTCCGCGACCAGTGCCTCAAGTCCCTAAACTCATAGTCCTTGACACACTCTCTCTCTCTATGTGTCCAAGGCTACTATAAGTGCCCGTGACCTTGACTAAAGTGCTCACACATACATCTACCACATGGCCTACATCATCGGTGGCTCAGAGGTGGTTTTACTCTGTTGGGGTAGGTTACATTGGGTTGTGGGGTTTCTCTCTCTCTCTCTCTCTCTCTCTCTCAGAAAAGATGATCCGACTCCTCTTCCTTAGGAGCCTCCATGAAGTTTGCCGATGTCGTTCCTTCTCCACTGGGTTTGCTGTAGCAGTCTCTTGCCATGTGTTTTTCTTCTCCTGCTGTTGTTGAGTCGAGCCATTTCTTCTCTTTGCCTCTACTTTCTTGCTCTAGTAGAGCTCCTTCTATCTCGTGTAGCTTCAATTCAGGTACATTCTTTAGTGTTGCTACAATGTTTTCATATTCACCTTTGTCCACACTCTTCAAAAGCACTGCTAGTGCCTCATCATCTTCTACCTTTTTGCTAACCTTTTTGCCAATAGCTGCCAGTTATTGCTTAATGCTTTTATATCTGTTCAAGTGTGTGATTAAAGGTTCACTTTCCTTAATATCCAATTTGTAGAATTGCATTAACAGATTTATCTTTGAATTTTTAGCTTGTGTGCCAAATAATTTATTGTGTTCATCCCATGCATCCCTGTGATGTGATGAATGATTTCATCATTTAAACTGAGTGTAATAAGTCCCAATGCTTTTTCATCCCATGCATCTTTTGCCCATTGTATCCCTGTGATGTGATGAATGATTTCATCATTTAAACTGAGTGCAATAAGTGCCAATGCTTTTTCATTCCTGCTCTTCCACTCATTTTTCCCTTTCACCTCTGGGCATTCATCTCTTCCCTCAACTAGCCCCCACAGATTTTTGAGCAGATACATGGTTTTTGTCTACCATGTGTTGGCTATCTCTTGTGCTGTACTCATGATGATGTGAAGGGGGTCTTACCTCGATCCAATTTCAAGATTCAAGGGTAGTGTCTACTCTTTTACAACTCAATCTGGTGTTTAAGAGATGATTACAACAGATTTATCAGCATAAAATCACCAGAAATTACATATTAAATCAAGGGTAACCAATTTGTACGGAATGGTTGGAGTATCAAACCATCTCCGAATTGCAATCTGAAGTTATAGGGATCTATATCAGATACCTAATGGTTAATTTGAACCCTCAATTGCACCAAAATACAATGATTAGTACTGATTAATCACTGATTAGAAAACTAATCCTCTGTTTTGTGTGCAGAAAACAGAGTATGCGGGGAGCCCAGGTCTGAGGCCTTAGAGTTCAAATGAGCTCAAATGCTTTCAAGGCCATCAATAGAAATTAGTCTAGTAGAGGATTAAGCCAAGAAACACAAGATTTGACCAAACATTGAATGCTTAATCTCTGTTTTACCAAAGTCACCTGCAGATTTGATGAAGAGCTTGGATCTCACTGTAGACTTGATCAAATCAAATTGTGACTTCACCATCTTGTAGAACATGCTTGAAAACCCCTGGGCTAAGAGGAATTAGACCCATTGCAACTCGAGAAGAAGATATGTCAATTTTTCTCAGAAAAAAAGGCGCTTGCAAATCAGCAAAAATCGTGAGCTGTGGTCTTGCTGTGCTGATTCGCTTGGCTGGAGCATCAATGAATTAGCTAGCTTTGCCTAGAAGGGCTTGCCCTAATGTTGCTCCTGGAGGGAGATCAAGCCCCTCCACTGGCTAGGGGTGCAGAGGTTAGTTAAAAAAAGAGGTGAAAATATTAATTTTCTATTAATCCTAATTAGCCAGGTGATTAGCAAGATAATGGGCTCATAAATTGATGGATTCTAGACTAGGCTCTGATACCATGTTAAAATTACAGCAATGTGAGGAGCTATGGTGGATCAAATGCTAGAATCAACATCATTAACAAAGAGATTAGATGATAATTAAGACGTGATTAGTGAGAAATTAACTAATAGCTTAATGTAGGCATGGATAATCAAGAACTAGCAAATTCTCATTAGGCCAATGCCTCAATTTATAGAGTTTCCATCCAAGTATCTAATCCCATTGATTTCTCCTTGATTCACTCCACCTCTTTTGCTTGATTCTCTCCACCTCTCCCAGAATATCTCCACACCTCCTAAATCTCCTCATGCTACCCTTTATTCTCTCCCAGTAGATTCTTCTCACCTTTTCACACGTTCTCTCACATTTATAGATTCTCTTTTACAGCCTCTAACCAAGGGCTTGTTCCCGTACACACCCTATTCACTTGTATATTTCAACATCTTGCACTTGATTTCTTGACTGGTTGTTCTTCTATTTCCTTGTTAACTTCTGATGTTTCTTCAAATACATATTACTTGTTATTATTGTTGCCATGTAGATCATCCCAAGCATTACACTGCTTTCATCCTATAACCTTAAATCTTCTTCAACCACATCTTTTGAGGACAGAATCTGCATCAGGAAGGGGGGCCTGTTAAGTGCTATCGAAGACTTCTATGACACCACGGTCGGCCACCACATATGTCGACATTCATTGGCCTAGGCACTAGAGAATTCATATTTCTCTTTGATGGATTATTTTACATGTGCAATCATTGTTGCTTGTATATGAAAGGCGTGCCATGAGATAATAAGCTTAGAGTTACTAGCTAGGACAAGGTGTTTGCACTAGTGTAGGTAGACGTGGATGCTCTAGGACCTCATTTTTAACATTGGCCGGCCAAGTGTAAACACTATGAGACAAGTATAAAGGTCAAATTGTAACTCTAAATCCTCATTCTTGTATGCTCTCAAGTGAAGATAGTGCTCTATTCTTCTCTCAAACCTTGCCTATCTCTTGCCTTGAATGCTTGTGTGATTGTGTGTGTGAGGAAAGGATTGAAAGAGAGCAGTGGCTACACTTGAGACATGGTGGTGGGGGCTTTGTTAAGCTACTTTGGCATGCTTCCATTGACGTAGCTACCACAAGGAGTCCCCTATTCAAGCAAATGAGATAGAGGTAAGTGAGAGTTGCCTCACTACTACATTGCATTGATGTAGCTACCACAAGGAGTCCCCTATTCAAGCAAATGAGATAGAGGTAAGTGAGAGTTGCCTCACTACTACATTGCATGTTTCCCATGGCATATTGGGTTCAAGTTAAGAGAAGAGTCCCAGTGTTGAGTGGCCAAAAGGCCCGACATTACTCACACACACATAATCACAATATCCAATATTAAGAATTAAGAAACACAATCCACATAAAAACCATAAAGACATATTCCTATTACATAAAATGTTAATATAAATTGTTCCTCTTTCAATCCCTTAGTGATTATGGTTGGCCTACCATCTCATCTCGTCAACCCCCTTGGTAAACCACCATTAGCCTACAATGGATTTGATTCCCTTGGCTACCACCAATATCCCACCACCATGATCATATCTTCCCCATATGCCCTAGGTTCCCCAATAGCCTATCATCTCTGAGGTCGGTCAGGAGTAAAGGGTTGGCTAGAAATTGTACCACTCCCTTGCTTATGGCTAGATTCACCTACCAAAATAGATTTCTCCCTTGACACTACCTGCCTTTTCTATAGAGACTGCTTATCATGTCCTTCCCCTAGAATACCGCAAGCTCACCTACATTTCACCATGAGGGGTCAAGGTCCCAATCGAGACCACTATCACATGAGCCACCCACGCGTGTGACTCACATGGAATAACAACCCATGTGGTACCTCCATAGGCTCCACATTCTCTAGTGTGAGGCTCACCCCGTACCACAAGTCAATCCAAATAATACAATCATTTTAGAAAATAATTACAAGAAAATAATACATTCATTTTAGAAAAAAATCTAAATAATACAATCATTTTAGAAAATAATTATAAGACAATGATAAGACATGTGAAAATAGCAATGCATCACATAATATCTCTAGCATGGTAATCCCTTCTACTTTTGAACTTCCACTAAATTCAAATCTCAAATTCATTTCCCAAGAATTAGACCCTTAATCTTGACCTTAGGTAAGAAGTCCAATTATTCTCAACATCCATCACATAATTTATCCAATTCTCTAGGGTTCTTATTTGCTCAATATGGTTTTAACCAATGCAATCTAGCAACTCGATATCCTCAAGTTATCTTTCATAGGCATACCTTTAGTCCTAAGTAATCAGCTAAATTTATAACGTTATACTTCTACAACCCTACTTGGTCTCAAAGGTACATAATGGTTATGTGATGACCTTAAGAATTATTAGCAACTAACTCAACTAGTCTATAAATGAATCATTTATTCTAAAGAGCATAAGATCTCAATTTTTCCTAGTCATTATGGTACCAAAAAACATAAAAATTCCTCCAATTTTCCTACTCTCTCTCTAGATTTTATATCAATTTTCTTTCCAAATATCTAATTTTCCTCTTCTTTATGCTTAGCATTATCTTAATCTTAATCCTTCTCATAATCAATTCTTATGCAAGTATTGATGCGCACAATCTACACATAAGCTATTCTCTCTCTAGATGTATACTCTCTATCTAGAAGTTGGGTCTCAATTCGATTCCTTCTAATTGGAAAACCCTAATTTTTTAATTTCTTACTTTAAATACAATATTAATTTACTCTATGTACAACTAGGTCATATTATGACACATTCTCTCTCTGATTTGGCATAATTTACTCACGCTCTCTCTAAAAATAACCTTATCTACATCTACAATCAAATTTTTAGCAAATTTGGACCCTCAATGTCTAAGCCTATTAAAAACTTAAGTCTTTATTTGCTATCTATACCGTTTTATGTCAAGAATGCTGGGGAAGCATTTTGACACCGATGAAGGAATGCTTGAAAATTGGACTTCAAGCTAAATATTTTGGAGGATTATGATCAGTGATACTATGGTTTCATTAAAAGTTTGCTTTAAAGATAGCCGGATCTATGAAAGGCAATTTCATATTGGGTGCATAAGTGGTATGTTTGAAATGTATTTTGCATGAATCCGGCTAGGGGGCTTGGGAACTCTTTTCCCTGGTACCCGCGACAAAACGTAGCCAAATTTTCATAATGGATCCTATCAATACAATGGTTGCTAACCCATGGGACTAGATGGGGTTAGGCTGGACTGATGGATTCTTAAAATAATATTCAATTCTGTTTAAGTTACGATAGTTAAAGTAAATTACGGATAATCCTTGTTCTATGAAAAAGAATCATCGCGGCTGTGTCTTTTGTGACGGGGAAAAAAGCGTTGGTCTCTATGATCCAAGTGCAAGTTCCTCCCTTGTTCCGGTCATGTGACCTGTGTTGAGACTTCAAGCTTAACTGCTCATATGTATGTGTGTGTGACCGACATCACCTACAGCTATGTCCAGTTGTAGTCATGTGTGGGACATTAAATAAGTCGGTGTTGACCTAACCACAGTTAGTCATGGTTAGTGGTAACCTAGTTGTACTATCTCTTTCATGTTAGTAGAGGTTGAATAATGAAGATGAATGAGATGAGCTGAGTGCTCACTCTTTGGCTCCACTCTGTCTCTCTTATCTTTCAACATGGTATCAGAGCCAACATGAATGGGCACTCTGGAGCTTGAAGATAAGAGTCTCTGCTGAAGAAGAAAGGCTGCCATTGTTTCTGACAAGGTATGCATCAGGGTTTATGCTTCGTGCTTGTGCAAGAGCTTGCTGTGGCTTGTTTGGGAGCTTCATAAGGCTTCATTAAGCACCTGTGAGTGTCCATTTGACATCAAAGACATCAGATCTGAAAAAACGTCATCAAAGGAGACTGTGCTTACAGCCCCGTTTTTTTGCAAAAGCCATATCTTGCTACAAAAATGGATTTTGGAGAAACGGCCCTCAATTCCTGACCATTTCGACGTGGTCTACAACTTTTCAGAAGAAAGGTTTTTCAAATTCTTCACAGATTTTGAGATATTTAGCACAGACCTGTGCTTACTGCAGTAAACAGCAGGTGGTTCCAGGGCACTGGAACCACCTGCAGTAAACAGCAGGTGGTTCCAAGGCACTGGTGGCTTTCATCCTAACAATGTATATGCCCTTATTCTCATGCATTTGAGCATGGTTCTGGAGTGTCAAATGCTCAGCTTTGGAAGGTTTTAACAGGCTGGAAATCTGTCCTGAACTACTGTGGACAGCAAGCATCTATTACTTCTTGAAGTAATCTATGACATTGGATAGTATCTATGGACCTTGATTATGGGCACAGTGTATGTTGGATGTTGTATGAACTGAAAAGAGCATTGAATGCTGACTTTTGGAGAGCTAAAAATCAACTGCATTAACATGATTATTTGCTATACATGAACAGTACAAGAGTTATATGACATTGGTTCTTAAAGATAGGGCATGTATGAATGTCGGTATGATCATGTCTTGGTCTCTACATGTGTTGGCATATGTATGCTATGATTCGGGAAGCTTTTGAGCTTGGATTGCCCTTGTTTTGGCTGCGTATTGGCTGACTGTTATCAGCCGGGAAGATATTTGGCATTTGTACTTGCTGTACATGTACTACAGTGTGCCGAAAGGTTATCTATGGACTCCCGCATATAGTGGCAAATGTCTAGGATGTTTTGGGGCATGTTTGACACATAAATATCTCAGTTTTGACTGAGAAAAGGCTGCTGGTCATTTACTTGCTGATTGCAGACTGTATGTTTCTCTACTGTCAGTAAGATTGAATGTACACAGGGTATGCAGCAACTACATGCTCTATGAACTGGTTGATGTACCTACATGCTGTGCCACTTGATTGTGGATGTATCTGACATGTTTGTGGGCTGAAATACTGTGATTTCAGCAAGGATTTTGTTGTAGAAAACTATCATAAAAGTTGAAGGCTGAAATTGGTCAGTAAGGCATTAATTAAAAACTGTCTGCCACAATAGGGCACTGATAACATCACCCAAATTGTCGGTGATAAGCTTGATAACAAGAACTTCGCACTATGGAAGTTCAGGATGCAGATTTTTTTGATTGGCAGAGGATACTGGGATTTATGCATGGGGACTGAAGCTGAACCCGAATTACCTAAACGGAATCCAACACAAGATCAGCGAAGAGCTCACCGACTGTGGTCGGAAAGAGCTAGCAAAGTACTACATTCGTTCTCTTTGTGCATTTTTGATTCAATGGCTATGCAGATTACCAGTTGTCGTTCCCCAAAAGATGCTTGGGATACACTCATGAAAAATTATGGTAATGTCACGCATGCAAGGAAGATACAGCTTAAGCAGCAATTTAATAATATGTCCAGAAATGGCAAGAGCATTCAAGATTACACGACGGAGATAAAGACCATAGCCGACCAGCTGGCAACTATTGGGTCTAGTGTTTTAGAGGATGATATGATTGCAGTGACATTGAATGGGCTTGGCAAGGAGTACAAGGCATTTGATACTTCTATTTCGTAAGAGCAGAACCGCCTGATTGGGATGAACTGCTTGCATTATTGCTGCATGAAGAAGTAAAGCTTGGTCTTAACACAGGTTCTAGTTTGTCTCAAGGTAGAGACACTGCTCTCTACTCTAGCCAACGTGGCAGAGGTGTGGCAGAGGCCATGGTTCTTTTCGAGGTCGAGGAGACACTCGAAATACCTATGGACAGCAGCAGCAGAATGCATGGAATAGCTCGAATATGCAGCAGTAGAATGCATGGAATAGCTCGAATATGCAGGGCCAGCAAGGATCTAGCGGCTTTAGAGGCAGGGAGAGATAACCTAGAGGTAGAGGTGGTGGATCCTGGCAGTCAAATGAGCAGTCTAACAGGGACAAAGACTGTCATTATTGTGGCAGATATGGACATATTGCCAAAGATTGTCATAAGAAGCAAGCAGACATGAAAGCAAAAGGCAGACAACATGGAAATTATGCATCTTCCAGTGGTGCTCAGGATGATCAGGGAGACAGGTTGTTTGCTATGCAGCATGTATCAACAAACAATTTGCCTAAGCAAGGCAGAGATGAGAAATGGTACATAGATTCAGGGGCCTCTAATCATATGACACCCCACGGAGAATGGTTTGATGAGTTGGTTGTAGGTTCTCATGGATATGTCTGCACTGGGGATGATACCCAGGATGATATTCAGCATACAGGTGTGGTCCCATTGCTTATGCTTGACGGCAAGAAAAAGAGTCTACATGATGTGCTTCATGTACCATCGATCACTAAAAATCTTTTGTCGATTGGACAGATGGCAGAGAGCAGAATCTGCAAGTCAGATTCAATAAGGATGGATGCTTTATCGAGGAATATGATAATGGCTGCAAATTGATTGCTAAAGGCAGAAGGGATGGCAGAATGTTTACGTTGGATGCATCTATTCCGGAATTGAAGGCAGCCATGTTTGCCCATGATGATGGAGTTGTACGGGATGTTGAAATTTGGCATAAACGTATTGGCCATGTAAATGTTCAGAAGCTGAAATCTATGTAGCAAAAAGAGGTTGTACTTGGGTTACCTAAGTTCAAATACAATGATCTTGGACATGTATGCTCTGCTTGTCAGTTCGCGAAACAAGCAAGGTTTCCTTTTATGAGACATGTCAAGAATAGTTCTCGTCCATTGCAGTTAGTACACTCAGATGTATGGGGTCCGTCTCATAATGCTTCTTTCGGTGGTGCTCGATATTATGTCTCTTTCATTGATGATTTCAGCAGATACACATGGCTATACATTATGAAACACAAAGATGAGGTGTTTGATGCTTTTAAAGACTTCAAAAAGCATGTTGAAAATGAACTGGGCTATTATATCTCATGTTTAAGATCAGATGGAGGCGGAGAATATGTATCCAGAGAGTTTGACAGGTATCTTGCCAAATATGGTATAAAAAGATGGCTTACTTGCAGTTATACACCAGTAGAGAGGAAAAATCGTGTGCTTATGGAATCGGCAAGGGCAATGCTTAATGAAAAGAGTTTGCCAAATGCTTATTGGGCTGAAGCAGTGGTTACTGCTGTTTATGTGCTGAATAGAACTCCTACAACCGGGATTCATGATGTAACTCTCTATGAGAAGCTGTATGGGCACAAGCCTGACATTCGGCATCTTAAGGTGTTTGACTATATTGCTTACGTGCATGTTCCTGATGAAAAGAGGAAGAAATTGGATCCAAAAGCTATCAAGAGTGTTTTTCTGGGTTATGCACAAGACAGGAAGGCTTACAAATGTTATGTAGATGGATCAGCCAGCACTACTAATGCTGAAAATTCTTCTTCAGCGAGTACTTCTATAAGTGGTCCTACAGGTGATGCTTCATCTACAGTTAGTCCTTGGACAGGACGACTGCGTAATCGTACTCCTACATCCACTAACACGGATATGTCAGTGAGGGGGAGATTGGATAAAGGAAAGGAAAAGATGTTTGATGATGTGACTAGTCCGCTTATAGCAGGATATGAATACCTTCAGTTGTGACGCCTGGTGTAAGGCATAGCAGGTATGTGCCGCCTCATGAGAGGCAAGCTCAGAGTGATCCGCAGTTAAGAAGGTCTGAAAGAGTCAGAAAACCAGTTGACAGGTTGATGTATAGTGGATATTCAGCCCGTCATTATGCTTACATGACTAGGGTAACAGGTTTCAAAGAACCTACGAAGTTTGATGATGCAGTTGCAGATGAGAATTGGTGTGCTGCCATGGATGAAGAATATGCAGGTTTCAAAGAACCTACGAAGTTTGATGATGCAGTTGGCAGATGAGAATTGGTGTGCTGCCATGGATGAAGAATGTGTGGGACATTAAATAAGTCGGTGTTGACCTAACCACAGTTAGTCATGGTTAGTGGTAACCCAGTTGTACTATCTCTTTCATGTTAGTAGAGGTGGAAGTTTTTTTTTCGAGTTTGGTTTTGGGAGAACCGAGGGATTAGTCTCTTGTCCGGACATCTGTGGGCGAGGCCTCAAGTGGGAGTCTCTGCCATGCGCATGAAGTTGCTACTTCTGTTGCTAGCCCCCCTGAATTCGATGTGCCAAAAGGGGGCAGGGATCTTTCATGCTCACATTAATTATGGGAAGATAAGGAAAGTGTTGGCCAATATCAAGGATCGTCACCACCCAAGTCAAATACTTTTTGAGATTTGTGAACTTCTTCTAGACATTTCTTTAGAATTATGCAAAGATTGCATTCTCTCTTTTGAATCTTTCGAAAGGGGTCGAGAAAGGCAAGTACAACACGCACAAGCCTATGGAATGGATGGAGTCGGATAGATGTTGCAAAATGAGTTGAAACATGAAGCTACTAAAGCTCCTATGCTGAAAATCGTGGATCCAAGTAAGCTTTTCATGGTCAAAGAAGATTTTAGTGATTATGTCATTGGAGCCATTAGAGAAGCATTGTTCCAAGATGGTAGGGCAATTACTTTTTGGAGAGTAAAAAGCTAACTATCCCTGTCCATTCCTCATGGGTCAAGGAGATCTCCTTAATTCTAATGCTTGTCAAAAACACGGGTTTCTGTGAATATTCCCTTATGTGTGAGTACCTAAGTCAAATTGGCACACACCCTGATGTGTAAGTACTCTAAGTCAAATTGGCACACGCACCGTCAAACTTTACACACGTGTGCACATGCATTTGCACACATTAACGGTCCTGTAAGTACCCTAAGGGCCTTTACAGACCAAAGCATACGCCTGCCAAGCTAAACTTTTTTGCTTTTGGCAAGCATGAGAGCTTTACACACCAAATGTGTTCGTCATAGCCCATCGGTTAGAATGGATGGTTACATGTTGTGAGGTGTTGGGTTCAAGTCCCACCATCTACCTTTTCATTAAAGGCTGCAAAGGGAAAAGAGCCCGCTCTGCCGGCCGACGGCCTTGGGCAGGGGATCTTGGCTGCCTCTAGCGTTGTCCACCCCACGAAAAAGGTGGGCGCAATGTCTTTTTGTCGCATGGCACATTGCCCCTGTAGAAGAAGGCTGGCGGACGGGAAGCCTCCGGTCTGTAATAAAGACCCTAAGTCAAACTGGCACACGCACCGTTGAACTTTACACACGTGTGCACATGCGTCTACACCAGTGTGCGAAAAAACAGGGTACAATGTAATTGCACCTTCAAAATTAAAATTTAAAGGTATAAATACCTTGGTCTACACACATTAACGATGGACTTCAAATGCGTGGCCTGTTTAGCTGTAGACTTGTAGAGATGGTTGTAGAGATGTTGATTGCGGCCTCGCGTGCGACTACTACTATTACATGTGTTACCATACTTCGTGTCATGCGGACTCATCACAGCCAGCTTTCGGAGGTATGCAGCTTCAAGGAAATGCCTGAGCAGGGAAAGCCACCCACATCGATGATGAAGGGGATGATGGAGGGGATCGATGATGCCTACCAAATAGAGGCACTGTGCAATCGAGGAGAGCTAGACAAAAAGTCAAAGTGAAGAACACCTATCAATACAAAACATAGCCAAATTTTCATAATGGATCCTATCTATACAGTGGTTGCTAACCCATAGGACTAGATGGGGTTAGGCTGGACTGATGGATTCCTAAAATAATATTCAATTTTGTTTAAGTTATGATAGTTAAAGTAAATTACGAATAATCCTTGTTCTATGGAAAAGAATCATCAGCTGTGTCTTTTGACGGGGGAAAAAGCGTTGGTCTCTATGATCCAAGTGCAAGTTCCTCCCTTGTTCCGGTCATGTGACCTGCGGGTTGAGTCGGAATGAAAAAGGGTAAATTAAGGCTCTTGACTACGTTAGAATAAAATTCTCCTGGAGGAATCGCCTATGCTTTCTGGCGAGGAAAGTTTTTTTTTTGAGTTTGGTTTTGGGAGAATTGAGGGATTAGTCTCTTATCCGCACATCCATGGGCGAGGCCTCAAGTGGGAGTCTCTACCATGCGCATGAAGTTGCTACTTCCGTTGCTAGCACCCCTGAATTCGATGTGCCAAAAGGGGCAGGGATCTTTCATGCTCACATTAATTATGGGAAGATAAGGAAAGTGTTGGCCAATATCAAGGATCGTCACCACCCAAGTCAAATACTTTTTGAGATTTGTGAACTTCTTCTAGACATTTCTTTAGAATTATGCAAAGATTGCATTGTCTCTTTTTTCGAAAGGGGTGGAGAAAGGCAAGCACAACATGCACAAGCCTATGGAATGGATGGAGTCGGATAGATGTTGCAAAATGAGTTGAAACATGAAGCTACTAAAGCTCCTATGTTGAAAATCGTGGATCCAAGTAAGCTTTCCATGGTCAAAGAAGATTTTAGTGATTATGTCATTGGAGCCATTAGAGAAGCATTGTTCCAAGATGGTAGGGCAATTGCTTTTTTGAGAGTAAAAAGCTGACTGTCCCTGTCCATTCCTCATGGGTCAGGGAGATCTCCTAAATTCTAATGCTTGTCACAAAACACAGGTTTCTGAATATTCCCTTATGCGTGAGTGCCCCAGTCAAATTGGCACACACCCTGATGTGTAAGTACTCTAAGTCAAATTGGCACACGCACCGTCAAACTTTACACACGTGTGCACATGCATCTGCACACATTAACGGTCATGTAAGTACTCTAAGGGCCTTTACAGACCAAAGCGTACGCCCACGCCAAGCTAAACTTTTTTGCTTTTGGCGGGCATGAGAGCTTTACACACCAAATGTGTCCACCATAGCCCATCGGCTAGAATGGATGGCTACGAGTTGTGGGGTTTAAGTCCCACCATCTACCTTTTCATTAAAGACTGCAAAGGGAAAAGAGCCCACCCACGGCCTTGGGAAGGGGATCTTGGCTGCCCAGCATTGTCCACCCCATGAAAAAGGCGGGCGCAATGTCTTTTTGTCGCATGGCACATTGCCCTTGTAGAAGAAGGCTGGCGGGCGGGGAAGCCTCCGGTCTGTAAAGACCCTAAGTCAAACTGGCACACGCACCGTCGAACTTTACACACGTGTGCACATGAGTCCGAAAAAACAGGGTACAATGTAATTGCACCTTCAAAATTAAAATTTAAAGGTATAAATACCTTGGTCTACACACATTAACGATGGACTTCAAATGCGTGGCCTGTTTAGCTGTAGACTTGTAGAGATGGTTGCAGAGAGGCCGCTAGATGTTGATTGCGGCCTCGCCTGCGACTACTACTACTACTGCATGTGTTACCATACTTCGTGTCATGCGGACTCGTCACAGCCAGCTTTCGGAGGTATGCAGCTTCAAGGAAATGCCTGAGCAGGAAAAGCCACCCACATCGATGATGAAGGGGATGATGGAGGGGATCGATGATGCCTACCAAATAGAGGCACTGTGCAATCGAGGAGAGCTAGACATGGCGCTAGATATTGTCCTGTCTCACATGGGCATGGGTATGCCCTCCGATAGAGTGTATGTGTGTCTGCTCAAGGCATGCCACAGAGCGAAGGCCCTCCCCCAGACCAGGCGTCTCCATTCCCATCTTGCCCTTCACAGACAACCAAGCCTTACAGGTCTCCTTGGCAATTACCTGGTCATTGCCCTTGCCAAATGCGGTGCCCTTCACGATGCCGGTCAATTACTTCAAAGCTTATCCCACCGCACTGTCCACTCCTGGACAGCCTTGATATCTGGTTATGCTGAGCTTAACAGAGGTCAGGATGCCCTTACAGCATACTCCCTCATGCAAGCCGATGGTCTGGAACCCGACCACTACACCTATGTTGCCCTTTTCAAAGCTTGTGGTACCATACCCGACCTCGAAAAGGGCATACATTTACATGCCCTTGCTAGGAAGAAGGGCTGCACTTCAATCTCTTTTGTTGGGAACACCCTCGTGCGTATGTATGGAAAATGTGGAAGCATTTTAGAAGCGGAGAACGTGTTTAAAGAGCTGGCTGAGCACAATGTTGTGTCATGGAATGCAATGCTGTCTGCCTATGTGGAGCATGGCCATGAAGACAAGGCTATGCAGCTGTACAGGCAGTTGCTAGAGGAAAGGTTTAGCCCTGACCTGATAACATTTGTGAGTGCTCTTCAAGCATGTGGCAGTCTTGCAAAGAAGGATGAAGCTAATCGTATGGTTTTCATTGAAATTGGCCAAGCGTTACATGCCAATGCCTGGAGGAAGGGCTTTGCTTCTGATGTCTATATTGGTAGCACACTTGAGAGCATGTATGGAAAGTGTGGGATCATCATTGAAGCAGAGAATGTTTTCAACAGGTTGTCCCACCACACTGTCGTGACATGGAATGCAATGCTCTCTGCATACGTGGAGCAGGGTGAAGGCAGAAAAGCTTTACAGTTGTACAGGCATATGCAAGAGGAAGGCGAGAGTCCAAACCAGCAGACTATTGTGATTGCTCTTCAAGCATGTGGTGTTCTTGCAGAGAAGGAAGAAGCGCTTGAAGTGGAGGCACAATCAACTAAAGTGGTGTCTCTGAAGATTGGTCAGGCATTGCATGCAGATGCCGCCTGGAGAAAGGGTTTTGTTTCAAACCCTTTTGTTCATAATACCCTTGTGAGTATGTATGGTAGGTGTGGGAGTCTTGTTAAAGCAGAGATTGTATTTGGTGGGTCATCCAAATGTGAGGTTGTGTCATGGAATGCGATGATCTCAGTGTATGTTGAGCAGGGCCAAGGGGACAAGGCTTTGAAGTTGTACAGACAGTTGCAGGAGGAATGCGATCATCCAAACCTCCTTACATTTGTGATTGCGCTCCGAGCATGTGGCACCCTTGCAGAGAAAGGAGCAGCAGTTTTTGCTAAAGGGGAATCAAATAAAGTAGTGTCTTTGGAGATTGGCCGAGCACTACATGCTGATGCACAGAGAAAAGGCTTTGCTTCACACATTTTTGTCGGTAACACCCTTGTCAGCATGTATGGAAAGTGTGGAAGCATTGCAGAAGCCGAGCATGCATTTTCTGGGTTGCCAGAGCGCAACATTGTGTCATGGAATGCAATGCTCTCAGCATATGTTGATCACAGTGCAGGTAACAAGGCCTTACAGTTGTACACACAGATGCAGGAGGAAAGTGAGAGTCCAAACAAGCTTACGTTTGTGCTTGTGCTTCAAGCATGCGGCATCCTAGCAGAGGAGGAAGAAGCTTTTGTTCCAGAGGCACCTCTGGAAATCGGTCAGTCATTGCATGCCCTTCTTAAGCAGAAGGGTTTGACTTCAGATGTCTGTGTTGGTTGCACCCTTATGAGTATGTACGGTAAATGTGGGATAGTAGAAGCAGCAAAGATTGTGTTCAATGAGATGCCGCTCTACAATGTTGTGCCATGGAATGCAATGCTTTCAGCATACGTTGAACAGGACCAAGGAGACAAGGTCTTAGAGTTGTACAGAAATATGCAAAAGCTTAATATTACTGTGACTGATATTACTCTTGTCTGTGTACTGCAAGCGTGTGGTGGAACAGGTTGCCTGGAGATATGTGGACAGCTGCATTTCAGTATTGTCTCCACTGGTTGTGATCTGAGTCCTGTAATGGCTAACACTCTCATATATGCATATCGAAGTTGTGCGAGCATTATAGATGCCCTGGTGGTCTTTGATGGACTGCCCCAGCATCCTGTTGTGTCATGGAATGCATGCATTGCAGGCCATGCACATGAAGGCAACTGTGTAGCAAGTGTGCATATGTTTGAGAAAATGCAACTGGCAGGTAAGAAGCCCGATGAGATCACATTCCTTTCACTTCTCACTGCTTACAGTCATGCTGGCCTTGTTGACAAAGGTGTGGAGTACTTCAAATCTTTAAGCAGAGACTACGGGGTGACTCCAGACTTGAAACACTATGCCATTGTAATAGATCTCTTTGGCCGGGCAGGAGACTTAAAGGGGGTTGAAAACATCATATGCAGAATGCCGATGCAAGCAAATCTATCCATTTGGTTGTGCATACTGGGTGCTTGTCGTACACATGGCAATGTGGAGTTGGGAAAACATGCATTTGATCATGCAGTAAAACTACACCCCACAGACACTGCCCCATATGTTCTGATGTCAAACATCTATACTGATGCTGGCCTGCAGGAGTGTGCAAATGAGGTGAAAAACTTGAGCTACATAGAAAATTCAGGGAAGAAGCCTGATCAGAGCTGGGTTGAGAATGAGGAAGTACACACACTTAACATTGGAGATTACAAGCATTGGCAAGAAAGCACTCTTATGAACTGCTAGTAACATGATGCAGACGAAGTAGAAGCATGGTTCTTGTGTGCAGTCACTCAGCACAATGGCTCTAGCATTTGGACTGCTTAGGATAGTCACAGAAAAACTAATGTGAGCGGGAAACTTGCATGTGGTTGAGCCTTGAGATAGTGATCTCACAGAACCTTGATGATCAGGAAAGAAAGTCAGTCACAATGAAAAAGGCCTGTCACGTTTTGCGAGTGCTCCCAATGTCCTCGCTTTTTCCCAGTTGCGCAGCGCTGGTAAGTGTTCGGAGTGAGAAAAAACGTTGATTTTTTTTATATAAATATTAAGCCTTGTTAAATTTAAAAGATTAATATTATAGACTTTATAGAGAGAGAGAGAGAGAGAGAGAGAGAGAGAGAGCTAGCTAAATATTCGCTTCTCTTCTCCACGTCCACGACTAATTCTAGCTTCTCTCAGATCAGTGGCCAACAGTGGGCAGAATCGTTAAATTCCCTTCTTCTCTACTGTGCGCAGCCGGTGGGTTCTTACTATGAAAGCCTCATTTCGTTTTTTAAAGCTTAATAACATTTGCTTAGAAAGCTTATAATTATAAGCTTTATAGTAAGCTTTATGGTATAAAAGCTTATAAAAGCTTTAAAATTCTATCTTTAAAAGGTTTCAAAAAGGGGATTCAAAGAGAAAGAGCTCAAATTTCATAAATAAAAACAAATTCAGATTGAAAAATATTCACAGAAAAATTTCAGAAAAAGATTTCACCTCTTCTTACAAAAAATTGAGAGAGCCTTTTGCAATAGATTTTTAGACATCCAAGAGCATCAAAGAAAACTTCAGCAAAAATTATTATCCTAGTTAACTTCTTTGATAAATTTTCAACTCTTTTTACGACTTCTTTAACGAGTTATTATTTGAAATTATTGTCGACATCAAGGCGTTATTGGATTATTATTCTTCATTGGATGCCATCAACTTCGAGTGCGTCAACAAGGCTTCTTTCGAATATATGGGACTCAGATAAGTTTGTTACTTTTTTTATTTTATTTCTGCACTTTCATATTATTTTGCTTCATTCTTCTATAATGGCAACCTATCCTCTATCCCCAACCATTTAAGAATAACTTCAGTCACTTCAAAATCAGATTCTTGTTGAGAAGAAGTCACGAGAATGGATTTAGAAGACAGGTTATTCTGCAAAAAGAGGCATAGACATATCAGTGCTACATCTTCAAATTTTGATGGTGATCAAATTCACAGAACTGTACAAGCTACTCTCACAACTCAAGAGTCTACAAAAGAAAAGAAGATTAGCCGCAAAGCTTTTACTAAGAATTTTGATGTGGTAAGGACGCTCGCCCCATACTTGCTTGGCTGAGTCAATTAGATGATTATTTTTCAGAGGGGAGAAATTCTCTGAGAAAGACAAAATCAAATGTGCTACTAATCACTTGGTGGATAATACAACATTAAGGTGGAATGTCATTACAACTAGAGCACAAACCAAAATCTTGAAAGAGATTTTAGAAACTCATCATCAAGAAAGATTTCTTACCTTCAAAATATAAAGTTAAAGCTCGACAACGATGGTCTATATTCAGACTTTTTGACAAAGATAATATATCGGCTTATGTGGATAGGTTTTGGCAAACTTTATTTCAAATGCAGGTAATCGAGAAGGTTTGCACACCAAGGATCAAAGAAGAAAGTTCATAGTAGGTTTGAAACCTACAATTCGATCAAAGGTAAATATGTTTTAACCGTATTCTCTTAGCTTAGCTATTTCATTAGCCTTAAATTGTGAAAAGAAAAATGGTTTTTCTAAGAAACCAATGCAACACCAAACCTTGACATCAATATTTTTAAAGCTTAAAACCCTCTTCGAAATCAATTGATACATCTCTTAATAACCATAACACAAGTATTGTCACTAAGATAGATAAGTCACAAAAAGCTAATAAACATGATTCAAAGAAGTATTATAGGTGTAACGAGATTGGACATATCACATCAAATTGTCCGCGCGGAAGTCAAAGTTTATTTCACTTAGACTCAATATGATCAATGATGATGATGAAGAAGAATGCCACGACGACTACTCTAACTCTTGAGGTAATATATTTATTTTATTTGATTATTTAACACTTTTTGGTAAATTTCAAGGAGATTTTTTATGCATCAAAAGTATAACTTCTTGAAGGAACTGGCTCCTTCATCTTGAACTATACTTTATGAATTTTTCACTATGTATTAGTCTTGTGGTATGGGACACGAGATTAATCATGTGTGAAGGATTCCAATGCATTCTTATCTTTGGATCTGTGTGGGATAATTTTTGGTGGTATGGGATACTAGAATTTATTACACATAGAAGTCTTTGATACAATGTTTTTTGTTATAATTACAATAGATACTTGATTTTCTGTAGTATACGACAATTGATCTCTTTTGCTCGCAACAATAAGAAAACACTCATCTGAGGTTAGTTGCTTATCCAAGCAGGATGAATGTTACATAATGTTCACCCTTTAGTTGTACGGGAATGCTCGGACGCTAGTGTGCCATCCTAGTGAATTGGTATCATGGGGGTGACTCCACATTAAATATTGATTACAGTGGTATTGGCATAGGTTGAGACCATGCTTGATGGGTGTATGCTATTGAGATGTAACAACCAAGTAGTGTCATGCTTCACAACTGTATTGTGGTCAAAGTGAAACAAGTGGACTATGCTAGACAAAAAAACAAATGGTTAATGCAATTGATGTGCCATGCTCATTGGAGTGTAACAAGTGGTAACTCACACCATGCTAGATGATGTGTATAATGTGTTAACCACTCTGGTTAACATTATCTTATGCGTAGCTACACCTTTGTAATTTATCTTTTTGTGACTGTACAAAACACTGATTGTAAAAGAGACATGGGATGACCGAGCTTATGGCTTGTGTAACGCCGGTCATGATGAGAAATAGATGTAAATAGAGATAGAGAAACTAGAAAGACTAGTTTTGGGCCCCTAATTGTAATTGGGTGGCCGGGCATTATAATTATGAGCTCATGTATATAAACCATTTTATGGAATATGAAAAGGGATAATCCCATTTGTCTCACTTGAGTTTGCCTTCTCTCTCTCTTTCTCCTTTGAGCTTGTGGTTGCATGTTAGCTTGTGTTCTTGCTTGCTTGCATATTGGATCATTGGTGTATGTGAGTATGTGAGTATGTGGTTGCATGTTAGCTTGTGTTCTTGCTTGCTTGCATGTTGGGATGGTAGTGCTCTCCTTTCTCCTCTTCTCTATCTTCTCTTTGCTATCTACCATGTCCCTTTTGCATGCTAGTTGTATAAAGTAGAGGTTAAGCTCTCTATAGATCTCTCCTTTTTTCTCTCTACCTAGCGTTTGGATCTCTTCTTGGGTGACACAAGAAGAGATGGAGTGAGCCCCTTGCGGCTTCACATCGAGGAGTTAACCCTCTTAGGGTTGGCCAAGTGCAACTCTCCGGACTCGACTCTTGCACGCATCTTTCTTCTCTTCTTTCCCTCTTGTGTGCAAGGTAGTATGTTATTCTTAAGATCTTTGGCACCGCTTTTAGGGAATGCTTTTGGCTTACGATCCTCCACTCTATTCATTTGTTTGCTAATGCCTTTGATTAGCTCGGTTGGAATACAAATCCACTGGTTGGTTGTTTAATCTTGTTTTGTTTTGTTTTTAATGGTGATTACCCGGAGCATTAGAGGTTAATTGAGCATTGGAGCGTTCAAGTCTTCACCGAGAGAGCAGGAGAAGCAAGTGAGTGCTGTCACATTTGCCCTTTACATTCATGCAAAACCTTAATTTTCTCTGAATTTTCATTCTAGCTTAATCTAAAAATTAATCTCAATTTGTTAGTTTTAATCACGCATTATAGGTACCAATAGATAGTTAGAGATTAGCTCTAGATCCCTATTGAAACAAAAACACAAAAAAACACTGGGAAATACGTGAATCAGTAGGCGATTAAGAAAAAACCAGGTGAAACTGTACTTTGCTTGGCTGTTCTGAGAAGTGAACACCCGTTTACTTATCAAGCCACGGCCGTGGCACATGTGCAACCCTTGTTCCATGCAATTGACCAAATCTAGCAAGATTTTCTTTCTAAATGTGACAAATGCATTAAAATAGAAATAATTACATTAAATTGCGGCATAAATTGCATTCAATCTAGGAGGTGTAACTATACTGTCAGAGAATATTATGGAGGGCAGTTAGACCTGCACTTATAAATTCCCAGAAAAATCTTAAAAAATTTCGAGAGCTAATAGTGTCACCGTCGTTCTTGAAGTGCTGCGGTCGTTTCGAGATCGTGCCACACCCATTCCCTTCTCATTGAGAATCGAACGCCCGTTCCTGAGCTCTATTGAAAGTGCTAAGATCGTGCCAAAACCTCTGTCTCATAATCCCGAAAGCGAACACCCGTTCCTTTCTTTTTTTGAAAGCAAACGTCCGTTCCTTTTTGCCTTCAAGAAGTGAACGCCCGCTCGCTTCTCACCTTGAAGAAGTGAATGCCCGTTCCACTCTGGACTTAACTTGGAATGCTCGTTCCATTCTGCTTTTGGAAGTAAACATTTGTGGTATCTACACCACCACGCCCGTTCCACTCTGGACCCAATTGGAGTGCCCGTTCCCTTCTTCTCCTAAGTGAACATCTGTTCCTTCTCTCCTTGAGAAGCATATGCCCGTTCGTTTCACATTTTGAAAGCATACGCTCGTTCCAAAGTTCGTTCCAAAGCGTACGACCGTTTCATTCCCAAAAAAAACACAAAAAATAAACCTTTTTCCAGAGAGGGGTTCAGCACAGCAGTTCCATATTTCCATGCACCTACAATCAGGTAGATTGGTGCGAAATAACCCTCTTTTCAACGAATCAAACTCTCAAGAAGCTCCTTCGCTTGTAAGGTTTGACCCATCGGTCAATATCGAGTGGAGTCAAATGGTGCTTATCTTTGACTGTACCAATGAAAGCGAAGACCACCTAATCACGGGGCGAGGGACTCTAGACCTTGAAACAGGAGAGTCAGAACTTCATTGCATAGACATACCATATGTCCAAGAGCAAGCTCCTACCTCTCCCACACATTCTCAGAGAACCCTTGCTTCGAGGCTTCGTGATTTTATCCTGGGAAATACACAGTGCATGGACATACCATATGTCCAAGAGCAAGATCCTACCTCTCCCACGCATTCTCAGAGAACCCTTGCTTCGAGGCTTCGTGATTTTATCCTGGGAAATACACAGTCAGAAGAACCGCAACCCAGGGCAAGGGGCATGAACCAACCATAAGTAAGTGAGCCCACTATCTCTAGATCCTAGAGTGGAAGTAGGGCAAAGTGGAAGCCAACAAACCCAGACGACCATCAGTTATGGAGAGCCGTGCCTGTGTCAGGTATAGCTGATCAGTATAGGGCCCAAGGACCAGTGCAAAACCCAGGGCCAAGTCCATCTCAAGGACCAAAAACATCCACCAAGCCCTTCAAATTAGTCCGATCTACCCAAGCCCTTCAAATTAGTCCGATCTACCCAAGCCCTTCAAATTAGTCCGATCTACCTGTACCCAAGCCCTTCAAATTAGTCCAATCTACCTGTATATCAGCAATACCCACCACAAGGAGTCTATCCTGGGTACCACATGGGACCACAAGGGACACATTTAAACCCACCTATCAGACATGGGCCTCCTATGGTTTATTATCATCCTAGCCCTGCTCCTTCACCTACCCTTCCACAAACTACTTGTGTTCCAGCCATGGCAGGGCTAACACCAGAAATGTTGAGATTGGCCATGGAAATAGGGAGGGGGTGCCTGCAGAAAGCAGGTATCACACCTCTGCAGCACAAGTGCAACCTGCACCTACACTAAGATTAGAATGGAATAAGCCTAATAACATCTCAAAACTTATTACAAAATTTGATGGGACTGGAGACCCGATCCCACATTTAGAGATGTTTAATCAAATCTGTGATGCCTTCGGCCATGTAGAAGATCAAGTCAAGGTAAGCGCCTTTGGTCTCACCCTTGATGGCAAAGCACACCGATGGTTCAGGTCCTTGAAGACTGAGGACAAGGCCACCTTTGAAGCTTTGAAAGAGGCTTTCAAGGTTGGATATTCTCGCCCCAAGGTACCAGATGGAGCCCAATTGAGCAGCTGCATAACGTAAGGTAGAAGGAAGGAGAAACCATCAGAGACTACATCAATAGAGTTAGATATCTCCACTCGCGTTGCAGTGCCAGAGACAAGTTCTCTAACGAAAGTTTAATAGGGAGATTTCTAGAGGGTCTTGATGGCGTGCCATGACATAACTCATTGTATACCTTGGGCCATACCTTCTTTGAGCAATGCTGCAAGAGTGCTATGGATTTTGAGGACAATTTCAAGGAAACACATTCTCGAGAACTCCATGAAGGCACATCAGAAGCTTCCTTCAAGACTACCAGCACAAATCTTGATAGGAAAAGAAAGGAGTCCACATTAGGAAAAAATGTAGAGCAATTGGCCGCTACTTTAATGCAGCAAATGACCCAACAATGCAGCAAATGACCCAACAATGGAGAACTGGTCAAGGTCGAGATCGGGAGGCCAACCCCATCTTTATCCAAAGATGGATCTTGTATGGTGCTCGGTTTGTCGAGGTAACCATACTAAAACATAGTGTCCACATCTTAGACCCCGCCCTAGCCTCTACTATACATATTGCGTGAAATGGGAAAATCATGAGGTCTCCAACTGCTATCATTAAAAAGCTGCCTTAGCTAGAGCTCTACCCTAGGTGTTGCCCACCAACCCTAGGCAACTATTGGCCTTGCTAGCACCTGCGTTTCATAACGCACCTCAACATGGCCAAGAAGTGGCCCATAGAGGAATCCTAAGGGTGCTTGAAATGCCCTTACCACCGGTTCTTCCACCTCAGCCCTTGGTGCCAAGAGTTGCACCAGTTCGTTAGCTAATCTTGACATAAATCTTTGAGGATGGGAATGAGGGGGAAATTTTGGAAGTCCCTATCTATGAAACCCAAGAGCTGAAAAGCCCACTCTCACAAACCTTCAGTCATTACGTTATGGAAGGAGATCCAATGTACCTCGTATACTTATTTAGCAACCCCAACACCGTGGGCCAGAGACATGAATCGGATGACAAAGCAACCACCCATACAATGCTATGATTGTGTGGGACCTCACCGAGTGGCTAATTGCCCTAACAGGAAGGGAATGGCGAGTACCTCTGTAGGTGCTCCTGCCATGACCCCATTGTATGTAGGGTGTCATATTGATCACATGTATAAGGATAGTCCGCTAAGATCGGGAATGATGGGAAAGGCTCACAAAGGTAATCCCAACACCAACATTAACTTGCTAAGTGTTAGAGATGGTTTCATCCGACTAGTCCCTCTCAATATTGTAACAAGACTGCAAAATCGGCAAAGACTTGCAACACATGCTGCTGGAGAGGCATCAACCTCCCAAAACGAGGGCCAAGCAAGAGCCCTTGAACAAGCACGAGCGACCAGGTGCTCAAGAAAGAAAGCCACAAAGATCGGCAAGGGTGAAAGCCGGGTGTTTATCAAAAGCGGTTTAGAAGACAGCACTACAACTCACGTATCAACTTCTTCATCTAAAGAGGAAGATTTACTACGTGCTGCCGCCCGAGCTAGGGAACCTATTAACACACACCAATTACCAAAAAAGCTCACTGAATATCCTATTAACCCCATTGAGGAAAAGGAGAGACTTTTTACAGCCCAAGAACTGGTCCAAGAATGCCAAGTGCAGATAGAAGATGCGCCTCCTACCACCTACCTTGAGCCATGTCCATCGGTCTAAAACTTGAGACCTGTTGAAGAAGCTCAGGTATATCCTGGAGACCTTCTAGACCAACCACCCCCACAAAGGCTAACAAAAGCAGTAGCTTCCATTGCAGTAGCTATCCCCCCAGTAGGGAAACACGGTGGCCGAATATCTTAGAAACTTGGGAGATGAACATTTTAGAGAAATGAGCACAAAAGTTCATGTTCCTATCCCTTACACTCAAAAGAGCTTAAGACTAAAGCCAAACCAACCTTCCTCTCTCGAGAAACAACCCCCGTTCCAAGAGACATTGTAGGTCTCTCTTCCTTCCTCTCTTCTCAGGTCCAAATCCCTATCGGCCAAAGTAGCCCAAGTCTATGGAACGATCTGAAGGATTGGAAGGATGCCTCAGGGCAGGAATTCACGAAACCATAGAGCAGCATTAAAGCTCTAATGAATCTGAGGAAGAAGAATTTCATATACCCCATAAGGTATCTGGGACCCCTACGGTTTGAGTAAATAAGCTTGGACAGTACTTTGAAGGTGATGAACTCAATGCAACCTTAGACTCCACCCTAGCCTCTACTATACATATTGCATGAAATGAGAAAATCATGAGGTCTCCAACCGCTATCACTAAAAAGCTGCCTTAGCTAGAGCTCTACCCTAGGTGTTACCCACCAACCCTAGGCAACCATTGGGCTTGCCAGCACCTGCACTTCATAACGCACCTCAACATGGCCAAGAAGTGGCCCATAGAGGAATCCTAAGGGTGCTTGAAATGCCCTTACCACCCTCGGTTCTTCCACCTCAGCCCCTGCTGCCAAGAGTTGCACTAGTTCGTCAGCTAATCCTGACATAAATCTTTAAAGATGGGAATCAGAGGGAAATTCTGGAAGTCCCTATCTATGAAACCCAAGAGCCGACAAGCCCACCCTCACAAACCTTCAGTCATTACGTTATGGAAGGAGATCTAATGTACCCCGTATACTTAGCAGCCCCAACACCGTGGGCGAGAGACATGAATTGGATGACAAAGCAACCACCCATACAATGCTATGATTGTGTGGGACCTCACCATGTGGCCAATTGTCATAACAAGAAGGGAATGGCGAGTACCTCTGCACAGGTGCTCCTGCCATGACCCCATTGTGTTGTGTAGGGTGTCGTATTGATCACATGTATAAGGATTGTCTATAAGACCGAGAATGATGGGAAAGGCTCACAAAGGTGTAATAAAGTAGGAACTTTATTCAATAGGGTTAATAATGGGACAAGTCCATGCATAAAAGAGGGGACTTGGACCATGGTTGTAACTTTTGATGATCATTTTTAGAAATGGAAATTTATGTTTCTTGGAGCTCATGGCTTCTCTCTTGGCTTGTGGAAGGCTATTTCCATTCTCTTGGTGAGAGACTAAACACACTTAGGCATCATGTTTACATGGTGATTACTCATATTTTTCATGCATTACATCCCTTCATTCCAATTGGTATCAGAGCTCTTGATTTTGATCATGGGCATGCATGGGTTGTTGGAAAAATTTGCTTGAAAATTTGAGTTTCTTTCATTTTTTCTCTCATTTTCTTGTAATCCTTGAGTGATTCTTGACAAATCTTCTCTAATCTTGCTTAATCTCATGGAGATGGTGAGCATTTCATGGAAATTGCTTGAATTTTGAGTGATTTTGGCCAATTTTGCCAATTTTGGACCAAATTTTGGGCCTCTGGACCAAAAATTTGGGGCAGTAGGGCCAAAACTTAGGGCAAGCGACTAATTGCAATTAACTTTTCTGCTAATCACGTTTAGTGATCATCTTCTTCTTCTTCCTCAAGCTTTCCATAGCCATGGGATGCTCTTCCTCTACCCGTTTTGATGCCAAACCTTAGGGCTTTTGTAGAGCTTCTTGAGATCTTTCATTTGAGCCTCTTTCTTGCAAATTTTTTCTCAAGATTTGGGAGCTTGTGAACCTTTCTCCATGGCTGAAAGTTGAGCTTTCATTGCCAAGTTCTACTCAACATAGATGGCTGCAAGCATCATATTATGGTGATTTCTTCTCTCAATGAGCATGGAGACTAGCAATGGGGCTGATTTTTCACTTCCACGCTGAATTTCGTGGCTGAATTTCGTTGATTTCGTCGCCTCTTCCATGCCTCCTCCAAGCTATGAAGCTTAGCCATTGTTTGAAGCTTATTTCAAGCCGTCTTCTTTGCACATGGGAGGTCTTTAATGGCTGCAAATCAGGGAGCAAAAAGGGGCCACATTTTTCTTCAACAAGAGGCTTCTTCAACATTTTCTACCATTGAAGCTTTCCGGATGACATTGGTGAGTGGTTTGATCAATCCCTTGCAAGTTTGAAGCATGTGGTGGAGCTTGGGAATGGATTAGGGTTGGACACATTCAAACTCCCCTAATTTTCAGAAATTAACCATTAAAGCTTGACCATTCACATGCCAATATTGCTTCTCCATGCATTATTGATGGCAATGGTGAAAGGAATTGATTCCACATGAGCTTGGCCAATTCATAGATCACATTTTGGGGGATTTTCTTCATTATGTCTCATTTGGCATGCCATTGATGGAATAGCAAGCTTATGCAATGTTTTTGGAGTCCCTCATGCTCATCTTGATGCCATATGGACACTATGGATGCTATACATAGCCATGCCAATGCTATGTTTTACACATGGGCATAAGAGAGCATAAGTTTTGGAAGCATGCATTTGTCAATATGATGTGAAAGGGATTGTGGGAATGCAATTACAAATGCCTTGATTGTGGTTAACAAATGCTTATGCAAATGCCATGGTGAGGGCATTGTGAATTGTTGGTTTGTGTTGGAGCTTTTGGATGATGGATTGAGGCATGAGTCCATGCTTTATTGATGAGTTCTAAATTGTAAAAGGGCATGAGTCATGCTCAATACTTGTAAGCCAACAAACTTGTTCTATCATTTGATATTATCCACATCATTTTGTACCTACACTCACCATTGCTACCACTTCAAGTTTCTATAGAATCTAGCAATGCGTGAGGGTACCTTGGCATTGGTTGGAGAGGCCAAGGGGAGAATGGCTTGAACTCTTTGTGCCGTGATTGCTTGGTAAAGCGGTACAAAGGGGGATTAGGTACACCGGTGTGAAGAAATGGCCTCAACCTTCACCTTGGAGGAAAACTCGGTGAAGGGGTGAGAAGAGCTTGGCCGGGAGATCGGCAAGCTTCAACGCGCGTCCTCAACAATCCTCACCATCGACTTTGTGGATGCATTTGAGCAATGGGGCCAGGGCCACTTTTCCGTCATATTGTGTGGATATTGCAAATGCTTTGATGGACAAAGAGTGCATATGATCTTTCATGACATTGTGGGATACAAAGAGTATTGCATTGTGATTTGAGAAGTTGCATTTTCATTTGAGATTTGGTTCCAATTACAAAGGAGACTCTGGCGGAATTTTTCCAACAAGGGAGCCAAACAAGCTTATTGATTGGAGATTTACCCCATGGATACACTTGAAGAGTTATTCACAACTACCAAGGGGAGAAACACCAATCATTTGTAGCCGGATTGAGCTTTGGGACCGAATTTTGGGAATTTCTGGGATTTTACAAAACCCTAATTCAGTCCCAAGGTTTTTGGGATTAGGTCCGAGTGATTACACGACTCTATTCTACTCCTTGAGAGTTTTCAAATGAGCCATAGAACCCCTTAATCGGATATCACAATCTCGGTCAAAGTAGTCATGTTGACTTTCTGGTCAAAGTCAAACAGAATATACTTCCACTTTGACTGAATCAAAATGCTTTTAGGGGTAGGTTCTATCTTCCGTTAGCTTTCTATAGAGCCGTCAAAATCCTTATTCCGACATATATTTTGCGTTTTAGAGCCAAATTACTACTTTCAGCTGTCCCGCACAAACCCTAAAACAGAGAGTACTTGCCCACACCTAATTCTTACTGTGTTCATTTGGGAGGATAGTAGACACCATTACCTATCCATAGAACCTTCTTTTGTCCAATTCCGACATCATTTGGGCATTCTACCAACATCTTGCATTTCTTCACTATGCCGAAGGGAAGACCACGCAAGGGTGGGGATGTTATGCAAGAAATGATCATTGGTGATGAGGACATGGAAGGTAATATGGATGCAAGGGATGCATTCATCAATGAAGACAATGGGGGCAATGTACATAATCAAATTTCTCAAGGGACACAAGCGGCGGTTAACCATGACACCCTCATGCAAATGCTTGTACAACGGTTGGAGACCTTAGACTCCAAGCTTGATTCTCATTTTGAAACATTATCCTCACGGATTGGTGTGATGGAGGACAAGTTTGGGAAGTCTCAAGCACAAGAAAAGCATGGGAATTATGGTGACTATGAGCAAAGAAAAGGCAAGGGCATCTTGAATGAGGATTCCATGAAGGCCGTACAAGAGGATCCATTGGGAGCATCCACTCGGGGATTCATGGCGGATGCACGGAGACCTCTTGTCATCAAGGACATGTTTCCTCCTTCTTTTCATTCGGGTTTGTCTCACCTCAATGCATCAAAGGGTCCTACCTTTTCTAGGGCAATGCATTCAAGGGAAGAGGATGAGGTGTTTGTGAATGATGAGGAGATTGCACTCGATTGGAATCAAATGTCCTTTGCCCAAAGACAAAGGGATGCTCACGAGAAGTGGATGGAATTGTCGAATATCATCGAGAGGGATTACAAAGACTTTGCACAATTTATGGAGTCATACTCGAAGATGCAAAGATTCAAGCCCTCTACCCAACATGATAATCCATCCCACATATCTTCCAAGGATGTCAAAGACAAAATCTCACTATCAAAGTTCAAAGGTGACGGGTCATCTCCGCAAGAGTTGGAAGAGTGGGCTACCAAGCTTGACACCTATTTCCAACTTTACCCAAAAAGTGAGCGTGATATGGTACAATTTTCCTCCTTACATCTTGAAGATTATGCTCATCAATGGTGGAGGCACTTGGTCAAACAAGGGAACACGCCATCAACTTGGGAAGGATTGAAGCGGGAGATGAACTTGGCCTTTATTTCACCCTTAGTGCTCGACCGATACCATGAAGAATGGTATGAGCTTTCTCAAAAGGGGATGATGGTGAGAGGTTACATCAAGAGATTTTTGAAGCTTTCAATGTACGTGGAAGGCTTGAGTGAAGACATGAAGATGAAAAAGTTTGTGCATGGGCTTGAACACTTCATCAAGGCGGATGTGTCGGCTCAAAGGCCTAGCTCTCTCAAAGAAGCTATGAGGTTAGCCGAACTCTATGAGCCAAAGTACAAGAGGTCTCAGCCCATGACCTTCACCAAAGACACACTCAAACCAACCACTACTTCTTACAATTTTGGGAAAGGTCCTACCTCTACATTACCATCCTCTAATCCAAGAACTCCTACATCATTTGGGGGTGGACAGCCAAAGAATGGGATACATCAATTTGATGCCAAAAAGAGTAGTGACTTCATGAAGAAGAAGCCCTTTCAACCCTTCAAGAAGACTCAAAGAATGGATGATCCAAAGATTGAGGAGTTGAGAAGCAAAGGGCTATGTTTCAAGTGCAAAGAGAGGTGGTCACCCGGGCATGTGTGCAAATCAAAGAAGATTGTGGCCACTATGATCCTCATGGATGAGGAAGAGAACAAGGATGACTCTCATGACATTGAGGAATGGGAGGATTGCAATGAAGAAGCACATGAGGAGTCACTTGAAGACCATTCTTTCATCACGGAGGATGGTGAGTTTCCGTTTGATCCGGGAGGTGGAGTTAAGGAAAGCCTTGTGGACGGAGACATGCCTACCAATGCAGAAATTTCAGCTTGCATATGCTCTATCTCACAAGAGTTGTTGGCGGGTTGCAAGAACCCAAGCACACTAAGGTTGGTGGGGACCATCAATGGGAGGGTTGCACATATTCTTGTGGATTCCGGGAGCACTCATAGCTTCATCAACTCTAAATCCATCAACTCTCTCAAACTCAACACAAAGAAGACACCTACAACGTTCCAAGTGCAAGTGGCAAATGGGGAAAGTGAGAAGACCGTTGTACAAGCATTTGCATGAGGGTGTCATGGTTAACCGCCGCTTGTGTCCCTTGAGAAATTTGATTATGTACATTGCCCCCATTGTCTTCATTGATGAATGCATCCCTTGCATCCATATTACCTTCCATGTCCTCATCACCAATGATCATTTCTTGCACAACATCCCCACCCTTGCGTGGTCTTCCCTTCGGCATAGTGAAGAAATGCAAGATGTTGGTAGAATGCCCAAATGATGTCGGAATTGGACAAAAGAAGGTTCTATGGGTAGGTAATGGTGTCTACTATCCTCCCAAATGAACACAGTAAGAATTAGGTGTGGGCAAGTACTCTCTGTTTTAGGGTTTGTGCGGGACAGCTGAAAGTAGTAATTTGGCTCTAAAACGCAAAATATATGTCGGAATTAGGATTTTGACGGCTCTATAGAAAGCTAACGGAAGATAGAACCTACCCCTAAAAGCATTTTGATTTAGTCAAAGTGGAAGTATATTCTATTTGACTTTGACCAAAAAGTCAACATGACTACTTTGACCGAGATTGTGATATCCGATTAAGGGGTTCTATGGCTCATTTGAAAACTCTCAAGGAGTAGAATAGAGTCGTGTAATCACTCGGACCTAATCCCAAAAACCCTGGGACTGAATTAGGGTTTTGTAAAATCCCAGAAATTTCCAAAATTCGGTCCCAAAGCTCAATCCGGCTACAAATGATTGGTGTTTCTCCCCTTGGTAGTTGTGAATAACTCTTCAAGTGTATCCATGGGGTAAATCTCCAATCAATAAGCTTGTTTGGCTCCCTTGTTGGAAAAATTCCGCCAGAGTCTCCTTTGTAATTGGAACCAAATCTCAAATGAAAATGCAACTTCTCAAATCACAATGCAATACTCTTTGTATCCCACAATGTCATGAAAGATCATATGCACTCTTTGTCCATCAAAGCATTTGCAATATCCACACAATATGACGGAAAAGGGGCCCCATTGCCCAAATGCATCCACAAAGTCGATAGTGAGGATTGTTGAGGACGCGCGTTGAAGCTTGCCGATCTCCCGGCCAAGCTCTTCTCACCCCTTCACCGAGTTTTCCTCCAAGGTGAAGGTTGAGGCCATTTCTTCACACCGGTGTACCTAATCCCCCTTTGTACCGCTTTACCAAGCAATCACGGCACAAAGAGTTCAAGCCATTCTCCCCTTGGCCTCTCCAACCAATGCCAAGGTACCCTCACGCATTGCTAGATTCTATAGAAACTTGAAGTGGTAGCAATGGTGAGTGTAACTTTTGATGATCATTTTTTAGAAATGGAAATTTATGTTTCTTGGAGCTCATGGCTTCTCTCTTGGCTTGTGGAAGGCTATTTCCATTCTCTTGGTGAGAGACTAAACACACTTAGGCATCATGTTTACATGGTGATTACTCATATTTTTCATGCATTACATCCCTTCATTCCAATTGGTATCAGAGCTCTTGATTTTGATCATGGGCATGCATGGGTTGTTGGGAAAATTTGCTTGAAAATTTGAGTTTCTTTCATTTTTTTTTCTCTCATTTTCTTGTAATCCTTGAGTGATTCTTGACAAATCTTCTCTAATCTTGCTTAATCTCATGGAGATGGTGAGCATTTCATGGAAATTGCTTGAATTTTGAGTGATTTTGGCCAATTTTGCCATTTTTGGACCAAATTTTGGGCCTCTGGACCAAAAATTTGGGACAGTAGGGCCAAAACTTAGGGCAAGTGACTAATTGCAATTAACTTTTCTGCTAATCATGTTTAGTAATCATCTTCTTCTTCCTCAAGCTTTCCATAGCCATGGGATGCTCTTCCTCTACCCGTTTTGATGCCAAACCTTAGGGCTTTTGTAGAGCTTCTTGAGATCTTTCATTTGAGCCTCTTTCTTGCAAATTTTTTCTCAAGATTTGGGAGCTTGTGAACCTTTCTCCATGGCTGAAAGTTGAGCTTTCATTGCCAAGTTCTACTCAACATAGATGGCTGCAAGCATCATATTATGGTGATTTCTTCTCTCAATGAGCATGGAGACTAGCAATGGGGCTGATTTTTCACTTCCACGCTGAATTTCGTGGCTGAATTTTGCTGATTTCGTCGCCTCTTCCATGCCTCCTCCAAGCTATGAAGCTTAGCCATTGTTTGAAGCTTATTTCAAGCCATCTTCTTTGCACATGGGAGGTCTTTAATGGCTGCAAATCAGGGAGCAAAAAGGGGCCACGTTTTTCTTCAACAAGAGGCTTCTTCAACATTTTCTACCATTGAAGCTTTCCGGATGACATTGGTGAGTACACTTTTATAATAAAAACATTTCCATTATGCATCTTTCTATGTATAGAAATCAAATTTAATGAGAATAACACTTTTATAGTAAAAAAATTCCATTATGCATCTTTTTATGCATAAAAATCAAATTTAATGAGAATAACACTTTTATAATAAAAAAAATTCCATTATACATCTTTCTATCCATAGAAATTAAATTTAGTGAGAATACCACTTTTTTAATAAAAACATTTTCATTATGCATCTTTCTATGCATAGAAATCAAATTTAATGAGAATAACACTTTTATAATAGAAATTTCTCTCTTAGAGTATTTAATTATTCATTTATCAAATACTCATAGAATTTAAGAGAATTCCAACTTTGATATAAAAATTCTTTATGCATCTATTTATGCATAAAAATCAACTTCAATGGGAATAACACTTTTATAAAAAAATCCTTTAATGCATCTATTTATGCATAAAATCAAATTTAATAAGAATAACACTTTTAAAATAAAATGAATTTCTTTATGCATCTATTTATGCATAAAAATCAAATTTAATAAGAATAACACTTTTATAATAAAAAAATTCCTTTATGCATCTTTCTATGCATAAAAATCAAATTTAATGAGAATAACACTTTTATAATAAAAAAATTTCCATTATGCATCTTTCTATGCATAAATATCAAATTTAATGAGAATAACACTTTTATAATAAAAAATTTCCATTATGCATCTTTCTATGCATAAAAATCAAATTTAATGAGAATAAATCTTTTATAATAAAAAAATTCCATTATGCATCTTTCTATATGCATAGAAATCAAATTCAATGAGAATAACACTTTTATAATAAATTTTTTTTCATTATGCATCTTTCTATGCATAAAAATCAAATTTAATGAGAATAACACTTTTATAATAAAAACATTTCCATTATGCATCTTTCTATGTATAGAAATCAAATTTAATGAGAATAACACTTTTATAATAAAAAAATTCCATTATGCATCTTTTTATGCATAAAAATCAAATTTAATGAGGATAACACTTTTATAATTAAAAAAATTCCATTATGCATCTTTCTATCCATAGAAATTAAATTTAGTGAGAATACCACTTTTTTAATAAAAACATTTTCATTATGCATCTTTCTATGCATAGAAATCAAATTTAATGAGAATAACACTTTTATAATAAAAAATTTCCTTTATGCATCTTTCTATGCATAAAAATCAAATTTAATAATTAATATCAGTGATATCCATGCATATTTATAGGTGAATATGTACATGGAGTAATTAGAATATTTCTTTTAGATGCATGTAAGATCCCTCCCAAGCCATGTATGTATGTGTCTCTTTTAATATAGATTTCAATAAGGAAAGAGAGTGTAATTAGAGAAGAGTGAGACAACAAGGCTAGAAACATTAGGAAAGTGTTAGAATAAAAATATTAGCTCCAAAAATCCTAAAAGAAATAAGAACATAAGAATAGTTCTATTGAGAGATAAGTATCCCCAAAAATAAAATTTTGAATTTAGGTGATAAGAGGTCATATTTAGAGTACTTTTACACATTTAGAGTCCATGCATACTAAAAATGTGAAAAAACAATGCATTTCTAAAGATGGCGCGTTTGTGGCTATATACAGACGTTTTTGCCTATTCTGCTCGCTCTAGCTTGTAGACCAGATATCTTCCCATTCTTTTGATTGGTATGACCATATTCTGAGTTTTTATTAGAGAGTTATGGCCAAAATAATTTGCTGTTTTTGTCAGGGTCTCTACACAGAGAAAACTGTGAGAAGACAGAAGTAGCCTCAAGGTAATCCTAGAGTTTGAGATGTATAAATCCCTTCATTCTTATCTAATATCTTAGAAAAGAAGCTTAGATTGCTATGGTCTTTCGGAGAAAAAGACCGAAACTCCATAGCTTTTCTTTTAGAGAAAGAATAGTAGTATGCCGTAGTCCTGTAAGAGAAGGCTATTTTGCCATAGACCTTAGAAAGAGAGAAGAGTCACAGTACGAGTAAGAAGAGATAAAGCTTGGAGATTATTGGATAATTTCAATCAAAAGACAAGGTATTAGAAGACTCTATTCTCATATGTCAAGTTCTAAAGCTCTTGTTAACGAGCAAAGGCAACGATAAACGACAAATTTCTATAAGGTATATATATATTTTGTTTTTCAATTATATATCATTCTTAGGGGTTGAGGTATGGCCCCGGCTTCTCTATTGATTGTTAATAGTGATCTATTTGATTGATTTATTATTTAAAGTTTGTATTCTTTTAAACAACAGCATATGCCTTAATAAAGAATGTCTTATTGCAATCTCAAGTTGAAATACTAAAATCTTTGTAAAAAGGATTGTTTTCTTAAGAAGGTGACATGGATCCTAGTCCTATGGTTTAGTGAGTAAATGGATTGTTATCTTGGTTAAATTAAGGTATAGATACAACTTCTCCCTGCCTTGACGTTGCCCCGTTCTTGTGCTTGTGTAGCCGGACGACGGAGACGTTAGTAAGGCCCGGAGTTGGCCCATGGTATCCCTCATACCATTGGGAGAATGAGGTTCGCTGATTGAGACGAGCGATTGTGATGCTGCCTAGTTCTGAGGGCCCATGCTAGTGCGGTGAATCGGCTCACCCTAGTGCGCAGACATCCCTCTGAGGGGCGGGAGGATCGAGCGATGGAGCCTGAGAGGGCGACAGGCCGGCTTGAGTCCTCGCCAGCCACGATGAGGTGTATGGTCCCGTAGGGTTTTACCCAGCATATAGAGGTTGGAAGGCCGAATTCTAGATCATCGGCGGTATAAAGGAAAAGAATAAGAGAGCCGGTTTGGCTTGTATGAAATTGATTCATGTTTAAACTTTGTTTTTATAAATCTTGTCTTTGGCATTATTGTATTGTGAAAAAAGACTGTTTTAACAAACCTTGTGAAAAGGGCCTTAATTAAGAAACATGTTTATTTATGTCAAACAGTGTGGTAGGATTAATTAGAAAACAAATTGACACGTGAGTAGGGTGGAAAGTGGGAGGATGGAATGCCCCGACGGCACCATCCTACGGACGGGTGGACCCGATTAGTCGGGTAGCTTTCCAACATATTAAGTGAAAGCCCTACGTTAGATAAATAGGTTCTCGAGCGATTCTATTCTAGAAGACTAGGCCAGCGGCTGTGCCTTGCATGGATGAGGAAAAAAGTGTTGTCTCTAGGAATCAAGACTAGTAGTTGCTCAAATTATGATCAATTACCCTATGGGTGATTTGATTTTTAGAAGACCACGCTCCCCCTGCGGGATAGAACTAGGTCTTACCTATGAATCGTATCCTTGAATCTCTGTATGGTCAAGGTGTCGATGAGTAGGAAATTTTCTCTAAGATAAGACTTAGTGGACTATCTTATGCGTTTCCCCTATTTGTAGAAGGGGGGAACCTTACAAGTGGTATCAGAGCTGATCTTAGTTCCTAGGATTTGTTTTTCAAAGGTTAAGTGTCAACAAGGGATTAAAACAAGTGATTGTTTATCATATAAGGATGAATCAATCATCTCTACTGCCATAGAAGTGATTTGAATATCCTCACATGTTGAGACAATCATCCTATGAAATTGTACTTGTATCTTGGGGGTGCACACGCAAGATATTTGTACAATAAATTTGAGAAATAATATTGGAGAAAAAAACCTTTTGAGAAAAAACATAGGGTGATCGAATTAAGAAATTAGTGAACTGAATGACTAGAAGGATAGACCGAAACTTTGTTTAGAGAAATTTTCAAGATATATCTCATTAAATTGCGTATTCTAAATTATTAAGATTATAACTCCATTAAGGTTTGAATAGTTGACGTGTGAATGCCATCCATTGGATGCTTTACACTAGGACAATCATCCAAGATTTTAAACCCATCTCAGACAAACATGGGTCTCGAATATGTAATTCCTAGAGGATCATGCTCTTAGATGTGTTAATCCCAAGATACTAGATGTGTAATTTTCAGAAAACTAATCATCTTAGATGTGTCAATCCTGATAATCTTTGGATGTGTCAATCCCAAGGCACCAGATGTGTAATTCTCAAAAAAATGAAGATCTCACATATATTAATCCAGAGTGCCTTTAGATGTGGTGCTATGATAAGTATTTGATAGTTTTGAGCTTTTCATGGATACAATGAAAGAAGCAAGTTCACCCTTGCTCGTCTAAAAATGAAAGAAGCAAGTTCACCCTTGCTCGTCTAAAAATCGTAAGAAATGCAAAATTAGTTGGAAGCACTGTTGTCAATCTAACCACTAGAGCTAGAATCAATTATAAGATGCCATGAAAGTACACCTTCGAGAAAGGTTTTGTTCTCCAAGATTTCAAGAGGATAAAATGAATGAATTTTTGGAGCTAACCCAAGAAAGGAAGACCCTAAAAGAATACCACCAAAGTTTTGTTAAACTTCTCCAAGTTACTCTAGAGATGGATGAGGTAACTCTTCTCCATCGATTCATTTGGAAGCTTAATCTACCATTGAATAACCTCGTAAAAAATACAAAACCATCCTCTATTTCAGAAGCCATAATTATAGCCAAAGACTATGATAAAGTTTTTTTTAAATAGAAAGTATCGAGAAGGACATGAGTCCTTTCATGTTAATCAAGAAGAGGTCTCCTAATTCAAGAGGAACGTCAAGCCCATCCCTGGCTACAAGGAATCGTGAGCTAGAGCAAAAATTAGGTCAACAAATAGGGATAGCTGAGTTAAAGATAACCGAATTCAACAAGTATTTCTATGAGTAAATCGAAGAGGATTGGTGCAAGATTCATGTGAAGTAATGTGCGTGATGAATAGAGGTATTCTACAAGACGATTTTAAGATTATGAAATTGCTATCATAGGTTAGATTGCGTAAAGGATTGATTCCCTTACATTTTTCCATGACAATTTGTTAAGTACCATATTACATGGGAGTATAGAATAAGGAATTCGAAGGTTCATATCATATGAGAGGTATATGGATGCATGAAATTAGGATAATAAGGCCAATTAACTTTAGAATAATAGACATTTTAGAGGCACAATCAAACAAATCAAACAAATCAAACACATGAAATAAGGAAGTCGGAACAATGTTTAGATAAAAGAAGATTTCTACCTAGTGGAGACACCACTTTGAAAGAGATAGGAGGATTTATTTTGATACTACCCTAGCTCGCGAGATGAGGACATCTCGAATCTTTTAAGTGGGGGAGATTGTAAGGTCCCTCCCAAGCCATGTATGTATGTGTCTCTTTTAAGTGGGGGAGAGTGTAATTAGAGAAGAGTGAGACAACAAGGCTAGAAACATTAGGAAAGTGTTAGAATAAAAATATTAGCTCCAAAAATCCTAAAAGAAATAAGAACATAAGAATAGTTCTATTAAGAGATAAGTATTCCCAAAAATAGAATTTCGAATTGAGGTTATAAGAGGTCATATTTAGAGTACTTTTATATATTTAGAGTCCATGCATACTAAAAATGTGGAAAAACAACGCGTTTCAGAGTTTAATTAATCCCTTAGTTAATATTTCTAGGATTAAGAAAGAGTGGAATGTAAAGAAGAGTAGGGGGTGGCCTTTTCATCAAGGCATAGCATTTGAATTTAATTCAATTAACCGCAAAACATAAAAATCAAGAAAACTATAGATTTAAAATTTATAAATAAGTAAGAAAATTAGCTTACATGAAGCTTGTAAGCTCTCCTTTGGCTTGAGGGATTTAGGGTTCTACTCTTGTTTGAAGCAAGAGTGGCCACCAAATCACTTTGGAGAAGATTAGGCCAAAAACAATTGAATTATTAAGAATTTCAATGTAGATGGCTTAGGACAGGAGTAGAGTAACAATACATAAACACCATTAAGTTTTTACAAAGGGGGAGGCTTCTATTTTTAGAAAAAAGTGAGCCTCTAACCAAGCAAACTGATTCTAGAATTTTCCAGATCAGTTTGGTCAATTTTTGACCATTTTTGGGTCAGTTCAGCTTACTTTTTGGATCTAGTTTTGAAATAGGAGAGAGGAGAGATGAAATATCTCATTTTATTGATTTAAAATTGGGGGTAATGATGAGAAAAAGGTGCCTCCTTCATGAGGGGAGATCCCCACTCTAAGGTGTCAAAATTCAGTTTTTTAAATGTTTTCTTTGGTCCTTAGTCCACTCTTCATCTTATGTGAGCATTTACTCATTTTTGGGGAGGTTTTTCTTTTATTCTTCAATTTATCTCCTCCCTACATTTGGATTAATCTTATTGGTCCATAAGAACCTTAATCCAAAATTTTCAAAAAATCTGGACTCTTAGGTTAAGGTCTTTTGTGCACATTATAATTTATTTCTAATGCACCTTAGGATTTTTTTTAAACTTCTGTTTCGGAGGAATTTATTTTAATAAGAAGGGATATTTTTCTATCCAAAGATATCTAAAAACTGAATTACCTCTCTCTAGAATATTTTCTCTCTCTAGGTCAAAACAGGTAGAAACAAGATCTTTTATTATTCTATAATAAAAAAATTTCCATTATGCATCTTTCTATGCATAGAAATCAAATTTAATGAGAATCACACTTTTCTAATAAAAAAATTTCCATTATGCATCTTTCTATGCATAGAAATCAAATTTAATGAGAATAACACTTTTATAATAAAAAAATTTCCATTATGCATCTTTCTATGCATAGAAATCAAATTTAATGAGAATAACACTTTAATAATTAAAAAAATTTCCGTTATGCATCTTTCTATGCATAGAAATTAAATTTAGTGAGAATAACACTTTTATAATAAAAAAAATTCCATTATGCATCTTTCCATCCACATCAATCCACATTCATTTCATAAGTATTCCCATACATCTTTTTCTATCTCATCATCACTGATTTATCCTCATCAGATCTCATCCACTTGCATCTACCCATACATCTCATCACTTCACATACATTAACATCTATCCAGTTTACATCGCATCTTATCACTTCCATTTCACATCACATCTCATTCGTTCACATCCCGATTCACATGCTAACACATTCATTCATGTCCCTTATCGTTCATTCACATCCTGATTCACATCACATCACATCCATTTACATCCCTTATCATTCATTCACATCCCGATTCACATGCTAACACATTCATTCATGTCCCTTATCGTTCATTCACATCCCGATTCATTCATGTCTCTTATCGTTCATTCACATCCCGATTCACATCACATCACATCCATTCACATCCCTTATCATTCATTCACATCCCGATTCACATGCTATCACATTCATTCACATCCTATATCATTCATTCACATCCCGATTCACATGCTAACACATTCATCAGATCTCATCCACTTGCATCTACCCATACATCTCATCACTTCACATACATTAACATCTATCCAGTTTACATCGCATCTTATCACTTCCATTTCACATCACATCTCATTCATTCACATCCCGATTCACATGCTAACACATTCATTCATGTCCCTTATCGTTCATTCACATCCCGATTCACATCACATCACATCCATTCACATCCCTTATCATTCATTCACATCCTGATTCACATGCTATCACATTCATTCACATCCTATATCATTCATTCACATCCCAATTCACATGCTAACACATTCATTCACATCCTATATCATTCATTCACATCCTGATTCACATTCTAACACATTCATTCACATCCTATATCATTCATTCACATCCCGATTCACATGCTAACACATTCATTTACATCTTGATTCACATGACATCATATCTCATCTATTCATTCACATTTATCTGATTCACATCACATCTCATCACATCTATTTACCTCTCATTCTTATCGCTTTTATTCTCATCACATCCATCCATTCATTCTTTCCCATCTATTCATTCACATTTATTTGATTCACATCTCATCTATTCATTCACATTTATCTGATTCACATCACATCTCATCACATCTATTTAACTCTCATTCTCATAGCTTCTATTCTCATCACATCCATCCATCCATTCTTTCCCATCTATTCGATTCACATCACATCTATTTACCTCTCATTCTCATCACATCCATCCATCCATTCATTCCCATCTATCTCATTCGCATCCCATCTCATCACATCTATTTACCTCTCATTCTCATCACATCTATTCTTATCACATCCATCCATCCATTCATTCCCATCTATCTGATTCGCATTTCATCTCATCACATCTATTCACCTCACATTCTCGTCACTCCTATTCTCATCGCATCCATTCATTCCCATCTATCTAATTCACATCACATCTATTTACCTCACATTCTCGTCACTCTCCTATTCTCATCGCATCCATCCATTCATTCCCATCTATCTGATTCGCATCACATATCATCACATCTATTTACCTCTCATTCTCATCACTTCTATTCTCATCACATCCATTCTCTATTCATTCTCATCTATCTAATTCATATCACATCTATTTATAGAAGGTAAGAGAATTCTTATTTTTGATATAAAGATTCTTTACGCATCTATTTATGCATAAGAACAACTTCAGTGGGAAATAACACTTTTATAAAAATCCGTTTATGCATCTATTTATGCATAAATCAATTTTAAGGAGAATAACACTTTCGAAATAAAAATAAATCTTTTATGCATCTTTCTATGCATAAATTCAATTTTAATGAGAATAACTCTTTTGAAATAAAAATAAATTTCTTTATGCATCTTTCTATGCATAAAATCAAAATTAATGAGAATAACTCTTTTGAAATAAAAATAAATTTCTTCATGCATCTTTCTAAGCATAAAATCAAAATTAATGAGAATAACACTTTTGAATTAAAAATAAATTTCTTCATGCATCTTTCTATGCATAAAATCAAAATTGATTAGAATAACTCTTTTGAAATAAAAATAAATTTCTTTATGCATCTTTCTATGCATAAAATCAAAATTGATGAGAATAACTCTTTTGAAATAAAAATAAATTTCTTTATGCATCTTTCTATGCATAAAATCAAAATTGATGAGAATAACTTTTGAAATAAAAATAAATTCTTTATGCATCTTTCTATGCATAAAATTAAAATTTGATAAAAGTAATGCTTTTATAATAAAAAAATTCTTTTACGCATCTATTTATGCATAAATTCAATTTTAATGAAAGTAACACTTTTATGATTAAAAAAATTCTTTTATGCATCTATTTATGCATAAAAATCAATTTTGATGAAAGTAACACTTTTATAATCAAAACATTCCCAATATGCATCTTTCTATGCATAGAAATTAATTCTAATGAAAATAACACTTTTATAATAAAAATGTTTCTAATATGCATTTTTCTATGCATAGAATAAAAATAACACTTTTAGAATACACAAGCGGTGGGGATTACTCTTTTTAAATAATAAAAAGATAAAACTTATTTCACCAAATTTAAGAAAATTTTGCCATAACCTCCTTTGTATGGCTGACCATTTTTCAATTTTCTTCACTCTAAAATTTACTAGAAGTTATCCAAGATGATTTAAATCATATCTAATCAATTTCCACTTTAAGAGTAAACAATATGAAAAGTTTAATTCCATCAATTTGATTACACATCTAGGATAAAGAAAGGCTGAATTCAATAATGAAGAGAAGGGGGAAAGCCTTTCCAGCAAGGCATAACATCCATTTTCATTTTAAAGAAAACAAAAATCAGAAAACCATAAAATAGAAAAAGAAAAATTAGAATTTCTAACTTACTAGGAGTTTTGTGAGCTTTCCTTTGGCTTGATGGTTTGAGGGATCTACTCTTGTTTGCAACAAGAGTGGCCACCAATTCTTTTAAAGAGGAAATGGTCAAAAACAAATGAATTATCAATGAATTCATTGTTTTTGGCTCTAGAGAGGAGTAGAGTAACAGTGCATAAAACACTATTAACCATTTACAAAGGGGAAGGCTTCATAGGAAAAAGTGAGCCTCTAACCAAACAAACTGATTCTAGAATTTTCCAGATGAGTTTGGTCAATTTTTGACCATTTTTGGGTCAGTTTAGCTTACTTTTTGGATCTAGTTGAAGCAGGAGAGAGGAGAGATGAAAATATCTCATTATTTGTGAGTTTAAAACTCAACCACACATGTGAAATAGGCGCCTCCTTCATGAGGAGAATTTCCCACACTGAGGTATCATTTCTTCTAAATATCTATTCTTTTTTAACTAATAACCTTGTCCTTAGTCAACTCTTCATCTTATTATGTGAGCATTTACTCATTTTTGAGGGATTTTCTTTTATTCTTCCATTTATCTCCTCCCTACATTTGGATTAATCTAATTGGTCCATAGGAACCTTAATTCAAAAATTTCAAAAAATCTTGACCCTTAGGCTAAGGTCCTTTTTACCTGATTTCAATTTATTCCGATTGCACATTGAAAATTTCTTTTTGAATATCTGTTTCAGGGGAAACCATTTTAGACACTAGGAGGATTTCTATACCAAAAATATCTCAATTTTGAATTATCTCCCTCTAGACATTTTTTCTCTCTAGGCCAAAATAGGGTAAAACAGGATCTTTTTGTTATTTCAGAGAGGGGAATAATTATAAGATCAGAAGGGGAGGTTCTTACACCTGCACACCTCAAAAGCCAGAGGGAGGCACATCATCCACATCAATCCACATCAATCCACACATCAATCCACATCATTTATAGATCCATCCACATCAATCCACATCATCCATACATCCATCCACATCAATCCACATTATCCACACATCCATCCACATCTTCCATACATCCATCCACGTCGATCCACATCATCCATACATCCATCCACATCAATCCACATTCATTTCATAAGTATTCCCATTCTCATCTAATCACATCTTTTTCTATCTCATCACTTATTTCCTCATTTATCCTCATCAGATCTCATCCACTTGCATCTACCCATACATCTCATCACTTCACATACATTCACATCTATCCAGTTTACATCGCATCTTATCACTTCCATTTCACATCACATCTCATTCATTCACATCCCGATTCACATGCTAACACATTTGTTCAGGTCCCTTATCGTTCATTCACATCTCAATTCACATCACATCACATCCATTCACATTCCTTATCATTCATTCACATCTTGATTCACATGCTATCACATTCATTCACATTCTATATCATTCATTCACATCTCGATTCACATGCTAACACATTCATTCACATCTTATATCATTCATTCGCATCTCCTGATTCACATTCTAACACATTCATTCACATCTTATATCATTCATTCACATCCTGATTCACATTCTAACACATTCATTCACATCTTATATCATTCATTCACATCTCGATTCACATGCTAACACATTCATTCACATCTTATATCATTCATTCACATCTCGATTCACATGCTAACACATTCATTCACATCCTATATCATTCATTTACATCCTGATTCACATGACATCACATCTCATCTATTCATTCACATTTATCTAATTCACATCACATCTATTTACCTCTCATTCTCATCTATTCTATTCTCATAACATCCATCCATCCATTCTTTCCCATCTATCTGATTCGCATCCCATCTCATCACCTCTATTTACCTCTCATTCTCATCACAACCATCCATCCATTCATTTCCCATCTATCTGATTCGCATCCCATCTCATCACATCTATTTACCTCTCATTCTCATCACATCTATTCTCATCACATCCATCCATCCATTCATTCCCATCTATCTGATTCGTATTTCATCTCATCACATCTATTCTCATCACATCCATCCATCCATTCATTCCCATCTATCTGATTCGCATTTCATCTCATCACATCTATTCACCTCACATTCTCGTCACTCCTATTCTCATCGTATCCATCCATCCATTCATTCCCATCTATCTGATTCGCATCACATATCATCACATCTATTTACCTCACATTCTCGTCACTCTCCTATTCTCATCGCATCCATCCATCCATTCATTCCCATCTATCTGATTCGCATCACATCTATTTACCTCTCATTCTCATCACTTCTATTCTCATCACATCCATTCTCTATTCATTCTCATCTATCTGATTCATATCACATCTTATCACATCTATTTATAGAATGTAAGAGAATTCTTATTTTTGATATAAAGATTCTTTACGCATCTATTTATGCATAAGAACAACTTCAGTGGGAAATAACACTTTCGAAATAAAAATAAATCTTTTATGCATCGTTCTATGCATAAATTCAATTTTAATGAGAATAACTCTTTTGAAATAAAAATAAATTTCTTTATGCATCTTTCTATGCATAAAATCAAAATAAATGAGAATAACTCTTTTGAAATAAAAATAAATTTCTTTATGCATCTTTCTGTGCATAAAATCAAAATTAATGAGAATAACTCTTTTGAAATAAAAATAAATTTCTTCATGCATCTTTCTAAGCATAAAATCAAAATTGATGAGAATAACTCTTTTGAATTAAAAATAAATTTCTTTATGCATCTTTCAGTGCATAAAATCAAAATTGATGAGAATAACTCTTTTGAAATAAAAATAAATTCTTTATGCATCTTTCTGTGCATAAAATCAAAATTGATGAGAATAACTCTTTTGAAATAAAAATAAATTTCTTTATGCTTCTTCCTATGCATAAAATCAAAATTGATGAGAATAACTCTTTTGAAATAAAAATAAATTCTTTATGCATCTTTCTATGCATAAAATCAAAATTTGATGAGAATAACACTTTTGGAGTAAAAATATATTCTTTATGCATCTTTCTATGCATAAAATCAAAATTTGATGAAAGTAACGCTTTTATAATAAAAAGAATTCTTTTATGCATCTATTTATGCATAAATTTAATTTTAATGAAAGTTACTTTTATGATAAAAAAATTTCTTTTATGCATCTATTTATGCATAAAAATTAAATTTGATGAAAGTAACATTTTTATAATCAAAATATTTCCAATATGTATCTTTCTATGCATCGAAATTAATTCTAATGAAAATAACACTTTTATAATAAAAATATTTCTAATATGCATTTTTCTATGGATAGAATAAAAATAACACTTTTAAGAATACACAAGCGGTGGGGATTACTCTTTTTGAATAGTAAAAAGATAAAACCTATTTCACCAAATTTAAGAAAATTTTGCCATAACCTCCTTTGTATGGTTGACCATTTTTTAATTTTTTTCACTCTAAAATTAACTAGAAATTATCCAAGATGATTTAAATCATTCTAATCTAATCAATTTCCACTTTATTAAGAGTAAACAATATGAAAAGTTTAATTCCATCAATTTGATTACACATCTAGGATAAAGAAAGGCTGAATTTAATAATGAAGAGAAGGGGGAAAGCCTTTCCAGCAAGGCATAATATCCATTTTCATTTTAAAGAAAGCAAAAATAAAAAAACCATAAAATAGAATAAGAAAAGTAGAATTTCTAACTTACTAGGAGTTTTGTGAGCTTTCCTTTGGCTTGATGGTTTGAGGGATCTACTCTTGTTTGCAACAAGAGTGGCCACCAATTCTTTTGAAGAGAAAATGGTTAAAAACAAATGAATTATCAATGAATTCACTGTTTTTGGCTATAGGGAGGAGTAGAGTAACAGTGCATAAAACACTATTAACCATTTACAAAGGGGGAGGCTTCATTTATAGGAAAAAGTGAGCCTCTAACCAAGCAAACTAATCCTAGAATTTTTCGGATCAGTTTGGTCAAATTTTGACCATTTTTAGGTCAGTTTAGCTTACTTTTTGTATCTAGTTGAAGCAGGAGAGAGGAGAGATGAAAATATCTCATTATTTGTGAGTTTAAAACTCAACCACACATGTGAAATAGGCACCTCCTTCATGAGGGAAATTCGCCACCTTTGGGGATTTTTTTTAATTCTTCCATTTATCTCCTCCCTACATTTGGATTAATCTAATTGGTCCATATGAACCTTAATTCAAAAATTTTAAAAAATCTGGACCCTTAGGCTATCCTTTTTACCTGATTTCAATTTATTCCAATTGCACATTGGAAATTTCTTTTTGAATATCTGTTTCAGGGGAAACCATTTTAGACACTAGGAGGATTTTTATATCCAAAAATATCTCAATTTTGAATTACCTCTCTCTAGGCCAAAACAGGGTAAAACAGGATCTTTCTTTTATTTCAGAGAGGGGAATAATTATAAGATCAAAAGGGGAGATTCTTACACCTGCACACCTCAAAAGCCGGAGGGAGGAATCTTATATCCTACCCCACTTAAAAAACGCGAGATGTCCTCATCTCGCAAAATTAGAGGAGAACTTTTTTCCTTAAGATCCAACTGATTCTGAGGTTCCCTATAGTTTGGTGAACCCAACAGAATCCTGGGATAAAGATCCCTTATATAAAACTCATCATCAGATAATAATTCACTCAGATCGTAACATTCAAATCCTTATCACAATATTGGTCCATTAGACCAAAATTTCTATCTAAACAGTCCATGGAAATTTTCAATTATACAGTCCATGGAAATTTTCAATTATACAGATTTTTAATTTGACATCCCTTTACTTGATCCACTGGGTCAAGTGTTAACAGCAGCAATCTGCCAGCACAATCCACTAATCTCATAGTGATTTGCTGAAGTCATTAACGTCATTCCAACTACGAACATCATCACAGGGACTCGTCCCATTCATCCTCATTGTGATTTTGCTTAGTTTATTACATTTCAACCAAAATTCAGGAATCTTCATTTTTCAATCAGAATCCAAATCAACTCATCAGTTCTCAACCACATTCGAATTCATCATCTGGATAGTATTAATGCTTATAATTTCAAGTCTTAGATTTACTCGTATATACTGCCAGTAAAGAGCTGCAGTTATATCCTCGGTATATACGGGTAGTCACGGTCCTTGGAACTATAAGGTAAATACCATCCTGTCTAGGCCTCCAGTATATACTCGTATATACTGCCAGTAAAGAGCTGCAGTTATATCCTCGGTATATATGGGTAGTCATGGTCCTTGGAACTATAAGGTAAATACCATCCTGTCTAGGCCTCAAACAAGTCAGGGATTCCATACAATTGCGGTACTTCCACCTGAAGACCCAATTACCAATTTACGAAATTCAATTTGAATATCAATTTGTATGAATTTTATCACACAATTACAACCTTTTACTGCTTCTTCATAAATTTTTGACATTTTTGGCTTCTCGGTTGATCCTCATTAGCCAATTCGCTCTGATACCAGCTGTGAGGTCCCTATCCCCACCACGCAACGAATTCAGGGGTGCTAGCAGCGGAAGTAGCACTTCTTGTGCAGGGCAGGGTCCCACACTCGGGGCCTCACCCACAAATATCCACACAAGAGACTAATCCATCAGTTCTTCTAGAACCGAACCTGGAAAAACTTCCCTTTCCCGGAAAGCACGGGAGATTCCTCCAGGATAACTTTTCTCTAACGTAGTCAAAAGCCTTAACTAACTGAACTGATCTGACCAAACCTGTAAGTCCCATAATCAGATCAGGGAAAAGATTGTACTTGGATCATAGAGACCAATGCTTTTTTCCTCATTGAGAGGCAGAGCCGTTGATTCTTTTCCATAGAACAATTTTTGTCCGGGATTTACTTCATCTATCGAACCAGAACAGAATTGAGTCTCAATTTAGGGATCCATCAGTCCAGCCTAGTCCCATGGGTTAGCCAACCGCCCAACCACTGTAGTGATGGGATCCAATTAATAATTTGGTTAGGTTGTCTCGGGTACCAGGGAAAAGAATTCCCTTGTCCCCTAGCCGGATATTCATGCAAACTTAAAACTAGTCACACCACTTACACACCCAATATGAAATTGCCTTTTTCATAGATTCAACAGTCTTTAAAACAATCATTTAATGAAACCATAGTGTCACTGATCATAATCCCCAGTTGAATCCTTATTTCTAACATTCCTTCATCGGTGTACCTATGGCATCATTGGCAACTAGAACGCTCACCCCCTGTCCACTCAGGGGCCTTTTCGATAGTTCCTAGCTCATAGTCTAGTGGCTTCATGTTTTCTTTGGGGAGTGTTACTGTGACTTGAGCAGCAAGAAGCAGCCTACGGTTGCTCTATCCAGTACAGAGGCTGAGTATAGAGGTGCTGCTATAGCAGCATGTGAGGTAGCTTGGTTGAGAAAGCTACTTGGAGATTTGGGTCTATCAGTGGTGGATAGACAAGTTATCATTTTCTGTGACAACATTAGCATTATACAGTTAGCCAGGAACCCAATTTTTCATGCTCGCACGAAGCATATAGAGGTCCAATATCATTTTGTCAGAGAGAAGGTTTTGGTTGGAGACGTTGACCTTGTTTATGTCAGCACAGAGGATCAGGTCACTGTGACATCTTCACCAAAGCATTGGGTACAGAGAAGCTCCACAGATTCAGGGCTTTGCTTGGTGTACATGAGATGAAGTTGAGCTCGAGGGGGGGAGTGTTGAGATATCGAGCTCATCTAGTGAGGCGGTGGACACTGATGACCCGCCTGGGAGATAGGCCCCACACTTACACCACTAGCATGGTTGGTGAGATCATGGGTGATATGCAGCCAGTGGGATGACAGGCTGTGTGAGCCATTCTAGAGACTGGCATAGTTATAGCGCCAGCTCATTTAGTTCGGTTCACACTATAGAGAACCCTATTATGTATTTGGTTGAGTACCTTTTCATGTGTGTACTCTTATCTTTGTATATGGTGCGTTGAGTGTTGTGTGAAGAAGAAGAAGATTTTTAGCCTCTCACCTTGTGTGTTCTCTTTTAGGGTTTTGTGAGTGTGTGTGTGCTTGCAAGAGCTCAAGCTCTCTTCTCCCCTGCATCTTTTCAGTCAACACCCTCTAGGATCCTTCACACAGGTCACTAGCGCTTCACTCATAGGCCGCTTCCTTGGTCCCTCATCCACTGTACCCGAAGCTCACCATTTAAATCAAACCGAGGCTGGTCAAGACCTCGGCCGACCTTGCTACGCGAGACGTCCTCCATTGACTCTCCGTCCAGCAGTTCCAACTTTAACAGATAGGTCTCCACCACGACCTCATTCACAAGACGGTCAAAATGCTTCCCTAGCATTCTTGACATGAAATAGACATTTAAACAGATTTCACATACAAATATAGTTCCAACAATATTTCCATCTTTTCTCATCACTCCACATCCTTTCACATTAGTCCCCGTCTTTTCTCATCTTCCCATAATTTTTTTTCTTCATCGATCCCTATCACATCACATCATTCCCACATCAAATCACATCCATCCACATCAATCCACACGTCAATCCACATCATCCATACATCCATCCACATCAATCCACATCATCCATACATCCATCCACATTATCCACACATCCATCCATATCTTCCATACATCCATCCACGTCAATCCACATCATCCACATAATCCATACATCCATCCACATCAATCCACATTCATTTCATAAGTATTCCCATTCTCATCTAATCACATCTTTTTCTATCCATCACTTATTTCCTCATTTATCCTCATCAGATCTCATCCACTTGCATCTACCCATACATCTCATCACTTCACATACATTAACATCTATCCAGTTTACATCGCATCTTATCACTTCCATTTCACATCACATCTCATTCATTCACATCCCGATTCACATGCTAACACATTCATTCACGTCCCTTATCGTTCATTCACATCCCGATTCACATCACATCACATCCATTCACATCCCTTATCATTCATTCTCATCCTGATTCACATGCTATCACATTCATTCACATCCTATATCATTCATTCACATCCCAATTCACATGCTAACACATTCATTCACATCCTATATCATTCATTCACATTCTGATTCACATTCTAACACATTCATTCACATCTTATATCATTCATTCACATCCCGATTCACATGCTAACACATTCATTCACATCCTATATCATTCATTTACATCCTGATTCACATGACATCACATCTCATCTATTCATTCACATTTATCTGATTCACATCACATCTCATCACATCTATTTACCTCTCATTCTCATCACTTCTATTCTCATCACATCCATCCATCCATTCTTTCCCATTTATCTGATTCGCATCCCATCTCATCACATAGATTTACCTGTCATTCTCATCACAACTATTCTCATCACATCCATCCATCCATTCATTCCCATCTATCTGATTCGCATCCCATCTCATCACATCTATTTACCTCTCATTCTCATCACATCCATCCATCCATCCATCCATTCATTCCCATCTACCTGATTCGCATTTCATCTTATCACATCTATTCACCTCACATTCTCGTCACTCCTATTCACCTCACATTCTCGTCACTCCTATTCTCATCGCATCCATCCATCGATTCCCATCTATCTGATTCGCATCACATATCATCACATCTATTTACCTCACATTCTCGTCACTCCTATTCTCATCGCATCCATCCATCCATTCATTCCGGTCTATCTGATTCGCATCACATATCATCACATCTATTTACCTCTCATTCTCATCACTTCTATTCTCATCACATCCATTCTCTATTCATTCTCATCTATCTGATTCATATCACATCTTATCACATCTATTTATAGAATGTAAGAGAATTCTTAATTTTGATATAAAGATTCTTTACGTATCTATTTATGCATAAGAATAACTTCAGTGGGAAATAACACTTTTATAAAAATCCATTTATGCATCTATTTATGCATAAATTCAATTTTAAGGAGAATAACACTTTCGAAATAAAAATAAATCTTTTATGCATCTTTCTATGCATAAATTCAATTTTAATGAGAATAACTCTTTTGAAATAAAGATAAATTTCTTTATGCATCTTTCTATGCATAAAATCAAAATTGATGAGAATAACACTTTTGAAATAAAAATAAATTTCTTTATGTATCTTTTTATGCATAAAATCAAAATTAATGAGAATAACTCTTTTGAAATAAAAATAAGTTTCTTTATGCATCTTTCTATGCATAAAATCAAAATTAATGAGAATAACTCTTTTGAAATAAAAATAAATTTCTTTATACATCTTTCTATGCATAAAATCAAAATTAATGAGAATAACACTTTTGAATTAAAAATATATTTCTTTATGCATCTTTCTATGCATAAAATCAAAATTGATGAGAATAACTCTTTTAAAATAAAAATAAATTTCTTTATGCATCTTTCTATGGATAAAATCAAAATTGATGAGAATAACTATTTTGAAATAAAAATAAATTTCTTTATGCATCTTTCTATATGCATAAAATCAAAATTGATGAGAATAACTCTTTTGAAATAAAAATAAATTTCTTTATGCATCTTTCTATGCATAAAATCAAAATTGATGAGAATAACTCTTTTGAAATAAAAATAAATTCTTTATGCATCTTTCTATGCATAAAATCAAAATTTGATGAGAATAACACTTTTGGAATAAAAATAAATTCTCTTTTTATGCATAGATATTAATTCTAATGAAAATAACACTTTTATAATAAAAATGTTTTTGATATGCATTTTTCTATGCATAGAATAAAAATGACACTTTTAGAATACACAAGCGGTGGGGATTACTCTTTTTGAATAATAAAAAGATAAAACTTATTTCACTAAATTTAAGAAAATTTTGCCATAACCTCCTTCGTATGGCTAACAATTTTTTAAATTTTTTCAATCTAAAATTTACTAGAAATTATCCAAGATGATTTAAATCATTCTAATCTAATCAATTTCCACTTTATTAAGAGTAAACAATATGAAAAGTTTAATTCCATCAATTTGATGACACATCTAGGATAAAGAAAGGCTGAATTCAATAATGAAGAGAAGGGGGAAAGCCTTTCTAGAGCAAGGCATAACATCCATTTTCATTTTAAAGAAAGCAAAAATCAAAAAACCATAAAATAGAATAAGAAAAAGTAGAATTTCTAACTTACTAGGAGTTTTGTGAGGTTTCCTTTAGCTCGATGGTGTGAGGGATCTACTCTTATTTGCAACAAGAGTGGCCACACCAATTCCTTTGAAGAGGAAATGGTCAAAAACAAATGAATTATCAAAGAATTCACTGTTTTTTTCTCTAGGGAGGAGGAGTAGAGTAATAGTGCATAAAACACTATTAACCATTTACAAAGGGAGAGGCTTCATTTATAGGAAAAGTGAGCCTCTAACCAAGCAAACTGATTCTAGAATTTTCCAGATCAGTTTGGTCAATTTTTGACCATTTTTAGGTCAGTTTGGCTTACTTTTTGGATCTAGTCGAAGCAGGAGAGAGGAGAGATGAAAATATATCATTATTTGTGAGTTTAAAACTCAACCACACATGTGAAATAGGCACCTCATTCATGAGGGGAATTCCCCACACTGAGGTGTCAAAAATGCATCATTTCTTCTAAATATCTCTTCTCTTTTAAACTAATAACCTTGTCCTTAGTCAACTCTTCATCTTATGTGAGCATTTACTCATTTTTGGGAGATTTTCTTTAATTCTTTCATTTATCTCTTCCCTACATTTGGATTAATCTAATTGGTCCATAGGAACCTTGATCTAAAAATTTTAAAAAATCTGGACCCTTAGGCTAAGGTCCTTTTTACCTGATTTCAATTTATTTCAATTGCACATTGGAAATTTCAATGAATATCTGTTTCAGGGGAAACCATTTTAGACACTAGGAGGATTTTTATATCCAAAAATATCTCAATTTTGAATTACCTCCCTCTAGACATTTTCTCTCTCTAGGCCAAAACAAGATAAAATATGATCTTTCTTTTATTTCAAAGAGGGGAATAATTATAAGATCAGAAGGGGAGGTTCTTACACGTGCACACCTTAAAAGCCGGGGAGGGAGGAATCTTAGATTATCTCTCAGCAGTCCCCTAACGGTGATGCTCCCCGACAGTTCCCTCGAGGAACCCCCCTCCCCCCCCTTTTCTGAGAAGACTGTTACCTCGTCGGGACCCCCCTCCAGGTTTTCTACCGATGGAGATTGCTAACCCTTTAGTGCTTGCAGTGGGTTCGGCCTTTCACCCCCCCTCCCTCGGCAGTCTACCTCAATCCCTTCCTCCCTCAATCACCCACCCCCCTCCCCTCCCTCATAGTATGCCTCAACTCTCCAACTCCCTCTATCTCCCTCTGCTCTAGCTATTCCATATGCTCCTCCCCCCCAACCTCTCTAGAGCACTCCTGTCACCTTTTGGCTATGCTAGATCTAGAGCGACGATAGCCGGCCATCTCCATCCGCTAGTTGATTCATCATTTTTCAAAGCCAGTAGAGATGACATTAGTGCCTCTGTGGTACGGGCTCTCCCTCTAGAGTCGCCAGGTGCGTCTCCCAAGGTGTTGGCACAACCAATCAAATAGATTTTTTTTCGGTGCGCTCCCATTGATGGAGTTGGCATGTTCGAGGAGACGATGGCTTCCATCCACATTTGTGTCGTGTTATACCACTCCAGGCCGTCCACCCTAGAGATCAGAGCAATGATCTTCTCCTTCCTCTTGAGTGTAGGCATAGGGAACAAGGGGGACGAATTGGAGTATGGAGTTAGTATCCACCGCTATAGACGGGCACGCCATAGAGCTTTCACATCATCTGCATGACTTGCTTGCACCCAACTTCTAGGTGGCGGTATAAGGTTCAGGCAACCCACTCCATGAAAAGATGTAAGGGAGAAGAGAGCTTGAGCTCTTGCAAGCACACACACACTCACAAAACCCTAATAGAGAACACACAAGGTGAGAGGCTGAAATCTTCTTCTTCTTTACTCACACTATACAAAGATAAGAGTACTCACATATGAAAGGTACTCAACCAAATACATAATAGGGTTCTCTATAGTGTGAACCCAACTAAATGAGCTGGCGCTATAACTATGCCAGTCTCTAGAATGGCTGTCACAATGGCTGTCACACACAGCCTGTCATCCCACTGGTCGCATATCACCCATGATCTCACCAACCATGCCAGTGGTGTAAGTGTGGGGCCTATCCCCCAGGCGGGTCATCAGTGTCCACCGCCTCACTAGATGAGCTCGATATCTCAACACTCCCCCTCGAGCTCCACTCCATCTCATGTACACCAAGCAAAGCCCTGAATCTACGGAGCTTCTCTATACCCAATGCTTTGGTGAAGATGTCAGCTACCTGATCCTGTGTGCTAACATAAACAAGGTCAACATCTCCTGCCAAGACCTTCTCTTTGAAAAAATGGTAGTGGACCTCTATATGCTTCGTACGAGCATGAAAAACTGGGTTCTTGGCCAACTGTATACTGCTAATGTTATCACAGAGAATGACAAATTGTTTATCCACTGATAGACCCAAATCTGCAAGTAGCTTTCTCAACCAAGCTACCTCACATGCTGCCATAGCAGCTCCGTACTACTCGACCTCTGTACTAGATAGAGCAACCGTAGGCTGCTTCTTACTGCTCCAAGTCACAGCAGCACTCCCCAAGGAAAACATGAAGCCACTAGTAGATCTTCTATCTGAGATACTACCAGCCCAATCAGCATCTGTGTACCCATGTACACATATCTCTGTCCCAGTTTCATAAAACAGTCCACAATGCAAAGTAGACCTCACATACCTCAGTATGCGTCTCAATGCATCCAAGTATGGCTTCCTAGAAACCTGCATAATCTGACTCACCAACCCAACAGCATAGCTCAAATCTGGCTTGGTGATCATCAAGTAGATCAAGCTTCCTACTATGCACCTATACATAGTAGGATCCTCCAAAATCTCTCCTGAATTTGCACTCAACTTGCCATTCTGATCCAATGGCACTGAGATAGGCTTACAGCTGTCATACCATACTTGGACAACATGTCCAAGCCATATTGTCTCTGCAGTAATACAATACCATGTGGTGACCTAATCACCTCAATGCCCAAGAAATATCTGAGCTCCCCCAGATCCTTCATCTCAAACTTCTGTCTAAGCAAGATCTTTACATCAAAGATCTCTGTATCATGGTCCCTCATAATGATCAAGTCATCTACATAGATGACAACAAGCACAACCCCTTTATGACTGTGTCTCACATACAGCGAGAAATCTGCATTGGCTACATGAAAGCCAATAGTGACAAGATATTCAGAAATCTTGTCAGACCATGCTCTTGGTGCTTGTTTTAAGCCATACAAGGCTTTCTTCAACTTGCAAACATGCTCGGGGTGACTCACATCCTCATAACCAAGTGGCTGCAACATATACACTTCTTCCTACAAATCCCCATGCAAGAATGCATTCTTTACATCCATTTGATGTAAATACCATTTCTTTGACGTAGCCACTACTATCACAACTCTCACTGTTGCCATCTTGGCAACTGGGCTGAAAGTCTCCTCATAATCAATGCCATATGTTTGTGCATATCCTTTGGCTACCAATCTAGCCTTGTACGTGCTTATGCTTCCATCACTGTTATGTTTTACTTTGTACACCCACTTGCATCCAATGGCTTTCTTGCCTTCAGGCTTGCCTTCAGGCAATTGCACTAAATCCCATGTCTCATTTCCATATAGTGCATCCATCTCCTCATCCATAGCTTTCTCCCAACACACATTTCCAATAGCCTCATCAATGCATGTGGGCTCTACAACCTGTAAAACTTTTGCCATGTATGCATAGTGATGTGCCACATAACTATCATAGGTAAACCTTTGCACAGGGTTCTTCACTCTCCCAGATCTTCGCAGCTTTGCATTCATGGCTTCCATAACCTTCTTTACACTAGGTGTTCTCATAGCTGGGATCCCAAGCTCCTCATCAAGGCTCATCTCTGAGCCACTAGACTCTCCATCAGAATGCCCTGCAGAAATGTCAGGCATACTGAGGGGCTCAACCACTCTCTTTGCCTTTATGTGATGTACTAATCACATTTGTAGAACTGGTATTATGACACAGCCTTCCACTCCATGGTCTATCAACTGAACCACTAGATGAGGACTCTCCTGGTCCACTCAAAGACTGTGATTGCTGACTTGCATTCTATGCAACCACATTTCCACTCACATCAGCCCCAACAGCTTCTTTTTCAGCAGTGTACCAGCTGCTCATCAAAAACAACATCCCTGCTTACCCTCAACTCACGTGTAGCAGGGTTATAACACCTGTATCCCTTTTGCTCAAGGGATTATCTAATAAACACACATTTTTCAGCTTTTGGATCCAGCTTAGTTCTCAGCTCATCTGGCACATGCACATATGCAATGCATCCAAAAACTTTTAGATGAGACAAATCAGGTTTTCTGCCAGTAAACCTCTCCTCTGGAGTTACATCATATATGGCTGCAGTTGGAATCATCTGGCCAGCTGAAACTAGATTCTTTGTTATGCTGATAGAGAGCCAATACATAACTTTTCTGGCTCCTTGGTTCCAATCCTTAAACTCTATCAAATCTGCAGCAGTCGGATTGAAGTTCATTCTTCAACTGTATCTTGCGTGCCTTGGTATTCGTTTCATAGAGTTTTACCAAGGTGTCCTACGCCTCCTTGGTGGGAGACTTGGCATCCTGTATGTGCCCACCAATCATGGTGTCCTATATACTAATAGAGAGCCAATACATAACTTTTCTAGCTCCTTGGTTCCAATCCTTAAACTCTTTCACATCTGCAGCAGTCGGATTGATCTCCGGTATCTCCGGTGCCTCTTCATGCTCACCTTCTATATAGTCCCAATAGCCCTTTCCCATCAGGAAATTTGTCAGCCTGAACCTCCAAGCATGGAAGTTGTTCTGATCAAGCTTCTTAGCAATAATTTGGGTTATGCCATCATTCGACATCTTGCCAGACACACAAATTTACCAGAAACAGCACTCTGGTTTGTCCTGCACAAACTGCTGTATTTTCTACAGCGGTATTGTAGTACACTCAAATGTCACAACCAATGACCTCAATGTGCATACATACACCCAATGGCAACTATTGACCTCCTTTGCAGCACACACCGTAGTGCTCAAAATCACCTGCTTTCTGAAAAACGGATGTCGAGACATGCCCAAAACATGTTTTCGGCCCAAAAAACGGGGTCCGATGGACAATATAGTTGCCCTATAGCTTTACTCCCGCAAAGAAAGCTCCTCAATCAGAGATCGTTTGCCGGTGCCTCCTGTAGAGCTCCCGACACGGTGTAGTCGCCAACACAAATAGAGAAGAGTGGTTGAAGCTCTTACCCTTGTACCGCTTCCTCAATCAGAGATCGTTTGCCGGTGCCTCCTGTAGAGCTCCCGACATGGTGTAGTCGCCAACACAAATAGAGAAGAGTGGTTGAAGCTCTTACCCTTGTACCACTTCCGATAGGACAATATAGTTGCCCTATAGCTTTACTCCTGCAAAGAAAGCTCCTCAATCAGAGATCGTTTGCTGGTGCCTCCTGTAGAGCTCCCGACACGGTGTAGTCGCCAACACAAATAGAGAAGAGTGGTTGAAGCTCTTACCCTTGTACCGCTTCCTATGCTTCTCTTGCTTGCAGCTCAGCCCTTAGCATGAACCAGGCTCTGATACCATGAAAAGATGCAGGGGAGAAGAGAGCTTGAGCTCTTGCAAGCACACACACACTCACAAAACCCTAATAGTAGAGAACACACAAGGTGAGAGGCTGAAATCTTCTTCTTTTTCACTCAACACTCAACACACACTATACAAAGATAAGAGTACTCACATATGAAAGGTACTCAACCAAATACATAATAGGGTTCTCTATAGTGTGAACCCAACTAAATGAGCTCGCGCTATAACTATGCCAGTCTCTAGAATGGCTGTCACACAGCCTGTCATCCCACTAGCCGCATATCACCCATGATCTCACCAACCATTCCAGTGGTGTAAGTGTGGGGCCTATCCCCCAGTGTCCACCGCCTCACTAGATGAGCTCGATATCTCAACACTCCACACGTCGTGAGCACCACCTTGGTATCGCACGTGTGGAGGTGGCAAACTGTAACCACCAGAGAGCCGTTGTCAAGAACAAGAAGTCTCAACATAAAAGGGCGATTGATCACTACAGATAGGGGTCATAGCATGTATTGGTGGTACCAAAAAGGGGTGCCTTGGACGTTCCTTTTCACGTAGTGAATTTGGGGGGAAACAATGGAAATAAAGAAAAGAAAAAACAATTGTATGTTGTGAATTTGGGGGGAAACAATGGAAATAAAGAAAATAAAAAACTGTTGTCTGAAAATAATTGCAACTACGTGCCCACGACCTCCTTGGTATAAACGACCATCTTTAACTCTCCCTCCCCATCTTTCTCTCTCACACACACACACACACAGAGGCAAGACAGCTTCCATCATTATGCGTCTTTCTCTCTCTCTCTCTCTCTCTCTCATGTAGAGTCAAGACAAACAGTCAGCTCCCTTCCTTATGCATATGTAATCCCATGTAGAACAACCCGATGCCAAGATGCCATTCATTGTTGTCGGCTTAGCTCCTGAACAAGGCATCATCGTCTACCATAGCCCAAGCTCCAAAAATTCAGCTAGTTCCTAGTACTGAGAGTCTTTGAGCTACGGTTAGTGACATCCATTTGTTACACTTCATAGCCCAAGCTCCAAAAATTCAGCTAGTTCCTAGTACTAAGAGTCTTTGAGCTACGGTTAGTAACATCCATTTGTTACACTGTACCAAGGACTTAGCCAAGTGCATGGAGTCACAAAGTGAAGAGGTTTCAATAGAATGGAGAGACGTCAGTTCTAGGATATTGATGTGTAGAGACGTAAACACATTGGAGCTACAGACTGAGCTGGGTACTTAGCTAATAAGACATCAATAGCCTTAATTTTGCATTTGCATCATGATTGCTTCATGCCATTAATGGATGGTTATTCTCTGCAGGCTTCACCAATGCCACCGTGGGTCCACGTGGGAGCATTGCAGCGCAAATTCCACAAGAACTCATACCAAGTACGAGAGATTACTGGGTTTTGAAGAAGAGAGAATAGAGACGCATGGCAAAGGATGCGGAAAGGATGAGAGAAAACGACCAGGTTTATGAGATCCAAAGAAGAAAGAAGATTTGTAGAGGTGTGGCCAAGTGCTAGCGCGTGCAAGGAAACACAAGGGCTGACTAACGAAATTAAAATAGATATTCTTGGCCAACTTCTCTTACATCCAACATTTCATGGGCTACGACCATCAGCAATGGAACCAGAGAGAGAAATTTTCTCCAACATTCGCAAAACCTTATTCGAAGTGAAGGTGCCTCACTCAAGTAATGAGTTGTTTTTCAAAAGGGCAAATATGATGGCTTGTATCTATGCCAATGATGCAGAGGATGCAAAGCTCTTGAGTAGCAGAACAGTTGCCAAGGCATTGGGTATACATAGGAAGAACATCATTTCTGCCAATTCACGCTTGCAGTGTTAGGATGACAATGGACTTTTCCCCCTGTTTACATGCCAACATCGTACGGGCACCCTGGTAAGTGTGTACGGTCTAAATTTTGGGGCGGATTCCCCAAATTTGGGACGCGGGCCTCGATTTGCGTGACGGACCACCCCGGGGGAGTGAATTTTTTTTTAAATCCGGGAGGTTCTCCTGGTCGTTGGGGTGCAGACCGTTCGTCAATCGGACGCCCGGTCGTGCATTTATTAAGGTTTCAAGGTCGTCGCTTTTTAACTAAAAATGACTAAAATTTGTGTATAAGGTTGATCCGGTGTCCGTTTTGGATGCTGTAAAATCCTATATTAGGGTAAAATCGCACACATATTCCAAATTTGGCCTCAAAATTTGAAGATTCTAAGTAGAAATTACTCATTTAATAAAATCATTGATTTTTATACCATAAAAACTCATAAATTTATCTATTACATGGACATTTCTTTATTAGTGAAGATGGGTATGTTACATCCTTCCGCCCTTAAAGAAATCGAGATGTCCTCATCTCATCATGAATTGGGGATAATCCTTTAAGAGTGTAGCTTCATCTTCCCAATAGTGTAGCTTCATCTTCCCAAGTTGCATCCTCTTCAGGGTAATCTTTCCACTGTACTAGATGTTCTACAAGAGTTCTATTTCGGAGTTGCCTTTCCCTAGAGTCTATGATGCTACTGGGCTGTAATTCAAGGACTCCTTGAGTAGGGATTACATAATGCTTTTGTCGATCTTGGGTAGCTTTAATATCCCTTTGGATTGCCTTGGTTTGTTCCTCCATCTCTTCGAGCATTTTCTTGGATGCCTCAACTCTTATGGTCGGATCAGAGAAATTTAGAGGAGACAAGCATTCTTGCCCATAGAGTGCTTTGAATGGTGACATTCCTATGCTCTGATGATAAGATGCATTGTAGGCAAAATCTACCAACAGGAAGGTATTGAATCCACCTTCTTGGTTCCCGTCCACAATATGCTCTAAGAATGTCTTCAATTACTTGATTGACTCTCTCAGTCTAGCCATCGGTCTCTAGATGATAAGCTGTGCTAAAGCAAAGTTGAGTTCCCAAGGCTTGAAATAAGGACTGCCAGAACTTTGAAGTGAAGTCAAAATCCCGGTCACTTACTATCCTTTTTGGGAGACCATGAAGTTTGAGGACTTCCTTGATGAATATTTGAGCAACATCAGAAGCTTTGAAGGTCTTCTTTGTTGGTATAAGGTGAGCTACTTTGGTAAGTAAGTCCACTACTATGAGAATGGAGTCATATCCTCCTTGAACAGTGGGGAGACTTGTGACAAAATCCAGACTAATGCACTCCCACTTCATTTGGGGAATATCCAAGGGTTGAAGTTTCCCAAGCATCTTGACCCTTTCAGCTTTGATCCTTTGGCCTGAGAGACATTGCTTCAAGTACCGAAGGACATCATTTTTCAAGCCTGCCCAATGAAAGCTCCTTCTTAAGGCATTTAATGTTTTTGCATAGCATGGGTGTCCTGCCACAGCAGGACTATCATGAGCTTCATGGAGGATTAGTTTCTTTAAAGCAGGATCCTTAGGGATACATAGCCTGTGTTGATTGAAGTAGAGGCTTCCTTCATGAGTGGAGTATCCCTTGATTAGATTCTTCTCTTTCTTTGAATTTTTCCCTTCTTCTACTAACTTCATCATCCTCTGATAATCTGGATCATGAGATGAGACTTCTTCCACCTTGACCAGTATGGGATTATTTGGCATTGAAATTGCACTCAAGAAATATTTGTGGCTAAGTGCATCTACTACCACATTATCTTTCCCAGGGCAGAATTTGATGTCAAAGTCATATTCTTGTAGAATTTCAATCCATCTCCTTTGCTGCATGTTGAGGTTAGGCTGGGTGAAGATCCACTTCAAACTTTTGTGGTCAGTTATAAGCTAGAATTTTCCCCCCAAGAGATAATGTCTCCATAATTTGAGGCAATGAACAACTACTAAGAGCTCTAAATCATGGGTGGCATAATTTGCTTCATATTGCTTCAGCTTGCGGGAAGTATAAGCGACTGGTCTTCCTTCTTGGCCTAAGACACCACCAAGTGCTAGACTACTGGCATCAGTAAACCACTTCAAATTCCTTGGTGAAATCAGGAACTTTCAGGACTGGGGCAGAAGTAATAATGACCTTGAGCTGATCAAAACTGTTTTGATGGATTGGCAGCCACACTATTTTGCAATCCTTCTTAAGAAGATCCGTCAAAGGTGCAGCTACCAAGGCATAATCTTTGATAAAAGTCATATACCATCCCGTGATTCCCAAAAACCCACGAACTTCACGAACTGATTTAGGGGGTGTGGCCACTCCAGAATATCTTTGACCTTGGCGGGGGGTCTACTGAAATGCCATCTTTGGAGACGATGAATCCAAGATACTCAATTTGATGAGTAAAGAAGGTACATTTGCTCTTCTTGGCAGCATAGATTTTGTGTCTGTGCAACAATTGTAGAACTCTACGCACATGCTCCTCATGCTCTTTGTAAGATTCCTCCCCCAACCCCTTTTTTGATGTCTAGTATCTTCCCCTGTAATCAACCCTCTTCAGAAATATAAAGACCTTGTTTCTATCTGTTTTAGCCTAGAGAGAGAAAAATATTCTAGAGAGAGAATATTCAGATTTTGAATATTTTTGGATAGAAAAATATCTCTTATAATTCAGATGAGTTCCCCTGAAATAGAAATTCAAAAAGAATTTTCCAATGTGCAATTGGAATTAATTGGAAATAGGTATAAAGAACCTTAGTCTAAGGGTCTAGATTTTCAGAAATCTTTAGACTATGGTCCAATTAAGGTTCCTATGGGCCAATAGCATCAATCCATGTGTAGGGAAGAGATAAATCCAAATTTGTAAAAAAGAAGATACCCAAAAATGAGTAAATGCTCACATAAGGTGAAGAGTTGAAAATGTACAAGGTTTATTAGTAAAAAACTATGAGCAATATTAAAAATATGAGATATTTTGGGTATCCAAAAATGAGTAAATGCTCACATAAGATGAAGAGTTGAAAATGTACAAGGTTTATTAGTAAAAAACTATGAGCAATATTAAAATGATGCCATTATGACACATATGTAAGGAAGGGGAATTCTTTAAAGGAGGTGCATATTTCACATAAGATGAAGAGTTGAAAATGTACAAGGTTTATTAGTAAAAAACTATGAGCAATTTTAAAATGATTCCATTATGACACATATGTAAGGAAGGGGAATTCTTTAAAGGAGGTGCATATTTCACATAAGATGAAGAGTTGAAAATGTACAAGGTTTATTAGTAAAAAAAAACTATGAGCAATATTAAAATGATTCCATTATGACACATATGTAAGGAAGGGGAGTTCTTTAAAGGAGGTGCATATTTCACATGCTTGAATGAGTTTTAAACTCATAAAAATTGAGATATTTCATCTCTCCTCTCTCCTCATTCAAGTCTAGTTCCAAAAAGTTAGCTTAACTGACCTAAAAATGGTCAAATATTGACCAAACTGATTTAGAAAATTCTAGAATCAGTTTGTTTGGTTAGGAGCTCAATTTTTCCTATAAATAGAAGCCTCCCCCTTGTTGAAAAATAGTTAGTGTTTATGCATCGTTACTCTACTCCACCTAAGCCAAGAACTGTGAATTCATTTAATAATTCACTAGTTTTTGGAGCTTCCCTCTTTCTTCAATCCCCATTAGTGGCTCCATCAACATACTTAACCAATTGATTGGTTGGGGGCCTCTACCGTGAACAAAGAATCAAGCAAGTTGTAAGGTAATTAGTGAATATTGATCTTTCTATAATTTCTCAATGTTTCTCTCTTCTCAACCCCTCTCAAGCTTGAGAAGTTTAATTGGTATGGTTTTTTTTAAATACTATTGAAGTTTGAATAGTAGTGAAGAGTTACATAAGTTAATAAATGCTATTGAAGTTAATTTTCATTTATGTTTAAATTCTAATGATTTTTATGTAAATTCTCTCTCTCACTCAAGAAATGGTCATACTCATGACCCGTTCTCAATCCAAATCAAGCTTTTCATAAAGCTTTTCCTTAACCCAAGATTAAGCTATGCTTGAGGCCAATTTAATGGCTTTTTTCTATGCTTTTAGTTTATGCATATTGATGATTCAATCCACTATAGATTAATGATCCAATTAGAGATCATTTTAATTATTTCCTTAATGATAAGCTTTATCCCTTAGAAAAAATTGAGATTTATCAGTCATAGCAGCGGAGCTATGGCAAAATTTTTATAAAAATTATGCATAAAATAATTTCATTCAAAGCATAAAAAGAGGACTTCCTACCATATTCTAGGAATTATCATCCTAGATTAATTGAAAGAATTTCATTATAATCATGGAGAAATTGAATTTTAATATCATGCATAAAGGATAATTTTTTTATATCAAAAGTGTTACTTTTATCATTTTTAATTTTCATGCATAGAAGTATGCATAAAGGAAAAATTTTTATATCAAAAGTGTTACTTTTATCATTTTTTTTAATTTTTCATGCATAGAAGTATGCATAAAGGAAAAATTTTATATCAAAAGTGATACTTTTATCATTTTTAATTTTCATGCATAGAAGTATGCATAAAGGATAATTTTTTTATATTAAAAGTGTTATTTTTATCATTTTTAATTTTCATGCATAGAAGGATGCATAAAGGAAAATTTTTTATATCAAAAAGTGTTACTTTTATCATATTGGATTTCATGCATAGAGGTATGCATAAAAGTTGAATATTTTATTATAAAAGTGTTACTTTTAGCATAATTGAATTTCATGCATAGAGGTATGCATAAAAGATATGGGAAGTGATAAGATATGATAAGATGCATGTGGATGTGGATGTGGATGTATGAATGTGGATGTATGGATGTGAATGTGGATGTGGATGTGGATGTATGAATGTGGATGTATGGATGTGGATGTGGATGTATGAATGTGGATGTATGGATGTGAATGTGGATGTGGATGTGGATGTATGAATGTGGATGTATGGATGTATGAATGTGGATGTATGGATGTGAATGAGGATGTAGATGTGGATGCATGGATATAAATGTGGATGTGGATGTATGGATGTATGCATGTAGATGTGGATGCATGAATGTGGATGTATGGATGTGAATGAAGATATAGATGTGGATGTATGGATGTGAATGTACATGTAGATAAAGATGTATATATGTGAATGGGAATGTGGATGTGGATGTATGTATGCATGTGGATGTGGATATGGATGTGTATGTATGAATGTGGATATGGGATGTGGATGTATAAATGAGGATGTGAAAATAGAGATAAGCATGTAGATGTGGATGCATGAATGTGGATGTATGGATGTGAATGAGGATATAGATGTGGATGTATGGATGTGAATGTGCATGTAGATATGGATGTATATATGTGAATGGGAATGTGGATGTGGATGTATGTATGCATGTGGATGTGGATATGGATGTGTATGTATGAATGTGGATATGGGATGTGGATGTATAAATGAGGATGTGAAAATGGAGATAAGCATGTAGATGTGGATGTATGGATGTGAATGTGGGTGTGGATGTGGATGTATAAATGTGGATGTATGGATGTGAATGAGGATGTGGATGTGGATGCATGGATGTAAATGTGGATTTGTATGTATGGATGTAGGCATGTAGATGTGGATGCATGAATGTGGATGTATGGATGTGAATGAGGATATAGATGTGGATGTATGGATGTGAATGTGCATGTAGATATGGATGTATAGATGTGAATGAGAATGTGGATGTGGATGTGGATGTATGTATGTATGTATGTGGATGTGGATGTATGAATGAGGACGTGATAATGAATGTATGCATGTGGATGTGGATATGGATGTGTATGTATGAATGCGGATATGGATGTGGATATGGATGTGTATGTATGAATGTGGATATGGGATGTGGATGTATAAATGAGGATGTGAAAATGGAGATAAGCATGTAGATGTGGATGTATGGATGTGAATGTGGATGTGGATGTGGATGTATGGATGTGGATATGGATGTGAATATATGATATGTGATGTGAAGGAATCTGAAGTGAAGAGATGGAAAATGATATGATTGGATGAGTACACATATAAATGAAATGTGGAATAAGTAATGTGGATTGCATGAGGGATAATGTGGAAAAATGAGAGTTAATATAGAAATTGTATTTGTAAACTGTTTGTAAATGCTGTTTGTAAATGGCTGTTTTATGTCAAGAATGCTGGGAAAGCATTTTGACCGTCTTGTGATTAAGGTCGTGGAGACCTAACTGATAAAGTTGCAACTGCTGACGGAGAGTCAATGGAGGACGTCTCGCGTAGCAAGGTCGGCCGAGGTCTTGACCAGCCTCGGTTCGATTAAAATGGTGAGCTTCCGGTACGGTGGATGAGGGACCAAGGAAGCGGCCTATGAGTGAAGCGCTAGGTCACCTGCGAAGGATCCTAGAGGGTGCTGACCATACGGTGCTCGGGATCTGGGTCGCCCAGGATACCCACGCGTGCGTCGAGGAAGATATTGGAACAAGGAGTAAGAGTTGTTTTCTGGAACCGGGCATGGATCTGGTTGACTGACCTTGCTGGTCCTCAACGGATGAGTCCATGGCTCTTTTATATGGATCTGTTGGTTGATCTTGCTGATCTTCAACGAGAGTCCATCTTGATAAATGATTATATTGTTGAGTATTATGGGCTAGGAACTATTGAAACGGCCCCTGTGTGGACAGGTGGTGAGCGTTCTAGTTGCCAATGATGCCATAGTAGATACTCTGATGAAGGAATGATAAGAAATCAACTGGATAAATTGGGAGATTGTGATCAGTGGTACTATGGTTTCATTAAAGGATTGTTTTAAAGTTAGCTGATGCTAAGAAAAAGGCAATTTTCATATTGGGTGTGTAAGTGGTGTGGCTAGTTTTATGTTTGCATGAAATTCCGGCTAGGGGGCCTTGGAACTCTTTTCCTTGGTACCCGGGACAAAACCTAACCAAATTCCAAATTGGATCCCATCACTACAGTGGTTGGGCGGTTGGCTAACCCATGGGATTGGATGGGGTTAGGCTGGACTGATGGATCCGTAAATCGAGACTCAACTTTTATTATTACGATAGATAAAGTAAATCCCGGATAGTAATTGTTCTATGGATAGGAATCAACGGCTATGCCTCTTGAATGGGGGAAAAAAGCGTTGATCCCAATGATCCAAGTGCAAGTTTCTTCCTTGATCTGATCAAGTATCTTGAAGATGTAATTGGATCAGTTTGATCATAAATGATCTTGACTACGTTAGAGTAAAAAGTTTTCCTGGTGGAATCGCCCATGCTTTCCGGGTAAAAGGAAGTTTTTCCGATTTCGGTTTTGGACAAACCGACGGATTAGTCTCTTGTCCGGATATCCGTGGGCGAGGCCCCGAGTGTGAGACCCCTGGTCCGCGCCGATGTGCTACTTCCGCTGCTAGTACCTCGAATCCGTTGCGCGGTGGGAACAGGGATCTCACAGTTGGTATCAGAGCGAATTAGTTAATAAAGATCAACTGAGAAGACAAATATGTCAAAAATTTATGTAGAAACACAAAAAGGTTGTAATTGTGTGATATAATTCATACAATTTGATATTCAAACTGAAATTCGTAATTTGGTAATTGGGTCTTCAGATAGAAGTACCGCAATTATATAGAATCCCTGACTTGCTTGAGGCCTAGACATGATGGTATTTACCTTATAATTCCAAGAGCCACGACTACCCGTATATACCGAGAGTATACTGCAGCTCTTTACTGACAGTATATACGAGTAAATCTAAGACTTGAAATTATAAGCGTTAATGCTATCCAGATGATGAATTTGAATGTGGTTGATATGATTTTTAATTCTGTTTGAGAATTGATGAATTGAATTGGATTCTGATTGAAAATTCTGATTGAAAAATGATGATTTCTGAAATTAGTTGAAATATAAAAATCTGAACAAAACCACAATGAGGATGAATGGGACGAGTCCCAGTGATGATATTCATAACTGGAATGATGATAATGAATTCAGCAAATCACTATGAGATTAGTGGGTTGTGCTGTCAAATTGTTACTATTAACACTTGATCAGTAGATCAAGTTAAGGGATGACAAATTGAGAACTTGCTTGACTGAAATTCCCGTGGGGAGGAATGTTCAGAAGGAAATTTTTCGGTCTAATGGACCATTATCATGTTAAAGATATGAATGATATGATCTGAATATTAATGATGAGTTCTATATAAGGGATATTTATCCCAGTGTTCTGCTGGGTTGACCAGAATATAAGGAACCCCAAAATAAAATTGGATGTTAAGAAAAAGAGTTGTCCTCTACCTTGCGAGATGAGGACATCTCGCACTTTTTAAGTGGGGTAGAATGTAAGATTCCTCCCCAGCCTTCGAGGTATACAGGAGTAAGAATCTCCCTTTCTGATCTTATAATTATTCCCTCTCTAAAATAAAAGAAAGTTCTGTTTAACAAAGGAAGACCCTTTTCCTAGAATACTTCTCAAGAGTCCCACCTGTTTTAAGGATTCAGAACAATGAGTTCAGAAGTGAGAATCGATGTTTTGGATATCAAGGTTTTGGTCTTCATTCGAGTACGGCCCAAAAGAAGTTCTTTATCTCTTGGGGAGTATATGAAGTTATCCCCCAGATATTGTGAGCCTTATATCTGAATTCAATGAAAGTAGGTGACTTAGCCTACAAGCTTCTTTTATCTCTTCATCTCAAAATTCTTAATGCCTTCTATAGAAAAATGTGTCAAACCCAAATCATGGAAAGACGGTAAAACTTCAGTGGCAAGTTACCGTTGGCTTCTAAGTTACGCTAGCTCCTTCCTTTATATAAGTCGTAACTTTTACTTGTCGCTCACAGTAATCTTACTTCCATCGATCTTCCTTCTTTCTTAATTTCCTTCATGGCTTGGCAACAGGAATTAGTTTTATCCATAATGATTCCTCACCTTCAAGACGCAAGTGAGTCTGTGAAGAAGGATTTTATAGAACAGTATGAGCGCTCACTTTTTCCTCACCTAGGAACTTCTGTAGCGCAGACCAAATGGCGGACCTATCAAGACATAACTAGGGTAACACCCTGGGGTCAGCAGCACTTTCGTAACAATGTCCGCTTGGCCATGGTTATTGAAGCTTTGGGTTTGGGTCCCCGATACTACTGCGTCATGAGATCAAGGCATCCTGGGTTTTCTGAGCGGGTCTTCTTACTGGCGTGTTTTCTTCCTCATGAGAAGATATGCCTTTACCCCGTTTTTGGCTTGCCTCTTAGAGGTCCTTTTGTTAGAACACCTCATACCACTGAGATAGGCGCAGCAATAACCCACAGAATCATTCCCATAGATGAGTTACCTTATACTTGTGCAGCTTGTGAGGATTGCTTTTGTGATCATATGATGGACGGGCTTATGGAAGTGTAAAGAGTTCTTCTATCTTTACTGTATAAGTTCCGAGAATGAATAAAGTTTAAATCTTGTTCTTATTTTGAATCTTGCTCTCTTTAAGACGTTTCTTGGTGGTTAATCTTGATTAAAATTTTTCTCTAAGTCTCATATTCGTGAATCTTGCGAAATTATCACAAGTTGCGAGATGAGGACATCTCGCGTTTTTTAAGTGGGGTAGAATGTAAGATTCCTCCCCCAACCCCTTTTTTGATGTCTAGTATCTTCCCCTGTAATCAACCCTCTTCAGAAATATAAAGACCTTGTTTCTATCTGTTTTAGCCTAGAGAGAGAAAAATATTCTAGAGAGAGAATATTCAGATTTTGAATATTTTTGGATAGAAAAATATCTCTTATAATTCAGATGAGTTCCCCTGAAATAGAAATTCAAAAAGAATTTTCCAATGTGCAATTGGAATTAATTGGAAATAGGTATAAAGAACCTTAGTCTAAGGGTCTAGATTTTCAGAAATCTTTAGACTATGGTCCAATTAAGGTTCCTATGGGCCAATAGCATCAATCCATGTGTAGGGAAGAGATAAATCCAAATTTGTAAAAAAGAAGATACCCAAAAATGAGTAAATGCTCACATAAGGTGAAGAGTTGAAAATGTACAAGGTTTATTAGTAAAAAACTATGAGCAATATTAAAAATATGAGATATTTTGGGTATCCAAAAATGAGTAAATGCTCACATAAGATGAAGAGTTGAAAATGTACAAGGTTTATTAGTAAAAAACTATGAGCAATATTAAAATGATGCCATTATGACACATATGTAAGGAAGGGGAATTCTTTAAAGGAGGTGCATATTTCACATAAGATGAAGAGTTGAAAATGTACAAGGTTTATTAGTAAAAAACTATGAGCAATTTTAAAATGATTCCATTATGACACATATGTAAGGAAGGGGAATTCTTTAAAGGAGGTGCATATTTCACATAAGATGAAGAGTTGAAAATGTACAAGGTTTATTAGTAAAAAAAAACTATGAGCAATATTAAAATGATTCCATTATGACACATATGTAAGGAAGGGGAGTTCTTTAAAGGAGGTGCATATTTCACATGCTTGAATGAGTTTTAAACTCATAAAAATTGAGATATTTCATCTCTCCTCTCTCCTCATTCAAGTCTAGTTCCAAAAAGTTAGCTTAACTGACCTAAAAATGGTCAAATATTGACCAAACTGATTTAGAAAATTCTAGAATCAGTTTGTTTGGTTAGGAGCTCAATTTTTCCTATAAATAGAAGCCTCCCCCTTGTTGAAAAATAGTTAGTGTTTATGCATCGTTACTCTACTCCACCTAAGCCAAGAACTGTGAATTCATTTAATAATTCACTAGTTTTTGGAGCTTCCCTCTTTCTTCAATCCCCATTAGTGGCTCCATCAACATACTTAACCAATTGATTGGTTGGGGGCCTCTACCGTGAACAAAGAATCAAGCAAGTTGTAAGGTAATTAGTGAATATTGATCTTTCTATAATTTCTCAATGTTTCTCTCTTCTCAACCCCTCTCAAGCTTGAGAAGTTTAATTGGTATGGTTTTTTTTAAATACTATTGAAGTTTGAATAGTAGTGAAGAGTTACATAAGTTAATAAATGCTATTGAAGTTAATTTTCATTTATGTTTAAATTCTAATGATTTTTATGTAAATTCTCTCTCTCACTCAAGAAATGGTCATACTCATGACCCGTTCTCAATCCAAATCAAGCTTTTCATAAAGCTTTTCCTTAACCCAAGATTAAGCTATGCTTGAGGCCAATTTAATGGCTTTTTTCTATGCTTTTAGTTTATGCATATTGATGATTCAATCCACTATAGATTAATGATCCAATTAGAGATCATTTTAATTATTTCCTTAATGATAAGCTTTATCCCTTAGAAAAAATTGAGATTTATCAGTCATAGCAGCGGAGCTATGGCAAAATTTTTATAAAAATTATGCATAAAATAATTTCATTCAAAGCATAAAAAGAGGACTTCCTACCATATTCTAGGAATTATCATCCTAGATTAATTGAAAGAATTTCATTATAATCATGGAGAAATTGAATTTTAATATCATGCATAAAGGATAATTTTTTTATATCAAAAGTGTTACTTTTATCATTTTTAATTTTCATGCATAGAAGTATGCATAAAGGAAAAATTTTTATATCAAAAGTGTTACTTTTATCATTTTTTTTAATTTTTCATGCATAGAAGTATGCATAAAGGAAAAATTTTATATCAAAAGTGATACTTTTATCATTTTTAATTTTCATGCATAGAAGTATGCATAAAGGATAATTTTTTTATATTAAAAGTGTTATTTTTATCATTTTTAATTTTCATGCATAGAAGGATGCATAAAGGAAAATTTTTTATATCAAAAAGTGTTACTTTTATCATATTGGATTTCATGCATAGAGGTATGCATAAAAGTTGAATATTTTATTATAAAAGTGTTACTTTTAGCATAATTGAATTTCATGCATAGAGGTATGCATAAAAGATATGGGAAGTGATAAGATATGATAAGATGCATGTGGATGTGGATGTGGATGTATGAATGTGGATGTATGGATGTGAATGTGGATGTGGATGTGGATGTATGAATGTGGATGTATGGATGTGGATGTGGATGTATGAATGTGGATGTATGGATGTGAATGTGGATGTGGATGTGGATGTATGAATGTGGATGTATGGATGTATGAATGTGGATGTATGGATGTGAATGAGGATGTAGATGTGGATGCATGGATATAAATGTGGATGTGGATGTATGGATGTATGCATGTAGATGTGGATGCATGAATGTGGATGTATGGATGTGAATGAAGATATAGATGTGGATGTATGGATGTGAATGTACATGTAGATAAAGATGTATATATGTGAATGGGAATGTGGATGTGGATGTATGTATGCATGTGGATGTGGATATGGATGTGTATGTATGAATGTGGATATGGGATGTGGATGTATAAATGAGGATGTGAAAATAGAGATAAGCATGTAGATGTGGATGCATGAATGTGGATGTATGGATGTGAATGAGGATATAGATGTGGATGTATGGATGTGAATGTGCATGTAGATATGGATGTATATATGTGAATGGGAATGTGGATGTGGATGTATGTATGCATGTGGATGTGGATATGGATGTGTATGTATGAATGTGGATATGGGATGTGGATGTATAAATGAGGATGTGAAAATGGAGATAAGCATGTAGATGTGGATGTATGGATGTGAATGTGGGTGTGGATGTGGATGTATAAATGTGGATGTATGGATGTGAATGAGGATGTGGATGTGGATGCATGGATGTAAATGTGGATTTGTATGTATGGATGTAGGCATGTAGATGTGGATGCATGAATGTGGATGTATGGATGTGAATGAGGATATAGATGTGGATGTATGGATGTGAATGTGCATGTAGATATGGATGTATAGATGTGAATGAGAATGTGGATGTGGATGTGGATGTATGTATGTATGTATGTGGATGTGGATGTATGAATGAGGACGTGATAATGAATGTATGCATGTGGATGTGGATATGGATGTGTATGTATGAATGCGGATATGGATGTGGATATGGATGTGTATGTATGAATGTGGATATGGGATGTGGATGTATAAATGAGGATGTGAAAATGGAGATAAGCATGTAGATGTGGATGTATGGATGTGAATGTGGATGTGGATGTGGATGTATGGATGTGGATATGGATGTGAATATATGATATGTGATGTGAAGGAATCTGAAGTGAAGAGATGGAAAATGATATGATTGGATGAGTACACATATAAATGAAATGTGGAATAAGTAATGTGGATTGCATGAGGGATAATGTGGAAAAATGAGAGTTAATATAGAAATTGTATTTGTAAACTGTTTGTAAATGCTGTTTGTAAATGGCTGTTTTATGTCAAGAATGCTGGGAAAGCATTTTGACCGTCTTGTGATTAAGGTCGTGGAGACCTAACTGATAAAGTTGCAACTGCTGACGGAGAGTCAATGGAGGACGTCTCGCGTAGCAAGGTCGGCCGAGGTCTTGACCAGCCTCGGTTCGATTAAAATGGTGAGCTTCCGGTACGGTGGATGAGGGACCAAGGAAGCGGCCTATGAGTGAAGCGCTAGGTCACCTGCGAAGGATCCTAGAGGGTGCTGACCATACGGTGCTCGGGCTCTGGGTCGCCCAGGATACCCACGCGTGCGTCGAGGAAGATATTGGAACAAGGAGTAAGAGTTGTTTTCTGGAACCGGGCATGGATCTGGTTGACTGACCTTGCTGGTCCTCAACGGATGAGTCCATGGCTCTTTTATATGGATCTGTTGGTTGATCTTGCTGATCTTCAACGAGAGTCCATCTTGATAAATGATTATATTGTTGAGTATTATGGGCTAGGAACTATTGAAACGGCCCCTGTGTGGACAGGTGGTGAGCGTTCTAGTTGCCAATGATGCCATAGTAGATACTCTGATGAAGGAATGATAAGAAATCAACTGGATAAATTGGGAGATTGTGATCAGTGGTACTATGGTTTCATTAAAGGATTGTTTTAAAGTTAGCTGATGCTAAGAAAAAGGCAATTTTCATATTGGGTGTGTAAGTGGTGTGGCTAGTTTTATGTTTGCATGAAATTCCGGCTAGGGGGCCTTGGAACTCTTTTCCTTGGTACCCGGGACAAAACCTAACCAAATTCCAAATTGGATCCCATCACTACAGTGGTTGGGCGGTTGGCTAACCCATGGGATTGGATGGGGTTAGGCTGGACTGATGGATCCGTAAATCGAGACTCAACTTTTATTATTACGATAGATAAAGTAAATCCCGGATAGTAATTGTTCTATGGATAGGAATCAACGGCTGTGCCTCTTGAATGGGGGAAAAAAGCGTTGATCCCAATGATCCAAGTGCAAGTTTCTTCCTTGATCTGATCAAGTATCTTGAAGATGTAATTGGATCAGTTTGATCATAAATGATCTTGACTACGTTAGAGTAAAAAGTTTTCCTGGTGGAATCGCCCATGCTTTCCGGGTAAAAGGAAGTTTTTCCGGTTTCGGTTTTGGACAAACCGACGGATTAGTCTCTTGTCCGGATATCCGTGGGCGAGGCCCCGAGTGTGAGACCCCTGGTCCGCGCCGATGTGCTACTTCCGCTGCTAGTACCTCGAATCCGTTGCGCGGTGGGAACAGGGATCTCACACTCTTCCATTGATTTGGAGTAGATTAAGATGTCATCAAAGAAAACATGCACAAATTCATCCAAGTAAGGACGGAATATATCTTGCATTAGGTGGTTGAAGGTTGCAGGAGCATTGGTTAATCGAATGACATTACATTAAACTCATAGTGGCCATAACGGGTATTAAAGGCTGTCTTGGGTATATCTGCTTCCTTGACTTTTATCTGATAGTAACCAGACCTCAAATCTATTTTTGAGAAGACTTTGGCCCCATGAAGCCTGTCAAGAAGTTCCTTGATGCGAGGAATAGGATACTTATTCTTGATAGTGACTTGATTTAGTCCTCGATAATCTATGCAGAGGCGGAGAGTTCCATCCTTCTTTTTTTGGAAAAGAACAGGTGCCCCCCAAGGAGAGCTACTGGGGCATATGAATCCTTGCTCGATGAGTTGGGAAAGTTGCTCTTTAAGTTCAATGGCTTCAGGAAGGGACATTTTATAGGGTGTTTTTGAGACGGGTTGAGCCCCAGGGATCACCTCGATTTCATGATTGACTTCTCGAGGAGGCGGTAGCCCTGTAAGCTTGTCAGGGAAGATGTCAGAGAATTCTTGGAGCTAAGAGGGTTCTATCTCCTTACTAGGTTCAATGGTTTTGTTGAGCTTGACTCAGAAAACTTGCTGACCCTTACGTGTTCCCTTGAGAAGATGTTTTGCCCTTGATTTAGGTTTTCCTGTTATCCCCTGAACGGATATTACTTGGCCATGCTCATTCTCAAAAGTGATACTCCCTACAATGAATGCTAGCTTTGTTTGCAATAAACTAATCCATCCCAAGGATTCCATCATAAATTCATAATGGCAAGACTCTAAAGTGGCCATGAGTTCACTCATTACCCAGCTCAAAATCAAGGTTTCCTATAGAGTGGCGAGATACTACTTCTTTCCCATTGGCTAACTCTACAGTCATTCTTCTAGCTGTTTTTGACCCAAGTTTAATTTTTGCAAACACCTAGGAGAAAGAAATAAATGGGTACTGCACAATCAATCAAAAGCTGAAATGGCTTACCGTGAGGATGAGTGGCTGGGGTTTGGATTACAACAAATTGTTTATTCGGACCTTGGTGTTCTACTGTCGCATGGACGGTGGCGCACTCTTCTTCAGCCATTTCCAAGGTCGAACTTATAATACAAGCGGTCCTAGCAATTTCTCCTCCGCGGCCTCTACCACGCCCATCACCTCTTGCACCTTGGTGGATAGGGGTTCCATGGCCTTGATTTCCTCTGCCACCTTGGGGAAATGATGTTGCCGTCTTGGGACAGTTGGCCCTAAAGTGTCCCGGCTCATTGCACTCAAAACATAGAGGGCCTTCTCTGGAAGAAGTAGGATACGAGCGGGGGACAAAAGAGTTGCTTTGTTGCCCTCTATTGTAGTAGGGGAAATTCTGTTGGGGTTTCTTGTAGGGTTGATCTTTAGGATTTGCCTCAGGAGGGTAAGATCTCTTTTGAGGCTTAGGTTTGTCAGTCCTCAATTCTTTCACAAGGGGCTTTGCTTGTATGAGAGCATCCTGTAATGAGCTTGGCCTCATTGCTTCAAGACGGGAATCTAAGGGTTCATTTAACCCTTGGCAGAAACGAGCCACTTGCTGTGGGAAGTAGTCATAGCTGGGGCATACTTCCGAAGAGTGATAAATTTGGAATAGTAGTTCTCAAGAGTTAAGCTACACTGCTTAAGACAAAAGTTACTTGGGCCGCCATTCTTGTCGAACTATAGGTGAAGTTGTTGGGTTTGAAGTCGGTGGTGAGGTTTTCTTCACATTGTTGAATTTTGGCAACCATATGATGGAATTACCATCATAGTATCCTTGTTGTTGAAGCACATGCACAGGCACCCATCTTTGATGAACACTGTAATTTGGTGGCCTATGTGCTTGGTGTTGAGGCTTTCTTCTTTGTGTAAGCTTAGGGGAATTTGTGATGTGCTTGGGGACCCAAGCTTTGGTATTTCTTTGGTAGTACCCTTGTGCCTGCAGTAGTGTTTTTGGTACCCACACTTGTTGCATTGGTGGAGTTCTTTGAGGAACTGGCAAGGCTTTGGTAGATTATGTTGTGGAGTACTCTTCTTCTTCCTTGTCCTCTGAGTGCTGCATTGAGGAAGAGGTTTCGAATGTCGAGACACCCAAATTTGATTGGCACCTTTATAGTAGCCTTGAGCTATAAGTAGCTGCTTCTCCACCCACATTTTGATACTATTAAGATACCTTGATTGTGGTTGTCATGGTGGAGTTTTCTTTTGGGTTGATTTGGAAGGTTTGGAGCCCTCCTTGACTTTGGTTGCTCTGCTGAGGCTGCAGTTTTGAGACTCATGAGCATTGTTGATGATGATGAGGTTAGAGTCTCTTGTGGAGTGGTTATCGATGATGAGGCCTTAAAGCATGTGGTTGTCTCCTTTGATGAGGTTTGTCAATGAAGATGCATAGGATCTAGGGCCTTTCCTTTGAGTTCCGTGTTAGAGATAGATGGTTGGGCTTTGGGAACTTCTTCAGGAATAGCTGCTGATTGCAAGGTTTTGGCATCAAACTTCATAGGTGAGGATGGAGTTGAAGGAGTTGATGCTTTATCGGAGTTGGTCGTTGGCGCAGATGGTAGGTCATTGTGTAGAGGGGCTTTTGTGGAAGAGGCTTGTATCCTTTTGCATTCAGCATCATAGAAATCCATTAAAGTTGGATCCTCTTCCTCGTAGTATGGTATTATCAACTTTTTGTCGTTGACCATCATGATGACTCTATCGCTAGCAAAGCACACTGGTGCTTGGGTAGCAACATTCCATTTATGCCCCAAGATTAAATCCGCTTCCAACACATACTCAACCACCAAAAACTTACAAGTGAGGGGGTTAGTTTCAATATACATTGTATGTTCAAAGTACCCCAGACATGGCATGTTCAAGTCTTGTGTAAAGGTAATCCTTTCAGGATGTGCCGTGAGTGTTGGTTAACCTAACAAGTCCCATAGCTCGAGGGTCATGAGATTGTGTTTGCGTGTTGGATAAAGCTGTGTTTGAGTTGTGGTGATTTTATTTGCAATTTCCAATCCAACCAAAATCCTAGGGATCTTTTCAATAAGATATGTTGGAAGTTCTAGCTCCTGCAAGGTTTCTTCCTCCCATAATAGCAATTGTACATTACCTGCACAGGCAGCAGCAGCAGGAGTGTTTAAGGTAACTATTTTCATGGATTTGTCTAGTGAATACAACGATTCACTTATCCAAGTTTCGCCAAGGATGACATCATACTCAAGGGAATCTAGGGTAACATGGAATGTAAATTCTAAATCGTCCCATCGATTGTTTGAGTAGTGTATCTAAAGTAACCTCGAACTTCAATGTTTTGTCCATTGACTCCTCTTGCAAGACTATTGCTTGTAGGGATGAGATTACGTTGTCCCAATGATACCCAAGTATCTATTTCCATGATGTTATGGCTAGCTTGAGGGCTAATCAATGCGTGTTTGCGCTGAACATCATTGCCTGTAGGGAAATCCAACCATACCATGATAGAATCTTCCAAAGGAACCATGGGTATTTCGGTTATCGTTTCAACTTCAGATCCTGTGTGTGTTTCATATTCCCATTCACTTTCATCCTCTGTTTGGGTCTCAGCTTTTTCAAGAGTACCCAATGTGTACACTGGCACACTTGGCGCTCTGACAATTCTTAATGAGGTCTATTTGGAAACTTATGAATCCTGACAGTCCTATTTTATAGAGTTCTTTATGTCTTGGTATAAATCAGGTTGAGCCCTTAAAGGTGTAAGTGTTGATGTGATGTTGGGTTTATCTTGAGAGAAGAGCCTTCCTCCAAATGAGGTTTTGAGAGATTGTTTTAATCTTGTAAGGGAATTATTGAATTCCTCACGTGCTATCTCAAGCGTATAATTCATAGAGTCTTATGCATACATAGCATAATTATAAACATAAGTATAAGCATCATTATAATTAAACCTCTTGATTAATCTTAAAAATATCCATTTAGCATTCCTATATGAAAATACTTACAAAAATGTTAGCATAACTCTTTTTCAATGAATTAATTTGATTTTTCTTAATCATAAACAAGTTTAAAAAAATTAATCATCATTTTTATCTAGATTAAAATCATAAAAATACTTAATCTTCTTCTCTAGCTTGCCAAGCCTAGAGTTTTGATTAAGATAATGAGATTAGCACTAAGATCCATCCTTCTAACAAGGATCCACCCAAAAAGATGATTTATCTTTCAAAAAGAGGGATTTAATAATCAAAAATATTAAATTTAAGCATAAAAGATTAGCATTAATCCAATTAAACATTATGAATCACTAAAAAGCTTGATTTCAAGAAAAAACCATTGATTAAAAGCTTCCCAAGCATTAGAGAGGTTGGGAAGAAGATAACCATTGAGAAAGATAGAAAAAAACCATGGATTAAGGCTTACCCTTCGTTTTTGGCTTGATTCTTTTAAAAAGAAGTGAAGCCCACAAGAAAATCTTGGCCATCAAGATGGGGAGGGTAATCTCCAAGGGAGGACAGAGATTTGTGACGCTCCAAAGCTTCCTAAAGTAGAGGCAAAATAGAGGGATAATAAAATTACACTAAAATGAAGATAATACTGGCATGTAAATACATAAAGATGAACATACAAAGGAATGAGGGTCTATTTAAAGATGAGGGAGGCTAGCAACCAAGTCGAATTGGGATCTAGAGGCTTCCAGCTTCAGTTTAATTCATTTTGGACAAGTTTTGGACCAGTTTGGCTCACTTCTTGATCTAGTTTTAAAGAGGAGAGAGGAGAGATGAAATATCTCAAATTTTTTGAATTAAAAATGTGGAGTAATGATGTGAAATAGGCACCTCCTTCATGAGCACCCTCCCTACTACTAAGGTGTCAAAAATTTATGTTTTTACTAATAAACCTCATTTTTTAAACTAATAAACCCAGTACTTGGTCAACTCTTCATCTTATGTGAGTATTTACTCATTTTTGGGAGGTTTTCTTTTATTCTTTGCATTTTTCTTATTAAAACACTTGGATTAATCCTATTGGCCCTTTAGAACCTTATTTGGACCTTAATCAAATTTTTTTGAAAATTTGGACCCTTAGGCTGTGGTCTCTAATTCACATATTTAGTTAATTTCTAATGCATATTGGAAAATTCTTTTTGAACTTCTATTTCAGGAGAATTCATCTTAAATATAAGGAGAAACTTTGTATCCAAAAATATCTCAAAATTGAATTACCTCTCTCTAGAATATTTTCTCTCTCTAGGCTAAAAACAAAGGAAAATACTATTTTCTTGCATTCTGAAATAGGGGATGATTACAGGGAACTGAGAGGAGAGCTTATACATCTTTTAGGGATGAGGAGTAACCTTACACAATTGAAGCCTTATGTGGGACTGGAAGTGCAAGTGTTTGATGAGCTACCACCCATGAATGAAGAGGGCATGATTGAGTATGTTCCGGAAAGGGTATTGGGCACTAGAGAAAGAGTGTTGCGCAATCATTCCATAATGGAATACCTCATCAAATGGAAGGGTTTACCCAAGGAAGAAGCTTCATGGCAGCCCGCATCAATGTTGGAAGGTCATGAAGAGGTTTGGCATGCAAATGAGGGATGAAAATGGAGCGGATAGCAGTGAATATACTTGCTAGAATTTCTAGAAATTCACTGTTATGGAGCCTTAGACATGATAGATATGGATCCTCATCTTTTGGAAGCTTCATGCATGTGAAGTGTCAACCTTGAGCACTTGTTTGGTACTGTTTTGGAAGCATTTTATACAGTTTTCAGCCTATGGGAAGTGATGCTTCCAACTTTGGTGAAATCATGTCCATGCGTGGCTTCTTGATCTCCAATGCTACATTGAATGATGATGATGCCCAAGTTTCGAGAGGACGAAACTTATTGGGTGGGGATGATTTGTAACAAAGGCATAAATAATGGGCCACGGGCATGAGGAAGAGGCCCATGAGCCTATGGGGCCAAATGGAAGGCCAAACAAGTGTAAATAATTGAGTGGGTGCCCATGGGCATGGTCAAGTGTGAAGGCCACTAGTTAATGAGTGTGAACACGGGTCCAAGTATAAAAGACAATGTGTAATAGTCTAATCACAATTAACCAATACTAATCAAGATTTACAGCTTTGAGCTCTTCTCAAGCTTCCATGGTGGCTTCTCCCTTTGAGAATGCATGTGAACCCTCCATTATTAGTGCTAAACCCTAATTCGTGCTTGCAGCCCAAAAATTTAGAAATTCTATTAAAATTAGATATTTTCATTGGATTTGAGGATTGTCTAGAAGAATTGAAAAGTTTTGTGATCAATGGGATTCTCAGGGTTTTTTTTAATAATTACCAAACTTAGGAAAATTTTTAAATTTTATTTTAGAAATCCTAAAAATTGGTATTTTTTGTATACCAATTGTATTTTGGTGAATTTTATCGCTAAATTTTTTTGGAAAATTTAGATTTGGAATGCCATAAGATAGGATTTGGCGGAGTTCAATGAGTAAATTTGAGGCCCTAGGAAAATAGGGAAATTTAGAAAAAAATCATGATAATTCTTTTTTCTCGAGAATTTAATATTTTTTGAGCTTATTTAGTGTTGAAGTAAATTTTCACATGCTGACATTAGATAGATGCGAGTTATTCCCATATAATTAAGTGTACCTCGTATTAGGGGACTAAGGGTCAAATTTTGAATGAAGCCCATGACAGCCTTATTACAGGACATCCAGGTTTCATAAAGACCTACATGTCTGTAAATAAAAGCTTCTTTTGGCCTGGTTTAAAAAAGGATGTTCTTAATCATGTACGTCAATGTCTGACTCAAAAAGTCAAGAAAAATGCCTGGGAAGTTACATCCATTAGACATTCCCCAGATGAAGTGGGAATGTATCAATATGGATTTTATTACTGGATTACCTTTAGTTTATTACTGGATTACCTTTAGTGCAATCAGGTTACAACTCCATCTTCATGGTAGTTGATAGACTAACCAAAGTTGCCCATCTGATTCCAGTAAAAGAAACCTACACTGCAGTGGGTGTGGCCAGAGTGTTCCTCAAGGAAATCTTCAGATTGCATGGCCTACCTAGAAGAATAGTAAGTGATCGAGACCCCAATAGTAAGTGATCGAGACCCCAAATTCACATCAAAATTTTGGACTGCATTTTTCGAAGCAGTAGGAACTTTCTTGGATCTTAGCACAGCTTACCACCCTGAGACCGACGGTCAAACAGAAAGGGTAAACCAAGTAATCGAAGATATACTTCGGTCATGCTATGGCAGGGAACCCAGGAAGTGGCTAAGTTATCTGCACCTAGTCGAGTTTGCCTACAATGCTTCTTATCACCGAAGTATTGGGATGAGCCCTTTCAAAGCTCTGTATGGACAAGATTGCTTAGCTCCATTAACTTGGTCTGACCCATTGATTAGGGTCGAGATTTCTAGATAGATGCTTGACGACATGGAGCAGCAGATGCAGTCAATTCGTAAGGATATAAAAGCTGCCCAAGATAGACAGAAATAGTATGCAAATAAGAAGAGGACAGACAGAAAATTTGAAGAAGCAGATATGGTCTTCATTTGAGTACGCCCCAAAAGAAGTTCTCTATCTCTTGGAAAGTACAAGAAGTTATCCCCCAGGTATTGTGGGCCATATCTGATTTCAAAGAAAGTAGGTGACTTAACTACAAGCTCCTTCTGCCTTCTCATCTCAAAGTACATAATGTATTTCTGTCAGCCTTCTTAAAAAGTATGTACCAAGCCCGAATCATGTACTTGATGATGAAATCTTAACTTCTTCAACCCAAGGGCAGATGGAACTCCAACCTGAAGAAATCCTTGATGTTCAAGAAAAGGTTCTTAATCAAGAACAGAATTTTGAGAGATTTATTGGTCAAATGGAAGTTCTATCCTTTTGAAAATGCCACCTGGGAGAGAAAGAAGCCAAATTGTTGCGGGATTACCCCCAGTTTGCGAGATGAGGACATCTCGTGTTTTTTAAGTGGGAGAGAATGTAAGATTCCTCCTCAGCCCCTCAAGATGTCCAGTATCTTCCCCTGTAATCAATCCCCTCTTCAGATTAATAAAAGATCTTGTTTCTAGAGAGAGAAAATATTCTAGAGAGAGATTATTCAGATTTTAGATATTTTTGGATGGAAAAATATCTCTTCTTATTAAAATAAATTTCCCCGAAATAGAAGTTCAAAAAGATTTTCAGAAGGTGCATTAGAAATAAATTATAATCTGTTCAAAAGGCCTTATCCTAAGGGTCCAGATTTTTTTAAAATTCTAGATTAAGGTTTTGAGGGGCCAATCATATTAATCCAAATGTAGGGAGGAGATAAATTGAAGAAAAAACGAGAAGTAACCAAACTTTAAAATTAGACTTTTTTTTTACAAATTGATAGCAAAATGCCAAGATTTGTTTTGTCTTCGATCCTTATTTAGTAAAAGAGTTTACCAATCTCAGTAACGTCATTTCAGGAATATTCGTATGATAACGTTGCCCCACGAATATCTGTATAGGGAACCGATACTACGAGTTGCCATAAATGGGGATGGAGAAACAGAAACATCCCCACAAAAATGAGTAAATACTCACATAAGATGAGTGGACTAAGGACCAAAGGAAATACTAAAAAAATAAAATTTTGACACCTCCTCAGAGTGGGGATTCCCCCTCATGAAGGAGGCGCCTATTTCACATGTGTGGTGGAGTTTTAAATTCTCAAATAATGAGATATTTCATCTCTCCTCTCTCCTAATTCAAGTCTAGTTCCAAAAAGTAAGCTAAACTGACCCAAAAATGGTCAAAAATTGACCAAACTGATCTGGAAAATTCTAGAATCAGTTTGCTTGGTTAGAGGCTCACTTTTTCTTATAAATAGAAGTCTCCTCCTTTGTAGAAGATTAATAGTGTTTTATGCACTGTTACTCTACTCCTCCCCAGAGCCAAAAACATTGAATTCATTGATAATTCACTTGTTTTTGACCATTTCCTCTTCAAAAGAATTGGTGGCCACTCTTGTTGCAAACAAGAGTAGATCCCTCAAACCCTCAAGCCAAAGGAAAGCTCACAAAACTCCATATAAGTTAGAGATTCTACTTTTTCTTTATTCTATTTTATGGTTTTTTTATTTTTTCTTTGTTTAATGTGAATATGGATATATGCCTTGATGAAAAGGCTTTCTCCCTTCTCTTCATTATTGAGTTCAGCCCTTCTTTATCCTAAATGTGTAACTAATAAATAGAGTTAAAAGTTTTGTATTGATTTCTCTTTAAAAAGTAAAAATTGATTAGATTAGAGTGCTAAATTCATCTTGGGTTCAATTCTAAATAGAATTAGAATGCAAAAATTGAAAAATAGTCAGCCATACAAAGGAGATTATGGTAAAATTTTCTTAAATTTTGTGGAATTAAGTTTTATCTTTATGTTATTCAAAAATAATAATCTCCACTGTATGTGTATTCTAAAAGTGTTATTTTCATTCTATGCATAGAAAAATGCATATTGGAAATTTTTTTATTATAAAAGTGTTACTTTCATCAAAATTGATTTTTATGCATAAATAGATGCATAAAAGAATTTTTTTTATTATAAAAGTGTTACTTTCATCAAAATTGATTTTTATGCATAAATAGATGCATAAAAGGATTTTTTTATTATAAAAGTGTTACTTTCATCAAAATTGATTTTTATGCATAAATAGATGCATAAAAGATTTTTTATTATAAAAGTGTTACTTTCATCAAAATTGATTTTTATGCATAAAAGTGTTTTTATTATAAAAGTGTTACTTTCATCAAAATTGATTTTTATGCATAAATAGATGTAGAAAAGAATTTTTTTTATTATAAAAGTGTTACTCTCATCAAAATTGATTTTTATGCATAAATAGATGCATAAAAGAATTTATTTATTATAAAAGTGTTACTCTCATCAAAATTGATTTTTATGCATAAATAGATGCATAAAAGAATTTTTTTATTATAAAAGTGTTACTCTCATTAAAATTGATTTTTATGCATAAAAGATTTTTTTAATAAAAGTGTTACTTTCATCAAAATTATTTTTTATGCATGGAAAGATGCATAAAAGAAAATTTTTAATTATAAAAGAGTTATTTTCATTAGATTTAATTTTTATGCATGGAAAGATGCATAAAAGAAAATTTTATTTATCAGTAAAGTAGTAATTGAAATATTACCCCTTTCGAGAAAGATAGTTCAGGAAGAACCTTTTTAGACTCAAACCCTGAATCAGACTATGACCAAGACCTAACTCCTTCGTCAGTTTCAAGGAAAGACGATGTGACCAGTTCAGGAAAATTCACTCAAATCACCCACCGAATTTGAAACTAAGTTGAGACCCTTTGATTTTGATCTGAGGATCAAGGTTACAGAATTCAAGGAATTTTGTTTGGAATTCAGACCTACAATCAGAAAGTCTTGGGCATCATCCTCACAACATACTATTGACATCTCGAGCCTTCTTGTGTCACTATGACGGAAATCTTAGATGGGCCCTTCCCTGGCATACAAGGTTGATTGATTGTTCTTATTCATCTCCCCTATATCCCATCACAGATTGTACCCTATACCTAGATAAGTAGGATCTAGATTTTTCAGTTTGTGTAATCTCAGAGTCTCAGACTTTAATTTTTTTCATCCATGACAAAATTTCATGGACATTATGTATACATCATTTTGGTCTCATCTCTCTCTCTCTCTCTCTCTCTCTCTCTCTCTCTCTCTCTCTCTCTCTCTCTCTCTGTATCATTGTATCTCTCATGGTTTGAGAGATCCTTAGGATCTTTTGTAGATGTTAATATTACTTTCTTTCTTTCTCTATAAATTCACATATGTCGTTTGATTCCCTCACATTGTATCACATTGTACCAATGGCACTTATAGGGTTGTTGTTTCTTCTCTCAAGTCTAGTTGGGTTTTTTTTAATCATGTTTTCTTCCATGATTCTATCACTTCATGTGGACACATTGTAACACTTTTGTTCTCATAGACCCTTTCGTATTTTTAGATGCTAACTGTCATATACACACTCTCCTAAGTGTGACATGGACATGCTTCTACCCATTGTCCAACTTTGAGGTCGAGTACATGGCCAGATTCATATGTTTGTAAGGACTATCACGCTAAATCATTGTAATATTATCTAGGCACCCAATGAGTAGTCCAATGTGGACATAGTTATCGGGCCAACTCATCAACATTAGACACTATAAATGAGAGTTGAGGCCATAGCTATTTTCATTTCATGGATTAGTCAGTGTCATTTTGAGAAATTGACAGCAGTGCTACCAGTGAATCTCTATTTCAACATTGTGTATATTCCATGTTATTAAGACATGGTAGATTAGGTCATCTCTCATCATTGAGAAATCAAGAGCACTGCTACTAGCATGAGTATCTCTATTCAGCATTGTATATATTTCATGTTAGCATGCTATACATGGTAGATTAGGTCATCTCTCTCTATTGTGTATTGAACATGAAGAAGAAGCACCTTGTTCATGGGTTTAAGTATTTGATTAGGCACTAATTACAATCAATCAATTCATAAACATGCTTCTACAAGCATCCATGTTACGTTAATAGAATCTCTCTCTCTCTCTCTCTCTCTCTCTCTCTCTCTCTCTCTCACACACACACACACACACACACACACACACACACACAAAACACTATCAATATCAAGAAAGGGCTCTTGAAAGCTACATAATAGTAGGGTAAAAGATCATGAAGATCTATGTGCGGAGAATTTGGCACATGGACATCATATATGAGCCTCCTATGGGCCATCATAGAGGAAAAGCATGACTATTGTAGCTTTGTGGATTTACACAACTCCTTCGACTTAGTGCCTCAATCCCACTTGCTAGGACAATGACTACATGAGTTTCAATTTCAACTAAACATGGTATGGAGCATGGTGGCTTTATATAAGGCACTAATTTGGCAGAGTATGGACATTGTGGGGGCTCTTTAGGGATATCATCAGCACTATTGAGGTTAAACAAGACACCCTTTCCCACACTTTTTGGTTTGTATATTGATGAGATCCCACTCTTTTAGAAGAGGTTTGGGGTATTGACCCTACATTCACACAAGTAAAGAAGGTTGTCAAGAAGTCTAAAGAAAAGCAAAAGAAAGCTCTACTGAGACAAGCATAGAGGATAGCTAGAGTTCAAAAAGGGAGAGTGGGTATTGCTCAATTTTTATAAAGCTCATCTTCAGAAGATGCCAAGTAAATAAGGGAATTATCCTAGGCTTTCCAATAGGTTTTATGGGCCTTTCCAAGTTTTCCAAAGGATTAATGAGCATGGGGCAATCTAAAGGATCAACCAAATTTATTCCTATTTGATGATGCTTCTATTGATAATTTCATCTTCGTGCAACTGGAAACGGCCATTGGATTGAATGATGCTTCCTATTTGATGATGCTTCTATTGATAATTTCATCTTCGTGCAACTGGAAACAGCCATTGGATTGAATGTAGAGGATAAATGGGTATGTAAACTAATGTGGATGCCAATTTTGAAGGAAAAGGGGTGGATATCACTCGCGCAGTTGGAAAACTTTGCATTCATATCGGGGATTACTTGGATTATGATCACTTTGGTTACACCCCTTAGTGATGTAATCTTAGGGATGCCATGGCATCACCAACTAGAACTACAAACCACAAAAATCCTACAAAGAAAATAAGATTAGGTTTGTACATAGAGAACAAAAAATTACTATTGATATTGGTACTATATAAAGTAGCATACCCTTTGTAATCCATTTCAAATTAATAAAGCAATGAAAAAGTGTGCTTGTTCCTGTTTGGTTCTCATCAAAGATGCTATTGAGCATAATTTTATTAAATTTGTGGATACTTTGGATCAAGAAACGATTGCCTTTCTTAGAGGATTCAAAGATTGTTGAACTCTCTCTCTCTCTCTCTCTCTCTCTCTCTCTCTCTCTCTCTCTCTCTCTCTCTCTCTCTCTCTCTCTCTCTCTCTCTCTCTCTCTCTCTCTCTCTCTCTCTCATCAATAGTAAGAGATCGGTATGACATGCGATTGTGCTTTCTCTCTCTCTCTCATCAATGTAAGAGATCGGTACGACATGCGATTGTGCTTGTTGAGTTTGGGTAGGAACCTTGGTCCTTGAAGCCCTTTTCTAAACTGCCACCAAAACTGGACAAAGACCATATTCCAAGGTGGCACTTGATTCATCCATGTAGTTGGCACAAACAAGGCATAGCACATTTGCAAAACAACTACTTTTGACAAACCCTCATTTGCTACTGCCATGGAAACCCTAATCTGAAGACATTGTAACAGCTTGTTTTGGGAGCTAATTTGGGGCATTTTAATCTACTCGGTTTTCCAAGACTTAAGGATAGATTTGTAATATGTTTTGGGGCATTTGAGGGTGCCCAATGGTTGTCCAAGACCTAACTAGATTTGGGAGCTGTTTTGGGGCATGTAGAGCTGTCAAATGGTTGTTCATAACTTGTAGATAAATTTGGACATTGATTTGGGGAATTTGAAGCTTCCCAATGTTTGTAATACGTAGGAACAAATTTTGGAGCTTTTTTGGAACTGCTTAGAGAAAGACGAAGTAGCCTAGGAACCTACAAAGGCTACTTGGCCTGTTCTTAAGGACATTTGGAGGACTCAAACTTGTGTGAAAGGCTATCCACATTATTTGAAATCTTGAAGCACTATTGAAAACTCTTAGAACATTTTTAAAGACTTTGAATCATTTGGAAAACTTGCAAAATCTTAAAGAGCTTGCCCATGTGATGCATAGCATGTGAAAGTGGATTCATGTGTTGAGGACTGTATATGTGCAATTACAGTCCTATGAGCACCATTAAAGGGTCTTGGTGAAAATCATAAAAATCCCATTAAGACTTGTAGAAGCTTTGGAGAGCTCTTGAATACTGAACATTGTGCTTTGGGCTTCCTTAGAGTTGCCTAGAGCTACCTAACTAACTCTTTAATCAAAGCTTTGGAGAACCAAGCTATCTGGGCTGCTGATGAAGAGATGTCCAAGGCATGGGTAGGTGTTATGTACCAAGAAACTAATCTATGGATTAGGTACCTAATCTAACAAGGTTAGGAGGCCTCAAGATTTGGGATTAGCAAGTAGATACTTATTATAGAAAAAGAGTGGCTTCATGATGTACAGATAGATTGGAAGGGTCAGAAGCTATCTTTCATCATGGACGGTGTTAGTTTTGTCTACAGGGTGATTTTGATGTCCCATCCACTACTCTTATAAACTCAGATGAATTTCATAATAGAGAAAAGGATTCTAATTATGAAGTGTTTCAATGTGTTCTAGATACCCATGTCATCTAATGCTAATTATGAGTTTAATTCACTTAGTCTTGATATATGGGAGACACGGGCTTTAGAGAACATCAACATACTGGTCATCACTAGATATAGATAGCTAAGGAAAGCATCTTTAAAGATGGGATTTTGCACACGAGGTATGGACATTACAAGTTTCTTATGTTACCTTTTGGGCTTCACGAATGCTCTAGCTACTTTCGAGCACATATGATGATGATCCCTTTTAGGGAAATTTGTGGTTACGTTTATAGATAATATCTTGATATATATAATCATACTCTAGAGGAGCATATCGAACATCTTTAGCTCCTCTTAAGTATTTTGAGGCCAGAGAAGTTGCATGGTAAGTATAAGGAGTTGTAAGAGCACTCATATATATAGGGCATCTGATTTCTCGAGATGGGATGAGCATAGATCTTGAGCGGATAGAGAAGGTTTTAGATTGGCCCGACGGTTCCTCATACTGTAAGCTAACTTCGGGTGTGGATTCACTGTTTTTATTAAGAATTTGATAAGGTATTATTTATAGTTAAAAATTATACCTTTCACACGGACCTTCTTTGGGGGAGGGGACGTAAGTCCAATAGCCCAATTTCTTGGAACACAAAGCTTGATGAGGCTTTTTGAGCTATGAAGGAAGCACATGTATTGGCCTTGCTAAATCCTAGCAAACAATTTATGGCCGAGATAGATGCTATTGATTTTGTGTTAGGTGTAGAATTATTCCAAGAAGGTTGACGTGTGGCATTTGAAAGCAAGAATCTTAATTTTGTGTTAGGTGTGGAATTATTCCAAGAAGGCTGACCTATGGCATTTGAAAGCAAGAAGCTTGATGATACACTCTAAAAACTTGGTGACATTATCTTTATGGAACCAAGTTTGTTGTGCTGACCGACCAAGTGCATATGTGATAGACCTCAGTTGAGGGGGAGGAAGGCACATTGGACTAAATTTAGGAAAGACTTTGATATGTAAATAAGGTATCGGAAGTGTAGACTGAATTGAGTGGCGGATGTCTTAAGTAGAATTGGGGAGGTGAATTCTTTGAGCGTCGCCGAGATAGAGGCTGGCCTTTATGACTCTATAAGAGGGCTATGTGAGACCGACAATCATTTTGGTTGGTATTGGCAATAAATTCTAGGCAAGGAGTTCCATAGATTTTGGTTGGTATTGGCAAGAAAGTCTAGGCAAGGAGCTCCATAGATTTAGATCGAGACTCATGAGTCACGCCACCTCTGAATGGGGTAGGTGATCAGTTTCTTATCCAAAATGGATTACTATTTTGAAATGAGAAGGTTTGTGTACCAAAGAACATTGAAATTAGGAAAAGGATCATGTATGAATGTCATGACACTCCTAGAACGGGTCATCCAGGTGTACACCCAACCTATGAGATTTAGTTAAACGGGTGTTTTACTGGCCCAAGATGAAGGCATATAGTTAGAACTATGAGGTTAAGTGTCGTCAATGTTAAGTGAGTAAGGTTGAATGCCTTAGGGTTGGAGGTATGTTACATACTTTAGAGATCCCATGAGGTAATAAATGGGAGAGTATTTCCATGAACTTCATTGTAGGTTTGCCATGGACTAGCAAAGGACATGATGCTATCTGCATGGTGGTAGATAGATTGACAAAGATGGCATGCTTTTACCTACAAAAGTGACAACTAAATTAGTGCAACAGTTAGCACCTTTTCAGGTCATATGGATTGCCTTTTGATACAGTCAATGATAGAGGCTCAAAGTTTCCTAGACATTTCTGGAAGCTAGTTTTCTAGAGATTAGAGACTACGTTAAGTATGAGTTCCTCTAATCATCCTCAATCTAGGCAAACAGAGAGGGTGAATCATGTATTGAAGGATACCATCAAATGAGAGAAGTACATCCCGAGATGAACCAAGTTTGCTTATAATAGTGCTAAGAATGTGGCTACAAGTTATAGTCTGTTTATGTTGATGTACGGAAACCAACCCTAGAAATCTAGCTTAAGGGTATTCAGATTATTGTGGCTAGGAAATTCTTTGTAGATATGTAGGAAATGCTAGTCCATGCGCGCGAAAGGCTACCAAAAGTGAACATTATTGTGCATAGTTTTATGATGAGAGGTAGTGTTCATCGAGGGAGTACCATGATAATGCTAGTTTATTTGAGAGTACCCAAGAGTTCAAAGATGTTACGCACATGGAAGGTCGGGAAGTTATTCCCTAGGTAATGTGGACCTTACAAGATCTTGAAAAAGATTGGTAAGGTTGCTTAAAGACTAGAGTTGCCTCCAAACATAAGAGTTCATGGAGTCTTTTATGTCAATCGACAACTAAAAGAGATGTGGGGAGTTGAGGATAACCTTGTTATTGTTCAGGAACTTGTGGAGCTTGAGCACTTGTCCTATGTTCCACATGAACCCGAGAGGGTGATAGATTTCATGGAAAGGCAGTTTAGGAACAAGTTGATCCCCAAATATAAGATTACGTGAAAAGAAAGGAGCGAGGAGAACTCAACTTGGGAGTCGATAGCTAGTTTGAGAACCGTTTTTCTAATTTCATTTAAGAGTAAATGTTTGAACATGCGAAGTATGTTATGTACCTAGACACTAATCTACAAATTAGGTGAAGGAGCCCTAGGATTAGGGATTAGTAGGTAGATACTTGGCTAAGATTTCTCGATTGATAAAATAGGCTTAATGGACGTTTAGGGAAGGTTTTTGGAAGGACTTCACTTAGGCTTGTTGATATAGATCTCTATCAAGGCTTCCAGATGGTGTGATGTAACATGCACTTGCTTGCGGAAGCATTTTTAATGATAAGATATTGACTCATTCAAAACTGAATGCAAAGTTTAGGGCTGAGAGAAGAACACATGAACACCATATTGGGTGCTTTAATGCTTGCAAGAGAATTAGGTACAAGACTTTACTTACTGTCTGTCCACTGGATTGCACCAAACCTGGACCTTCTTGTACTATTATGGACCTGCTCTTGGGCTGATTTGGAGACCCTTTGCTGTGCATTAGGCTATCTATATAGCTAGCATGTTGCACAATTGCTGGTGGACCTGAAACACACATGCATGATGTGTTTTCCGTTGCTGTTGTTGTGTGTTAGCTTGTAGCAGTGTTTGGGCTACTTTTTTATGATGATGAAGCTCCTAGTTAATGGGTTGAATGCCCCTTTGCACTCTGATAACCTAGTCCCCACTTGTATGGTGTGTTTTTTCCTCGCTTTGTTGCCCTTGATGTGCTGAGTACAACTCTACTTGCTTCCTTGGTTGAGAGATATGGCTATGACAAGATGATCTCTTATGCCTCAAGTGTCATGTACCTAGACACTAATCTATGGATTAGGGACCTAATCCATCATGAACGGTGTCCATTTTTGTTTACAAAGTGACTTTCATCATGAACAGTGCCCGGTTTTTTCTACATAGTGATTTGGATGTCCCATCTACTATTGTAAACTCAATTGAGCTTTGTAATATAGTAAAGGATTCTAATTATGAAGTGTTTCAATGTGTTCTAGATACCATGTCATCTGATGTTGATTGTGAGTTTAATTCAGTTAGTCTTGATGTATGGGAGACACGGGATTTAGAGAACATCAGGTTAAAGTTTGAGGATGTTTTTTCAAGACAAGTTCCACATGGTCTTCCGCCAGTCGGTCGGTTGATCATAAGATTGATTTATATCCAAGGTCTCAGTCTGTGAGCATTGTGCCTTACAGAATGAGCCAGCTGGAAGAGGATGAGATTGTGCCCGACAATTATTGGAATATCTCAAGATGGGATGGATTCAGAAGAGTAAATCTCCTTGGGAGGGCATTGGTACTTCTGAAGCACGAGCCGAATAGAAGTTAGAGAATGTGTGTCAACTATAAAAAGTTGCATAAAGTTACAGTCAAGAATAGATACCCCCTTCCCTTCCAATGGTGGATGATTTGATTGACAGGTTGCAAAGAGCCGCCAATTTTACAAAAATTGACCTTCATACTGGTTATCACCGGATATAGATAGCTGAGGAGGAAGATGTCTTTAAGACGGGATTCCGCACGTGATATGGCCATTACAAGTTTCTCGTGTTACCTTTTGGGCTCACGAATGCTTTTGCTACTTCCCAATCGATGTTGAATGTTGAATCGAGTGTGGCAGATGCCATGAGTAGAATTGGGGAGGTGAACTCTTTGAGCTTCACCACAATTAGGGTTGACCTTTATGACTCTTTGAGAAAGCTATGTGACAATCATTTTGGTCAGTATTGGCAACAGGTCCAAGCAAGGAGCTGAATAGATTTAGACCAAGACTCAAGAGTCATGTCATCTATGAGTGTGGTAGGAGATCAATTCCTTATCTGTTGTTGTTCCAAAATAAGGTGGTTTTAGTGCCGGATAACGTTGAGATTAGGAAAAGGATCCTGTATGAATGTCATGACTCTCCTACATCGGGTCATCCAAGGATACAACGGAATCTGGTTTCGTCTCTACATTCTCTCCTCTTCAGCTCTATCTCCTGTGAATAAGGATTAAAGTGAATTGCTTCATGCTCAATAACATAAAGGTATAAAGAAGGTCTTGATGCGTGTTACACTTTCATATCGGTTGCACGTTACAACTGTCGAAGTACCACACATCATCATCTGTAGGCAATAAAACAAGCATCCTCTAAGGGATGTGATCAAAAAATCCCAATCATCCTTCACAAAGTTTGCATATTGGTCTTCATTCTTGGCATTTGGAGTTGAAGCATCGACCACTAACATGTGAGAATCTTTCTTCTTCACTTTTGCAAGACTTTTCTTGCACTCAGGGATGTAATGGTCAGGTTTTCTGCATTAATGACATTTGCCCTTTTTCTTGGCTTTCCCAGCATCATTCTTATCAACATTTGACTTACTGGGAAGCTCCGCGCTCCCCCCTGCTCGCGCTTCTGTCTGCACTCCCCTCTCCCTGCCCGCCATCGCGTTTTCCCCCCTCTGCTTGCCCTCAGGTTTGCGCCGCCCCCCCCCCCTCGCCTGGCTTGCCTGCGCTGAAGCGCCCCCCCTCCACTGCTCTTCACCTTCGCCCCCCCCCTCCCGTAGCCCTTCGCCCTCGCGCCCACCCCCCTCCTCTTCAGCGCCTCGCCCCCCTCCCCCCCCCTTCGCCAGCTCTCGCTTCCCCCTCTCTCGCCTTTTCGTGCTGCTTCCGCCCCCCCCCCTTGGGATCCATCTTCGCCGCCTCTGCCCCCCCCCCTCCTCTTCTTTCTGTTTTTCTCCGCCCCCAGGGATTTCTTTTTTACCTTTTTACCTTTCGCCTTCCCCCTCCTTCGTGTGCAGCTCGGTTCGTGCAAGTTCTCCGTCTCCGCTCCGCCTTCGACACAGCTTCAGACTCTGATGGAGGTTCCTCCCGCCCCACCTCAGAGGGACTCATCCGCACAGCCCCCTTGCCCGCCCCCATCAGGCTTTCTCTTTCGCTGGAAGAGGAAGCGAGCCTCGCCGCCGCAGAGGTGGAACGCCTTCAGGCACATTCCACCATCTGCCGTATAGTCGGCACTCGCCCTAGCAGAGGGGAGATCCGGGATCTTCTTCAGGCCCGCCTTCTTGTAGATGTGGGCAAGATCCTGGACGTACAGCTACTGGGTCGTGGACATTACCAGATCGAGTTCGAGACCGCCCAGAGCGTGGCCAAGGTCCTTGCCATGAGTCCCCTTGACATTAGGGGTGCTCGGGCTTTCTTCAGACCTTGGCAGCATGGCTTTGACCCAGCAGCGACTGAGCATGGGGGAGAGCGCCTTTTCCATGTTACAATTTGCTTCCCTGGACTCCGCCGGGAGTATCTTCCGCTCCTCTCTAGGCTAGGAGCATTGGTGGGCTCGGTACTAGAGACTGGCCCTACAGCAGCTTCAGTGGTGGCCAGAGCAGCTGGGCTACCTTCGGTCAGAGTTTTGGTGTCTGACATCTCCTCCCTTCCTAAGGTCATTCAGCTACCTAGGATAGGGGGGGGATGGATTGATCAGAGAGTGGAGTTCTCGGGGCTCCCGAACCAGTGCTTCATTTGCAGGCAGGTCGGTCATCTGGCCAAGGCCTGCCCTCGCAGGAGACCCCGACCCTCACCGCAGCAGCAGGCCCCGGATGGCCCGCCCCCCCAGATGCGGCTCTCGGCAGGCTGCCTCCGGGACACCTGCCCAGGCCACAGAGACCTTGGAGTGGCAGCCTGGACAGGGGCGCCGCCGCCGAGGGAGACAGCCACAGCAGCACGGCCAGAGACCGCTGCAGCAGCAGCCACAGTCTCAGCCTCACTGGGTTCCCGTGAGGAACAGCTTTGCTCCCCTCCCCAGGAGGAGACCCCTGCGGCGACGACTGAGGACCAGGAGATGCCAGCACCCCCTCCTTCACCCCCCCCCACCCCCGTCCCCTCCCACCGCCTCGCTTCCACCATCGCCTCCTCCCGTCCCCGCTCCGATTTCGGCAGCGGCTCCCTCTCCACCCCCCTCCTCCCCCCCCCGCCCGCCTCACCTTCCCGCGGGAGGCCCTGGCAGTCCCCTAGCGTTCACCTGCAGTCCGGAGGGCGCTGAGCACCGACCTCGCTTGAGCACCACAGAGGAGACCTACCATGCCGATTCGGGCTTCACGGATATCATCTATCCGCAGTCGGCTGAGTCGCCTCGGCATTAGACAGCGCTCGGAGGCTTTTGATTACGCCTTCACACGGCTTTTTGGAGCAGAGGGCCCCCATGAGCCAACACCCATCCGAGTTCATGTAGTGATACCTCCGGCCCGCGGGGAGGGCCCGCGGGGAGGAGGCACTTGATTCAGCGGTAGCCTTCTCGTTCCCTCTATGTGGCCCTTGCGACCGGGAGTGGACTCTAGAGCTCGCTCTTAGCACTTTGAAGACTTAGGCAGTTGAGTTTTCTCATCATGTGAGCGATCTGGAGGTGACAGATGTGATAGGCCGACTATGGGAGTTGGCTCATTTTTTCTTGGATCCTGGGAGTGTGGATGCCTCAGGGATTCGTCATTTGGTCGTTCGCATAGTGGCAGACTTAGCACGCGACCCTGGATATGTATGTATACACGAGGTTGCTCTGTCAGAGCGGGAGACAGTCGACATGGGCCACAGCCACCACTGGTGCCTGATCCGTGATTCTTGCAGTACACCGGGTGGGCAGATTCGCAGCCGCTCGGATGGGGACTACTCTCCATCCAAGCCACTTGCGAAGGCCCGCCGTACGGCTGAGACAGCATCCACCTCAGCAGGTCATCCATGAGGATCATCTCATGGAATGTACAGGGCCTTGGCGGAGCACATTTTATACGCTATCGTGGTTGCTTGAGGCAGGAGCTTCAGAGATGCCTGGTTGGTGGCAGCATTGATATTTTGATGATGCAGGAGCACCACTTGGGTGAGAGCAGGATCCGGAGATATGGTTCGGTGATGCCTGGTAGATGGGACACCTTTTTGGTCTGCAGGGTTTGGTCCTTTGGGTGGACAGGGAGGAGTATGCATGGTCATTGCAGATGTATGGCGGCAGGCCATTGTGGATCGAGGGATCATTGTGCCTGGTAGAGCACAGTATGTCATTCTGAGGATGCATGATGAGCTATTGGGCGTGCTCAACGTCTATGCGCCCAATCATGCTAGTGCCAGAGCAGAGTTCTGGACCCAGGTTATGGATGCATTGCCAGAGGCCGCACATTGGTGTGTCAGGGGAGACTTCAACATGCTTGAGGACCCGGCCGATAGGGTGGGAGGCAGTCATGTTACAGTGCACGGCACGGAGCTTGCAGCTTGGGACCGGTTTTGCATGTCAGTGAGGATCACTGATGCATGGCAGCATGGGGCCTTCTCCCGCTCTCAGGACAGTCTTAGTTTCTCTCGGTCGGATCGCCGACGGGGCAAGGAGGGACTAATCTATCTTGGATTGATCGCTTTTATGTGGGCGACTGGTTAGGGGAGCGAGGGGGCTCCGTCGGCATTCTCGTTGGCACCTCATTTTCAGATCATGCGCCAGTTATCTTGACATTGGAGGAGAGGACACGGGAGCCCAGCTTGCAGTTGAGGATCCCAGAGAGGGTACTTACAGATCCCAGTCTCGCTGAGGACATTGAGAGGATCTGGCATGATAGTCAGTGCTCTGACCAGGATGCAGAGCAGGCCAGTGTGCCCAGGGACTCATCGAGCTTAGCTCTTTTTTGCACACTGCAGCTTTGACACGGCTGGGAGAGATTCGCGAGCGGAAGCATCGGCTGAGACGCAGCCTTGAGACGCAGCCTTGCTTCGCTACAGTGCCTTCAGGAGCAGCAACCTGCATGTGAGTGGGTGGCGTCACAGCTGAGCCAGGCACGTCAGGAGGTTAGAGAGGCAGAGGAGCAGAGACATGAGTTTTACTATCGTCGTCAGGCCTCTCAGTGGACGCAGCTTGGTGATAGAGTGACTGGGGAGTTTTTTGAGATCACTGGACCCCGCCATGCTCGAGCAGGAGTCCGTCAGCTTGGTAGACCGGATGGATCGGTAGCTACTGAGCCCGGGGAGATCAAAGCCATTGCCACTGCATTCTATAGAGACCTGCTTTCAGCGGAGCCAGCCCCACTGAGGATCGAGATGCTTGCAGACAGACTGTGTGGGTCCATGTGCAGAGGAGAGTCACAGATCGTATGCGTACAGTTCTTGGTGTGCCTCTTTCAGAGATTGAGCTTGCTGAGGCCTTGAGGGTCCTGCCGCAACATAGTTGCCCAGGGGAGGACGGACTGACGCCGGCCTTTTTTATGCGCTATTGGGACCTTTTGGGGCCAGGCCTCCGCAGGGGCTTTCAGTATGTTTTGGACACTGGGGTGATGCCACAGAGCTTTTCAGAGGGCTTGATCTTTCTTATCCCCAAGGGGGAGGGAGTATCAGATGATATTCGGCATTGGAGGCCTATTACGATCCTCAATACTGTCTACAAGGTCTTAGCAAAGGCCTTGAGTTTGAGGATCCAGCCCTTCCTGGGGGAGTTGATTCATGCTACCCAGACAGGATTCGTCAAGGAGCGCAGTATCCTTGACAACATCTTTACTTTCTGGGAGGCGACGGCCCGAGCTAGATTTCTTGGCGAGGACTTGGTCGTGATGCTTCTCGATTTTGAGAAGGCATACGATAGAGTTGATTGGGGTTTCTTAGAGGGCACTATGCTTCGCCTGGGCTTTGAGCCAGGATGGATCAGAGGGGTGGCGGCTCTGTATTCCACAGCTCGTAGCCAGGTGTTGATTGCAAGAGGACGGGGGCCGAGTTTTGAGCTAACCAGATTAGTCTGTAGGGGTGTCCCCTCGCCCCTTTTCTTTTTCTCTTCTTTGCGGAGGCTATGAGCATGTATTTGACGGCAGAGGAGGTTGGTTTGAGAGGACTCCAGCTCCCAGTCCAGGGGGAGGACCTGCTCGATGCTGAGTTTGCAGACGACACGGGCTTATTTTTGCATGGCCAAGAGGCCAATCTTCTTCGGGCAGAGCAGTCGCTCCAGGTTTTTAGTGCTGCTTCGGGAGCATTGATCAATTGGCGCAAGACAGTGGCCTTTTGGATCAGTAGTGCTCCCACTCCGGCATGGAGCCCGGACCCCGGTTTTAGATGGATTTCTCCTGGCGCAGCAGTGCGGTATTTGGGATGCCAGATTGGACTAGATTTGTCACCTGAGCAGCAGATTGCCCCGCTTCTTCTGAGCATTCGGAAGAAGCTTTTGTATTGGAGTACAGCTCGACTATCCTTGGCTGGGAGGGTGGTGGTGGCAAATCAGGTGCTGTTAGCGACCATGTGGTACATTACGTCTTGCTGGATCTTCTTGCATCAGCCAGGTACAGAGGCTGATCAGGAACTTTCTTTGGTCTAGCCGGGACGGTCAGCCAGCCCGGGCAAAGGTTGCATGGGCAGTTATTACACTTCCGCTGGCTCAGGGAGGCTTAGGCATTATAGATCCAGTCAATCAGAGTAGAGCCTTATTGGGGAAGCTTATTGTTCGGGGGCTGCTTCCAGGCGCTGAGCCTTGGAAAGAGCTTCTCTTGCAGCGGCTGCAGGCTCGGGCTCCCCCAACAGGGGGCACTTGGGCACCAGAGATTCGCTGGATCTTCATAGAGATGAGAAGGACAGGCCTCAGTAGAGGATGGGAGGACAAATTGCTTTGAGCATCCTGAGAGCTTGGGCTGTTGAGACCGGGGCTCTCTCAGCGACCTCCTCCTTGTGTTGAGGAGCGGGCCAGACAGCCGCTCATCTGGAGCCCAGCGGTTCGCACAGAGCAGGGTCATATGCTGGGTTCTCGGCCTCGTCTAGCCTGGGGACCTTTAGCGGCGGCAGGCCCAGCACGTAGTTTTGGAGACTGGCAGGCCTTCTGCGGTCTCCCAGAGGAGATCCAAGTGGAGAGGCAGAGTCACTTCAGAGGGGGGTTGATTATGAGGGATGATATTCAGGAGGCACTCACAGAGGAGTGGTTCACGCCTTTCGAGCTAGTGGCCCCACGGTGGATGGGAGCCTTTACGCAGTTGGAGATCCTGATTGCTGTCAGAGCTTGCACTGAGGATGGCAGATGCCTCTACTATGAGATTCAGGATGAGGGCAGACTTCAGAGAGTGGAGGTGGAGTCGCCTTTGGTTGCAGAGTGCACCTTTCAAAGGATACGGGTAGTGGCCGCCGCTTCTTGGAAGTGGCATATTGACCCCGACCCTGCAGATGTGCTCCCGGATTGGCGCATATGGGCATATGCAGCGCGCCCCTTGGCCCGGCTACAGTGGGACACCCTGGGGAGTACGAGTGGCATGATCCTTATGCATCCCTTGAGGCCACAGAGATCACCTTTTTCCAGTATACTGTTCGGCTGGGGCGGCATATTTTGACGGCGAGGAGGATGGTCTCTCCAGCTGCAACGGGGCATTGGTGGCTACAGGGACTCTCACAGGAGTTCCTGGAGGATTTTTGGGCTCAGTTCTGGGCTAGTCGACAGGCCCGCAGAATCTCGACTTTCCAGTGGTGGCTGGTCGCCCACAGGGGCTCAGCAGTTGGCACCTGGCTTGTTTACAGCGGTCTTCCGGCGGCCTGCGTCCGATGCAGCCACCCTATGGAGACACAGCGACATTGCCTTTGGGATTGCCCTCAGGCGCGCAGCAGATTTGGCTGCGGCGGATGCTGCGTATTCTGGCCCCCCTCTCTCCAGAGGGTATGTTTACGTGGGGTGCCGCTGCTTGGTCGACTTCGTCAGGGCCTGCTATGGGCTATGAGATGGAGCAGGACAGTCAGGCCATCAGATTCATTAGGGGCCAGCCTCGCCTGGTTCCGGCACCAGATTTCTCGTCCGCCAGCTGGACACAGGAGAGGGATTTACGATGGGAGCTCCTCAGCAGCCTCACCATCTGGTTCACCTGGAGGGCCCGGTGTTTCACGGCCTTTGAGGGGAGACTGGAGCCACCAGCAGAGACTGTACGGGGGATTTGGCAGGAGTTGATCCACACCCTGCGAGGACAGTATGACCGCATCCAGGGCGACTCGGATGAGGCGATCTTGCGGCGCCAAGCCTTTCACACCACCTGGCGCAACGGCCCCTTCTATACCTTACACACAGGATCCCCCCGTTGGCATTACAGGCCACCTGTTTGGCTTTCCCCCCCCCCTATTGTATGATTTAGCCCCTCAGTCCTTAGTACTGATGCTTGTATTTTGTAGCACCTAGGGAGAGTCTCCCGGGCTGCCTTGCTGTATTCACTGCTCTGTTTCTCTTATGAGCAGGAGAGATCTTTTGTAGCCCTACGGGCGTTTTTATATAACTAATGAAAGGATCTTTTCTCGGAAAAAAAAAAACATTTGACTTACTGAATGGCTGTCCAGAATCAGCTTTTGGTTGATAACCACCTTGTGAAGATGCCTTACCCTTGCCCTTGTCTTTCACGGCAAATGCCTAACACCACCATGCATACCTGACATGTTTACCTTGGTTTGTTCTTCGTGCAATAGTAGGCCCACCAGCTCCTTAAATGTGAAAGGATTTAGGTTACACATATTGAGGGAGGTGTGGAACCCAAGATAAAATGGAGGCAATGAATTCAAAGTAGTAGTGATGAGCTTAGATCACTTTGTCAATGTTGAGTAATTGTTGTCTAAGGTCATTGACCTTAGTCAAGTGCTATGGTATCCCATGCAAGTTTGGTAGTCTTGCAAGACCTGATGTTTGGTATTATTGACCTCTTGACTGACAATGCAATGAGAGACATGGCGTCTGCATCTCTTGCATCCCATCTCCTTTGCTCCTGTGTTGGAGCAAGTGCAACAGGTTGTCTTGCTCTTGTAGAGCACCTCTACCACCATCCCTTGTAGGAGTGCCTGGCTGAATAGGAGGACCAGTATCCTCTCCATTCACAAGGCCCCACAGGCCTTTGGCTACCAAGAGATTTCTGATCATGAAGCTCCACAAGGAGTAATTACTTCGATCAAGCTTATCTTCATGTGCCAATACATCTTGTCCTTGCTAAGCCATCACTTATGCAAAAATTTCAGATCAACAAAATGCACATTGCTTTGCTAAAATCCTCTGCAAGTAATAATGCCCAAGCTCTCTACAGGAACCCCAATTTTTTGTTGATGTAGAAGGCCCAAGGCTTATTTATGCAAAAGCACCAAATTTCCAAGTGTGCAGGAGCTTCAATTTTGCAAATTCTCTCTAAGTACAAGCAGATACATGTGTATGAGAAGGTATAGTCAGGTGAAGGTACAGCTACAAGTAGAATCGAGTACAACCGAGTGCAACAGGTACAAGTACAGCAGGCAAGTGTACGAACAGCAATGCTCAGCTGCAGTAGCTGTACGGACAAAGGCGCAACTTGTACGGGCAGATGCACACAGGTGCAGATGCTATGGAGGCTGTACAGATGCCATGTAGGCTGTACGGACAGAGACAGAAATCCTAGCATGATGTTGTACGGGTACTGTAGTAGCTCTATCGAAACCCTAATATGCTGAATCTGTTCAGCAACCCTAAAATGGCAGAATGGTGGGCAAAGGTAGGTACCCAAGGGTGGCAAGTTTTAGGGTTAGCAATGGGGCATACAAAGTGCAGTCTACTTGCAGAAGGAGAGTGAAACAACACAATGCACACAATAATGAGATGAGAGTGCAAGTACAAAAGTGAGTGACTTAATAAGTAGCTTTACACACTCTCAAAGAGTGTTCACACGTGGGGGAAAACCCTTCAGTGTGAAGGTAAAAAGTGACCTGGCGTCCCTAGTTCACATGGTCACTACTATAAATTTCACATGAACCACAAGAAAGTTCAATGATAAACAAATGGTTTTGCACCACCACTTGATTTCTGCAAGTACCTTAAAAGTTTCCAATCTCTTTGCCCCTTGCCTCTGCAAAGCATGTTACAGGCATGAAAAATTGTTGAATTTCCACAGAAGCATGTAAAATGGTTGCCTCCCAGTTCACTTACTATTGACCAGTTAGGAAAAGCCTCCCCTTCAGATGCTGATAAAGCACATAAGATCACCTATAAACCAGCTCCCCCTTGCAGCTCTCTGGTAATACACCTTGCCTGCTGTGCTCAAAAGCATCTATCTGGACCGTGTGGTGTCTAGTTACCGTACGTGTCCCAATTGGAGTACAGTGCCTGAAGGTGGTTCTCTGTTCGCCCCAACTATCTTCACCCTCTATCTGACCTGTCTCTCCTGTGAACAGTACGAGCTGCAAGCCCATCTCAATTTTGGTCCATAGCTTTGTTACGGATCAAATACATGATGACATTAATGCAGCCGTATTTTCTATGTGACTTGCCTCTTTGTAGGCCTAGGACCTCTCACACATGCCAACACAGGGACATCAAACCATCGCTCACCCTACACCTCCTGGATTAAGTGTTTTCTGACACCACTATGCACGTGCACATGGCTCAATACCCTGCAAAACTTGAAAGATATGTCTCAGCATGAAAAACATAAGATCCCATGCCTTCAACCTTCTGCATGCATTCCTGCAGTCTTTCTTTTCCTTCAAGCATCCACTCCTGAATCAATATGGCCCTGACTCAAGCATCAATGTGGCCCTTACTCAAGCACCAAGTTCAATTCAGGCACATGACCTACTTCTTTCATTAGTGCATGTAGGTTCCTTAGCTTTGTGTTTATGTGATCGATATCTGCATGGTTTTTATCTCCTGCCATGAATTCATGCACTTTCATCTCAGCTTCTATCCAAACCCGACCCACCTTCTTCCATGCACCAGCAGATTTCCTAAGCTCTTGCAATTTAATGGCACCTTGCCACATATCAGCCCCTGCACAAATATTTGACAAGAGGACATACCCGGAACCACAGATGGGATCCAGCATGGATGTTCTGTCAAAGGATTGCCTGCCCACCTCCATGTTATTGTATTTACTGCATGCAGCAAGTAAAGATGTCCACCCACTAGAACTAGTGGAGAGCATTGGCATAGATTCAAGAAACACTTCTGCCTCTTTAAGGTGCCCAGCGCGACCAAGAAGATCAATCATGCAGTTGAAATGTTCTATACTGTGCGTGACCCCAAAGTCTTCCACCATTGATGTGAAGTACTCACGTCCTTCGTCTACATGGCCTGCATGGCTGCAGGCAGCAAGAATGCTGAGAAAAGTCCTTTCATCTGGCTTCAAGCCTTCTTTGATCATGTCCCAAAGACATTGCCGGACCAGCCTGCAGTTGCCATGCTGTGCATACACAGAAATCAGAATATTCCACGATACAAGATCACGATCCGATAACACATTAAGGACCTTATGTGCCTCTTGCAAACCCCCACATTTGGCATACATATCAATCAAAGTGTTTCCAATTATCAAATCTGATTCAAGTCTCCTGGCTACGATCTCATTATATATTAGCCTACCTTTCTCTATGGCTCCAATGCTCCCACAAGCTTTCAGAACAGATGAAAAAGTCATCTTGTCAGGTCTGATCCCATCCTGTTGCATCTTTCCAAAAAGCTTGAGAGCAGGAAAACCATGTCCATGCTGGGCATATCCTGCTATAATAGCATTCCACGAAGCTAAATCTGGATGCACCAATCTATCAAATGCTTTGTGTGCTTGCTCCAGACCTCCACATTTTGCATACATGTCAACGAGAGCAGTCCCAACAACGACATCAGATTCGAGCATGCTTAAAATGACTTGCTCATGTATCTGCTTGCCTCGTTCTATGCTACCACATGCTTTCAGTATACAAGAGAGTGTGAATTTGCTAGGTTGTATGCCAACTTCTTGCATTTTTGTAAAAAACTCAAAAGCAGCAGTATCTTCTTGCTGCTGCACATACCCTGCAATCATGGCATTCCATGACACAACGTTCGTATATGGTAAAATCTCAAAGACTCTGCGTGCTTCCCCTAGGCTCCCACACTTTGCATACATGTCAATGACGGTGCTCCCAACAACCACATCAGACTCTAAGCCACTTCTGAGAATTTGTGAATGTGCAAGCCTGCCCTCAGGTAAGTCTTTTAGCTTGCCAATGGCTTTCAAGGCACTCAGGAAAATGAATTTGCATGGTTTTAGCCCCTCCTGTTGCAGTCTATGGAATAACTCAATAGCTCCCTGGCCCTCTCCGAGCAAAGCATGTGCTGACATGATGGCATGCCATGTGTACAATGTTGGCTTTGTGACCTTGCGGAAAATTAGGTCGGCTTCTAGCAAACTCCCACAAGATGCAAACAGGCGGATAAGATAATCACCCAAGTTGGTGACAGAGTCCAATCCATTGCTAACTATGATATAGTGCAGTTGCCTCCCAGATTTCAGGTCTTTACTTCTTGTGTAGTCTTGCAAAAGGCACTGAAGCGTGTCTTGAGATATAGATTTCCCACAGTGGTAGAATAGGTCCATAAGCTGCCAAGAACTCTGTAGTAAGTTGTCTCTGGAAGCAGGCAGTCCCTGTAGACATCAGGTCATTGCATATACGTGTGCATGACCACTCTCATCTGTCACTTGGCTGAGGCATTCAGTAGACCTACAAAACATTAAAAATACACAGAAAGCTTGCTACTTCCACAATAACTAACTTCAATGCGGGGTAGCCGCATCTAAACAGGCTTAGCCCTCAGTTTCTGACCCTCTACAAACATGCTCGCCATAGATTTTTATACTTGTATAGCCCACCACTGATTCTGTGTAGTAACACCCTCTAAAAGCATCAGTCAAACCGTGGGCGTTATTGACGATTGGGCTTTTCGCACTACAGTGGGGGAGACAGTGGGGGGGTATCAAATCCTCCATACCACCTGGATCAAAGAGTACCAACAGCTTGAACCTAGGGTCCATCCCACTGAACTGGTGAAGCACAAGTAGCAACAATGGCGCTTACAATCCCATCCGTGCTGGAAATGTTTGTTGTCTACTGCATGATCTGAGTGGCGTCCTAAATCTTAGCGAAATTCCTCTTAGAATATCCCACTTCATGACAAACGAAGCACCTGTTCTCCCTGAAGTGGCATTCCATCTCCTCTTTTGACTGAAACCTGAAAGCCCTTTTCTCCTTGCCTGGGCTGATATTATCTTCACTTGTTGGATTTCTGCTCTTGCTGTGAGGCTCACTTCAATCAAGAAGCATGTCCCCAGAGATGCCAAGCTATCAATTACGGCCGAGGCCCCTATTGTCGTCTTCTTGGTGGCATTTCTGCTTGGTCTCTGCTCCCTCACATTTAGGGCATACACCTTCTTTGCTTCTCTCCGAATCCGCTCTTCTTTTTCTTGTTCCTAGCAACTTTGGGTGTGTCTCTAGAGTCTACCTTAACTTTCTCTTGTTCAAGTTGAGACTGCAGTGCGGTAGAGCAATTGGTGAAACGTGTGTGTGTTTGGGGTAAGGTCTCGTGATCGCGTCTTACTTTCAGCTCTCATCCGTAAGGACACTGCTTGGTACAAATAAAAATCTCGCATTACAAAAAAAAAATTGAGCCTACTAGCCTTGGGCCCAAGATCTTCCCGTTGTTACCGTTTCTCACCACTCATACATGCCCGCCCGAAAGAGAAGTGGCATGACTCCACAGTACGTGCCCGCTCGAAAGCGACGAAGGGGCGTGACTACACATGTCAACTCAACTCACCAAGTCATTCTAGTGGGGCTATCAGTCCTCCATTATCTTTCATCAGGCTATGAGGCCCATTACACATCGCCACACCCCTGCCTGCCCACGCTGATGTGGTGGGGGTATCCACCGCCCATAATTCATGGGCAGGCAATCTCCCCCACCCATACATGGGCGGTGGGGTATGTGTAACGGGCCTGACTCTCTATGTCAACTTAACTCACCAAGTCACACCTGTGGGGCTCTCTGTCCTTCTACATAGTACAATGCCAAAGTGTAGGTCATATCCCCATGCCTATTTACGTGCTCCTCCAAAACTATTTCCACGAGGTGACACATCTCCATCTAAGTAAACACATGCTGGCCTTTCTTTGGTGTTCATTACCTTAATTCACCCAAGAAAACACTACCTTTCTTTGGTGTTCATTACCTTAATTCACCCAAGAAAACACTCCTGCTTGCAGGAGTGTTTCAAGCAGGAGTGTTTTCTCGCAGGAGAGGGCCTTTAGTGGGTATTTGGGACCCAGTACTGTGTCATCTACATTCTCTTCTCTCTCTCTACTCAGTGATTGGGGATGCTAAAGATCTCACCAAAGTAAAGGTTTAAAGAAGGCCTTGTGTGTGCATGTAACATCTTTCTTATGTTTTCAAGGAACGTCACACCAATTGAGTTATTTGCTTGTATTACTTCTTTGAAAACTTCTGTACATGCTTGAGAATAAGAGCTATGACTGCCCAACGCAAGGACGAGGAAGACTGCATGTCAGATGTGCTGAGAATCCACCAATGCAAGGGCACTGTAGAAGACTCTTATGGGCCACTGAAGTCCAGGATAGTTGTAGGATTGCACATATGCCGGTTGAATGTGACGTCATCATGCCAGTTTACGGACAAATAGAATTAGAACCTGAGGAAATATTAAATATTAGAGAAAGGCCCCTATGAAACAGGATTCTTTTATAAAATGGAAATTCTTGGGAAAAAAAAAAGAGGATCTAGCCAAAGATTATCCCCATTTCACAAGATGAGGACATCTTGATGCTAAAGCATGAGAGAGTAAAATTCCTCCTCTTCCTTGTGAAAGAAATTATTAGAGAAAGAATTTTTGGCTTATAAATTGATAAATTGTGCGTTTTCAAGGTGTAAAAATAGTGTTTACTTATATAAATTTAGTCATAGTTGGGTAAAAGCCTTGTGAATAAGTTTAATTGGGTTGAAATGTGTCTTGCTAGGATAAAGGAGTAGCTAATTTGATGTCCTGATGATGTCTACACCAACCATTTTGGCATACTCTTAGAGGCCTTTATGGCTACCCTTTCTGTGAGGTCCCTATCCCCACCGCGCTGGCAAACAGCGGAAGTAGCACTTCTTGTGCGGGCCAGGGCGCCGCACTCGGGGCCTCGCCCACGGATATCTGGACAAGAGACTAATCCATCGGTTCTTCCAAAATCGAACCCGGAAAAACTTTCCCGGAAAGCATAGGCGATTCCTCCAGGATAACTTTTCTCTAACGTAGTCAAAAGCCTTAACTAACTGAACTGATCTGACCGAACCCGTAAATCCCATAGTCAGATCAGGGAAAAGATTGTACTTGGATCACAGAGACCAACGCTTTTTTCCTCATTGAGAGGCACAGCCGTTGATTCTTCTCCATAGAACAATTTTTGTCCGGGATTTACTTCATCTATCGAACCAGAACAGAATTGAGTCTCAATTTAGGGATCCATCAGTCCAGCCTAACCCCATCCAGTCCCATGGGTTAGCCAACCGCCAAATTACTGTAGTGATAGGATCCAATTAAGAATTTGGTTAGGTTGTCCCGGGTACCAGGGAAAAGAGTTCCCAGGTCCCCTAGCCGAATATTCATGCAAACTTAAAACTAGTCACACCACTTACACACCCAATATGAAATTGCCTTTTTCACACATTCAACAGTCTTTAAAACAACCATTTAATGAAACCATAGTGTCACTGATCATAATCCTTTAATTATCCAGTTGAATCCTTATTTCCAAATCGGTGTACCTATGGCATCATTGGCAACCAGAATGCTCACCCCCTGTCCACTCATTGGCAACCAGAACGCTCACCCCCTGTCCACTCAGGGGCCTTTTCAATAGTTCCTAGCTCATAGTAACCGGCAAGTATTCACTTTAACAAAAATGGAGTCTCCGTTGAAGATCAACAAGATCAACCAACAGATCCATATAAAAGAGCCATGGACTCATCCGTTGAGGACCAGCAAGGTCAATCAACCAGATCCATGCCCGAATTCAGAAAACAACTCTTACTCCTTGTTCCAATATCTTCCTCGACGTACGTGTGGGTATCTTCGGTGACCTAGAGCCCGAGCACCGTATGGTCAGCACCCTCTAGGATCCTTCGCAGGTCACCTAGCGCTTCACTTATAGGCCGCTTCCTTGGTCCCTCATCCACTGTACCGGAAGCTCACCATTTAAATCAAACCGAGGCTGGTCAAGACCTCGGCCGAGACCTTGCTACTGGAGACGTCCTCCGTTGACTCTCCGTCCAACAGTTGCAACTTTAACAGATAGGTCTCCACGACCTCATTCATAAGATGGTCAAAATGCTTCCCCAGTATTCTTGACATAAAACAGTCATTTAAAAACAGATTTCACATACAAATACAATTACAACAATATTTCACATACAAATACAATTACAACAATATTTCCATCTTTTCTCATCACTCCACATCCTTTCACATTAGTCCCCATCTTTTCTCATCTTCCCACAATTTTTTTCTTCATCATCCCTATCACATCACATCATTCCCACATCAAATCACATCCAATCGCATCATCCACACATTAATCCACATCATCCATACATCCATCCACATTATCCACATCATCCATGCATCCATCCACATCAATCAACATTATCCACACATCCATCCACATCTTCCATATATCCATCCACATCAATCCACATCATCCATACATCCATCCACATCAATCCACATTATCCACACATCAATCCACATTATCCACACATCAACCCACATCATCCATACATCCATTCACGTCAATCCACATTATCCACACATCAATCCACATCATCCATACATCCATCCACATCATTCACATCAATCCACATTATCCACTCATCCATCCACATCAATCCACATTACCCACACATCAATCCACATTCATTTCATAAGTATTCCCATTCTCATCTAATCACATCTTTTTCTATCTCGTCACTTATTTCGTCATTTATCCTCATCAGATCCATCCACTTGCATCTACCCATATATCTCATCACTTCACATAAATTAACATCTATCCAGTTTACATCGCATCTTATCACATTCATTTCACATCACATCTCATTCATTCACATCCCGATTCACATGCTAACACATTCATTCACATCCCGATTCACATGATAACACATTCATTCACGTCCCTTATCGTTCATTCACATCCCGATTCACATCACATCACATCACATCCCTTATTATTCATTCACATCCCGATTCACATGCTATCACATTCATTCACATCCTATATTATTCATTCACATCCTATATCATTCACATCCCGATTCACATGCTAACACATTCATTCACATCCTTTATCATTCATTCACATCTCGATTCACATGCTAACACATTCATTCACATCCTATATCATTCATTTACATCCTGATTCACATGACATCACATCTCATCTATTCATTCACATTTATGTGATTCACATCACATCTTATCACATCTATTTACCTCTCATTCTCATCACTTCTATTCTCATCACATCCATCCATCCATTCTTTCCCATCTATCTGATTCGCATCACATATCATCACATCTATTTACCTCTCATTCTCATTACATCTATTCTCATCACATCCATCCATCCATTCATTCCCATCTATCTAATTCGCATCACATATCATCACATCTATACCTCTCATTCTCATCACATCTATTCTCATCACATCCATCCATCCATTCATTCCCATCTATCTGATTCGCATTACATCTCATCACATCTATCTGATTCGCATTACATCTCATCACATCTATTTACCTCTCATTCTCATCACATCCATCCATCCATTCATTCCCATCTATCTGATTCGCATCACATACCATCACATCTATTTACCTCTCATTCTCATCACTTTATTCTCATCACATCCATCCATCCATTCATTCCCATCTATCTGATTCGCATTACATCTCATCACATCTATCTGATTCGCATTACATCTCATCACATCTATTTACCTCTCATTCTCATCACATCCATCCATCCATTCATTCCCATCTATCTGATTCGCATCACATATCATCACATCTATTTACCTCTCATTCTCATCACATCCATCCATCCATTCTTTCCCATCTATCTGATTCGCATCCCATCTCATCACATCTATTTACCTCTCATTCTCATCACTTCTATTCTGATCACATCCATCCATCCATTCTTTCCCATCTATCTGATTCGCATCCCATCTCATCACATCTTGTGGATCAAGAGTTGCTCAAACCTATCATTCATAGTCTTCCATGCATCACTCCAAGACTCCCTCCTCTCATCTGTCAGGGATTTCTCCCCCCCCCTCTAAATTAAGGATGGAAACAATGAAGGACCCCTTACTTTCCAAGTAACCACCCATCTTCATAAAAGACCTTGATAGAGTTTTCTCTATTGATGGACTTAATTTTCTAATTGCTTCTGCCAAAATGAGCCTACATAGAGGGATTTTTGGAGGTGGTGTCATGAAATTCACCCTAATTCTCTTTAGGAAATCTTGAGGTGTACTAGTTTTTAAGAGCTTACCAAATATCTCTATCTTCCTCTTACCCGCAGTTTTTGGCACACTTGTCCCCTATGCACAGGGAAAATAATCTCATCACTCACATGTGCAGAAATTCCATGGTGGGACAATGTCATCGGGTTAACCATAAATAGAACCTCCTATGGGAAACCTCACTACAATACAATCACACGCTGTGTTTGTATTGACACCTTTAACAGTAAACGTCATGTCTCCCACATTGGCCTTCTACAATATCAAAGACATGTTCTAGCTTTGGTGGACACTGTTGGTTCAAAAGTGTACAACCTATCTTCAAAGGATCCCCAACACATGCCATCATCTTTGTAGATTGATGTCCTACCACACCATGTTGAGTAGAGTTATACATCAATTTTTATTACAAGATATAAAAGACACACCTTTACAAGATATAAAAGACACACCTTTACAATCTTTTCATGTGTGGTCACAATTGATTATTACACCTGTTAACGCACTGAGGCTTCTATAAATGGTAGAGGAACTAGCACTTTGATGTTCGCTGGGAGCACCAAGGACTACTGTCGTGGTACGATGAGACACTCCTACAAAGCGTACGTTTTTTAAGTGCATGCACCACACAAATACTTTACATTATCATTACTAATGAGTAAAATCATACCTGGCAATTCATTTGGATTGAAGTTAGGCCACCCAGGCTAGGTGGATTAATTAGTCACAATGGTGCATTTGCACTTCACCTCTTGCTAAGCTTATCTGAATCCATAACTTAATCTATGTTAGTATGCAAACAATGTAACAATAAAACCAATGAGCCACAAGTAAAAGAGTGCCCTGCCTATGTTGCTGCATGACCAACTTCTTTAACTATTGAGGTTGCCTCGATCTTGCGAGTGCTATCATCAGAATCTCATAGAGACTTTCCTTTTCCCTTTGTTGCATCATTTTTTGGCACTTTTTCCTCTTCATTCATCATCATCCACTTCATCTTCATCATCCCCTTCATCTTTCATAAAACCTTTGCCTTTGCACCTTGAACATGTGATTTGTCACGTAGACTTCTAGGCTCACAATAGAATTCACCATTCAAAAAGATATAAGAAAAAATATTAAAATTAAAGTGAAATATCTAATTATATAGTTCATACCATGGTTGATTGCTTTGCTTTACAAGCCCTAGTATACATCTCCTTCTTGCTCTTGGGAAATTTGCCACTTGGAAAGTTAAGGAATAATGGGCATCTCTTGTATATTTGTGCATCCCAAAGGTCTCGAAGTTGATGTTACGTATACATAGTGCCTTCATGTTTTGGATTGCACCATTCTTTTAACATTATAGGAAAATTTGCAAATAGATATCTTCACATGGCACTTGCAAATCCATTTACACATTATTATATCCATTCAGCCAGTCTCATAAGAGTACAACCAAGTAGTAAGTATGCTTTGTAGAATGTTACGCACCTAAACACAGCATGCTTGGTAGCCTTGACAACAGCAGGGTTCGAAGCTACCATACCTTGTTTCTTTAGGGATCCCACCATTTCCTCAAATAGCTTCCCTAAATACATTCTCTTAAGATCGACGAGGTCATCCATGAATGTATCTGAAAAAATTACCTTGTACTTTTTTGATATTTCTACAAGGACATCTATACCCTGCGCTCCAATCTCATGCCATATGACTTCTCTTCGAAGTCAATTCCTGAATAAACTTGCATTTTGCTGCATTGCCATTGAAATTGTTATTTCAACAAAATAAAGTACTTTATAAATATTAAGAAGATAGGAAAAGTAATTATTACATACTTTTAGGGATTTGTGAATCCTTCAGCCTTTGCAAATCACCATCAAAATCAAAATATCCAAAATCTATGCTTTGTGGTCATTTGGCAATGAGCTAGCTGCCAAGCTGTATAGCCTGTCCTCTGTCAAACAATCCGGTTTCTCATCCCAATTCATTTGCACTAGTCGTCTACAACCAAACACCATAATTAAACCGCAACATTAAAACCATAAAATGGTGTTGCCTATGAAATAGATAGAGGAAATAGTGTAGGATTCTTACTCAAAGAAACCTTCCCCTTATAATCACTACTAGGCGCCTTGTAGCATGCCTCCACTTTCTTTCATCTTCATAAAATGTTGTTATCCATTTCTCTTCAAACTCTTGTTTATGCAGGCAAACTATCTACTAAGGGGTCAATATCTCGAGTGGCTGTGAGATACTCATCCTATTATTCACAAATTACAATATTAGTGGATGATATGCAAATGTTTGTCATATATTGCAAGTGTCAAAAGATTGAAGGTTTACCTGGAATACTATTTGGGAAAGTTCTGAAAGCTTGCAATTATACCAGGATGGGCGGCCCTTTTTTTTATGTGTTGAGGCATGCTTGTTCGTCCATGCCTTGAGTGTGCTTCATAATTGTTTCTTTGTTTTCCAGCCTAAGTGCTCTAATGAGGCACACTTTTTCCACAAGGGAATAAGAAACATAACCCACTTCATTCATTCTATGGCAACAAAATTCAAGGTTATGATGAAAGATTGAAACATAGTACGCTGAATATTCCTAATTCAAAGAGTCTTAAAAAATATATTCTCTTACCTGTTTAAGCGAGCAATCACTATGAGAACTTCCCGTAGGCAAATTAAGTAGACTCACATTTGTTAATCTCCTCTATCCATGCCACAACTCGATGATTGTCATCCCATACATACAACATCTTGTTGCTCATGAATTCCCACTTTGTGCCTTTGATCATATTCTCGAACTCCTTGTTTTTTAATCGCCAGATGTCATCCCATTCAATAACATCATTTTGAGTCACTTCTCTAAGACGATTATGGGATGAGAAGATGGAGCAATGGAACCTCCATCTATCGGCTCCAATCATCATTTTTCTCTTGCAATTTCTTCCTCTTCTTGGTACTTGTCACTTCTTGGCTTGCTTGCCTGCTGGCAGGTGTGCTCTTTACACGTTTTGCATGCTTTGTATGTGGCCACGCTTTCCTTTGATGTGTTTGTAACAATCTAAACACATCGACATATGCGAGACAGATTGCTCTAAAAAAAAAATCACTAAAAAAGAGCATAATTGGAAACGTGAAAAGAGATAAAATAAGACTTACACAATCTCTGGCTGGCCACACAATGATGTATCCTTTGGTTTGATTATGCATAATTTTATTAATAACAAAAAGAGGAATTCGCATCGTATTCTAGGCATAAACATTTTTATGCTAAAAGAATGATTTTTGTTATATTTATGAAAAATACTTTTATAGTATCTATGCATAATTGTTTAAATAGAGAGAAGAGGAATTTTTGTTATATTTATTTTACATGCATAAACATTTAGATGCAAAAAGAGGAATTTTCACGATATTCTATGTGCAAACATTTTAAATATTAAAAGAGGAATTTTGGTCATATTTTAAAATAGGTATATTCATATACATGGATAAATTTTTTTAGAGGAATTGAGAAAGGTGGCCTAGTAAGATGCTTACCCATCTCTTGAATCAGAAATTAAGTAACACCTTGTGACCATTCCCATTTCTTCAGCACGAAGAATGGATTACCAATGATTTAGAGAAGTTTTCCTTAGACCCAGAATCATCGAGAAATAAGTCAAAAATTCATTGCAATTGATGGGTGGGTTACCGAGATACTAAAATTGTGACTAAGAAAGTCTGGATTCTGAGAAAAAGGGTCTTGTGGAATCAAACTCAACGAGAAATTCTTACTTGCATAGAAACTCTATTTTTGAAAAAGAACTGTCTTATGCTAGAATGCTGGAGGAAGTATTTGGCTTATGGTTTAATATAAGGAGAGTTATGTTGCAAATGGCAGGGAGTCATCGTTCGAAGGACATCTCCAGCCTCTGCCAAGGTCTTGACTAGCCTCGGTATGGTTAAAATGGTGCGCTTCCGGTACGATGGGCGAGGGACGACGAAGCGGTCCCTAAGTGAAGTGCTAGGATACCTAAGGAGGATCCTAGAGGGTTCTGACTAGGCAATGCACGGCTCATCGGCTGCTAGGACACCCATGCGTATGTCGAGGAAGATATGGATGGATTGGCAAGGAATTATCTATGTGAACTGGAACTTGAAATCGGATCTCGTTGGTTGACTAGCTGGTCTTCAACAAAGAGTCCGGATGACATTTTGATTATAAAACATTGGACTAGAATTTGGAGGATTATGATGGAAACATTATGGTTTCATTCCAATTCTGTTTTAAAGATAGCTGAATCTGTGAAAAAGGTAATTTTATATTGGGTGTAAGTGGTGTTTCTATTTTGTATTTTGCTTGAGTGCCGGCTAGGGGGCCTAGGAACTCTTTTCCCTGGTACCTAGGACAAAACACAACCAAATTTTTATAAAAAGGGATCCCACCAATTCAGTGGTTGGGTGGTTGGCTAACCCATGGGCAGCCCGGTTGTGGATCGATGGATTCCTACAATAAATTTAAATACGTTCAAGTTATGCTAGTTAGAGTAAGTCCCAAGAAGATTCTTGTTCTATGGAAAAGAATCAATGGCTGCGTGTTAACCTATGACGGACATTGAGACGTACTATGTTTTACGTCATGTAATTAATTTAAGTATTCTGAGTCATGGGCCGGGCTTGTCGGCACCATATGTAAAGGATAAAGGGATTGGGTGATCCGAACCCGTTAGTCCCATAGTCAGATCAAGGAAAAAGATTGCACTTGCACTTGGATCATAGAGACCAACGCTTTTTTCCTCATTGAGAGGCACATCCATTGATTCTTTTCCATAGAACAATTCTTTTTTAATCCGGGATTTACTTCATCTATCGTATCATAACAGAATTGAGTCTCATTTTAGGGATCCATCAGTCCAGTCTAACCCCATCCAACAGTCCCGTGGGTTAGCCAACCGCCCAACCACTGTAGTGATGGGATCCAATAAATCAAAGAAAAAGATAATAATAATAATTTAAAAAAAGAAACAAAAAAATGAAAAAAAACCCGTGTGAAGAGAAAAGAAATTTTGTATTTGAGAAAAAAAAATTGAAAAGAAAAAACCCCCAATTGACACCGACCCCGGCCGCCGCGGTCTCGGTCTTTTGATATATATATATAGGAGAGTGACCTCCATAGTTTTCTTTCAAGTGAGAGCTTAAGGGAAGTGGAGCTCTATATGTAGCCCACCCCCCAAGGAGTGGAGTGAGCATGTGGGATAAAGCCTTCACCCTTCCCCCACAAGCAAATAGACTGTTCTAAGGACCACAGGAGCTCCGGATAGGCGAACACTGTGCTGTAAAGCACTCTAGGACCCTTTGAATGATACGCTCGTCTCGAGCTATCACACGCCCTAGTCTAGGTTCGACCATAAGTAACGGGGTTAAAAACGGGTTAAAAACAATCTAAAAACAAGTAAAAACGGGGTGCGAAACACCTAAGAAACCACTTGTGTGGGCTTCAAGGGTAGTTACCAACGCTCGTAGGGTACCCACGTCACATGCATCTACGCTTTGGTCAGGTGCTAGAGTCTGAGCCAGTAGAAAGCATTTCAATTTACGTAGGCTCACACCATCCCTCCACATTAGCATCTTGGCCTTCAGCTGGAACCCAAGGAAGTGCAACCCAAGATCCACGAATAGCGGCTAGTGACTTGTCCTCTGACTCAAAAGCCATGGAAGGGCACCCTACCAAGAACCCTGAGGAGACAAGCCAAAACATGCCAGTTTGGGTCCCACAACTCGGATCTAGCATGTTTAGTCGTCTAATAGAGAACTTTAGTAGAGCTACACGCTCTGAACATGCGACAAGCGAAGTAAGCAAAGAAGGAGGGGTAGTAGATTCGCCATTCATATCTCACGTAGACCCTACCCTCCCAAAGAGTGTCCATGTGGATATTCTACCCACTTCGTTTAATGAAGGCCCTGCTGAGCTACCACCTTCTGATGCTCTCCCTAAAGTAGAGGTCTTTAGAAGTCAATCCATAAGAAGTGACATTGCGTCCACTTCAAGAGAACCGTTTGGCACGCCAAGTCTAGATGGGATATTTCTCAATGAAAATTGGGAATATGATCTACACACGGAGACTCTGTCTAACCTATACACGGGTTACACATACCATGTAGGTTGGTTAGAAGTCATACGATCTACATCTAGTGCCACTAATCTAGAAGAGCAACAACAAATGATATGTGAGGTTACACATACCATGTAGGTTGGTTAGAAGTCATACGATCTACATCTAGTGCCACTAATCTAGAAGAGCAACAACAAATGATATGTGAGGTTATTCATAGAATTATTCAATTTGAGAGGCAAAATAGGGGAGTGAACCTAGTTTCCACTGGCCCTATGAAATTTTTGGATACGGGCAAGGCCAAACAACCAACCCTGTCACAATTGGAGACTCTCTCGGTGAGTCCCATAGATCCTTCGTATGTTGTTTTGCATGGAGTCTCAATGCAGGTTAAGCCCACGAGCAGTAACTTTAGCTTTCCAAACTTGGCTTAACTTTCCATTAGGGAATCCACAATGCCTACTCCGATGATGAGCATGACAGAAAGTGCACCTGTTACCACTGTAGTTAGTACGACACCGCTACCTAGTGGAACAGTACCTACAACAGTGCGTGCCAGTGCCTATCGGCCATATGTACCTATTGCTACTCATGCTCATGTAGCTCCTATGCCTCTTAGTATGCCAATGGCCGTATGCTCCACGACTGCCTTATCATAACCCTTATCCAAGAGGAGCTAGGCCTAGTCACATATCATATCCCACGTCAGCTGCATACATACCAAGACAAACGCCAACTCCTATCAACCAGGCTATCCCAGAAGTGCCTCCACCAGGTATGCCTGCTCACCTAGGTGATCTTGCAGCGTTTGCTCAGACGATCGGATGATCTATTGCGGAAAACATGCGGGGCATGCCTGAGAGAGAACCTAGAAGCAAGGCGGTACAAGTGGCTAAGCTCAATCAGAACTTGAGTGGGGTAACGAAGATGTTAGGAAGCACATTGAAGTTTTTGAACATGTGTGTGATTCCTTGGAAGAGCACAATGAGCTACATAAGTGTAAAGCCTTAGGCTTAACCTTGAGTGGAAAAGCCGGAGATTGGTATCGAACTTTAAGGGTTGAAGAGTGTACTCACTATCCCACTCTCAAGAGATTGTTCTTGAAGGAATACATACGTGAGGGTGTGCTTTGGGGAGTAGCATCTCAACTCCAAAAAGGTGAACGCGAGGAAGGGGAGTCAGTGAGAGACTTTATTAGTTGATTAAAGCATCTAAATTCTCGCTGCGCTCCCGAGATGAGCGCTTCAATAACAACCAACTGCTTGATAGATTCATCCGAGGATTGCACCACGAGGACATATACAATGGCCTAGTCATTAGAGGTATTACGACATGGGAAGCAGTCACTGCCAATGCAATCCAGTTAGAAGACAACTTGATGATTGCAGGTAAAAAGGTGTCTTCGGAGACAAAATTTGTTAGTTCGCAAGTATCTGGGCACGAGCCAATGACGGTAAAACCTATTGCCAAGGAGCCCAAGATATCCAAAATGTCTGTGTGACTGACCTTACTAAGGCTCTCCAAGAATACTTAGGGGTAATCGAGCTCCTCAAAATAGCCACCCAAGAAGAGAGCAACAATGGTGTTCAGTTTGCTTAGGACCACATAGTACGAGTGAATGTCCCACATTCAGAGTCAAATTCAATGGGAATTGCAATGCATGTGGTAAATATGGCCATCAATCTAAGGATTGCCTAGTACTTAAGCATATGTTAGCAAATCAGACACCACTAGCCTGGTCAAACACACCTCAAGTACCCGCGCTGATGCCTGCACCACCTGCCGTCACAGCACATAGTTCCAAGGAACCCAAATGTAGTCCAGTCTGTGCCGTTACCACCGCCAGTGCTAGGACCACAACCTCCACATCCAAGGATTACCCCTATAAACCAGATGGGTTGTGAGTCACATAGTGCGTGTGGGGATTATGAAGAGGAGATAGACCCCACTGTTTCATATGGGATTGATACGTTTGAAATGACTCCCCAGTACTACATGGAGGATCATTTCGGGCAAGTCAAGCATGTAACAAGAGAAGATGTGAGGCTCCAAAGAGTGAGGAGCCATGTAAAAATCTCTGAGAGAGAGAGAGAGAGAGAGAGACCCCACAACCCAATGTAACCTGCCCCAACAAAGTAAAACCAACTCTGAGCCACCGATGATGTAGGCCACGTGGTAGATAGATGTTTGTGTGAGCACTTTAGTCAAGGTCGCCGGGCAACTATAGTAAGCCTTGGACACATAGAGAGAGAGAGAGTGTCAAGGACTATGAGTTTAGGGACTCGAGGCACTGGTCGCAGGCTATCAAGTAAGAGAGAAACTTGATATAGGGTCCAGGTGTGCTAAGATAACTTGAGGGGAGGTGTAGGCACTAGTCGCGGACTATCAAAAGTAAGGGGAGGCAAACTTGGTATAGGGTCTAGGTGTACTAGGAGTATTCACTTGAGGGGAGGTGTTTCAAATACAAGTGATATAGGGTCCAGGTGTGCTAAGATAACTTGAGGGGAGGTGTAGGCACTAGTCGCGGACTATCAAAAGTAAGGGGAGGCAAACTTGGTATAGGGTCTAGGTGTACTAGGAGTATTCACTTGAGGGGAGGTGTTGAAAATACAAGTGAATAGGGTGTGTGCGGGAATAAGCCCTTGGTTAGAGGCTGTAAAAGAGAATGAGTAAATGTGAAAGAACCTGTGAAAAGGTGAGAAGAATCTACTGGGAGAGAATAAAGGGTAGCATGAGAAGATTTAGGAAGTGTGGAGATATTCTGGGAAGTGTGGAGATATTCTGGGAGATATTCTCGGAAAAGTGAAGAGGTGGAGAGAATCAGGGAAAAGAGGTGGAGTGAATCATGGAGAAATCAGTGGGATTAGATGCTTGATGTAAACTCTATAAATTGAGGCATTGCCCTAATGAGAATTTGCTGGTTTTTGAGTATCCATGCCTACATTAATCTATTTGTTAATTACCCACTAATTACATCTTAATTATTTACTAATCACTTTATTAATGATGTTGATTCTAGTGTTTGATCCACCATAGCTCATCACAATGCCCTAATTTCAACAACCCGTAAGTCCCATAGTCAGATCAAGGAAAAGATTGCACTTGGATCATAGAGAGACCAACGCTTTTTACCTCATTGAGAGGCAAAACCGTTGATCCTTTTCCATAGAACATTTTTTTTAAATCCAGGATTTACTTCATCTATCGTACCATAACAAAATTGAGTCTCATTTTAGGGATCCATCAGTCCAGTCTACCCATCCAGTCCTGTGGGTTAGCCAACCGCCGCCCAACCACTGTAGTGATAGGATCCAATTAGGAATTTTTTTAGGTTTTGTCCCAGGTACTAGGGAAAAGAGTTTTCAGGCCCCCTAACCGGATATTTATGCAAACTTAAAACTAGTCATGCCACTTACACACCCAATATGAAATTGCCTTTTTCACAGATTCAGCTGTCTTTAAAACAATCATTTAATGAAATCATAGTGTCACTGATCATAATCCTCAAAATCTCCGGTTGAATCCTTATTTCCAATCATTCTTTCATCGGTGTACCTATGGCATCATTTGGCAACCATAACGCTCACCACCTGTCCACTCAAGGGCCTTTTTTATGGTTCCTAGCTCATAGTACTCGACAATATATTCACATATCAAAATAGAATCTCCGTTAAAGATCAGCAAGATCAACCAACGGATCCAGCAAGGTCAACCAACTAGATCCATACCCGAATTATTCACGAAACAACTCTTACTCCTTGTTCCAATATCTTATACGATGCACGTGTGGGTATCTTCGGCAACCCAAAGCCCAAGTACCGTATGGTCAGCACCCTCTAGGATCCTTTGCAGGTCACCTAGCGCTTCACTCATAGGCCGCTTCCTTGGTCCCTCATCCACCGTACCGGAAGCTCACCATTTAAATCAAGTCAAGACCTCGGCCAACCTTGCAATGCGAGACGTCCTCCATTGACTCTCCATCAGCTATTGCAACTTTAACAGATTAGGTCTCCACCACGACCTCATTCACAAGAAGACGGTCAAAATGCTTCCCCAGCATTCTTGACATAAAACAATCATTTTAAAAACAGGTCATAAATACAGTTTCTATAGCGAACTCTCGTCTTTCAACATTGTTCCACATCAATCCACCTGATTTAAATCACATCCATTTCATATGTATTCCCATTCTCATCCAATCACATCATTTTCATATCATCACATCTTTCCTCATCAGATCTCATCCACTGGCATCTACCCATCTCCACATCTCAGCACATCACATTCATTCACATCTCATTCATTCATAACTACCCCGATCCACATCACATCACATCACATCCATTTCACCTCACATCTCATTTATTCACATCTATCCTGATTCACATGACATCACATCTCATTTATTCACATCCTGATTCACATCACATTCATTCATACCCATCACATTCATTCTCATCACCATTCCATCACATACATAACATCACATCACATCTATCCATATCATATCTCATCTCATTCATCCACATCCATCCAATCGTTCACCTGTACGACTTCTCACATTTATCCATGCATTTATATCTATCACTTTACATCCACATATATTCATGTCACATCACATCTCTTTACATCACATCACATTCTTTCACATACACATCTATATCCATTCTTTCTCATACATCCACATCCATTCTTTCACATACACATCTATATCCATTCTTTCTCATACATCCACATCCATTCTTTCACATACTTATTCACATCCATTCTTCACATACACATCCATATCCATTCTTCACATACACATTCACATCCATTCTTTCACATACACATTCACATCCATTCTTTCACATACATCCACTCACATCCCATATCATTCATTTACATCTTGATTCTCATCACATCTCATTACATCTATTCACCTCTCACATCTCATCACCTCTATTCTCTTCATATCCATCCATCCATCCATCCATTCACACCTATCTGATTCTCATTACATCTATTTATAGAATTTAAACATAGAATTTAAGAGAATTCTAATTTTGATATAAAGATTCTTTACGCATCTATTTATGCATAAAAATCAACTTCAGTGGGAATAACACTTTTATAAAAATTCTTTTATGCATCTATTTATGCATAAAAATCAATTTTAATGAGAATAACACTTTTGAAATAAAAATAAATCCTTTATGCATCTTTCTATGCATAAAATCAATTTTAATGAGAACAACACTTTTGAAATAAAAATAAATCCTTTATGCATCTTTCTATGCATAAAATCAAATTTATGGAGAACAACACTTTTGAAATAAAAATAAATCCTTTATGCATCTTTCTATGCATAAAATCAAATTTAAGGAGAACAACACTTTTGAAATAAAAATAAATCCTTTATGCATCTTTCTATGTATAAAACCAATTTTAATGAGAACAATACTTTTAAAATAAAAATAAATCCTTTATGCATCTTTCTCTTATTTCAGAGAGGGGAATAATTATAAGATCAGAAGGGGAGGTTCTTACACCTGCACACCTTGAAAGTTGTGGAGGGTGGAATCTTACATCTTTCCACATGCCCTTCCAAAATAAGCTTTTTCTAATCTTTTCAAATGTTTTGTAAAGGCCCAAATGTCCCGCCATTGGTGACGAATGCATCTCCTCAATCACCTTTACTTTGTACTTCGAGGTAGGAACAAGATAGACCTTATCCTTGTAGTAAAAGGAGTCCATTTTGTAGCTTAAAATTGGGCAAATCCTCATGAGACCCTTGTTGTAATTTCTGCACCTTCATCATGCAAAAGATATTCTTCTTGGATATTCATCACCCAATCAATCTTTATGGACCTCCAAAATGGCCGATATAATGAACATGCCCACATCCTTGACAAGGCATAGGCAACTACATTGTCTTTCCCCTTAGTGTAAGTGATCTCAAAATCATAATTTTGCAATGTAGCTAGCCACCTCCTTTGCTTGGGTGCCAGAGGTTGGGTTGAGATAGGAAATACTTGAGCACTCGATACTTTGATGCACAAAGATTAGTATTCCCTTGCTCTATCCAATGATGTGCTCAATTGTGTGAATTAATTAGGGATTAATGGTTAATTAGAGTCTTTGATTAGTATAAAAGAGAGAAAGATTAGTGAAAGGATTGATCTTGGATTAATCTTTAATCATTTTTTTACATAACTCATTAAGGCTAATGAGCATTCAAAGAGTAGATGCTCATGAGTTGTCAGTTTGTCCATTTTGGGGGTCATTTATGAAGGGTGTAAGGTGTGTCATTAAAAGGTTGACTTTTTTTAATTCCTACTTACCTTTTTGGGAAAATGCCCATATCCCTTTCATTTTAAATTCAAAAAATATTCCCCCCCCCAAAAAAAGGGGAATTCGTATTTCCCACTAGACTTCAAAATAAAAATAAAAATAAATCCGACCGTGAACGAAAAAATTTTGACTGTGAACTTCCATCCGTGAAACAGTCTGTCGTTGATGAAAAGGTCCGATCGTGAAACGGTTCACCGTGAAAAGGTCCGACCGTGAAAGTGCAGGCCGTGAAAAATTTTGACATGAAACTACAGAAAATGGTTTCACGCCATGAAAAGGTCTGATGTGAAACTGCAGAAAATGGTTTCACGCCGTGAAAAGGTCTGACGTGAAACTACAGAAAATGGTTTCACGCCGTGAAAAGGTCTGACGTGAAATTGCAGAAAATGGTTTCACGCCGTGAAAAAGTATGACGTTGTCAGGTAAAAATCTGAAAGGTGTTTTGAGTCCGTGTACATATGGGATCCGTGGTTTGTGAATAAGATTTGCCTTGAATGCCCTGGCAAATGTACAGACTGAATGGTTTTGCAGTGAGCTGGTACACGCACATTTTTTTTTGGGAGCAGATGCTGGAGATTTGGAAGTTTTTTATTGCAAGTGTGGTGTGCGGGTGGTTACCAAATGCAGGGCACCGACCCATTCGAAACAGATGGCGCTCCATTTTTAGCATGAATGTGAGATGGTCGGCAATGCATGGGACTGTGATGGTCATGTTTGGTAAGTTGATGCTGCTGACTATGAGCTGTGGGCAGATATTGCATCTGTTTTGGAAGGAAAGTATGGGCGCTGCACGTTAACTTGAAGCATAAGGAAAGCAAGGCAATGAAGGGTGGGTGGCCATCATTTTGAGGCTTTAAGAAATAATAAATAATATATACCACAAGTGGCCAGCTTGTAGCTACGTGGAGATTTTACATGGCTGCCAGCAAAGACGTCTGGAAGGCTGGCAAAGATGCAAAGCAAATTGGCTGCCTCGTTGAAAAAAAAGGCGCCTGGGTGATCGTGCGAAGGGAGAGGCAAGCAGAGTGAGGAGCCGCCTTGTGCAGAGAAGGCTGGCGAAGTGAAGGGCTCGCTCTGGAGTGCAGTTGCAGGTACGATGTGGAGGCCGACGTGGTGAGTAGTCGCCTGGCTGGGCGCTTGTGCAGACAGACGCAGAGGTTTATAGCCGCCGCCTTGTAGCTCTGGGGTGATCCTGTGGTGACTCTCCGACCAGCGGCAGAGAACAGAGAGTGAGGAGGGCTGCTGGGGCAGTCCCTGGTGAGAGAAAAGCTGGCTGGGGATTCGACGGGACCAGAGGCGAAGGAGCTGTGGCGCTGGGATGTGAGGTGAGGAGAGGTCGCAAGTAGCCGCATCGTGTACAGTGGCCTGGAGCGCAGGCAGGTGCAGAGTGAGGAGTCGCCTTGTGAAGAAATGTGGCCAGTGTCAACTTGTTGGCCACCTCGTTGATACAAAGGCTCGGTGGGTATTGTTAGCAGCCAGAGACAGTGTGAAGGGAAGTGGCGACCTTGTGAAGATAAGGGTCACGCTGCTGGAGTGATCGAGAAGAGACAGAGAAGGGAACTACTGAAGCTGTGACGATGAGCAAGGAAAGCTGCAGAGGCTCTGTGGATGGTTGGCGAAGCTGCTGGTCACGACACACAGAGAGTGAGAGCTGTTGAAGTTGGGTTAGCTGGTGGGGCACCCTCTGAAGAGAGAAGTGGCTAGGTTTAGTGTGGGTGACGACTGTGCAGGCAGAGAAGGGATGCTGACCAGAGAGAGAGCCTTGGTTTTGTGTGTGTTGGCTATAGTAGAGGTGCTGATGTGTGGGCTGGAGATAGTGGGGCTCGCCTACTACGACACTTGGCAGGTAGCAGCTGGACAAAGAATCGCCGGGCTACAGAGGAAGTGAAGAAGGGTTGCTGGTGGAGTGCAGAGACCGGGAGACAGAGGCTTGGTTGTCAGACGCAAGGGTGCATTCCCTTGGCAGTAAATCCTGGCCAGAGTCCTGGTTTTTGGTGTAATTGCTGAGTTTGTACAGTGTGGTTGGTGCTGTGTATGTCTTTGCTGAATGATCATCTGTCTATCGTGATTTTGAGCTATCTTTTTGGCGTGGGTGGGTGGTGAATCGTGAGAAGTGTTCCAGCAGGTGGCTGCCGTTCGTGTTGTTATTCCAAGTTTGGGAGGTGAAGGGCTATAGAGGCAGTGGTCTTTTCTTCTTTTTTTCACCTCACATTCTTTTGGTGCCCCCACTGAGGAGAGCTCAGGGATTTCTCTTACGAGGGTGTATGCCCCAGAGTAGGAGATTGAAGGAAGGTGTTTCGTGTTTTTCTTGGGATTTGTGGTGAAGCTTGGGGATCAAGATGATGTCGTATCCAGAGTTTTTTGGTGGTCCTAATGAAGATGTGGCAGATTTTCTTGAAAGAATGGAGGTTGCATGCATAAGCAATCACATCAATGAGCCGACACAGGTATTGCGGTTGAATATATGCTTGAAGGGGGATGCAAGGATTTGGTACAGAGCTTATGAGGAGTCGTTAAAGGATGCTGAGCCACGCATTCCAATGACTCAGGATGGATTGAAGACTGCTCTTTTGAATAGGTTCAAGAAGGTTGAGGATCCAGATAAAGTTTGGCATGAAGTGCAGGGATTGATAGGGTGAATTGGAGCCAATTGATGATTATGTGAAGAAATTCTCTTTGCTGTGGGAGACCTTGTGCAGGGCCTTGGGAGAGGATCAAGTACCTCCGAACATGATGAAGAAGGATCGTTTTATTGCAGGATTGAAAGGAGGCATTCGCTGGAAGGTTGAATTAAAGAAGCCCAGGTCTTATGAGGATGCGGTGGAGATTGCCCAATCAAAGGATTGGAAATTGCAACGGATGAACCAGCTCGGGATGGTTCCAGTGGCAGTAAGGCCTGAAATGAGAAGGATAGAAGTGGTACTGATGAGAACCGTGCTAGAAAGAGTGCAACCGACGGAACCACAGGGGACAAAGGTGGCACCCACAGCTATTACAGCTTCTGATGAAAGGCTTCAACAGGACATGATGGTGGATTGTATGAAGAATCTGAGTTTGAAGATGATGGAGAACACAGGTGGTGGACGTGGCCGAGGCAGAGGCTATAATCAGGAAGGAGTTGAAGGTCAGACAGGCTATGGAAGTGGCCGTGGTTTTGGCAAGGGTAGACGGTTTATTCCTACATGTTGGAATTGTGGTGAACTTGGACATCTAAGTACAGATTATGATAAGCCTCAGCGAATGGGGGGTGATATGTATCCTTTACCCTCTCAGATTCCCAACAGGGCAAATGATTTTGGAATTGAAATTAAGGGTGAAGCAGGGACCAGTGGATTGACAAATGAGGAGAAGGGTAAAACTAAGGTGATAGATGTGGTCACCCTTGAGAAGACAAAGAAGACAGAAGCTGATGTGATGCCTTTGGGGAAACGGATGCCACAGGAAAGGGAAGGCAGGGATGCTGCAGGGCCCAGCAAGAAGAAAGGTAAAGTGAAGGAAGGAGGGGATGTAAAGGTCAAGCAGAAGAGGAAGTCTCGTAGGAAGTTTCAGGTGACTGATTTTCCACTAGGGGTTGGGCAGGATAGCTACAATTTATAGGAGGACATGGCTGGAAGGAAGGCTAATATTACTTTTGGGCAATTGATAGAGTTAGCTCCCCAATTGAAGTGTCAGTGGAAAACACTTGTGAATCCAAGAGAGAAGGAGCCTGCCAGAGGGATAGTGACTATTCTATCTGTTCAGGAGTTGCCTGATATATGTCCTGTGGTGAATGTATGGTACAAAGGGAAGAATCTGGGAGAGGCATACATAGATGGTGGTGCGCAAATTTGTGTAATCACATTGGCAGCTGTGGAGAGGCTTGGTCTTAATTTTACTGAAGCGTCTGGTTTCCGTATTTGGTTGGCCAATCACCAGAAGGTCAAATGCTTAGGTATGATCAAGGAATTAGAATTGCAGGCTTTTGATGTAAAGGTGCTTGTGGATTGTCATGTTATGCCTGCAGGAATGGGTGCATTCCCCATCATTTTGGGAAGACCATGGCTGAGAGCGGTGAAGGCTGTTCAAGACTGGAGGAAAGGGGTCATTACTCTGTATGATAGGAGAGGGGATAAAAAGCAGTTTAATATGGATAACCAAAAGCCTGTTCGTGATGAAGAGGAAAGTGAAGCTAATTCGAGTGTTGATGACACGACTAGTAGCACCACTACTAGTGAGGGAACAGATGACACTTCATCCAGTGAAGAGGATGCAGATATGGATGCCCTGGTTATTGATGAGGAAATGCTTGGTGATGAGGTTTCATAACAAGAAGAGGCCATACAGGAAGAATGCGAGGAGGTACAAGTGAATCATGAGCAAAGGTATGCATGTGATGTGAAAGAGTTTGCTTTTGAGTCTTTGGATAATGAACCTGTGTGGGATGAGTGGGATATAGAAAGTCTGCAGGATGATGAACCTGAGTTGGAGTTGGATGATCAGATGTGCATTAATGTTAAGAAAGCTACAACCAGAATTGATGCTATGAAAGTGATGCTATGGATGAAACTATGGATGCTGTGATAGATGAATTCCTTACTGGCCTTAGTCAAAGAGGTTGTGAAAATTGGCAAAGGCAGTATAATGATACACGTGGATGCTTTTATTGTGGTAAGCCTGGACATGTGCAGGTAGATTGTTATAAGAAGCAGGCTGACATGCAAAATGGGAAATTGCAGCAAAACAACTATGCATCCTCGAGCAGAAACAATGAGGATAATGAAAGGTTGTTTGTTATGCAGCATGTCATTAATGCCATGACTGAAAATGTTGAAGCAGCACATAAAGATGATGTATGGTACGTTGATTCAGCAGGTGCTTCGAACCACATGACAAGTCATGGGGAGTGGTTCAAGGAGATAAAAAACCTTGAAAGACCAGGTTTTGTGGAAACAGGGGATGACACTACTCATCCAATTGCCCATGTTGGAGATGTGCCATTGTCTATGATGCAGGATGGCAAAGTGAAGTACCTTGCAGATGTACTTCATGTTCCGAACATAACAAAGAATCTGGTTTCAGTTGGCCAGATGATTGAGCAGGGTTTGCAGGTTCGGTTTAACCCTGATGGTTGTTATGTTGAAGACTTTAAAGACAAGTGCAGGTTGGTTGTTGCAAAAGGCAACAGAGTGGGCAGAATGTTTACATTGAATGTAAACATGCCTGAAGTGAGTGCTGCGATGTTTACAAATGGTTCAGGAATTGTTGGAGACACAGACATTTGGCATAAAAGAATTGGACATGTGAATGTGTAGAGAATGAAGTCTATGCAGACTAAAGGAATTGTGATAGGGCTGCCAAAGTTTAAAGCTGAAGGTATGCAGAAAATATGTGAAGCATGCCAATTTGGAAACCAAACAAAGCATGTATTTCCACGTGACACAAATGTGAGCAAAAATGCACTAGATGTTGTGCATTCAGATGTATGGGGTCCTACGAAGACCATGTCTATGGGAGGTTGCAGGTATTATGTGACATTTATTGATGACCACACAAGGAAAGTGTGGGTATACTTCATGAAGGAGAAGGGTGAGGTGTTCACTCATTTTCAGAATTTCAGAGTTATGGTTGAAAAGTAAACAAGGAAATATGTAAAGTGCCTAAGGTCAGATGGAGGGGGAGAGTACTTCTCCAATGAGTTCTCTGAATTTTTGAAGAAGAATGGTATTCGAAGACAGTTTACATGCAGATACACTCCGCAACAAAATGGAGTTGCTAAGCAAAAAAACAGGCACATTGCTGAGATTGCACAAGCATTGATGGGAGAGAAGAATATGCCGCATAGCTATTGGACTGAGGTTGTTTCTACAGCAGTTTACATCATGAACAGGACTCCAACTACAGCCATACATGATGTAACTCCAGAGGAGAGGTTTACTAGCAGAAAACCTGATTTGTCTCATCTGAAAGTCTTTGGATGCATTGCATATGTGCATGTGCCAGATGAGCTGAGAACTAAGCTGGATCCAAAAGCTGAAAAATGTGTGTTTATTGGATATTCCCTTGAGCAAAAGGGATACAGGTGTTATAACCCTGCTACACGTGAGTTGAGGGTAAGCGCAGGGATGTTGTTTTTGATGAGATGAGCAACTGGTATGCTGCTGAAAAAGAAGCTGTTGGGGCTGATGTGAGTGGAAATGTGGTTGCACAGAATGCAAGTCAGCAATCCCAGTCTTTGAGTGGACCAGGAGAGTCCTCATCTAGTGGTTCAGTTGATAGACCATGGAGTGGCATGTTGTGTCATAATACCAGTCCTGCAAATGTGATTAGTACATCACATAAAGACAAAGAGAAAGTGATTGAGCCCCTAAGTATGCCAGACATTTTTGCAGAGCATTCTCATGTTGATGGAGAGTCTAGTGGCTCAGAGATGAGCCTTGATGAGGATCTTGGGATACCAGCTATGAGAACACCTGGTGTAAAGAAGGCTATGGAAGCCATAAATGCAAAGCTGCGAAGATCTGGGGAGTGAAGAATCTTGTGCAGAGGTTTACCTATGATGGTTATGTGGCACATCACTATGCATACATGGCAAAAGTTGTGCAGGTTGTAGAGCCCACATGCATTGATGAGGTTGTTGGAAATGTGTGTTGGGAGAAAGCTATGGATGAGGAGATGGATGCACTATATGGAAATGAGACTTGGGATTTAGTGCAATTGCCTGAAGGCAAGAAAGCCATTGGATGCAAGTGGGTGTACAAAGTAAAACATAACAGTGATGGAAGCATAAGCAGGTACAAGGCTAGATTGGTAGCCAAAGGATATGCGCAGACATATGGCATTGATTATGAGGAAACTTTCAGCCCAATTTCCAAGATGGCAACAGTGAGAGTTTTGACAGCAGTGGCTGCGTCAAAGCAATGGTCTTTACATCAGATGGATGTAAAGAATGCATTCTTGCATGGGGATTTGCAGGAAGAGGTGTATATGTTGTAGCCACCTAGTTATGAGGATGTGAGTCACCCCGAGCATGTTTGCGGGTTGAAGAAAGCCTTGTATGGCTTAAAACAAGCACCAAGAGCATGGTCTGACAAGATTTTTGAATATCTTGTCACTATTGGCTTTCATGTAGCCAATGCAGATTTCTCACTGTACGTGAGACACAGTGATAGAGGGGTTGTGCTTGTTGTCATCTATGTAGATGACCTGATCATTACGGGAGACCATGATGCAGAGATCTTTGATGTAAAGATCTTGCATAGACAGAAGTTTGAGATGAAGGATTTGGGGGAGCTCATATATTTCTTGGGCATTGAGGTGATTGGGTCACCACATGGTATTGGATTACTGCAGAGACAGTATGGCTTAGACATGTTGTCCAAGTATGCTATGACAGGCTGTAAGCCTATATCAGCGCCATTGGATATCAGAATGGCAAGTTGAGTGCAGATTCAGGAGAGATCTTGGAGGATCCTACTATGTATAGGTGCATAGTAGGAAGCTTGATCTACATGATGATCACCAGTCCAGATTTGAGCTATGCTATTGGGTTGGTGAGTCAGTTTATGCAGGTTCCTTGAAAGCCGCATTTGGATGCATTGAGACGCATACTGAGGTATGTGAGGTCTACCATGCATTGTGGACTATTTTATGAAACTGGGACAGAGATATGTGTACATGGGTACACAGATGCTTTTTTCTTTCATATGCATCTAGCTTGTAAAGGCCATGAGACAACATACCAAATGCAACAATTATTTCCATCACTGTTGGAAATTTGGGAGGCACTTCCTGTGAGGTCACCCATCCCAATAGTGTTCACACCACTGTGCACTTAACCTCCACCACTCTAATCACTTCCAAGCCATATAAATTGGTGGAGGAGGGATGAGAATGGCCCTAGTCTTCTATTACTTAGATGATCACATTGCTTTAGGACTCTATGCATGTGGATGTAGACAGCCAAGCCATGACCTTCCAACACTCTCCCTCGGCAGCAGCCAGGACATGGTACCCAGAGGCTCTGATGATACGGGGCTCAAAGGCTTCCAACAATCACTGTAATCATGAACACTGCATCTATCATTCACAAACTAAACCACTAAGATAGTCTTAGTAATGGCAGAGACAAATAACAAGTTCTTCTTGATCCTTGGTACATATAATACATATGAGAACGTGATTATTCCACCATTTTCACCAGTGAGAACAATTTTACAAACTCCTTTTACATGATATGAGGAGTTGTTTGCACATGTAATAGTGTTTCACTATGGAGCAAATTTAAGTGATGAAAACGAACGAGAAGTAACGTGCCTACTAAACAATTGTCAAAATACCATACATGTACATATGTAAAACAACCATGCATACATCCTTATACAAAGCGTCAAAACTACATTGCATAATGAAATCCCAATCATCATGTGCATAGTTTGCAGATCTTTATTTTCCGCATTAGATGTTGATGCATTAGCTAGCCATACATGAGTCTTTCTTTTTCTCCTTCTCTCCAGCCACTTCTTGTATTCATTAATGTAGTGATCTGGTTTCCTGCAATAGTTGCATTTGTCCTTTTTCTTTGGCTTGTCACCTTCCTTGTCTGTAGGCTTGCCTGATGACTCTAATTTTGGCTTGTAACTACCATGCGGAAAGGATTTACCTTTGCCTCTTTATTGACTAGGCAGCAAAATCCTGATCTCCTGTACATATGACATATCTGTTTTGCCTAGATTTCTCTTCCTGTAAGAGCACAGAAACCAACTCCTCAAACTTCAAGGCATTTGGATTGCCTTTCATTCATGAGTCTGATGGTAGAAGCAAAACTTGGATAATACATTCAAGATAGTAGGGACCAATGAACTGTTAGGATATACTTCATTCAATACTGTCCAACTTCTCCTTAAAACCTTTGATTTTTGTAAGGAAATTGCTCGTGGAGTCTCCCTCATTCATATGCTCTAACTCTAATTGCTTGTGTAAATAAGCAACACGTGCATTGATCATTACATGCCTGGTACAATGGCGCAAGTGCATCCCAAGCATGTTTAGCAATCATGCATGACCAAATGTGAGGAAATGATACTCCTCTTGTTGACTAACAAAACAAGAAACACATGTACATATGCATCTCTTCATCCCACTTTGTTTGTTCCTACATACGTGGTATGCTATCCTGTGGTAACTTACCATGTGAAATTGAGTTTGTGTGTGTTGATGTGCCTTCTGCATCATGTTCATTAGAGGAACCATGACATTTATCAGTATCAACCACAACATGACATAGACCTTTGGCTACCAATACATGGTCTCATCAAGCTTATCCTCAACGGTGGATAACATTTGAAATACATCAACGTCTGCTATTTTGGATAATACTGTGACGCGAAGTTGGGGTTTGGACTTCGGTCACTTCTCAGAATCAAAACACACTTGTATGAAACCTCACAGCCTCCTCACCTCCCTTTCTCTCCCTAAGTTAAGATAAATATATACACATCAAAGGTGAGATCATATTTCATGGAAGGAAAGATGAAAGGCTCCGAAGAAGCAAGAATTTTTGCCAGTCTTGCAGCTCCAAACAAGAGGGCGATTCTTTGTTGGAAGAAAATCTTCCGACTCAGGATTATGTGAACGGAAACATACAGGGAATATTGGTAAGGTTCATCCGTTCGAATTGGGCGATTTGGACGGAACATATTAAACAAAATGAATATAGCAATCACTTACAAGAGGATAAGACACATGGGGTTTGCCTTTTTATAAGAGATTAGGAGGAATTAATCATGATGATTAAGAAGAAAGAATGACCAAAAGTCTATAAAAACAGAGACACACAAAGAGTTACAGTTTTAAATCCATATAGGCTGTGCAAGAGAGGATTATATAGATGCGTAGAGCTTGAAGAGAGCTTCGCGCCCATATAAAAACTTTTAAAAATGGACAACCGAGCGAAAAGTTATGAGCATTTTACTACAAGACTATAAAACTGCCAAAATTCGCCTAAAAATTAGCAACTTTGGGAGAAATTCTAATCATCAATGAAGTAAGGGATTAAGAAATTAGTTACATGAGTGGAAAGAGCATAGAAAGAGCTTCCTAGCCATATGATCAATTTTAGAAACCAATACCCAAGTGATGAGTAATTACCGGTTGAAATTTGGGTATTGGACCACAAAAACTGCACTTCTCTCTCTTTGCATGAAACCTCAATTTTCACATAGCCTCTTGCCTTTCATCTCGTAAAGATTTACCTATGGTCCCCAAAGTCTTTCCACATGATCATTACCACTAAAACCATTGGTACCTCCAAAGGAGGGCGGCAATAAGGCAAGGCTACCTTGAGAAGTCACAGGCCCGCCAAGATAATAACTCCTTATCCCACTTATCATGAATCATCAAAGAGGTCCAAAATTGGGTTAAGCATGAGGAGATAATGCTAAATGAGACATTCACATGTAAAGAGAGTGTTTGAATAAGGGTTTGAAAGATAAGAGAATGGCAATGACACAAAATGCTCAATTGAGGAGGCTCATTCCTTGATTTGAAAGGTCCTTTTATAGGTGGAGAATCACCCTCTCTTCCATTGTTACAAATTACAACATAAAAATCTTCAACCCTTCAGTGACATAAGGGTAGATGTCACCATCAATTGTCCTCTTAGGCTAAGTCTTCTATTGATTATTAAATTGAAGACTTTTTGACTTTGAGAGTGTGATGAGATAATAGCCAAGTCTAAGTGGCATGTAGGTGGAGATCCCACTTACACATGGCGGAATTCTCCTCTTCCATGTAGGCATTCTAGAAGAATCTTTTCCAATTATGCACCCTACACACACTCCTCCACACGCCTTCCACACTCCCCAACTTGTAGCCTTATGGTAAATACCATATTAATAATACAATTAAAATCCATGTGAGCATGAAGGCCCACTTTTATTTTTCACATCACTAGCCTATCTACCATACCAAAGTATTTATCAAGCATACTTGTGGCATTTACAATGTGTGCACCCTAAATCAAGTAAAACCATTATATTTGAAGATAGAATGTTGTTATCGGGGTAGCCGCCAAGCCGCCGCATCACCACGCCGTTATTCCATTATGGGCGCCGCAATCTTCTTGGACAAGCTTCCACCTTATTACCATTGCAAAACTATCAAAATATGCACAAAATTGACAATGAAAGATATCAATTTTTCACGTCACATCTTTCCCCCCCAGCAGATCCTCCATGCTTGTCTGGGGGGTCTACTGGCCATGGTGCTTGAGGGTAAAATATCTTTAGCCGCCGGCCGCCGCTGGTACTCATTGGCACGTCCGGGAACCTCCTGGCCACTTGCATCGTCTAGAAGATGTGTTATTTTTAAACTTTTGCTTTATCCTGAAGGGGCCTTCCCAACGTCGAAGAGGCTTCTTATCTAGCCGTTTCTCCACACGGCCATCATACCTCTTTTCCTCCTGGATCAAATAAAACTATCCCCCCAGCCCCACATTGCCTGGAAGGGCTAAAGGCTCCATCAAAATCCATAGTGAAAGCAGTTGGTGGTGTTTCCAAATCTTCATATACTTCTTCCTTTCCTCCTGCTCCTTCTTCCTCTTCCTTCCTTGTAAGCAAATCTGCAAGAGAGGCCCTAGTGGTGTTTTCTGTAATAAAAGTGAAAGAGAATTCTTGAAGCTCACAAATCCACTTTGCAAACTTTCCTCCTACTGGATTGGGTTTACGGACCAAGAATTGTAAAGAAGGTTGAGATGTGAGGAAGAAAAAAGGGCGAGGTAACAAGTATGACCTGAACTTCTTTACTGCAAAAACAAGAGAGAAACCACCTTTCTCCATTTCACCATACCTCTTCTCGGCATCAATGAGTTGTCGGCTTGCATAATACACTGGTTGCATACGCCCTTGCTCTCCCTTTTGCAAGAGTATAGCACCTACTGAATGTGATGAGACACTTGGGTTCACATAAAAGTCCTCCCCCCACCTAGGAGGCTGCACAATTGGACTTTGACTCATGCATTCCTTGAGCAAACAAAAAGATTGAATTTGATCGGGCCCCCATTAGAAAGAAACATTCTTCTTTGTCAACAGATTTATAGGATACATCTTCTCAGAGAACATGTCAACAAAGCGTTGGTAATACTTTGTTTTACCTAGAATCCTCCTTACCTCCCTTACATTGGTAGGTGGTGGGAGGGCCACAATCACCTGCACCTTCTCAGGATCCATCTCTATGCCTTCTTCTGAGATAACATGTCCCAAGAGAACCACCTTCCTTTGTGCCAAGTGGCATTTTCCAGGATTAAGACACCCTTTTGCATCATCAATACTTTGCAAGGCCAACCTCAACTTTTCCAAGTGATCCATGCGGCTTGAATAAATGCAAAAATCATCCAGAAAGACCCTTATAAACTTTCCCAGGTCAAGCCAAATGGCATCACCCTATAGGCATATACTCCCCAAGGGGTGATAAATGAGGTTTTCCTTTGATCTTCTTCACAAATCCGGATTTGAAAGTATCCAGAGTATCCATCACACACTGAATACAACTCATGACCTGCAACTTGATCCAAAATCTCATCCCCCTCTTTGTGCATGCATTCAGAGGGCGAAAGTCCACACACACACGCCATTTTCCACCCTTTTTGGGAGTGACTACAGCTGGGAAAATCCACTCTGAATTCTCTACTGGAAAAATAAATCCAGCTTCAAGCAAATTAGTTACCTCCTTCTTAAGCACCTCCGCTTGCACTACTCCCAAACGCCTTAGCCGCTGTACCACTGGCTTACTTTGGGGCTTGAGATCAATCTTGTGCTCCACTAGGGTAACTCGGCGTACTTGTGAGTAGCTGTTTGCAAAAAGGTTAGGAAGTCCATCTAACATTTTTAAGTAATTCTCCCTTTCAGTACCTGCTATGGACTCATTAAGAAGAAGTTCATTCTGTTGGTGAAGACTAGTGAGGTCCACATCTCCTTTCTTGCACATGGTTGAAGAAGCTTCCCCTTCCAAGGCTCCATTGTCTTCAGGGAAAGACCAAATGCAACTCCCTCCACCTCCCCTTCTGAGATGGAATCCTCGGAGCTACCACTTGTCTCTTCTTCATCGGATGACTCTGACTCTGAACTTTTGGAAGTTGAAGGTTCACCTCTTACCACTTTCTTGCGACGACTCTTGATGTTATAGTGGACCTTCTTATTCTCACCTTGTAGAATAAGATCACCTGTCTCCCACTTTTGAATCGCCTTCACTTGGCGAAGCCATGGCCTACCCAATATCAATGGGTAAGCCCTAGCATCAGGCTTTGTAGGAATGACCTGGAAAGTTGTAGGCACAGAAATACCACATACATCCACTCCTAAATTCTTGACAATTCCTAAGGTTTTCACCCTAGTATTATCAGCAAAGTTTGATGCGATAGGGAGAGTTAGAAGAAGACAACTTTAAATCGGCATCTTTCATTGTTTTTTCACTCATGACATTGATTGACGCACCTCCATCAATGTATGCATTAGAAATTGTTTGCCCCTCAATGATGACATCAATCACAAGCACATCATCTCCTACATCAATATCCACCTTCTGAACCATAGGAGTCCCATTATCCCTCTTCTTCTTTTTTTTAGATTCCCTTGTGCTAGCCAGCTTACCCCATTCCTTTCTGAGCTTTTTGGAGAGAGTGCCAAAAGCTGCCCAAAGGTGATTTGTGCTGTTTTCTCCCTAAGATCTGTTAAGAGGTCATAACTAAGAGATCCTTGTCCAAGAGGAAAGTCAGATTGTCCAATTTTTCTCCTAGACGACTTCTTCTTCTTCTTATTTTTCTCCTCTTCTTCAGATTTATCTTCTTGTTCTTCTTCTTCCTCCTGGCTTCTAGTTTTACGACCCCTTTTTGCCATTAATGGCATCAATGTTTCCTCTTCTTCTGAGCATATTTCCTCTAAAAGTGCTAAACTTTTATCCTCACTTTTCCTCAACTTTGGACACTCAGTGCGATAGTGTCCCTTCTCTTGACATTCATAGCATGTGACACTACTTCTATCCCTAGGTTTATCCTCAGCTCGTGGAACCCTAGGTGGCCTTGCATTGACTAAGTGTAACTTCAAATCAGCAAATTCTGCCATAAGTTGTGCAATGTTATGATCCAAGGATGGAGCTTGTACCTGAGATGTTGAGGCTATCTCTACTCGTGGTGGGGTTGGCACACTCGGAGAAGATTGGAATGTGGACTCAATATGAAGAGTGGCCTCCTTCGTCAAAGCAATACGAAGAGCCTCTTTAAAACTAGTGGGATCTTTGCTAAGAACTTTTCCATGCAAGCGGGGATCTAAAGCCCTGATAAACTTACTTATCTTAAGGTGCTCCATTGCTAAAGAACTCTTTGAATCTTCCATAGAAGGTGAAGAAGAAGAAGCCCTGATAAACTTACTCATCTTAAGGTGCTCCATTGCTAAAGAACTCTTTGAATCTTCCATATAAGGTGAAGAAGAAGAAGCAACATGTAAAGCAGCTTGTTGATATTTGATGAATAAGGCTTCATACCTTACTGAAAAGGCAGAAACTGACTCTCCATCCTTTTGGAAAATTTGATCCAATTGTAATAGTAAAGCATTTGGCGACTCCACTGTCCCAAATCTCTCCTTCATTGCTTTGGTCAACCTTTCCCAATCATTCTTGGACTCCTCTGCTGGCAAAGCCTCATGCCAAGTTAAGGCCATACCCTCCAAGAAATCTGGAAGTATTTCTGCCCTCTCCTTCATAGACCAACCCGTCAAGCGGCATGCTCGGTTAAACTCTCGGAGATAACTCCCCGGGTCTTCTCCTTCTGATCCTTGGAACACCGGAATGTTGAACATCTTGCACCAAAAGATGAGTAGTAACAAGGAAAATTTTCTTATTTCAAAATAACTTTCCTTTAATCATGCGGGACCTTGAGGTTAAAATAGAACAATTCTAAGTAAAACCTGCCCGCCGCCTCCACCAAAAGATGTGACACGAAGTTGGGGTTTGGACTTCGGTCACTTCTAAGAATCAAAACACACTTGTATGAAACCTCACAGCCTCCTCACCTCCCTTTCTCTCCCTAAGTTAAGATAAATATATACACATCAAAGGTGAGATCATAATTCATGGAAGGAAAGATGAAAGGCTCCGGAGAAGCAAGAATTTCTGCCAGTCTTGCAGCTCCAAACAAGAGGGCGATTCTTTGTTGGAAGAAAATCTTCCGACTCAGGATTATGTGAACGGAAACATACGGAGAATATTGGTAAGGTTCATCCGTTCGAATTGGGCGATTTGGACGGAACATATTAAAGAAAATGAATATAGCAATCACTTACAAGAGGATAAGACACATGGGGTTTGTCTTTTTATAAGAGATTAGGAGGAATTAATCATGATTAAGAAGAAAGAATGGCCAAAAGTCTATAAAAACAAAGACACATAGAGAGTTGCAGTTTTAAATCCATATAGGCTGTGCAAAAGAGGATTATATAGATGCATAGAGCTTGAAGAGAGCTTCGCGTCCATATAAAAACTTTCAAAAACGGACAACCGAGCGAAAAGTTATGAGCATTTTACTACAAGACTATAAAACTGCCAAAATTCGCCTAAAAATTAGCAACTTTGGGAGAAATTCTAATCATCAATGAAGTAAGGGATTAAGAAATTAGTTACTTGAGTGGAAAGAGCATAGAAAGAGCTTCCTAGCCATATGATCAATTTTAGAAACCAATACCCGAGTGATGACGGTTGAAATTTGGGTATTAGACCACAAAAACTGCACTTCTCTCTCTTTGCATGAAACCTCAATTTTCACATAGCCTCTTGCCTTTCATCTCCTTCATGATTCAAGCTAGAGGATAAGGGTTAACATTGCTCAGCAGACAATCGTAAAGATTTACCTATGGTCCCCAAAGTCTCTCCACATGCTCATTACCGCTAAAACCATTGGTACCTCCAAAGGAGGGCGACAATAAGGCAAGGGCTACCTTGAGAAGTCACAGGCCCGCCAAGATAATAACTCCTTATCCCACTTATCATGAATCATCAAAGAGGTCCAAAATTGGGTTAAGCATGAGAAGCTAATGCTAAATGAGACACACATGTAAAGAGAGTATTTGAATAAGGGTTTGAAAGATAAGAGAATGGCAATGACACAAAATGCTCAATTGAGGAGGCTCATTCCTTGATTTGAAAGGTCCTTTTATAGGTGGAGAATCACCCTCTCTTCCATTGTTACAAATTACAACATAAAAATCTTCAACCCTTCAGTGACATAAGGGTAGATGTCACCATCAATTGTCCTCTTAGGCTAAGTCTTCTATTGATTATTAAATTGAAGACTTTTTGACTTTGAGAGTGTGATGAGATAATAGCCAAGTCTAAGTGGCATGTAGGTGGAGATCCCACTTACACATGGCGGAATTCTCCTCTTCCATGTAGGCATTCTAGAAGAATCTTTCCCAATTATGCACCTACACACACTCCTCCACACGCCTTCCACACTCCCCAACTTGTAGCCTTATGGTGAATACCATATTAATAATACAATTAAAATCCATGTGAGCATGAAGGCCCACTTTTATTTTTCACATCACTAGCCTATCTACCATACCAAAGTATTTATCAAGCATACTTGTGGCATTTACAATGTGTGCACCCTAAATCAAGTAAAACCATTATATTTGAAGATAGAATGTTGTTATCGGGGTAGCCGCCAAGCCGCCGCATCACCACGCCGATATTCCATTGTGGGCGCCGCAATCTTCTTGGACAAGCTTCCATCTTATTACCATTGCGAAACCATCAAAATATGCACAAAATTGACAATGAAAGATATCAATTTTTCACGTCACAATACCCAAGCAAGTAATCATGTAATCTACAAGTGCTAAGTGATCCTTTGATGCAACCAAGGTGGCCACTAATAAGACCACTGACAATGAAGACTTGCAAGATGTATGAAAGAAATGTAGAGTAAAGTGAGTAGAGATTTTACTTGTAAGATGTAGAGATCAGTGTTGCTCAAGTGTAGCTCGTAGACAAGATCCAGTGTGGTAAGTGTCTGATGATGCTTTCGCATGTATCCACACACTTGTCTGTAGTAGTAGATCTAACAATACTACTCCAAAATCTAATGAAGAACAGTGCAAATCTAGTGCCCAAAGATGTCTGTAGAAAATCAAAAACCACACGAACGATCCCCAAAACACGCCCAGAGTGAAAATTTACCCAAAAAATTACAATACAAAGTACTACACACTTCTAGGTCCTCTTTCTTCTCCTAGAAGGGCTCCCTAATCCGATTTAAGAAGACAAGCGACTCCAAGTGAAGGGTACAGGGTGTGGGGAGCATATGCTCTAATAGCAACTATTGAAAATAGGGTTGCATGAATGCACACACAGTCGAGAAGCTCAAGGGAGCACACAATGAGATGATAGATAGATAATGAATGTGTGATGTACAAACATGATAAGTATACCCCAAGATGGGTGCATACTAGCATGGGCAAACAAAACCTCCTAAAGAGGGAAAAAGTGCCCTACCTAGTCCGTGTGTTCACACACATCACTACCAAATATGGCTACACATTCCCCCCTTGTTGCAAATAAGAATTAGTACGCAAAATCTATTTTGAGAAGTAATAGATATTGGCATAGGGAATAACCCATCAAACATGTCCACAGAATTGGCATAGGAATGCTTATTGAATTCCATATTGTTGGATAGATAAAATCCTCTACAAAAATGGCATCCCTAATATTCTTAGGTGAGAGGATTGTAGAGACGATAACCTTTGCTTTTAACACTATAACCAATAAAAATACATTTCACTATTTTTGTTGGCACATGTGCAAATGCCAAACAACCAAAAACACGTATGTGTTCAACCTAAGGTTTTCAATTGAATCAAGCCTCATAAGGAGTAACAATCTTTAAAACTTTAATGGGAATATTGTTCAGCACATAGGTAGCACAAAGAACTACTTCCATCCAAAACTTGTGTGGAAGTTACTGACCTTTAACCCTGCATCTAACCATCTCCATGAGAGTCCCTTTCATCTCTCACGGCAACACCATTTTGTTATACTATGTAAGGATTTGTACACTGCTACTTAATGCCTTTGTGTGCCAAAAAAAAACATTAGACATATATTCCCCCCCTCTATCGGAAACGGAGAGTTTAACTTTTGAGATAGTTCCATTTTTAATCATAACAACAAAGTACTGAAAATGATAAATACCTCTTATTTTTCTTTCATAGTGTAAGACCAGTCGTACTTGCTATAATTATCAATAAATGTAATAAAATATAAGTTTCCTCCCTTTCCTCCCAAATAAGTGGTCCTCATTGGACACACATCATTGTGTTGTATGAGCTATAATATGTGATCATCTCTATTGGTTACATTCTTTGGGAAAGGTTAGCGTTCCAAGGATGCATCCTTCACAAACATATCTTGGTGGTGAACCAAGTTGAGAAAGATCCTCTAACATCACGTGGTGCTACAAAAGCATCCAAACCACCAATAGAAGAATGACCAAACCTAGCATTCCATAGATGGGCATCTTTTATTGCATTAGAAGTAGTTGCCAGATAAGGAACATCACACTTGTCATACATGTCAATTTGTATAAACCATTTGTGGTTAAAGATCCAATAAGAACAATCTACTTGTCATGTTCCCTATCATGGACATTGCCAATAAGAACAATCTACTTGTCATGTTCCCTATCATGGACATTGCATTTACCATTTGCAAATTCAATAATCTGTTTGTCTTGTTCTCATTTGCAAATTCAGCATTGAGACCCCTCCTTACTAGAGTAGGTATAGAAAGAAGATTCTTTTGAATTTTTGGAATAAGAAATACATTCTTGGAATCCTGAGATTAGACAAAGTGGATTCATCAAAAATTGGAATCAACGTAAAGTGAAATCAAACGTAGTAGGAAGTATGATCTGTCAACTAAAATAGAGTGAAATAGGAAATCAATCCAAGAAATCAACGATTCAATTGGAATTGGTCGAAACCTATAAATGATCATAGAATCTAGCGATTATACCCGAAAATGATCAAATATGAAAAAGATCAAAGAAACGAGTGATTCTATCAATCACGTGTCACTAGCATAGGTGAAGCAATGGAAAGTAGAGTCACATCATTATATCAACCACGTGTCACTAGCATAGGTGAAGCATTGGAAAGTTGAATCATTTGGCAACTGCACTGTTGAAATGATCCGATTGATATGAAATGATTCAAGTGTGAAAAATGCTACTACTATGCTAGAATCTCTTATACAAATCATGTGCTATAGTAATTTTACTTCAAGTAAAAGAGCTTGTAAGTGGGGTTGAATCATTTGGCAACTGCACGTCAAGGGCAGTGTCTACCCTTTTACAACTTAATCTGGTGTTTAATAGATGATTACAATAAATTTATTAGCATAAAATCACCAGAAATTACACTAAATCAAGGGTAACCAATTTGTATGGGATGGTTGGAGTATCAAACCAACTCTGAATTGCAATCTGAAGTTATAGGGATCTGTATCAGATACCTAATGGTTAATTTGAACCCTCAATTGTACCAAAATACAGTGATTAGCACTGATTAATTATTGATTAGTAAATTAATGCTCTGTTTTGTGTGCAGAAAACAGAGTATGCGGGGAGTCCAGATCAGGTGCCTTAGACTTCAAATGAGCTCAAATGCTTTCAAAGGCATCAATAGCAATGAGTTTAGTATAGGATTAAGCCAAGAAACACAAGATTTGACCAAATATTGAAAGCTTAATCTCTGTTTTACCAAAGTTTCCTGTAGCTTTGATGAAGAGCTTGGATCTCACTGTAGACTTGATGAAACTGAATTCTGTCTTCACCAGCTTGTAGAGCATGCTTGAAAACACCTTGGGCTAGGAGGAATTAGAGACCTTTGATATCTGTGCAAGCTGCAATGTCACTTTTACTCAGAAAAAAATGTGCCGGCGAAATCGTCGATTTCTCCTTCGTTGCTTGGCGGTTTGCTGCGCCGTTTTGATGAGCTTGAAGGCAAATGAGTTGGCTACAATATGCTAGAAGGGTTTAAGCTAAATGTGAGTGTGCAAGGTGAATGAGATCCTCCACTGGCTGGGGGTGAAGGGGTGAAGTGAAAAATAACTAAAATTTTGATTATTTCCTAATTATCTACTAATCCTAATTAATTAGATAATGGGCTCATAAATTTGATGGATTCTAGGCATGGCTCTGATACCATGTTGAAATTTGAGCATTGTGATGAGCTATGGTGGGTCATACACTAGAATCAACATCATTAACAAAGTGATTAGTAAATAATTAAGATGTAATTAGTGGGTAATTAGCAAATAGATTAATGTAGGCATGGATACTCAAAAACCAGCAAATTCTCATTAGGGCTATGCCTCAATTTATAGAGTTTACATCAAGCATCAAATCCCACTGATTTCTCCATGATTCACCCCACCTCTTTTCCCTGATTCTCTCCACCTCTTCACTTTTCCCAGAATAACTCCACACTTCCTAAATCTTCTCATGCTACCCTTTATTCTCTCCCAGTAGATTCTTCTCACCTTTTCACAAGTTCTTTCACATTTACATCTTCTCTTTTACAGCCTCTAACCAAGGGCTTGTTCCCGCACACACCCTATTCACTTGTTCCCGCACACACCCTATTCACTTGTTCCCGCACACACCCTATTCACTTGTATATTTTCAACAGTATTTGGACACAATTTTTTCTATGTCCAAGAGCTAGAATAGGGATATGAGACGTGGGTTTTCCCTAAGGATCCTTTTCTCCTCATCTTCTTCAATACATTCCAACATGTTCAGCCCTTCTTCATACAGCAGTTCCCGATTTTCACCTTCTTTTTTTCTTTTCTAATTGTGATTTGTTCTCTGTGCCAATCATGTTTGAACTTGCCTTGTCGAAGCCATGGTATTCCCAGCAGCATTGGGTGTGATCCATTATTTTCCATGCAAAGAGCAAGAAAAATGATAGGGAAATCATATCCCGTGATCTAAATATGTTCCCCTCAGACTAATCCCAGGGGTTTGACTCTGCGTTGTTCTGCCATCTTCACAACAAAAGCAACATAGTCATAGTTTGTGAGGATAAGTTCCTTTGACATGGCTTCTGACATTATATTTACTCCCAAGCCTCAATCTAGTATTTCTCCATGTATCTACTTCCCCTTTAATATTACTATTATTTGGGGTACATCAATATCTGTCATTGCAGCATCGACTGACTTGCAGTCTGCTTCTAACTCGCGTTGGAGGGGTCGGACAAGCTATTGTGTTCATCCTTGGATCCAAGCAAATTGCTTAGCAATTTATTAAATTGTAATTGGGCACTAAGGACAGGAGTTGATCCAGGGATATGTTGAGTTTTAGCCCCTTCATATCCTCCCATATGTCATATTCTCCTGCTTTCTCCTCCTCTGACTTGCTGTTTTGTGGAGGAAATTGTTTTGCTTGCTGTTGTCTTCTTTTTGCAGTACCTGAGGTTTTTGCATTGGGATTGCTTCTTGATGCCTAAGTTCTTTTTGTGGTCTTGCCCACTCTCATTCCATTCTATTGCTTTTGTGCAGGCTATGCCTATTTCATGAGCACACTGTCTTCTGCTGACCATGGCTACATGTGCTCTTCTTCCTCCTCTAGTTCTCTAACTTTTTGTTGTTCCTATGAGGTTTACCTTCTCGCGTAACTTCTCTTGTTCTGCCATTCTGGCCATCATGCAGGGATTTTATTCCCACTTTGCTTCTTGTGCTGAATCCATGCGAGGCTTATCTTCTCGCAGTTTTTGATCTTTCGCCTCCTCTAGGCTTTCCTCTACTCCTCTTGGGAATTGAAAGGTTTTCTTCCAATTCTCCTTCTGTGCTTCTTGCACTTGCTTTGTTGCAAAGTCTCTAACTTAATTTTGTTTTCCCCAGTCCACATTGTTTTTCATATGTCTGGCTGGTTCTTCTGACACAGCCAACCTCTCTTTCCCCTTTTGGGATCTGGTGATGGTGACTGCCACAGTTGGTTGCCCACCTTCCTAGCTCTTTGATGTCGATGATGTTTATGGACATTGCTAGTTATGCATCCGTCTTGCCTTCTTTTTCTTGCAACTCTTGTTGATGCTTCTGGAACAGTAGACATTCATTCTGCCCGATGTCCAGGCTTCTAATAGTAATAACATTTTGACTTCCCAGCACCCCCTCTTCCTAGGCCTTACCCTTGGCCATAGTATGGTCTGTAAGGTGTTGGTGCAGTAGCCATGTGAGTGTTGTTGTTGACACTGCATTGATAGCTATGCCTACCCTATTTCTTACATTGTATGAGTTGACTACTGTTAGATGTATAAATGTTTGGTAGATTGTGTAGGTTGGATGCATCTTGCACTCCTCTTTCAAGTGGCCTTCATTTTTACATGTCAGGCGGCAGAATACACCCGTTTTGTAGTCAGAGGAGATAGAGGACTTACCAAATTGCACAATAAGCTTCTCCTCCACCTTCTTGGCCAATATATCCACCTCGTCCTTCTTGCCTTTGTGTTTGCTCTTCTTGCTGCGTCTAGATTCTTCCTTAACTTCTGACTTAGATTTTGAGTCTTCTGATTCCAACTCGCTCTAATGCCGGTGTCATTGTCTGAAGAATTCAACTTATTGCTCTTCGTTTTCTTTTTCTTTTCCAATCCCATGTTTCTTTCTGCTTGCTTAGCAACTTCCATGAGCCCATCGAACCCTTCAGCGTCAATGTTGCTGCCACCGTTGGTTTGAGTTTTTTGTTTAAACCATGCAAGAACCAGTCCGCAATAACGGCTTAAGATGGTATGTCAGCTAGCGAGAGTCTTGCATGAAAAGTGCAAAACTTGGTTGTTACATAATCTTCTACTGGCAGGTAGCTTCTGTTTCAAGCTTTGCAGCTTGTCCTATAGTTCAGAGTCAGTTTTGAAACAGCTCTGAATTGGTTGAGGAAAGCTTTTTTTAGTGCATGGAAGGTGTGGAAGTAGTTCGAGTCGTCATACTGGGATACCCATTCAGTGGGTATGTCCCCGAATGTGGCCTGGAACTGGTCCCTCTTCCTTTTGTTAGAAACATTAGCACGAGTGTGATTCACCTCTCCCAGACAGCCTCGAACTTTGTGACGTGGGTGTCGGGGTTTTCAGATTTCTTACCCTTATATGTTGGGTACTTGTTGTTGCCTCCTTGAGCCATTTGATGCTGATGGATTGCGGGGAGCTGTGGTGCGCTTGCCAGGCTGAGTAGGACACACTGCTTATGCAATTGATTTTGCACATAGACTGGGTGATGAGTTGTCTTGCTATTGATTCTACAAGAAGTTCCTCTCCCCTTTTGAAGTGTTACGCTAGAATGTTGCCTTTGTGAGAGAAATGGTGAGATTGAAAGCAACAGGATTGCCAAAGTGTGGGGGGTCCATCCGACTGGCAAGACAACACCCCACGTCAAAGGTATTTCTGTCAATGCCTAAGCCTAACGGGTTTAGAACTCAATAGCTATCAGCTAAAACAGAAAGCGCACACAGAACCACAAGACTCACTCTCTCTCTCTCTCTCTCTCTCTCTCTCTCTCTCTCTCTCTCTCTCTCTCTCTCTCTCTCTCTCTCAGACAGTTCACACAATGAAATAATTCTCAAAGGGATCTGTATTACTATCAGACTTGTATTATGCTATGTGCTCCAGATTCACTCTCTTTGCCTACTGATCCCTTCTATCTCTCTATATATCTGTCTTCTAACTACTAACTACTTATTTCTTTGCTATCTTAGAAGGACCTTCTTCTTATCCCTTCCAACCATTGCCTACTATTACAAAACTCATTTTGTTAATAGACTGCTATAATAAAGTACATAGGATTACAATGGGCATGCATGTGCACTGCTGCCTGCGCCTAACTGTTGGTGTGCTATCTTAGAAGGACCTTCTTCTTATCCCTTCCAACCATTGCCTACTATTACAAAACTCATTTTGTTAATAGACTGCTATAATAAAGTACATAGGATTACAATGGGCATGCATGTGCACTGCTGCCTGCGCCTAACTATTGGTGTGCCAGCCTTTTACTGTCGGCCTGTGTCTTCCGTCCAGTTCTTCAGGTCCCACCAATCATCTCCTGTCGGACGCTTAATAGCCACGCTCCACAAGGCTCCTTCATGCACGAACTTCTTTAGGAACAACCTTCTAGGACCCATAAAATTCAAATGCTCTCCTCAACTCTCAGGGCTCAATACCAATCACCAGCCTTGCCATCTAGTGTAAGGCTAAAGGTGTTGGTCTTTTGCAAGCTCATTTCTCTCGCCTAGGGCTTCACAAACTTTGATCAAAATTTTCAAGGTGTCAAGATTCTAGGATAGTCCTCTCCGTTAAACTTATGCGCGAGCTTTTACAATCTCTGTGTAGCCTTTCCAAAGCTACTCCGTCCGTTATCTCTCATGGTAAGTGCTGTACTCTTGGTTGTATCTCTCCCCAATGCTTGTGCAAAATCTACTGGATCGATTGGTAGTGTAGTTGGTTGGAGCAATTGGTATAGTAGGTGCAGCATGTGGTATGAAAGGTGCCACCTACAGGCATGGTGGCATGAATCCCAGTGGAGTAACTTGAGTGTGATAAGGGGTGGTGATGAAAAAGGGTCATACAGAAGCTCCAATGGGTGCTCATGAAATATGGGCTAATGGTGCCAATGGTCTAGTTGTTTGCAAAGATATCCCCATGTTCTCTTGAGTGCATTTGTGGCAATGATAGAGTAGAGGGAGATGCAGTTATGTGGTGGCCCTAGCAGGTAATATGGATGTGTTAAGGAGGCTTAGAGTAATGACTGTGGGGTTTACTAGCGATCGTGGTTTTTTCCATAGTTGTGCCCAAGGGCATGAGACTAACAGGTAACATTCTGGGGTTGGCGGGTGCTGTTATTATGAGTGGTGTAGTACTCAACACCATAGGGTTTGGAATGGTTGTATCAATATCTTATGTAGGGACATCTTTACGGTCTAGAAATGTGAAGCTCATGCTCGCAAGTTCTTGGATTCTCATTTAGCCTTGTGGAATGGAAACTAGAGGTTGTTCTATGGTGTAGCCAAGTGTCACTACATATGTGGGATTGGCCAGGCTTATCGGTGGTGTCTCCATCTCGCTTAGGGTAGGACCTTGCACATTGCTCATCCCAAATTGTGTCACAAGATGTTAAGAAGATATGGTGATTCCATGTCTCAACCTTTCTTACTCCACCATAGCATGAATACAATCCATGACCATTTGAAGATGCTCTTCCTCATCCATGGTAGCAAAGGTAGCTTGCTTAATTCTTCCCAACTGTCAGCTTAAATGAGCCTGTAGCTAGGTCCATCAGGGTTTCATGAGTAGCATCAAATTTCTAATCCTCAGTTTACAACAATGTATCTAAGAATCTTATGCCTGCATCTGTTTTGGAAAAGAATTCATTGTGTATGGTACCCTCTAGGCAATCAAGAACATGGAATAGATGTTCAGTTTGGGTAGCCTGGGCAGATGAGGTGCACTTTGTGTTAGGAAATTGGAGTTAAGTGTGGAAACACCCTCTTAGCCTAGGAATCTTGGAGTTAAGTGTGGAAACACCCTCTTAGCCTAGGACTCTTCCCTTGAGGTAAGCAGTGATGTCACACCTCATTTAATAAAGTCGAAGAAGAGGTTGTACTTTCAGCCCATAAAAGGGGCACCAATTTACTCACAAATAAATCAAGTATACTTGTACTTTGTGCCCAATCTTAGTTGTTTATTCTCTCTCTCTCTCTCTCTCTCTCTCTCTCTCTCTCTGCCACCCATGGTGGGGTAGAAATGGGTAGTGGGATTGCCCTTGGGATGACATGGACCCAGTGGGTGTGTGTGTGTAAAAGAGGACACTCTTACTACCTTTCTACCACCCATCGTGGGGTGGAATGGCTAGTGGGATTGTTCTTGAGATGACATGGACCCACCTGGGATTAAGTCTCTCTATCGATTGGTCTCTCTAGATCAATAAAATCGACATTATGCGGCTCTCTCCTTCTCCCCATATCTCAGTCAGTATCATAGTCATGACGGCTCTAGTGGAGAAGCCTCCATAGACGCTGATCCAATACTGGTATTCGAGTAGGAGCCCGAGCCATTCTACATCTTCCTTTTTCTACAGTCTACCTGAGCCCTGGTCCTCCTATGCACAACCCTAGTCGCTAAACCTCCGCTCCCTGCACGCTATTCCAGCCGACGTGTTGAGAGCTGGTCGCTCGCTCCCTACACCGCAACAGTTAAGAATCCGTCCTTGTCTAGACGGAGTCCTTCAGGTCGTCCTAAGCAAATACTTTCCGTCGACAAAGCTCCGCCACCTCCGCCCAGATCCGCCATCTGCGCCGTTGTAGCGCTCATCTCCACCCGCCTCCACCGATGGCGCCGCTGCTTCCACCCAGCTCAGCCAGAAATTGGGGGTTTTTGAAAAATTGTGGACCCTGCAAATACGTGATTTGGGGGTTTTCCAAATTGAAGCCAAAATTGGCTGATTAAGGGTACCTGCATACTCTCACATTTGGGCTTTCTATGAAATTGAGGCATTGGCACTCAATTGAAGCCGTCATCGACACATTGAGAGTCCCTCCGATGCTCTGCCATGGCCTTCGGAATTAAAATAACAAGCCAGCCTGGTGTCACCACCGGAAGAGGATCTACACTAGCAAACATCATGCATACAAAGTCCCTGTACCTTCCACATTTTTATGTTTTAGCTCTGTGTGTTTGAGTCAATAAGGGTACTCTACTCGGATCGTCTCCCAAAATTTGTATTTTATCCTTTATTTTATATGTTCCAAACTCTGACATTTCATAAATCCTAGCCATGAGTAAGGGGGGTGATAAGATTAGTTGTTATACTTTGCCTCGGTTTACTCGAGATTCTATTACCACAACACGGGTGGTGTTGAGTGGTGAATCAACTAAGGGGGGACTAGAAAGCACAATACTAGGTAATGAAACTTTTTGCGTAAGGGTCTCACCACTCCTTCACTCCAAAGGGGGGTTTGTTGGGAAATCGGAGTTAAGTGTGGGGACACCCTCTTAGCCTAGGAATCTTCCCTTGAGGTAAGCAATGATGTCACACCTCATTTAATAAGGTCAAAGAAGAGGTGGTACTTTCGCCCATAAAAGGGCCCAGGGGCAGCAATGCACTCACAAAAGAATCAAGCAAACTTATACTTTGTGCCTAATCTTAGTCGTTTATACTCTCTCTCTCTCTCTCTCTCTCTCTCTCTCTCTCTCTCTCTCTCCATATCTCAATCACTATCATAGTCCGACTGTAGTGCAAAAGCCTCCATAGATGCTGATCCAACAGTTTGGGCCGTTAATCTCTGATGGGGGCTCCATGTAGAGTTTCTTCCTCTTTTGCTCTAGTAGCTCAAATCAGGGCCTCTACTTCTTGCACTTCCTCTTTTGTCCTATCATCTAGCACAATAAGATTTGTGTAGGGTTTAATTCACAACAGGCTTTGGGTTGTAGGTCACGATAGATTCAATGTGTACAAGAATCTCTACGTTCATGCGGTTCGTATTTGACAAGGCTACATTGAGTGTGGCCTTAGAGTTGATCTCAGCTCCTTTATCACCAGTTTGATACACTGCATGGATATATCCAGAGGCTACAACCGAAGCCAAACCCGCACCCCTGAAGTAATTGGTCATGTGGTCAATCACGCTAGTGGCTAGTTTTGCATTCGTTGTTTGAGGGTTTATCTCCCCAAGTCTTGTAGTCCTTCCATTAATCCAGGATCAGACAAAATGTCACTACTTGAGAGTCTTAGGTCTTGCACCACGCTGAACTGAGTCCCTGAAGAAGGTCGCAAGCCAAGGATTGGCTAGTAGGAACCTAGTGTGGAAGCACTTTCCTCTAAATCCGTCTCTCTAAACACGCCCAAATCACAATTGCATGTCATTTCATGTTGTTTTAGGACTACGGAGATCCCATAAATATTTTGAATTTTTTTATTTTGTTTTTTTACTTACCCAAATTTGTCCAAAGTAGGTTTAGGTGTCTTTAAACAATACTGCAACAAGAAATGGTACACTTTTTTCGAGCCGATCAAGTTAATTTGTGGAGGGCCCCTCAACTACAAAAATTTGTAAATTTTTTGGATCATGTACAAAGTTACGTCAAAATGATCGCAATGGCCTAAAATAGATATCTAGCAAGTTTATGTGTGCGCTTTTTTGAAAATTTCTATACTGATTTTTTGGGTTGTCCAGCAACTTTCTCTTTTTGAAAAAGAAAATATTTTTTTTATTTTTTGTTTCGTTTTCGGTGTCACGCTTTCGAACTTACAGGTTGACTATTTCTAGAGTACAAGTAGGTGTATTTATTGTGTTACCCAACCCAAGGAACATGTGGCATAACTAGTGGACCGAATTCAATGGGATTAGTCAATTGGATTAAGCCTGATGACAAAAACCCAATTTATGCAAAAATTATTTTCTGTCTAATACACGCCCTCAAATCAGAATGTTGGCAAGAGACCAACATTTGCCATGTAATAGGTCCAAAATAGGGTGAACCCTATGCCCAGATTTCAATTTCGGGATCTAATTACCCAAATGAAATGAATTTCATGCCCCAATTACATTTTTAAAATGAAAAATTTTAAAAACTTCACAGAAAACCAAAAAAGCCAGAAAATGCCAGAATTACAGAAATTACAAAAATGATGAGAATGAATTGGGCAATGAAGGATAACAAGCATTAAAAAACAATAGCAAGAAGCAAACATAATGCACAAATAAGCATAAAATGCATCAATAATCATACTCTAATATTTCCTTTTTCCTGTTTAAAATAGAAACAGAAACAACAACCTAAGCATTGAAGATGCAATGGCGGCTAAGCGGTGGAGCTATTCCCCAGCAGCAGCAGCAGGCAAGCGCACACAATGCTTAAATCAAGAAGTAATATACCATAGCAAGCACACAAATACACAAGCCAAGTATGTCACTTACCTCATGATAGCTTGAGCTTGGGATTCTTGTAGTAGGTACCACCGTCAATGGATCAGGCAAGAGATCACGTCGTCGTTGGCTGCACACTCCTTGTAGGTTGAACTACCTCATAGCTTTGATCCCTCTCTCACTCACTCACTCACACATGCATAGACAAGAAGCAAATCATGCATACAAGCAAGCAAGAGGTAAGAGGAAGAGAGTAGAGAGTAAGAGCACTCTTAGATTAGGCATAAGAGAATACAAGAGAATGAGGGGTTGGGGTTTCACTTTGCCTTGTCTCCTTCGTTTTTAGGGTTTACACCTCGACCTCCTAGACCACTTACACTAGTGTAAACTTTCTACTCATCGTTTGATACCCTTCATTAAGCTATCATGTAGGGCACCTTTCATATAAACAATCAGCAAAGCACTCACATAAAATATACAATACATAACCATTTAAATGAAATCTCGCCTTTCTAGCACCTACAACCAAACAAAGTGAAAGTGAAGAGGTGGTCACGGCCTCGACACCGCCGGAGCGGTCTTTGGTGGCAAGGGTTAACAACAATATACTAGTCTTTAGTAAAAGAAAACCATAACAAACACTTGGAGCTAGTATTCTCTCTTTTGAAAGAAAGCCATCTTTATCTCAACCCTAAGAAGAGTAGTTTCTTTCAAGTTAAAGGGCCACATAGGCTAAGCTAAGAGTATTCAAATAGATCTAAAGAATATTGAGTTCATTTTCACTTGGGACCTAGACCTCGTGATATGCATGATTTATAATCATTCTTAGGATTACACAGCTATTATAGGAAATATGTCAAGAACTTTGCATACATTGCACATCTCCTAAGGAAGACTAAACAATTTCATTAGACTGATAAACATGTTAAATCCTTTCAAGCTTTGAAAGAAGCTCCTAATCATGCCCCCTGTTACAACTTCTTGAATTTTTTAGATCATTCTTTGTAGTTGTGACTCGTGCCATGGTGTACGGGATTGGAGCAGTTCTTATGTGGGATGGTCATCCCTTAGCTTACAAGAAATGCAAGTGGAAACCATGAAAATGCAACAAACAAAGAGTTGACTATTGCAGTACATGTTTTTGGAAACAATATCTTATGGGCTCTAAATTCCTAATCAAGACTCATTCAACAAAGTATTAGACACTTTCTTTCTCAACCCTTGATTTCAAATAGATACATTAAATGGTCGTCTTTTATTCAAAGTTTTCAGCCAACGATACAATATCATCTGGTGTAAGAGCCCACGTGCATACTCTCCACAAAAACACTTGGAATTTTAATAGGGATATGACATTCCCAAAGTTCTTTCAATCTCTTTTTCCAGCAGCCAGGACTCCAACTCACCTTCCAAATTTTCTTGCAGTATTCCACATTCATCTCCCCTTTTCTTAATTCTGCATACAGTACCCTAGTTGTGCCTTTCATCAGTTTGACCCCATTAACCACCCAAGCCCAGTATTTAATCCAAAGACTCATCAAAAGCAGTAGAGAAACATCCCACTTTAACATGCATCAGCACCTGTCCCATTAAGTCCCTTTCCCTTGTAGACAAATCAAATTCATGTTACAGTTGATCTAGCTCTTTCCACCCCACAGCTAACCCATCCCAGTAATCAGCCAGCCTTTTTAGCCCTCTATCATTCAGCTTCCTTGTAGAATAGGTGTCCACGAGAAGGCCCAATGGTGGGTTAAATTTATGAGACCACCATAAACCCAAGCTGAGCATTGAGTTCCCTAAGGCTCTACATCCCCCATCCCAATACATCAGACTCAGAGCATCCTTTCAATTTTTACACAACCACTTGCAAAAGGGGGAACCAGTCACTTTCAAAGGGGCATAAGAAAACGGTTTTTCCGCCAAATCCAAACCCTGCCAACTCCCTTTTGACAAAACCAAGGAAGCCTCCACAACTTCCCTTACCATTATTTTCCAAGGTTCCTATGGACCAATAAGATTAATCCAAATGTAAGGAGGAGATAAATTGAAGAATAAAAGAAAAACCCCCCAAAAATGAGTAAATGCTCACATAAGATAAAGAGTGGACTAAGGACCAAAGAAAAGAATTAAAAAACTGAATTTTGACACCTGAGTGTGGGGATCTCCCCTCATGAAGTAGGTGCCTTTTTCTCATCATTACCCCTAATTTTTAATCAATACAATGAGATATTTTCATCTCTCCTCTCTCCTATTTCAAAACTAGATCCAAAAAGTAAGTTGAACTGACCCAAAAATGGTCAAAAATTGACCAAACTGATTTGGAAAATTCTAGAATCAGTTTGCTTGGTTAGAGGCTCACTTTTTCCTATAAGTAGAAGTCTCCCCCTTTGTAAAAGCTTAATGGTGTTTATGTACTGTTACTCTACTTCTGTCCTGAGCCATCTACATTGAATTTCTTAATAATTCAATTGTTTTGGCCTAATCCTCTCCAAAGTGAATTGGTGGTCACTCTTGCCTCAAATAAGAGTAGAACCCTCAATCCCTCAAGCCAAAGGAGAGCTTACAAGCTTCATGTAAGATGATTTTCTTACTTTGTTTACGAATGTTAATGAAAAATCTATGATTTTCTTGATGTTTATGTTTTGCAAATGATTGAATTATATTTAAATGCTATGCCTTCGATGAAAAGGCCACCCCCTTCTCTTCTTTACATTCCAACCTTTCTTAATCCTAGAAAGGCCACCCCCTTCTCTTCTTTACATTCCAACCTTTCTTAATCCTAGAAAGATTAACTAAGTGATTAATTAAACTCTTCTTATTGTTTACTCTCTTGAATTTAGAAATTTGTGTAGATTAGAGTTCTATAATTCTAAATTGGGTTAATTAAGTAAATAAAGAAAGATAAAATAGAGAAATGGCCAGCCATACAAAGGAGGTTATGGCAAAATTTTCCAAAATTTTGTGAAAAAGAAAGTTTATTTTTATGTTATTCCAAAAGAGTAATTCCCACCATTTTTGCATCTAAAAGAAATATTCTAAATACTCCATGTACATATTCACCTATGAATATGCATGGATATATCACTGATATTAATTATTAAATTTGATTTCTATGTATAGAAAGATGCATAAGGCATTTTTTTTATTACAAAAGTGTTATTCTAATTAAATTTGATTTCTATGCATAGAAAGATGCATAAAGGAGTTTTTTTAATTACAAAAGCGTTATTCTGATTAAATTTGATTTCTATGCATAGAAAGATGCATAAAGGAATTTTTTTATTACAAAAGTGTTATTCTGATTAAATTTGATTTCTATGCATAAAAAGATGCGTAAAGGAATTTTTTTATTACAAAAGTGTTATTCTAATTAAATTTGATTTCTATGCATAGAAAGATGCATAAAGGAATATTTTTTTATTATAAAAGCGTTATTCTTATAAAAATTAATTTTTATGCATAAATAGATGCATAAAGAAATTTCTTTTATTTTAAAAGTGTTTTTCCTATTAAATTTGATTTTATGCATAAATAAATGCATAAAAAGGATTTTTTTTATAAAAGTGTTATTCCCATTGAAGTTGATTTTTATGCATAAATAGATGCATTAAAGGATTTTTTTTTATAAAAGTGTTATTCCCATTGAGGTTGATTTTTATGCATAAATAGATACATAAAGAATTTTTATATCAAAATTAGAATTCTCTTAAATTCTATGTTTAAATTCTATGAGTATTTTATAAATGAATAATTAAATACTCTGAGAGAGAAATTTCTATCGTTTTATAATCACATGGATTGAAAAAAGAAAATTCACAAAATCTATCGAGATCGAAATATTTAGATAAATGATTAATTTATTCCTCATTGGAATTCGTAACGAATTTAGAAATCAGTTAAGTGAATATTCAAAGAAAGAAATTCAGTAAATAAGAACTGATTTATCAAACCTTTTCGAGGAAGATAGTTCAGGAAAAATCTCATCCGACTCGAACCTTGAATCAGACTATGACCAAGACCAAACTCTTTCAGCAGTTTCGAGGAAAAATTCGAGGAAAAAAGTTGTGATGATCAGTTTAGAAAAATACATTCAAAACTCCCGCCAAATCTGAAACTAAGCTTGAGACCCTTCGAATTGATCTGTGGATCAAGGTTATAGAATTCGAGGAATTCTTGTATGAAATTCAGAATTCCGATCAAGAAGTTTTGGAGATACTGATTCAAGAAATACCCCTTGTATTCAAAAGAAAATCAAACTTAAAACTTGCATAGAAACCCTGTTTTCTTAAAGGACTGTCTTACGCTAGAATGGATGTGAATGTGTATGTGAAGAATGGATGTGGATGTGTATGTGAAAGAATGGATGTGGATGTGTATGTGAAGAATGGATGTGAAGTGATAAGTGAAAATGTATGGATAGATGTGGGTAGTTGTACATGTGAACGATTAGATGGATGTGGATGAATGAAATGAGATATGATGTGGATAGATGTGATGTGATGTTATGTGGATAGAATGTATGTGATGGGATGGTGATGAGAATGAATTTGATGGATATGAATGAATGTGATGTGAATCGGGATAGATGTGAATGAATGAGATGTGAGGTGAAATGGATGTGGTGTGATGTGATGTGATGTGGATCGGGGTAGATAGGAATGGATGAGATGTGAATGAATGTGATGTGATCAGATGTGGATATGGGTAGATGCAAGTGGATGAGATCTGATGAGGATAAATGAGGAAAGATGTGATGAGATGAAAATGATGTGATTGGATGAGAATGGGAATACATATGAAATGAAAATGATGTGATTGGATGAGAATGGGAATACATATGAAATGGATATGGATTAAATAATGTGGATTGATGTGGAACAATGTGGAAAGACAAGAGTTCATTATAGAAACTATATTTATGACCCACTTTTAAATGATTGTTTTATGTCAAGAATGCTGGCATTTTGATGTGGAACAATGTGCAAAGACAAGAGTTCATTATAGAAACTATATTTATGACCTGCTTTTAAATGACTGTTTTATGTCAAGAACGCTGGCATTTTGACCGTCTTGTGAATGAGTTCGTGGAGACCAATCTGATAAAGTTGCAACAGCTGATGATAGAGAGTCAATGGAGGACCTCTTGCATAGCAAGGTCGGCCGAGGTCTTGACCAGCCTCAGTTCAATTTAAATGGTGAGCTTCCGGTACGGTGGATGAGGGACTAAAGAAGCGGCCTAATAGTGAAGCGCTAGGTGACCTGCGGCGACGAAGGATCCTAGAGGGTGTTGACCATACGGTGCTTAGCCTCTGGGTCACCAAAGATACCCACACGTGCATCGTGGAAGATATTGGAATAAGGAGTAAGAGTTGTTTTCTGAATTCGGGCATGGATGTGGTTGATTGACCTTGCTGGTCCTTAACGGATGAGTCCATGGCTCTTTTATATGGATCTGTTGGTTCATCTTGCTGATCTTCAACGGAGATTCCATTTTGATTTTTATAAGTGAATATATTGCCAGGTACTATTTGCTAGGAACTATCGAAAAGGCCCCTCAATGGACAAGTGGTGAGCGTTCTGGTTGCCAATGATGCCATAGGTACACCGATGAAGGAAAAAATAGAAATTAGGATTCAACCATATATTTTGGAGGATTATGATCAGTGATACTATAGTTTCATTAAAAGATTGTTTTGAAAACAACTGAATCTGTGAAAAAGGCAATTTCATATTGGGTGTGTAAGTGGTGTGACTAGTTTTAAGTTTGCATGAATATCTAGCTAGGGGGCCTGGGAACTCTTTTCCCTAGTACCCAGGACAAAACCTAACCAAATTCTTAAATGGATCCCATCACTACAGTGGTTGGGCGGTTGGCTAACCCACAGGACTAGGCTGGACTTATGGATCCCTAAAATGAGACTCAATTCTGTTATCATACGATAGATGAAATAAATCCCGGATACAAATTGTTCTATGGAAAAGAATCAACGGTTGTGCCTCTCAATGAGGAAAAAAGTGTTGGTCTCTATGATCCAAGTGCAAGTCTTTTCCTTGATCTGACTATGGGACTTACGGGTTCGGTCGGATCAGTTAAGTTAGATAAGGCTCTTGACTATGTTAGAATAAAAATATCCTGGAGGAATCGCCTGTGCTTTCTGGGTGAGGGAAGTTTTTTCGGGTTCGGTTTTGGAAGAACCATGGGATTAGTCTCTTGTTCGGATATACATGGGCGAGGTCCCGAGTGAGGGACCCTGCCCCGCGCAAGAAGTGCTACTTCTGCTGCTAGCACCCTGAATTCGTTACGCAGAGGGGACAGGGATCTTTCAGCTGGTATCAGAGCGAATTGGCTAAAGTGGATCAATCGAGAAGCCAAAAATGTCAAAAATTTATGAAGTAACAGTAAAAAGTTAGAAATATGTGATGAAATTCATACAAATTGATATTCAAATTGAAATTCATAAATTAGTAATTGGGTCTTCAGATGGAAGTACCGCAATTGCATGGAATGACTCACTTGTTTGAGGCCTAGACATAATGGTATTTACCTTAAAATTCCAAGAACCGTGTGACTACCCGTATATACCAAGGTTATAACTGCAGCTCTTTACTAGCAGTATATATGAGTAAATCTAAGACCTTGAAATTATAAGCAAAAATGCTATCGAGATGATAAATTCGAATGTGGTTGATATGATTTTAAAATTCTGGTTGAGAACTGATGAGTTGGTTTGGATTCTGATTGAAAAATGATGATTCCTAAATTTTGGTTGAAAAGTGATAAGTTGAGCAAAACCACAATGAGGATGAATGGGATGAGTATCCCTCTGATGATGTTCGTAACTCGAATGATGATAATGACTTCAACAAAACACTACGAGATTAGTGGATTGTGCTGACAGATTTCTACTATTGACACTTGACCCAGTGGATCAATGTAAGGGATGACAAATTAAAAACCTGTATAATTGAAATTCTCATGGAGGAATGTTCGGATGGAAATTTCGGTCTAATGGACCATTATTGTGTTAAGGATATGATAAAAATGAATTGTTATCTGATGATGAGTTCTATAAAAGGGATCTTTATCCCAGGATTCTATTGGGTTCACCAGACTATAAGGAACCCCAGAATCAGTTGGATATTAAGTGAAAGAGTTGTCCTCTAGTTTACGAGATTAGGACATCTCGCGTTTTTTAAGTGGGATAGGATGTAAGATTCCTCCCTCCAGCTTTTGAGGTGTGCAGGTGTAAGAACCTCCCCTTCTAATCTTATAATTATTCCCCTCTCTGAAATAAAAGAAAGATCCTGTTTTACCCTATTTTGGCCTCGAGAGAGAAAATGTCTAGAGGGAGGTAATTCAAAATTGAGATATTTTTGGATATAAAAATCCTCCTAGTGTCTAAAATGGTTTCCCCTGAAACAGAAATTCAAAAAGAACTTTCCAATGTGCAATTGGAATTAATTGAAAATAAGTACAAAGGACCTTAGCCTAAGGATCCAGATTTTTAGAAATTTTTGGATTATGGTCCAATTAAGGTTCATATGGATCAATAAGATTAATCCAAATGTAAGGAGGAGATAAATTGAAGAATAAAAGAAAAGCCCCCCAAAAATGAGTAAATGCTCACATAAGATGAAGAGTGGACTAAAGACCAAAGAAAAGAATTAAAAAACTGAATTTTGACACCTCAGTGTAGGGATCTCCCCTCATGAAGTAGGCACCTTTTTCTCATCATTACCCCCAATTTTTACTCAATAAATGAGATATTTTCATCTCTCCTCTCTCCTGTTTCAAAACTAGATCCAAAAAGTAAGCTGAACTGACCCAAAAATGGTCAAAATTTGACCAAACTGATCTGGAAAATTCTAGAATCAGTTTGCTTGGTTAGAGGCTCACTTTTTCCTATAAGTAGAAGCATCCCCCTTCGTAAAATCTTAATAGTGTTTATGCACTGTTACTCTACTTCTGTCCTAAGCCATCTACATTGAATTTCTTAATAATTCAATAAAGGAATATTTTTTTATTATAAAAGCGTTATTCTTATAAAAATTGTTTTTTATGCGTAAATAGATGCATAAAGAAATTCTTTTTATTTTAAAAGTGTTATTCTTATTAAATTTAATTTTATGCATAAAAAGAATTTTTTTTAGTGTTATTCCCATTGAAGTTGATTTTTATGCATAAATACATGCATAGAAGGGATTTTTTTATAAAAGTGTTATTCCCATTGAAGTTGATTTTTATGCATAAATAGATGAATAAAGAATTTTTATATCAAAATTAGAATTCTCTTAAATTTTATGTTTAAATTCTATGATTATTTGATAAATGAATAATTAAATACTCTAAGAGAAATTTCTATCAGTTTATTTTCATATAGATTGAAAAAAGAAAATTCAAGAAATCTATCGAGATCGAAATATTCTAATAAATGATTAATTTATTCCTTATTGGAATTTGTAACAAATTTAGAAATCAATTAAGTGAATATTTAAATAAAGAAATTCAAAAAAATAGTAACTGAATTATCAAACCTTTTCGAGAAAGATAGTTCAGGAAAAATCTCATCCGACTCGAACCTTGAATCCGACTATGACCAAGACCAAACTCTTTCGTCAGTTTCGAGGAAAGAAGGTGTGATCAGTTTAGAAAAATACATTCAAAACTCCCGCCAAATCTAAAACTAAGTTTGAGACCCTTCGAATTGATCTGTGGATCAAGGTTATAGAATTTGAGGAATTCTGGTATGAAATTCAGAATTCCGATCACAAGAAGTTTTGGGGATACTGATTCAAGAAATACTACTTGTATTCAAAAGAAAATCAAACTGAAAGCTTGCATAGAAAACTTATTTTCTTAAAGGACTGTCTTATGCTAGAATGGATGTGAATGTGTATGTGAAAGAATGGATGTGGATGTGTATGTGAAGAATGGATGTGGATGTGTATGTGAAAGAATGGATGTTGATGTATGTGAAAGAATGGATGTGGTTGTGTATACGATGAAAATGGATGTGAATGTGTATGTGAAGAATGGATGTGAAGTGATAAATTTAAATGTATGGATAGATGTGGCTAGTCGTACATATGAACGATTGGATGGATGTGGATGAATGAAATGAGATGTGCATGAATGAGATATGATGTGGATAGATGTGATGTGATGTTATGTGGATAGAATGTATGTGATGGGATGGTGATGAGAATGAATGTGATGGATATGAATGAATGTGATGTGAATCGGGATAGATGTGAATGAATGAGATGTGAGGTGAAATGGATGTGATGTGATGTGATGTGGATCGGGGTAGATAGGACTGGATGAGATGTGAATGAATGTGATGTGATGAGATGTGGATATGGGTAGATGCGAGTGGATGAGATATAATGAGGATAAATGAGGAAAGATGTGATGAGATGAAAATGATGTGATTGGATGAGAATGGGAATACATATGAAATGGATGTGGATTGATGTGGAACAATGTGGAAAGACGAGAGTTCGTTAAAGAAACTGTATTTATGACCTATTTTTAAATGACTGTTTTATGTCAAGAATGTTGGGGAGGCATTTTGAGTGACCGTCTTGTGAATGAGGTTATGGAGACCAATCTGATAAAGTTGCAATAGCTGATGGAGAGTCAATGGAGGACGTCTCGCGTAGCAAGGTTGGCCGAGGTCTTGACCAGCCTCGATTTGATTTAAATGGTGAGCTTCTCGTACGGTGGATTAGGGACTAAAGAAGCGGCCTATGAGTGAAGCGCTAGGTGACCTGCGAAGGATCCTAGAGGGTGCTAACCATACGGTGCTCAGGCTCTGGGTTGCCAAAGATACCCACACATGCGTCGTGGAAGATATTGGAACAAGGAGTAAGAGTTGTTTTCTGAATTCGGGCATGGATCTAGTTGATTGACCTTGCTGGTCCTCAACGGATGAGTCCATGGCTCTTTTATATGGATCTGTTGGTTGATCTTGCTGATCTTGAACAGAGATTCCATTTTGATCTTTATAAGTGAATATATTGCCAGGTACTATTTGCTAGGAACTATCGAAAAGGCCCCTGAGTAGACAAGTGGTGAGCGTTCTAATTGCCAATGATGCCATAGGTAACCCATGAAGGAAAAATTAGAAATTAGGATTCAACCAGATATTTTGGGGGATTATGATCAGTGATACAATAGTTTCATTAAAAGATTGTTTTAAAAACAGCTGAATCTATGAAAAAGGTAATTTCATATTGGTTGTGTATGTGGTGTGACTAGTTTTAAGCTTGCATGAAGGCAACAATCATATACAGGTAGAAGAGACCAGTCTAGAGGCGGGTGAGCCAGAGGGGCTGAGGTGGTTGGTAAAAAAATAGTGCTACTTCTGCTAGTAGCACCCCTAAATTCGTTGCGTGGAGGGGACGGGGATCTTTGAGCTGTTGGTATTAGAGCAAAGCGGCTAAAGTGGATCAATCGAGAAGCCAAAAATGTCAAAAATTTATGAAGTAACAGTAAAAAGTTAGAAATATGTAATGAAATTCATACAAATTGATATTCAGACTGAAATTCATAAATTAGTAATTGGGTCTTCAAATGGAAGTACCACAATTGCATGGAATCCCTAACTTGCTTGAGGCCTAGACATGATGGTATTTACCTTAAAATTCCAAGGATCGTGACTACCCGTATATACCGAGGGTATAATTGCAGCTCTTTACTGGCAGTATATACGAGTAAATCTAAGACCTTGAAATTATAAGCAAAAATGCTATCCAGATAATGAATTTGAATGTGGTTGATATGATTTTAAAATTCTGGTTGAGAACTGATGAGTTGATTTGGATTCTGATTGAAAAATGATTATTCCTCAATTTTGGTTGAAAAGCGATAAGCTGAGCAAAACCACAATGAGGATGAATGAGACGAGTCCCTGTGATGATGTTTGTAACTGGAATGACGATAATGACTTCAGCAAATCACTATGAGATTAGTGGATTGTGCTGACAGATTGCTACTGTTAACGCTTGACCCAGTGGATCAAGTTAAGGGATGACAAATTAAAAACCTATATAATTGAAATTCCCATGGAGGAATGTTCAGATGGAAATTTTGGTCTAATGGACCATTATTGTGTTAAGGATATGAATGATATGATCTGAACGAATTGTTATCTGATGATGAGTTCTATATAAGGGATCTTTATCTCAGGATTCTGTTGGGTTCACCAGACTATAAGGAACCCCAGAATCAGTTGGATCTTAAGGGAAAGAGTTGTCCTCTAGTTTACGAGATGAGGACATCTCGCGTTTTTTAAGTGGGGTAGGATGTAAGATTCCTCCCTCCAGCTTTTGAGGTGTGCAGGTGTAAGAACCTCCCCTTCTGATCTTATAATTATTCCCCTCTCTGAAATAAAAGAAAGATCTTGTTTTGGCCTAGAGAGAGAAAATATCTAGAGAGAGATAATTCAAAATTGAGATATTTTTGGATATAAAAATCCTCCTAGTGTCTAAAATGGTTTCCCCTGAAACAAAAATTCAAAAAGAACTTTTCAATGTGCAATTGAAATTAATTGAAAATAGGTATAAAGGACCTTAGCCTAAGAGTCCAGATTTTAAGAAATTTTTGGATTATGGTCCAATTAAGGTTCCTATGGACTAATAAGATGAATCCAAATGTAAGGAGGAGAAAAATTGAAGAATAAAAGAAAAAACCCCAAAAATGAGTATATGCTCACATAAGATGAAGAGTGGACTAAGGACCAAAGAAAAGAATTCAAAAACTGAATTTTGACACCTCAGTGTGGGGATCTCCCCTCATGAAGTAGGCGCCTTTTTCTCACCATTACCCCCAATTTTTAATCAATAAAATAAGATATTTTCATCTCTCCTGTTTGAAAACTAGATTCAAAAAGTAAGCTGAACTGACCCAAAAATTGAACAAACTGATTTGGAAAATTCTAGAATCAGTTTGCTTGGTTAGAGGCTCACTTTTTCCTATAAATAGAAGCCTCCCCCTTTGTGAAAGCTTAATGGTGTTTATGCACTGTTACTCTACTTCTCTTCTGAGCCATCTACATTGAATTTCTTAATAATTCAATTGTTTTGTCCTAATCCTCTCCAAAGTGAATTGGTGGCCACTCTTGTCTCAAACAAGAGTAGAACCCTCAATCCCTCAAGCCAAAGGAGAGTTTACAAGCTTCATGTAAGCTAATTTTCTTACTTTGTTTATAAATCCACTTTAGCCAATTCGCTCTAATACCAGCTAAAAGATCCCTGTCCTCTCCGCACAACAAATTCAGGGGTGCTAGCAGCAGAAGTGGCACTTCTTGGGCGGGGCAGGGTCCCTCACTCGGGGCCTCGCCCCCCACGTATATCCGGACAAGAGACTAACCCCACAGTTCTTCCAAAACCGAACCCGAAAAAACTTCCCTCGCTCGGAAAGCACGGGCGATTCCTCTCTAGGATATTTTTATTCTAACGTAGTCAAGAGTCTTATCTAACTGAACTGATTTGACCGAACCTGTAAGTCCCATAGTCAGATGAAGGAAAAGACTTGCACTTGGATCATAGAGACCAACGCTTTTTTCCTCATTGAGAGGCATAGCCGTTGATTCTTTTCCATAGAACAATTTTTATCTAGGATTTATTTCATCTATCGTATCATAACAGAATTGAGTCTCATTTTAGGGATCCATTAGTCCAACCTAACCCCATCCCAGTCCCGTGGGTTAGCCAACAGCCCACCAACCACTGTAGTGATGGGATCCATTTCAAAATTTGGTTAGGTTTTGTCTCGGGTACCAAGGAAAAGAGTTTCCAAGCCCCCTAGTCGGATATTCATGCAAACTTAAAACTAGTCACACCAGATTCCTTTTTCACAGATTCAGCTGTTTTTAAAACAATCTTTTAATGAAACTATAGTATCACTGATCGTCCAAAATATCCGGTTGAATCCTAATTTCCAAATTTTCCTTCATCGGTGTACCTATGGTATCATTGGCAACAACCAGAACACTCACTGTGAGAAAGAAGAGATGAGAGAAGAGACAATGTACTCAAGAACTCATCAATGAACCACTAGCCAACTTGATTAGAAATGAACTACAATGCCTCATATATATAAGCACAAGATGAACGGATCTCTAGAAAAGTTCCTCTACCCTTTCCTCCACCCAAAAATGCGTAAATAGGAAAAAATGGAAATGAATGCTATAAATCCCAAAAATGCTTAGAGGCTAAAGAGTGTGCCACTAGCGTGACACCATCTAGAGATGACACCTATCGCGTGACACCATCTGGAGATGACACCTATCCAACACCTCCTCTTCAGGTCCAGATGGGAGGACCAATGCCAACGCGCTGAAGAAGATAATCCAAGGTAGGTCGAGGAAGAGGCTTAGTAAGCAAATCAGCAACATTATCTTTGGTAGGACAATACTCAAGCTGAATGTGACCTTCAAAAATCCAATCACGAAAAAATAAAAATGAACATCAATGTGTTTGGATCGTCCTCAAATAACTGGATTTTTGGCTAAAGCAATAGCACTCTGTGAATCTGAGTAGATGAGTGTCGGAGTAGATGAACATCCAAAGTGATTCAGAATTTGCTGAAGCCAAAGTGCTTCAGAAGTGGCATCAAGATATGACTTGTTCTCTACTTCTGTCGATGAAGAAGAAGTAATTCGCTGCTTTTGACATTTCCAAGAAACAAGTCCTTTACCAAGCATAAAACAATACCCTGACATGGAACGCCTAGTATCAATACACCCAGCCCAATCAGAATCTGAGTAACCAATAAGTGTATCTCCACCTGCATAAGAAATGCCATACTCAAGAGTTCCATGAAGATATCGAAGAACCCTCAAAGCTGCCTGCCAATGAGATCGACGAGGCTGTGAAGAGAATTGGCTGAGAATACTCATAGCATAGGAGAGATCTGGCCGAGTGTTAACCAAATAAAGTAGAGAACCAATAAGTCGGCGATACTCTGTAGAATCAACCTCAAGGGAATCATCATCTTTGGATAATTTTGAATTAGGATCCATGGGACAAGTGAGTGATGCACAGTCATGCATGCCATATTTCTCAAGCAACCTTAAAGTATACTTCTTTTGACAAAGAAAGATGCCAGAAGCAAATTGCCACACTTCTAAACCAAGAAAATAGTGGAGTAGTCCAAGATCAGTCATGGCAAATGATGTTGTGAGTTGAGTTTGAACCCATTTGAGTAGGTCCAAATTGGAGCTAGTGAGTGTCAAATCATCCACATAAAGCACAAGAATGCATATATCATCATCCACAATAAGCACATAAAGATTAGGATCTGCATGAGTCCTCTCAAAATGTAGAGAAAGGAGAAAACTGTCAATCTTCTGATACCAAGCTCGAGGAGCTTGCTTAAGACATAAAGAGCTTTCTGTAATAAATACACATCATGTTCATGACCCTGTGCAATAAAACCTTCAGGTTGTGCCACATAAACTTCCTCCTCTAAATCTCCATTCAAGAAGGCAGATTTAACATCCATTTGATATATAGGCCAGGCATAGTGAGAAGTAAGAGCAAAAACAACACGAATAGTAGAATATCTGGTAGTAGGAGCAAAAGTTTCATCAAAGTCTTCACCTTCTTTTTGAGCATAACCTTTAGCAACAAGTCGTGCCTTGTACTTATCAAGAGTACCATCAGAATGAAACTTGACTTTGAAAATCCACTTAGCACCAATGACCTTTTTATGTGAAGGTCGTGGAACTAACTGCCATGTGTTATTAGATTCAAAAGAAGAAATCTCTGCTTGCATTGCTTCACACCAATGTGGTAAGGAAAGAGCTTCCTTAACCGTTTCAGGCTCAAACACATCACCAATATGAGACATCAAGGTAATATTTACTGAAGGGCATGTACGTAAGACACGTGTAGTAGATTGTTGACCATCTGAAAGTGATATACCTGAATCCTGAAGTAGAGAGCAAACCCATTTTGGAGGACCAGAAGTCCATGTAGAATCCGATGAAGTAGTAGGTGTCGCAATCGAAATGGATGGAGGGGATGAAGTAGGAACTGATGGTGTAGATGAGGATGAGACTGTAGGGAATGAGAGAGGCTCAAGCTCAAGAGATGGAAATGGATATGAGAGAGATGTAGAAGGTGGTAACTCATCAAGACCAAAAACATGCTCATCAAAGATGGCATCACGTGAAAGAACAATATCCTCACGAGAAGGATCCCAAAAACGGAACCCTTTGGAGCGAGAAGCATATCCTGTGAATATCATAGGTTTGGACTTAGCATCAAGAGTCCTCCTCTTAGAAAAAGGCACATGCACATGAGCAACACAACCAAAGACATGAAAATGAGAAACAGTAGGCTTGTGGCCTGTGAAAGCCTAGCCTCACCCCAAAAGGAGGAAGGTAGTGTTGCATGATGTAAGAGGGAGCGGGCCATTTCCTTCACCGTTCTATTCTTTCTTTCAACCACACCATTCTGCTGAGGAGTGTAGGGTATGGTGGTTTGTCGTTGTATGCCTTTTGAAGCTAGAAAATCCTCAAATGCTGTAAACTCACCTCCATTGTCAGTCCTGAGAAAAGATACCTTTTGACTTGCTTGATTCTCCATTTGGGCAAGCCAAACCTTGAAATGAGAAAGAGCATCAAACTTCTTAGGTAAGAAATAAACCCATGATTTGCGAGAGAAGTCATCCACAAGAAGCATATAATACTTGGATCCACCAAGCAATTGTACTTCCATAGGTCCTGCAAGATCAGCATGAATAAGCTCAAGTATGCGTGTGGCCCTATGAGTAGCCTCCTCTAGAAAAGAAGCCCGATGTTGCTTTCCTTGAGCACAAGAAGAACAAATGTGATGGCGAGGTTTCTGAAGCTTTGGTAGACCTGTAACCATGTCATGTGAGACAAGATGTTGCAAAGTAGCAAGAGGAACATGGCCAAAGCGAAAATGCCATATATCACTATCTTCATTAGAAACAAGTGCTTTAGGAGAAGCAAATAATTGATGAAGATGAGACTCATGTGGTGGCAACTGTGCTGTAAAAGAGCTTATATGATAAAGCCTAGCATTTTGATAACCATATGCCACACAAAAAAGTGACTATCTATCAATGATTTCAATCACTTCATCATCAAAGTAAACCCCAAGACCTTTAGAAGTAGCCTTAGAGATAGAAAATAAGTTGGCAGACATCTTAGGCACATGCAAAACATCATGTAAGATAGGATCTCCAAAAGAAACATTACCAATACCAATCACAGGGAGAGACGAAGCATCACCAATGTGTACTGATGAAGAGATAGACTTATGGTTTTCGAATAAGGAAGAACTATTCGTCATGTGAGAGGTAGCACCACTGTCGCAATCCACTCATCCGCAATATGCATATCAAGATCTTTGATTACCACAAGTGATGTGTCACATGAAGAAGTAGAAGACATAGCAACAAATGCAACCTTGGCGTTACCGTCTTCCTTCTTGTCTTTGTCTTTGTCGTGAGAAGATGTTGATGTAGAAGAACCCTTAGATTTGGATTCAAGTTCAGCTTTTACCTTCTTGGATGCCGCCTTCTTAGCAAAACAACGATCCTCCGTATGGCCACTACGACCACAGAAAGTGCACTCCTTGGAAGAATCCTTTGATTTGTCCTTGTCGCCTTTGGTTGAAGAATCTTTAGCATTGGAATTAGAGCCTTTGCGTTGATCATTCCCCTTGCCTTTGCCTTTGCACTTGCCTTGGCTTACAAAAGCCGAGTCCTTTTTGTTTTGCTTGCGACGACGAGTAAGGCACTTATCATGAAGAAGACCCATAGTCTCTTCAAAGGAAGGGAAAGGAACTCGAAGAAAGTTGTTATCTTTGAACGATTCAAAAGAAGAAGGCAATTTACCAAGTAGCTTGTGGATCGGATTGCTTACCAATGTACCAAACTCTTCAAGTTGCCGCTTGATTTGATTGAATTCTCCAAGCTTTGCCACTATGTTGTCGGATTCGGAGATAGAAAGCTTATCCAAATCTTCTTCCAACTTAGCCATCTTAACCGTTGAAAGTCTTCCATATTGCATTTGTATAGCGTGCCATAATTGTTGAGCCGTACTCCTTGTAGAAAGAAATTGAGAGACACAACCGATGTAGACATGCCATGCACAAGTAAAGCTTTGGCCTGTGCATCCATATAGGTTTGATATTGAGGAGGCACCATATGAGGAGAAGTGATTATAGACCACACCCTGGTGCTTTCCAAAAGAAGTTGCATAAACAAGGACCAAGTGTGGTAGTTGTTTGGGGTAAGCTTTTGTGAATCGGAAAGACTTGGAAGGCTCAAAGATTGAGTGAATGGGTTAAAGGGCTGATATGATTGAGTGGGGAGAGGAGTAGTAGTGGAAGTAGTAGAAGGAGGAATCATAGTAGATGAAGTTGCCATAAAAGGCATAGATGATGTAGGGGGATAAACCATAGAGGGCATAGAAGTATGTGGATAGGAAGGCATAAAGGACAAAGAAGAAAGAGAGAAAGGATCCGTAGAAGGTAATGGATATGACGGAAAAGAGAAAGTAGAAGCACCTACCGAAGAAGGAATTGCACCAACTTCCATTGTAGTAGTTGCTGGTGCAACTGTCGTAGGAGATGTAGGATCCATAGTATCTTCAAGTTTGCCTTTGTCTTTTGGAGTAGAGGACTTCCGAGATCCCATAGGGAGAGGAGGGTGGGAAAACACAAGGGAAGAAGTGTCGTACCTCCAAAAATGCAGCCAATAGATGGGATGTCCACCAAGGAAGTATCTCCAAAATATGCACAAAGATAGTGCAAAAACGCAGCCACAAAACGCAGCCGATATATGAACCAATAGACTCCGTAGAAACCACCAAAAGAGGGCTCAGAATGTAGCCTTAGGTAGAAGGAGTATGGAGGAGTTGATTGTCCACAAAAACGCAAACACAAAGTGTGTAGCAAAGTGGAATTTTCAGCCGATAGAAAGGTGTAGAAAAGAGGATGAATATGTACCTCAAAACACCATGAAGAGGGCTGAAGTTGATGATGAAAACGCAGCCAAGAAATGGCTACAAATCTCTCCACAAGAAGCCTCCAAAAAAAACGCTACCGAATGTAGGGAAAATTAGTTGGCAATGTTTTCACGGCAAGTAGAGTTGTAGGACTCGGATTGAAGTGCTTTAAAAAACACACTTGTAGAGGATGGTAAGGGGCTGGTTTGAAGCCTTTTGCATCATTAAATGAGTGCAAGGATGATGAGTAAGGGCTTCTGTAAAAAATGCAAGCAAAAATTCTGCATGCAGGCAGTCTGCGAAGAATAACTCAAAAACGGTGAGGAATTTGCGAAAACTTTCTTCTGCTAAGTTGTAAACCCCGATGATTCCAATAGGTCTCGCAAGCACAATCCTCAAAAACGCATTCGTTTAGCAGAAAATAAAAAAAAAAAAAAAAGACTAGAGGTAGAGAGGAAGAAGGATAAGGAGGCTCTATGTGCGCCACCACCTTGCTCTGATACCATGTGAGAAAGAAGAGATGAGAGAAGAGACAATGTACTCAAGAACTCATCAATGAACCACTAGCCAAATTGATTAGAAATGAACTACAATGCCTCATATATATAGGCACAAGATGAACGGATCTCTAGAAAAGTTCCTCCACCCTTTCCTCCACCCAAAAATGTGTAAATAGGAAAAAATGGAAATGAATGCTATAAATCTCAAAAATGCCTAGAGGCTAAAGAGTGTGCCACTAGCGTGACACCATTTGGAGATGACACCTAGCGCGTGACACCATCTGGAGATGACACCTATCCAACACTCACCACCTGTCCACTCAGGGGCCTTTTCGATAGTTCTTCTCGCAAATAGCACCCGGTAATATATTTACTTATAAAAATCAAAATGGAATCTCCGTTGAAGATCAGCAAGATCAATCAACAGATCCATATAAAAGAGCCATGGACTCATCCGTTGAGGACCAGCAAGGTCAATCAACCAGATCCATGCCTGAATTCAGAAAACAACTCTTACTCCTTGTTCCAATATCTTCCACGATGCACGTGTGGGTATCTTCGGCGACGTAGAGCCCGAGCACCGTATGGTCAGCACCCTCTAGGATCCTTCTCAGGTCACCTAGTGCTTCACTCATAAGCCGCTTCTTTAGTCCCTCATCCACCATACTGGAAGCTCACCATCATTTAAATTGAACTGAGGCTGGTCAAGACCTCGGCCGGCCTTGCTATGCGAGACGTCCTCCATTGACTCTTAGTCAGCTGTTGCAACTTTATCAGATTGGCCTCCACGACCTCATTCACAAGACGGTCAAAATGCTTCCCCAGCATTATTGACATAAAATAGTCATTTAAAAACAGGTCATAAATACGGTTTCTATAACAAACTCTCGTCTTTCCACATTGTTCCACATCAATCCACATTATTTAATCCACATCCATTTCATATGTCTTTCCATTCTCATCCAATCACATCATTTTCATCTCATCACATCTTTCCTCATTTATTCTCATCAGATCTCATCCATTCGCATCTACCCATATCTATATCTCATCACATTACATTCATTCACATCTCATCCATTCCTATCTACCCCGATCCACATCACATCATATCACATCCATTTCACCTCACATCTCATTCATTCACATCTATCCCGATTCACATCACATTCATTCATATCCATCACATTCATTCTCATCACCATCCCATCACATACATTCTATCCACATAACATCACATCACATCTATCCACATCATATCTCATTCATTCACATCTCATTTCATTTATCCACATCCATCCAATCGTTCACATGTACGACTACCCACTTTTATCCATACATTTACACTTATCACTTCACATCCATTATTCACATACACATCCACATCCATTCTTCACATACACATTCACATCCATTTTTATCGCACACATCCACATCCATTCTTTCACGTACATCCACATCCATTCTTCCATATCCACATCCATTCTTTCATATACACATCCACATCCATTCTTCACATACACATCCACATTCATTCTTCCACATACACATTCACATACACATTCATTCTTCCACATACACATTCACATCCATTCTAGCTTAAGACAGTCCTTTAAGAAAACAGGGTTTTTTATGCAAGATTTCAATTTGATTTTCTTTTGAATACAAGGGATATTTCTTGAATCAGTATCCCCAAAACTTCTTGATCGAAAGTCTGAATTTCATACCAGAATTCCTTAAATTCTATAACCTTGATCCACATATCAATTTGAAGGGTCTCAAACTTAGTTTCACATTTGGCGGGAGTTTGGATGTATTTTTCTAAACTGATCACACCTTCTTTCCTCAAAACTGACAAAAGAGTTTGGTCTTGGTCATAGTCTGATTTAAGGTTCGAGTCGGATAAGATTTTTCCTGAACTATCTTTCTTGAAAAGGTTTGATAATTCAGTTACTATTTTAGTGAATTTCTTTCTTTGAATATTCACTTAACTGATTTCTAAATTCGTTTACGAATTCCAATGAGGAATAAATTAATCATTTATCTGAATATATTGATCTCGATAGATTTTTTGAATTTTCTTTTTTCAATCCGTGTGAATATAAAATGATAGAAATTTCTCTCTTAGAGTATTTAATTATTCATTTATCAAATACTCATAGAATTTAAGAGAATTCTAATTTTGATATAAAAATTCTTTATGCATCTATTTATGCATAAAAATCAACTTCAATGGGAATAACACTTTTATAAAAAAATCCTTTTATGCATCTATTTATGCATAAAAATCAACTTCAATGGGAATAACACTTTTATTAAAAAAAATCCTTTTTATGCATCTATTTATGCATAAAATCAAATTTAATAGGAATAACACTTTTAAAATAAAAAGAATTTCTTTATGCATCTATTTATGCATAAAAATCATTTTTTATAAGAATAACAATTTTATAATAAAAAAATTCCTTTATGCATCTTTCTATGCATAGAAATAGAATTTAATCAGAATAGCAATTTTAAAATAAAAAGAATTCCTTTATGCATCTTTCTATGCACAGAAATCAAATTTAATCAGAATAACACTTTTATAATAAAAAAATTCCTTTATGCATCTTTCTATGCATAGAAATCAAATTTAATCAGAATAACACTTTTGTAAAAAAAAAATCCTTTATGCATCTTTCTATGCATAGAAATCAAATTTAATCAGAATAACACTTTTGTAAAAAAATTCCCTTATGCATCTTTCTATGCATAGAAATTAAATTTAATCAGAATAACACTTTTGTAATAAAAAAAATTTCTTTTATGCATCTTTCTATGCATAGAAATCAAATTTAATAATTAATATCAGTGATATCCATGCATATTCATAGGTGAATATGTATATGGAGTAATTAGAATATTTCTTTTAGATGCAAAAAATGGTGGAAAATACTCTTTTGGAATAACATAAAAATAAACTTTCTTTTTCACAAAATTTTGAAAAATTTTACCATAACCTCCTCTGTATGGCTGACCGGTTCTCATTTTTATCTTTCTTTATTTACTTAATTAACCCAATTTGGAATTATAGAACTCTAATCTACACAATTTTCTAAATTCAAGAGAGTAAACAATAAGAAGAGTTTAATTAATCACTTAGTTAGTCTTTCCAGGATTAAGAAAGGTTGGAATGTAAAGAAGAGAAGGGGGTGGCCTTTTCATCAAAGGCATAGCATTTGAATTTAATTCAATCATTTGCAAAACATAAAAATTAAGAAAACCATAGATTTTTCATTAAAATTTGTAAACAAAGTAAGAAAATTAGCTTACATGAAGCTTGTAAACTCTCCTTTGGCTTGAGGGATTGAGGGTTCTACTCTTGTTTGAGGCAAGAGTGGCCAACAATTCACTTTGGAGAGGATTAGGCCAAAACAATTGAATTATTAAGAAATTCAGTGTAGATGGCTCTCAGGATAGAAGTAGAGTAACAGTGCATAAACACCATTAAGCTTTTATAAAGGGGGAGGCTTCTATTTATAGGAAAAAGTGAGCCTCTAACCAAGCAAACTGATTCTAGAAATTTCCAGATCAGTTTGGTCAATTTTTGACCATTTTTGGGTTAGTTCAGCTTACCTTTTGGATCTAGTTTTGAAATAGGAGAGAGGAGAGATGAAAATATCTCATTTTATTGATTAAAATTTGGGGTAATGATGAGAAAAAGGCACCTACTTTATGAGGGGAGATCCCCACACTGAGGTGTCAAAATTCAGTTTTTGAATTCTTTTCTTTGGTCCTTAGTCCACTCTTCATCTTATGTGAGCATTTACTCATTTTTGGGGTTTTTTTCTTTTATTCTTCAATTGATCTCCTCCTTACATTTGGATTAATCTTATTGGTATATAGGAACCTTAATTGGACCATAATCCAAAAACTTTTGAAAATCTGGATCCTTAGGCTAAGGTCCTTTAGACCTATTTTCAATTAATTCCAATTGCACATTGGAAAGTTCTTTTTGAATTTTTGTTTCAGGGGAAACCATTTTAGACACTAGGAAGATTTTTATATCCAAAAATATCTAAATTTTAATTACCTCCCTCTAGACATTTTCTCTCCCTAGGCCAAAACAGGGTAATCATGATTTTTCTTTTATTTCAGAGAGGGGAATAATTATAAGATCAGAAGGGGAGGTTCTTACACCTGCACACCTGAAAAGGTGCAGGGAGGAATCTTACATCCTACCCCACTTAAAAACTCGAGATGTCCTCATCTCGCAAACTAGAGGACAACTCTTTCCCTTGAGATCCAACTGATTCTGAAGTTCCTTATAGTCTGGTGAACCCAACAGAATCGTGGGATAGAGATCCCTTATATAGAACTCATCATCAGATAATAACTCGTTGAACACAATAATGGTCCATTAGACCGAAATTTCCATCTGAACATTCCTCCATGGGAATTTCAATTATACAAGTTTTTAATTTGTCATCCCTTAACTTGATCCACTGGGTCAAGTGTTAACAGTAGCAATCTGTCAGCACAATCCATTAATCTCATAGTGATTTACTGAAGTCATTATCGTCATTCCAGTTACGAACATCATCACACAGGGACTCGTCCCATTCATCCTCATTGTGGTTTTGCTTAGCTTATCACTTTTTGACCAAAATTCAGGAATTATCATTTTTCAATCAGAATCCAAATCAACTCATGAGTTCTCAACTAGAATTTTAAAATGATATCAACCACATTTGAATTCATCATCTGGATAGCAATTTTGCTTATAATTTCAAGGTCTTAGATTTACTCGTATATACTGCCAGGTAAAGAGCTGTAGTTATACCCTCCTCGGTATATACGGGTAATCACGGTCCTTGGAATTTTAAGGTAAATACCATCATGTCTAGGCCTCAATCAAGTAAGGGATTAGATGCGATTGCAGTACTTCCATCTGAAGACCCAATTACTAATTTATGAATTTCAGTTCTGAATATCAATTTGTATAAATTTCATCACATATTTCTAACTTTTTACTGTTACTTCATAAATTTTTGACATTTTTGGCTTCTCGGTTGATCCACTTTAGCCAATTCGCTCTGATACCACTTGAAAGATCCTTGTCCTCTCTGCGCAACAAATTCAGGGGTGCTAGCAGCAGAAGTAGCAATTCTTGCGCGGGGCAGGGTCCCTCACTCGGGGCCTCGCCCACGTTTATCCGGACAAGAGACTAATCCCACGGTTCTTCCAAAACCAAACCCGAAAAAACTTCCCTCGCCTAGAAAGCACGGGCGATTCCTCCAGGATATTTTTATTCTAATTTAGTCAAGAGCCTTATTTAACTGAACTGATCTGACCAAACCCGTAAGTCCCATAGTCAGATCAAGGAAAAGACTTGCACTTGGATCATAGAGACCAACACTTTTTTCCTCATTGTGAGGCACAGCTATTGATTCTTTTCCATAGTACAATTTTTATCTAGGATTTTTTTCATCTATCGTATCATAACAGAATTGAGTCTCATTTTAGGGATCCATCAGTCCAGCCTAACCCCATCCAGTCCCGTGGGTTAGCCAACTGCCCAACCACTGTAGTGATGGGATCCATTTAAGAATTTGGTTAGGTTTTGTCTCGGGTACCAGGGAAAAGAGTTCCCAGGTCCCCTAGCTGGATATTCATGCTGCAAACTTAAAACTAGTCACACCACTTACACACCCACAATATGAAATTACCTTTTTCACAGATTCAACTGTTTTTAAAATAATATTTTAATGAAACTATAGTATCACTGATCATAATCCTACAAAATATCCGGTTGAATCCTAATTTCTAATTTTTCCTTCATCGGTGTACCTATGACATCATTGGCAACGAGAACACTCACCACCTGTCCACTCAGCGGGGACCTTTTCGATAGTTCCTAGCAAATAGTACCCAGCAATATATTCACTTGTAAAAATCAAAATGGAATCTCGGTTGAAGATCAGCAAGATCAACCAACAGATCCATATAAAAGAGCCATGGACTCATCTGTTAAGGACCAGCAAGGTCAATCAACTAGATCCATGCCCGAATTTAGAAAACAACTCTTACTCCTTGTTCCAATATCTTCCACGACGCACGTGTGGGTATCTTCGGTGACCCAGAGCCCGAGCACCGTATGGTCAGCACCCTCTAGGATCCTTCGCAGAGGTCACTAGCGCTTCACTCATAGGCCGCTTCTTTAGTCCCTCATCCACCATACCGGAAGCTCACCATTTAAATTGAATCGAGGCTGGTCATCAAGACCTCGCCCGACCTTGCTATGCGAGACGTCCTCCATTGACTCTCCGTCAGCTGTTGCAACTTTATCAGATTGGTCTTCATGACCTCATTCACAAGACGGTCAAAATGCTTCCCTAGCATTCTTGACATAAAACAGTCATTTAAAAACAGGTCATAAATATTCTATAACCAACTCTCGTCTTTCCACGTTGTGCCACATCAATCCACATTATTTAATCCACATCCATTTCATATGTATTCCCATTCTCATCCAATCACATCATTTTCATCTCATAACATCTTTCCTCATTTATCCTCACCAAATCTCATCCACTCGCATCTACCCATATCCATATCTCATCACATCACATTCATTCACATCTCATCCATTCTTATCTACCCCGATCCACATCACATCACATCACATCACATCACATCCATTTCACCTCACATCTCATTCATTCACATCTATCCCGATTCACCTCACATCTCATTCATTCACATCTATCCCGATTCACATCACATTCATTCTAATCACCATCCCATAACATACATTCTATCCACATAACATCACATCACATCTATCCACATCATATCTCATTCATACACATCTCATTTCATTCATCCACATCCATCCAATCGTTCACATGTACGACTACTCACATCTATCCATACATTTACATTTATCACTTCACATCCATTCTTCACATACACATCCTTATCCATTCTTCACGTACACATTCACATCCATTTTCATCGCATAGACATCCACATCCATTTTCATCGCATAGACATCCACATCCATTCTTTCACATACATCCACATCCATTCTTTAACATACATCTACATCCATTCTTCCACATACACATCCACAGCCATTCTTCACATACACATACACATCCACATCCATTCTTCACATACACATTCATATCCATTCTTCACATACACATACACATTCATTCTTCACATACACATTCACATCCATTCTAGCATAAGACAATCCCTTAAGAAAACAGGGTTTCTATGCAAGTTTTCAGTTTGATTTTCTTTTAAACACAAAGGGTATTTCTTGAATCAGTATCCCCAAAACTTCTTGATCGGAATTCTGAATTTCATACCAGAATTCCTCGAATTCTATAACCTTGATCCACAGATCAATTCGAAGGGTCTCAAACTTAGTTTCAGATTTGGCGGGAGTTTTGAATGTATTTTTCTAAACTGATCACACCTTCTTTCCTCAAAACTGACGAAAGAGTTTTGTCTTGGTCATAGTCTGATTCAAGGTTTGAGTCGGATAAGATCTTTTCTGAACTATCTTTCTCGAAAAGGTTTGATAATTTTGTTACTATTTTATTGAATTTCTTTCTTTGAATATTCACTTAACTGATTTTTAAATTCATTATGAATTCCAATGAAAAATAAATTAATCATTTATCTGAATATTTTGATCTCATTAGATTTCTTGAATTTTCTTTTTTCAATCCGTGTGAATATAAAACGATAGAAAATTCTCTATGCATCCCTACAATGAGACTCAATTCTGTTATGATACGATAGATGAAATAAATCCCGGATAAAAATTCACTGATCATAATCCTCCAAAATATCCAGTTGAATCCTAATTTTCAAATTTTCCTTCATGGGTGTACCTATGGCATCATTCGCCAACTGGAACGCTCACTCACCACTTGTCCACTCAGGGGCCTTTTCGATAGTTCCTAGCAAATAGTACCTGGCAATATATTCATTTATAAAATCAGAATGGAATCTCCATTGAAGATCAGTAAGATCAACTAACAAATCCAAATAAAAGAGCCATGGACTCATCCGTTGAGGACCAGCAAGGTCAATCAACCAGATCCATGCCCGAATTCAGAAAACAACTCTTACTCCTTATTCCAATATCTTTCACGATGCACGTGTGGATATCTTCGGCGACCCAGAGCTCAAGCACCGTATGGTCAGCACCCTCTACGATCCTTCGCAGAGGTCACCTAGCGCTTCACTCATAGGCCGTTTCTTTAGTCCCTCATCCACCGTACCGGAAGCTCACCATTTAAATCGAACCGAGGCTGGTCAAGTCCTCCATTGACTCTCCGTACCAGCTGTTCCAACCTTATCAGATTGGTCTCCACCCACAACCTCATTCACAAGACGATCAAAATGCTTCCCCAGCATTCTTGACATAAAACAGTCAATTAAAATCAGGTCATAAATACAGTTTCTATAACGAACTCTCATCTTTCCACATTGTTCCACATCAATTCACATACACATACACATCCACATCCATTCTTCACATACACATCCACATCCATTCTTCACATACACATCCAAATTCATTCTTCACATAATCCATTCTAGCGTAAGACAGTCCTTTAAGAAAACAAGGTTTCTATGCAAGTTTTTAGTTTGATTTTCATTGAATACAAGGGGTATTTCTTGAATCAATATCCCCAAAACTTCTTGATCGAAATTCTAAATTTCATACCACAATTTCTCGAATTCTATAACCTTGATCCACAGATCAATTCGAAGGGTCTCAAACTTAGTTTCAGATTTGGCGGGAGTTTTGAATGTATTTTTCCAAACTGATCACATCTTCTTTCCTCAAAATTGACTCAAAACTGACGAAAGAGTTTGGTCTTGGTCATAGTCCGATTCAAGGTTCGAGTCGGATAAGATTTTTCCTGAACTATCTTTCTCGAAAAGGTTTGATAATTCAGTTACTACTTTATTGAATTTCTTTCTTTGAATATTCACTTAACTAATTTCTAAATTTGTTATTATTACGAATTCCAATGAGGAATAAATTAATCATTTATGTGAATATTTCGATCTCGATAGATTTCTTGAATTTTCTTTTTTCAATCCGTGTGAATATAAAACGATAGAAATTTCTCTCTTAGAGTATTTAATTATTCGATTATAAAATACTCATAGAATTTAAACATAAAATTTAAGAGAATTCTAATTTTGATATAAAAATTCTTTATCCATCTATTTATGCATAAAAATCAACTTCAATGGGAATAACAATTTTTTTTAAAATCCTTTTATGCATCTATTTATGCATAAAAATAAACCTCAATGGGAATAACACTTTTATAAAAAAAATCCTTTTTATGCATCTACTTATGCATAAAATCAAATTTAATAGGAATAACACTTTTAAAATAAAAAGAATTTCTTTATGCATCTATTTATGCATAAAAATTAACGTTTAAAAGAATAATGATTTTATAATAAAAAAATTTCTTTATGCATCTTTCTATGCATAGAAATCAAATTTAATCAAAATAACACTTTTGTAATAAAAAAATTCCTTTATGCATCTTTCTATGCATAGAAATCAAATTTAATTAGAATAACACTTTTGTAATAAAAAAAATTCATTTATGCATCTTTCTATGCATGGAAATCAAATTTATTCAGAATAACACTTTTGTGATTAAAAAAATTTCTTTATGCATCTTATTATGCATAGAAATCAAATTTAATAATTAATATCAGTGATATCCATGCATATTCATAGGTGAATATGTACATGGAGTAATTAGAATATTTCTTTTAGATGCAAAAATGGTGGGAACTACTCTTTTGGAATAACGTAAAAATAAACTTTCTTTTTCACAAAATTTTAGAAAATTTTTCCATAACCTCTTTTGTATGGCTGACCATTTCTCATTTTTATCTTTCTTTATTTACTTAATTAACCCAATTTAGAATTATAGAACTCTAATCTACATAATTTTCTAAATTCAAGAGAGTAAACAATAAGAAGAGTTTAATTAATCACTTAGTTAATCTTTCTAGGATTAAGAAAGGTTGGAATGTAAAGAAGAGAAGTTGGTGGCATTTTCATCAAAGACATAGCATTTAAATTCAATTCAATCATTTGCAAAACATAAAAATCAAGAAAACCATAGATTTTTCATTAAATTTATAAACAAAGTAAGAAAATTAGCTTACATGAAGCTTGTAAACTCTCCTTTGGCTTGAGGGATTAAGGGTTCTACTCTTGTTTGAGGCAAGAGTGGCCACCAATTCACTTTGGAGAGAATTAGGCCAAAACAATTGAATTATTAAGAAATTCAATGTAGATGGCTCAGGACAAAAGTAGAGTAACAGTGCATAAACACCGTTAAGATTTTACAAAGGGGGAGGCTTCTATTTATAGGAAAAAGTGAGCCACTAACCAAGCAAACTGATTCTAGAATTTTCCAGATCAGTTTGATCAATTTTTGACTATTTTTGGGTCAGTTCAGCTTACTTTTTGGATCTAGTTTTGAAACAAGAGAGAGGAGAGATGAAAATATCTCATTTTATTGATTAAAAATTGGGGGTAATGAAGAGAAAAAGGCGCCTACTTCATAAGGGGAGATCCCCACACTGAGGTGTCAAAATTCAGTTTTTGAATTCTTTTCTTTGGTCCTTAGTCCACTCTTCATCTTATGTGAGCATTTACTCATTTTTGGGGTTTTTTTCTTTTATTTTTCAATTGATCTCCTCCTTACATTTGGATTAATCTTATTGGTCTTTTCAATTAATTCCAATTGCACATTAGAAAGTTCTTTTTGAATTTATGTTTCAAGGGAAACCATTTTAGGCACTAGGAGAATATCCCAATTTTGAATTACCTTCCTCTAGACATTTTCTCTCTCCAGGCCAAAACAGGGTAAAACAGGATCTTTCTTTTATTTCAGAGAGAGGAGTAATTATAACATTAGAAGGGGAGGTTCTTACACCTGCACACCTCAAAAGCTGCAGGGAGGAATCTTACATCCTACCCCACTTAAAAAACGCGAGATGTCCTCATCTCGCAAACTAGAGGACAACTCTTTCCCTTAAGATCTAACTCATTCTGGGGTTCCTTATAGTTTGGTGAACCCAACAGAATCCTGGGATAAAGATCTCTTATATAGAACTCATCAGCACATAACAACTCGTTGAGATCATATCATTCATATCCTCAACACAATAATGGTCCATTAGACCGAAATTTCCATATGAACATTCCTCCATAAGAATTTCAATTATACAGGTTTTTAATTTGTCATCCCTTAATTTGATCCACTCGGTCAAGTGTTAACAGTAGGAATCTGTCAGCACAATCCTCTAATCTCATAGTGATTTGCTGAAGTCATTATCATCATTCTAGTTTTACGAACATCATCACAAGGACTCGTCCCATTCATCCTCATTGTGGTTTTGCTCAGCTTATCACTTTTCGACCAAAATTCAGGAATCATTATTTTTCAATCAGAATCCAAATCAACTCATTAGTTTTGCCAAACACAATTTTAAAATCATATCAACCACATTCGAATTCATCGTATGGATAGCATTTTTGCTTATAATTTCAAGATCTTAGATTTACTCGTATATAGTGCGAGTAGTAAAGAGCTGCAGTTATACCCTCGGTATATATGGGTAGTCACGGTCCTTGGAATTTTAAGGTAAATACCATCATCTCTTGGCCTCAAGCAAGTCAGGGATTCCATGCAATTGCGGTACTTCCATTTGAAGACCCAATTTCTAATTTATGAATTTCAATCTGAATATTAGTTTGTATGAATTTCATCACATATTTCTAATTTTTTACTGTTACTTCATAAATTTTTGACATTTTTGGCTTCTCGGTTGATCCACTTTAGCCAATTTGCTCTGATACGAGCTGAAAGATCCTTGTCCCCTCCGTGCAATGAATTCAAGGGTGCTAGCAGTGAAAGTAGCACTTCTTGCATAGGGCAGGGTCCCTCACTTAGGGCCTCACCCACGTATATCTGGACAAGAGACTAGTCCCACGGTTCTTCCAAAACCGAATCCGAAAAAACTTCCCTCGCCCGAAACGCACGGGCGATTCCTCTAGGATATTTTTATTCTAACATAGTTATCTAACTGAACTGATCCGACCAAACCCGTAAGTTCCATAGTCAGATCAAGGAAAAGACTTGCACTTGGATCATAGAGACCAACGCTTTTTTCCTCATTGAGAGGCACAGCCGTTGATTCTTTTCCATAGAGCAATTTTTATCTGATATTTATTTCATCTATCATATTATAAGAGAATTAAGTGTCATTTTAGGAATCCATCAGTCCAGCCTAACCCCATCCAGTCCCGTGGGTTAGCCAACCGCCCACAACCATTGTAGTGATGGGATCCATTTAAGAATTTGGTTAGGTTTTGTCTCGCGTACCATGGAAAAGAGTTCCGAGGCCCCCTAGATAGATATTCATGCAAACTTAAAACTAGTCACACCACTTACACACCCAATATGAAATTGCCTTTTTCACAGATTCAGCTGTTTTTAAAATAATATTTTAATGAAACTATAGTATCACTGATCATAATCCTTCAAAATATCGGGTTGAATCCTAATTTCCAATTTTTCCTTCATCGGTGTACCTATAGCATCATTGGCAACAACCAGAACGGTCACCACTTGTCCACTCAGGGGCCTTTTCGATAGTTCCTAGCAAATAGTACTCGGTAATATATTCACTTAAAAAAATCAAAATGGAATCTGCATTGAAGATCAGCAAGATCAACCAAAAGACCCATATAAAAGAGCCATGGACTCATCCGTTAAGGACCAGCAAGGTCAATCAACCAGATCCATGCCTGAATTTAGAAAACAACTCTTACTCCTTGTTCCAATATCTTCCACGATGCACGTGTGGGTATCTTTTGCGACCCAGAGCCCGAGCACCGTATGGTCAACACCCTCTAGGATGCTTCGCAAGTCACCTAGCGCTTCACTCATAGGTCGCTTCTTTAGTCCCTCATCCACCGTACCACCGGAAGCTCACCATTTAAATGGAATTGAGGCTGGTAAAGACCTCGGCCGACCTTGCTACGCGAGACGTCCTCCATTGACTCTCCGTCAGCTGTTGCAACTTTATCAGATTGGTCTCCACAACCTCATTCACAAGAAGACGGTCAAAATGCTTCCCCAGTATTCTTGACATAAAACAGTCATTTAAAAACAGGTCATAAATACAGTTTCTATAACCAACTCTCGTCTTTCCACATTCTTCCACGTCAATCCGCATTATTTAATCCACATCCATTTCATATGTATTCCCATTCTCATCCAATCACATCATTTTCATCTCATCACATCTTTCCTCATTTATCCTCATCAGATCTCATCCACTCGCATCTACCCATATCCATATCTCATCACATCACATTCATTCACATCTCATCCATTCCTATCTACCCCGATCCACATCACATCCATTTCACCTCACATCTCATTCATTCACATCTATCCCGATTCACATCACATCTCATTCATTCACATCTATCCCGATTCACATCATATCTCATTCATTCACATCTATTCCGATTCACATCACATTCATTCATATCCATCACATTTATTCTCATCACCATCCCATTACATACATTCGTTTGATAATTCAGTTACTATTTTACTGTATTTCTTTCTTTGAATATTCACTTAACTAATTTCTAAATTTGTTATTACGAATTCCAATGAGGAATAAATTAATCATTTATGTGAATATTTCGATCTCAATAGATTTCTTCAATTTTCTTTTTTCAATCCGTGTGAATATAAAACGATAGAAATTTCTCTCTTAGAGTATTTAATTATTCGATTATAAAATACTCATAGAATTTAAACATAGAAATTAAGAGAATTCTAATTTTGATATAAAAATTCTTTATGCATCTATTTATGCATAAAAATAAACTTCAATGGGAATAACAATTTTTTTAAAAAAAATTCTTTTATGCATCTATTTATGCATAAAAATCAACCTCAATGGGAATAACACTTTTATAAAAAAAATCCTTTTTATGCATCTACTTATGCATAAAATCAAATTTAATAGGAATAACACTTTTAAAATAAAAAGAATTTCTTTATGCATCTATTTATGCATAAAAATCAATTTTTAAAAGAATAACGATTTTATAATAAAAAAATTCCTTTATGCATCTTTCTATGTATAGAAATCAAATTTAATCAAAATAACACTTTTGTAATAAAAAATTCCTTTATGCATCTTTCTATGCATAGAAATTAAATTTAATTAGAATAACACTTTTGTAATAAAAAAATTCATTAGTATACATCTTTCTATGCATGGAAATCAAATTTATTCAGAATAACACTTTTGTGATTAAAAAAAATTTCTTTATGCATCTTATTATGCATAGAAATCAAATTTAATAATTAATATCAGTGATATCCATGCATATTCATAGGTAAATATGTACATGGAGTAATTAGAATATTTCTTTTAGATGCAAAAATGGTGGGAACTACTCTTTTGGAATAACGTAAAAACAAACTTTCTTTTTTCACAAAATTTTAGAAAATTTTGCCATAACCTCTTTTGTATGGTTGACCATTTCTCATTTTTATCTTTCTTTATTTACTTAATTAACCCAATTTAGAATTATAGAACTCTAATCTACATAATTTTCTAAATTCAAGAGAGTAAACAATAAGAAGAGTTTAATTAATCACTTAGTTAATCTTTCTAGGATTAAGAAAGGTTAGAATGTAAAGAAGAGAAGGGGGTGGCCTTTTCATCAAAGGCATAGCATTTGAATTCAATTCAATCATTTGCAAAACATAAAAATCAAGAAAACCATAGATTTTTCATTAAATTTGTAAACAAAGTAAGAAAATTAGCTTACATGAAGCTTGTAAACTCTCCTTTGGCTTGAGGGATTGAGGGTTCTACTCTTGTTTGAGGCAAGAGTGGCCACCAATTCACTTTGGAGAGGATTAGGCCAAAATAATTGAATTATTAAGAAATTCAATGTAGATGGCTCAGGACAAAAGTAGAGTAACAGTGCATAAACACCGTTAAGCTTTTACAAAGGGGGAGGCTTCTATTTATAGGAAAAAGTGAGCCTCTAACCAAGCAAACTGATTCTAGAATTTTCCAGATCAGTTTGATCAATTTTTGACTATTTTTGGGTCAGTTCAGCTTACTGTTTGAAACAAGAGAGAGGAGAGATGAAAATATCTCATTTTATTGATTAAAAATTGGGGGTAATGAAGAGAAAAAGGTGCCTACTTCATAAGGGGAGATCCCCACACTGAGGTGTCAAAATTCAGTTTTTGAATTCTTTTCTTTGGTCCTTAGTCCACTCTTCATCTTATGTGAGCATTTACTCATTTTTGGGGTTTTTTTCTTTTATTTTTCAATTGATCTCCTCCTTACATTTGGATTAATCTTATTGGTCTTTTCAATTAATTCCAATTGCACATTAGAAAGTTCTTTTTGAATTTATGTTTCAAGGGAAACCATTTTAGGCACTAGGAGAATATCCCAATTTTGAATTACCTTCCTCTAGACATTTTCTCTCTCCAGGCTAAAATAGGGTAAAACAGGATCTTTCTTTTATTTCAGAGAGAGGAATAATTATAACATTAGAAGGGGAGGTTCTTACACCTGTACACCTCAACAAAAGCTGCAGGGAGGAATCTTACATCCTACCCCACTTAAAAAACGCGAGATGTCCTCATCTCGCAAACTAGAGGACAACTCTTTCCCTTAAGATCCAACTCATTCTGGGGTTCCTTATAGTTTGGTGAACCCAACAGAATCCTGGGATAAAGATCTCTTATATAGAACTCATCAGCACATAACAACTCGTTGAGATCATATCATTCATATCCTCAACACAATAATGGTCCATTAGACCGAAATTTCCATATGAACATTCCTCCATAAGAATTTCAATTATACAGGTTTTTAATTTGTCATCCCTTAATTTGATCCACTCGGTCAAGTGTTAACAGTAAGAATCTGTCAGCACAATCCTCTAATCTCATAGTGATTTGCTGAAGTCATTATCATCATTCCAGTTTTACGAACATCATCATCACAGGGATTCGTCCCATTCATCCTCATTGTGGTTTTGCTCAGCTTATCACTTTTCGACCAAAATTCAGGAATCATCATTTTTCAATTAGAATCCAAATCAACTCATTAGTTTTGCCAAACACAATTTTAAAATCATATCAACCACATTCGAATTCATCGTCTGGATAGCATTTTTGCTTATAATTTCAAGATCTTAGATTTACTCGTATATATTGCCAGTAGTAAAGAGCTGCAGTTATACCCTCGATATATACGGGTAGTCACGGTCCTTGGAATTTTAAGGTAAATACCATCATGTCTTGGCCTCAAGCAAGTCAGGGATTCCATGCAATTGTGGTACTTCCATTTGAAGACCCAATTTCTAATTTATAAATTTCAATCTGAATATTAATTTGTATGAATTTCATCACATATTTCTAATTTTTTACTGTTACTTAATAAATTTTTGACATTTTTGGCTTCTCGGTTGATCCACTTTAGCCAATTTGCTCTGATACGAGCTGAAAGATCCTTGTCCCCTCCGCGCAATGAATTCAAGGGTGCTAGCAGTGAAAGTAGCACTTCTTGCGTAGGGCAGGGTCCCTCACTTAGGGCCTCACCCACGTATATCTGGACAAGAGACTAGTCCCACGGTTCTTCCAAAACCGAATCCGAAAAAACTTCCCTCGCCCGAAAAGCACGGGCAATTCCTCTAGGATATTTTTATTCTAACGTAGTTATCTAACTGAACTGATTCGACCAAACCCGTAAGTTCCATAGTCAGATCAAGGAAAAGACTTGCACTTGGATCATAGAGACCAACGCTTTTTTCCTCATTGGAGGCACAGCCGTTGATTCTTTTCCATAGAGTAATTTTTATCTGATATTTATTTCATCTATCGTATTATAAATCAGAAGGGGAGGTTCTTGCACCTGCACACCTCAAAAGTTGGAGGGAGGAATTTTACATCCTACCCCACTTAAAAAACGCGAGATGTCCTCATCTCGCAAACTAGAGGACAACTCTTTCCCTTAAGATCCAACTAATTTTGGGGTTCCCTATAGTTTGGTGAACCCAACCGAATCGTGGGATAAAGATCCCTTATATAGAACTCATCATCATATAACAATTCGTTTAGATCATATCATTCATATTATTTTTCAACACAAGACCGAAATTTCCATCTGAACATTCCTCCATGGGAATTTCAATTATACACGTTTTTAATTTGTCATCCCTTAATTTGATCCACTCGGTCAAGTGTTAATAGTAGCAATCTGTCAGCATAATCCACTAATCTCATAGTGATTTTTTGAAGTCATTATCATCATTCCAGTTACAAACATCATCACAGGGACTCGTCCCATTCATCCTTATTGTGGTTTTGCTCAGCTTATCTCTTTTCAACCAAAATTCAGGAATCATCATTTTTCAATCAGAATCCAAATCAACTCATCAGTTCTCAACCAAAATTTTAAAATGCTATCAACCACATTTGAATTCATCATCTGGATAGCTTTTTTGCTTATAATTTCAGGGTCTTAGATTTACTCGTATATACTGCCAGTAAAGAGCTACAGTTATACCCTCGTATATACAGGTAGTCACGGTCCTTCGAATTTTAAGGTAAATACCATCATGTCTAGGCCTCAAGCAGGTTAGGGATTCCATGCATATGCGATACTTCCATCTGAAGACCCAATTACTAATTTATGAATTTTAGTCTGAATATCAATTTGTATGAATTTCATCACATATTTCTAACTTTTTACTGTTACTTCAAAAAATTTTGATATTTTTGGCTTCTCGGTTGATCCACTTTAGCCAATTCGCTCTGATACCAGTAGAAGATCCCTGTCCCCTCCGCGCAACGAATTTAGGGGTGCTAGAAGTGGAAGTAGCACTTCTTGTGCGGGGCAGGGTCCCTCACTCGGGGCCTCGCCCACGTATATGGGGACAAGAGACTAATCCCACGGTTCTTCCAAAACCGAACCCGAAAAAACTTCCCTCGCTCGAAAAGCACGGGCGATTCCTTCAGGATATTTTTATTATAACGTAGTCAAGAGCCTTATCTAACTAAACTGATCTGACCGAACCCGTAAGTTCCATAGTCAGATCAAGAGAAGACTTGCACTTGGATCATAGAGACCAACACTTTTTTCCTCATTGAGAGGCACAGCCGTTGATTCTTTTCCTTGATTCTTTTCTATAGAACAATTTTTATTCAGGATTTATTTCATCTATCGTATCATAACAGAATTAAGTCTCATTTTAGGGATCCATGAGTCCAGCCTAACCCCATCCAGTCCCGTGGGTTAGCCAACCACCCAACCAGTGTAGTGATGGGATCCATTTAAGAATTTGGTTAGGTTTTTTCCCGGGTGTACCAGGGAAAAGAGTTCCCAGCCTCTAGCCGCTTATTCATGCAAGCTTAAAACTAGTCACACCACTTACACACCCAATATGAAATTGCCTTTTTCACAGATTCAGCTGTTTTTAAAACAATCTTTTAATGAAGCTATAGTATCACTGATCATAATCCTCCAAAATATCGGGTTGAATCCTAATTTCTAATTTTTCTTTCATGGGTGTACAAATGGCATCATTGGCAATCAGAACGGTCACCACCTGTCCACTCATCAGGGGTCTTTTTGATAGTTCCTAGCAAATAGTACCCGGTAATATATTCACTTATAAAAATCAAAATGGAATCTCCGTTCAAGATCAGCAAGATCAACCAACAGATCCATATAAAAGAGCCATGGACACATCCGTTAAGGACCAGCAAGGTCAATCAACCACATCCATGCCCGAATTCCGAAAACAACTCTTACTCCTTGTTCCAATATCTTCCACGACGCACGTGTGGGTATCTTTGGCGACCCAAAGCCCAAGCACCGTATGGTTAGCACCCTCTAGGATCCTTTGCAGGTCACCTAGCGCTTCACTCATAGGCCGCTTCTTTAGTCCCTCATCCACCGTACCGGAAGCTCACCATTGAAATTGAATCGAGGCTGGTCAAGACCTCGGCTACGACCTTGCTATGCGAGACGTCCTCCATTGACTCTCCATTAGCTGTTGTAACTTTATCAGATTAGTCTCCACCACGACCTCATTCACAAGACGGTCAAAATGATTCCCCAGCATTCTTGACATAAAATAGTCATTTAAAAACAGGTCATAAATACAGTTTCTATAACCAACTCTCGTCTTTCCATATTTTCCACATCAATCCACATTATTTAATCCACATCCATTTCATATGTATTCCCATTCTCATCCAATCACATCATTCTCATCCAATCACATCATTTTCATCTCATCACATCTTTTCTCATTTATCCTCATCAGATCTCATCCACTCGCATCTACCCATATCCATATCTCATCACATCACATTCATTCACATCTCATCCATTCCTATCTACCTCGATCCACATCACATCACATCACATCCATTTCACCTCACATCTCATTCATTCACATCTATCCCGATTCACATCACATTCATTCTCATCACCATCCCATCACATACTTTCTATCCACATAAGATCACATCACATCTATCCACATCATATCTCATTCATACACATCTCATTTCATTCATCCACATCCATCCAATTGTTCACATGTACGACTACCCACATCTATCCATACATTTACATTTATCACTTCACATCCATTCTTCACATACACATCCACATCCATTCTTCACATACACATCCACATCCATTTTCATCGCATACACATCCACATCCATTCTTTCACATACATCCACATCCATTCTTTCACATACATCCACATCCATTCTTCCACATACACATCCACATCCATACTTCCACATACACATCCACATCCACATCCATTCTTCACATACACATCCACATCCATTCTTCACATACACATCCACATTCAATGTTCACATACGCATTCACATTCATTCTAGTGTAAGACAGTCCTTTAAGAAAAGAGGGTTTCTATGCAAGTTTTCAGTTTGATTTTCTTATGAATACAAGGGGTATTTCTTGAATCAGTATCCCCAAAACTTCTTGATCGGAATTCTGAATTTTAAGGGGTATTTCTTATGAATACAAGGGGTATTTCTTGAATCAGTATCCCCAAAACTTCTTGATCGGAATTCTGAATTTCATACCAGAATTCCTGGAATTCTATAACCTTGATCCACAGATCAATTCGAAGGGTCTCAAACTTAGTTTCAGATTTGGGAAGAGTTTTGAATGTATTTTTCTAAACTGATCATATCTTCTTTCCTCGAAACTGACGAAAGAGTTTGGTCTTGGTCATAGTCTGATTCAAGGTTCGAGTCGGATAAGATCTTTCAGGAACTATCTTTCTCGAAAAGGTTTGATAATTCAGTTACTATTTACTAAATTTCTTTGTTTGAATATTCACTTAACCGATTTCTAAATTCGTTAACAAATTCCATTGAGGAATAAATTAATTATTTATCTGAATATTTCAATCTCGATAGATTTCTTGAATTTTCTTCTTTCAATCCGTGTGAATTTCTCTCTTAGAGTATTTAATTATTCATTTATCAAATACTCATAAAATTTAAACATAGAATTTAAGAGAATTCTAATTTTGATATAAAAGTTCTTTATGCATCTATTTATGCATAAAAATCAACTTCAATGGTAATAACACTTTTTTAAAAAAAAATCCTTTTATGCATCTATTTATGCATAAAAATCAACTTCAATGGGAATAACACTTTTATTAAAAAAAATCATTTTTATGTATCTATTTATGCATAAAATCAAATTTAATAGGAATAACACTTTTAAAATAAAAAGAATTTCTTTATGCATCTATTTATGCATAAAAATTAATTATTATAAGAATAATGCTTTTATAATTAAAAAAATTCCTTTATGCATCTTTCTATGCATAGAAATCAATTTTAATCAAAATAACACTTTTGTAATAAAAAAAATTCCTTTATGCATAGAAATCAAATTTAATCAGAATAACACTTTTTTTAATAAAAAAATTTCCTTTATGCATCTTTCTATGCATAGAAATCAAATTTAATCAGAATAACACTTTTGTAATAAAAGAAAATTCCTTTATGCATCTTTCTATGCATAGAAATGAAATTTAAAAATTAATATTAGTGATATCCATGCATATTCATAGGTGAATATGTACATGGAGTAATTAGAATATTTCTTTTAGATGCAAAAATGGTGGGAATTACTCTTTTGGAATAACATAAAAACAAACTTTCTTTTTTCACAAAATTCTGAAAAATTTTGTCATAACCTCCTTTGTATGGCAAACCATTTCTCATCTTTATCTTTCTTTATTTACTTAATTATCCCAATTTAGAATTATAGAACTCTAATCTACACAATTTTCTAAATTCAAGAGAGTAAACAATAAGAAGAGTTTAATCAATCACTTAGTTAATCTTTCTAGGATTAAGAAAGGTTGGAATGTAAAGAAGAGAAGGGGGTGGCCTTTTCATCAAAGGCATAGCATTTGAATTCAATTCAATCATTTGCAAAACATAAAAATCAAGAAAACCATAGATTTTTCATTAAATTTGTAAACAAAGTAAGAAAATTAGCTTACATGAAGCTTGTAAACTCTCCTTTGGCTTGAGGGATTGAGGGTTCTACTCTTGTTTGAGGCAAGAGTGGCCACCAATTCACTTTGGAGAGAATTAGGCCAAAACAATTGAATTATTAAGAAATTCAATTGTAGATGGCTTAGGACAGAAGTAGAGTAACAGTGCATAAACACCATTAAGCTTTTACAAAGGGGGAGGCTTCTATTTATAGGAAAAAGTGAGCCTCTAACCAAGCAAACTGATTCAAGAATTTTCCAAATCAGTTTGGTCAATTTTTGACCATTTTTGGGTCATTTTAGCTTACTTTTTGGATCTAGTTTCGAAACAGGAGAGATGAAAATATCTCATTTTATTGATTAAGAATTGGGGGTAATGATGAGAAAAAGGCGCCTACTTCATGAGGGGAGATCCCCACACTCAGGTGTCAAAATTCAGTTTTTGAATTCTTTTCTTTGGTCCTCAGTCCACTCTTCATCTTATGTGAGCATTTACTCATTTTTGGGGTTTTTTTCTTTTATTCTTCAATTTATCTCCTCATTACATTTGGATTAATCTTATTGGTCCATAGGAACCTTAATTGGACCATAATCCAAAATTCTCTAAAAATTTGGACCCTTAGGCTAAGGTCCTTTAAACCTATTTTCAATTAATTCTAATTGCACATTGGAAAGTTCTTTTTGAATTTGTGTTTCAGGGGAAACCATTTTAGAAACTAGGAGGATTTTCATATCCAAAAAATCTCAATTTTGAATTACCTCCCTCTAGACATTTTCTCTCTCCAGGCCAAAACAGGGTAAAACAGGATCTTTCTTTTGTTTCAGAGAGGGGAATAATTATAAGATCAGAAGGGGAGGTTCTTACACCTGCACACCTCAGAAGCTGGAGGGAGGAATCTTACATCCTACCCCACTTAAAAAACGCGAGATGTCCTCATCTCGCAAACTAGAGGACAACTCTGTTGCCTTAAGATCCAACTGATTCTGGGGTTCCTTATAGTCTGGTGAACCCAACAGAATCCTAGGATAAAGATCCCTTATATAGAACTCATCATTAGATAACAATTCGTTTAGATCATATCATTTATATCCTTAACACAATAATGGTCTCCATAAGACCGAAATTTCCATCTGAACATTCCTCCATGGGAATTTCAATTAAACAGGTTTTTAGTTTGTCATCCCTTAACTTGATGGGTCAAGTGTTAATAGTAGCAATCTACCAGCACAATCCACTAATCTCATAGTGATTTGCTGAAGTCATTATCGTCATTCCAGTTTATGAATATCATTACAGGATAAAGATCCCTTATATAGAACTCATCATTAGATAACAATTCCTTTAGATCATATCATTCATATCCTTAACACAATAATGGTCCATAAGACCAAAATTTCCATCTGAACATTCCTCCATGGGAATTTCAATTATACAGGTTTTTAATTTGTCATCCCTTAACTTGATCCACTGGGTCAAGTGTTAATAGTAGCAATCTGCCAGCACAATCCACTAATCTCATAGTGATTTGCTGAAGTCATTATCGTCATTCCCAGTTACGAACATCACTACAGGGACTAGTCCCATTCATCCGCATTGTGGTTTTGCTTAGCTTATCGCTTTTCTACCAAAATTCAGGAATCATCATTTTTCAATCAGAATCCAAATCAACTCATCTGTTCTCAACCAGAATTTTAAAATCATATCAACCACATTCGAATTCATCATCTGGATAGCATTTTCGCTTATAATTTCAAGGTCTTAGATTTACTCGTATATACTGCCAGTAAAGAGCTGCAATTATACCCTCGGTATATATGGGTAGTCACGGTCCTTGGAATTTTAAGGTAAATACCATCATGGCTAGGCCTCAAGTAAGTTAGGGATTCCATGCAGTTGTGATATTTTCATATGAAGACCCAATTACTAATTTATGAATTTCAGTTTGAATATCAATTTGTATGAATTTCATCACATATTTCTAACTTTTTACTATTACTTCATAAATTTTTGACATTTTTGGCTTCTCGGTTGATCCACTTTAGCCAATTTGCTCTGATGTACTAGCTGAAAGATCCCTGTCCCCTTCGTGCAATGAATTCAAGGATGCTAGCAGTGGAAGTAGCATTTCTTGTGCAAGGCAGGGTCCCTCACTCGGGGCCTCGCCCACGTATATGTGGACAAGAGACTAATCCCACGGTTCTTCCATAACCGAACCCGGAAAAACTTTCCTCGCCCGGAAAGCACAGGCAATTTCTCTAGGATATTTTTATTCTAACGTAGTCAAGAGCCTTATCTAACTAAACTGATCTGACCAAACTCGTAAGTTCCATAGTCAGATCAAGGAAAAGACTTGCACTTAGATCATAAAGACCAACGCTTTTTTCCTCATTGAGAGGCACAGTCGTCGATTCTTTTCCATAGAACAATTTTTATCCGGGATTTATTTCATCTATGGTATCATGACAGAATTGGGTCTCATTTTAGGAATCCATCAATCCAGCCTTAGCCCCATCCGGTCCTGTGGTTTAGCCAACCGCCCAACCACTGTAGTGATGGGATCCATTTAAGAAGGTTTTGTCACGGGTACCAGGGAAAAGAGTTCCCAGGATCCCTAGCCGGATATTCATGCAAGCTTAAAACTAGTCACACCACTTACACACCCAATAGGAAATTGCCTTTTTTCACAGATCCAACTGTGAAAAAAATAATCTTTTAATGAAGCTATAGTATCACTGATCATAATCCTCCAAAATATACGGTTGAATCCTAATTTCTAATTTTTCCTTCATCGGTGTACCTATGGCATCATTGGCAACCAGAACGGTCACCACCTGTCCACTCAGGGGCCTTTTCGATAGTTCGTAGCAAATAGTACCCGGTAATATATTCACTTATAAAAATCAAAATGGAATCTCCATTGAAGATCAGCAAGATGAACCAACAGATCCATATAAAAGAGCCATGGACTCGTCTGTTAAGGACCAGCAAGGTCATCCAACCAGATCCATGCCCGAATTCAGAAAACAACTCTTACTCCTTGTTCTAATATCTTCCACAACGCACGTGTGGGTATCTTCGACGACCTAGAGCCCGAGCACCGTATGGTCAGCACCCTCTAGGATCCTTCGCAGGTCACCTAGCGCTTCACTCATAGGCCGCTTCTTTAGTCCCTCATCCACCGTATCGGAAGCTCACCCTTTAAATTGAGTCGAGGCTGGTAAAGACCTCGGCCGACCTTGCTATGCGAGACGTCCTCCATTGACTCTTCGTTAGCTGTTGCAACTTTATCAGATTGGTCTCCACGACCTCATTCACAAGACGATCAAAATTCTTCCCATAGGTCATAAATACAGTTTCTATAACCAACTCTAGTCTTTCCACATTGTTCCACATCAATCCACATTATTTAATCCACATCCATTTCATATGTATTCCCATTCTTATCCAATCACATCATTTTCATCTCATCACATCTTTTCTCATTTATCCTCATCAGATCTCATCCACTTGCATCTACCCATACCCATATCTCATCACATCACATTCATTCACATCTTATCCATTCCCATCTACCCCGATCCACATCACATCACATCACATCCATTTCACCTCACATCTCATTCATTCACATCTATCCCGATTCACATCACATTCATTCATATCCATCACATTCATTCTCATCACCATCCCATCACATACATTCTATCCACATAAGATCACATCACATCTATCCACATCATATCTCATTCATGCACATCTCATTTCATTCATCCACATCCATCCAATCGTTCACATGTACGACTACCCACATCTATCCACACATTTACATTTATCACTTCACATCCATTCTTCACATACACATGCACATCCAAGAGAATTCTAATTTTGATATAAAAATTCTTTATGCATCTATTTATGCATAAAAATCAACTTCAATGGGAATAACACTTTTATAAATAAAAACCTTTTTATGCATCTATTTATGCATAAAATCAAATTTAATAGAAATAATACTTTTAAAATAAAAAGAATTTCTTTATGCATAAAAATCAATTTTTATAAGAATAACGCTTTTATAATAAAAAAAATATTCCTTTATGCATCTTTCTATGCATAGAAATCAACTTTAATCAAAATAACACTTTTGTAATAAAAAAAATTCCTTTATGCATCTTTCTATGCATAGAAATCAAATTTAATCAGAATAACACTTTTGTAATTAAAAAAATTCCTTTATGCATCTTTCTATGCATTGAAATCAAATTTAATCAGAATAACACTTTTGTAATAAAAAAAAATCCTTTATGCATCTTTCTATGCATAGAAATCAAATTTAATAATTAATATCAGTGATATGCATATTCATAGGTGAATATTTACATGGAGTAATTAGAATATTTGTTTTAGATGCAAAAATTATGGGAAATACTCTTTTGGAATAACATTAAAAGAAACTTTCTTTTTCACAAAATTCTGGAAAATTTTGCCATAACCTCCTTTGTATGGCTGACCGTTTCTCATTTTTATCTTTCTTTATTTACTTAATTAACCCGATTTAGAATTATAGAACTCTAATGTACACAATTTTCTAAATTCAAGAGAGTAAATAATAAGAAGAGTTTAATTAATCACTTAGTTAATCTTTCTAGGAGTAAGAAAGGTTGGAACGTAAAGAAGAGAAGGGGGTGGCATTTTCATCAAAGGCATAGCATTTGAATTTAATTCAATCATTTGCAAAACATAAAAATCAAGAAAACCATAGATTTTTCACCATTGAAGTTGATTTTTTATGCATAAAAGGATTTTTTTTATAAAAGTGTTATTCCCATTGAAGTTGATTTTTATGCATAAATAGATGCATAAAGAATTTTTATATCAAAATTAGAATTCTCTTAAATTATATGTTTAAATTCTATGAGTATTTAATAAATGAATAATTAAATACTCTAAGAGAGAAATTTCTATCATTTTATATTCACACGAATTGAAAAAAGAAAATTCAAGAAATCTATCGAGATCGAAATATTCAAATAAATGATTAATGTATTCCTCATTGGAATTTGTAACGAATTTAGAAATCAGTTAACTGAATATTCAAAGAAAGAAATTCAGTAAAATAGTAACTGAATTATCAAACCTTTTCGAGAAAGATAGTTCAGGAAAAATCTTATTCGACTCGAACCTTGAATCAGACTATGACCAAGACCAAACTCTTTCGTCAGTTTCGAGAACAGAAGGTGTGATCAGTTTAGAAAAATACATTCAAAACTCCCGCCAAATCTGAAAATAAGTTTGAGACCCTTCAAATTGATCTGTGGATCAAGGTTATAGAATTCGAGGAATTCTGGTATGAAATTCAGAATTCCGATCAAGAAGTTTTGGGGATACTGATTCAAGAAATACCCCTTGTGTTCAAAAGAAAATCAAACTGAAAACTTGCATAGAAACCCTGTTTTCTTAAAGGACTGTCTTACACTAGAATGGATGTGAATGTGTATGTGAAGAATGAATGTGGATGTGTATGCGAAGAATGGATATGAATGTGTATGTGAAGAATGGATGTGGATGTGTATGTGAAAAATGGATGTGGATGTGTATGTGTATGTGAAGAATGGATGTGGATGTGGATGTGGAAGAATGGATGTGGATGTATGTGAAAGAATGGATGTGGATGTATGTGAAAGAATGGATGTGGATGTGTATGCGATGAAAATGGATGTGAATGTGTATGTGAAGAATGGATGTGAAGTGATAAATGTAAATGTATGGATAGATGTGGGTAGTCCTACATGTGAACATTTGGATGGATGTGGATGAATGAAATGAGATGTGTATGAAATGAGATGTGTATGAATGAGATATGATGTGGATAGATGTGATGTGATGTTATGTGGATAGAATGTATGTTATGGGATGGTGATGAGAATGAATGTGATGTGAATCAAGATAGATGTGAATGAATGAGATGTGAGGTGAAATGGATGTGATGTGATGTGATGTGATGTGGATCGGGGTAGATAGGAATGGATGAGATGTGAATGAATGTGATGTGATGAGATATGGATATGGGTAGATGCGAGTGGATGAGATCTGGTGAGGATAAATGAAGAAAGATGTGATGAGATGAAAATGATGTGATTGGATGAGAATGGGAATACATATGAAATGGATGTGGATTAAATAATGTGGATTGATGTGGCACAATGTGGAAAGACGAGAGTTGGTTATAGAAACTGTATTTATGACCTGTTTTAAAATGACTGTTTTATGTCAAGAATGCTAGGGAAGCATTTTGACCATCTTGTGAATGAGGTCATGGGTGGAGACCAATCTGATAAAGTTGCAACAGCTGACAGAGAGTCTATGGAGGACGTCTCGCATAGCAAGGTTGGCCGAGGTCTTGACCAGCCTTCAATTTAAATGGTGAGCTTCCGGTACGGTGGATGAGGGACTAAAGAAGCGACCTATGAGTGAAGCGCTAGGTGACCTCTGCGAAGGATCCTAGAGGGTGCTGACCATACGGTGCTTGGGCTCTGGGTCACCGAAGATACCCACACGTGCGTTGTGGAAGATATTGGAACAAGGAGTAAGAGTTGTTTTCTAAATTTGGGCATGGATCTGGTTGAACCTTGCTGGTCCTTAACGGATGAGTCCATGGCTCTTTTATATGGATCTGTTGGTTGATCTTGCTGATCTTCAATGGAGATTCCATTTTGATTTTTATAAGTGAATATATTGCCGGGTACTATTTTCTAGGAACTATCGAAAAGTGAATATATTACCGGGTACTATTTGCTAGGAACTATCAAAAAGGCCCCCCCTGAGTGGACAGGTGGTGAGCGTTCTCGTTGTCAATGATGCCATAGGTACACCGATGAAGGAAAATTTTGAAATTAGGATTCAACCGGATATTTTGCAGGATTATGATCAGTGATACTATAGTTTCATTAAAAGATTGTTTTAAAAACAGCTGAATCTATGAAAAAGGCAATTTCATATTGGGGGTATGTAAGTGGTGTGACTAGTTTTGAGTTTGCATGAATATCCGGCTAGGGGGCCTGGGAACTCTTTTCCTTGGTACCCGGGACAAAACCTAACCAAATTCTTAAATGGATCCCATCACTACAGTGGTTGGGCAGTTGGCTAACCCACAGGACTGGATGGGGTTAGGCTGGACTGTTGGATCCTTAAAATGAGACTCAATTCTGTTATGATACGATAGATGAAATAAATCCTAGATAAAAATTATTCTATGGAAAAGAATCAACGGCTGTGCCTCTCAATGAGGAAAAAAGCGTTGGTCTCTATGATCCAAGTGGTGCAAGTCTTTTCCTTCATCTGACTATGGGACTTACGGGTTCGGTCAGATCAGTTCACTTAGATAACGCTCTTGACTACGTTAGAATAAAAATATCCTGGAGGAATCGCCCGTGCTTTCTAGGCGAGGGAAGTTTTTCGGGTTCGTCGGTTTTGGAAAAACCGTGGGATTAGTATCTTGTCCAGATATACGTGGGCGAGGCCCCGAGTGAGGAATCTGCCCCGCGCAAGAAGTGCTACTTCTGCTGCTAGCACCCCTGAATTTGTTGCGCGGAGGGGACAGGGATCTTTCAACTGGTATCAGAGCGACTTGGCTAAAGTGGATCAACCGAGAAGCCAAAAAGGATAAAAATTTATGAAGTAACAATAAAAAGTTAGAAATATATGATAAATTGATATTCAGACTGAAATTCATAAATTAGTAATTGGGTCTTCAGATGGAAGTACCGTAATCGCATCTAATCCCTGACTTGCTTGAGGCGGCCTAGACATGATGGTATTTACCTTAAAACTCCAAGGACCGTGATTACCCGTATATACTGAGAAGGGTATAACTGCAGCTCTTGATAGTATATACAAGTAAATCTAAGACCTTGAAATTATAAGAAAAATTTCTATCGAGATGATGAATTCGAATGTGGTTGATATCATTTTAAAATTCTGGTTAAGAACTCATGAGTTGATTTGGATTCTAATTGAAAAATGATGATTCTTGAATTTTGGTCGACGAAAAGCGATAAGCTGAGCAAAACCACATGGAGGATGAATGGGACGAGTCCCTATGATGATGTTCGTAATTGGAATGATGATAATGACTTCAGCAAATCACTATAAGATTAGTGGATTGTGCTGTGTGACAGATTGCTACTGTTAATAATTGACCCAGTGGATCAAGTTAAGGGATGATAAATTAAAAACCTGTATAATTAAAATTCCCATGGAGGAATGTTCAGATGGAAATTTCAGGCTAATGGACCATTATTGTGTTAAGGATATGAATGATATGATCTAATCAAATTGTTATCTGATGATGAGTTCTATATAAGGGATCTCTATCCCACGATTCAGTTGGGTTCGCCAGACTATAAGGAACCCCAGAATCAGTTGGATCTCAAGGGAAAGAGTTGTCCTCTAGTTTGCGAGATGAGGACATCTCGCATTTTTTAAGTGGGGTAGGATGTAAGATTCCTCCCTCCAGCTTTTGAGGTGTGCACGTGTAAGAACCTCCCCTTCTGATCTTATAATTATTCCCCTCTCTGAAATAAAAGAAAGATCATGTTTATCCTGTTTTGGCCTAGAGAGAGAAAATGTCTAGAGGGAGGTAATTCAAAATTGAGATATTTTTAGATATAAAAATCTTCCTAGTGTCTAAAATGGTTTCCCCTGAAACAAAAATTCAAAAAGAACTTTCCAATGTGCAATTGGATTTAATTGAAAATAGGTATAAAGGACCTTAGCCTAAGGGTCCAGATTTTCAAAAGTTTTTAGATTATGGTCCAATTAAGGTTCTTATGGATCAATAAAATTAATCCAAATATAAGGAGGAGATCAATTGAAGAATAAAAGAAAAAAACTCCAAAAATGAGTAAATGCTCACATAAGATGAAGAGTGGACTAAGGACCAAAGAAAAGAATTAAAAAACTGAATTTTGACACCTCAGTGTGGGGATCTCCCCTCATGAAGTAGGTGCCTTTTTCTCATCATTAACCCAAATTTTTAATCAATAAAATGAGATATTTTCATCTCTCCTATTTCAAAACTAGATCCAAAAGGTAAGCTGAACTGACCCAAAAATGGTCAAAAAATGACCAAACTGATCTGGAAAATTCTAGAATCAGTTTGCTTGGTTAGAGGCTCACTTTTTCCTATAAATAGAAGCCTCCCCCTTTGTAAAAGCTTAATGGTGTTTATGCATTGTTACTCTACTTCTATCCTGAGCCATCTACACTAAATTTCTTAATAATTCAATTGTTTTGGCCTAATCCTCTCCAAAGTGAATTGTTGGCCACTCTTGCCTCAAACAAGAGTAGAACCCTCAATCCCTCAAGCCAAAGGAGAGTTTACAAGCTTCATGTAAGCTAATTTTCTTACTTTGTATGGTTTTCTTGATTTTTATGTTTTGCAAATGACTGAATTAAATTCAAATTCTATGCCTTTGATGAAAAGGCCACCCCCTCCTCTTCTTTACATTCCAGCCTTTCTTAATCCTAGAAAGATTAACTAAGTGATTAATTAAACTCTTCTTATTTTTTACTCTCTTGAATTTAGAAAATTATGTAGATTAGAGTTCTATAATTCTAAATTGGGTTAATTAAGTAAATAAAGAAAGAAAAAATGAGAAATGGTCAGCCATACAAAGGAGGTTATGGGAAAATTTTCCAAAATTTTGTGAAAAAGAAAGTTTGTTTTTATGTTATTCCAAAAGAGTAATTCCCACCATTTTTTGCATCTAAAAGAAATATTCTAATTACTCCATGTACATATTCACCTATGAATATGCATTTTTATGCATAGAAAGATGCATAAAAGAAATTTTTTTAATTACAAAAGAGTTATTCTGATTAAATGTGATTTTTATGCATAGAAAGATGCATAAAGGAATTTTTTTATTACAAAAGTGTTATTCTGATTAAATTTGATTTCTATGCATAGAAAGATGCATAAAGGAATTTTTTTTATTACAAAAGTGTTATTCTGATTACATTTTATTTCTATGCATAGAAAGAAGCATAAAGAAATTCTTTTTATTACAAAAGTGTTATTCTAATTAAATTCTATTTCTATGCATAGAAAGATACATAAAGGAATTTTCTTTATTATAAAACCACTATTCTTATAAAAATTGATTTTTATGCATAAATAGATGCATAAAGAAATTCTTTTTATTTTAAAAGTGTTATTCCTATTAAATTTGATTTTATGCATAAATAGATGCATAAAAAGGATTTTTTTTTATAAAAGTGTTATTCCCATTGAAGTTGATTTTTATGCATAAATAGATGCATAAAGAATTTTTATATCAAAATTAGATTTTGCTTAAATTCTATGTTTAAATTCTATGAGTATTTGATAAATGAATAATTAAATACTCTAAGAGAGAAATTTCTATCGTTTTATATTCACGCGGATTGAAAAAAGAAAATTCAAGAAATCTATTGAGATTGAAATATTCAGATAAATGATTAATTTATTCCTCATTGAAATTCGTAAACGAATTTAGAAATCAGTTAAGTGAATATTCAAAGAAAGAAATTCACGAAAATAGTAACTGAATTATCAAACCTTTTCGAGAAAGATAGTTCAGGAAAAATCTTATCCGACTCGAACCTTAAATCAGACTATGACCAAGACCAAACTCTTTCGTCAGTTTCGAGGAAAGAATGTGTGATCATCTTAGAAAAATACATTCAAAACTCCCGCCAAATCTGAAACTAAGTTTGAGACCCTTCAAACTGATCTGTGGATCAAGGTTATAGAATTTGAGGAATTCTGGTATGAAATTCAGACTTTCGATCAAGAAGTTTTGCGGATACTGATTCAAGAAATACTCCTTGTATTCAAAAGAAAATCAAACTGAAAACTTGCATAGAAACCCTGTTTTCTTAAAGGACTGTCTTACGCTAGAATGGATGTGAATGTGTATGTGGAAGAATGAATGTAGATATGTATGTGAAGAATGGATGTGGATGTGTATGTGAAAAATGGATGTGGATGTGTATGTGGAAGAATGGTTGTGGACGTATGTGAAAGAATGGATGTGGATGTACGTGAAAGAATGGATGTGGATGTGTATGCGATAAAAATGGATGTGAATGTGTATGTGAAGAATGGGTGTGGATGTGTATGTGAAGAAGTAATAAGTGTAAATGTATGAATAAAAGTGGGTAGTCGTACATGTGAACGATTGGATGGATGTGGATGAATGAAATGAGATGTGAATGAATGAGATATGATGTGGATAGATGTGATGTGATGTTATGTGGATAGAATGTATGTTATGGGATGGTGATGAGAATGAATGTGATGGATATGAATGAATTTGATGTAAATCAGGATAGATGTGAATGAATGAGATGTGAGGTGAAATGGATGTGATGTGATGTGATGTGGATCGGAGTAGATAGGAATGGATGAGATGTGAATGAATGTAATGTGATGAGATATGGATATGGGTAGATGCGAATGGATGAGATCTGATGAGGATAAATGAGGAAAGATGTGATGAGATAAAAATGATGTGATTGGATGAGAATGGAAAGACATATGAAATGGATGTGGATTAAATAATGTGGATTGATGTGGATTAAATAATGTGGATTGATGTGGAATAATGTGGAAAGATGAGAGTTTGTTATAGAAACCATATTTATGACCTGTTTTTAAATGACTCTTTTATGTCAATAATGCTGGGGAAGCATTTTGACCATCTTGTGAATAGGATTGTGGAGATCAATCTGATAAAGTTGCAACAGTTGACTGAGAGTCAATGGAAGACGTCTCGCATAGCAAGGTCGGCCGAGGTCTTGACCAGCCTCAGTTCAATTTAAATGGTGAGCTTCCGGTACGGTGGATGAGGGACTAAAGAAGCGGCCTATGAGTAAAGCGCACAAGAAGTGCTACTTCCACTGCTAGCACCCGTGAATTCATTGCGCAGAGGGGACAGGGATCTTTCAGCTCCTATCAGAGCGAATTGGCTAAAGTGGATCAACCGAGAAGCCAAAAATGTCAAAAATTTATGAAGTAACAGTAAAAAGTTAGAAATATGTGATGAAATTCATACAAATTGATATTCAAACTGAAATTCATAAATTAGTAATTGGGTCTTCAGATGGAAGTACCGCAATCGCATCTAATCCCTGACTTGCTTGAGGCCTAGACATGATGGTATTTACCTTAAAATTCCAAGGACCGTGATTACCCGTATATATCGAGGAGGGTATAACTGCAGCTCTTTACCTGGCAGTATATATGAGTAAATCTAAGACCTTGAAATTATAAGCAAAATTGCTATCCAGATGATGAATTCAAATGTGGTTGATATCATTTTAAAATTCTAGTTGAGAACTCATGAGTTGATTTGGATTCTGATTGAAAAATGATGATTCTTGAATTTTGGTCGAAAAGCGATACGCTGAGCAAAACCACAATGAGGATGAATGGGACGAGTCCCTGTAATGATGTTCGTCACTGGAATGACGATAATGACTTCAGTAAATCACTATGAGATTAGTGGATTGTGCTGTGACAGATTGCTAATGTTAACACTTGACCCAGTGGATCAAGTTAAGGGATGACAAATTAAAAACCTGTATAATTGAAATTCCCAAGGAGGAATGTTCAGATGAAAATTTCGGTCTAATGGACCATTATTGTATTAAGGATATGAATGATATGATCTCAACGAGTTGTTATCTAATGATGAGTTCTATATAAGGGATCTCTATCCCACGATTCTGTTGGATTCACCAGACTATAAGGAACCCCAGAATCAGTTGGATCTCAAGGGAAAGAGTTTTCCTCTAGTTTGCGAGATGAGGATATCTCGTGTTTTTTAAGTGGGGTAGGATGTAAGATTCCTCCCTCCAGCTTTTGAGGTGTGGAGGTGTAAGAACCTCCCCTTCTGATCTTATAATTATTCCTCTCTCTGAAATAAAAGAAAGATCCTGTTTTACCCTATTTTGGCCTGGAGAGAGAAAATGTCTAAAGGGAGGTAATTCAAAATTGAGATATTTTTTGATATAAAAATCCTCCTAGTGTCTAAAATGGTTTCCCCTGAAACGAAAATTCAAAAGAACTTTCCAATGTGCAATTTGAATTCATTGAAAATAGGTATAAAGGACCTTAGCCTAAGGGTCCAGATTTTCAGAAATTTTTAGATTATGGTCCAATTAAGGTTCCTATAGACCAATAAGATTAATCCAAATGTAAGGAGGAGATAAATTGAAGAATGAAAGAAAAAAATCCCAAAAATGAGTAAATGCTCACATAAGATGAAGAGTGGACTAAGGACCAAAGAAAAGAATTAAAAAACTGAATTTTGAGACCTCAGTGTGGGGATCTCCCCTCATGAAGTAGGCGCCTTTTTCTCATCATTACCCCCAATTTTTAATCAATAAAATGAGATATTTTCATCTCTCCTCTCTCTTGTTTCAAAACTAGATCCAAAAAGTAAGCTGAACCCAAAAATGGTCAAAAATTGACCAAACTGATCTGGAAAATTCTAGAATCAGTTTGCTTGGTTAGAGGCTCATTTTTTCTATAGATAGAAGCCTCCAACTGTGTAAAAGCTTAATGGTGTTTATGCACTGTTACTCTACTTCTGTTTGAGCCATCTACATTAAATTTCTTAATAATTCAATTGTTTTGGCCTAATCCTCTCCAAAGTGAATTGGTGGCCACTCTTGCCTCAAACAAGAGTAGAACCCTCAATCCCTCAAGCCAAAGGAGAGTTTACAAGCTTCATGTAAGCTAATTTTTTACTTTGTTTACAAATTTAATGAAAAATCTATGGTTTTCTTGATTTTTATGTTTTGCAAATGATTGAATTAAATTCAAATGCTATGCCTTTGATGAAAAGGCATCCCCCTTCTCTTCTTTACATTTCAATCTTTCTTAATCCTAGAAAGATTAACTAAGTGATTAATTAAACTCTTCTTATTGTTTACTCTCTTGAATTTAGAAAATTGTGTAGATTAGAGTTCTATAATTCTAAATTGGGTTAATTAAGTAAGTAAAGAAACATAAAAATGAGAAATGCTCAGCCATACAAAGGAGGTTATGGCAAAATTTTCCAGAATTTTGTGAAAAAGAAAGTTTGTTTTTATGTTATTCCAAAAGAGTAATTCCCACCATTTTTGCATCTAAAAGAAATATTCTAATTACTCCATGTGCATATTCACCTATGAATATGCATGAATATCACTGATATTAATTATTAAATTCCATTTCTATGCATAGAAAGATTCATAAAGAAAAAAAAAATTATTACAAAAGTGTTATTCTAATTAAATTTGATTTCTATGCATAGAAAGATGCATAAAGGAATTTTTTTATTACAAAAGTGTTATTCTGATTAAATTTGATTTCTATGCATAGAAAGATGCATAAAGGAATTCTTTTTATTACAGAAGTGTTATTCTGATTAAATTTGATTTCTATGCATAGAAAGATGCATAAAGGAATTCTTTTTATTACAAAAGTGTTATTCTTATTAAATTTGATTTCTATGCATAGAAAGATGCATAAAAGAATTTTTTTATTATAAAAATATTATTCTTATTAAATTTGATTTTTATGCATAAATAGATGCATAAAGGAATTCTTTTTATTTTAAAAGTGTTATTCCTATTCAATTTGATTTTATGCATAAATAGATGCATAAAAATGATTTTTTTATAAAAGTTTTATTCCCACCATTGAAGTTGATTTTTATGCATAAAAAGATTTTTTTAATAAAAGAGTTATTCAAATTGAAGTTGATTTTTATGCATAAATAGATGCATAAAGAATTTTTAAATCAAAATTAGATGCGTAACGAATTTAGAAATCAGTTAAGTGAATATTCAAAGAAAGAAATTCACTAAAATAGAAACTGAATTATCAAACCTTTTCAAGAAAGATAGTTCAAGAAAAATCTTATTCGACTCGAACCTTGAATCTGACTATGACCAAGACCAAACTCTTTTGTCAGTTTTGAGGAAAGAAGGTGTGATCAGTTTAGAAAAATACATTCAAAACTCCCGCCAAATCTGAAACTAAGTTTGAGACCCTTCGAATTGATATATGGATCAAGGTTATAGAATTCGAGGAATTCTGGTATGAAATTCAAAATTTCGATCAAGAAATTTTGGAGATACTGATTCAAGAAATACCCCTTGTATTCAAAAGAAAATCAAACTAAAAACTTGCATAGAAACCCTGTTTTCTTAAAGGTCTGTCTTACGCTAGAATGGATTATGTGAAGAATGAATGTGGATGTGTATGTGAAGAATGGATGTGGATGTGGATGTGTATGTGTATGTGAAGAATGGATGTGGATGTGGATGTGTATGTGAAGAATGGATGTGGATGGGTATGTGAAAAAATGGATGTGGATGTATGTGAAAGAATGGACGTGGATGTATGTGAAAGAATGGATGTGAATGTGTATGTGAATAATGGACGTGGATGTGTATGTGAAGAATGGATGTGAAGTGATAAATGTAAATGTATGGATAGATGTGGACAGTCGTACATGTGAACGATTGGATGGATGTGGATGAATGAAATGAGATGTGTATGAATGAGATATGATGTGGATAGATGTGATGTGATGTGATGTGATGTTATGTGGATAGAATGTGATGTTATGTGGATAGAATGTATGTGATGGGATGGTGATGAGAATGAATGTGATGTGAATCGGGATAGATGGTGATGTGATGTGGATGGGGGTAGATAGGAATGGATGAGATGTGAATGAATGTGATGTGATGAGATGTGGATATGGGTAGATGCGATGAGATCTGATAAGAATAAATGAGGAAAGATGTGATGAGATGAAAATGATGTGATTGGATAAGAATGGGAATACATATGAAATGGATGTGGATTAAATAATGTGGATTGATGTGGAACAATGTGGAAAGATGAGAGTTCGTTAAAGAAACTGTATTTATAAATGACTGTTTTATGTCAAGAATCCAGGGGAAGTATTTTGACCGTCTTGTGAATGAGGTCGTGGTGGAGACCAATCTCATAAAGTTGCAACAGCTGACGGAGAGTCAATGGAGGATGTCTCGCGTAACAAGGTCAGCCGAAGTCTTGACCAACCTCGATTTGATTTAAATGGTGAGCTTCCGGTACGGTTGATGAGGGACTAAAGAAGCGGCCTATGAGTGAAGCGCTAGGTGACCTGCAAAGGATCCTAGAGGGTGCTGACCATACGGTGCTCGGGCTCTGGGTCGTCGAAGATACCCACACGTGCATCGTGGAAGATATTGGAACAAGGAGTAAGAGTTGTTTTCTGAATTTGGGCATGGATCTGGTTGATTGAACTTGCTGGTCCTCAAAACGGATGAGTCCATGGCTCTTTTATATGGATCTGTTGGTTGATCTTGCTGATCTTCAATGGAGATTCCATTTTGATTTTTATAAGTAAATATATTGCCGGATACTATTTGCTAGGAACTATCGAAAAGGCCCCTAAGTGGACAGGTGGTGAGCGTTCTGGTTGCCAATGATGCCATAGGTACACCCATGAAGGAAAAATTAGAAATTAGGATTCAACCGGATATTTTGGAGGATTATGATCAGTGATACTATAGTTTCATTAAAAGATTATTTTAAAAACGGTTGGGTGTGTAAGTGGTGTGACTAGTTTTAAGTTTGCATGAATATCCAGCTAGGGGGCTTGGAAACTCTTTTCCCTGGTACCCGAGACAAAACCTAACCAAATTCTTAAATGGATCTTATCACCACAATGGTTGGGCAGTTGGCTAACCCACAGGACTGGATGGGGTTAGGCTGGACTGATGGATCCCTAAAATGAGACTCAATTCTGTTGAAATATACAAGTGAATAGGGTGTGTGCGGGAACAAGCTCTTGGATAGAGGCTGTAAAAGAGGAGATGTAATTGTGAAAGAACCTGTGAAAAGGTGAGAAGAATCTACTGGGAGAGAATAATGGGTAGCATGAGGGAATTTAGGAGTGTGGAGATATTCTGGGAGATATTCAGGGAAAAGAGAAGAGGTGGAGAGAATCAGGCAAAAGGTGGAGATATTCAGGGAGTGAATCATGGAAAAATCAATGGGATTTGATGCTTGATGTAAACTCTATAAATTGAGGCATAGCCCTAATGAGAATTTGCTGGTTTTTGAGTATCCATGCCTACATTAATCTATCTCACTAATTACGTCTCAATCATTTCTTAATCACTTTGTTAATCATGTTGATTCTAGTGTATGATCCACCATAGCTCATCATTTAGCTCAAATTTCAACATGGTATCAGAGCCATGCCTAGAATCAATCATATTTATGAGCCCATTAGTTAATTAATGAGGATTAGTAGATAATTAGCAAAAAAAATCAATTTTTTAGTAAGCTTTCACTTCTCCCCTTCACCCCCAGCCAGTGGAGGACTCCATTCTCCTTGCACACATAACATTAGGCTAAGCCCTCTTAGGTACTCATAGTAGACTCATAGGGCTACACACATCTCAAATCTTGTGGGCTAATTCAACGCAGAACGCCGGCGGGAGCTCGATTTGCAGGCTACGTTTTTCTGAGATGTTTTGGTGATTTCTACTTCCACAGATCAAAGGTCTCTAATTCCTCTTAGCCCAAGGGGTAATCAAGCATGCTCTACAAGTTGGTGAAGACAGAAATCAATTTCATCAAGTCTACAGAGAGATCCAAGCTCTTCATCAAATCTGCAGGTGACTTTGGTAAAACAGAGATTAAGCTTTCATTATTTGGTCAAATCTTGTGTTTCTTGGCTTAATCCTCTACTAGACTCATTGCTATTGATGCCTTTGAAAGCATTTGAGCTCATTTGAAGTGAAAGGCACCAGATCTGAGCTCCCCGCATACTCTGTTTTCTGCACACAAACCAGAGCATTAATTTGCTAATCAGTGATTAATCAGTGCTAATCACTGTATTTTGGTACAATTGAGGGTTCAAATTAACCATTAGGTATCTGATACAGATCCCTATAACTTCAGATTGCAAATCGGAGTTGGTTTGATACTCCAACCATCCCGTACAAATTGGGTTACCCTTAATTTAATGTAATTTCTGGTAAAATTGTGCTGATAAAATTGTGAAAATCATCATTTTGCATTTAACCCTTGGTTAATGCTTGTTAATCTCACTCAAATTCAAGATTATTCACAGCCAGAGTTGCATTTGGAATGTGCATGAGAATGAATGCTATACGCATTATGTATTGGGCACATTTTATCAGTGTAAAAATGGGAACAGACACTGCCCTTGTCCAGATTAAGGCAAGAGGTAAGACCTCCCGCATAAATTTGGGTTTGCATTGCATAATGATACAAAATAAACATAAAAAGCCCAAAGGAACTGTCAGCAAAACATTGAAACATGTTGCTCACATGGAGCAAAAAGACCTGACGGACGAGCTCATGGCCCCAGCCATGAAAGAAGAAGAATATCTCTTCCCAAGAAGAGGATCCACACCGAGAAGAAGACCTGAAGGAAGACATGGACACGAGAAGAGAAGCTGCCACAAGAAGAGAAGCTGCCCCGAGAAGAGTGAAAGAAGAGATGGACGCGTGGAGAGATGCTGCCACGACAAGAAGACTGAAGACAAGAGAAGATGTGAGGCTCCAAAGAGTGAGGAGCCATGTGAAAATCTCAGAGAGAGAGAGAGAGAGACCCCACAACCCAATGTAACCTGCCCCAATAAAGTAAAACCACCTCTGAGCCACCGATGATGTAGGCCAAGTGGTAGATGTATGTGTGAACACTTTAGTCAAGGTCGCGGGCACTTATAGTAGCCTTGGACACATAGAGAGAGAGTGTGTCAAGGACTATGGAGTTTAGGGACTTGAGGCACTGGTCACGGACTGTCAAGTTAGAGAGAAACTTGATACAGGGTCCAGGTGTGCTGAGATAACTTGAGGGGAGAAGTAGACACTGGTCGCGGACTACCAAGTAAAGGGTGGCAAACTTGGTATAGGGTCTAGGTGTACTAGGATTATTCACTTGAGGGGAGGTGTTGAAATATACAAGTGAATAGGGTGTGTGCGGGAACAAGCTCTTGGATAGAGGCTGTAAAAGAGGAGATGTAATTGTGAAAGAACCTGTGAAAAGGTGAGAAGAATCTACTGGGAGAGAATAATGGGTAGCATGAGGGAATTTAGGAGTGTGGAGATATTCTGGGAGATATTCAGGGAAAAGAGAAGAGGTGGAGAGAATCAGGCAAAAGGTGGAGATATTCAGGGAGTGAATCATGGAGAAATCAATGGGATTTGATGCTTGATGTAAACTCTATAAATTGAGGCATAGCCCTAATGAGAATTTGCTGGTTTTTGAGTATCCATGCCTACATTAATCTATCTCACTAATTACGTCTTAATCATTTCTTAATCACTTTGTTAATCATGTTGATTCTAGTGTATGATCCACCATAGCTCATCATTTAGCTCAAATTTCAACAAATTCTGTTATGATACGATAGATGAAATAAATCCCGGATAAAAATTATTCTATGGAAAAGAATCAACGGATGTGCCTCTCAATGAGGAAAAAAGCGTTGGTCTCTATGATTCAAGTGTAATTCTTTTCCTTGATCTGACTATGGGACTTATTGGTATGGTCATATCAGTTCAGTTAGATAAGGCTCTTGACTACGTTAAAATAAAAATATCCTGGAGGAATCGCCCGTGCTTTTCGGGCGAGGGAAGTTTTTCCGGGTTCGGTTTTGGAAAAACCGTGGGATTAGTCTCTTGTCCGAATATATGTGGGCGAGGCCCCTAGTGAGGGACCCTGCCCCGCGCAAGAAGTGCTACTTCCGCTGCTAGCACCCCTGAATTCGTTGCGCGGAGGGGACATGGATCTTTCAGCCGGTATCAGAGCAAATTGGCTAAAGTGGATCAACCGAGAAGCCAAAAATGTCAAAAAAAATTTGAAGTAACAGTAAAAAGTTAGAAACATATGATGAAAATCATACAAATTTATATTCAGACTGAAATTCATAAATTAGTAATTGGGTCTTCAGATGGAAGTATCCCAATTGCATAGAATCCCTGACTTGCTTGAGGCCTAGACATGATGGTATTTACCTTAAAATTCCAAGGACTGTGACTACCCGTATATACCGAGGGTATAACTGTAACTCTTTACTGGTAGTATATACGAGTAAATCTAAGACCTTGTTTATAGGAAAAAGTGAGCCTCTAATCAAGTAAACTGATTCTAGAATTTTCCAGATCAGTTTGGTCAATTTTTGACCATTTTTGGGTCAGTTCAGCTTACTTTTTGGATCTAGTTTTGAAATAGAAGAGAGGAGAGATGAAAATATCTCATTTTATTGATTAAAAATTGGGGGTAATGATGAGAAAAAGGCGCCTACTTCATGAGGGGAGATCCCCACACTACGGTGTCAAAATTCAATTTTTTAATTCTTTTCTTTGGTCCTTAGTCCACTCTTCATCTTACGTGAGCATTTACTCATTTTTGGGCTTTTTTTTAAATTCTTCAATTTATCTCCTTCTTACATTTGGATTAATCTTATTGGTCCATAGGAACCTTAATTGGACCAAAATCCAAAAATTTCAGAAAATCTGGACCCTTAGGCTAAGGTTCTTTATACCTATTTTCAATTAATTTCAATTGTATATTGGAAAGTTCTTTTTGAATTTTTGTTTCAGGGGAAACCATTTTAGACAATAGGAGGATTTTTATATCCAAAAATATCTCAATTTGGAATTACCTCCCTCTAGATATTTTCTCTCTCCAGGCCAAAACAGGGTAAAATAGGATCTTTCTTTTATTTAAGAGGAGAGGGGAATAATTATAAGATCAGAAGGGGAGGTTCTTACACTTGCACACCTCAAAAGCTGGAGGGAGGAATCTTACATCCTACCCCACTTAAAAAACGCGAGATGTTCTCATCTCGCAAACTAGAGGACAACTCTTTCCTTAAGATCCAACTGATTCTGGGGTTCCTTATAGTCTGGTGAACCCAACAGAATCCTGGGATAAAGATCCCTTATATAGAACTCATCATCAGATAACAATTCGTTCAGATCATATCATTCATATCCTTAACATAATAATGGTCCATTAGACCGAAATTTCCATCTGAACATTCCTCCATGGGAATTTCAATTATACAGGTTTTTAATTTGTCATCCCTTAACTTGATCCACTAATCTTTAGCACAATCCACTAATCTCATAGTGATTTGTTGAAGTCATTATCATCATTCCAATTACCAACATCATCACAGGGACTCGTCCCATTCATCCTCATTTTGGTTTTGCTCAGCTTATCGCTTTTCGAGACCAAAATTCAGGAATCATCATTTTTCAATCAGAATCCAAATCAACTCATCAGTTCTCAACCAAAATTTTAAAATCATATCAACCACATTCGAATTCATCATTTGGATAGCATTTTTGCTTATAATTTCAAGGTCTTAGATTTACTCGTATATACTACCAGTAAAGAGCTGCAGTTATACCCTCGGTATATACGGGTAGTCATCACGATCCTTGGAATTTTAAGGTAAATACCATCATGTCTAGGCCTCAAGCAAGTCAGGGATTCCATGCAATTGCGGTACTTCCATGTGAAGACCCAATTACTAATTTATGAATTTCAGTCTGAATATCAATTTGTATGAATTTCATCACATATTTCTAAATTTTTACTGTTACTTCATAAATTTTTAACATTTTTGGCTTCTTGGTTGATCCACTTTAGCCAATTCGCTCTGATACCACCAGCTGATTCGCTCTGATACCAGCTGAAAGATCCCTATCCCCTCCGCGCAACGAATTCAGGGGTGCTAGCAGCGGAAGTAGATCTTCTTGCACGGGGCAGGGTCCCTCACTCGGGGCCTCACCCACGTATATCCGGACAAGAGACTAATCCCACGGTTCTTCCAAAACTGAACCCGGAAAAACTTCCCTCGCTCAGAAAGCACGGGCGATTCCTCTAGGACATTTTTATTCTAACGTAGTCAAGAGCCTTATCTAACTGAACTGATCTGACCGAACCTGTAAGTCCCATAGTCAGATCAAGGAAAAGACTTGCACTTGGATCAAAGAGACCAACGCTTTTTTCCTCATTGAGAGGTACAACCGTCCACTCAGGGGCCTTTTCGATAGTTCCTAGCAAATAGCACCCGGCAATATATTCACTTATAAAAATCAAAATGAAATCTCTGTTGAAGATCAGCAAGATCAACCAACAGATCCATATAAAAGAGCCGTGGACTCATCCGTTGAGGACCAGCAAGGTCAATCAACCAGATCCATGCCCGAATTCAGAAAACAACTCTTACTCCTTGTTTCAATATCTTCCACGACGCACGTGTGGGTATCTTCAACGACCCAGAGCCTGAGCACCGTATGGTCAGCACCCTCTAGGATCCTTCGCAGTTCACCTAGCGCTTCACTCATAGGCCCCTTCTTTAGTCCCTTATCCACCGTACCGAAAGCTCACGCTGGTCAAGACCTCGGCCGACCTTGCTACGCGAGACATCCTCCATTGATTCTCCGTCAGCTGTTGTAACCTTATCAGATTGGTCTCCAGATCTCATTCACAAGACGCTCAAAATGCTTCCCCAGCATTCTTGATATAAAATAGTCAATTAAAAACAGGTCATAAATACAGTTTCTATAACGAACTCTCGTCTTTCCACGTTGTTCCACATCAATCCACATTATTTAATCCACATTCATTTCATATGTATTCCCATTCTCATCCAATCACATCATTTTCATCTCATCACATCTTTCCTCATTTATCCTCATCAGATCTCATCCACTCGCATCTACCCATATCCATATCCACATCTCATCACATCACATTCATTCACATCTCATCCATTCCTATCTTTCTTGATCCACATCACATCACATCAAATCACATCCATTTCACCTCACATCTCATTCTTTCACATCTATCCTGATTCACATCACATTCATTCATATCCATCACATTCATTCTCATTACCATCCCATCACATACATTCTATCCACATAACATAACATCACATCTATCCAGATCATATCTCATTCATACACATCTCATTTCATTCATCCACATCCATCCAATCGTTCACATGTATACGACTACCCACATCTATCCATACATTTACATTTATCACTTCACATCTATTCTTCACATACACATCCTTATCCATTCTTCACATACACATTCACATCTATTTTCATCACATACACATCCACATCCTTTCTTTCACATACATCCACATCCATTCTTTCACATACATCCACATCCATTCTTCACATACACATCCACATCCATTTTTCACATACATCCACATCCATTCTTTTACATACACATCCACATCCATTCTTCACGTAAACATCCACATCCATTCTTCACATAAACATCCACATCCACATCCATTCTTCACATACACATCCACATCCATTCTTCACATACACATCCACATCCACATCCATTCTTCACATACACATCCACATCCATTTTTCACATACACCTACACATCCACATCCATTCTTCACATACACATCCACATCCATTCTTCACATACACATCCACATCCATTTTTCACATACACCTACGCATCCACATCCATTCTTCACATACACATCCACATCCATTCTTCACATACACATCCACATCCATTCTTCACATATACATCCACATTCATTCTCCACATAATCCATTGCAAGTTTTCAGTTTGATTTTCTTTAGAATACAAGGGGTATTTTTTGAATCAGTATCCCCAAAAATTCTTGATCGAAATTCTGAATTTCATACCAGGATTCCTCGAATTCTATAACCTTGATCCACAGATCAATTCAAATGGGTCTTAAACTTAGTTTCAAATTTGGCGGGAGTTTTGAACATATTTTCCTAAAGTGATCACACCTTCTTTCCTTGAAACTGACGAAAGAGTTTGGTCTTAGTCATAGTCTGATTCAAGATTCGAGTCGGATAAGATTTTTCCTGAACTATCTTTCTCGAAAAGGTTTGATCATTCAGTTTTACTATTTTACTGCATTTCTTTCTTTGAATATTCACTTAACTGATTTCTAAATTCATTTTATGAATTCCAATGAGAGATAAATTAATCATTTATCTAAATATTTCAATCTCGATAGATTTCTTGAGTTTTCTTTTTTCAATCCATGTGAATATAAAACGATATAAATTTTTCTCTTAGAGTATTTAATTATTCATTTATCAAATACACATAGAATTTATGCATAAAAATCTATCAAATTTATGCATCTATCAAATTTCTTTATGCATCTATTTATGCATAAAAATTAATTTTTATAAGAATAACGCTTTTATAATTTAAAAAAATTCCTTTATGCATCTTTCTATGCATAGAAATCAAATTTAATCAGAATAACACTTTTGTAATAAAAAGAATTCCTTTATGCATCTTTCTATGCATAGAAATCAAATTTAATAAGAATAACACTTTTGTAATAAAAAATTTCCTTTATGTATCTTTCTATGCATAGAGATCAAATTTAATCAGAATAACACTTTTGTAATAAAAACATTTCTTTATACATCTTTCTATGCATAGAAATCAAATTTAATTAGAATAACAGTTTTGTAATAAAAAAATTCCTTTATGCATCTTTCTATGCATAGAAATCAAATTTAATCAGAATAACACTTTTGTAATAAAAAAAATTTCTTTATGCATCTTTTTATGCATAGAAATGGAATTTAATAATTAATACCAATGATATCCATGCATATTCATAGGTGAATATGTACATGGAGTAATTAGAATATTTCTTTTAGATGCAAAATGGTGAGAATTACTCTTTTGGAATAACATAAAAATAAACTTTCTTTTTCACAAAATTCTGGAAAAGTTTGCCATAACCTCCTTTGTATGGCTGACCATTTCTCATTTTTATCTTTCTTTATTTACTTAATTAACCCAATTTAGAATTATAGAACTCTAATCTACATAATTTTCTAAATTCAAGAGAGTAAACAATAAGAAGAGTTTAATTAATCACTTAGTTAATCTTTCTAGGATTAAGAAAGGTTGGAATGTAAAGAAGAGAAGGGGGATGCCTTTTCATTAAAGGCATAGCATTTGAATTTAATTCAATCATTTGCAAGAAAATCATAGATTTTTTATTAAAATATGTAAACAAAGTAAGAAAATTAACTTACATGAAGCTTGTAAACTCTCCTTTGGCTTGAGGGATTGAGGGTTCTACTCTTGTTTGAGGCGAGAGTGACTACCAATTCACTTTGGAGAGGATTAGGCCAAAACAATTGAATTATTAAGAAATTCAATGTAGATGGCTCAGGACAGAAGTAGAGTAATAGTGCATAAACACCATTAAGCTTTTACAAAGGGGGAGGCTTCTATTTATAGGAAAAAGTGAGCCTCTAACCAAGCAAACTGATTCTAGAATTTTCCAAATCAGTTTGGTCAATTTTTGACCATTTTTGGGTCAGTTCAGCTTACTTTTTGAATCTAGTTTTGAAACACGAGAGAGGAAAGATGAAAATATCTCATTTTATTGATTAAAAATTGGGGATAATGATGAGAAAAAGGCGCCTACTTCATGAGGAGAGATGCCCACACTGAGGTCTCAAAATTCAGTTTTTGAATTCTTTTCTTTGGTCCTTAGTCCACTCTTCATCTTATGTGAGCATTTACTCATTTTTTGGGGGTTTTTTTCTTTTATTCTTCAATTTATCTCCTCTTTACACTTGGATTAATCTTATTGGTCCATAGGAACCTTAATTGGACCATAATTTAAATTTTTTTGAAAATCTGGACCCTTAGGCTAAGGTCCTTTATACCTATTTTCAATTAATTCCAATTGCACATTGGAAAGTTCTTTTTGAATTTTTGTTTCAGGGGAAACCATTTTAGACACTAGGAGGATTTTTATATCCAAAAATATCCCAATTTTTAATTACCTCTCTCTAGACATTTTCTCTCTCCAAGCTAAAAGAGGGTAAAACAGAATCTTTCTTTTATTTGAGAGAGAGGAATAATTATAAGATCAGAAGGGGAGGTTCTTACACATGTACACCTCAAAAGCTGGAGGGAGGAATCTTACATCTTACCCCACTTAAAAAACGCGAGATGTCCTCATCTCGCAAACTAGAGGATAACTCTTTCCCTTAAGATCCAACTGATTCTGGGGTTCCTTATAGTCTTGTGAACCCAACAGAATCCTGGGATAAAGATCCCTTATATAGAACTCATCATCAGATAACAACTCGTTGAGATTATATCATTCATATCCTTAACACAATAATGGTCCATTAGACCGAAATTTCTATCTAAACATTCCTCCATGGGAATTTCAATTATACAGGTTTTTAATTTGTCATCCCCCCTTAACTTGATCCACTGGGTCAAGTGTTAACAGTAGCAATCTGTCAGCACAATCCACTAATCTCATAGTGATTTGCTGAAGTCATTATCGTCATTCCAATGACGAACATCATCACAGGGACTCGTCCCATTCATCCTCATTGTGGTTTTGCTTAGCTTATCGCTTTTCGACCAAAATTCAGGAATCATCATTTTTCAATCAGAATCCAAATCAACTCATGAGTTCTCAACCAAAATTTTAAAATCATATCAACCACATTCGAATTCATCATCTGGATAGCATTTTTGTTTATAAACAAGAAAATCAATAAGTGCAAAGCAAAAGGTTGACAAGCTAAGCAATAAGTGCAAAGCAAAAGGTTGACAAGCTAAGCAATAAGTGCAAAGTGGAGTAAGCAAATTTCACACAGCACTTGGAGACCATGGCGGACATGGTTCTGTGTAGCTATTGTAACAAACTGAGCACCTTCTTTTTGCCTACGACACCCACCTTGCACACAAGTTCCTCTACAAAGCCCCCAGCTCTCCCTAAAAGCCCTACCCTTGCCCAGCTCATGCCTCCCCCATGTCTCCCCCATGAAAAAGATGAATAAAGAATGGAAGGAGAAACCAATTAGCGTGCAAGCAGGGAAGCGATGTTGTTCTTTGATTTTATTTTTTTTAAATTGTGGTGGTTGTTTAAACCTTGAGAGATAAGGGTTTGTAATTTGCAATGTGAAGGGACCCAAGCTAAGCCCATGTTTACATGGTCCTTGTGGAAGCACACACGAGACAAATCACATTGGTGTGAAGGTGCTCAACAAGAGGAACAGAATGGCCGACCAATCCATAACTTAATGAAGTGGAAAATTGTGTCCATGAAAGACACACGAAATTGTAAATTTTCATAGTCCTGAAAAATCAAGCAAATATCGGCTTCATGAAAGGTGTGTTGTTTTTTACCATATCAGATGGGTGCCCTGCCACTGCATTGATGGATATAAAGGATTGTATTTTCTCACCCAGATTATGAGGTTCCCCTACCTAAGCCCGTGGGTGATCAAAACGGTTTGTAATGTGGTCTACATTGAGTAATGCCTACATGGGTGATGCACTTTATGGGTTGGTTCCTTCCCCGGGCACATGGGTATCCAAAAAGTACTTGGGTTGCTCTGCCCAAGAAAAATGGTGCTTAAAATGGAGTTGAGGTGTCTAGGCTGGCTAGACACATACTCGCACACTTGTTGAACACTCCAATTTGCATTAAGGGGGGGAGTGTTGAGATTGGAAATGCCAAATCGTTGGGGGAGGTGAGTTGGTCAAATTAGTTGGAGAGATGGTTAGTTCACACATATAATTTTACATTGAGGGGGAGTGTTAATATTGGAAATGCCAAATTGTTGGGGGTGAGAGGTGAGTTGGTCAAATTCGTTGGAGAGATGGTTATTTCACACATCTAATTTTACATTGAGGAGAGGTGTTGAAATGTGCAATGTAAAATAAAGCTTGGGTTATTTAGTTGTGTGTGAATGCACCCTAGAGGTACAAGATATTATCTTGTGAGTTGTGGAAAAATAAGAAAGCCGCATAAGATATTGTGTAAATGGTGAGAGCCACATAAAGAATGTGGAAAAGGGATTGCCACATGGCATGATGATGTGTAAAGAAGATTGGGCTAGAGGTTATCTATATTAGAAGTGTTTCATTATATGGTTATAACATATTATAATACAAGGTGTTGAGTGTGCCATCTACCTCTCATTAATGTGCAAATTAGCATTATGGAGTTTCTTGATTACTATGAGCCTCCTTAAGCATTTGCTTATATGTGATTAGCACTAGGCTTAGCATGATTCTCAATTTCTTAACAGTGGGTAATCCAAGAATTCTTGATATGTGTGGCCTCATCATCTTGCTGCTCCATCTCAAAGAAAAACCCAATAAATCACTATAAGTTTTGGTTTTAGATTGCACAACAAGTGTCAAAAATCACGTTCTTACATTGAATTCTTACATTTATACTTAGCTCAGGTATGATAGCATTTATGAGACCCCTACCCCTCTTTCTTCTTTTTGGGAAACAAAAATCACACTAAGAGTAGAGAAACTCACTTAAGGCCTCATATTATAGTATCCTGACACTTGGTTATTTTGTTATCTCCCCTAAGTTTGACTAGAACAATCCTTATGTAAGGAAAAGTGAATGATTTCTCCATTATTATGTTTTGTTAGGTCCCTTGAGTTTGACTAGATCAATCTTTGTAGCTATATTTAGTAGTGATGTGTGTGAACACTAAGACCAATGTGAACCCTTATTGAAGATCTCTATGTCATTGATGCCAGCCACCTTACCATTTGGCTGAAGTCGCTACGTCGAAAATGCTAGATTTCATTGGAATGTGCTTATATTGTATTTTTTTGCATGTGTGAACGCCACTTGTCTATTAAAGTCGCATCACAAAATCTTAGGTGGAGTACTAGTTGTGGATTAAAAGCTAGAGTGGCCGAAGGAGCCCTAGGACCTAATTTTTAACTTTGGCTACCCAAGAGTTTAAACCCTAGAAGCCACACATAAAAGGAAAAATGTAACTCTCACCACTCATTCTTTTATTATTTTGCATGTGTGAACGCCACTTGTCTATTAAAGTCGCATCACAAAATCTTAGGTGGAGTACTAGTTGTGGATTAAAAGCTAGAGTGGCCGAAGGAGCCCTAGGACCTAATTTTTAACTTTGGCTACCCAAGAGTTTAAACCCTAGAAGCCACACATAAAAGGAAAAATGTAACTCTCACCACTCATTCTTTTATGCATAATGTGATAGAGTGCTCTTCTTCTCTACTCTCCTATGCTATTAGTTGCTTGCTTGCTCTTGTTTGTTTAAGTTTTTATGTATGCTTGCTCTTGTTTGTTTAAGTTTTTATGTATGCTTGCTTACATGTGTGTGAGAGTGAGTGTGTGAGATTGAGTTATGAGGAGGGTCAAGCTTCCATTGGAGTGTGGCACAGCAACAGTGTGATGGCAGAGTGAAGCTTTCGGGTGCGGCTATGTGGTAATATCACTACCTACAAAAGAATCCCATACAACCAGCTTCACAAGGCGAGTGACACACCCCAACCATGCATTTGTGTGTGCTAGGCCACGGAAACTGGTTTCTCGGTCAAGTTGTTTATGCTCCCGAGTGTGGGTGGGCAAATCTCCACGATATTTAGTTATTCCATACATTCTTTCCATGGCATCAGGGCTTCTTATAAGTGGTGCCACTATTGGGGAATAACCACAATTCATTTTGAGATCTTGTGAATGATTTAATCAATCATATTTTTGTTTTCTCAAGAAAGTAGATAAGAAATCCCAAAACAACTTTAATTTTGCTGCATATTCTTATTTTTGTTGCATTCTTTTGTTATCTTAGAAATTATGTATTTAGTTTTTCTTGTTGCCCTAAAACTGTTCTTTGATTTCTGCAACTCAAGTTTTTTGGTCGATTTTTGCATTTTCTATTTTCTGTTATTTTTTAATTTTGACACAAAAAATAAAAATATATATAATTTTTTAGAAAAGTGCATGCACAAACTTGCCTATAAGGTTTTATGCTATTGCAGTCATTTTGGCACAACCTAACAAGACCAAAAAAAAAAAAATCACAATTTCCTATAGTTAAGGGACCCACAACTATACGAAACCGCCTCTGGTCTCGGTGAGAAAAAAAGTACATTATTTCTTTTCATAGTAATGTTTAGTAGTGCTTTAACCCCACTTTGGGTATACTTTGATAAATAATAATAATCCAAAAAATGTATGAAACATCCCCCTAGCCCTGAAACAGTGTGCAATGATATGCAGCTATAATCTGGGCACATTTTAGAGATAGATTTAGAGGAAACCGCATCGACCCAATTAGGCTCTTATCAACCTACCTTTGTCTCGGGAGGACCCTCTTCAGGAACGAGATTTGGTGTGATACAGGGCCTGATACTCTCAACAAGTAGCGACACTTCCTCTGATCTAAAATCAATGCAAGGAATATCAGACCATGGGGGAGAAACCCCCACTCAAAAAATAAATGCTAGAACCACCACTAGCTTGGTAGGCTGCATTACCAAATTACTTTAGGGGTTCGGCTTCAACTACTACAATATCTACACCTAACTAAGCAGTATATTAATTTGGGGATGATGGAGTTGAGGTTAGCTCTAAGGCTACACCTAATGTTGCCTTACACACACAAGCCCCATCATGCATGTGGAAATCCTTGTCCACATGGGACCAATCTTGATCGGTAACCCAATGCCTATAGACTAAAACCTTGCCCAAATCTTACTAATAGATGGCAGGACCAAAGAGGAGGTGCAAGAAGTAGAAGCCCTCATCCAAGCTACTAGGGCAAAAGAGAAAGAGACCTTACATCAAGCCTAATAGTAGTGATTAGTGGCCCAGACTGCACTAATTAGGCAAGCCACCCAAGCTTCACCAATCGCCCAGGTGATTGACAGCCTAAAGAGTGCCAAACCATATGAATTCATATCCAAGGTGGATCTAGGTGTAAGATCCTCAAACACATCACTATAAATCGAGAGCTGGGAATTCAATGTAACCTAGGAAACCTTACGAACTTGGCTACGGGACTTATTTATGCTGCTAGCTAGTAGGAAATTAAGCGAGCTATCTCTACTTCCACAAATGAGGAAGAGCAACTTCGGATGGTTGTGGAATGTATTCAGGCTATTGTAGAGCAAGAGAGGCTTAGACAATGAATTACCATGCCCATGCGACTTCTCGTGACACAGGTTTGGGTGGAAGCATCTGGAGTTGGTGCACCTAAAGAGGGCCTAATGGGGAAGGGCCCTTATGTGGTGACGCATGGCTAGACAATGGACTAAGCCCTGACTATTGTGTTATTATTTCTCAAGGTTACACGGGATTCCAAGAATCTACTAACACGGGCTTTGGCATTCCAAGATCGTAGAGAGGTACCCACTATTAGCACAATTCTAGACTCTATGGTATTGGATACTACTACACCATTCATAAGGGCACCACCCCCATGACTAACCATGCAACATTGCCCATTAGTTTTATGCCCTCGGTCAAACTATGGCAACTATGATGGTTGCAGCCACAATAATGTTGAAATTTGAGCATAATGATGAGCTATGGTGGATCAAACACTAGAATCAACATAATTAACAAAGTGATTAGCAAGTGATTAAGACGTAATTAGTGAATAATTAGCACATAGATTAATGTAGGCATGGATACTCAAAAACCAGCAAATTCTCATTAGGGCTATGCCTCAATTTATAGAGTTTACATCAAGCATCAAATCCCATTGATTTCTCCATGATTCACTCCCAGAATATCTCCACCTTTTGCCTGATTCTCTCCACCTCTTCTCTTTTCCCTGAATATCTCCCAGAATATCTCCACACTCCTAAATTCCCTCATGCTACCCATTATTCTCTCCCAGTAGATTCTTCTCACCTTTTCATAGGTTCTTTCACAATTACATCTCTTCTTTTACAGCCTCTATCCAAGAGCTTGTTCCCACACACACACCCTATTCACTTGTATTTTCAACACCTCCCCTCAAGTGAATAATCCTAGCACTCCTGGACCCTGTATCAAGTTTCCCTCTTACTTGATAGCCCGCGACCAGTGCCTCAAGTCCCTAAACTCCATAGTCCTTGACACTCTCTCTCTGTGTGTGTCCAAGGCTACTATAAGTGCCCGCGACCTTGACTAAAGTGCTCACACATACATCTACCACTTGGCCTACATCATCGGTGGCTCAGAGGTGGTTTTACTTTATTGGGGCAGGTTACATTGAGTTGTGGGGTCTCTCTCTCTCTCTCTCTCTCAGAAAAGATGATCCGACTCCACTTCTCTTGGAGCCTCCATGAAGTTTGCCGATGTCGTTCCTTCTTCACTGGGTTTGCTGTAGCAGTCTCTCGCCATGTGTCCTGGCTTTCCACATTTGTGGCAAGTGAAGGTCCTCCCTCCTACTCTGCCTCTTCCTCGTCCTCGTCCTCGAGAGAATCCTCCTCGGGTGAAGAATGCTTTTTCCTCTCCTGCTGTTGAGTCGAGCCCTTTCTTCTCTTTGCCTCTGCTCTCTTGCTCTAGTAGAGCTGCTTCTATCTCGTGTATCTTCAGTTCAGGTACATTCTTTAGTGTTGCTACAATGTTTTCATAATCTCCTTTGTCCCCACACTCTTCAAAAGTACATCTAATGCTTCATCATCTTCTACCTTTTTGCCAATAGCTGCCAGCTGTTGCTTAATGCTTTTATATTTGTTCAAGTGTGTGATTAAAGGTTCACTTTCCTTCATGTCCAGTTTATAGAATTGCATTAATAGATTTATCTTGGAATTTTTTGCTTGTGTACCAAATAATTTATTGAGTTCATCCCATGCATCTTTTGCCCACTGTATCCCTGTGATATGATGAATGATCTCATCATTTAAACTGAGTGCAATAAGTCCCAATGCTTTTTCATTCCTACTCTTCCACTCATTTTCTCCTCTCTCTGGGCATTCATCTCTCCCTTCAACTAATCCCCACAGATTTTTCCTCATCAGCAAATACATGGTTTTTGTTTGCCATGTATAAAACTGTTCCCCATTAAATTTGGCTATTTCCTGTGCTGAATTCATGGTGATGTGAAGGGGGTCTTACCTCTTGATCCAAATTCAAGATTCAAGGGCAGTGTCTACCCTTTTACAACTCAATCTGGTGTTTAATAGATGATTACAATAATTTTATCAGCATAAAATCACCAGAAATTACATTAAATTAAGGGTAACCAATTTGTACGGAATGGTTGGAGTATCAAACCAACTCCGATTTGCAATCTAAAGCTTAAGGGATCTGTATCAGATACCTAATGGTTAATTTGAACCCTCAATTGCACCAAAATACAGTGATTAGCATTGATTAATCACTGATTAGCAAATTAATGCTCTGGTTTGTGTGCAGAAAACAGAGTATGCGGGGAGTCCAGATCTGGTGCCTTCCACTTCAAATGAGCTCAAATGCTTTCAAAGGCATCAATAGCAATGAGTCTAGTAGAGGATTAAGCCAAGAAACACAAGATTTGACCAAATAATCAAAGCTTAATCTCTGTTTTACCAAAGTCACCTCCAGATTTGATGAAGAGCTTGGATCTCACTGTAGACTTGATGAAATTGATTTCTGTCTTCACCAGCTTGTAGAGCATGCTTGATTACCCCTTGGGCTAGGAGGAATTGAAGCAATTTGAACTGAGCTTGAAGAAATCTCAATTCTCCTCCAGAAAAAACGCGCCGGCTAATTCGCTGATTTCTGCTTCGTTTCTGCGCGGTTTGCTACGCCATCTTGCTGAGCTTGAAGCTAGGGATGTTAGCTAGCTTGTGTATAAAGTTTGTGCCCTAATTTTATGTGTGCAAGGTGCTAGAGACCCTCCACTGGCTGGGGGTGAAGGGGAAGATGAAAAACTCACTATAAATTGATTTTTTTTTTGCTAATTACCTACTAATCCTAATTAATTCACTAATGGGCTCATAAATCTGATTGATTCTAGGCATGGCTCTGACACCATGTTGAAATTTGAGCATAATGATGAGCTATGGTGGATCAAACACTAGAATCAACATAATTAACAAAGTGATTAGCAAGTGATTAAGATGTAATTAGTGAATAATTAGCACATAGATTAATGTAGGCATGGATACTCAAAAACCAGCAAATTCTCATTAGGGCTATGCCTCAATTTATAGAGTTTACATCAAGCATCAAATCCCATTGATTTCTCCATGATTCACTCCCAGAATATCTCCACCTTTTGCCTGATTCTCTCCACCTCTTCTCTTTTCCCTGAATATCTCCCAGAATATCTCCACACTCCTAAATTCCCTCGTGCTACCCATTATTCTCTCCCAGTAGATTCTTCTCACCTTTTCACAGGTTCTTTCACAATTACATCTCTTCTTTTACAGCCTCTATCCAAGAGCTTGTTCCCACACACCCACCCTATTCACTTGTATTTTCAACAAATAAGTCCCCAAAATAAAGGCTCCAAGCCTGGTTAACACATCCATATCATTTGCTAGGGCCAAAGAAGGAGGAACCTTCACCCAAACTCCTCAATTCCATGCATCTCCCTCTGCTTTGCCAATGCAACATAGAGAAAGGGGGATATCCTCACAAATAACTAAACTAGTGGTGCCATTGGCTCAATGTCATCAATACCTATGGGAATTTTTATATGACCCCCCACCTATCAAACTCATGTTACTCCTCCAGGATTCATGCCATTATGCCCGCACAGGTAGTGCCCTTCGTACCACATGCTTCCCCTATTATACCAATACTTCCAGCAACAATAACCCTCTTAAAACTGATCCAGCAACCTTTGCACAAGCATTGGGGATAACAAATGGCTAAATGCATAGGGCCAGTCATGAGAGATAACAAATGGATTAACTCTAGAAAGGCTGCACAAATCGCAAAGCTCAAGCATAAGTTTAATGGAGAATATCGGTAGTACATGCATCGTAAAGATAAATCTTACGTCTATATCCTTCCCCTGCCAGCCAACTTCCATGCTTGCTTTCTACTAGGTTTGTTCTTGGGGTATTTGGACCATCATTACTTCTCTCTATCTTTGTCATGACTGAACCCCAATGTGCTATGTGCACCTCCCACTAGCTCAACCAAGAGTCCATTGCTGACAAGTTCCTATCCATCACATGACCATTGCGCCACCATTGACGTATTAATTGAGCCTCCACTAATGCACTGGTAGGAGCCATGTGCCACTTTTCACACATTGCTTTGGGCTCTCCTTGAGACATAACACACACATACCTTGTTGTGTGGGCAACCATGCTCTGCTCCCAATGAAATACGCAAGACTTCTCCCAATGAAATAGGCAAGACTTCTCCCTATCTATCAAGACGTTATTTTTCCCACCATTGAACACATGTCGAACTGCATTCCAGTTTACTTGAGCCTCTTCTGCCATGAAACCATAGAAATCTGCCCTCTCACAACCATGGTTAGCTATCACTTCATTAATGCATTCCCAGAACAGACATTGAGCCTCCATATCCTCCTCTTTCATTTCACATGTCGCAATGGTGAGAAGATCCTACATGATGCATGAAAACGATAGTCATTTAAGAGGTTGTACAATTAGCTTGCTCTAACCACCTAAATACTCTACATTGGTAATTTGCTACCTTGGATCCTATACATGACAAGCCATGGTCATCCAATCTAATGTTCGTCGAGTGTGGTCAAACTATATCCACGCATGTTGCCAAAGCCGGTCCATCGCATTTGATTCACCAAATCCAACCTTGAAGCAAGTCCAATGGTGGACATCTTGAAAACATAGCACTTCTCACTTGAGGACCCTTGACCTAGGAACCTTCTTCTGTGGAAGAAGTCGTAAGTGCACTCTCACTTTAGCTTCAGAAGTGCATCTAAGTCAAAGCTCTCCTTTAAAGGCCGTTTTGCTAGGCTGTAGTGACTGACCTCCGAAACCTAAAAAACAAATTGTTCAAATATTACAATTTACTTATCTAGATTTGAATAACTCTTTTACACAAACCTAGTTTCCTAAATAGATTAGCCAACCAGCTGTCTTCCATTAGTGGTCCTATCTCCTTTGTAATGTTGATGAACTCTTATTCCCCAATGAAATGTGAGGAACCACCTTCTTACACTAGTGCTGTCATTACGATTTCTTTTGCCTCACACATTTGTATCTTCCTTGCCCTAGCATTGTGATCCACCTAGGGCTAGCACCCTCGACACCATTTGCCTTGTCCTATAGTTAGTGTCTTTGACATGCCTGCACGTACATTATGTTGATGGGTGCCGATGTGTATAATTAATCTGCTCATCGTCTCGTCGGAGGGCATCACATAATAGATATAGCAATTGTATATAGCAATGCACATCGCTGGAACTGAGCAGTAATGGCAAAGGAGCTTCCCATAGGCATTGCTGCACTCCTCTCTAATGGTTGGCGCCTTTAGTATGCTTCTAGTAAAATGTGTTGTATTTGACACCCTGTGGTTCTTTAAATGCAGGCAAAGTTCATTAACACACTTCAAACTACCTAGGCAATGGCTTCGTCAACATACTCTAGGGAAGGAAGTGTTAGAGGTTTGCGGCTTTGACCACCAGTGGGGATCATACTTATGCTCCATGGAGTCCATTCGTGAGCGTGTTCCCATGGTCGGTGGAAAATCAAATGTAATATCACCATTATATTATCTAGGAATCTCCACGGCCTTGATAACCTCTTTGACATTATATTATCTAGGAATATCCACGGCCTTAATAACCTCTTTGACATTTAACAAAATTTTTGTTAATATGTTTCCCTTCTTCATGCTTTTGAAAAGTTATTCTCTAAAATGCTCTTACCATGTTCTCTTGTAACACTGGATGAGTCAAATGCATTGGTATCCTTGTTATCTTGAAAGGGGTTGCATAAATCTATCACATTCTTCTGAGTTGGAAGACCTTTGGGCGGGTTATCTAAGATGTCTATTCGTTGTGGGTTTGAGTTCAATGAAGAATCAACTATTGCCAAAGGGGGGCTTGGAGAGGGCGATAGGAGAGGGGATGCTTGGGAGAGGGGGCTCTTGGGAGGGGACGCTTGAGAGGAGGTGGAGCGGGCACTTGGGACCTCCTCCAGCGCGGCTTGTGGCATATAGACCATGCCATAGGCTCTGCCTGCATGCCATTGGCCACGACGAGTGGCCGATGGCATGCACGCCATGCATGGCTACCACTGTAATGCCTAAGATGGGCATTACACGTGGTTGCCACGTGCAGTGCGCAATGCACGTGGTGCCACATACACTGCGCACTACACGTGGCGCTAATTAGTTGGTGCCACATGTGTTTCACAACAGCCATGTGTGTCATGTGTGTCACCATCGGTGACACATATGGCTCAATGTGGCACGCCACGTGCACTGTCTAGTCCACGTGGCGAGCCAATGGCTCAACACGTGTAATGCCCGAGGTTAAGCATTACACATGGCAGTGCCACATGGACTCGTGGCGGCTAACCACGTAGACTATTGAGTCTACGTGGCCGTGCCACTGTAATGCAAAGTGTCCACGTGGCCATGCCACGTATAATTCTTAAGTGCGGGCATTACACGTGGCATGGCCTTTGCCGCATGTGTGGTACGCGAGACGAAGACCACAGGCCATGCAGCTGGCATGCGTGGCCAGACCCGTGGCCACGCAGGCCACCAGGTTGTGGTTGTACAACAACTTTTAAAGCCATTGTTACAAAGCCAACGTTGAGGGCTCACAAAGAGCCCTCAACAGTCACCTCTCTCTCTCTCTCTCTCTCTCTCTCTCTCTCTCTCTCTCTCTCTCTCTCTCTCTCTCTCTCTATGTCAGCCCCTCAACAGTCGCCCTCTTTATCTCCCACAAAGAGTCACCCTCTCTCTCTCCCACAAAGAGCCGCCCTCTCTCTCTCTCTCTCTCCACAAAGAGTTGCCCTCTCTCTCTCTCTCTCTCTCTCTCTCTCTCTCTCTCTCTCTCTCTCTCTCTCTCTCTCTCTCTCTCTCTCTCTCTCTCTCTCAACACTCGCGGCCTCAACGGTTGGAAGCAGCCTCAATGGTTTCAACACCCTCAAGCGATAACAGTCCTCACTTGTCCTCAACGCTCGCCGAAGAGTTCTTAATCATCGAAATTCTCTAGGTAAACTTGTTTTGATTAATATAAATGACATAATAATTTTTAAAATTTTAGAGATAATGCATCACATGTAATTGGAATAAAAAATTAAGGATTATTAAAAACTAATTTAAAATAATCGCATCACATCTTAATGACAAAAGATTAATTTAGGAACTATTCTTAAATATGGATGCATATTCAAGACAAAATGCCTCCACGCACTCGTTTGCAGTCGAAGGGGTTCATCGAATCGCAAGATGAGATTTCTCTCTCGCAAGATGTGGGCATATCACAAGTGGCCACATCAAGCGAGGTAACAAACGCCTCACAATTGTAGTTGACTATGGAAGATGGTTCTTTAACGCCTGCCGCCAATCGTGGCCAACAGTAGTGCCCTATTGTAGAAGAAGAGGAGTCAAAGAGAGAGTTTCGGCCAAGTGGTTGATCGACACATCTTTACGAATTTGGTGGAGGACCACTTGGTTAACCAAAACCGCCTTCCTAGAGTGCCACTTTGTTGCCTCCTTGCAAACCGAGCAATCCGCACGAACGAGGATTTTATCAAGGGGTTGATCAGAAGCATCGAGGAGAGAAAATATTAATCAACAATGGCGGCATTCACTGTCTCAGAGGGATTTTGAGACAAAACACCCATTCCATTCAACCTTCAAAGTGCAGCTAGACACGACCTATCATTGTCAGGTGACACGATATTAGAGGAGACCGAAGGATGGCAACACATGGTTGGGAAGATGTTTGTTGTTTGGGATGGAAACCATCGACTCAAATCTTGGCAAGAAAACAGTGGTAACATTAAAGAGGCACTCTCCTTCCCCATATTGCATTGATGTCCCAACCTCGGCAAGTTGGTAAAATGTCTTGACTCCCCCGCTTCCATCCACTACATAATAGTCAAGATGAAGCTCCATGGGGTCCTTAAAGAGGTGTGGAATGGGTTTGACATCCACCTCATATTCTCAGTAATCAGTAGGCTCCTCGAAGCTTACTTGGTTAATAGGTGTCACCCTTGGTGGTGGAGGTGGTTACGATCCTAAGATTGGAGGTGATGGCACATTAGGTGCATTTTGCATGCCCTTTGATAGGAGTGCTTGATTTGTTATTGGACTAAGGGCTAGTGTTTGTGGTGGTGCCATGTGGTCTCAATGTGTTGGCAATAGTTTGTAGGTGTGTTCGACAATCTCAGACTTTGTAACCATAGCGCCCACAAAAGCCATAGTTACCATTGCAATGAGCCCTCAAGATTGGACATTTGCTGGTGGTATGTCCTTGACGACAAATGGAACACCAATGAAGTTCTCTCCTTAGGTACATGTACACATTGTTTGGAGATTTGCTAGTCTTTTCCTCTTGTAGAGCTTTTGAGAAGTCAGTCCAACAAGTCATCTCCTCTAAGGTATTACCTTTAGCTACAGGTTTTGTAATGGTGGTGCTACAACCACTAGCTATTAATGCAATAGACTTAGAATGTGAAGCTCTGACTCCCCTTATCATCATCAGGTTATCCTTAAGTTGGATGGCATTAGTTGTGATGTCCTCCTAGGTGGTGATACCTCTAATGACCAAACCATTATAGATATCTTCATGTTTAAGCCTGTGATGAATCGATCACACAGTTGATTATTGGAGAAGTGCTCATGTAAAGCATAGTGAGAGTTTAATTCTTGAGATGACTAATAAAATCTCTCATTGACTCATCTTCTTCTCTCTCAGCTTTGTGTAGCTATGAAGCCATGCTCCACCATGCTCCCTTACGCATAAACTGATTTAAGAATAATCGTCAAAGATCGGTAAAGTCTAGACGTTCTTTAGCTCTCAAGGTTTGATACCAATCACCAGCCTTGCCATCTAGTGTAAGGCTAAAGGCGTTGGTCTTTGCAAGCTCATTCTTCTCACCTAAGGCCTCGTATTTTAGGATCGACCCAACAAAGTTCTCATTTCCATATTAACAAAAACGATTATAGCTCGATGCAATGATTGGGAATTCAAGCTTACAACAACTTTATGGGCTTGCCAAACCTCTTACAAAGTTGCAATTGGCTGCACACCATTTAAGATGGTATACAAGGTTTAGGTAGTAATGCCTTGAGAATTCATGATACCCAACTTAAGGGTAGCAGTTTGCTGAGAGACTATTCTACTCATAACCCCCTGCCACCTCTCACTCTTGTCGAAAGTCGAATGAGGAGGAAGCTTTAACATCAACCAAATCTTAAGAAACCCCCTCCACTTCATCATTCACTGTTCAAAGTACTCTTGATTCTTTTCCCTCCACACAGTAAACACCTTCATGTCAAAAAGACCAACCAATACAATAGGCTAAAAAGTGGCAACAACCCACATCTACATTGAAATGGGCTTCCAAGGTTTTTTCATCTATACCACTTCAACCAACTAAGCAAAAAGGGCCTCAACATAATAATCGACACAGGAAGTCCAAACTACGGGTTACCCCAAATGGATACCTAAATGCTTATTGAGAACTCAAGGCTACTATGAGGATAATCGTTGTATTTGGTTCTCAAAACATAAATATATACCACTAGTTTTGCTGATGCTGCTTACAAATTCCCAAGTCTCCTCAGTGATGGAAAAAGGCTTCAATGGCTCAAAATCAAACCAAGAGAAGACTATTGTAGGTGAACCTTCACCATAACACCCAAAAAAGTATGGATCCCAAATAAAAACCCTATCACACGGACATGATGATTGATGAAGAAGCTTCTACACCACAAAATGTTACAAAATCCTTGTCGGTTGGTTTCCCTCAATTCAATAATCAAGCTTTGCTCAATTTGTTTGGTGCAAAGAAGGCCAAAGGTTTAATTTTTGGAATTTCTAAAGCTTCAAACAAATCAAGGAGAAATATCACGAGAAAAAGAAAAGCCTGCAAAAAGCTACAACAAGGATACAAGTGCTTGGACAAAAAGAGGAGTTCATGAAAAGATCCCAAGGATAAAGTGAAGAAGGCTAAAAAACCTTTGGGCAAAGCTTGAATGGTTTATGGGAATCTTATGAGCCATTGGATCAAGATCAAGATGAAGGGCTAGAGTTCAATCTCAACTTTTTCAAAACCACCTCTCTCAAGATAAGATCAAGATGAAGACGAAAGGCTAGAGTTCGATATCAACTTTTTCAAAACCACCTCTCTCAAGATAAGATGAAGATGAAGATGAAGATGAAGATGAAGATGAAGATGAAGGGCTGTCTCTCAAGATAAGATGAAGATGAAGATGAAGATGAAGATGAAGGGCTATCTCTCAAGATAAGATCAAGATGAAGATAAAGGGCTAGAGTTGGATATCAACTTTTTCAAGACCATCTCTCCGAAACCCAAAAGCCACCCCTCTTTTTGCAAAACCACTTTCTTTTAAGTCTCAATCCCCCACGAATCAAGCAAGCCGTATGGATTTGATGAGCAAGGCAAGGGCGCTCCCTCCGACCTTCTAGTCTTGGTTTTGCAAAGCTCATCCTACGACCAATTTCCATAATCATTCCCCATTGATTTTTCAAAAAGAAAGAAAATCGATTCTCTCTCTCTTTTCTTTTTCTTTTTTTCCCCCTCCAAACTCCTTTTCTAATTCTTGCATTCTTTTTAAAAATCTGCGCTAGTAAATCTCTCTTTTAAAAGCCCAAATTTTATCTCTTCTTTTAATTTTACGCATATATATATATATATATATATATATAATATATATATCTCGCTGGTTTTCTTTTTCATTGAACGCTGAATTTTCCCCCTCTCTCTCTCTTTTCGTTTTTTTTGCCTTATTTTTATTCATCGCTGTAGCCATTCTTTTCTTTTCAACGCTGGCCATTAAAGCCTCACATTAAAGATTTGCACTAAAAGCTTATAATTCAAGCTATTTTAAAAAAACCCTTCAAGCCTCTACTTTTCCTCTTCACACATTTGTTATATATATATATATATATATATATATATAGGAGCAAAGAATTAGTCAACCACGAGACTAACCTAATGGAATTTTACTACAAATTTCATACTTTGACTTATTTCTTGGTTGCTACATCTACTTTTGGGCTTCACCAAATTTTTGAATCATTCGGATTTCTTACTAATCCACGATTTACAAATGACTTTATCCAACATCAAGGAGTTATTTTTTCCCATCTTCTTTCTCGATTGCCCTCCACTTCAAAATTATATTTTCTTATCAGCATCAAGCGAGACAACAAAGTTTATTTTTCACTCAATCAGAATCAGATTAAAACAAGGATTTAAGGACACTTTGGGCATCAAGAATTTTCAAGTTTTAGATTTCATCATGGGTTGTTATATTTTACAAGTTAACCATGACGATGATGACTTCTCTCTCGAGCAAGAGGGTAATTTTACACATGAAGGTATTTTTTGATCCAGGTATGCTTAAACTTTTACACATGAAGGGTATTTTTTGATCCAGGTATGCTTAAACGATGATGACCTCTCTCGAGCAAGAGGGTAATTTTACACATGAAGGTACTTTTTTGATCCAGGTATGCTTAAACTTATTGAAAATATAGTTTCACTTCTTATGCTTCTAAAATAATACTAATACTACTACTACTACTACTGTTGAAAGATGTAATCGCAGTGTTGTGTGTATGTGGGTGCTGCAAGATATTGTGGCAAGATAGGAATGCCACATGTAATATTGAATGGTGTATGAGTGTTGACCAAAAGAGTGGAAAAGGGAGTGCCACATGGATGATGATGTGTAAAGTGGGATAAGGCTAGAGGGCCTATATCATTGTATGGTTCACTTGAGATGCAATAGAATTGAGTGTTGAGTGTGCAATCTCTCTCTCTCTCTCTCTCTCTCTCTCTCTCTCTCTCTCTCGTCATGGAGTTTTTAGTATGGTTTAATCCACCTTAATTATGTTGCTTAATCTTGTGTCCTTCACCACCATGATCAATCCCATTTTTGGATTGTTAACATGGTATCAGAGCTTGGGTGGGCTCTTGGTCATGGTGATTATTATGTATATTAGCTTGGGTGGGCTCTTGGTCATGGTGATTATTATGTATATTAGCTTGGTTATGAGTTCTTTGATTAAGCATTATTAGCTTGGTTATGAGTTCTTTGATTAAGCATTATTTTCAGTTATTATGGTGAAAAAAAAAGATTGCACACTCAACACTCAATTCTATTGCATCTCAAATGAACCATACAATGATATAGGCCCTCTAGCCTTATCCCACTTTACACATCATCATCCATGTGGCACTCCCTTTTCCACTCTTTTGGTCAACACTCACACACCATTCAATATTACATGTGGCATTCCTATCTTGCCACAATATCTTGCAGCACCCACATACACACAACACCGCGATTACATCTTTCAACACCCCCTCTTAATCGAGGTGTTCCACAACTCACCCATCATCCATCACCCATATCAATGTAGCATTGCACAAACGCAATCGCTACCTCTCAACACTCCCTCTCAATGATACATTGGAGTGTCCATCAACCAAACATGTGTGCGCGTGTCTACCATCTTAGACACCAAGTCCTTTTTGAGCCGACTCGCTCACAGCGAAACCACTGAGTCCGATTTGAACATAGAAGTTCGGGTGGGAACCAACCCATGCGCATGCACCTCACACGTGTATTGCTCATGCACACATCACGCAACAACCATTTCGAGCTTCTAGGTGAGCTCGGGCAGGGCAACCCTCATACCATGGGTGATTACAAAACAAATCCTAGCACGCAAGCTCACGCACGGTCACCCTCATAAATGTGGGTGAGATGATTTTACAAAACCCTTTTATGTGCTATGCAAGGGCAGGGCACCCGTCTAAAAAAATGATCAACATCCATGGCTTTTCCTAAGCCAATATTTTTCCATTATTTTAGGGCATAAAAGAAATGCAATTATATTTTGCATGTCTAGAACATGCCATGGTGAAGGGATTCTCAAAAGTGCAAGTGCACTACAAAAATGTTCTAAGGTATATGCACCACAAAGAAATCCATACGGCCATCCCTTATATAAGACCATTTACACCAAAAAATTTGAGGCTAAGGGTTTAACCCTTGGGATTCTAAGATCCACAAACAAAGGATAATGCTCAACACGTCGTCATCTTCTTCTACATCTAATGGTTGACCTCTTCCTTTAAAAAAATAAAAATAAAAAATAAATAGCATCCTGCACTACCGGCCATCCACTCTGCATGGGGACTTGTATTTGCAGATTGCAATGAATGTGCTCGAAATGGTTGTTGCGTGATGTGTGCATGAGCGATGCACGTGTGAGGTGCATTGGTTCCCACCCGAACTTCTATGCTCAAATCGGACTCAGTGGTTTCGCTGTGAGCGAGTCGGCTCAAAAAGAAGAGGACTTGGTGTTTAAGATGGTAGACACACGCACACATGTTTGGTTGATGGACACTCCAATGTATCATTGAGGGGGAGTGTTGAGAGGTAGCGATTGCATTTATGTAATGCTACACTGAAATGGGTGATGGATGATGGGTGAGTTGTGGAACACCTCGATTAAGAGGGGGTGTTGAAAGATGTAATCGCGGTGTTGTGTGTATGTGGGTGCTGTAAGATATTGTGGCAAGATAGGAATGCCACATGTGTAATATTGAATGGTGTGTGAGTGTTGACCAAAAGAGTGGAAAAGGGAGTGCCACATAGATGATGATGTGTAAAGTGGAATAAGGCTAGAGGGCCTATATCATTATATGGTTCATTTGAGATGCAATAGAATTGAGTGTTGAGTGTGCGATCTCTCTCTCTCTCTCGTCATGGAGTTTTTAGTGTGGTTTAATCCACCTTAATTATGTTGCTTAATCTTGTGTCCTTCACCATGATCAATCCCATTTTTGGATTGTTAACAACTACTAATAATAATAATTTAATGATGATGAAAATAAAAGCATAAATTAAGGATAAGGTGCTTTGGAGATGCCCATTATTTTATTTCGGGATATTTTATTTTGAATGCACCTTTTTATATCATCTACCAGGATTAATGTGTTTAATCAAGCTATGCGCTAGTATGATGTCTACGAGGATTAATGACTAACCGATCTATTGTTTGAACTCGAATGCTTGGACGAAGCCAAACTACGTGCCATTTATGGAATGATAATCAAGAAGCTAAGGTGCAATGAATGGCTTAATGAAAAGCTAAGGTGCAATGAATGGCTTAATGAAAAGCTCAAGGACAAAGATATCTGTTTAATCAGCTGTGTGCACTGGTATGATATGGTCAGTATTAATGTGTTTAATTAGATGTGTGCGCTGACTAATATTATTTTGGATGTAGGCAAAGAATGAGTGGCAGATTATGTGTTAATCATGGGTGGAACATGTGTTGGACCACTATGGGATATTTTGGAAGACATGTGAACACCTTTTACGATTTTATATTTAGGCATCTATATTTTTGTAAGACTAAGGCCTCATACTTTTATACATACCAAACAATATTTTATAATTTTTGGTAGGCCCAAGACTTTATATTAATGTTTGCTATATTTTTGTAGAGCTTACATGCTTATAAACTCAAAAGCACTTGCTTTTGCTTTGTTTTTAGAATTGTCTTTTTGAAAAGCAAGTGTTTTTTCAAATGCATATAAATATGGGAGAGTGGTACAAGGGCCACACTCTAGAATTGTCTTTTTGAAAAGTAAGGAAATATGGGAGAGTAGTACAAGGGCCACACTCTACCCAGGGGAGATTCAACCCAATCTTGTGTCAATAGTGATCTCTACTCTATTTTTCATCTTTTTCTTGTTTATTTATTTTGGTTTATTAAGGTTTATGCTTTTGATTTGTGTAAGTATATGTCATGCTTCAATTTTTGTGTTGAGAAATCAGAGTTTCTTTCTCCAAGTGTCTTAAAGGTCATAACACTACAACAATAATAGTTGACACCCCTTTAATGAGCTTTGTATATGTTACCCTTCTACACCACCAATTAACGAGCTTTGTAAAGTAATGGCACATAGGTCAGTGATCCCCTATAGCATTTTGATTAAGGTGGCAAGGAACTCTTCATTGACATAACCTCAACACATGGCATCTCTCCATTGATATTTATCTGAGTAGCTCAAGGGTGATTACTCATCCTGCACATGCTACAACACATTTTCTTTCCTCATTTGTAGCCAATGCAATAGCAGAGAGAGAAAGCATGACATTTTTTTCTTTTTTAGATTAGTTTAATTTTCTTTGTGGCCACAACAAACCTCTAATAAGGTGATTCACATGCGTTAAAAAATATATATTCTTTGAAACTCTTGTAAAAACTTTAGTGAATACTTAGTGGCTTGCATTGAAGTCACCATCATCTTCACGATAACATGATCTCCATAAGCTTTTAAGGATACACTTCATTGCTTTAATAGAGTGCAACCTCTTTTTTCCTCGTGTCACTTCAATCTTGGAAAGCTAACAGCGAGTCATGAAAAATGACAACAAAATCATGCAAATGACAACCCAACTCCATTTTGAAAAAAATAAAATAAAATATACCTTTTTTTCAAATTTATAGAGACAAAAGACACTTTCATGTCAAACATTAAAAAAAAAACACTACTTTTCTGAAAAAAGAATGCATAAAATATAACTTACATTTTACTCTGAACCCAAAAACGTCCAATTGAAAAAAGAATTACAAAAGAGAAGAAACTCTTCCAATTAACTAGGAGAGTCATTGGACCTTTTGCTTAAAAATATCAATTATTTTCTGGTACAAGTATCAAGAAGTTTTTAAACTTAAATCCATACACAACAATTTGTATATCATGCAAATTAAGCATGTCCACATGTCGACAAATTTCACTTTTCTTTCCTTTTTTACTTTGTTTAAGCATCTCTAGATCATACTTTCCCTTGAGCACAAATAAGTTTTATACCAATACACATTTCCACACTGTGTGTTGTACGTAGCGCGTTATCAACAAACTGATAGTAGGTGATAAAATTGACGTACTAACTTTTACACCCAATATAATTTGATGAAACTCTTACATGGAGTTAGTGCATTGTTTAAGAAAATAAAATTTCTTTGTATACAAAGTTGATCCAATGGTTGAATTTAAGCATATTTTGATATTAAGACAGGTAGGAGGTATATGGAGTCCATGGCTATAGAAGAGGTTTATCGAAAGCAAAGATGTCTCTAGATTTAGATAAAAATCCAACGATCCAAACGATCAAATTTTAGACGGTAGTGAGTACTATAATTTATCAGTTTACTTTATTTTGATCTACTAGTTCGATTTAGAGTTATAGTCTTTGTAAAAACATAGTTTTCAGTTTATAACAATTAGATTTTGAGCCATGAAAATGACAACAGTTGCCAATTTGAAAAATTGATGGAAATTTGGATTCCAGAATCCACTTGTTAACAGTGGATTCTGAAATCCAAAATTCCATTGAGACTAACGTTTCTATCTTGGCATCGAAATTTTCATCCAAAAAAAGGAAAAATTTGGTCCATAATGAACAAAAATTTCACTTGTATTATATGAAAATTTTAGTTCATCAAAAAATTCCGTCGACAGGAAAATTTCTATCAAAAAAATTTCGTCGAAAAATTTCGTCAAAAAATCAACAAAAATTTGGATTCTAGTATCCAAATTTTCATTGTGAGGAATTTTTCCCGCTGACAGAAATTTTTTTCGTCGAGACGAGTCTTTTTTTCATCGAGACGAAATTTTTTTTGGTCGACAGACTAAATTTATCGTCTAATAAAAGTGAAATTTTCGTTCATTATGGACCAAAATTTCTCTTTTTTCGGACGAAAACTTCACTCTCACGATCGAAACGTCAGTGTGTCTGAAATTTTGGATTCTAGAATCCATTTATCAACAAAGTGCATTCTGGAATCCAAATTTTCATCAAATTTTCAAAATGACAATTGTTATCACTTTCATGGCTCAAAATTAAACTGTTATAAACTAAAAATTATATTTTTGCAAAGATGATAACTCTAAATCGAACTGTTAAATCAAAATAAAGTAAACTGATAAATTGTAGCACTCACTACCATCTAAAATTTGACTGTTTGGATCGTTGGTTTTCTATCTGAATCTAGAGAAGTTGTTTCTTTCAATAAGTCTCTTCTATGGCCATGGACTCCATATACCTACTTATCTTAACATCAAATATATGTTCTAATTCAATGATTAGATGAGGTGTAATGATTGGGATGAAGTTAGTTAAATTTTTGGAGAAGAAAAAGTATATTTTTGTAATTTTAAGTAAAGATTGTATTATACATTACATAGACATGCGTGAATTATTACTAGTTTTAAAAAATATTAGATCTTGTATTGACCTTATTTTTTTCATTTTGTTACTTGACATGAAAAGTGGAAAAATTTTCACCTTTGAATTAGCAATATGTACATTTTTTAAAAGAAGTTTAAAACTATGTTGATTTTGAAAAATTTCTAAAAACATTTCTCTTCGATGTCTCTAAAAGAGAGTAAAATTGATCAATAATTAAGACTAGTGAAAAATTAAGATAGCTTGTTGCAAACGGCAACTCATGACTCGCTGTCATTTTCATGACTCACTGTTAGTTGGGCTTACCATCGAGTTGCACTTGCATTTTGTAGTGTTCTCCAATGATGGTGGCAAGGAATTTGATAAGGCTTTGTTTTATAACTTTTTTTGGGCTACCTTTGCTTCCATATGCACAAACTATGTTTCTTGCAACATTGATTTTGCCTCTCACACTAATCGGTAGCATGAAGGATGCCACCATGTGCATGGGCTAATTTGATTCTACATCGACCGACGTGTGGTTGGATTGCTAAAGCAAATCAATGATGTTCTCCCCTCCCATAAAAAAACTTAAAAGAGAGAGATGGGGTTAAATAAATGAACCCTTGCAAAAAAGAGAAATGTAAAACAAATGTGTCACTATAGGAAGTACAAGGTGCACGTGAAAGGCAAAATTAAAAAGGTAATGGTCTAGGGATATTATTTAGAAAGCTGTTTCATTTCATACGCCATAAATTATAATCCTAAGTAGAGGTTGAAAAAAAAGTTTATGACTAAGAATGGTGTAATTTTCAAAAATTTTAAACCTTTAAACTTTCTTTTTAAGGTATATTTTAAAATTTTGGGGAGTTGGAAAAACACTAAATTAGGGGGTTTTTTTTTTGGGGCTCATGTCCAACGGCCGCACGCGTCTGTTAAGATGCCGCGGCGAGTCGAGACTCGACGGGCTACCTAAATAGCCGCTTCGTGGGCCCCGGGCCATCCAAGCACCAGTCGACGGCCTTGCACGTGTCATACAAACGCGGCCCGAAATTTCCTGGTATTTTTCTAAATTTAGATATTGCAATAATCGCTATTGGTGGAAGGGTACAACCCAGCACATGGGCAGGCCGTCAAAATGCCGTGTCGATGACGTGGCCAACACACGTAGTGCCACTTTACTTTAGCCAAAGAATAAATAGCTCGCCATTTACGAAGTAAGTTCTCTCTCTCTCTCTCTCTCTCTCTCTGGCTCTCTCTGGCTCTCTCTCTGTCTCTCGCCGCCGTTTCCCGAGTATCGCAGCTTGGCTTAACAGAGTTACCAGTAAGTCTCAGGGGACAGACCACTCGCCCCCTCCATGTTGCCGCTGATTGAGTTCGTGCAGACGGAGGACATCGTTACCTCTGCAGGACGCCAGGGCATGACATCGTAAGCCTTTAGCTCTTTTTGTTATGTGTAGAAGAAGGGAAGCAGAGGAGAGTTTGCTTTGCTGTGATCGCTTATTAGCCTAGGAGGTATGGGCATGTGTGCAGAGGAGGGAATTTAGTGTATTCCAACGGCCTTATCTACTGGTCTGCAAGAGGAGAGGAAGCATAACAGAGTTAGTTCCGGAATCACTCATGCCATAAGTCTGTGTGCAGGAGGGGAAGCATAAGGCAGTTTGCAGTTTATGTATTTGAATCTGATGATGTCTTTGAACGCTATGGAGGCAAGGGCAATGTTTAGCTGTTCTGCTGCAGGAGGAGAAGCAGATGTATGAGCCCATGATGAACAGGAGGCAAGGTCATGCCGTAAGTGTCTAGCTGTTCCCCTGGTGTGCAGGAGAGGAGGGGACACATAAAAGAGTTTGTTCTGGAAGATGTCATCCAAGACCACGATGACTAACCAGTCTTCCTCCGGCAGTGCCGTGCAGAGATCAAGGCAGAACCTGCGTGCTGTGGCGCAGACCACTGCTGATGCCAGGTTGCATGCTGTGTTTGAGCAGTCTGGCGACACTGGCAGCTCCTTCGATTACACGTGCTCAATTGATGCCAGCCGGTCCACAAGCGAGAGTGTACCTGCACAGGCTGTAACGGCTTACCTGCAGCGTATGCAGAGGGGCGGCCTCATCCAGCCCTTTGGCTGTATGTTGGCCGTAGAGGAGGGCAGCTTCCTTGTGCTCGCCTTCAGCGAGAATGCCCCTGAGATGCTCGACCTGATGCCTCAGGCTGTTCCCAGCGTTGGCATGCGCAAAGTACTTGGCATAGGCACCGATGCCCGCACCCTCTTCACCCCGTCCAGTGTTGCTGCCCTTGAGAAGGCTGTTGGTGCTGTGGATGTCTCCATGCTCAACCCCATTATGGTACAGTGTAGAAGCTCCGGCAAGCCCTTCAATGCCATCGTCCACCGCATTGATGTTGGATTGGTGATGGATTTTGAGCCTGTGAGGGTTGCTGACATGGCCGTGTCAGCTGCAGGTGCCCTCCAGTCCCACAAGCTCGCAGCCAAGGCCATTTCCAGATTGCAGGCTCTTCCGGTAGGAGACATCAACTTACTGTGTGATTCTGTTGTGGAAGAAGTTCGTGAACTCACAGGTTATGACCGAGTGATGGCATACAAGTTCCATGAAGATGAGCATGGTGAAGTTGTGGCAGAGATTCGAAAGACTGATTTAGAACCTTACCTTGGTTTGCATTACCCGGCCACTGACATCCCACAGGCATCTCGCTTTCTTTTCATGAAAAACAGGGTCAGAATGATATGCGATTGCCGCGCCATCCCAGTTAGAGTGATCCAAGAAAGGGAACTGAGGCAGCCTGTCAGCTTAGCTGGCTCCACTTTACGAGCCCCTCATGGTTGCCATAGCCAATATATGGCGAACATGGGGTCGGTTTCTTCCTTGGTAATGGCAGTAATTGTCAATGACAATGAGGAAGAGACTAGCAATCGAACTCATCAGCCCAAGATGAGGAAGCTTTGGGGCCTGGTAGTATGTCACCATACCACACCGAGAGCTGTTCCGTTTTCTCTCAGGTCTGCCTGTGAATTTCTGATGCAGGTATTTGGCCTTCAATTGAACATGGAAGTCGAGCTCGCTGCTCAGATGCGGGAAAAACACATCTTGCGCACTCAAACTCTCTTGTGTGACATGCTTCTCAGAGATGCACCCATAGGGATTGTTTCAAAGTCTCCCAATATAATGGATCTGGTGAAGTGTGATGGGGCTGCTCTATACTATGGGAAAAAGTATTGGCTGCTTGGAACAACTCCTACAGAGTCTCAGATCAAGGATCTTGCAGAGTGGCTTCTAGAGGTGCATAAAGACTCCACAGGTCTGAGTACTGACAGTCTTGCTGATGCAGGATATCCTGGTGCAGCTGCATTAGGGGATGCTGTTTGCGGTATGGCTGCTGCTAAAATCACGCCCAGAGATTTTTTGTTTTGGTTCAGATCTCACACTGCAAAAGAGATAAAGTGGGGTGGTGCTAAGCATGATCCCGAGGACAGAGATGATGGCAGGAAGATGCACCCAAGGTCTTCTTTCAAGGCCTTTTTGGAGGTGGTGAAGAGGAGAAGCTTGCCATGGGAGGATGTGGAGATGGATGCTATTCACTCGTTACAATTAATTCTTCGGGGATCCTTTAAAGATATAGATGACAGTGACACGAAAACTATGATACATGCACGATTAAATGATCTGAAGCTTCAAGGAATGGATGAGTTGAGCACTGTTGCAAACGAAATGGTCCGCTTGATTGAAACTGCTACGGCACCTATATTTGCTGTTGATGCAAGTGGATTTATCAATGGATGGAATGCCAAGGTTGCAGAGCTGACAGGTCTTCCTGTAGAAGAGGCTATGAGCAGGTCCTTGGTTGGGGACCTGGTTGTGGATGAGTCTGTGGAGACTGTGGAGAGGTTGCTGTGTTTAGCCCTGCAAGGTGAAAAAAGAGTTTGATTATTTTCTTAAATAGTTTGATTAGGAGACTGCATGAGTTTTTTGTCTTTGCCTTCAGCATGCATTTGTACTGGCTGTTGTGTACGATGCTTTTCATGGCCTTAATCTTCCATTGAATCATGGTAGCTCCCTTCTACGCCAAGAAAACACAGCACTCTGAGACTGCCTACATGGCCTCAAGGGTCGCCTTGAATTATTGGAATTCAAACCAGACTTGGCCACTAAGATCCTGCACATGGAAGTGCTTTGAACGAAAGTCAAAGTCGCCAAAGAAGAGACTACGGTGCATCTCAAGGAGAAGGTCAAAGTACAAGTCCAATCCAAACTCCAAGAGCAGAAAGGGATTGAGTCCCCATCCCTCCCAGTCTGCAAGGGAGGGTATTTGCTGCTGTAAGTAGTTCGTCCACTCATTTTGATGAGTGGCCACAGTTTCTTGGTAAAAGAAGCACTCCAAGGAAGGGTTCCTTTCTCCATTATATGCAAAGCATGTGCCTTCCTTGCTTGGATGGGATGCCTACTGCAGAATGCCCGGCCAATGTGAAATGAATTAGGATCCTCGTAGATTTGTGCTGCTGCTGGCATGATAGCTGGAAGACCTGGGTGGCGATGAGTCAGCTGTGGAAGAGGGGCGGCCTGAGCGTGTGGAGAAGCCAGGGCAGATGAGGGAGGTGTCTAGGGCACAGACAAGTGCGTCGAGAAGATTGGGTAGCGGCGAAGCAACTCTTGGAAGGGGCATGTGCGTAGCCGAGAGCCCAGTCCCGTGGGTGGCGGGGCTGCGCATAGGGGGAGCAACTTGCAAGGGAACTATGGGCGAGAGACCCTAGGCTACCAATGCACCGGTGCTATGATGTCAGGCGGAGGGGGAGAAAGAGAGATTTCATTAAGATTTACTAAAGATGCAATGGATCTATGAGACCAAAAAGTATTACAAAAGTTACACATATATGTATGTATGTATGTATAGAGAGAGAGAGAGAGAGAGATTAAACGTCTTCAAAAGACCCAATGGGTCTATGAGACCAAAGTGATACAATAGTGTCCATGTAATCTTATCATGGTACAAAAGAAAACAAAGACAAGAGCTATGAGTTGGGAATGTCAAATCCGAGCCATATGATACAAAATGGGATCATCACCATCTGGAGCTGTCATGTGCAAGTTTTGCCATGGACATTCTCTGTAGCTAGGGCAGCCAGAAAAAGAGACTAGAACCAGGGATTTGGAGCATGTGCTGCTGTTTTGGCAGGGATTTGATTGATTGGAGGACATGGAGTGCTGTCGGCCAGAATATGCAGGTGTGAGATCCAGTCGGCTGCAGCAAGTGAAATATTGATGTCCAGAAAGCTGGCCAACCAGCTGTCGGCCAGATTTGATTTGTCATATCCAGCCTATAAATAGGCATAGTTGCTCATTGTGTTTTTCATTCACTCCCCCTTTGGGTGTGGGTCTAGACTAGGACTAGAATAGGTATTTTACCACCTTTTCAAGGCAGCCCATGGCTGTAAGGATTATGTACCTTTTTGTACCATATGAAATACTGGATTTCCAGCCATCTCTCTCTCTCTCTCTCCTCTCCCTTCTGTCTGCGTTTTTGCATCAACATGTTCTAGATGGTGTTTAGGGCTGAAAGAAGACTCTCAGAGCTTCCGCGTGTAACATTGGTATCAGAGCATCAGCTTCAACAAGGCTAAACCCTGATTCAGTCCCATATGAAGGTGTACAAGTCCAAGGTACAGGAAAGTGCACAAGTATGAAACCCAAGGTAAGGAACACAAGACTGGGAAGAGCTCCCAGGAGGTTGGTTGGTGGTGTTCCACAAAGCCCAAAGGGGATGGCAGTCTTGTGAGCCAGGAAAGGTTTTCAGGCAACGGTCCCAGGGGAGGATGATCCTCCAAGGGGTGGAGTGAGAGTACCATACTCATTTCTCAGGAATGAAGACCAAGACGGTGTTTAGAGACAGGGCATGAACGAATTGGGGACTGGATAGAACAGATGCATAGATCTTATTCAGAGTCAGAGTGGTTTTGGAGACCGGGCTAGGTTTTCAGTGAAAAGGGTTGCCAGAGATGGATGGATGATAGAGGGACTCCGGGAACAGAATGGGATGATGATAGTCATCCAAGAACAGGTTGGAATCCCGTCATCAAGTTTAGTAGAGGGGGATGTCATGTGCAAGTTTTGCCATGGACATTCTCTGGAGCTAATTGTGAAGGGGCAGCCAGAAAAAGAAACTAGAACCAGGGATTTGGAGCTTGTGCTGCTGTTTTGGCAAGGATTTGACTGATTGGAGGACATGGAGTGTTGTCGGCCAGAATATGCAGGTGTGATATCCAGTCGGCTGCAGCATGTGAAATATTGATGTCCAGAAAGCTGGCCGACCAACAGTCGGCCAGATTTGATTTGTCATATCCAGCCTGTAAATAGGCATAGTTGCTCATTGCGTTTGTCATTCACTCTCCCTTTGGGTGTGGGTCTAGACTAGGACTAGAATGTGACATGCGAGGGATTTGACCGTCGTAAACACAACCTTAGTCTAACTAAACTGCACTTAATGATGCTTAGGAAAGACAGATAGTGTCAATGCAATGCAATGCAGCTATATTAGATGAATGGGTTACAATGAGATCTGAATAGATCTATGATGCTGTCCTAGATGAATATCCTTCTCGGGATGAGAAGAATAGGCTGAATGCTGATGCAGAGGACTGCTCCTTGCTCCAATGCTGAGGTCCACCCTTCGATGCCGGCTTCCCTCTATGTAGGAGATGGGAATGATGAACTATATGCTGAATATTTTGATATGCTGGATGAACTGCTGTCCCGCTGTCTTTCCCTTGTCTCCTGGGAAGGAAACGCTGAAGGGATGGCTTTGGAACTAATGCGATGTTGATTTGATGCTGAAAACGCAGATGCTCTTCTGTTTCCTGGGAAGGAAACGCTGAGGAGATGGATGCGTTGGCTGAATTGAACTGGACTGAACTATGCGTTGAACTGGGATGCGTTGATGGATTGAAAACACTGATGATCTGAACTGAGGTGATGCGCTTCTATTTATATGTGTGCTTGGTGCTGGTCGGCCAGCCTTGAATGCTCACGACTGGCCATAAATGCCATAAATACCATTCGGTTGGTAATAAATGCTGTCGGCTGAGCTAATAGGCTGTCGGCTGATGCACATGAATGCCTTACAATGCTTATGATGACTAGAGTGTTGATGTTGGTGATAAAACACCCCCATACGATCCTCATACTGATATATGCCTGAATGAATATCCTGATTATATGCCTGATGATGCCATGTCACTTGTACACTTGATGGGTGTGCACGTGACATTACCTTTCGACTTCACCAAACCACTTCCCCCTTCTGACTTCTTCTGCCGGGACTAAGGTCGTCTGTAGGAGTGAAATCCTTTGAGCCAAAGACTTTGTCTACTATGGGAACTGAATGGCAAATGCTGCTAAAACTGCTTGGAAATACTTGAGTCACCCCTGACCTGTCTGTCAAATCCCCGCGGATCCCCTCGTGATCGATCTTGGTTCGAAACTCGAATCCTGCAAACAAACGAACAAACAAACAAGCAAGGGGGTGCAGGCCTGACTCACCTTCCAACCATGACAGCCGTGGGCGAACCCACAGTCTTGGCTGTCCCCACCGAGCCACGAGCTGAGCTAACTAGGTTGACGTATCGACCAATCTCCTCCTCGTGACGTCCCATACCGCCACGAAGCTGCCCTCGCGGGTCTCGAGATTGCTGCCGGCCTCGGCTGCATAAAGCAGGTGCACGTCTGCACTAGATCCAGGCTCCAAGACCATAGAGCTCTCACAAACTCGCGAGACTCTATAATACAATAACTAACCTTGGCCACCCTTTTATAGGCTCTTGGCCGGTCATCAAGCGTCCACACTTGGGTGCCCGCCCGTCCATACTTGGGTGCCCGCCCGTTAGTATTCCCCTAACTCAGCTCGTCAATCAGCCTGCCTAGTTCCAAGCTTCCCCAAGGCTCGAAACTAGTCTTGCATGCCTATAGCACACGGTAGATACACACTGTGCACATGACATACTCCCCTTTCTCTAAGAGCTCACTCCTGAGCTCACTAAAAAGCCAGGGTAATCTCTCTGAAGAGAAGTCAATGTCTCCCATGTAGCGTTCTCCTCAACACGATCCTTCCACTGGATCTTGTATTCCGTGATAAGCGTATGACGCAATCTTCGTTCACGAAAGCCAAGAATCTTTTCAAGTTCGTTGTGAATAAATGTCATGTCTTGGACATCTATAATTTCTTGAGGAGTAACTAACTGATCTGCTCCACCCAGTACTTCCTTAAGTCTACTGACATGAAATACAGGATGAACTTTAACTTAAGAAGGCAAATCCAATTCATATGCAACTGAACCAATCCGTCGTGTAACACGAAATGGTCCACAGTATCTAGGGGATAATTTAATAGGGATTGAAAGTTCACATCTAATTTTTGGCAAGCCACATTCAGAGCCATTGGTACTGAGCTTAGGATAGTATTTCCCTAACTCAGCTCGTCAATCAGCCTGCCTAGTTCCAAGCTTTCCCAAGCCTCGAAACTAGTCTTTCATGCGTATAGCACACTGTAGATACACACTGTGCACATGACACTGTCTGTGGAAACCTTTCACCTACCATCTCCGTCGTTCCTGAAGCTCTGAACCTCCTGAGGCGATGTTGGAGCAAACTTCTGTCTTCTTCTGTGGAAGAGAACCCCCCGCTGCTGCCAGTTGAAGCCCAAAACTTTATGTACTCCTTTGATCATGGATGTCATTCTTTCCCAGAGAATTCATGGGCAAACATGTATGCCTTGCAGATGCAAGACTGATTGCTAAGATGTCTGCTATGCAAGCCATGTGCAACCCTATATGCTGCGCAAGAATGCAGATGGATGGGTTACTAATGCATACCTAAGGGAAAATCCCTACGGGTGGCCTGCAAGATTTTGAGAACTGGGTTTAACTGTGCAGAAGCGATTAACATGATGTCTGATTGAACGACTGATGGAATGAAAATGATCTAAGGCTCTTATACCAATGTGACATGCGAGGGATTTGACCGTCGTAAACACAACCTTAGTCTAACTAAACTGCACTTAATGATGCTTAAGAAAGACAGATAGTGTCAATGCAATGCAATGCAGCTATATTAGATGAATGGGTTACAATGAGATCTGAATAGATCTATGATGCTGTCCTAGATGAATATCCTTCTCGGGATGAGAAGAATAGGCTGAATGCTGATGCTGAGGACTGCTCCTTGCTCCAATGCTGAGGTCCACCCTTCGATGCTGGCTTCCCTCTATGTAGGAGATAGGAATGATGAACTATATGCTGAATATACTGATATGCTGGATGAACTGCTGTCCTGCTGTCTTTCCCTTGTCTCCTGGGAAGGAAACGCTGAAGGGATGGCTTTGGAACTGATGCAATGCTGATTTGATGCTGAAAACGCAGATGCTGTCCTGTTGCCTGGGAAGGAAACGCTGAGGAGATGGATGCGTTGGCTGAACTGAACTGGACTGAACTATGGGCTGAACTGGGATGCGTTGATGGACTGAAAACACTGATGATCTGAACTGAGGTGATGCGCTTCTATTTATGTGTACCTGGTGCTGGTCGGCCAGCCCTGAATGCTCACAACTGGGCATAAATGCCGTAAAATGCCAGTCGGTTGGTAATAAATGCTGTCGGTTGAGCAAATAGGCTGTCGGCTGATGCACATGAATGCCTTACAATGCTCATGATGACTAGAGTGTTGATGTTGGTGATAAAACACCCCCATATGATGCTCATACTGATACATGCTTGATGATGCCATCCCACTTGTACACCTGATGGGTCTGCACGTGACATAGAATAGGTATTTTACTACCTTTTCAAGGCAGCCCATGGCTGTAAGGATTATGTACCTTTTTGTACCATATGAAATACTGGATTTCCAGCCATCTCTCTCTCTCTCTCTCTCTCTCTCTCTCTACTCTCCCTTGTGTCTGCGTTTTTGCATCATGTTCTAGATGGTGTTTAGGACTGAAAGAAGACTCTCAGAGCTTCCGCGTGAAACAGGAGCTAACCCCCCGGTAGGGGGGAGAGAGAGAGAGAGAGAGAGAGAGAGAGAGAGAGAGAGAGAGAGATTAACATCTTCAAAAGACCTAGAAGGTCTAGGAGATCAAAAAGGTAGTACAATGTATATCTATAATGAATACCGAACCATGAAAAGAAAAACTGTGCAAACTAGGGCTACGTAAGCAAAAGTGTCCATGTAAGATTTTATTGACTTCTACTAAAGTCCCTCTGAACCTATGAGACCAAAAAGTGCTACATAAGTTCCATGTGTAAAATGAAGATCATTAACGTGGAGATAAAAAGTGCCAAAAGAAAAATGGATATAAATATTGAATGATGAGGTCGGCACAACTAGTGGCACTCATCTCGAGTCATCCTCCTCTATGACGATGCACATGGAGGCAATGTCCACTACTCGGCGAGGAGCGTCTCTTCGCCATTGGAGGATGTCTCGAATTTGGAGATGATGGGGGGTCCAGATCTCAGAGAGTGAGGAGGTTTGGCCCTTTAAAGGGATTGTGTCCAATCACGGATATTTCCACGTGTGTGGGACATTAGTGGGTCTCGAGTTTGGGGGTTGTCACCATTTGGCTATCCAAATGGTCCATCCTTGCTTTGAGCCTTGTGCTGTGGATTGGCGTTGAGATCCTTGCTTGGAACCTAGACGACACAACTTTTAGCTGGGCTTGAGAAACCTTTGTCTGTGGTCGGAAATGCTTGTAGATTTAACAAACTTCATGAATGGAGATCATCCATGCTAATACTGCAATGCATACATGTGTGGAAATTGTTTTCGTGTGTTACTGTCACCATTTGGCCACCCAATTGGTCCACCCGTGCTTTCTCATCATGTATGTACATTGGACTGGTGTCCATGGCAGTTGTATATGCCAGGGATGGATGCCACTCATGTGATACTGTGGTCTTGGCTTTCTGTTGGGACTTGTGGCTATGTGTACATGCCCAGAAATGCCTGGTGGATTGGTGTTCCATTGGGTCTGGTACCTTGTGTACTTGTTGCCTGGAGCACGTCTATTTTGGTATAGTCTCATGAACGGGGATTGTCCATACCAATGCTGCATTGCATAGCATCTTTATGTGCTTGCTTGCAATTGAAATTGCATATTGTTTCCATGCTTGCTTGACCAATGTGTAGTTCCGGGTAAGGGGACGCCCGCCCGCGAACCATGCGTGTGAAACTGTCTGCTGACATGGTTATGTGGCATGTGACAGGTGGTAAGTATTAGTCATAAACCTAGCCTTAGGAGTTAGCACTAATTTACAAGTGAGTGTGTACATACTTCATTAAGTTTTGGGCGACTAAAACTCACTTATAAATTATGACCAGCCCGGTGTTCACACACACTGATGTCCCGAGGTGGACAAAACCCAATGTCCACCGCCCAGACCTTATCCCCTTTGTACAAAGGGACTAACCAACCATGTGTCCCCTCTAGCTTGCTCCACAAAGCACCTACATTGGACAACTCACTACCTCACCACCACTCCTCTCTCTAGAGATTGGCGCCTCCTTCATGAGGGCATTTGGGCTGTATTTTCTGGACTTTCTCCTTCCCAACTCCATATCCAAGCTTGCTAAGGTGTTTCTCAAGCTTCCAAGAGTGTTTCCGGGTACTAATCACTCTCCTCCACACTCCCAATGACTGAAATTCAGCAAAACAACTCTCTTTATTGCTGTAATTTCTGGCCTTTTTATTAAAAACCCTAATTTCAGTCCTCCTTTCTCAAGTTTAACCATAGGGGAAGCTTTCCCAAGGTTCCCTTCATTCTCTTGAAGACTTTTGTCGTGAAGAAATGTGGCAAATTGAAGATCTCTTCACTCCAAGGACTTCCATCGCGAAGACTTCTGCTTTCATCGACCCTACTTGCAATTAGTAAGCTTTAATGCTTAAATATGGAAGCAAGTAGCAAGAGGGAGGAACCGCATTACAAGATCACATACCTTGTGTAGTGTTCTCTTGTCCTACGTGCTCTCTTGCAGATTGTTGCTACCATGTGTTGGTGGAACAATAGAGAGCAGATGGTAGGGAACATGGGCACTTGAGAGGGTAGTGTGAGTTGCAAGTCTACATCGACAACCACTTGTTTGCAATACTGTATTCATATGCATTGGTATGGAAATGTGGTCAGAAATGCCCATGACACTATGTACTTGTTTCTCCCAAGATCAATAAACTTTATTTGAGGGAGGGGCCGGCCGTTTCGGCTCATTGTGTGTGTCTTGTCAATTCAGTAAATTACTTCTTATCTTGAGCATGTGTCCATCAAATCTTAGTGTATTTAAGTGTATCGATTAGCATTGTGTTCAACCAAGTTTCATTGGTATCAGAGCATATGGTTCTCTTTCACTTCTATCGTGAGAGACGATCACCGTGAACATTAGCTATCTCTACACTTCGAGCATGATGGACAGCCATACAGTGAATATTGGAGATGCTAACACAAGAGGTAGGGACAATGAAATGCATGCCTCCAATGCTTTACAGGATGAGCAAACTTATGTGGTGCACAATAGGGAACATGAATATGTGGGACAGCCATCCCGTGGCGGCAAAGAGAAGATGCAGGAAGAAGAGTCCATAGTCTTGAGGGCTGAACTTACTCGTATGCAGGCTCTTCTCCATGCACAACAAGAAGAATTGAATCGCTACCGCCGCGAGGATCCATTGGTACATGACCGTTTGAAAGCCAAGAAAGCTGAATCTTATATGGATCATGCAATGGCAATGATTGCTCAAGAGTTGCACATGCAACCGAGGGATGCAACACGTGCATACTTGGCTTGTACCGAGGATGCCTATGCAGAAAAGGCAACCATCCTACATGTCTTGGAATCCCCACAGGTGTCCGAACAAGAACTTATGTCTAAGAGGATGAATCTTCATGCTACGGGAGAGGAACAATCAGTGCCTTCACGCCATGTAGAAATACCTTATGTAGCCCGTGAAGGACACAATGTTTATGGCAGTGGTCAAAATGTATGTCAAATGCTATTGGCAGCTGAAAATGTGCATACACAACACATGTAACATGGGCTGCAATTTTCTGTTGGTGCAGGTATTTCGCGTATCTCTCATGTCACTCATGCCTTCGAGTGTGCTCGTGAGGGAGAAGCTATGGTTGAAAATGTATCAGTGCATGTTGAGGGGCCAGCCATGCCTCATGCTTACAGGGCACATGTATCTATGCCTTATGCATCACCTTTTGCTCCTAAAATGATGCCAGTCACATGGGCTGTCCCAATGGACAAACATGGGGAAAAACATGTTGAGATGCAGGCACATGCATCAAAGTCTCGTGACTTCAAAGCCGGAGACAAATTTGTGAAGTTTGACGCATATCATGGGGAATATGATGCATCAAAGACACTTGCTTTTATTGCCCAGTTTGATATTGCTTTCAATGATGAGGATTTCGCTCAGAAATCCATGATCTGGCATGTAAGCATGTTTATGAAAGGCACTGTTGCCCATTGGTGGCTCACGGAGATGCTCTCACCGAATCCTATTAGATCATTGGAAGAGTTCAAGGAGAGGTTCTATACTCAATTCTCTCCCAATGCATTGAATGAGATAACAATGAAGTGGGATTGGGTGAGAAGCAAAATGAGGGAGAATCAGTGAATGCATATGTACAAAAGTTTTGGAAAGTGCTTTTGGAAGTGTCTCCATTTATGCATGTCACCGAGGCGGAAAGGAAGAGAAGGTTTCCATCGGGATTGCAACCCGTGTACAAAGCGGGACTACAAATGTATCCTGGTTACACCTTACACCAATTAATCGCAGCCGCTACTGCCACACCGAGCAATTGGAATTCAAATTGAGTCGATCCAATAAGGCTAAACCCTCGTTTCAAGGCAAAGAGAGGGCTGTCCACAACCTGCAAAATAATGGACAGCCACCTTAACAGGACCAAAACCAAGATAAAAATGGTCCAAAGGCTGAAAATAACACTACCAAGAAGCGTCCCTTCAAAGTGAGAAACTATGGTCTCACTCCGGAGCAGAAAAAGCAATATATGAGCGAGGGGAAATGCTTTACTTGTGGTAGCACCGAGCATATTGCAAAGGCATGCCCAAACAAGAAGAAGCGTGATAATGCAAATGCATCAAAGCCTAATGTGCATATGGTTTCAGATGCGCAGGGCAACACTTCACATGATAGCAAAGACAGGGTTGTACGTAAAGCTTGGGGACAGCTTAAGGATCAGCCCGCTTTGTTCATATTTGATAATTGTGCAATTGAGAACTTCATATCTACACAGATGGCAGTTGCTTTGGGTATTGAAGTGGAGGACATGGGTCCTCAAATTGAAGCAGGGGTTGCCTTTGTTGGTAGAGAAGTGCAGGTCATGCCTATTATTGGCAAGTTGTGCATACACATTCAAGTTTGTGGATCATGAGGATTTTGAATGGCTGTGATGTATTGCTTGGAAAGCCTTGGCATACACGTATTGATCCATGCAAGGCTTACAAGACCAACATGATCACCTTCATGCATAAAGGCCGAGAGCATGTAATCGATGCTGGTGAAGAGGGTGATACCATTCCCCTTGTATTTCATGTACAAATCAAGAAAGTAATGAAAAAGAGTGTTTTTGCGTACTTGATTTTTGTACGGGGTCACGTTGAGAAAAATGATGTACATGTAAACACTCTTAGTAATGATAGGCTGAAATTCTTGCAAGAGTACAATGATTGTTTTGCTGACGACTTACCAAATGAGTTGCCACCCGTACGATCGGAAGATCATCGCATTGATCTTGTGCCGGGTAGCTCACCACCTAATAGGCCAGTCTATCGTGTAAGTGCATCCGAAAAAGAGAAGATCATGAGCAGGTGAATGAGCTTCTTGAGAAGGGTTTTGTTCAGCAAAGCTCTTTCCCATATTGTTCACCCGTCCTCTTGGTTCAAAAGAAGGATGATGGATCCTTTCGTATAGAGCTTTGAAAAAGCTTACCATCAAGAATCGGTTTTCGATTCCACGCATAGACGACATCCTTGACAAGTTGGATGGAAGGGCATGCTTTAGCCAAATTGATCTCAAGAGTGGGTATCATCAAGTGCGTGTAGTGCCTGAGGATGTACACAAAACTGCTTTTAGGACAGCATTTGGGCTTTATGAGTATCTTGTTATGCCTTTTGGTCTTACGAATGCCCTGGCTACATGCAACAGAATGATGGATTGGATATTCCATGGGTACATGAAATTCAGAGGTGACACTCATTACAATAAGAAATGTCTCTATGCTCTCTTATTTGTCAAACTTATCACGAAAAGAAATGCCTCTACTATGACTATGCCCATAGTAGTTGGCTTAGCTCTTGTAGTAGACACTATTACTTCTCACGCTTTGTCCATCATCTTTTCAATATGGGAGGAGGTTAATCTTTTCTCTCATATATCTTTTTCTTCTTCTTGGCTAAAGCACTATTCTAAGCTGTGTGGGTGACTTGCCAAAGGGCCCAAAAAAACATCCCTTTAAAACTTATTTTAAAATGTATTTTTAAAATTTTACAAGACTTAACCCAAAAACACAATTTCAAAGTACCAATTTGTTTAAATTTTACTTTTTAAAATAATTATATATAGAGAGAGTTTCATCTAAACATATTATGTTTAAAAAATAGTAATTCAAAAAAATGGAGATTTCTTCAAATTTTGATTGATGACATCCTAGTCTTCTCGAAGATGAAGAAGAGCATAGAGCTCATTTGGCCATTTTTTTTGAAGAACTCCGTAAGCATAAACTCTTCATAAATGCAAAGAAGAGTGAGTTCTTCTTGTCAGAGATACATTATCTTGCGCATATTGTGTCCAAACATGGAGTGCGGATGGATCCTGCAAAGATTGATACAATTTGGAATTGGCCTGAATTGAGTTCAGTGCATGAGATACGTAGTTTTCTTGGATTATGCTCTTACTACCGCAGGTTCATTTGGCACTTTGCATGGATTGCTTCTCCTTTGCATGATTTGACAAAGAAGAAGGCTACATTCAAATGGACTAATGTAGAGAGGGATGCATTCCTCAGATTGAAAGATGCAACTACTCATGGTCTAGTGTTGATCATTCCGGATTTGCAAAAGCCTTTTAGTATGGAATGTGATGCATCTGGAAATTGCATAGGAGCTGTCCTGAATCAAGAGGGACATGCCGTGGCTTATGAGAGCCGTAGATTGCATGATGTAGAGCTATTCTTTGGCATTTATGAGAAAGAGCTCTTGGCTATAATTACTATATGGAAACATTACCTTCTTGGGGCTGATTTCAATGTGAAAACAGATCACCAGAGTTTGAGGTATTTTCTTACCCAAACTAAATTGTCAGAGAAGCATACGAGGATGGCCAATTTCCTCTCTATGTTTCATTTTTAGATCTTGCACACCCAGGAAAGAAGAATGTAGTGGCAGATGCATTGTCACGAAAGACGTATGTAGCAGCTATCTCGGTTGCCTCTCATAGGGACTTGTCTGCCATGCGTGATTTGTATCATACGGATGCTGATTTTGCCACTATTTGGACTAATTTGATGGTTGGTCATGCACATGCCTCATATGTGATCAAAGAGGGTTATCTCATGAAAGATAATTGCCTATGTGTGGTGTGTGACATGAGGCAAAAGGTTTTGGATGAGTGCCATGCTCCTCCATATGTTGGTCATAGAGGCATAATGCTTACTACACACATGTATGTGCATGCATCACCTGTCAAAAGGTGAAATTTGATCGGCAGAAGGCACTAGGTTTGCTTCAGCCATTGCCTACTACCACGCAGCCATGGGAAAGTATTACGATGGATTTCAGTATGGACTTACCACGGACCCAATAGGGTAATGATGGAATTTGGACAAGTTTAGCAAGCAAGCTCACTTCTTGCCGGTCAAAAAGACCATCAAAGTTGAGCATATGGCTAAAATATATCTTGCCCAAGTGTTCAAGCATCATGGAATGTCAAAGTCCATTGTGCAATGTGGGGGATAGAGATCCCAGGACTACAAGTCTCTTTTGGCGGGCCTTATTTGATAATATGGGCACCAAATTGGACTTCTCATCAGCTTATCACCCTCAAACGGCTGGGCAAAGTGAGGCTGCAAAATCAGCCGTGTTGGATCTCTTGAAATGTTATGTGGCGGATCAGAAGTCTTCTTGGGAAAAGTACTTACCGCTTGTAGAATTTGCATACAACAACACGTTGGATGTATCTAAGGGAAAGGCCCCGTTTGAGATTGTTTATGGTAAGGTGGTTTTGCCACCCATCCTTCGCACAAAGGATGAGATATTTGTAGTTGATGAGTATGTAAGAGACTTGGATATTGCTTTTGCTCAGGTGCGGACAGCCATTGCAAGGTCACAAGACAAGCATAAAAAGGTTGTCGACAAGCATAGAAGGCAATTGGATGTTAAAGAGAATGATTGGGTATTGCTGAAATTTGAGAAAGCAAGACTTGCAAAGAGGCCTGGCAAAGAGGGTGCATATCCTAAGCTTGCAACAAGGTACTATGGGTCTTTTCGAGTGATCGAGAAGATCAATGAAGTGGCTTTTAGATTGGCATTACCTAGTCATTGGCACATACACAATGCTTTTCATGTGAGTCTCCGGAGCCCAGTGAAATGGTCATTGAGGATCCACCAGAAGTGGATGAGCTTGAGGAGATCTTGTAGCCAGAGCAGATTGTGTATCAGAAGGAATGCGAGCTTGCTGCTGCTCTGCAATTGCTCTGCAGGCACAGCTGTCAGGCATTACCTTGTGAAGTTTAAGAACTATCTTCCCATTGATGCTAAATGGGTAGATGAAGAGTTCTTTAGAGATTGCCCGCATGTGCTTCAGACATATTTGGATGCTTGTCAGTTGCGGACAACTGTTTAGAAGCTGGGGGGGGGATGTCACAGTTTGGCCACCCAATTGGTCCACCCGTGCTTTCTCATCATGTATGTACATTGGACTGGTGTCCATGGCAGTTGTATATACCGGGGATAGATGCCATGTCGGAATACGCAGCGGAGGTGATGACCAAATCTGGGAATACAAGAGCAAACACAGTGCAGAAAAACAACACAAGAGAAGGAGAGAGATAGAGGCGTGTAACTTTGCTCTATATACACAAGAAGATCCGCAAATACAAGATGAGAAATGGCAAGGGGTGTGGGGCCATTTTATATGGCCCCCAAGCAACAGTTGGCCTGCTCCAAAGGTAGCCGACAGGTACAAAATCTCCACGACTTGCCACATAGACTAGTCGGCCAGTAAACATGAGTCGGCCAGCTCTGTACTGCAGTCGGGTACAGTCGGCCAGAAGATGTATGCGCGTGCCAGCTCAGGACTGCCCCCCAAGCCACAAATAAATGGAAAAATATGGGGAGTGAGGAAAAATGAGAACAACACCTACAAGGACGGGCACACCCACAACAAAGGCCCTGGTGTCTAGATAAAGACAAGAGATGACTTCTAAGACTCCCTCTTAGCTCCCGGCTGTGAAACCAACCACAGGGAGGTGGGGTGCCGCCTGAGCAAATCTTGAGATAGCGACTTCATGAAGAGGTCCACCGTATTTCCTCTGTCGAACAGAACTCTAGCAAGATGTCATCAGCAACGATCTTTTCACGAACAAAGTGCCTCTGGATGACCGTGGGTTCCTCCAGTGGAAGCCCAATCCTGCCATGCAACCTTTGCAACCTCACCACCTCACAAGCAGCCCGGTACTCTGCCGCTGTCGTCGACAAGGCAAAAGATGACTGCCTCTTATTGCTCCATAAAACTGCTCTGGGCCTGAAGTAGAACTCCTCGTGTCTAAATCGCCTCCCCAAACTGAGTCACTCCATCCGTGGAGTTGGACTCCATCCATCAATCCCCCTCCTATGTAAAAGAGACCAAGATCCTTTGTATGCTGCAGAAACCACAAGATACGCAATCTTGCCTCCCAAAGAGTCATTTGCAACCATGAGCTCAACAGCCGCATCAGGAAGCTCCCGTCCAATCTGGTATATCCATCAACCAAATCAATGAACCATTCTGCTTCCAAGTCAAAGAGGCATCACATTGCTCACAAGGATCAACACCTGTTACGGTGGGAAGCCAAGTCCTGGAAACTTGCTGAAGACCACGCAAGGCCTTTGGAAACCTGCAACCAATCCCCTCTGAATCTGGAACCACAAAGCCTGGAGAATGAGCAATATCCACCACCTCCTGCAAGTAATCAACTGCCACCTGCCTGGCTTTCCAATAGGTCCCTGTAGAAAGAACTTCCTCATCTAGAGGAGTTTCTATGTCCCGAATACTACGAGACATCAGAGCATAAGTTACTTGTCAAGTTTCCTCTGACTGACGAACACAAGAACTACCAACATTTGTATTGGAAAGTTCTTGCCAACTGCTGCCATCAACTGGCAAGCTATCCTCCATTTGGTCTCGGAAAGCCTGCACTTGGAGCGTATCCACACTTAAGTGGCCATTACCAGACTACCACTCATCACAAAACTGAGGACCTGGGAGAGAGAGTGTTGAAAGTTTGTCCTGGAGAGCAACAAAATGCTCATCAAACTCCACCCGTACGCCAATCTTGCAAACCTGATGCATTGACAATAGATGAAAACCAAGTGTGGGAACATACAACACCTGGGAGGAACGCTTCCTCCCTCTGCCATTGGGAACTATCTCCAACCTGCCCGCACTGTGAATTGGGATAGCTGATGTATCCCCAGTAAGAATGTGACCAGAATACCTGCAGAGATTGAAATCCGAACAGGAAGGAGTCATGTGCCTGGAAGCACCACTGTCTAGAATCCACTCCCGAGTATCCGTAGCGGAAAGTCCTCCAACCTCCTCCCTGCTTGAAGAAAATGAAACATCGGTGTCCATCATCTCCACGTGCACAAAAGCTGGAGTCTTCACGGTTGCTGTTGAGGATTCTGCACCCTTCTCGGTGCTCCGCTTGGAACACTGCCGCCAATAGTGGCCTTTCACGCCACAATCATTACAGGTCCTCTCTGCCTTTAGTTTCTCGCGGTCAGCGTCGGACTTCTGCTCAGAAGACTTCTTTGTTGAAGCCTTTCCTTTGCCCTTGTTACGGCCTTTCGACCGTTGGCCAGTTAAGGCCTCCGAACCTCCTCCCTGTGGAGGCTTCGAGAATCTTTCCTCCTGGTCCAAGACCATGGGCACAAGCTCCTTTCACGTGATGGTGCTGAGCCTGCCATTGGTAATCAAAGACGAGTAAAATGCTGAGTACTGAGAGGGCAAATGCGACAGCAACGTTATGGCCATGTCCTCCGATGATATTTTCTTCCCAGCCTGAAGAACTTCCTGTTGAAAAGCCTGCAGCTTGTTAATATGCTCCCGCATCGTCGACGACTTTGCAGGGTTCATAACCCGGATCTGTACTTCCAAGGAAATCCTCTTCATGGGTGATACCCTGTTATAAAGAGAAGCCAAATGTTGCCATATACCTCTGGCAAGCGTCATATGCTTGATATGATTGATTACCTGCGGTGTGCAGTTGGAGGAAGATAAATGAGCGGACAATGGAATTGACACAATCCCACAATTGTGCCTGTGCCTCCCGGTCCTTACGAGTCGACGGTAACTCCCCTTCCTCTACCTTTGGCCGTGGAACCCCAACAACGATGAAATCAGCAAGGTCGTAAGACTTTAGAACAGATTCCATCATAACCTTCCATATGCCGTAGTTGTTCCTGTCCAACTGACGGTCCACCGGGAACGTGGGGAGTGTAGGGATCTTCACATGTCTCTTAGCCATCTCAAGCAGATCTGCCATTGCGGGGATGTAACTGAAAAGGGTGGGTGGGTGGGAACAAAGAAGAACTTACACCTGGGAATACAAGAGCAAACACAGTGCAGAAAAACAGCACAAGAGAAGGAGAGAGATAGAGGTGTGTAACTCTGCTCTATCTACACAAGAAGATCCGCAAATACAAGATGAGAAATGGTAAGGGGTGTGGGGCCATTTCATATGGCCCCCAAGCAGCAGTCGGCTTGCTCCAAAGACAGCCGATAGGTACAAAATCTCCACGACCTGCCACATAGACCAGTCGGCCAGCAAACATGAGTCGGCCAGCTCTGTATTGCAGTCGGGTACAGTCGGCCAGAAGATGTATGCGCCTGCCAGCTCAGGACTGTCCCCCAAGCCATAGATAAATGGGAAAATATGGGGAGTGAGGAAAAATGAGAACAACACCTACAAGGGCAGGCACACCCACAACAAAGGCCGTGGTGTCTGGATAAAGACAGGAGATGACTTCTAACATGCCACTCATGTGATACTGTGGACTTGGCTTTCCGTTGGGACTTGTGCCTCTGTGCACATGCCCGGAAATGCCTGGTGGATTGCTGTTCCATTGGGTCTGGTACCTTGTGTACTTGCCTGGAGCATGTCTATTTTGGTATAGTCTCATGAACGGGGATTGTCCACACCAATGCTGTATTGCATAGCATCTTTATGTGCTTGCTTGCAATTGAAATATTGGTTATAAACCTAGCCTTAGGATTTAGCACTAATTTATAAGTGAGTGTGTACACACTTTATTAAGTTTTGGGCGACCAAAACTCACTTATAAATTATGACCAGTCCGGTGTTCACACACTGATGTCCCGAGGTGGACAAAACCCAATGTCCGCTGCCCAGACCTTATCCCCTTTGTACAAAGGGAGTAACCAGCCATGTGTCCACTCTAGCTTGCTCCACAAAGCACTTGCCTGCCACCTACATTGGACAACTCACCACCTCACTCCTCTCTCTAGAGATTGGCGCCTTCTTCATGAGGGCATTTGGGCTGTATTTTCTGCACTCTCTCCTTCCCAACTCCATATCCAAGCTTGCGAAGGTGTTTCTCAAGCTTCCAAGAGTGTTTCCGAGTGCCAATCACTCTCGTACACGCTCCCAATGACTGAAATTCAGCAAAACAGCTCTCTTTATTGCTGTAATTTTTGGTCTTTTTGCTGAAAACCCTAATTTCAGCCCTCCTTTCTCAAGTTTAACCATAGGGGAAGCTTTCCCAAGGTTTCCTTCATCCTCTTGAAGACTTTTGTCGCGAAGAAATGCGACAAATCGAAGATCTCCACTCCAAGGACTTCCATCGAGAAGACTTCCGCTATCATGAACTCTACTTGCAATTGGTAAGCTTTAATGCTTAAATATGGAAGCAAGTAGTAGGAGGGAGGAATCGGATTACAAGATCACATTGTCACCAATTGGCCGACCATTTGGTCCATCTCCAGTTTTGTGTCTCGTTCACTTGAGGCCAGGCCGATGTCTCATGTGAAGAGGCCAGTATTTTTGCTTAACATGGACGGGAGCCAGATTGGTGCCACCCGTGTGTTAGCAGGATGGTGTCGTATGGACGGGAGCCAGACTGGTGCCATATGACCTGGACTGTGTTCTATCCATGGGATTGCCACGCCATGGAAGAGCCAGTATTCGTGCCGTGTCTTGCCTATGGGACTGTCACTCCATAGGGAGGCTCGTGCCTGGAACTGTGTCTTACCTATGGGACTATCACTCCATAGGAAGACCAGGATTTATGTTTTACGTCGTGCCATTTTTGTGCTCGACAGATATTTTGTACTTGTTCCATGAACGGGAGATATGTCCATGATACTATTTGCACATGCACTCATGTTCTGCATGTTTTAAACTGTTTTCACATGACTTGTATTTTTGTGTTTGCCTGCCTGACGTGTCACTTACCGAGCGGGGACGAGTCGTGAAGTTTGTACTGTCTTCTGACGAGTTTTGTTGCATGTGAACAGGTGGTAAGTGTATTGCACATGCTGGTTTAATACTTAATTTTCTAACCTTTTGTTTTATAAGGTTGTATGTTCACATACACTTAAAAGTGGGCACCCACTATGGGCACCCACATAGGGGCCAAGGTGGGGAGCCACACTTAACCTTTGTGTGTGGGGGGGTGGGTGCATGGTCACCTACCCACACCACCATGAAGCTGGCCGCCCACATGCAAACGTGGGGAGCCAGTGTAACGCGCGGAAGCTCTGGGTAGTCTTCTTTCAGCCCTAAACACTCTTGAAGACCTTCTGATGCAAAAACGCACCATGATGCAAAAACGCAGGTAGAGAGAGAGTAGAGAGAGAGAGAGAGAAGTGCTGGAATTTCAGTATATCTATTGTACAAAAAGGTACATGACTTTGCAGCCCTTGGTTGCCCTCTTGAAAAGGTGATAACACACCCAAAACTTGCCCTAGACTAGGATCCTAATGACTCTCACCCCTAGTGGGTGGAATGAATAAAGCCTTGAGCCTGTGGACCTTTTTATATGAGTCTCTGGACACTTTATGCTGGCCGACTGCTGGTCGGCCAGTTCCATGTCCAAACCTTCACTTTTTCCCTTGCCCGACTGCTGCTAGTCCTTTGTCTTTGATGCGCATGCTGTCCACCCTCTGCTGACATAAGCCGACATCTCCTCTGGCGGCCAGCACCACTGTCCTCTGCAGCCGACAGCCATCTGATCCATGCTCTGCTCCATGTCCACCTCAGATGAGTCACCTGAAGCTCCTACCTTCTGGTTCTACTGGTTCATAATCTTTATCTGCTTGCCTCTTCTGGATCTAGCCCTAGAAATGTCCATGGCATCTGTGATGCACATGACATCCCCCTCTGCTAAACTTGATGACGGGAATCCAACCTGCTCTTGGATGACTGTCATCATCCCAATCCTGTTCCGAAGTCCCTTTGTCATCATCCATCCCTGGCAAACCTTTTTCTCTGAAAATCCGATCTGTTCTCCAAACCACTCTGTCTCTGATGAAGATCTATGCATCTGGTCTTCCTCTAGTCCACAATCCTTTCCTGCCTTGGCTCTGAACACCGTCTTGGTCTTCGTTCCTGGAACTGAGTCTGGCACTCTCACATCACCCTTGGAGGATCAACCTCCCTTGGGACCGTTCCCTTAGAACCCATCTGGCTCACGGAACTGCCATCCCCATCTGGCACTGTGGAACACCACCAACAAACCTCCTGGGAGTTCTTCCCGATCTGTGTTCCCGCCTTGGGCTTCGAATCCGTGTACTTTCCTGTACCTTGGACCTGTACACCATCATCTGGGACTGAATCAGTGGTTAGCTTGGCTGAGCCTGATGCTCTGATACCAATGTAACGCGCGGAAGCTCTGGGTAGTCTTCTTTCAGCCCTAAACACTCTTGAAGACCTTCTGATGCAAAAACGCAGGTAGAGAGAGAGTAGAGAGAGAGAGAGAGAAGTGCTGGAATTTCAGTATATCTATTGTACAAAAAGGTACATGACTTTGCAGCCCTTGGCTGCCCTCTTGAAAAGGTGATAACACACCCAAAACTTGCCCTAGACTAGGATCCTAATGACTCTCACCCCTAGTGGGTGGAATGAATAAAGCCTTGAGCCTGTGGACCTTTTTATATGAGTCTTTGGACACTTTATGCTGGCCGACTGCTGGTCGGCCAGTTCCATGTCCAAACCTTCACTTTTTCCCTTGCCCGACTGCTGCTAGTCCTTTGTCTTTGATGCGCATGCTGTCCACCCTCTGCTGACATAAGCCGACATCTCCTCTGGCGGCCAGCACCACTGTCCTCTGCAGCCGACAGCCATCTGATCCATGCTCTGCTCCATGTCCACCTCAGATGAGTCACCTGAAGCTCCTACCTTCTGGTTCTACTGGTTCATAATCTTTATCTGCTTGCCTCTTCTGGATCTAGCCCTAGAAATGTCCATGGCATCTGTGATGCACATGACAGCCAGCCAACTCTAATCGTTTACTCCACTCCAACCTTTACAAAAAGGAGCCACCACCTCTATCGTAGGAAGAAAGAAAGCGGCGATCATCTCCTCCGCTTCAGGCTGTGCGCTTGTTCACCGACAGGCTGCCTCCCTTGCAAGCGGGTGCTCCTCCTCTCACAGCAGGCGGCTGTGGCCTATGTACGTGGCTGTGTTTATTCTCAAGCGGGCTGCTTTCTGCACTACTAGCAGCGCATGCTGCAGCCAGGCGACTCCCACATCCAGGCGGCTGTTTTTCCATTTCCTCAGGCGGCTATGCTCTCAGCAGGTGTCTGCGCCTGTTCTCCAGCCCGCTCCCCACTCTTGCCGGCGGCTGTGTGCCACTACTCAGCAGGCGGCTGTGCGCTCCATCACCAACAAGGCTGCTGTGTTTTGCATACTGGCGGCAGCTGTGCCCTGCATACAGGCACCTCCTATCCATCTCATGCAGGCAGCGCTCCAGCTTCAGTAGGCGGCTGTTCACTGTGTGTCCTCTCCAGCAAAATGTGCACTATCTGGCGGCTGCAGGCTTCTCCACTGTAGCCTGGCAACCATACAGGTTGTGTGTCACCTCCATACAGGTTGCGCTGCCTCCACAGCAGGCCTCTGTGTATCTATCTCCAGCGGCTGCTCCTCTTCTCCTTTGTAGGCGGTTGTGCCTCCTTTACATAGGCGGCATCTCCTTTCTTCAGGAGGCTATACTTTTCTCCAGGCAGCTACTCCTCTCGACATGCTGCTATGTCTCGGTGTCCCTCTCAAGTAGCTTCACACAGACACCAAGGGTATTGGTCTTCCATCTGCAATCTACAAGTAAGTGAATTTCAGATTTAAAGTAAAGAATTTTGTGGTGAATCCGATAAGGGATTCCCTCTCTACGGCTAACACCCGTTCGGTGCCGGGTAGTCCAAGCTTTTGGAGAACCATGGTCCAAAGGTACCGAGATCGGGAGAGCCAGGCGTTAGTACAAGAGCGCCTGATTGTGCGTGGTCTTGGAACACCAGTGGGGCGCTGTCCACGGAGTCCAGTGAAGGCAGAGGACCGTAGAGACTGGACCACTCAAGTGGTCGTTCTCCTTCGAACATCTTCTTCGAGCATCTTGTTTGGTACTGTATTCATTTGTACATGGACATCATCTGGTTCTTTGAACCCATGGAGCATTGTATTTGTTAAATACTCCTAATAATATATCATATATTGAGGGGGGGGTCGGCCCGTTCCGGCGCCAGTGCTGATGTCCATCTATTTCATTTCATTTCATTTCAAATTTCAGTTGTTATTAAGTTGTCCATTTCAAATTGTGATATTAAGTTGTGCTATTACGCGTGTGGGTGTCCAACGGAGTCTATTCCCACTTGACGGGATCGGTTTCAATATACCCTGTGTAGTGTTCTCTTGTCCTACGTGCTCTCTTGCAGATTGTTGCTACCATGTGTTGGTGGAACAATAGATAGCAGATGGTAGGGAACATGGGCACTTGAGAGGGTAGGGTGAGTTGCAAGTCTACATCAACAACCACTTGTTTGCAATATTGTATTCATATGCATTGGTATGGAAATCTGGTCAGAAATGCTATGCCTCCCATGACACTATGTACTTGAATCTCCTAAGATCAATAAACTTTATTTGAGGGAGGGGCAGGCCGTTCCAGCTCATTGTGTGTCTCTTTTCAATTCAGCAAATTACTTCTTGTATTGAGCATGTGTCCATCAAATCTTAGTGTATTTAAGTGTATTGATTAGCATTGTGTTCAACCAAGTTTCAGTTGCTTGGTTTGTGATTCGATTCGGGGTAGAGGACATCCGCCCGTAAATTGTGCCAGTGAAATTGTTTGTTGACATGTTTTCGTGGCATGTGAACGTGTGGTAAGTATTATCTAAACCTTTGTTTTTAAATTATAAAGGTATTATGTGTTTATAACCTTGCAGGATCAAGTGGGTCTCCGGCTTTGAGGATGGGGGTGATGGTGTTAGCGGACCTAGAGAGTGAAAATCCTTCACAAGGGGCTCTATTGAACATGTAGGCTAGTAGGGGCACTAGGGTTTGGTCGGCATGTGAGATGTACTCGCGGTAGTGACTTCCTCGTGATCATGGGCTCGTCCATTACGTAGTCTATGGATGGCCTTGAGCACCATGCCCTTTGTGAAGAAGGTGGAGGGGGTGGGGATTTGGTGGTGGGAGTAGAGGTGGCTGATGGGGGATATGATAGGGAGCGTGCATAGGAGTGCTGTGGGTCCGGGTAGGTGTGGGGGGTCGATGTTCTCAGAGTTTCCTCCAAGCCTCTCTGCAGTTCCGCTCTAAGAAGAGTATGTATAAATTATCCTCTTTCTGAGCGTGGAACTCACGTTTCTTGCGTTGGGTGAGGCGTTGAGAAATCCGTTACATTTGGCGCTTCGTGATTTACCCAATCCATACCTCATGCTTAAGACGAGAGCGTGTGGCTTGGCATTCGTCATCATACCAACAGTTTTGGGGCACGAAACCGCAAGGTGGCTTTGTGGTAGACTGCCACGTGCAGATGAAAAAGGTGGTGGGAGATGCGTGGAGTATGGTGGTGAGCTGTGATGTGAGGACAGGTAGGGGCCTAGGGCTGGAGTAGGTTCCACATCTTGGAGTTGGCCATAGATGTGGTCGGAGTAGAAGAGGGTCAAGCTCGTGATCGAAGTGGACCTGGGTGTAATGTGAGGGTGGCAGGGGGATGGGTGGTGTGCAAGTAAGAGTGAAAGAGAGGTAGGCATGGTGAGCTTCAAAGGGGGGGTGATGGGATGGAGAAGTCGGGGAGAAGGTGGGAGATGGGGGATGGTGGCCGGGGGATGGTGTAAGATCTTCACAAGGCTATACTCGTGGATTATCTGATATAGAGCCATTGTGGATCAAGATAGAGGACATACCTGAGAAACCCTAGCAAGGTTTCCATAGACTTGAATGCCGAACACGTTGCATGACCATGATAGATTGCGGCTAGCAACTCACCACCCAACCCTATGTTCGGTACCTTAAACCACCCCGAAGCCTAACGTCAGATTGCCGCAAGACTGCGTCCCAACCACCAAGCCGAATCACCCACTGATAGCTCCATGGCTGAGAGATCTTGCATGCTTCCTGGCAACCCGAGGCTACCACGTGGCTGCTTGATCTCTTGTGGCTAATAAGTGACACTAGTAATAATCCCGCTATAAGTAGCCTGCTTTTATTTATAAAGCTTTCTCGCTTTATTTATAAGCTTTTAGCCATTATTAGCCTCTATTGATTAATAATAGCCGTGGATTTCCAATCCCATGGCCAATCTTGACCTCCCCTTGCTAGTGCCCTTAGCCTACGTGTGGATCCTAGGTTCCCACGCCCGTGGGTAAGCCTTAACCCGAATTTTAAAATTAATCCTAATGCTTAGTCCACGATAATTCCATGTGTTCCCCGCCCTAGCCCTAGGCCGGTCAGGACGTTACAGAAGGGTCGTGTGCAAGTAAGAGTGAAAGAGAGGTAGGCATGGTCAGCTTCAAAGTGGGGTGGCGAGATGGAGAAGTCGGGGAGGAGGTTGTTAGGGTTAGGGTTCCACATAGAGACAGACACACAGAGAAGCAACAGCAAGAAGATGGTGATTGATGCTTAGACAAATGAATTGCATTGGAATGTGTGGAGCTCGGGAGTCAACTCCATAATATCAAAATACAATAAATGTGGTGGTGTCCTTTCACACCAGATATCCAAGGGGAAAAACCCAAAGGGAGAGAAGTGCCCTTGGTTAGCCCATGTTCACCTGTGGCACTACTCATAGCATATATGCCAATAAATCCATCCTGTAGTGGCAATGTGAACTTGTACAAGGTCGGTAGTAGATCACTCTCTGTAGGAGAGTAAGCCTGAAGCTTCGTGGAAAGCTTCGAACTTCTCTCGAGCCAACGTCTTCGTGAACAGCTTTGCAACATTGTCGTGTGTAGAGCAGTAAGATAATGAGATCTCCCTTGCATGAATCGTGTCCCTGACATAATGATAATGAATCTCTATGTGCTTAGTATGTGCATGAAACATTGGGTTTTGTGCGATGGCTATAGCACTCTGATTGTCAGTGAGTATGGTGGTGGGTGTTTGTTGACACTCACGAAGATCAATCACCAATCACCTCAGCCATACACAATCTACTGCTATTTAGCGGCACAAGTAGATGTGGCAATAGTGGGTTGCTTTTTTCTCAACCATGATATGCACGAATGTCCCAAAAAGAAACAATTCCCACTGGTGGATTGTTGTGTATCATAGTCACCAGCCCAGTCGGAATTACTATAAGCATGTAACTACAAGTTGCCCCCCCTGGGATATACCAAAGCAAGATCCAGGGAGCCCTGAAGATAGCGAACGATCCGCTTCATTGCTTGCCAATGCTTTGTACTTGGGCTGTGCATAAATTTGCTACACTGGGAAACCCCAAACTGAATATCCGGGTGTGTGTTGCATAAGTATATGAGGCAGCCCACTGCTTGGTTGTAAACACTCATCTTCAACATCATACATGCTCAATTTTAGGCCTGGCTTCATCGGAGTAGAGATTAGCTTACAATCTTGAAACCCAAATTTGTGCAACAGTTTTTGAATGTGCTTTGATTGCTGTACATAAATTCCATCATCTGTCTGCACAAATTGTATGTCCAAATAATAATGCAACAATCCCAAATCTGTCATCTCAAATGATGTTTGCAATTCAGGTTTGAATGCTGAAATTTTTTCCATAGCATTCCTAGTTAGCAACATGTCATCCACATAAAGAATGAGCATAAGCAAAGTGCCATGATCCTCTTTCACATAGAGGGTGCTCTCTGTTGGACTATTGCGAAAACCCTGCGTGGTCAAATAAGTAAGTATCTTCTCATAGATCATAAAGTGCTTTTTGAAGCTTGCATGCTTTGTTTTCATGACCATGCATCACAAAACCAAGGGGATGATTTTCATAAACTTCTTCTTGCAAATCCCCATTGAGAAAAGCTGATTTTATGTCCAATTGATGCACTTTCCATCCATGATGGGCAGCCAATGCAACAACACATTTAACTGGGGCCATACGAGAAGTACGTGCAAAAGTCTCATCATAATCAATGCCCTTTTTTTGGCATATCCTTTGGCCACTAGGCTGGCCTTGTACCTATTAATGGTACCATCAAAACTTCTTTTCAACTTGTATACCCACTTTGTGCCAATGGGCTTCTTGCTAGCAGGCAAGTCTACCAAATCCCATGTGCTGTTTTATGGATAGAACTCATTTTGCATGGCTTATACCCAATGCTCATTCTCATGAGCCACTACAAATGAATGTGGTTCTCATTTGCATCACAAAGTGTACTCATGCAAGCAACATTTGTATGTTCTCTTGCATTATGTGAACCAACCCATGTTCTGCTACCAAGTAAAGCTAAAAGTTTGCTCTTCCGTAAAGTACGGAGCAGCCAATGAGGCACATTTCTAGCCTCTTCCGTTGTTGTCCGCTCTTGCTCCATTGCTTCCTCGACATTTTGAGGTGTAATGAGTTCATTTATGGGCTGATTTTTAGCACTCAAATGCTATCTGTTAGGCAAAGTTGATGGCTGATCTGTTGTGCCATCAATTCCCAACAAGAGAAGTTCTTCAAACATGTTAAGTGGGCCTGAAGGTGGCTGTCCAAAAAATTCAGCCAATGGCTGGTCTGAATTTTCTGTTGTCCAAAATCCTTTGTGTGGAAGGATTAAAGAGACGGTAGCCTTTATTGCCACTGCTGTAACCCACAAATATGCACTTAGTTGCATTGTCAAGCTTACCTCGCAATTGCTGAGGTACATGTGCATAAGCTATATATCCAAAAAATCTAAAGTGTTCAAATTTAGGTTTCCTTTCATGCTAGGCCTCATATGGCATTATGGTTTTCAATGCTTTGGAAGGGCATCTATTCAACACGTGTAGCACACGTTATTGCCTCCATCCAGAATTTGTGAGGCAAGCCTTTCCCTTTAACCATGCATCTAGTCATTTCCATCAAAGACCTGTTCTTTCTCTCAGCAATACCATTTTGCCGACGAGAATATGGCATCGTGCATTGATGCTTTATGCCTTTTTCTGCCATAAAAGCTTTGAAAGCAATGGACATGTATTCCCCCCCTCGATGTGTATGGAGGGTCTGCACTTTGCAACGTGTTTGATTTTCAGCTTGTGCCACAAAATGTTGAAAACATGCAAATACATCAGATTTTGCTTTCAATGGATACACCTAAGCAAATCTGGAGTAGTCATCGATAAAGGTTACAAAGTATAGATACTTTCCAATAGATGGTGTTCGTATAGGACCACACACATCACTATGCACAATCTGTAATTTTCGGACAACCCTTGTTGATCCATCTTTTGGGAATGCATTTGTGTGCATCTTACCCAATATGCACCCTTCACATACATGTTTTGGTGGCAGTTCCACATGAGGCATGTCTTGTACCATTATTTTATGCCTTTGCAATAGTATCAAACTGCCATAATTTACATGCCCAAACTTGGCATGCCACAATTCTGCCTCTTGCATGGCAGGTGTAAGATTGGTAACCACATGAACATCATGCTCTCTCCTGTCAAACTTGTCAAGCTGATATAACCCATGGTATAATGTGCCAGAAGTGACCACTCCATAGCCATCTTCACGGTCTTTTACTATGCATCTGTCGTCCTCGAAGTTTATTGCATATCCTCTTTTAGTAAAAGAGGAGACAAACAACAAGTTCTTCTTAATCCCTGGCACATACAATACATCTGCAAGACATAAGTCTGCACCATCCGCTATTGTGAGGATCACCTCACCAACACCCTGAACTAGAAAAGAAGAATTGTTTGCACATGTTACTCGTTTGTTTTCAGGGACAGCCATAAGCTTCTTAAACAAATTCCTGTGTGAGGTAATGTGTTGAGAAGCACCATTGTCAAAGTACCATGTGTCGTGTTTTTCATTGACACTTAGAGACATATGCTCTAATAATGCATCATAACTGCAAGTAAGAAATGTCCACTTATCCCGCACAAGATTTATTGATACATCATCTCTGCAGGTGATGAAGAATCTACAGCCATGTCGCTTTCCTTTTTCTTCTCTTTTCCAAGCCGGGTAACATGGAATGGAAGTATTTGTAATTAAGGATCCTGTCACACAAGTCTCACACTGCCTTTTGTATCCTGAGTTTCGTGAGTTTAGCAATCCACTTTTATGACTTTAAACTTTGAGAGAGAGAGAGAGAGAGTACACCAGATTGGGTCCTGAATTACTCACTGAAGGGCCCCCTATCCCATTACCGGAATAGTATTTGCTTTTATTACTTTGAAGAGAATGACTTTGGATTGACGATAAGCCAAACGCAAGATCTCAGAGGACCAAGAGTCGGGCTGAACTCTACACGACTGTAAAAGCACCAATAATGACCAATCTCAAGCCTATGCACTCTTCCCAATGGATGTAGGAAGGTTGCAAATTTGAGGCTGAGGTATGGGCTGTTGGGGACTGGTTCTAGGCTGTGAATGAATGCTGAAAATGAGTGTTTGAATGCGTTCTACCTTCAGCGTAAGGGCTGTAGCAAAACAATGAGTGTATGGATGCTGAAAACGCTGAACCCTGAAGGGGCTGAATACTGATTGATGCTGCGTTTTGTTGATGATGTGCTGAATGGTCCGAGTTTTCATGCTCCTTGTGCTAAAGGATGAAGCGCTTGAAGGCTTGTGGCTGATTGGTGATGAACGAACGATGCTATAAATATGGGCTTTGATGCTGGTCGGCTGGCTATAGGCCGACTGCATCATAAATGCAACACGACTACAAATGATGTGATAAATGCTGTAAAATGATAAATAAATGCTAAAAAATATGGGAAAAATATTGGAATAATGCTGAATAATTTTTTGATGCTTCTGCCATGGTCTATGTGGTCTTATGTGCCTATGGGATGGATGATATGCAAAATGCAACCATGAACTGATGCAGACCCTAAGGCTTCTATGACTTCTATATGTATGAATGATTCTCTCCAAGTGGGTTCGATTGACTGACTGATTGTCTAAGGCTGAGGAATGACTTATGTAGCTCGTGCCTGACATATCCTGGACTAAGGATTACAATGGGGTCATGGCGTATGACAAATATCATCCTACAAGGTGCTAATACTGTACAATGTTGTACTGATGTGATGATGAACCATCTTGTCACCATGCACTACAGTGCAGAGTTCATGTGACAAGCCGCCTTTTGCATTCATTCAAAGAGTGACTTGGCTTTTTGTAGTAGTGACATTTGCTCTTTTTCTTGGGCGTGGTTGCATCATTTTAGCCTTTTGTGAAGGTTGTCCCGAATTAGCCTTTGGCTGAAAATTGCTTTTGGCTTTTCCCTTGCCTTTGTCTTGGGCAAGAAAAGCTCCATCATTGCCACGCGTGATGGAAGATTTGTTCTTCCGATTCTTCTCCTCATGTAGTGACAAGCCAACCAACTCTTCAAATAAGATTGGGGTTTTGGGTTTCCGCGCATAGATAGAGTGAGCGATGTGTGGAAGTTCAAGTAAGTTTCCGGCAGTGATGATAGTGTTCTAGAAACCAACTCCTTTTCATAAATGACCTCATTAATATTGAGCAACTGCTCCCGAAGATCCTGGATCTTCGTAAGATGATCAGTCATACTATCACCATTATTCATGTCCAAGTTCTCAAGTTCTTTCTTGAGATATGCAATCCCGGTCTCATTCTTTATCTATTGCCTCGAATACCTCTGCGTTTTCAGATTTGTAGCCATGGTTGCTGCGTTTTTTTGAACAGATCTTGCTGGTAGCTCTACCTTCACGTGGGCTCCTTTTGTTGGACCTAAAGGTACCTTCGCTTCCGCGTTTTTCTTCATATGAGGTGTGGAACCTGGTTGGCCTGATTTTCAGGTTTGTAGTCCCTTGTTTGGCTGCGTTTTCTTCTCCAGTGGACACAGATTACTTGCAAAGGGGGTTTTGTTTGGATTGTGGCTTTGGTGGCAGTTTGGTACTTGAGGAGGACATTGAATTTTTTATTTCAGTCAGCGTTTTGCTAATTTTGGAGCATCTATACCTGTGTTCTGTTCCTGGCCTACACAATTACCTGGTTTCTTCATGTTCCTTGCCTTCTGTTTGCAGTGGAGTGCTGTTTTTTGTTGGACAGTAGCGTTTTGGCTGCGTTTTGCTTTCCAAAGGAGTTTTCTACACTCAAGGGGGACCTTTCTCCAGCTACTTCACTTGAGAATCAATTTCGGGAGCTATTTTGTACGAGTGGAGACTTTCTTCTAGAGTTTACAGATTTTGGAGGAGAGTAGTGTTTTGCATGTGAGGTGTGATCCTTTCACATAGATCACTTGTTTGTTGCTGATTCTTGGGATCTGATTCTACTTATGGAACAATCTTCTACTCTCAGTGATGCTTTTGAGGACTTTGTTACCACTGCAGTTTATTCCCTTCCTCATTGTGAGGAGTCTACCTCTGCCTCTCTTTGTGATGCTTCTGCCCTTCCCTCTGCCAATTTGATGCGGTGTGCAGGTTTGTTGTTTTGGAGGATGGAATTTTGGACTCGGTTGGATACTTTGGATCTGTGGTTGCTAACCGTGCTTGGGGCACAGTGGTACTTCAAGAGCTTTTTGGATTTGGATCAGAATCAGGTTGGGCTTGTACCAGTCCAACGACATCTTTTTATAGAGGGGGATATGGAGTCCTTTCATCTGGCGATGCCGACCTTAGTGGAGTGTGCTTATGTACAATATTGGGCTACTCATGGTACGGAGTTTGAGCAGATAGACCCCATCTTTTCTTCAGAGTCTTTACATCTTGCGATGCCGACCTTTCTAGAGAGGATGCTTCTTTTCAGCATTTGGCAACTCTTGTTATAGAGTTTGAGCGGATAGACTTAGAGGGTTCCAGTGAGGAGCAGCTTGCTTCTCCCAGGATTGATTATCTACAGGATTTGATCTTTTGGTTAGTTCTGAGGTTTTCATACCTTCTCCAGGCTAGAAACACGACATACGACTTCGGGGAGTGTTCTTACACTTGGGTTTGGAACCATTATTTGGAGCAACTCGTCACAACCTACTTGGTTGTTTTCTTCCAGAGGAGCGGTGGGCATATATATAGTCGGGTCTATCCTCCCTCATATTCATTGCTTGGCATTGTTTACTGCAATCCCTCACATACGAGGCTTTCTCCCCTCTTGCTCGGGACATGTATTCTTGGTTGATGATATTGAGAGTAGGTCTATACCTGTGTTTCCTCTCCATTCCTCTCACTCGCTGCCATCCACGACCATTACCACGGCCACGTGATGCAAATCTCCCCCTGCCTCTAGATCCTCTTTGTGAATAGAAAGCCTGATTTCTGCCATTATCATCATGGCTAGTAGATGCATCATGAAAGGAGTCACCGAGCTTGATTTTCTCAACAAGCAAGAGTGAAACCAACATGCAAACAGTCACCTTGAACACTCCTGCATGCAATGTACAATTGCTTTTACAGGAGAAAGAAACCTTGTAGGAGCTGGAACTTCCAACATATCTTGCTGAAAAGATCCCTAGGATTCTAGTTGGATTGGAATTTGCGAATAAAATCACCACAGCTCAAGCACAGCTTTATCCGGGCTCCTCATACCAATTTTATAAATTTACGTATGTAATTCATCAATGAAAAGTTTTGTCTTGTGATTGTTGTGCCTTTGTAATTTTTATGTTGTTCTTTTAGAATTACAATATTTAGAGCTCTTTTTATGAAGAGTTCTAATATTTTCCTTTTAGAGATGTACTCAAGTCACGAGATGACATTTGAAGGCAATTATGGCACAACATCTCAAAACCATTAGAAACTGATGTTTCTACCTTGAAATGTTTAAGTAAAAATGTGTTTTGAGTAAAAAACATCATAAAATGAGAGGGGAATTTCTCAATCTTTACAAAAGAGATTATAAAATTAGAAGAAAATTTACTTCCGTTGTGCATTGTATCAGTAATTACTGCCATCCAATTTGTCCTTTTGGGACAAAACCCGAATATATCAGTCGCATTTCTTGCCATTTGCTGAAATCTCTTTACCAAGAGATATGCAAACACGTGCAACCAAATATGGTGTAAAAAGCACCTGGAGACAAAATCCCAACGCACTGGAGTGCAATGCCAGGCAACCACAAGGTCTTGTGCAAATGTTTTGCCCCAAATACAAAGTTGCAAATAAAGTTTGCGCCCTCTTTCAAGAATTTATTGAGGAACAATCCACGGGCTCGCAAGCCAGGATCAATACATCAATGAATACAAAAGCAAACAAATATGCCGATGTAGAAATCCCAGTCATAGTTGATGTCGATGTTGAGGCACGAGATCCTGATGCCGAGCACACCACGGGGAAGACCCACAAGATCTCTCACCGGGCTAGCACCAGATCCAAATACAAGTCCAGATCTAAGTCCAGATCGAGATCCAAATCCAAATCCAATGAATCCCCAAGCTTGTAGGCAAGGTATACATGAGATTTCGTGAAGATGACGGAGTATAGGATGTTCAGCTGTAGTCATGTTGCCCAAATTGAAGTAGAAGCAACCCACAAGAAGGCTTGCATAGAGGGGTATGAACCAGGGCTTAGTCCATATGGTAGTGCGTTAGATGGCAGAACAGCGACACCTGCATAGCAGCAATCAGATGGTGCACAGAACACCCAGTTGCGGCATGATATTTGTTAGGTGTACAGTGCAGGCTGGCAGGGAGTCTAGCTGGTGGCGCTTGGTTCAGTAGACGGCAATGATGGCAGCAGCGTTCGTTGGCGGCGGCGCTGGCTTAGATGGCGCAGGCAGCACTTGGTCAGGCATAGGCGGGGCTGGTATAAAGCAGCGCACAACAGGCAGTGGCGTTTTGTTAGGCCAGTAGGTGGTGGCGGCATTGGCAGGAGCTGGCGGCCAGAAGACATAGGTGTGAGTTCAGCTGGCGTTGGAGGTGGTGGTTCTGTTGGCGCATCCAGGTGGCACTGTTCTTCAGATCAGGCGGCTAGCAGCGGCCTTGATAGGAAGTTGTACGGCAGTATGGAAGGCGCAACCTGATAGTATAGTCAACAGTCGGTGATGGTTGTTGATGAAGATGAGAGGTTCGCACTTGATGATGACTACCATGCCTTGAAGATGATGATCAATACTCCGCTTTTGTGATTCACGAAGATCGAGTGAGGTTAATTTTAGTTTTATAGTAGAGGAGGGGTCTTGCTTTTTGCCAAAAATCTAGTAAGGTTTTTGCTTTTCTTTTTCACTTTGCTTTTCCTCTTTTAACTTTTAATAATAAAATATTAGCTTTTATCAAAGTTCTTGTGCTTTGCTTTTCTGGCTTTAGGGCCTTGCTTTTTGGCCCTAGAGTTGTAGGTGACCTGCGAAGGATCCTAGAGGGTGCTGACCTGACGGTGCTCGGGCTCTGGGTCGTCGAAGATACCCACACGTTTTGAAAAAGTGGCTTTTTGCTTTTTGGTTCAGCTTAGTCTCCTCTTTCTAGTGGTGCTCCTAGCTCACAGTCAACACAATTTGACTTTTTGCTTTTCTTTGGCTTTTGACCAAAATTGGCTCTTTTTCATGTGCAAACCTTATGGTCCTTGTCCCCACGCCTTCTTCTACTCGTCTAATGTATGGGCAAGGGTTCGATCATGTGAATAAAGCTGGGAAGGCCAAATAGTTACAGGTGATGCAGACCAAGAGTGTGAAAATCCTTCACAAAGGGCTCTATTGAACAATGTAGGCTAGTAGGGTGCCAGGGTATCATTGGCAGGTTAGATGTACTCTACTGTGAGTCCCTTGTGATCTTGGGCTTGCCCATTACGTAGTATATGGATGGCCTTGAGGACCACACCCTTTGTGAAGAAGGTGGAGGTGGTGGGGCGGGGATCTGGTGGTGGGGGGTAGAGGTGGCTGATGGGGGTATGATGGAGGTGTTTGGGGAGGTGATAGGTGTGGGGGGCTGATGTTCTTGGAGTTTTCTCCAAGCCTCTTTGCAACCAAAAAAAAGTAATTGTGATCCATGAGTAAACTCTGTGTTAGCATGAAAAATGAAAAGCTACTTGCTGAAAGAAAAATAGAGGGTGGACGTACCACGTAGACCCTGTGTATAATATAGTAGGCAGAGAGAGAGAGAGAGAGAGAGAGAGAGAGCTTCATGTTTATGCAAATTTCTCTTCATGTTTATGCAAATGTTTGGCATACAGGTGAAGAGGAACAAAACATTGAGATCAAGCTGAAAACCTATGGCCATCAAGCTGAGATTGGGCCAGTTATCTTGATTGTTAATACATGTTCGAGTAGGGACTTTACTGAAAATGTGGTGGGGGTTTGTTTTGTCGGTCAGGATGTCACAAGGCAGAAAGTGGTCATGGATAAATTTACACGCATTCAGGGTGACTACAAGACCATAGTGCAGAACCCAAATCCTCTCATACCCCCAATTTTTGGTGCTGATGAGTTTGGTTACTGTTCTGAGTGGAATCCAGCCATGGAGAAGCTATCAGGTTGGAAACGAGAAGATGTGATTGGGAAGATGATGATAGGGGAAGTTTTTGGGACAGAGCTCACATGTTGCAGGCTCAGAGGTCAGGACGCCATGACGAAGTTCATGATAGTACTCAACACTACAATGGGTGGAAAGGACTCAGACAGGTTCCCTTTTGGCTTTTTTGATCGTGATGACAAGTATGTTGAGGCCCTCTTGATTGCACACAAGAGAACAGATGGTGATGGGGGGGTAACAGGGGTGTTTTGTTTTCTACACACGGCCAGTCCTGAGCTGCAGCAGGCTTTACAAGTCCAGAAGCAATCTGCAAGAATTGCTTTGGAAAGGCTCAAAGAAGTAGCTTACATGAAGCAAGAGATCAGGAATCCACTCTATGGGATTGTTTTCACTCGAAAGCTGATGGAGAGCATGAACCTCTCAGAGCAACAGAAGCAGATACTAGAAACAAGTGCTGTTTGCGAGAGACAGCTGCTGAAGATACTAGACGAGGATAGTTTTGAGAAGCTGGATCAAGGGTATGCCATCGCCTTTTAAATCTTTAATTTCATGTACAGGTCTTCATTCTCTTTGTTTGGAAAGCCCCATCTTTTTAATAAGTTATCACATTTTTTGATTGATGCAGTCAAGTAGGCTAGAGGCATAAATGCCTGAGGTTAAGGACATAGTGAGGTTTGATAGTGGATTAAGGTCTTTACCGAGATTTTCCTCCTATCTGAGGGGCTAGGGTTTGATGGAGGAGACCCAGGTGGGCTAGATCCCCCCTTTGCATTAGAGGGGGTTATGCCTGTAATGACCCTTAATAAAGTAGAGGAAAGGAAGGAGAAATGGCTCTGATTTCCTTGATGTCTCCGTAACCACGATAATGCACAATTGCATCACCCCAGATCACCCACGCTTAGACACAACACAGTGGTGAGTGGAAATAGGGGTGTGTATAAGCCTTGGGAGTTGGTTTCAGTTACCCTCGTCTGTGCAATTGGCACATGGAACAGGTGGTACAACCACTTAACTTCAAGGTAAGGTTGATGCCACTTCAGAGATCAGACCATGACCAAGCTATAGCGAGATGCTTGGCGTTATGGGACACCAGAGTTTGGGCAAGGCACATTGTTTGTGTAGGTCTAGCCTCAGGCTTGGAGGTGATCCAGATAGAGCTACGGCTGGGCGATGAGCTTGCCACCAGAGATTGGGCCATGACCAAAGGTATAGCGAGATGCTTGGTGTTATGTTGGTGTTATGGGACACCAGAGTTTGGGCAAGGCGCACTGTTTGTGTAGGTCTAGCCTCAGGCTTGGAGGTGACCCAGATAGAGCTACGGTTGGGCGGTGAGCTTGCCACCAGAGATTGGGCCATGACCAAAGGTATAGCGAGATGCTTGGTGTTATGGGACACCAGAGTTTGGGCAAGGCGCACGGTTGGGCGGTGAGCTTGCTAGCAACCTCTTCAATTCGATGTTTGAGGGTGTTCATGGAGTCAGGCCAAGTCTTTGGGAGCCCTACGGTTGTGCTTGTTTCATTGCTCCCCCCCCCCCCCCCCCCCCCCAGGTAGATCCTCTTGTAGTAGCAACTTGAGTGCCCACCTGAAGGCGGCTTGGTCTTCTGCCTGAAGGCGATACAATTATGGCCGCAAATGTCCCGGATGTTGCTGGGGAGCTTGCAGGGATTTGAACTTGCTTGTTTCATTGCTTCTCTCCAATTTGTTGTAATATTCTACAAAACTATTTTTTTTGTGCCGTTTATCATTATGATCTCTAGTTTACTATCTTTCATAACTATTTGGCCAAAGAGTTAACTTGCACATAGTCACCATCAAGTGAGTTGGTAAACTATTTTAGGCCACCAATATGTCAAGGCTCAAAGTATGTTCTTCAAGACATTATGCACCTAACCTATGCATGATACAACTATTCAAGTAGGGCTTACTTTCTTGCTTCATTGTGCCCAAACCCTGTATGAGTTATTGGCTCGTAAGTGTGCACGCCATACAAGGACTCCTCCCTAGGAATTAAGACCCAAGCAAGGCCTTGGCGATGGCTTGAGCGACACACTTGGACATGTTGGGCTCCAATGTATGGGACTCCGGGGTTTTGGCAAAGAATGTGATTGTTGTGTTGGTGTAGAATCTAGCTTGGGGATTCTCTGGACGGAGTTATGTTTGGGTGGTAAAAGCTGCTTGGGAGTTTTCAAGGGCCTGTCTGACAGCCCCACTTCCAGTGCTCTTTTAAAGTATAAATGGTAATTGGTAATCTGAATTAAGGATGTTTGTTAATATGACTTTACCCTCAAGTTGTCTAAACTGGTGTCTTGAGGGCTTGCACACCACCACTTCTGATATTGCGAAATTCTTATGCAAGATATGGACAGAAAAGCCCCCTAATCTGTTAATCTCAGGGATTTCATCAATCACAGGTTTTGTGTCACTCGTACCCATTTACATTTGTCTGATTTGGACTAGTCTTCTTTGTTCCGTTTCAGCCCTCAATGCATCAGGTCCATCATCATCGTGCACTCTCTTTGCCACAGGACGGTTGCCCCAACAAAACATGTACATGGGACGGTTGTCCAAAAATACATCATCACCACGGTGTGCATCATAGGAAGAGGGTAAAGGAGTTCAAAGCAGGTCACAAGGTCATCGAATTTGAGGCACATCATGGAGAGTATGATGCCTCTAAAGCTATGTAGTTCAAGTCTTAGTTTGTCATTGCATTCAGTGACGAGTTCTCCGAGAAGTCGAAGATTCAATATGTGAGCATGTGTCAAATCCCCAAGAATCTCCTTGTAGAGCAATCTCGAAACACGACTCGAAACTTGCAAAACAAAGCCAAACAGCGTGAAGGCGATGCAGGCCTAACTCACCACCCAACCATAACAGCCGTAGGCAAAACCCACAAGACTTGGTTGTCTCCACCGAGCCACGAGCTGAGCTAACCAGCAAGACGCACCGACCAATTTCTACTCCATGACGCCCCATACCGCCACGGAGCTACCCTCGCAGGCCTCGAGAGACTGCTGTCGACCTCGGTGCATGAAGCAGGTGCATGTCTGCACTAGATCAAGGGTCCTGACCGCAGAGCTCTCGCAAAGACTCGCGAGACTCTGACTAACTGACTGACCTTGGCCACCCTTTTATAGGCTCTTGGCCGGTCACTGGGTGTCCACACTTGGGTGCTCGCCCATCAGGGCGTCCTCACTTGGGCGCCCGCTTGTCAGTCTATTCCTGAGAGAGATCCTTGTCTCCACCGCGCAACGAATTCAGGGGTGCTAGCAGCGAAAGTAGCACTTCTTGCGCGGGGCAGGGTTCCTCACTCGGGGCCTCGCCCACGGATATCCGAACAAGAGACTAATCCATTGGTTCTTCCAAAACCGAACCCGGAAAAACTTCCCTCGCCCGGAAAGCACGGGCGATTTCTCCAGGATAATTTTTCTCTAACGTAGTCAAAAGCCTTAACTTACTGAACTGATGTGACCGAACCCGTAAGTCCCATAGTCAGATCAAGGAAAAGATTGCATTTGGATCATAGAGACCAACGCTTTTTTCCTCATTGAGAGGCACAGCCGTTGATTCTTTTCCATAGAACAATTTTTGTTCGGGATTTACTTCATCTATCGTACCATAACAGAATTGAGTCTCAATTTATCAGTCCAGCCTAACCCCATCTAGTCCCATGGATTAGCCAACCGCCCAACCATTGTAGTGATGGGATCCAATTAGGAATTTGGTTAGGTTTTGTCCCCGGTACCAGGGAAAAGAGTTCCCAGGCTCCCTAGCCGGATATTCATGCAAACTTAAAACTAGTCACATCACTTACACACCCAATATGAAATTGCCTTTTTTACAAATTGAGCTATCTTTAAAACAATCATTTAATGAAATCATAGTGTCACTGATCATAATCCTCAAAATCTCCGATTGAATCCTTATTTCCAAACATTCCTTCATCGGTGTACCTATGGCATCATTGGCAACCACAACGCTTACTACTTGTCCACTCAGGGACCTTTTCGATGGTTCCTAGCTCATAGTACTCGGCAATATATTCACATATCAAAATGGAATCTCCGTTGAAGATCAGCAAGATCAATCAACAGATCCATATAAAAGAACCATGGACTCATCCGTTGAGGACCAGCAAGGTCAATCAACCAGATCCATGCCCGAATTCAGAAAACAACTCTTACTCCTTATTCCAATATCTTCCACGACGCACGTGTGGGTATCTTCGGCGACCTAGAGCCCGAGCACCGTATGGTCAGCATCCTCTAGGATCCTTCGCAGGTCACCTAGCGCTTCACTCATAGGCCGCTTCCTTGGTCCCTTATTCATCGTGCCGGAAGCTCACCATTTTAATCGAACCGAGGCTGGGCAAGACCTCGGCCGACCTTGCTACGCGAGGCGTCCTTCATTGACTCTCCGTCAGCTGTTGTAACTTTATTAGATTAGGTCTCCACGACCTCATTCACAAGACGGTCAAAATGCTTCCCCAGTATTCTTGACATAAAACAGTCATTTTAAAAAAAGGTCATAAATACAGTTTCTATAGCGAACTCTCGTCTTTTTACATTGTTTCACATTAATCCTCATTTATTTCATCGGTATTCCCATTCTCATCACATTATAATCATTCACATCATATATCACATCTATTTCAATTTACATCACATCTCATTCATTCACATGACATCACATCTCCTTCATTCACATCCTGATTCACATGACATTACATCAATTCACGTCCATCACATCTCCTTCATTCACATCCTGATTCACATCACATTACATCAATTCACGTCCATCACATCCATTTACATCACATTCATTTACACCCATCACATCACATTCATTCATATCCATCACATTCATTCATATCCATCACATTCGTTCATTTATATCCACCACATACATTCTCATAACCATCCCATCACATATATTTTATCCACATCATATCTCATTCATACATATCCATCCAATCGTGCACCTGTATCTATCACTTCACATCTACATATATTCATGTCTCATCACATCACATTCTTTCGCATACACATCCACATCACATTCTTGCACATACATTCACATCCATTCTTTCATATACATCCACTCACATTCCATATCATTCATTTACATCCTGATTCACATGACATTACATCTCATCTATTCATTCACATTAATCTGATTCACATCACATCTCATCACATGTATTCACCTCACATCTCTTCACCTCTATTCACATCACATCCATTCATCCATCCATTCATTCACATCTATTTCATAGAATTTAAACGTAGAATTTAAGAGAATTCTAATTTTGATATAAAGATTCTTTACGCATCTATTATGCCTAAAATCAACTTCATTGGGAATAACATTTTTATAAAAATCCTTTTATGCATCTATTTATGCATAAATTCAAATTTAAGAAAATTTTTGAAATAAAAATAAATCTTTTATGCATCTTTCTATGCATAAAATCAATTTTAACGAAAATAACACTTTTGAAATAAAAATAAATCTTTTATGCATAGAATCAATTTTAATGAAAATAACACGTTTGAAATAAAAATAAATCTTTTATGCATCTTTTTATGCATAGAATCAATTTTAATGAAAATAACACTTTTGAAATAAAAATAAATCTTTTATGCATCTTTCTATGCATAGAATTAAATTCAATGAAAATAACACTTTTAAAATAAAACAATTTTCATTATGCATCTTTTTATGCATAGAAATTTAATTAAATGAAAACAATACTTTTATAATAAAATTTTTTATTATGCATCTTTTTATGCATAGAAATTAATTTTAATAATTAATATCAATGACATCCATGCATGTTCATAAGTGAATATGTACATGGAGTAAATTAGAATATTTCTTTTAGAATGCACAAACGGTGGGAATTACTCTTTTGGAATAATATAAAAATGAACTTTCTTTTTCATAAAATTCTAAAATTTTTTGCTATAACCTTCTTTGTATGGTTGATCATTTCTCATTTTTAACATTTTATTTTTAATTTAAATTAACCTCAATTAGATATAAAGGATTCTAGTCTATACGATTTTCAATTTTCAAGAGAGTAAACAATAAGAAAAGTTTAATTAATCTTTTTGTTAAACATTCTAGGATAAAGAAAGGCTGAATTGTAAAGAAGAGAAGGGGGAGGTCTTTTCATCAAGGTATAGCATTAGAATTTGTTTTAATCAACTATAAAACAAAAAAATCAAGAAAACCATAGATTTGAAATTTAAAAGTAAAAAAAATTTAGCTTACGTGGAGTTGTAAGCTTTCCTTTGGCTTGAGGGATTGAGGGTTTTACTCTTGTTTGAAGCAAGAGTGGCCACCAATTATTTTGGAGAGGATTAAGTCAAAAACAATTGAATTATCAAGAAAATTCAATGTAATTGGCTTTGGGTAGGAGTAGAGTAATAGTGCATAAACACTATTAACCTTTTACAAAGAGGGAGGCTTCTATTTATAGAAAAAAGTGAGCCTCTAACCAAGTAAATTGATTCTAGAAATTTTCAGATCAGTTTGGTCAATTTTTGATCATTTTTGAGTCAGTTTAGTTTACTTTTTGGATCTAGTTGAAACAGGAGAGAGGAGAGAGGAGAGATGAAAATATCTCATTACTTTTGAGTTTAAAACTCCTCCACACATGTGAAATAGGTGCCTCCTTCATGAAGAGAGATCCCCACACTGAGGTGTCAAAAATGTATCAGTTCTTCTAAATATCTCTTCTTTTTTAACTAATAAACCTTGTCCTTAGTCAACTCTTCATCTTATGTGAGCATTTACTCATTTTTGGAGGGATTTTCTTTTATTCTTCAATTTATCTCCTCTCTACATTTGGATTAATCTTATTGGTCCATAGGAACCTTAATTGGAGCATAATTCAAAAATTTTTGAAAATCTGGACCCTTAGGCTAAGGTCCTTTATACCTATTTTTAATTAATTCCAATTGCACATTGAAAAGTTCTTTTTGAATTTCTGTTTCAAGGGAAATCATTTTAGACACTAGGAGGATTTTTATTTCCAAAAATATCTTAATTTTGAATTACTTCTCCCTAGACATTTTCTTTTTTTTTTCCCCCGAGAAAAGATCCTTTCGTTAGTTATATAAAAACGCCTGTAGAGCTACAAAAGATCCTCTCCTGCTCTCAAGAAAAATAGAACAGAGAACAAAGCAAGGCAACGAGGGAGACTCTCCCTAGGTGCTGAAAAGTACAAGTATCCGTACAATGAACTGAGGGGCTATATCATACAATAGGAAGGGAGAAAAGCCAAACAGGTGGCCTGTAGTGCCAACGGGGGACCCCCCGTGTAGGGTATAGAAGGAGCCGCTGCGCCAGGTGGTGTGAAAGGCCTGCCTCATCCGAGTCGCCCCGGATGCGGTCATACTGTCCTCGCAGGGTGTGGATCAACTCCTGTCAAATCTCCCGAACAGTCTCTGCTGGTGGCTCCAGTCTCCCCTCAAAGGCCCTGAAACACCGGGTCCTCCAGGTGAACCAGATGGTGAGGCTGCTGAGGATCTCCCATCTTAGATCCCTCTCCTGTGTCCAGCTGGCGGACGAGAAATCCGGTGAAAGAACAAGGCAAGGCTGCCTCCTAATGAATCTGATGGCCTGGCTGTCTTGCTCTGTCTCATAGCCCATAGCAGGCCCTGACGAAGTCGACCAAGCAGCGGCACCCCACGTATACATACCCTCTGGAGAGAGGGGGACCAGAATACGCAGCATCCGCAGCCAAATCTGTTGCGCCTGAGGGCAGTCTCATAGGCAATGTCTCTGTGTCTCCATAGGGTGGCCGCATCGGACGCAGGCCGCCGGAAGACCGTTGTAGACAAGCCAGGTGCCAACTGCTGAGCCCTTGTGGGCGACCCCACTAGAAAGTCGAGATCCTGCGGGCTTGTCAACTAGTCCAGAGCCGGGCCCAAAAATCCTCCAGGAACTCCTGTGAGAGTCCCTGTAGCCGCCAGTGCCCCGCTGCAGCTGGAGAGGCCATCCTCCTCTCTGTCAAGATATGCCGCCCCAACCGAACAGTATACTGGAAAAAGGTGATCTCTGTGGCCTCAAGGGATGCATAAGGATCATGCCACTCGTACTCATCAGGGTCCCATTGGAGCCGGGCCAAGGGGCGCGTTGCATATGCCCATATGCGCCAATCCGGGAGCACCTCTGCAGGGTCTGGGTCAATATGCCACTTCCGAGAAGCGGCGGCCACTACCCGTATCCTCTGAAAGGTGCACTCTGCAACCAAAGGCGACTCCACCTCCACTCTCTGAAGTCTGCCCTCATCCTGAATCTCATATTAGAGGCATCTACCATCCTCAGTGCAAGCTCTGATAGCAATCAGGATCTCCAACTGTGTAAAGGCTTCCATCCACCGTGGGGCCACTAGCTCGAGAGGCGTGAACCACTCCTCTGTGAGTGCCTCCTGAATGTCATCCCTCATAATCAGCCCCCCTCTGAAGTGACTCAGCCTCTCCACCTGGATCTCCTCTGGGAGACTGCAGAAGGCCTGCCAGTCTCCAAAGCTACGTGCTGGGCGTGCCGCCAAAGGTCCCCAGGCTAGACGAGGCCGAGAACCCAGCATATGACCCTGCTCTGTGCGAACCGCTGGGCTCCAGATGAGCGGCTGTCTGGCCCGCTCCTCAACACAAGAAGGAGGTCTCTGAGAGAGCCCCGGTCTCAGCAGCTCCCAAGCTCTCAGGATGCTCAAGGCAAATCTGTCCTCCCATCCTCTACTGAGGCCTGTCCTCCTCATCTCTATGAAGATCCATCGAATCTCTGGTGCCCAAGTGTCCCCTGTTGGGGAAGCCTGAGCCTGCAGTCGCTGCAAAAGAAGCTCTTTCCAAGGCTCAGCGCTGCCTGGAAGCAGCCCCCGAACAATAAGCTTCCCCAATAAGGCTCTACTCTGATCGACTAGATCTATAATGCCCAAGCCTCCCTGGGCCAGCGGAAGTGTAATAACTGCCCAAGCAACCTTTGCCCGGGCTGGCTGACCGTCCCGCCCAGACCAAAGAAAGTTCCTGATCAGCCTCTGTACCTGGCTGATGCAAGAGCTCGAGAAGATCCAGCAAGACGTAATGTACCACATGGTCGCTAAAAGCACCTGATTTGCCACCACCACCCTCCCAGCCAAGGATAGCCGAGCTGTACTCCAATACAAGAGCTTCTTCCGAATGCTCAGAAGAAGCGGGGCAATCTGCTGCTCAGGTGACAAATCTAGTCCAATCTGGCATCCCAAATATCGCATTGCTGTGCCAGGAGGAATCCATCTAAAACCTGGGTCTGGGCTCCATGCCGGAGTGGGAGCGCTACTGATCCAAAAGGCCACTGTCTTGTGCCAATTGATCAATGCTCCCGAAGCTGCACTAAAAACCTGGAGCGACTACTCTGCCCAAAGAAGATTGGCCTCCTGGCCATGCAAGAATAAGCCCGTGTCGTCAGCACTCAGCATCGAGCAGGTCCTCCCCCCGGACTGGGAGCTGGAGTCCTCTCAAACCAACCTCCTCTGCCGTCAAATACATGCTCATAACCTCAGCAAAGAAGAGAAAAAGAAACGGGGCGAGAGGACACCCCTGACGGACTGATCTGGTCAGCTCAAAACTCGGCCCCCGTCCTCCTGCAATCAACACCTGGCTACGAGCTGTGGAATACAGAGCCGCCACCCCTCTAATCCAACCTGGCTCAAAGCCCATGCGAAGCATAGTGCCCTCTAAGAAACCCCAATCGACTCTATCGTATGCCTTCTCAAAATCGAGAAGCATCACGACCAAGTCCTCACCAAGAAATCTAGCTCGGGCCGTCGCCTCCCAGAAGGTGAAAATGTTGTCAAGGATACTACGCTCCTTGACGAATCCTGTCTGGGTAGCATGAATCAACTCCCCTGGGAAGGGTTGGATCCTCAAACTCAAGGCCTTTGCTAAGACCTTGTAGACAGTATTGAGGATCGTAATAGGTCTCCAATGCCGAATATCATCTGATACTCCCTCCCCCTTGGGGGGATAAGAAAGATCAAGCCCTCTGAAAAGCTCTGTGGCATCACCCCAGTGTCCAAAACATACTGAAAGCCCCTGCGGAGGCCTGGCCCCAAAAGGTCCCAATAGCGCATAAAAAAGGCCGGCATCAATCCGTCCTCCCCTGGGCAACTATGGCGCGGCAGGACCCTCAAGGCCTCAGCAAGCTCAACCTCTGAAAGACGCTCACCCAGAACTGTACGCATGCGATCTGTGACCCTCCTCTGCACATGGGCCCACACAGTCTGTCTGCAAGCATCCCGAGCCTCAGTGGCTGGCTCTGCTGAAAGCAGGTCTCTATAGAACCCAGTGGCAATGGCTCTGATCTCCCCGAGCTCAGTAGCTACCGATCCGTCCGGTCTCCCAAGCTGACGGACTCCTGTTCGAGCATGGCGGGGTCCAGTAATCTCAAAACTTATGTTTCAATGACGAGTGAAGCGAGCGAGCCTATCACTAAGCTGCGTCCACTCAGAGGCCTGGCGACGATAGTAAAACTCATGTCTCTGCTCCTCTGCCTCTCTAACCTCTTGGCGTGCCTGGCTCAGCTGGGACGCCACCCACTCACATGGAGGCTGCTGCTCCTGAAGGCGCTGAAGTGAAGCAAGGCTGCGTCTCAGCCGATGCTCCTGCTCGCGAGTCTCTCCCAGCCGTGTCAAAGCTGCAGCGTGCAGAAAAGAGCTAAGCTCGATGAGTCCCTGGGCACACTGGCCTGCTGCATCTTGGTCAGAGCACTGACTATCATGCCAAATCCTCTCAATGTCCTCAGCGAGACTAGGATCTGTGAGTACCCTCTCTGGGATCCTCAGCTGCAAGCTGGGCTCCCGTGTCCTCTCCTCAAGTGTCAAAATAACCGCATGGTCTGAAAATGAGGTGCCAGCGAGAATGCCAACGGAGCCCCCTCGCTCCCCTAACCAGTCGCCCACATAAAAGCGATCAATCCGTGATAGATTAGTCCCTCCCTGCCGGCGATCCGAGCGAGAGAAACTGAGACTGTCTTGAGAGCGGGAGAAGGCCCCATGCTGCCATGCATCAGTGATCCTCAGTGACATGATGCAAAATCCCTCCCAAGCTGCAAGCTCCGTGCCGTGCACTGTAACATGACTGCCTCCCACCCTATCGGCCGGGTCCTCAAGCATATTGAAGTCTCCCCCGACACAGCAATGTGCGGCCTCTGGCAATGCATCCGTAACCTGGGTCCAGAACTCTGCTCTGGCACTAGCATGGTTGGGCGCATAGACGTTGAGCATGCCCAAGAGCTCATCATGCATCCTCAGAATGACATACTGTGCTCTACCAGGCACAATGATCCCTCGATCCACAATGGCCGGCTGCCATACATCTGCAATGACCATGCATACTCCTCCCTGTCCACCCAAAGGGCCAAACCCTGCAGACCAAAAGGTGTCCCATCTACCAGGCGTCACCGAACCATATCTCCGGATCCTGCTCTCACCCAAGTGGTGCTCCTGCATCATCAAAATATTAATACTGCCACCAACCAGGCATCTCTGAAGCTCCTGTCTCAAGCAACCACGATAGCGTATATAATGTGCTCCACCAAGGCCCTGTACATTCCATGAGATGATGCTCATGGATGACTTGCTGATGTGGATGTTGTCTCAGCCGTACGGCGGGCCTTCGCAAGCGGCTTGGGTGGAGAATAGTTCCCATCCGAGCGGCTACGAATCTGCCCCCGGTGTGCTGCAAGAATCACGGATCAGGCGCCAGTGGGGCTGTGTCCCATGGCGACTGCCTCCCGCTCAGACAGAGCAACCTCGTGTATGCAGGGTTGCGTGCTAAGTCTGCCACTATGCGAACGACCAAATGACGAATCCCTGAGGCATCCACACTCCCGGGATCCAAGAAAAAATGAGCCAACTCCCATAGTCGGCCTATCACATCTGTCACCTCCAGATCGCTCACATGGTGAGAAAACTCAACTGCCTGAGTCTTCAAAGTGCTAAGAGCGAGCTCCAGAGTCCACTCCCAGTCGCATGGGCCACAGAGAGGGAATGAGAAGGCCACCGCTGAATCAAGTGCCTCCTCCCCGCGGGCCGGAGGTATCACTACATGAACTCTGATGGGTGCTGGCTCATGGGGACCCTCTGCTCCAAAAAGCCGTGTGGAGGAGTAATCGAAAGCCTCCGAGCGCTGTCTAGTGCCGAGGCGACTCAGCTGACTGCGGATAGATGATATCCGTGAAGCTCGAATCGGCATGGTAAGTCTCCTCTGCGGTGCTCGAGCAAGGTCGGTGCTCAGAGCCCTCCGGACTCAGGTGAACGCCAGGGGACTGCCAGGGCCTCCCGGGGAGCTGAGGCGGAGGAGGGGGGGGCAAGGGGGGTGGAGAAGGAGCCGCTGCCGAAACCGGAGCGAGGACGGGAGGAGGCGAAGGTGGAAGCGAGGCGGTGGGGGGGGACGGGGGTGGGGGGGTGAAGGAGGGGGTGCTGGCATCTCTTGGTCCTCAGTCGTCGCAGGGGTCTCCTCCTGGAGGGGAGCAAAGCTGTTCCTCACAGGAACCCAGTGATGCTGAGACTGTGGCTGCTGTTGCATCGGTCTCTGGGCGTGCTGCTGTGGTTGTCTCCCTCGACAGCGTCCCTGTCCAGGCTGCCACTCCGAGGTCTCTGTGGCCTGAGCAGGTGTCCCGGAGGCTGCCTGCCGAGCCGCATCTGTGGGCGGGCCATCAGGGGCCTGCTGTTGCGGTGAAGGTCGGGGTCTCCTGTGAGGGAAGGCCTTGGCCAGATGGCCGACCTGCCTGCAAATAAAGCACTGGTTCGGGAGCCCCGAGAACTCCACTCTCTGATCAATCCATCCCCCCCCCCCCCTATCCTAGGTAGCTGAATGACCTTCGGAAGGGAGGAGATGTCAGGAACCAAAACTCTGACCGAAGGTAGCCCAGCTGCTCTGGCCACCACTGAAGCTGCTATAAGCCAGTCTCTAGCACCGAATCCACCAATGCTCCTAGCCTAGAAAGGAGTGGAAGGTACTCACTGCGGAGTCCAAGGAAGCAAACTGTAACATGGAAAAGGCGCTCTCCCTGCTCGGCTGCTGCTGGGTCAAAGCCATGCTGCCAAGTTCTGAAGAATGCCCGAGCACCCGTGATGTCAAGGGGACTCATGGCTAGGACCTTGGCCACGCTCTGGGCTGTCTTGAACTTGATCTGGTAGTGTCCACGGCCCAGAAGCTGAACGTCTAGGATCTTGCCCACATCTGCAAGAAGGCGGGCCTGGGGAAGATCCCGGATCTCCCCTCTGCTGGGGCGAGTGCCGACTATACGACAGATGGTGGAATTTGCCTGAGGGGGCAGACGCGGGTGGGAATGGGGGGAGGGCGTGCAGTTAGCGCGAGCAGAGGGGGGGGGGAGCGAGAGCTTCAACGAGCTGAGTTCTCTAGACATTTTCTCTCTCCAGGCCAAAATAGATAGAAACAAGATCTGTTATTATTCTAAGGGGATTGAGTACAGGGGGAGAAACTGGACATCTCGAGGAGCTGGGAGGAATCTTACAATCCTAGCCTAGCTTGCCAATCAGCTTGCCTAGCTCCAAGATACCCCAAGCCTCGAAGCTAGTCTTGTGTACATGGTAGATACACTCTCTGCACATGACATACTTCCCTTCCTCTAAGAGCTCACTCCTGAGCTCAGTAAAAACGTAATCCCTCTAAAGGGTAGTCAATGTCTCCCATGTAGCGTCCTCCTCCACATGATCATTTCACTTGATCTTGTGTTTCGTGAGTAGCGTATGTTGCAATCGTCTTTCACGAAATCCAAGAACCTTTCTCAGTTTGTGTGGCACAAATGTCATATCCTCTACATCTGTGATTTCTTGAGGAGTAACTAACTTGTGTGCTCCACCCAGTACTTCCTTAAGTCTATTGACATGAAATATAGGATGAACTTTCACATGAGAAGGCAAATCCAATTCATATGCAACTGAACCAATCCGGCGTGTAATCCGAAATGGTCCGCAGTATCTAGGGGATAATTTTGGAGATCGTCTTGTTCGTAAAGTCTTGTAATCTTTCGGAAATCGTAAATACACCATTGTTCCTTCAGAGAACTCTCTTGGTGAACGATGTCTATTAGAATAAAATCTGTCTTTGTCTTGAGCGCTTCTAATAGATTCCTTCGCAACTTGTAACGTTTCCTGCATGTCTTGCAAAAAAGTACGCACTGCATCATGCTGAAGTCTTGAGAATCCCACGGTAATATGTGATCTGGGTTGAAATTCGTACATAAGCATAAAAGAACTAAAACCTGTACATGTATGCTTAGTACTGTTTTATGCAAATTCTATGTGAACAATATGGGGAAGAGCTTGGCTGAACCAAACCCTTCTCAAGAAGCTTATTCACCTGCTTCATGATCTCCTCTTTTTGGGATGCACTTACACGATAGGCTGGCCTATTAGGTGGTGAGCTACCCGGCACAAGATCAATGCGATGATCTTCCGATCGTACGGGTGGCGCATAAATAACAATCATTGTGCTCTTGCAAGAATTTCAGCCTATCATTATTAAGAGTGTTTACATGTACATGTACGGTTCGCGGGTGAGCGTCCCCTTACCCGGAACTACACATTGGTCAAGCAAGCATGAAAACAGCATGCAATTCCAATTGCAAGCAAGCACATAAAGATGCTATGCAATGCAGCATTGGTATGGACAATCCCCGTTCATGAGACTATACCAAAATAGACGTGCTCTAGGCAAGTACACGAGGTACGAGACCCAATGGAACACCAATCCACCTAGCATTTCCGGGCATGTACATGAGTCCCAACGGAAAGCCAAGTCCATAGTATCACATGGGTGGCATCAATCCCGAGCATATACAACTGCCATGGACACCAGTCCAATGTACATACATGATGAGAAAGCACGGGTGGATCAATTGGGTGGCCAAATGGTGACATCTCCTGGATTCTTGTCGAGGGCAAGCTCTGGCTAAATAACCCATGTCCCTGCAAGTGAAGCATTGGCCTGGCAGGCCTGCATACTCCACGTGTGGGTTGCCCTGGAGGCTAGGAATACATATACAATGCAGTATAGACTCCGGCTAGGCCACATAGTTGCGGAGGATGAAATCCCAGCTGCTCGCGCAAGGGCTGAGGCAGCAGAGGGAGAGGGGGGGGGGGGACTCCATCACTCTCATGATGGCACCACCAACCAATCACCGGGAGAAGAGGAAGGTACTCCTTCCTAAGGCTTGGGAAACAAACTGTCACTGGGAAGCCTGAAATGCTAGCTAGTGGGTTAGACGCTGGATCGAAGCTATGCTGCTACCGTGCAAAGAAGCCCTACGCCGTATGCAATGCAAGGGGGCTCAGTTGCGTGACACGGCCTGACGCCGATGGCGAGTCAAACTCCACCTGGTAGTATCTGTGCCCAGAGGGTGAATATCGGTGATCTTTGCAGGCTCGCCAATGAGGCTGGCCTGTAAAAGATCCCCGAGTTGTCCGCGTGTAGGACGGCTACCAACAAGTTTGCAGACCAAGGTGGAGGCCTTAAGTGAGTGGCGAGAACTTGAAGATCCGCTTAGGAGAATGAAATGCAGGCAATGGTAGCCTCGGTCGGGGATGATGGAGTGGCTGCCATGGAGTCCTCCTGAGGCCAAAGACCAGATAAGGCCAGGGCTTGCCGAATAAAGCAAAAACCCCCAGAAGCCTGGAAGGACCAGCCTGCATTGGAGGGGAAAAAGGAGAGAGGCGGAGGGCGGAAAAGAGGGGGGGGGTGGGAGGGCGGCTCAGAGAAAAAGATGGGAAAAAAAAGGAAAAAAGAAAAGAGAAGAGAAAAAGAAAAGAAAGAAATAAAAAAGAAAAGAAAAGAAAAGAAAGAAAAAAAAGAAAAAGAAAAAGAAAAAAAAGAGGGGGGGGGAGGGCGGCTTAGAGGAGAAGAAAAAGAAAAAAAGAAAAGATAAGATAAGAAAAAAAGAGAAGAAAAGAAAAGAAAAGAAAGAAAGAAATAAAAAAGAAAAGAAAAGAAAAAAGAAAAAAAGGGGGGGGGGGGAGCTCTGGAGTGAGCGCACGACTGTCAAGCGTTCTAATTCATGGCTCTTTGCATTAGACTAACGGGTATAAACCTAGCCATCTTAATGAATCGGTCCACAATGACCCAGATTGAAACATGTCCCCTGCTAGAGTCCGAGGTAGCCCAACTACAATATCCATAGAGATACTCTGTTACTTGTTATGTAGCTTACCCCCAACTGGAAGTCTGTCCTCCTTATTGAGCTGGCACTGTATACACTTCCGCACATAATCCTCCACATGGGATTTCATATGCAGCTAGTAAATCAGCCGGCCAACCAAGGCTAGGAATCATCCTTGTTTGCTTTTTTGCTTTTCATTTATGGGATTTTTGCTTGTGCTTTGTGTTGCTTTCTAGCTCTACACTTGTCAGAGTCAAGTAAGGTTGGATTTGAAATTTTGAAGGATCATGTTAGTAAGGTTGGATTTGAAGGATCATGTTTCAGAGATCTTGTATTTGATTGCAATTTTTCTACATATCTTACTGGTCCCATTGAGGCACTCTCTTTATAATTAGTTTCATTAGTCATGTCTTGTGACACCTTCATTCTTTCTTCCATGCAATCTGATACAACCCACACCGTCTCGTCTATTTGGACCGGATCCAGGGCATGCTTAGGTCAGTGGAGGTCAGACAGACTCCTTTTATAAGAATTGGGGTTATCTAAACTCCCCAGGGACACAAGGGGCACTCCACAAGAGCAGGATCTGAGGGACCAGGACTTCACAAAGCCATCCCGACCATCCAAGTTTCACTGAATCTCTAACTGCATTTGAACGTTTATTTAGTTGTAGGATTGGTTGATATGTTTATGCAGGGACCTTTTTAGTGGCTGGCTAGAATCAAATTTTGAGAGTGTTTTTTGCATGTGTCTTGGTGAGCTATGGAGTGGTGTTGATGGACTTGGCCAGCCATTTTCTAATGGTTTTTTGTTGTTTCCCTTTTCTAATGATCTTTTTCTGCCAGGAATATTGAGCTGGAGACTATGGAGTTCAGCATGGGCACAGTAATGGATGCTGTCATTAGCCAAGGTATGATCAGATCTCGAGAGAAGGGTCTACAATTTATTCGAGAATCTCCTGTAGAGGTAAAGAATACATGCCTGTTTGGGGATCAGCTACGGCTGCAGCAAGTGCTTGCTGACTTTCTTACAACAGCCGTGAGGTTTACATCTTCGTCTGATGGCTGGGTGGGGATCAAAGTGGTCCCCACTGTAAAGAACATTGGAGATGTCTTGCATGTTGTACATCTTGAGTTCAGGTTAGCCCTCTACATTCCAACCACTTGTTTGTGTCATTTAATTGGCCTAACACAAGGGCATGTGCATGCATGCACTTGTACACATTATAGGCTGGATCTGCTTTAGTGTCATGACCACTGGGTTTTTCGTTCAGGGTATCACATCCAGGGTCTGGCATCCCCGAGGATCTGGTCCAACAGATGTATGATCGGTCTCAGGAGATCACACAGGAGGGAATGGGGCTTAGCGTATCTCGGAAACTTGTGAAGTTGATGAACGGAGATGTGAACTATATCCGAGAGGCTGGACTGTGCCACTTCCTAGTACACGTGGAGCTTCCTCTTGTGCAAAGAGATGATGGAAACTAGAAGGTATTGTCCCTGTACAGGGGAAAAAGGGGTGGGGGGTGTGGGGGGGTGGATGTGCATCCGTGGATCCTGTTTTCTGTTTCATTTCAAGCACAATGATGATTCCTGCAAATCAAAGTTGGGCTGCTATATGTATACTTGGTGAACGCTAGGTGGGAGGTGGCAGAGGGGATGGTGGTCACTATGGACTTGGTTGTGCCCACAAAAAAGGACATATGGGTCGACACCGGTTTCTATGGGTAGTGAATGCAACATATAAGCTGTGGAGGTGGTGAATAACTGTAAAAAGTGAATTTAGTCTCAAGTGTCCATGAACGATGCACAAGACACATGGAGATTCAGCTTCAGAAGGCAGAGGTGTTGCAGGCAGGTTCGTTCGTTCGTTTGTATGCAGCTGTAGCATGAAGGATTCGTTTTTGTGACTAGTTGCAAAGAAATGCGCATTGTTACATGCACAAAAAGCACAACTACATGTGTGTATATTAATGTGATGAGCACTCATTTCGAGGTGTCTACAAGCTAGCAGAAGCTAAGATAGAATTTGTAAGTAATGCACATTTTATTAGATTGGCTTTAAATGAAAACTATAATGTGTAGATCTGGTGTTAGTCACACAGATTTGCAAGTGCTTGTATCATAATGCAGGAAGATCTTCCCAAGTAGGCCAATCAATCCATGTGGATGAAAGTCAACAGCATTAAGGTCACTCCAATCCTCAGTTTATTCTCTGCAGAACAGTGAATTACAGAGCATGTTTTCTTCTTTTCCATGGCATGAATCCTTCTATATACTCCTGCAATTGATGTCATCGACTGATATATCAATCGTTAAGGTTACTGTACGTTCGTTGGAATGACGGCATTTGTAGTATATATGTGGGCCCAGTTTAGGGGCTGTGCCAATGTTTTGCACAAAGGGAAGGTGGGCGAGAGAGAGAGAGAGAGAGAGAGTGAGAGAGAGAGAAATGAAATGAAATGAAATGATATAACGTCTTCAAAAGGCCAAAATGACCTATGAGACCAAAAAGGTTACAACAATTGGTGGATCTGATACAATGTCTGTGTAAGAAAAGCTAAAAACAACTAATTGAAACTGAAATAACTATGAGGAAAAGTATGTATAAAATATGAAAGCAATAAACTAGAAATGAAATGATAACAAGACTGAAAGACCAAAGGTTACCTTGAGATGAGTGTAGACAAGACACAAGCTTGATTGATTTCATTGATGTGACACCTACAATATATAGGTGAGAAGTACAAGATTGAGTAGACTGACTTATGGGATAAATGTAGAGATGCCACATGGCACTAGACTCAAGACACAAAGACTTAAGTGAAACTAGACTAGAAATAGTACACCTAGTGTGCACTTATTTCCAACACCCTCCTTAAGTGGACACTAGGAGGAAGACAAAAAGACAAGACTATGACATGACAAAAGATAAGACCAAGACAGAGAGACTAGACAAGGATTGAGAGACAAGCTAGAAGATAAGATGGACAAGACTAGAAGACAGTCATAAAGACTGATAGACTGAGAGACAAAAGATCCTGAGACACCCCTCCTCAAGTGATATCCTCATATGGGTTCACAAGGGTAGGGACAAGGTGGATCTAAAACAAGACACAGTCAGATTGATAGACAGACAGATAGACAACAGATAGACAGACAGACAAGACTAGATAGACAGAAGACTGACTGTAGACAAACAGATGGACCTTGAAGACAACCCCTCCTCAAGGGCAATCTCTGCCTCTTGGGTAGGGACAAGAGAGAGGTCAAAAAGCAAAAATGAGTAAGACACTAGAACCCCTTGACCTACATCATCGGTGGTCAAAGTGGTAGACAAGAAAGATGAAGTAATCAGAAAGCCCATTCCTCATCATGTGAGGAATGAACAGCAAGATCTGCTGATGTAGATGCTGCAGCAACATGTGCTGCGGCAGATGCAGGGGCTGATGTAGAGGTTTTAGAGTAGCAGTCCTTCTCCCGGTGATTATCACGGCCACAAATGGTGCATGGATGAGCCTTGAAGCAGTCCTTCTCCAAATGATTAGTTTTTCCACAATGGGTGCAAGGCTTTCTTACCTTAGATCCTCCTTTCTTTGCTAAAAATGCAGTGTCAGATACCTTTTGTTGTTTTGTTCTTTCCTCTTCTTGGAGAGCATTGATGATACCTTCAAGAGTAGGATTATTATGATACTTGAAGGTAGTGACAAGAGTAGCATAGGTGTCAGGTAAGCTTTTGAGAAGCACAGCAATAGCAATATCTTCGGAGATGGGGGACTTCACTGATGCAAGCTGAACCATAAGACTGTGAAAATAATTGACATGAGAGGCTATAGTAGCTCCCTCCTGCATATATAGATCAAAGAATGAGATCATAAGTGCAATCTTAGAGTTTTTAGAGCGGGGTCCAAAAAGGGTATCCAAAGTGATCCATGCTCGAGAAGCAGACTGTATGTCGGAGATGTGATGAATGTAATCATCTCCAAGACCGAGCAAGATGATAGCATAGGCTTTGTCATTCTTGGCAGTGGGAGCATAAGTGATAACTTGCTCAATGTCGGAATCTTCGGGAGTAGCATGATGAACAACATCCCACAGGCCTTCTTTCATAAGATGGCACTTGATTTTGATTTGCCAAGTATGAAAGTTGGACCCATTGAATTTGTCGATAGACATGAGAGAATGGGTAGAAGATGCCATGTGGGAAGGTCTTACCTCTTGCTAATGATGCAAGGGCAGTGTCTATTCCCTTACAAGAGAGAGTTCAGTTTTGAATTAATTTTGAGGAAAAATAGAACTGAAAATATTGAAGCATACCACTTTGGTTTTTTTCCTCAGGTCTTCCACCCTTTCAGGGGTAACCCGAGAGAGAGAGAGAGAGCTGCGAACAGAGATTTTTGCAAATAAAGAGAGATGTAGTACAGGGCCACGATACCTAGAGAGACCGGAGAGCGAGCAGCGGTGGAGAATTTGTTGCAGAACCTCGGGCAGCTCCTGGAGAAGTGCAGCCTGTTGAAGAAGATGGCGCAGAATTTCAGGAGCAGCACGGGGGCCAGGAGCAGGAGCAGATGTCGGGGCAGATACAGCGCAGAAAATAGCAGACAGAAATCTGCGCAGATAGGCAGCAGATGTAGAGGCTTGCGCAGTAAATGCCGGGGCAGAAATGTGAGCAGCTCCGGGAGAATGGCGGGCAGCAGTAGGGTAGTGGCAAGACTAGAGGAGCAAACCCTGCTCTGATACCATGTATAAAATATGAAAGCAATAAACTAGAAATGAAATGATAACAAGACTGAAAGACCAAAGGTTACCTTGAGATGAGTGTAGACAAGACACAAGCTTGATTGATTTCATTGATGTGACACCTACAATATATAGGTGAGAAGTACAAGATTGAGTAGACTGACTTATGGGATAAATGTAGAGATGCCACATGGCACTAGACTCAAGACACAGACTTAAGTGAAACTAGACTAGAAATAGTACACCTAGTGTGCACTTATTTCCAACAAAGTACGGTACTAGGAGCTCCTAATGGATAACATCTGGGAGGAAAACTCCAGCAACAAAGGTAAGCATCATACACATCACTATCCAAAGAAGTCTCTCATCGGTCGATTGCGGATATCCTCAATGTCCTCCATGGTGAGTACTCTGACTGGACGTCTCCCATGCCATGCTAGTATGGTCCTGATCCTCTGTTGTAGTCTCCGCCGGTGTCGAGATGGGCCTCTCATCTTGGGGCGCCTGGACCGCCCCAGCTCTATAGCCCGATCAATCAGTGTACCTCTAGTGCGGCTATACTTTGGGACTAGCTGCAATGCCTCCTGGCCTGACTGCTCAATCTCTGGTCGAAAGAAGTCTGTAATCTGCCTCTGTAGGTGTCTCTCCCTCTCTGATCCCCTCCCTCTCAAGAGACCCTCTCTATGTCTACGAAGCTCCAGCAAGTATAATCCGAGGCATCTCTGATCCTGGTATCTCATGACTCTAGAAAGTGGTCCGAAACCCTCTCTAAACAGGCAGTGAAAATGGCCTCGTATCTCATAACATACTGGACAGTGACATATGAGAGAGAGAGAGAGACTGACGCGAGGCCATGATTCAAAGCATGTAAAATGTGTAGTGCATGAGAGAAAATAAGCAAAGCTTTGTGAAGGTTTATGGATGTAAAAATGACCTATGAGACTCAGTATAGGCACCAACGTTGTTGAAGCACCAACGTTGTTGAAGTCTTAAACAAAAGGTTGGCAAGGATTGAAAAATAAAATAAAGCTAATTGTTAGCTTCTGGAGCTTCTTGGTCTAGAGACTTCAACGGAGGGTGCCCTTAAGTTTTAATAGGCTGTCCATTTGCCCGCCTTGTCTTACTTTTGAGTTAGGACACCTACATACTTCCTTTTTCACCCTTAATGAAGTTGGAAAATTGAAGAAAATAGCCATTAATTTTGTTTAAAACACTAGTACATCATTTTATGACTGGCTTTCTCTCAACTGAATATATTTGGCATTTAATTTCTTCGTGAGGATCTCTAACTGACTATTTTTAAAGTTTTCATTTGGCATTTTTCCAAGGCATACGGTTTGTTTTGGATGGGCCCCTTCCATCTAGAAGTATTACTTATTTGCTTGTCTTATAAATTTCTCCATTCTTCCATTGCACGAGGGGGACCTCCTTTGCTCACCCACAACTAGTTGCTCTCTCTCTCTCTCTCTCTCTTCTAAAATTAATTTCTTCTCCTCACACTCACCTAGGACACTACTTTCTTCTTCTCCTTTTCCTTATCCTTCTGCTTCCTCCTCCTCCACCTCCTCTCCGCCTTTCCTCTTCCTCTTCCTCTTCTTCTCCCCTTCCTCTTCCTCTTCCAGCTCCTGTTTTTGTTGGGTAATCGAAATTAGGGGAAGTCGCCCTATAGTTTTTTGTTAGGTGAAAAAAATATTTGAATTCATAGTAATTCCTTCATACTATTTGTGTCTTTTGATAAATTGTGGTTAAGTCCTTCCACCATAGCCCACAGTGCCCTACATCTCCATGTCAATCCCAGTCTTTTACTTCTTAAGAATCCCGTTTCGTTTTGGCCTCTCTTGCAGCAGTTTACATACTGAAAATCCATCCATTTCTTTTTGGCCTCGTCTTGCAGCTCTCTGCATTTTTCCTTAACTAAAAGCTCTATTGTCTTTATGTTTGACGAAGTCACGATTAACATGGAGATTAGCTAAATAGCATTAAAACTCAATCATTGTACTATATGGTTCTGTAGCATTTTCCACGTTCAACATTCAAAGTGCTCATCGTCTTCTTTTCACATTGAAAGCGCTCATGTAAATGGAGGAATGGTCTAATGCCACTTCCTTGCCAAACTTTTTTTTCCCTCACTTGCATATACATAGAAAAAACATTTTTGATGGTCAACTTCATTCGACAATTGATGTTGGTTAATATTGACATGGGTGTAATCTCTGAGAGGTGCTTTCTATATTCAACAATCGGAGTTAAAAAATAGAAGCATCTTCCGATAAAGGCTGAAGATCTTCTCGGAAGTTATGAGGTAGACTCCACTCAATCTCTTTTCTTTCTTATTAGATTGTGTAATGTTGTTTGATGCTATTTATTTACATGTTGACACCATTGTCTTTTCTTGTTTCTTTGTACATTAACTATCTATATTTAAATGCATCGTGTTATTAGAGTTTGTACATTGATCTTTTGTTGTTTGAAGCTTTAACTATTTGGTTTTTGTGATACAAGCAATGTTACACTCATTAATGAAAGATACACTATATGGCGTCAATGAGCTAATAAGGTAATGATTTTGAGATACAAGCAATGTTACACATACAAGCAATGTTACACTCATCAATGAAAGATATGCACTATATGGTGTCAATGAGCTTAGAAGGTAATGATTTCAAACAATAGTTAATAAACACTTTATAGTCAATCATAAGAGCTAGGCTTTGGATTGTTCTAATAGGTTCCCGTTTGGTTATGATCTAGTTATGCAATAAAAGAAACATTTTTTTCTTGTAGGAGAGTGACTACTCTCCTTCTTTACCCTAACCCCTAACCCCTTGCTCCCTCCCCCTCCCCCTCCCCTTCTCTCTCTCCTTCTTGTGTGTGTTTTTATATAATTTTGGGGATTTTAGTTGATATCACCGAATCACTAAAATAAGACGCATAGTAGTTGTCTAGTTTTTGTGAAGATTTCCACGAGAAACTTGTGTGTATGTATTTTTCTTTGGGGTTCTTTACCTTGAGAGTTGGTATCACTAAAATAAGATGCATATTAATTGTCTAGATTTTTTGTGAAGATTTCCATGAGAGTAGATATTTTTTTTTGTGCTATTGTTACATGTCAAACGTACACTCCCAGTGCAATGGTCTTTTGCACTTATATGCGAAATTTTTTTCTTACAAAAAGTTGCTACAAAAGCACACTAGTAAGAACTACGAATATATGTGCTTTGATTTTGTGGGTCATAAATGCATTTATCTTTGTCTTGATATTTTGAGTAGTCTCCTATGGTTTGGTTTGGCGAGGCACTCTACACTATCATGAAGATGTCCCTTTGATGACATGAAGATGTCCCTTTAATGACGCATTCTCTTGATAAAACAAGGCAATTTGTTGTTTCAAAAGATGGTCCACTTCTATGGATATACGGATGTCTCTATAAATTTACTCTCATACAAACCTTCCCTCTCAAGCTCTTATCTCCTCTATCTATGTCTCTCTCTTTATGTCCATGGAAATATGTGTACGTATCTAAGTTAAAGGATAACACACATGTACGTGTCTAAGTTAAAGGATAAGATGTTTTCAAATGGGGGCTGTCCTAATAATAAACCCCCAACTCAACTTTCTCTCTCTCTCTCTCTCTCTCTCTCACACACACACACACACTCTCTCTCTCTCTCTCACACACACACACACTCTTTCTCCCTCTCGCTCTCTCACACACATGCACGTTTGGTCACTCTCTCTCTCTCTCTCTCTCACTCACACACACACACACACACACGTACGTTAGGTGTGTTAATGCTAGTACTCGAGCGCGCATTAGAAGGGAACTAATGGTTTAAACGTTGGCACCTTGTTGTGTAGGAACTCTTCTCCGCACATGATTGCGTGCTACAGATTCACATGAGTGAGAACAGCAAGGAGAGAGCGACCCTTTGCTTGGGGGGAGAATATTGCCCACTACGGTTTAACCCTATATTCATTTTTAAACGGGCAAGGCATCAAAAAAACGTGGTTGGTCTCAACTATTTCCACGCAAAAAGTGGTATTCAAAGCGGTGTTCTTTAGCATTGAAGATTATCAGATTTTAAAAAGCCATCTTCTCTTTTTCATTTTTGGTATATGGGATTGTCCATGCATCTATCCCTCCTCCCCATCATTCTCTCTCTCTCTCTCTCTCTCTCTCTCTCTCTCTCTCTCGTGCGTGTGTGCGCACACACCCACCCACCCACACCATGCATCTTGTTTGAAACCTAGCCCAAAACCCTTAAGTGTGGAGGAGGGACCTTGTGTGGTGATGTTGTTTTAAGGCATTTTGAAGGGGAGGAGGAAGGGAAAGGGGAGACTTGTATGAGGGCCAACCTTACATACTAAGGTAGACTTTAGGTGCAATAACCAATGCACATGAGGGGGGCATTAACTAATAGCACCTTTAATAATCAGAGTGAATAGAAAATATGAAACACGGGGGAGAGGAGAGACACGAATAGTGAGTAAACTTAGTGGGGGAGTGGGTGATTTAATTTGATGCGTGTGGGTACGCATGTCCTTGTACATTGAGGGGCCGACTGTTTGTGCGTGCATGCATGTTTAGGATGGCTGATTCGTGGTTGCAAGAAGTTGAGGAGCATGGTGAGGGCTAGGGGCATTGGGAACTGGAGGAGACGGACGACATGAAGTGACCTCGAGATGAAGAAGGTAGTGAGCGGGAGAGGAAGAAAAATGTTCCCGATTGGCTTAAAGCGAGACACAATTCACATGCTAGATTCAAGGAAGGAAGGTATGCATGAGGGTGAACCCTGAGTTGATCAAGCATCAGACTAGGCTGTTTTCTCTTTGTAGTGTGATCCTGATTGGCTTAACGCGAGATGCGATTTGCATGCTCAGAATTCAAGGAAGGAAGGTATGCATGAGGGTGAACCCTGAGTTGATCAAGCATCAGGTTGGGCTGTTTTCTCTTTGTAGTGTGACCCTTTTATGTCCTGGTAAACCTCCTCCTAAGACAGAGGTTGGTAAGTGGTTGCACAAGAAGAGGTTCTTTATGAGTGATAGAGTGGTGTCTAATGTGTTTTACCTAGGGAAAGGTTTTTTTCAACGTTTTGCTCATTAAAGGGAAATCTATTTTTTGAGCTGTTTATGAAAACTCCGCTTTTCATGGGCCATAGGTTGGTGCATGTGTTTCCTTTTGATCCTATGTTTGATGTGAATAGGAGTCTTCAGCAGGCCTGCCCAGTATGGGTTGAAATCTTTGGACTTCCGCCTTGGCTTAGACCTGCTTTTTGCGGGATGTTGGTAGGGCGATGGGTCCTGTGTTATATATACTCGGGGATGATGCGGGGGGCTAACAGTGTTTGTATTTTGTGGAATACTAGGATTGAGACTCCGAAGTCCATAGAAATTGATTTAGGAGATTTAGGTAAATTAGAATTAGGTTTGAAATTTGGCCCCTTTCTCGGAGCCTGCTTCAAATTTGGGGGTTTTGGACATATTGCGAAGAATTGTACAGGGTCATTGCTTGAGAAACCTGAAGGTGAGGATAAAGCAATAGGTGAGATAGGGGGAGAAAATAGTGTTAAGGAAACTGAACCTATTACAAGTCAAATGGAAGAGGGGAAAGGAAAAGAGAAAATCTGTGAGGGTGAGAAGGTTCAAATGGGAGAGGATTGGATTAAGGCAAAAGGGAAACTTAATCTCAAACAAACCAAGGATGAAGCAAGAAGAAAAGTGAGCCAATCAGGGAAGAATGGGAAGGGGAATAAATCACAGGGTAGCTCGAGCCCATTGCTTTATTCAAACCCTTATAGTCCATTGGGAGAGGAAGATAGTGGTACTTCTTCTGTTTAGAGGTTCAATTGGCAAGTGGATGAAGCTTGTAAGGGGATACAAAGAGAGGGAGAAGTGTAAGGGGAAGGGAAGGAGGTGGAGATGGTGCCTGAAATGGCTTTGACATGACTTAGCTTAGGGACATTTTGGGCTGTACTAGGAATGTTAAAGGCATTAAAGATAAGAAAAAGAATGCTTTGTTTTGTGGGTTAGTTAAAGGGCGGGGAGTATCTATTTTAGCAATTCAAGAACATAATTTGTTTGGGGCCAAAGTTTTGAGGAGGGATAGGTTTAAGGATTGGACGTTTATGTATGGGGGGGTGAATTCTGGATATAGCAATGTGATGAATCCTACCATTATAGCTAACCATCCCAATGGGAGGATTTTGGTGGTGGAAATTTTGATTTATGGGGAGAAAATTTAGCTTGCTAATAATATATACGGAGCTCATAACCATAAAGTTAGGAGTGAAATGTGGGAGTGGATTAGTAATATGAATGTTCTGGATCGTTGTATTGTTTTGGGAGACTTTAATATGGTTGAGAGGCATGTGGATAGGAGTGGGGGGGGTTCCATTTTGATGGGTCATGAGAAAGGTAAATGGGATGAGCTGAGGGGGAAAATGGGGTTGGTGGATGGGTGGTCTTTAGGGGACTGGAGAGATACACACATACTTTAGTCTGCAATATATAAGCTCTTCTTCTAGAATTGATAGAATTGTCTTCAGTCAGTAGGCTTCATGGGTTCCACACATTCTTGTTAGCACATTCATCCCCAGTTTCTTCCCTTTTCTGGTGTCCTTTTGGTCCCTTTTGCATGGCCCTTGATTGTGGGATGGCCACCCCTTTTTTCTATATTTTTTGGGGATTTTTCCCAGCCCATTTGGTATTTTACCCCAGCAGTCGGCCAGCTCCTCTGCTCAGTCGGCCAGCATATGCAGCTCTAGTCGGCTAGCTCTCCCCACCTGTAAATAGGTGGACTGGCCTCACTTTTTCATTCAGTCTTGTACATATTTTGCTCCCTCACTTATGAGACTACTTGTGTCTCTTGCTTGGGATTGTTTTGCTTCAGTATATTCAGCATAGTTGCTCCATATCGCTCTCTCTCTTGCACTCTCTATTCAGCACACTCTAGTGTCCCTTTGCTTCTACTCTGTGCACTCTTTCGTGGTATCATCACTCCCGGTTCAGCGACTCCTTTGTTGCCCAGATTCAGCCCTATATTTACAGCACCCTCTCCTTTGCGTTTTTTCTCAGATTTGCAGCCTCTTTGCTGCTGTGTTTTCTGGACAGCATTTGTTGATCACTGCCTCTTCAGATTGGCTTCACCGTTTGCAGCCATAAGGTAATTTTTTGATCAGTGTTTCATTCCACATGGAATTTGGATATAGGCGGCCTGTTTTTTTTAGGATAGTAGCCCTTTTCTGGCGGCGTTTTTCTCTCCGGTGGTCATTCCCTTTTGTAGAGGTTCGGGCTTTGGTGGCACTCTTGGTACCTATGGAGGACACTTCTTCTTCAAAGATTGTGCGTTTTTCTCTTGAGGAGAGCCCAAGCTACTATCCTTGTTGATGCCTTTCCCTCTTGCACCCTCTTACAGCATGTTCCCAGGCCCTATGTGGTTACCTTTCCTCTCTATATCAAATCTGCATTTTTTTTTTTGCTTCCCTCTTCTGGTGGCCTCAAGTTGGAGATACAGTCGACAGAAGCTTCTGCGTTTTTTGCTACAGGATGATTTTTGGGTGCTGTCCAGCCTCTTAGGGCTGCGTTTTGGTGGGAGGAAGGTACCTACACCAACGTTTTCTGATTTGGACAATTTTTTTTAAAGGTTTGGTTCTATTGATTGGATCAATGATGACAGCTTCAGATTTGGCTCCCGTACCACTTTCTTGTTATTTCCTAGATGAGGCAGACAAGTTGGATGGTGGTAACTTTCAGTCATGGAAGTTGCAGGTTACTTCTATTCTCAGGGAGTATGGTTTGATGGAGTTTCTCTCCTACAAGAATCGATGCTTGCCGGACCTTGCCTCTGTTGTGTGTCGGTGGAGGAAGACTGACAGACAGATCTATGGCTTTCTCCTCCTGAATTGTTAAGATTCGGTTCTTCGACACTTCATTTATGCTCCTGATGATGATGCTTCTACTTTCTATGTGTGGCTTCAGTTTCTATGCATACTTCTCCTTTGCCATAGGATGATTTCTGGTAATGTTTTTGAGGAAGATAGTGGGCTATCTTTGCTCACAGCTGCTCAGCAGGATTTGTCTCCTATTGCTTTGCCTCTGACTCTTTCTTCGACAATTAGTGACCAGGATGTGTTGCTGGTCCCTTTGCCTTCTATGGAGGAGCGTGCTTCTACGCTATGTGATGCTATTGAGAAGGCTACTACTACTTCAGTTACCGCTACTATGAATGTTCCTATTTCCCTTACGCTGTGTGTGAGGATTCTGGATTGTGGTAAGGTATGTCTGTGACCGTGCCTGGGGCACAGTGGTACTTCCAGGGTGGCTTGAAGGATTGGGATTCGGATTTGGTTGGGCTTGTGGAGTCCTGACATCAGTTTTCAGAGGGGACAGTTGAGTTCTTACATCTGGCGATGCCGACCTTCGAGGAGGATGCTATTGTACAACATTTGGCTACTCTTGGTACAGAGTTGGAGAGCAGATGGACTCTATTATCTTCTTGGAGCTACATGCTTCTAGGGATTTCTGTGGCATCGTGTTTACATTTGGGTTTGGCATCGATATTTGGAATAGCACAACACAGCCTACATGGTTGTTTTCTTCTAGAGGAGCAGTGTACCTAGCAGCTTGTTCTGTTGCTTTTGTAGCTGAGTTGCTGTGGAGCTCTCTTGGTGTACCTGTTGTTGTTACTGCATTCTTTTGTCTTTGAACACAGAGGACGACTTCTTCGGCTTCTCTCAAAGTATGTTCAGCATCTGGCCTAAGAGGGGGTGTTAGCACATTCATCCTCAATTTTTTCCCTGTTTTGGTGTCCTTTTGGTCCCTTTTGCATGGCCCTTGATTCTGGGCTGGCCACCCCTTGTTTCCATATTTTTCTGGGATTTTTTCCAATCCATTTGGTATTTTACCAGTCGGCCAGCTCCTCTGCTCTCCAACATATGCAGCTCTAGTCGGCCAACTCTCCCCACCTATAAATAGGTGGTCTGGCCTCTCACTTTTTCATTCAATCTTGTACATATTTTGCTCCCTTACTTATGAGACTACTTGTGTCTCTTGCTTGGGATTGTTTTGCTTCAGTATATTCAGCATAGTTGCTCCATCTCTCTCTCTCTCTCTCTTTTGCACTCTCTATTCAGCACTCTAGTGCCCCTTTGCTTTCGCTCTATGCAGTCTTTCAACTCTAAGGGTGTCAATTGACTTTAGTTCAGACTTTAGTTCAACTGTCTCTTGCACTCTCTATTCAGCACTAGTACCCCCCTTTGCTTCCGCTTTATGCAGTCTTTCAATTCTAAGGGTGTCAATTGACTTTAGTTCAACTGTCTCTGATCATATGCCTTTAAAATGGACATGGCACTCTGTTGATTGGAGGGATTGTATGATGGATCAATTTTCAACTAGGGAGCTGAGAGTTAATAACCTTTTGATGAAGGATGATCTTTTTATTGATTACACTGAACAAGCCATTGGTAGATTAAAAACTAGAGGAATGACTACAGTTTCATGGAGAATGTTTGCTAATGAGATGCAAGGGATCATTAGGGCTGTGGAGAAGTTGAGAGCTAAGGAGAGAAGATAGGAAAGGAGGAACTGGACCAGACAATTGGAATGTCTTCAAAAGAAAAGACACATAGACAGACTCACTGAGGATGAAAACATTGAATATTTCAGGTGCCAGAATACCTTGAAACAAGAAGATGATGAGTGGGCTAGAAAGGAAGAGAATTGGAAATTATGGGTGAGATTATAGATGAGAGAGGGAAACAAATAGAGGGCATTGGGATAATTGCAAAGAAATGGGTAGAATTTCTTGGCTCTACTCTTAGTCTTAAAGAGGACTATTCTCATAAAACATTTCAAGAAGCTGAGAATAAGCTTCTTGGGTTGATCAATCAAAGTGTGGACTCTAATAAAGCCAGATGGGTGGAAAGAGAAGTGGACATTGAAGAATGCTAGGGTGGAACTCTTGAAGCTTGGTAATAAGGAGAAAGCCCCAAGCTGGGATGGTTTGATTGTTGAATTATTTATTGCTTTTTGGCCTTCCTTGAAGGACATAGTCTGGGAGGTTTGTAATAAGGCCTTCAAATTTGGCACCTTGGATAAAGACTTCAAGGAAGGGTTGGTAAAGTTGATTCCTAAACAAGTTGCTTGTAGTAGATTTGGGCATTGGAGACCAATCACCTTGTTAACTATTATATATAAAATTTTGGCCAAAGTCATTGCCATCAGGATTACCCCTGTATTACAAGAGGTGATATCTAAAAGGCAGCATGGGTTCATCAAAGGTAAGTCAATTCATGATAATATATTTGTAGCTATGTTGGGTAGAGATATTGCTCTAAAAAACGATCAGAAGTGTGTCATGCTACAACTTGATTTGGAAAAAGCCTATGATAGAGTGCATTGGTCCTTTGTGGCTAAAGTGATGGAAAAATCAAGTTTTGGACCCAAAATGGCTACTTGTATTTACACTCATTTGGGGAAGCCAGTCTAATGTTTTGTTGAATGGTAGAGTGATTGGAGGCTTTGTTATCAATAGATCTATGAGGCAAGGATGTCCTCTTTCCCCCTTGTTGTTTGCTATTGCTTCTCATCCTCTGATTGTTGCTCTGGAAAATGCCTATTTGAAAGGGACTGATAACTAGATCAAGACTGAGACATTTTGAGCAGCTAGTCATTCAACGCTTTGCTGATGACTCATTGTTGTTCTTGAAGGCTGATAATGAAAATTTGAGATAGGCTTTAAGCATTATATAGGAGTTTGCAGATGCCCGTGGATCAAGGTGCAATATCCAAAAGTCTAGAATTATAAGTCTTTCTGAAGATAATGATTTTGACTTGGAAAGGTGGGGATATGAGGTTATTAAAAGAGGGTAGATTGTCAGACATCTAGGAGTTCCTTTTGGGGTGAATGTCACAAATAAATAATTGGTGGACTGGTCCTGATTTGCAGGCTGATTTTGCACCTGAAAAGGTTGAATTTCAGCCCTTGGTTGAGCATTCAATTACTCTACATATGGCTATTCTCCATTAAACAAAGGGAGGAGCGATTTAAACATGTCCTGTGAGAATACATTCTGCTATTTTTTGCATGAAAGCACGGGCTGAACTAAGTTTTTGACAAAAACAACATCTCTACTTACCAAAATCCAGTTTGAGGCCGGATGGTAGAGTCTATATCTCTTGCTTTCTGAATTGTATCCCACAAATATGCATTTAACTGTCTTATCATCAAGCTTACTGCGTTGTTGCTGCTCAGGCCACAAGAGCATAATCAAGACAACCAAAAACACGAAAACGAGCCACATAAGGCTTCCTACCATGCCAAGCTTCATAAGGAGTTTTAGACTGCAAGGCCTTGGTAGGGCATTTGTTCAACACATAGTTTGTGTACATAGTTGCCTCTAACCAAAAACCATGAGGTAAATCTTGGTCTTTCACCATACATCGTGCCATCTCGATGAGAGACTTGCTCTTCCTCTCAGCCATACCCTTTTGCAAGGTATGTATGGCACTGTACATTGATGCCTTATGCCTTTTTCATCCCCCCCTTGATCTGAATGAAGGGTGCCAGCTTTATATTCACATGCATTTTCAGCCATGGATACAAAGTGCCTAAAGTACACAAAAACCTCTGACTTCTACTTTAATGGGGATACACCCAGCTATATTTGGAGTAATCATCACAATAAAAGTGAGGAAGTAGAGATATCCCCTAATAGATGGTGTCCTCATAGGACCACATACATCACTATGTATAAGTTGTAATTTGTTAACAGCTCTCATAGATCCATCCTTTGGAAATGATGCCCGATGCATTTTACCAAGAATACACCCCTCACATACATGTCTAGCAGGGGTCTCAAGATTTGGCAATTTAGACACCATATCATGCCTTTGAAGGCATAACAAACTGTCATAATTTAGATGGCCAAATCAATCATGCCATAATTTTGCATCACTCATAGTATGAGTCGTAGAGAGCGAGCATCATGCTGCAACTTCTCAAATACATCCATCTTGTATAGGCCATGAAACAAGGCACCCGAGACAATGATAGAATAACCATCATTTCTATCCTGAACTGTACATCTATCATCCATAAATTTCACCACCATCAAGCTTGACAAGGCTAAGGCTGAAATTGACAGCAAGTTCTTCTAAATGCTTGGCACATATAAAGCTTTAGAAAGAGTAAATGCATCCCCATTTGCAGGAGTGAGCACAACTCTACTAACTTCTTTGATAGGATATGAGGAACCATTTGCACATGTGATGGTTCCTGCACTTGGGGACAGATTCCAGGATGAGAACAAATTTTTTTATGAAGTAATGTGCTTCCTAGCACCATTGTCAAAGTACCAAGCATCCGATTCTGCCATTGACATGCATACATCATGAACAGAAGAACAGAAGGGTCATAACTGCAATGTATAGTCCATGTCCAATCATCTTGAGAAAAACTTATAGATTCCTTCTTCTTTGCACTTGGTGCAAATGCATCAGCCAACCATGTCTGATTCTTTCTTTTTCTCCTTCTTCAGCCTTTTTTTGCACTTATTTATGTAATGCCCTAGTTTCCTGCAATAGTGACACTTGCCCTTCTTTTTAGGCTTATCACCTTCTTTCTCTGCATCCTTACCTGAGGATTCTAATTTTGGCTTATAGCCATCATGCGAAGAAGCTTTACCTTTGCCTTTCTGACTGGCAAAACAAAAGCTTGGTCCACCAAGTCGCATAACAGATCTGTTTTGCCTAGACTGCTCTTCTTGCAAGAGTACTAAAACCAGTACATCAAATGTAAGGGCATTTGGATTTCTCACGAGTCTAAGGGTAGAGGCAAAACTCTCATAAGAATTTGGCAATGCATTGAGAACTGTGGGCACCAATGTACTATCAGGATATATCTCATCCACACTAGCGAGCTGCTTCTTAAAATCTTTGATCTTGGAAAAGAAGCTGTTCATTGAGTCTCCCTCATTCATGTGCTCAGACTATAAACTGTTTGCGCAGATATGCAACATGTGCTTCATTGCACACTTGGTACAATGTAGCAAGTGCATCCCATGCCTGTTTTGAAGTCTTACATGATCGAATATGAGGAATAATGCTTTGCTTCATAAAAAGTGCAAGCAATGCATGTGCCTGTGCATCTCTTCCATCCCATCTCATTTGAGCAGCAGCAATGGAAGGTACTCGTGGTATATGTGGAAGAGCCACATTTGTATCAGATTCTACTTCAGATGTACTTGCAGCACCTGTTCACACTAGTAGTTGTGAAACAGGACAAGTTTCACTACCACTAACCACATTCCAAAGGCCTTTAGCAACAACCAGTACATGCCTCATCATATAGGACCACAATGGGTAGTTAGTCCCGTCAAGTTTTTCCTCAGCAGACAACATGTTGAATACATCACTACTGCTAGCCATGACTATCTACCAAATGTAGAATCTTTTAACACACTGCAAGTACTCAGTATTCACTGAATGCAAACTCGGATGGCTGCCAACTGACTGAATCACATGCAAAGTGTATGACAAATAACACAAAGTAGAGAATAGAGTGTTATTGGGCGAAAGTATGATGGTCAATGTTGTTGAAGACATTGTAGATGCTGTTGCACACCAAATCTTTGCCACTGCACAGCCCAAATACCCAAAATCGAGTAGAACCAATCCAAAATGACACCTCTCCAGAATGTCTGCAGAAACCTTGCAGTGCCCAAAACGAACCCGAATCACACTGCGGACCCTGAAAATTCTGTATACTTTGTATACGACTATAGTATATACCTACTTCTCGTAAGAGGGTATCTCAATCAGAGACAAAAAAATAGGGTCGTGAGAGGAGGGAGGCAGACTACTAGATCAAGTGCTAAGGAAGCTTGCTCTAATACCAATTGTTGGAATTAGGGTTAGGGTTGTAACAACAATGCTTACTCATAAGATAGAGAAACTTGAGAGCACACAAACTCACTAGATTAGAATGAACAAATGTGTGCTAGATACAAAAGATAAGTACACGCCCCAAAATGAATAGATAAGAGGGTGTACATACGCATGGGGGAAAAAACCTCCTAGTGAGGAAAAAAGCACCCCGGCGGTCTTAAGTGTGTTGACACACATCACTACCATATATGCTACAAACTTTAGCAAGAGTGCTCTGTGTGTAAGTGGTATGACTATCTTTAAGTTTGCTTGAAGCACCAACTAGGGGGCATGGGAACTCTTTTCCCTAGTACCCGGGGAAAAACATAACCAAATTTCTAAATGGATCCTATCACTACAGTGGTTGGGCGGTTGGCTAACCCATGGGATTGGATGGGGTTATGCTGGACTGATGGATCCCTAAAATGAGACTCCATTATGTTATGTTACGATAGTTGAAGTAAAATCCTGAATAACCCTTGTTCTATGGAAAAGAATCAACGGCCGTGCCTCTTAATCATGAGGAAAAAAGTGTTGGTTTCTATGATCCAAGTGCAAGTCTATTCCTTGATCTGAACATGTGACTTACAGGTTCGGTCGGATTAGTTTGGTTAGTTAAGGCTCTTGACTATGTTAGAATGGTAATGATGATGCTAATGAACTGATACTACTGATGTGATGGCACTACTACTGATGGTAATGCTTTGATGTTGCTAATGATGCCCTAAATGCTGACTTAGATCAAGGATTAAGACTGTTCATGCAGAGGATTATGCCATGGCACGGGCGTGCACGTGACATTAGCATTGATAGACAATGGAGCGGCATCATTGCCCATCAAAATCTATGTGTTTTTCTGTTGGACATGTCATCTCCAGTTCTCTTTGGCTCCATTTTATGTCCCTTCTTATCCAGATATTTATCTAATGTCATTAGGGATTTTCCCACTATTTTATAGCTTGTTTTAGGCATTTATCACTTTTGCTAGAGTCGTGTGTCTTTTGCTATTGGCCGATTGCTTTCCATGAGATGATATAAGCATGGCCATTGTGCCTTCATAATGCATTCAATACCTTTCAGTTTCTGGCTTAAGTGTTGGATCTCTCTTGGTTGTATACTCTCTTGTGTGATCTCTACTTGCTTCCGCTTCATATTCACATATTCTCACATGGTATCAAAGATCTTGTGCTTCCACAAATCAGCAAGAAGAGTTTTCAGCCTGCGTTCTTTTTCTCCTATGCTCTCTTGGTGGCTACGTTTTGGAGATTTACTTCGAGCACAAATCAACATTTTTTTGCACTGATTCGGGGCTGTTTTTTGCCTCTTGGATAGCACTTCTTTGCTGCGTTTCTCCTACAATGGTACCTTACTGTGTTTTTTTTCTCAGCCCTCCCTATCCTCCCCTAATTTTGGATAGCACTTCTTTGATGCGTTTCTCCTACAATGGTACCTTACTGTGTTTTTTTTCTCAGCCCTCCCTATCCTCCCCTAATTTTGTATTATGTCCCTACCCTAGACTAGTGGTAGCACCGTCCACTTGCTCCATTAGCCCATCCCTCCCTTACTTATCGTGCATCGGGTTGGCTCCCGCCGTCTTCACTTGTGTGCCTTGATTTCCGGCAGGAAGATAGTTTTGCATCTTTCTTTCACCTCACCTAGTGTCTAGGGAGGAGTGGGCAACCCCCGGCCTTTCTTCTGTAAATTCAAGAGGAGGATTCCATGGCTTCTACACCAACTATCATCCCTTCATCCATTTCTCAACGTCTCAAGGAATCCATCTTAGATGGAACCAATTATCTTGATTCGACACTTCAGATGAACACTCTCCTTTGATATCATCAGCTATGGGGTAATGTTTGTGATATAGGATGTTGAGATTGATGCCTGGGCTGACAAAGATGCAAGGGCTCATGCCTTAATCTTCTTCAACATAAAATACACTATTACTCGTCAATTTGATGACAATGATGAGGAAACTGCATAAGAATTGTGGGATACTATCCAGAGGAGGTATCACCATGAAAACTCTACCCAGAAAAGCCTTGGGGAATGAGCTCTCCAACCTTAAGATTGTCGATACTGCTAACATCATGGATTTTGTTACGAGGTCCATAACCATTCAGAAGTAGTTGGTCTCTTTGGAGAGCAGAGCTACCAAGGAGGACTTTGTCCTCGCCAAATTGCCCGAGACTTTCTCTGGCTGTTTGTGATACTATATCACTTCTTCCTTCTATTCCTGATCTACATACCATTGTTGGCATGCTTCAAGATAAGGCCATGAGAAAAAGACCAGCTAGGGTACTTCCAAGACTCTCAAGGCTAAGGACAAAAGCACATGGCAATCCAAGGTTTCCATAAGCAACAAAGGTGACCACAAAGCTACCAACAATCCTGCTCATAAGAAACTTACTTGTCATTATTGTCAGCCTGATTGTCGCAAGAAGAAGAGAGAAGGTGGTTCTGCTCCCCCCAATCAAACCTCTTCATCCCCCAACCAAACTCAAAAATCCTCTTCCACCAAGGAGACTGTCTTCATCAGTATTGGGGAGCTTTCCTCTGACTCTCCTGTTCCTTCCACCTCACGTCTCACGGATTGGGTGGTTGATAGTGGGTGTACTACTCACATGACTCCTGACAAGACCATTCTTCATGACATTCGTCCGAGCTCTTTGACGGTGTCCATTGGTGATGCTTCCAACTTGGAGACCTCTTCGGTTGGTAATGTGCGACTTATCTCTTCCTCGGGCCAGCCTTCTACCATTTGGGATGTGCTTATGTTCCCAAGCTCTCCAGCAATCTCCTCTCAGTTTTTCGGATTGCAGAGAAAGGATATGGTGTCTATTTTGACAATTCTGTCCTTGAGATCATTGACACGAGCACCTTACAGATTGTTGCCATAGGTATCCAGGAAGGTGATCTATATCGGTTGAAGGACTTTGGTGGCTCTTTGAATGAGTCCCAATCTCATTTGCTGCAACTTCTTCACAGCTATCATGCCTTGGTAGCTCATGTGGATACAGATTTGCGGCATGCTCGCTACTACGGGTATTCGAATTATTCTTCTTTGCAACTGCTATCTTCTCAACAGATGGTCAAGGGTCTTCCACAATTGAAACCCTCCCACTCCACTTGTGTGGCTTGTCTCCAACACCAAGATGCCTTTCCTCACGAGGCTACTCATCGGGCTTCTCATATTCTGGCGCTTATTTATATGGACCTATGTGGTCCCATGCGGACTACTACCTAAGGAGGAGCCAGGTTACTTTATGCTTATTATTGATGATTACTTACGCAAAGTTTGGGTTTATCTCTTGGCAGAAAAATCTCAAGCTTTCTCCCGCTTCCAAGAGTGGGTGACTTTGGTCGAGACTGCGACCACAAAGAAGGTTCGACAAGTCCACTCCAACAATGAAGGAGAATTCATCTCCAAAGCCTTCTATAATTTTTGCTCACAGAAAGGTATAAGCAGTCAATTTTCCACACCTCACACTCCTCAGCAGAATGGTGTGATTAAACGCAAGAATAGGATTGTTCAGGAGATGGCCCATAGCATGTTTTCTTCTTCTGATCTTCCCCCCTCTTTCTAGGGAGAAGCAAGGTTTTCAGGTTCACAAACATGAGGGTAAGCTGTACAGATTGCACAAAGCCCTTTATGGTTTGAAAATTGAAACAGGAACCCAAGGCGTGGTATGATAAGATTGATGCATTCTTTCTTTCCCTTGGATTCCAGAGATGCTTTGTAGACAACAATCTCTATATCTTTGCTCAAGATGCTTTGCTCTATTTGATTGTCTTATATGTTGATGATTTATTGATCACTGGCTCATCTCGCCAAGATTGAACAGCTCCGGTTAGATTTAGCTCTCACCTTTGAGATAACTGATTTAGGACTTCTCCACTACTTTCTTGGGATGGAGGAGTAGGCTGACATAGAAAATGGAAAATTGTAGCAAAACAACTATGCATCCTCGAGCAGAAACAATGAGGATAATGAAAGGTTGTTTGTTATGCAGCATGTCGTTAATGCCATGTCTGAAAATTTTGAAGCAGCACATAAAGATGATGTATCGTATGTTGATTCAGGGGCTTCGAACCACATGACAAGTCATGGGGAGTGGTTCAAGGAGATGAAAAACCTTGAAAGACCAAGTTTTGTGGAAACAGGGGATGGCATTGCTCATCCAATTGCCCATGTTGGAGATGTGCCATAGGATGGCAAAGTGAAGTACCTTGCAGATGTACTTCATGTTCCGAACATAACAAAGAATCTGGTTTCAGTTGGCCAAATGATTGAGTAGGGTTTGCAGGTTCGGTTTAGCCCTGATGATTGTTATGTTAAAGACTTTAAGGACAAGTGCAGGTTGGTTGCAAAAGGCAACAGAGTGGGCAGAATGTTTACATTGAATGTAAACATGCCTGAAGTGAGTGCTGCAACGTTTGCAATGGTTCAGGAATTATTGCAGACACAGACATTTGGCATAAAAGAATTGGACATGTGAATGTGCAGAGAATAAAGTCTATGCAGACTAAAGGAATTGTGATAGGGCTGCCAAAGTTTAAAGTTGAAGGTATGCAGAAAATATGTGAAGCATGCAAATTTGGAAAGCAAACAAAGCATGTATTTCCACTTAACAGAAATGTGAGCAGAAATGCACTAGATGTTGTGCATTCAGATGTATGGGGTCCTACGAAGACCATGTCTATGGGAGGCTGCAAGTATTATGTAACATTTATTGATGACCACACAAGGAAAGTGTGGGTATGCTTCATGAAGGAGAAGGGTGAGTTGTTCACTCATTTTCAGAATTTCAGAGTTATGGTTGAAAAGCAAACAGGGAAATATGTAAAGTGCCGAACGTCAGATGGAGGGGGAGAGTACTTCTCCAATGAGTTCTCTGAATTTTTGAAGAATAATGGTATTCGGAGACAGTTTACATGCAGATACACTCTGCAATAAAATGGAGTTGCTGAGCGAAAAAACAGGCACATTGTTGAGATTGCGCGAGCATTGATGGAAGAGAGAATATGCCACATAGCTATTGGGCTGAGGCTGTTTCTACAGCAGTTTACATCATGAACATGACTCCAACTGCAGCCATACATGATGTAACTCCAGAGGAGAGGTTTATTGGCACCACAAAACCTGATTTGTCTCATCTGAAAGTCTTTGGATGCATTGCATATGTGCATGTAACAGATGAGCTGAGAACTAAGCTGGATCCAAAAGCTGAAAAATTTGTGTTTAATTGATATTCCCTTGAGCAAAAGGGATACAGGTGTTATAACCCTGCTGCACGTGAGTTGAGGGTAAGTAGGGATGTTGTTTTTTATGAGATGAGCAGCTGGTATGCTGCTAAAAAAGAAGCTGTTGTTGGGGCTGATGTGAGTGGAAATGTGGTTGCACAAAATGCAAGTCAGCAAATCACAGTCTTTGAGTGGATCAGGAGAGTCCTCATCTAGTGGTTTAGTTGATAGACCATGGAGTGGCAGGCTGCGTCATAATACCAGTCCTGCAAATGTGATTAGTACATCACATAAAGGCAAAGAGAAAGTGGTTGAGCCCTTTAGTATGCCTGACAATTCTGCAGGGCATTCTCATGTTGATGGAGAGTCTAGTGGCTCAGAGGATGAGCCTTGATGAGGAGCTTGGGATACCAGCTATGAGAACACCTAGTGTAAAGAAGGCTATGGAAGCCATGAATGCAAAACGGAAAAGATCTAGGAGAGTGAAGAATCATGTGCAGAGGTTTACCTATGATGGTTATGTGGCACATCACTATGTATACATGGCAAAAGTTGTGCAGGTTGTAGAGCCCACATGCATTGATGAGGCTGTTGGAAATGTGTGTTGGGAGAAAGCTATGGATGAGGAGATGGATGCACTATATGGAAATGAGACTTGGGATTTAGTGCAATTGCCTGAAGGCAAGAAAGCCATTGGATGCAAGTGGGTGTACAAAGTAAAACATAACAGTGATGGAAGCATAAACAGGTACAAGGCTAGATTGGTAGCCAAAGGATATGTGCAGACATATGGCATTGATTATGAGGAAACTTTCAGCCCAATTGCCAAGATGGCAACAGTGAGAGTTGTGATAGCAGTGGCTGCGTCAAAGCAATGGTCTTTATACTAGATGGATGTAAAGAATGCATTCTTGCATGGGGATTTACAGGAAGAGGTGTATATGTTGTAGCCACCTGGTTATGAGGATGTGAGTCACCCCGAGCATGTTTGCAGGTTGAAGAAAGCCTTGTATGGTTTAAAACAAGCACCAAGAGCATGGTCTGACAAGATTTCTGAATATCTTGTCATTATTGGCTTTCATGTAGCCAATGCAGATTTCTTGCTGTATGTGAGACACAGTGATAGAGGGGTTGTGCTTGTTGTCATCTATGTAGATGCCCTGATCATTACGGGGGACCATGATGATGCAGAGATCCTTGATGTAAAGATCTTGCTTAGACAGAAGTTTGAGATGAAGGATCTGGGGGAGCTCAGATATTTCTTGGACATTGAGGTGATTAGGTCACCACATGGTATTGGATTACTGCAGAGACAGTCTGGCTTGGACATGTTGTCCGAGTATGGTATGGCAGGCTGTAAGCCTATCTCAGTGCCATTGGATCAGAATGGCAAGTTGAGTGCAGATTCGGGAGAGATTTTGAAGGATCCTACTATTTATAGGCGCATAGTAGGAAGCTTGATCTACATGACAATCACCAGGCCAGATTTGAGCTACTGTTGGGTTGGTGAGTCAATTTATGCAGGTTCCTCGAAAGCCACATTTGGATGCATTGAGACGCATACTGAGGTATGTGAGGTCTACTTTGCATTGTGGACTATTTTATGAAACTGGGACAGAGATATGTGTACATGGGTACACAGATGCTGATTGGGCTGGTAGTATCTCAGATATAGGAGATCTACTAGTGGCTTCATGTTTTCTTTGGGGAGTGCTGCTGTGACTTGGAGCAGCAAGAAGCAGCCTACGGTTGCTCTATCGAGTACAGAGGTGCTGCTATGGCAACATGTGAGATAGCTTGGTTGAGAAAGCTACTTGCAGATTTGGGTCTATCAATGGATAGACAAGTTGTCATTTTTTGTGACAACATTAGCAGTATACAATTGGCCAGGAACCCAATTTTTCATGCTCGCACAAAGCATATAGAGATCCACTACCATTTTGTCAGAGAGAAGGTTTTGGTAGGAGAGGTTGACCTTGTTTATGTCAGCACACAGGATCAGGTCGCTGACATCTTCACCAAAGCATTGGGTATAGAGAAGCTCCGCAGATTCAGGGCTTCGCTTGGTGTACATGAGATGGAGTTGAGCTCGAGGAGGGGGTGTTGAGATATCGAGCTCATCTAGTGAGGCGGTGGACACTAATGACCCGCCTGGGGGATAGGCCCTACACTTACACCACTGGCATGGTTGGTGAGATCATGGGTGATATGCGGCCAGTGGGATGACAGGCTGTGTGGGTGACAGCCATTCTAGAGATTGGCATAGTTATAGCGCCAACTCATTTTAGTTGGGTTCACACTATAGAGAACCCTAGTATGTATTTGGTTGAGTACCTTTTCATATGAGTGTACTCTTATCTTTGTATATGGTGTGTTGAGTGTTGTGTGAAGAAGAAGAAGATTTTCAGCCTCTCACCTTGTGTGTTCTCTTTTAGGGTTTTGTGAGTGTGTGTGTGCTTGCAAGAGCTCAAGCTCTCTTCTCCCTTGCATCTTTTCATCTCCACCATATGTGTAATCCTCATCCTCATGTGCAAGACCTATGTCAAATGCATCCTCATAGACATGTATATCATCACATGAGTCATCATCCCTTGTGTCAACAATAATTGCATGCACATCTAAAACATCCTCAATGATCATGTCTTTATGATTTTGCGGCATCATATCATAAGCTGGAAAATGTATCAATTAAAGCACTTATGGAAGTAATCCAAGAATTTCCATTTTCAACTTGTGTATTCCCATTAACCACCACAAACACATTGGTGATGTCTTGTCAAGAGAGAACCGGCATCGAGATCTCCTCATTTACTCGCTGTCCAGAAATTACAGCAAGCGTCTTATCCACTTCAACACCCACAATGTGTGCATAAATACCCACATAGTTATACTCTATGCAATGGCCAAATGTGATAATGAATGGAAGTCTTCATTTGTTCTTAGTAAATCCAACCTCTTTCAAAATAGAGTGTATAGTAGCTCTTCCATCCCCGCTCAAAGTAAGAGGTAAACCAAGAGATGGTACCAAGAATTCACATACATTGATCAACCTTATCTTGTCTTCACTAGTAGTGGCTCTACCATAGAACTTAACACATTGCTTTCCTCCATCCATGGCTTGTGAAGAAGAAGGCATTTGACCATCATTATCCTCAAAATCATCATCAAGATCTTCCTCAACATGAGGTCTCGAAGCACCGCCTCGATGAGTATTCCCCTTGAATGGAATATGAACATCACTCCTTGGGAATCTTTAGCCTTCATTTGGAGATGCATGACCCTTGCCTTTGGCTTCATTGGGTATGTATGGAAACATTGGGTTGTGCATAGCACCATAAGTAGAATGAAAACTTGAGTGATGATTCTCTTTGTCTTCAACATGAGCTTGTCGAACATTGTGAGATGGTCCACCCTTGTCTTCATCCTTGCTCTTCATGTCATCCACGAAGGCCCCTAAGCTCTTGCATCATTGTATCCACAAATGTTTGAATAATGGTTTCCATCGTGCATCACATCATCATCACCATTTGTGACATATCATTTGTCATAGCGGACATTGCTTGTGCATTTTCTCCTCCCAATTGATTTGATGTATTGGCCACATTTGCAAAACTTGGTCCAATTTGCACATGATTTGTCATATGTGCCACATTTGCAATGTTGTTGCCTTGTAAATTCATATCCTCTTCACCAATATCCTCTACATGATCCTCATTTACCATTTTCATGTCTTCCCATATCTCTTGAAGTTCCATCGCTTGCTTAAATGGACGCCCCCTTGGCATAATGGCTAAAAATGGAAAATGGCTAGTAGAAGACTTAAATGGTATCGGAATTTGATGATCTAGGACTCTAGCTTATATAATCACCAAAACTCTAGCCTTAATGTGATTTTATTGAATTGGGGTTTTGTAAATATGCAGATTTTGCTCAATGCTCTTTTGGTACCCATTTGCCTTCTGCATGTTCCTCCCTTGCTTCCAAGCAACTTTGGCATCCAAAAGCACCTTATGTGTGTCCCCAAATGCCCTCAATCCAATCCATGCATATAATTTTTAAAAAATTTTGGTATGTTCTCCTTTGTATTAGTGACCAAATCTCAAAATTTTCAATGTACTCAATCCACAATCAATGCTCTCTTGGCATTTGGCATAGAATTAAAGGTATATCCTCGTTGCATCATACATTGACCAATGGCATATTTCATGTAACTTTTGTGCCAATGAAGATTGATTGTTGATAGAGAGCTTTGCTTCTTGATGGTGGAGAGCTTTGCTTGCTAATCTCCTAGCCAAGCCTTCCCACCCTCTTACCAAAGTTTAAATCCAATGGCAAGAGTTGAGGCCATGTCTTCACTCCATGTACCTAATCCTCCGATGTACCACTTTTCCAAGGCACTCATGGCACACCGATTCAAGACATTCTCCTCTTGGCCTCTCCACCAATTGCCAAGGTACCCTCACCACATAACTAGCTTTCTAATAGTGCAAGAATCAATGGAAAGCACAAAAATGAATGAGAGCATAAGAGACATATTAATGGCATTTATAGAACATGCCAATCATTACAACTCATGTATCCAATAGCCTTTTTACTTGTCTCAATGATTCTGGTCAATCCAAAGCCCCTCACCATGGGCTCAAGAGCACAAAGAAAGGCATCCACATTGAGCATAAGCATGAATCAAATCCATTACAATGCATCCATTACTCAATACAATTCCTTTTTCCAATATGCATTCAAATCTTGCCAATCCAATTAAGCTATACAATCCTTGCTAGAGTAACCTTCCATGGAACAAATTGAGCAATCAATAGAGATTTGTGAAGGCTAATCAAAATCCTAAGCCTTTGCTAGCTTAAGACTACAAATTAAAGCTTCCAAAGCTCTCAAGATCAAGCAAGAAAGAGGAAGATTGTAAAAAACATTTTGATTAACATCCCTAATCAAGATTAGTGCATTTTTTCCAATTTTGATCCAAACTTACCTAAAATTTAGTCCCGTTTCTAAATTTGATCTCGTAATTTAGAATTTGGTCCCAAAACTCACACAAAACCCTTAAAAATTAGCCAAATGAGGTTAAATTCTTCATGTCCACCCTCTTCTCTATCAACATTAAGAAAATCCAAGAAAGCACATAGAAATATCATGCAAAAAATCAAGAAAATTATCAAAAACACATGTAAATTACTATTTTCTTATAATTTCTTACCCAAAATGCATTAGAAAACTCCCAAGATCAAAGCTCCAAAAAGGTTAGAAACTACAATGATTATGAGATTCAACCATCCAATTTTTCCATTTCCCACCTTGATCAAAAAAATCAAGAAACTCTAAAGAAAATCCAAGAAAGTGGATCAAAATCAAAGCTCTAATACCGATGCAAGAAAGCAAAAGACCCACTCAAGACATAGAGTAAATAACATAAGTGTAGTCACCAACTTCATCTCTAAGGAAAAAAAACACCACAAAAGCTTGGACATAAGAGCTCTAAGAAAGGTAAAGTCGAATGATCAAAAGGTATAATGCCATGAACCCTATGTGTAATATAGCCCAAGGCCCCCAAAAGTACACATATAAATGATTCTAAGCCCAAGTGCCTAGGCCCTATTCCCCATGTGCATGTGCAACCAAATCTACTTCAATCTTGATTAGAGCCAATTGAGTTTATTATTAAACTTAAACCGCTAGGATTAGTGAAAAATGTGCATATCATGGTCTCTTCAAAAGTGCGCCTCAACCCTTGATGTCCATATTAGCAATTAAGGTTTATTACTTTGCAAAAATGAAAATTTTTGAAACGACCTTGAGCTGTAGTTCTTATAAATTCCAACATTGGGGTTTAGGAAGACCCGGTTACAAGAATGTTGGTGTGATTAGCTTTGCTAAGAGGCTAGAATAGAAAGCCCGAGAGAGAGAGAGAGAGAGAGAGAGAGAGGCTTTCATTTCTGTGGGCGCTTCAACATCTGGATCTCAAAGAAAGGCTTCAAAGACTCCAGGACTGCTGAGCTGCAATGGAGAACTGAGAGACTGCAGAATTGAGGACAACTTACATTAGACTGTTCGGACATTCAAGAAGAAAATGGAAGTCCAAGGTGGTGCTACTTTACATGCCGAACCAGTATGAAATCCGAGAACCAAAACAAATGGAGGCAGTAGCATAGAACGTTCTACTGGTTCAGCAACACATTTGAAGCTCTTTCAACCATTGTGGGACACATACACCATGTGTCCCAACATAACACACAATATCAGGAAATCTCATAGCTAATGATGCGTTGGTCCCACAACTCTCTCTCTCTCTCTCTCCGGCCTCCTATGCACTTCAGCACCGTCGTGTGGATCACATATGATCCATATGAATGACGTCATCTCATCTCATCTCTGTGCCCTTTGGTGCCACCATATCAATCGTAAGTAATCTGCTGACCTTGGCTATGACACTCTTCTTCTTCTGCCCCTTTACTTTAAAGAATCATGTTCTTTGAGCTCCCAACTTAAACGCTCACAACAAGAAAAGACAACTCAAACAAAGAGCCCCCCTGCAAAGTTGGGTGTGCTATGTGGAAACAAAGATATACAAAACAATACTGGCAAAGCCACCATTTCCTTTGCACTAAGGTCGATAATTTACAGAGCTTGATAATCACATACAACGCTACTGAGAAGCTCAATACTCTCAGAATATCAAATGCAAAAACATCCAAAAAAACTGCTAAGCAAAGACCTTCGAAACAGTGCTAGTCCTTCAAAAATAGCCTTGTGTCTATTGTTATATAGATACTGAAACATAGTCAAAACAGGGATTCAGACCCTAGGTGAATTGGTTTGAGCTTTGGCCTCCCATATAGCTGGTGATCAAAAAAGTGCAAGTCCTTCAAAAGTAGTCTTATGTCTATTGTTGTAGATACAGAAACATCGTCAAAACAGGAATGCAGCCCTAGGTGAACTGATTTGAGCTTTGGTCACTCATAAAGCTGAAGGATCAAGGTTCAAATACCACCTAGTCTGCAGGTGAGCCTTCTAGTAGACCTTTCCACCAACATCCTCAAAAAAGAATTTCTACAGTACAACAAACAACAATACTGCACAGAACAGACCTAACTGACAAAAGCTCCTGCTCCTGATTGTGAACTGATATCAAAGTCTACTCATTCGAGAGATATTTGAGCCCTCTTCGGTTGAGACTAGTAGTCGGAAGGGCTCTCGCTCTTTCTAATCACATCAGTTTCACCTGTACTCCTGCACAATCAAGCAAACTCCACATAAGGTCTTTCCCAGCCAAGAATTTTTAATAATGGCAAGAATTAAACAGCACCAGGTAGTCAACAAGCTCAAGTACATAGACAACCAAGAAATGCCCCTCCTGCTATTCAAAAGGATGAACATGAGGACCTGTCTTGTCTGACGGCTGTCAATACGATATGTGTCACGGCAGCTTAGTCTTAGTGCACACAACAGCAGGTCAAAACTATCTGTGCACAAGCCTGTGTGCATTCATATGCAGCATGGTAGGCAATCATGCATAACCGACCAAAACCCCCCCAAAAAAAAAATAAAAAAAAACAAAAAAAACAAAAAAAAAACACACACACACAAGGTGTATCACAAACAATACGATATGTGTCACGGCAGCTTAGTCTTAGTGCACACAACAGCAGGTCAAAACTATCTGTGCACAAGCCTGTGTGCATTCATATGCATAACCGACCCCCCCCCCCAAAAAAAAAAAAACAAAACAAAACAAAAACACAGACATACACACAAGGTGTATCACCAACAATATTTACATCTGACACACATGCACCATGTTTATATGGCTTGATGGCTGACTGTCAAGTTTGGGTCTTTTGCATCCACATGGGCACATACCTGTGAGCATTCATATGCAGCAAAGCAGATGATTGTAACAGAACACCTTCCCCTTCCCTATCACACTAACATGCATGACCCCTCACTCCCCCCTCCCTGCTTCCCCCAAAAAGCACACACATGCACAGCAAAAGAATAAAATGGCTGAAACTGTGAAGTAAACACAGTTTGCAGACACAATAAATCAAAGAGACTGGTTGAGTGTTCATTCAGAAGTGCATTGATTCAAGAGCTGCAAATGCAGACATTCGCAAATTAAGGCACAGAACCCACAGCTCCACTAATTCAAAAAAAAAAAACCAAAACAAAAGATAAGGTCAGCCTAGACTTACATTCTCTTGGTAAAACTGTGCTTGTTGTTGTGCATCCACACCTTGAATACATTTTGGGTTACTCCAACATCATCACAGAATCGCTGGACAGGGAGCTCATGTTGCTTTGAAATCCTCCAACCCAGTTTCTCTGCAAAGCACAGCATTCTTTCTTTCTGCTCGGAAGAGAACTTCGTGCGGGGGCGCTTCTTTCGAGAAGATGACCCAGAGTGCAGATCCAGGTCGTCAGTGTAGTGCAGAGAGCTCATTGACACTTCCATTTGAGGATGGGAAACCATATCTCTGGAGGCCGAGATGGCAAGCACTCCAGGGGTGGGCGGACCAGAACCCCCTCTGGGATAGGGGTTCTGGTTCTGGTTAGCATTGAGATTAGTGTGTCGCTTGCAGCTGCATGTGTTTTCACCCTCCACTTCACGGCGGTGGAAATTGCGATGGCATCCACATGCAGCGCATATGAGGGCATCAATGCCATCACTGCCACTGGGCAGAAACTCGCCACATCCATCCAGGGCATGCCCGCCAAGGTTGGCAGCATGGTTTTTCAAGCATTCACAGTATCTGACAGGCCCCAAGCTGGGCTTCATCAAGCTGCTGATACCATTGTCTTCTGAAGTAGTACCGGCCGTGATGAAACGTGCAGCAGGGGTAGGGGCAGCGCCACCATAGCTGCTGTTATTACTGGTGTCTTCTGCAGTGGGGAATGCAGCCCCGTAGCTGTCATCATCATCGTCCAAAGGAAAATGGCCACCTCTGCCAGCCATGATGTGGAGCCTGGGGGGCTTGTCTTCTGTGGAGTCGGATGAGAGTTCCTCTTCTGCAGATGAAGAAAGGCCTGAGCCACCATTGGGCATCTGGAATCTCAAGGGCTTGGCAGGGTTGAAATGGGAGCCTGCAAACTGTAGCATGGCATCTCGGTCCATGTAGCACACAAAAAAAAAAAAAAAAAAAACTAAAAAAGGATTTGCATGATACAGGGGTTGTTAACCCTAGTGCTCACGAGTTCATCCTTCTCCACAAGCTTCAACAGGCTTAACAAACGAAGATTAACGCGCAACGCACAGATTCGCATAATCCTTGGAAGATTAATGCATCAAAATTCAGGCAAACTCTGTACCTTCTCACTTCATAAGACGCTTCTGGCTCCAGGTTCGATCGCTGAAAAGGGTATTTGAGCGCAGAAATGCCCTGGAAAGGTACAGAAATGGAGTCAGTGGAAAAGACAAAGGGGAATATACTCTACCGAGATTAAGGATGAACCAACAGAGGTTAGCGGCTAATACAGAAAATTAGAGAACCCACCGCAACTGATTTGTCAGCCCTAATGTGAAGCAGAGAGCTATGGCACGTAAGGGGAACCAGAGAGGATTAGTACCTAAAAAATCTAGATTTAGCCCATGGTTAGATATTAAACCCTAACGACCCTCTTTGAACTTGTGGGTGCTTAGGCAAGAGGAAATTGTAATTTTGAACAAGCATCTTCTTCCTAATGTAATAATCTTATTTACCTTAATTTTTGCATTTAATAATCTTACTTAACTCAATTTTAAACAAGCATCTTCTTCTTGATTTAATCTTATTTAACTAGATTTTGAAAATTTCTAGTCAATTTGAGACGGATTTGTTTAAATTGAATAAGTTATAAGCTAACCTAAACCTATCTTTTCCTAAACCCTCTCATAGAGGTAATGCAATGTTTCCAACAGCAAGCAAGAAATCGTGTGGAATCAATTTCTAGATCAAGCACGCATGGTAATGCTACATATGACTGCGTGTAAAAGCTCTATGTCAGATTTCTTGTTTACATTTTGGTGTGCTAGGGCTAGGTACATGTGAGTCATATGGCCAAACCTAACCCCTATGCATGTAAGTCGAATTGAGAAAACTCCTTCTACTTTGGGTGAATGTCTAGGCAATAAAAAATATGTCTATTTTACATGTGTGTGTGTGTGCGTGTACGTGCGCGTGTATGTGTATGTGTGCTAGGGGGATGGGTGCATGGGTGGGTGTGTGCCAAGCAAATTTGCGTTCATCATAACTAAAGCCATTAAAAATGATAGTAAAACTTCAACTTTTAAAGACATGCCTCATGTAGTATTTAGTTCTTTGCAAACAAATTTACATTCATTGTTTGCAAGTCAAACCATTCAAAATTATAGTAAAACTTCAACTTTCAAAGACAGGCATCGTGTAGTATTAAGTTCTTTGCAAATATGGTCATATGGTCAAACCTAACCCCTGTGCATGTAAGTCGAATTGAAAAAACCCCTTCTATTTTGGTGAATGTCTAGGCAATAAAAAACATGTCTATTTTGTGTGTGTGTGTGTGTGTGTGTGTGTGTGTGTGGATGGGTGGCAAGCAAATTTGCATTCATCGCAACTCAAACCATTTAAAAATGACAATAAAACTTCAACTTTCAAAGACATGCATCAAGTAGTATTAAGTTCTTTGCACATAAAAAATGTGTAGAATTTACCATTTTTTTTGTTGGCACATATATATTTAAGAATGATAAGTGGTCAAATTGATTTGAAACAAACAATCACCCAAGGATAGCACCTCACATGCATAAATTTTATGTAGAGCCAATGAAATCTATTGGGGGGTGTAGGCTTTATAAGCAATTGTTATCCAATTTTAGGTAGAGCCAAAGAAATCTATTGGCTGTGTAGGCTTTATAAGCAATTGTTATCCATGTCGAGGTGAATTGTGTTCAAGTTTATATGTATTAAGATTTGATTACTCAAGCAACAATGTTTAAATTTAGAATAAATGTTGCAACATGACTTCTTGTGAAGTTACTGTTAACATATAAATTCAAAAATTGTGGTAAAAAAGGCCAAATATCAAACAACTTATTTAGGCAACATATTTTTTTATCCTTAGATCAAAGTCATGGATTTCATTAGCCATTATGGTTTATGATGTAAAAGGCAAATATCAATTTGTGGTATCACGAAGTTAAGTATAAAAATGGACATTGTACGTAGTATTTGCTTTCTCAAAATTAACTTTGTGTTAACCCCATTTTGGGTTAACTTAGAATCTCTTATCTACACATAGGAGATGGATTATAATGAGTGTCATAAACAACATTATAAAATGTCGTATTATGAGAAAAGGTGGCCAATGACCAAGCTTATAATAAGTTGTTGGGGGGCCAAGTGTGAATAAGGGCCACTTTTTCTCATAATATGCCCCTTCCACCTTTGTGCCACAACAATTGAGTCTTGCTTGTCTACTTGCTTTCTTGTGCACTAGTCTTGTAGGAGAGGAAGGGAGATACTTGAGAGTAGTATATATAATTCTTGGTGCATGTGCCTCTTGTTCATTGTGTTATGGGTGTACACCGAGCTCCTTGAGGTGACACCAAGGAGAGGGATTTAGAGGAGAAGAAGCTAGCACTAACTAGTGGAGCTTGGAGTCTTCAAGAGATACGAGCTCGGGAATCAATAAGTCCCTGACAAGTTAAGGTAAGTATAGCTTATTGTTTTAGCATCCTTGCAAGGGTTTGTGCAAGCCATAATCTTTTTTACACAACTGCTAAGGAAGCCAAGTGGTTCTTCTCCTTTTTGAGTCCCCATTGCCCACCCTCAAGCCCTTTTCCCAAAACAGGGCTTGTTGAAGCAATATGTGTGGTAGCAAAGTGGACAAGGCTAGAGAGTAGAGGAAAAAAAGAAGGGAAAATCATTGTTTTTTTGTTGTTGTTTTGTGTACTTTTTGGTTGAAGTTTTAAACAAGCAATGTGTGTGGTAGAGAAGTGGACAAGGCTAGAGAGTAGAGGAAAAAAATAAGGGAAAATTATTACTTTTTGTTGTTGTTGTTTGTACTTTTGGTTGATTTTTTTTTATTTTTAGGCATTAAACAAGCAAAGAAAAACCATATAAACTATCATTTATATTCATTTTTGCATTGTTTGACCTACGAAATCACACGATGATTATGTAGGTTCTGTCTCATATTAAGCATTTTCCAAAAAAAATAAAAAAATAAAAAAGATAGTAGAGCCATTGGATCCCATCACATCATTCTTGGAACATCAAACTCATATCTGCACCCCCAAACGACAAGCTGAAAATTAAAACTAGCTGATTATTTTTCCCATAATCATGCCCATGATGATCCATATATTAGATATATAGTAGTACTACGCTAAGGCCATGTACTTATGCCATGGGCACTTTTGTCCCACTGGGTTTTTTCCCATGGCTATCCAAGTGTGAACAAGCACTTTAGGGTTAGATAGTATATAAGTAACCTCGTTCATAGTTTAGGATTGCTGCTCTTTTATACTTTGTTTTTATACTTGTTTTGCTTTGGCAGCCCATCATGGATGGAAAGTGCACTAATCAGCCATCAAAACAATGTTCTTGAATGGTAACTTATATTGCTCAATAATCAAGAAGCTACAAATAAAGCTAAGCTAAGACCTAGGGCTATGATACCAATTGTTGGACAACTAAGAGAAAATGTCGAGGTCAAAGAGCTCGAATGATTTGATTAAAGGCTAATACATAATTGGAGATTAAAATTCATTAAAGACTAGTACATCATTAGAGAGTTGAAGATACATATAAACTTCAAAAAATATATATATTCAACTTCTAATGTTTCCAAAGTGAGTACATCAATATTAAGTCCTTAGAAAAGGTCTTTTTCCCTCTACTTTCTTTACTTTGCATTGATTTTTCTTTGGATAAGATGCTTTCTATTTTTTATCTAAACTTATCCTAGATATAGAGCTTATCCACACCTCAAGTTTTACGCAAGAAAACCTTTAGCAATGTCCAATAGAATAGAAGTAAATTGAATAATCATTGTGTGTGGGAGCAATTGTGGCTAGCATATTACATAATTATTAGAGAGTGTCAAAATACTCAAATAAATATGTAATATTACAACCCCAAATTTTGATCAGTGAAAGTCAGGGATCTTTTACGCCATGAGATGCATCTCACACATGAAAGGAATTTCACGATTTTTTTTTCTTTGGAGTCTAGAGGGAAATTCGAGTTTCCTTGTGTGAAGGGAATTTTAAATTGGGGAGATATGGGCATTTTTCCAAAAAGGTAAGTGGGAATTTAAAAAAATCAACACTTTTATGACACCCCTTTACACCCTTCATAAAAAAATCAACACTTTTATGACACCCCTTTACACCCTTCATAAATGACTCCCAAAAGTGGCCATTTGCCAAGTAAGGGGCATCTTTTTATTCAATGCTCATAAGCCTTAATGAGTTATGGAAAAAAGTGTTTAAGAATCAATTAAAGATTAATCCTTTCACTAATCTTTTTTTTTTGAATTAATCAAGAATCTCTAATTAACCCTTCATCATCAATTAATCCACACTAGTAAGAACATCATTAGATAGATCCTTGGATTGCTAAGCTTTATGCTTAATCTAAAGTGTAAATTAACTAATAATCAAAGATTAATTAATCCCTTAATTTTGGCTCTTTTCTTTATGAAAATTAGGATAAAGAGAGCAAAAATTCTCTAATTTTAGTGAAGAAATTGATGCAATCACATGTTTTGATGCATCTAGATGGTCCCAAAACACCCAAAAACATCAATTTTGACACCCTACATGATCAAATTCGATAACGAAAAACACATTTTCTAGTTTTTTTGCCTCTTGAACTAGATTATCACCCCTTAATGACAAAAATCAGTCAATTAAGAAATACTAGTCAATTTCACGAGTTTTTAAAAATTTTGGTGTAAATTTTCAAATGATTATGCTACCCTTAATACTTGCTAACACTATAATGCATACAAATCAAACAAAAAACACATAAATCAAGCAAACATTAATGATTATAGCTTTATGTTTAACTCTAAAGAGAGCTGAAAATCACAAAATTGCACTCCATTACACTGTTTGATGCAATGGATGCAAACTGAACCTAACACACTCTATGTGCACACTTAACAAACACTAAAAACTAGATTAAAACTAACGAAGCAGCACATTTAAACCAAAAAATCATTCTTCCAAAAGATAAAAAAGAGAGCTATTTCTCACAAAATCACACACAAAGTGACTCGAGGATTACACCTAGATTTTTTGACATAAATAGCCAATCAAGTGATTGCATTATATTATCTTTTCTAAATTACATCATGATTGAGCGACGATCATGTTCCATGATCACGGCCATGATTATCAATCATGCCCTATGATTGGATAATGTCGTGATCCTGTTCCATGATCACGGCTATGAGATTACTAATCACGCTTTATCAAAAATTAATTGAATGTGTAATAATAGAGATGAATTAATTTCTGACCTTGATTATTGCTTTACATAATCACTGTGATCACTACAATCATGACCGTGAATATTGCTGTAATTGTGATCACTATAATCATAGGCGTGATTACAAATTATTGTTAGTTAAAACACCTCAAGGTGTGGAGAACCCATAGTAGCTTTGATAGAGCTCCATCTATGTATAATGTGAGTCTCTGCCTACTACCTCTAGACAATAGTGCATCCAATTACAACAACAAGGATCCTCTCATAAGTTCTCTTGGGTCTATTTGATCCGTCTATGAGCACTCGTTTGAGTGTGTACCATTTAAAGAGACAAGTCTCAAATTAAGACATCAAGTAGTGAGGATCCCATGGAGGCCCCCTATAACAAGGAGGCATTTGGAGAAAGGGTAACGTCATCTCCAACTAAATCCGGCAACTTCTTTGAAATAGTAAGAGGTATGCTTGGGTTCCTAATGAAATTACACAAAGATGCCAATTCAGTTGACATAGGTCAAGCAATGGGCATTAACAAAAGAGAGACACTTACAATAGGGACTGTTGTTTAACTAGAACCTCGTGCCATGATAACATTTTAAGAGGTTGGAGGCCTAGCATCAAAATACATCAAGTAGTGAGGATTCCATGGAGGCCCCCCGTAACAAGGAGGCATTTCAAGAAAGGGGAACGACATCTCCAACTAGATCTGACAACTTATTTGAAATAGTAAGAGGTATGCTCGGGTTCCCAATGAAATTACATAAAGATACCAATTCAGCCGACATCGGTCAAGCAATGGGCATCAAAAGGGCGACACTTACAGTAGGGGCTAGTGTTCAACTAGAACCTCTTGTCATGATAACATTTTAAGAGGTTGGAGAGACCTAGCATCCAACTCCCAACTCACACTTAGGATCTTGAGAGGTGCCCTACAAACGGGAAGGATATTTTCTCTAACTCTCAAGAAATGAACTTAGAGAGTAGATTGCGAGAGGCCCAACTACTGCAACTCTACAAGCCCTTGAGTGAGAGAGGTTACACTAGATCTCAACAGAGAATTGGATAAGACCTGAGTTGGATTGATTCAAGGACATAAAATAGGCTTAGAGAATAGATTGCACAAGAGGCCCAACTGCAACTACAAGCCCTTGAGCGAGAAAGGTTACAGCTAGATCTCAACATAGATTTGACTAAGAGACGAGCTGGATTGATTCAGCGAGATAACATAGAAAGGGTCTGACCTAATTTGGATAGGGATCAAACAGCTCGGGTCAATGGGCAGTAGCAAACCTAGGGGGTGAAGCCTCAGATGAACCCCGGGAACGATTCTACACTAGGGCTAAAGTTGATGCCATGCTTAGGGACCTCTCTTTTTTGGAGACTACATGAGAAATGTAATTATACATGACCATGATATGACCACAGAGCCTATTATTGTTGAGCCTTAACCCCATTGTCATGAACCTTGTATTGATACCTCATGAAGCACCCCATGGTGGACTTGGAAGAGGAAGAGGTACAACAACTTCAAGACGAGGGTCTTACCTAGAGGAATTATAAGACCACCCCCACATTTGGGAGTCACAACACCTAATGATCTATTAAGGATGGTTAAAGAAATAGGTAAGGGGTTGCTTGAGAATTGGGCATATGGCTCTTCCACCTTTGAGAATTTCACAAGACAAACTGTAACATGTGGCAAATCTCATGCAAAAATTTACAAAAGTGATTTTTGAATCAGTGTGTGAAACCTGTGGACCATTGATGACCAAATGAAAATACATGCCTTTTCCTTAACTTTGGATAGAAAAGCACACCAATGCTATGCACCAATGGTATAAGTCTCTTAAGCTTGAGGATAAAGTTCACTTCACAAGGCTTCAGAATGTGTTTATGCTCAGTTTTGCATGACGCGATGAAAAATGGAGCCCAATAGTTCAACTATAAAACATAATGAAGAACACGAATCGATAAAGGATTATGTCTCTCGATTAAAGAATATCAAGTGTAGGTGTAAACCTAGACTTGAGATTAATTAATGTAATCAAGTATTACCCTACTTCCAAAGAGATAAGAGATTCTAAAATTCAAGATTACCTTTTGATTTTGCTAAGTTGACATCACTCAATGAATGTTGTAAACTAGACACCGATTTTTAGAATAACATGTTGGAATTACCCTAACTGGATGATTCCTCCTCCAAAATCTCAATTCACTTCTTCATAGGCATCAAGTATGTGCCATACCTATGCAGCCACAACAATAATCACAATTCCCACAATTGGTTGTAGTAAAGACCACCCCTGGCATTACTAACACCCCCTATCCAATGGGAATGTTTAGGGAACTCATGTATCTAATGTGCAAAACCAATCCAGGGGAATGTATAGGATATCCTATGTACGTATACCATCACCTAGCACCTTAACCATCGACACCAGTGAACTAGGTGGTTATTGAGGATTTCTTGGGGATGATAGAGACTACTCTATGAAGCTGACGATAAATTTTAATTACTCTAATAAAGATATAAAGATTAATCCTAAATATTACATAATGCAAGGAGGAACACCAATGCATGTGTTTCAGACTACGGTAAAAAGGAAAGGAAGGACCATGAATGCTACGTTGAGGAGAGCCCCATTACAGTGCTACCACTGTGGGATGAATGCCCCCACCATAAGTTGGCCTCAACAAGCCACACCAACTATGCCAATTGGTGTTAACCCTAGTGCAAGTTGTGTAGAATGTGGAATTGATTGCCTCTCCTTAAGGATTGTTCTTATAGAACAAATAATACAATGTCCACTTTTGCCAACTCTACATAAGACTTGGGATGATGAGTATATAATTCAAATTGGTAATTATACCTATCAAGGTCCTAACATGAGCTCAAGCAAGAATACTCAAAAGGGATTGATCTATGAATCCTATTTCAATCTCGGCACTCAAGGTCAAAATAAGGAGAAGAGTGAGGACAGTAAAAAGAGGTGAATCATTAGTCACTATACAGGACATGTCTAATGAGGGGACTATTGAAACCATATCCATACAATTCATCCACAAGGAATAGCAATTGTTGCAGGAAAAGAAGGGCAAAATTTGCATGGAGAATAGAGCTTAAACAATGCCAACTACTCTAAAGGGAATTGGAGAATACCCTAATGCACATCTAAATTTTAAAAAAATAGATTCTATAAGAACCTTGGTCAAGAAGAGTTGGGAGAAATTTGACGAGAGATTAGGGACCAATCGAGCTACACAGAGACAATTTATCCAAGTACAAAAGGGACAAGAGAACCCAAGAGAACTTCAAGTCCCTATTGAAACAAATTATAGAAACTCTAAGCCTCAGATGAAGGAAGATGTGTTCAGTCAAATGTTTCCTAAAGGGGGAGAACTCTCTCCCATGGAATCAACCATTCCTGAACATGGATCTCTAGAATTTGATAATTACTCAAACCATTCACAACAAGATGCAGTAAGACTTGTGGCCTACTTTTCTTTGAAAATCAAGTTGCCACAATAGGACCAATGCTAAGAGGAAACCGATGCTTATGGAGGGATATGAAAGAATGGGTATAGATTTCAATAAACCATTTAGGAAATTATTATGAGAGTGATGACATGAATGCAACACTACCAGTATTGCATATGGGTTATCAAGCTACCAACTATCCTAGATGGAAGAGCAGAAGTAAGTATCATTAGCAAACAATTTTGGGAAAAGTGGGGTAAACCGACCTTAGAGAAAACAAACCTCATTGTAAAATGGTAGATGGAATGATAGAAAAACCCATGGGGGTTTTGTGGCAGAACTTGAAGAATAAGATCTTTTCTCATTTCAATCTTGACATACCTTTTCTAGCTAGCATGACTTTTCTAGCCAACATGACTCATATGCATCATCCTTGGCAGTTTTTTATGAGGGAGGCTAGGTTGGTTCATGATTGGGCAATGGACCACATATATTTTTGAAATGATTCACAAATTATCAATGTTGAGTTTCTCTCACATGGAAAATGCATCCTATGGATGGTGGTTTGTTTGGAAATGATTCTCATACCATAAAGAGAGCTACAACAATGCGCGCACAACATCTCTACAAGGCACTATACAAAGTAGAGTAAGGAAAGGAGAACGATATGTTATGAGATTCTCTTCCTTTAGATGACTTTTGTGAGAATTAGATGCATCTATTGGCAACAACAATAGATGTGATGGGAAAGGTAGGAATGAAATATGCTGTGGAAGATAACTCATGTATCCAATAGCCTTTTTACTTGTCTCAAATGATTCTGGTCAATCAAAGCCCCTCACCATGGGCTCACAATTTGAGAATGATGAGCCCACTATTGATAAAAATGTTAGCATGACAATAACCAATGATAACTCTGGCAATGAATTGGATGAAGACATCAAGAACCATATCTTTGGAACAAAAGGTTTGCAAATGACTAAAGAAGAAGCGATACCATGCTAGATAGCATGAGGTACTACAAAGGCAACCCACTGATGTTCAATGGCTAAGATACATCAAGACTACTCAGATTTAAGAAGAGTTCTCTAAGAACTGGGGAGAAGATTTAAGTCAAGTCAAGTGATGATGCAAGAAGACGATGAGGGAGTGAGGAAGCCTGAACCTAAAATGGATCCTCTGTTATCTAGATTTGAGAGGTGTAGATGGAACAGAGCATTAGTAGTAGTAGAGGCTGAGAAAGAAGCCAAGATGATTATGGCTCAAAAGGATGATGAGGAACTAGACTTACTTAAGGTTCTCAAGCACTTCAAGACCTTTAACATTGACGAGAGGAGCGTAATCCATTTGAAAGCACATCGCTCAAAATATGGGCAGTCGGGAATCTCATACGATGGATTGATAAAAGTTATGGATGTGGACATTGCATACCCTCAGGAGGATCCCAAATCAGTGTACATTGCCACTGGCCTAATTTCAAAGGAAGAGGAAGAATTAATAGAGTTGTTTTAAAGGAGTACAAGGATTGCTTCTCCTGGACCTATAAAGATATGAAAGGTGTGTTATCGAGAGTTTCTGTACATGATTTTGATCATTGAGGGATCAAGTCCCATGAAGCAATGACCTTACTAAATGAACCCAAAATATTCAGAAGTTATAAAGGAGGAAATTGATAAACTCATTAGTTCATTTATGAGATTGTTTTGTCAACGATTTTGATCATTTGAGGGATCAAGGCCCATGAAGCAAACGACCTTAATAAGTGAACCCAAAATATTCACCAATTATAAAGGAGAAAATTGATAAACTCATTGGTTCATTTAGAAGATTGAACATATGGATTTGGTGTCACCGATTGTTATTGTGCCAAAAAAGAATGGTAAGCTCAGGGTATGCATGGATCTAAACAAGGTCAACGTTGCAACATGGAAAGACCATTACCCTTTAACATACACTAAGCATGTCTTTGAAAGAGTGGCAAGAGTGTAAGCTTATATATTTTGGATGGATTTATGGGTTACAATCGAGTATCCATAGCCCCTGTAGATCGGCATAAAATGGCATTCACAACCACATGGGGAACATTTGCCTACAAAGGCATGCCATTCAGTATGACCAATGCTCCTGCAACATTTCATAGATTGATGTGTACTACATTCAAGAGGACTACTTGAAAAAGTGATTAGAAATCTATATAGATGATCTCTTTACACATGTGCTATGAAAATAGCATTTGGAGTGCTAAATAAAGATATTGACTATATCACATATCTTTGAATCCTTTAAAATGTCAATTTTACGTAAAACATAGTGTCATTTTAGAACACATTGTGTCAAAAAATGGAATCTCCACCCACTGATGATAATAAAGTGAATTTGATCTTGAAATTGTCGCTATACCCACTAATTACAAATTGAGTGCAATGATTCACGGATCATGTGGGGTATTATCATCATAGATTCATTGTATTCTACACTAAGATATCTTGCCCTTTATATCGACTACTTGTAATCTTTGAGTGGAATGAGGAATGTCAATAGACATATGATGTATTAAAAAAAGTGTTAGCTAGTGCACCCATTTTAAGACCACCTAATTGGGATGAGCTTTTTAATGTTTACATTGATGCCTCTAACTTTACAATTGGTTGTGTAATGGCATAACTTGGTGAGTTCAAGTTGGATTACCTAGTGTGGTTTGCAAGTAAACAAGTTGAATGAGGTAGAAATGCACTACACCACTTTATAGCATGAGGGATTGGCAATGGTTTATGTGGTCAAGAAGTACATGCATTACCTTTTAGCCAATATATTTGTGCTCTTTGTAGATCATAAAGTCGTGTTATACCTTGTCAGTAAACCATGTACAACTAGGCGGATCACCAAATGATGGCTTTTCTTGGTGGAGTTTAATTTTAAGATCATAGTAAGGAAGGCAAAACAACATGTATTAGTAGATCATATGTCAAGGATTCCCAATGGAGAACCTATCACCATAGGTGTTGATGATGGATTTGCAAATGCAGCTTTATTCAAGCTAGACTTGGTGCCTGAATGGAGTGAATAAATTTCAAAGTATTGCACTTTAGAGATTTCCAAACAATAAGGGTTTAAACAAGGATAAGACACGATGACTCATTAAGTTGGTAGCACCCTATCAATTAATAGCATGACAATTATATACATTGGGGAAGGATAATGTGCTGTTTTGTGTAAGAGAGAAGAAATTTCTCTCTATTCTTAAGGAAGCACATTGCGGAATCAAGAGGGCTTTTTGTTGGAGAAGTGACCACTCACAAGATCCTATAAGCTAGTTTAAGAGGTTTGATGAATGTCAAGGCTTCAACATGCATAAGAGAAGGACATAATGCCTCTAACCCCACTGCTGATTATTTTAGCAAATGGGTAAAGGCCCATGCTATACAAAAAATTAATGCATATACACTAGCCAAGTAAGTGATTTCAAGGTTTGGGTGCCCATTAGAGCTGGTCAGCAAGATAGGGGGGCACACTTCATCAATGAAGTGGTCAAACATCTTTTGATGTGACAGGTTTCTTAGTGGTACACACCATAAATCCTCACCCTTCTACCTATCGCACGCTAATGGTGGTCAAGCAAAAAGTACCAACAAGATTTTGTACTTCATGATGATGAATAAAATTGTGGAAGTGAGTCAAAGCGACTAGGAGCACAAACTAAGCCCTGTGGGCATATCTAACTTCATACAAGGCTGCCCCACGGGCAAACACCTTTTAAACTGGCATACAGAGTGGAGGCAGTGATGCTCATGGAGCATCTAGTGCCAAACTTATGGGTGGCAATAAGAGAGAGATGGAATGAAAATGCATTGGTTGAATATTAGGCTTGGAAAAGTTGGATGAAACTTCCTTGTTATAGCCATGCATGGTATGATGATGGAAAAGTATAAACGTAAGGTATGGTTTGACGAGAACCTCAAGATGAAGGAACTTAAAGGAGATTTAGTGTTGATGTATAGAGTTGGGTCAAATAAATGCAAAAAGCTAAAATTGTGAGGGCTAGGACCATTTAGAGTCACACAGTTGACTCAACAAAGGGTCGGTGCATATTGAGACCATTAATGAAGTGGAAATGTAAAGCTTCATCAATCATAGTAAACTAAAAAAGTATTATGGCCCATTGACACTGGTTTCACCCTATTGGAGTGGAGATGAAGGTACTGACACATACACACAAATGCAACAAGCAAGGAGAGATAGAGAGGAGCTCAAGTGGTCACACCAGCATAGTACACATGCTGCCTACCCCCCCCTTCAGAAAGATAAGGAAAATCCTAGAGTACCAAATCAAGAGAAAACTCCAAAAGCAAAATCCACTCAATAAGGTCAATCTTTGAGTATTCCAAGGTAGAAATAATGGGTATCAAAAGAACTCTTAAGGAGCCAAGGGTACCATAAAGGACATACATAAACTTGGATTCTAAAACAACATGGAAAAGTGAACAAGGACACACATCTACTAATGTGAAGAATAACTGAAGCTAGCTAGCCAAAGAGAAGAATAACTGAAGCTAGCTAGCATCAAAGAAAGCTATAGATATAGTGGTGATAAGTCTAAAAGGCCAAGGAAACTATTAAGGGAACAACAAAATCTGAGTTCCAAGGACAACAAACAGTAGAAGTCTAGAATAGGAAACCTCAAAAGGGGAAGTTTGAATGGTATGGTGGCCCAAAATTGAGCCCAATAGTGTGATTGAGAAGCCACAAGAACCTTCTCAAATAAAAATCACATTAGCCCCTCAACATGAAGAAAAACACGAAACCTCAATGGGAGCCTACTCCCAAGGGCAACAAAAAATTGGTAGAAACATAAGAACACAATCCAGAATATGAAGTGTTACCACAAGAACGTACCGAGATGGATCGATGGAGATCTTAATAAAATGAATGGAATAGGAACTCCTATGCTCTAAAGATACTTGATGTGCTCAAGAGACACTGCCTCGATGGCTAACTAATGTTCTGGAGTGCCAACAAAAGATGATGGGAAGATTTTGGTAAAACCTTCCTTATTTTACGAATCCATGATCTTGAAGCCAATCACTTTGGGTTGACAAAAAGCACCACATGTCAAGGGATGAGGATCAAAGACAAGTGGCTATGATGAACATCTATAATAGTAGCAGCTCTACAAGCACCTCTACATGACAAAGCCCTCATCCACAACAAGAGGATGAGAAAGACATAACAACTACCAGCCCAACAACAACAATGATCAAGAATCTCATGAAGGTACTTGTTCTCCTAATGAAAGAGGTGGCTATTCCTCTTACAGGTAGAGGAAGAGGTAGAATTTACCATAACTCCATTCAATGTTACTAGTCAAAAACATGGACATTTTGAGAGGGATTACAGGAAGAAGCAAGGTGATTTGCATGGAAAATCAACCAACTATGTTGAAGATGGAAGCTCTCAAAGCTTCACAAATGACATGACTTTTCTCTCTATTGAAGAGATTCAAGAAGCCAACAATGTAGACCATGGAAGAAACCAAGATCCATGGTGGATTGATAGTGGGGCAAGCTCCCACATGACTTCTCATGCTGAATACTTTTCTAAGATGGATTCTACTCATGATGATTTAATCTACACTGCAAACACTACTTCTAATTCTATCACAGGTAAAGGAGAAGTTTCCTTTGAACAGGGGTAAAGAAGAAGCTTGGAGATGTTCTCTTGGTACCTTCGCTCACCAAGAACTTACTCTCAGTCAAAACCATGGTGGATAAAGGCTTCAAAGTGGAATTTGAAGGCCAGCAATGCTTGATTAGAGACCCCCAACATAGCTACAAGGTCGTAGGAAGAGGTGAGAATCATGGAAAACTCTTCAAATTGAGTGGGTTAGTAGCACAACTTTTAGCCATGCAAGCTGAAAGATCAGACACCTTACCACCCTCAGACTTATGGCAGAAAAGGTGTGGTCACTTGAATTTCAATAGCATGTGTATGCTAAGATCAAAAGGCATGGTTTTGGGCATACCATCTTTGCAAAAAGTTGGTAAAGTATGTGAAGCATGTTGCATTGCCAAGCAATCTAGAGAACCATTTTCTAGAAGCACAAGTAGAGCAAGAGGAGTCCTTGACATCATCCACATAGATGTATGTGAGTCAACCCACACTCCTTCACTAGGTGGTAGCACATACTATGTTTCATTCATTGATGACTAATTCCGATATACTTGGGTTTTCTTCATGAAATCCAAAGCTTAAGTATTTGGAATTCTCAAGGAGTTTCATGTTATGGTTGAGAAAATGACAGGTAGAAGAATCAAGATTCTCAGGTCAGATAATGGAGGAGAATACCTCTTTAGAGATTTCCACAGCATAAGACTTACAAACTCTATGATCCAATCAAGAAGGAAACATTTGTGTCAAGGGATGTGATATTTGATGAGATTACAAGCCTAAAATAAGCTCATCCATTAGATACAAACACCCCTTCTTCATTAACTACTCTTAAAAGAGAGATAGCGCCTTTGGAAGACACCATTGAAGAATTGGAGGAAGAAGATGATACCCACCAAAAGCAGCTCTCAGGAGACAGAAGGCAGCCCCAAAGGTTAAAATATCAAAGAGATAACAATGCAGATTTGGAACAAACCAATTATGCTTTCTTAACATTACTCATGTAGCATGATGAACCCATTTTCTATGAAGTTGCTTATGATAAGAAGGAATGGAAAGATGCAATGGATAAAGAAATGAATGCTTTGCACAAGAATAACACTTAGGCTTTGTGTGAGCTTCCACCCAACACGAAAGTAATAGGCTGCAAATGGATCTACAGGTTGAAGTACAATAAGGAAGGGAAGATAGATAGGTAAAAAGTAAGACTTGTGGCTAGGAGTTTTGCTTTAAAAGCATGGAGTTAATTATAAAGAGAACTTTGCATCGGTAGCTAAGATGAATTCCAAGGCTACTACTCTCATTAGCTTCTACTCACATATGGAAGCTATGGCAAATGGATATGAACAATGCTTTTCTTAATGGTAAGCTCAAAGAAGAAGTCTCATGAAGCAGTCCAAAGGCTATGCAAAAGTAGGTAAAGAGTATCTTGTATGCAAGCTCAAGAAGAGCTCGTATGGTCTAAGCAAGCTCCACTAGCATGGTATGGTTGGATTGATGCGTATCTCAAAGCTCAAGGTTTCAACAAGGGTGATGCTAATTACACTATTGTTCTTGTTCTTGTTTATGTTGATGATCTAATTCTCGCAAGTAGCAATGATGCTCTTGTGGTAGAAGTTAAATCCAAACTCTCAACTGAGTTTGCGATGAAGGACTTGGGATATTTGCATTATATCCTTAGGATTGAAGTAGCAAGGACTAAAGAAGGTGGTATCTTCATTTCTCAGCAAAATTCTTTGCAGTCTATCCTCAAGAAGTTTGGTATGGAGAATTGCAAGCCGGTGTCCATGCCAATGGAATCAAATTTGAAACTAACAAAGGATGAAATAGGTTGCTCTTGTGATACTACTTTGTACATGCAACTCATTACTTCTCTCCTTTACTTGACTATCACTCAGCCTGACATTTGTTTTACCAGAATAGTCTTGCTCAGTTTATGCAAAACCCCAACTTATCTCATTGAAGTGCAACCAAAAGAGTGCTTAGGTACTTGAAAGGCACTCAACATTGAGGTATCTTATATGTAGGTGACATGCTAAGTCTACATGGATTTAGTGATTCCGCCTATGTAGTAAGTTTGGTGGGGATAGAAGAAGCATTAGTGGAAATGCATTCTTCTTGGTGTAGGAGCCATTTCATGGTGCTCTAAGAAGAAGAATATGGTTATTCTTTCATCTACGAAGGTTAAATACAAAGCTTTAACCACCTCCGCATGTGAAGCTATATGGCTGAAAAGATGTTTGCAAGAACTTGGTCTTTATGGAGTTGATGGTCCTACTCTTATTCTTTGTTATAACATATCAGCTAAAGCCTGAGCCAAGAATCCAATAATGCATCAAAGAAGCAAGAATATTAAAGTGAGAGCATTTCATCAGGGAGAAGATACACTCGGATGACAAAGTGTTATAGCATTACAATACAAAAGAGAATGTTGTAGATATCTTTACTAAAGCTCTAGGCACAGAGCTAATTTTCAAGCGAAGAGCAGGTCTTGGCATGATGTAGCTTCCCTTAAGGGAAGGTGTTTGAGGAGTAAGAAAAGTCTCCATAGTTGCTCCATACTTGGAGCAAGGGGAGACTCAATAGTCTTCCCCCAATAAAATATGTTTTCAGATTTTTTGCATTTTTCATTTGGTAGGTCCATTTAGAGATGCTGCTGATCTTGAGGGAAGGTGTTAAAATATGAAAGTTCACACCATCTCTTTACTAAAGCATGCAAAGCCTTGGGAAAGAATCTTTCGGTTAAGTTCATGGGAATATACACTCTTTAGATGGAACATGACATGTGTGCATGATTGGTGGAAAAGTGCTCCTACATCAAAGGAGAAATTTAAGGTTGTAGTCTTCTCAAGAGGCGGTTTTGCAAAGATGATATCTCAAGATCTAACCATTAACATTTGGAGGTGTAAAAAGATAAAATGTTCATCTTTATGTGTACTACAACTTCATTGTTGGGATTTAAAGATTCTATTCCTAGGTGAAGATATTCAGCCCACAATATGGCCGGCTGGAAACTGCAAAATTCTAGACTGCACCTACCTATCTACATTGGTGGCAAGATTCATGGAGATGGAGCTTCAATCACGACTTGGATCCTAAAAAGAAGTTATTCCCCATATCACAAGGAGTCTATCTACCATCAACAATGATCTGATCACCTACTTGGATCATTATATACGCCCATCTTGTATGTAATTACAATAGTGAACAAGAAGCTACTACAACCCTAGCACTAGTGTAGCATAAGCCTAACACTCACAACACTTGTATGGATTGTTATATCAAAGCTGATTGATCTCCTTGGCATTTAGGACAAGGTTTGGGGATTAGCCCATCTACATTAGAGTTAGAATTCATTCATTCCTACTCTTAGTTGTATTGAGATGTCAAGCTCAACATGAGCTGACACTCACGAGACGCCTGCACGATCATTCGATATTTATCACTGGCGGGTTTGGTAGCTGGCACCGACATATCTTCGCCAGAGATTCTATAGTTGGACTACACCGACTAGTCCACACCTACCCACTCCTCTTAGCGTGTTCACATTATGGACCGCTTGTATATACTCTATTATGTGTGTTAGTCACTTTATCTTCTTTGTAGACCTCTTTTGTTGTGTGAATAAGAAGAAGAATTTTCAGTTTCTCACCTTGTATGTTCTCTTCTAGGATTTGTGTGAGTGTGTGTGTGCATGCAAGAGCTCAAGCTCTCTTCTCCCATGCATCTTTTTCATGGTATCAGATCCTGGTTCATGCTAAGGGCTGTGAGTGGCAAGCAAGAGAAGCAGAGGAAGGAGTACGAAGGTAAAAGCTTCATCAACTCTTTCCCCTTTGTGTTGGCTACTATACCCTTGTCAGGAGCTCTTCCGGAGAGGCATCGGCAAACGAACTTTGATTAAGGAGCTTTCTTTGCAAGAGCAAAGCTACATGGTAACTATTTTGTCTGTTGGACAAAGTTTTTTGGGACGAAAACATGTTTCAGATGCATCTGGACCTCCATTTTTAGTTTGCAGGCGTCTCTCACGGGCACTGCAGGGGTAAGTTTTGATTCTCTATAGAACTTTGTTTTTTGGAACTGCAGGAATGGCAATTGGTTGTGCAGACACTGTATGTACTGCAAAGAGGTGTTAAAGTTGCCATTGGGTGTATGTATGCAAATTGAGGTCACTGGGTGTGACGGTTTGGGTGCTGTATAGTACCGCTCTCTGTAGAGAATACAACAGTTTGTGTGCAAGTCAAACAAGAGTGTTGTTTTTGGGTAAATTTATGTTGCAGACAAGATGTCGAATGTTGGAATAAGCCAGATTGTTGCAGAGAATCTTGACAAGAATAACTTCCATTCTTGGAGGTTTAGATTGAAAAATTTCTTGATGGGAAAAGGTTACTAGGACTACATTGACGGCGGTGAACATGAGGAGGCACCAAAGATACCGGAGATTAATCTAGCTCTACTACATTGACGACAGTGAACATGAGGAGGCACCAGAGATACCGGAGATTAATCTAGCTACGACAGATTTAAAAGAATTCAAGGATTAGAATCAAGGAGCAAGAAAAGTCATGTATTGGTTTTTTATCAGTATACAAGACACTATTATGGGCATATACATGATGCCAAGTCACCTAAGGAGGCATAGGATACCTTGGTGAAGCCATATGAAACTAACACAAAGGCATGAAAGATTCAGTTGAAGAATGAGCTTCATACTGTGGAGAAGAAAAATATGTTTGTGAATGATTATGCCTTGAAGATCAAGGGCATTGTGGAATCCCTTGCATCTATTGGTGTTTCTGTTGATGATGATGATAAGGTGGAAGTGTGTTTACGTGATCTCGGGCCGTAATACAAAGCGTTCAAGGTGTTTATTTAGACTCAAGAGAACATTCCCAACTTCACAGATTTGGTGTCAATGCTGATCATTGAAGAGAAGAATTTGGGTGAAGATCAATAGTCTTCACAAAACAAAAACAATTCAAAGCAGCAGGCCTTCTACACAAGTTCAAGTAGAGGATGAGGTAGAGAAGGTCATGGACATGGCCAAGGTGGAGGCCGAACAAGTAATCAAAATTATGGTCAGTAGCAGCAACAGTCCCAGGATTCGCAAACAATACACAGGTGGAAAAGGCCAGTTTAGAGACAGGGGGAGTCAACGAGGTCGTGGTATTGGCAAAGGTAGTATAATGATACACGAGGCTGTTTTTATTATGGTCAGCCTGGACATGTGCAGGCAGATTGCTATAAGAAGCTAAGTGACATGAGAAATGGAAAAGTGCAGCAAAACAACTATGCATCCTCTAGCAAAAATAATGAGAATAATGAGAGGTTGTTTGTTATGCAACATGTAGTCAATGCTGTTTTTGGAAATGATATAACAGCATGTAAGGATGATGTATAGTATGTTGATTCAGGTGCTTTAAACCACATGACAACTCATGGTGAGTGGTTCAAAGAAATGACAACTCATGGTGGTGAGTGGTTCAAAGAAATGAATAGTCTTAAAAGACCAAGTTTTGTTGAAACAGGAGATGACACTCTCATCCAATTACCCATGTTGGAAATGTGCCATTGTCTATGCAGGATGATAAAGTGAAGTACCTTTGTAGATGTACTTCATGTTCCAAATATTACAAAGAATCTGGTTTTAGTTGGTCAGATGGTTGAGTAGGGTTTGCACGTCTGGTTTAACCCTAATGGTTATTATGTAGAAGACTTTAAAGATAAGTGCAGGTTGGTTTGCAAAAGGCAATAGAGTGCGCATAATGTTTACATTAAATGTAAATATGCCTGAAGTGAGTGCTGCAATGTTTGCAAATGGTTCAGGAGTTGTTGTTGCAGATATATACATTTGGCATAAGAGAATTGGGCATGTAAATGTGCAAAGAATGAATTCTATGCATAAAGAAATTGTGAGAGGGTTGCCTAAGTTTAAAGTTAAAGGTATGCAGAAAAAGTATGTGAAGCGTGTCAATTTGGAATGCAAACAAAGCATGTATTTCCACATAATAGAAATGTGAGTAGATGTTGTGCATCAGATGTATGGGGTCCTGCAAAGACTATGTCTATGGGTGGCTGCAAGTACTACATAACATTCATTGATGACCGCATGAGGAAAGTATAGGTGTATTTCATGGAGAAGAGTGAAGTGTTCACTAATTTTCAGAATTTCAAAGTAATGGCTGAAAAACAGACAGGAAAGCATGTGAAGTGTCCAAGGTCAAATGGAGGGGGAGAATACTTCTCCAATGAGTTCTCTGAATTCTTCCAAAAGAATGACATTCAGAGACAATTTACATGTAGATACACTTCGTAGCAAAATGGTCTTGCTAAGCAAAAAACAAGCACATTGCAAAGATAGTACAAGCATTGATGGCAGAGAAGAATATGCTGCATAGCTATTGGACTGAGGCTATGTCTACAGCAATTTATATTATGAGCAGGACTCCTACTGTAGTCATACATGATGTAATGCCAGAGGAGAAGTTTACTGGCAGGAAACCTGATTTGTCTCACTTGAAAGTTTTTGGATATATTGCATATGTGCATATGCCAGATGAGTTACGTACCAAGATAGATCCAAAGGCAGAAAAATGTTTGTTTATTGGGTATTTCCTTGAGCAAAAGGGATACATATGCTATAATCTTGCTACACGTGAATTGAGGGTAAGCAGGAATGTTGTATTTGATGAGATGAGCAGCTGGTATGTTGCTGAAAAAGATGTTGGGGGTGATGTAAGTGGAAACATGGTTGCACAGAATGCAAGTCAACAATCACAATCATTGACTGGACCAGGAGAGTCCTCATCTAGCGGTTCTGTTTTTGATAAACCACGGAGTGGCAGGCTACGTTATAATACTAGTCCTGGAAATGTTGTTGGTACATCATATAAAGGCAAAGAGAAAGTGGTTGAGGCCCTTGGTATGCCTGATATTTTGCAGGGCATTCTCTTTTGATGTGGAGAGTCTAGTGGCTCGGAGATTAGCCTTAATGAGGAGCCTGGGATTCCAGCAATGAGGACACCTAGTGTGAAGAAGGCTATGGAAGCCATGAATGCAAAGTTACAAAGATTTGGAAAAGTCAGAAACCCTGTGCAGAGGTTGACTTATGATGGTTATGTGGCACATCATTATGCTTATATGGTAAAATTTGTGCAGGTTATAGAACCCACATGTTTTGATGAGGCTATTGGAAAAGGGTGTTGGGAGAAAGCTATGGATGAGGAGATGGATGCATTGTATGGAAATGAGACTTGGGATTTGGTGCCATTGCCTGAAAGCAAGAAAGCTATTGCCTGTATAAGTGGGTGTATAAGGTGAAACATAACAGTAATGGTAGCATAAGCAGGTACAAGGCTAGATTGGTAGCAAAAGGATATGCACAGACACATGGGATTGATTATGAGAGACATTTGCCCCCAGTTGCAAAGATGGCAATTGTGAGACCTATGATTATGATGGCTACAGCTAAAGGCTGGTTTTTACATCAGATGGATGGAAAAAATGCGTTCTTGCATGGCAACTTGTAAGAAGAAGTGTACATGGATCAACCACCTGGTTTTAAGGATACATGTCACCCAGAGTATGTATGTAAGATTCGTAAGGCTTTGTTGAGTATCTTGTCACTATTGGTTTTCATATGGCAGATGCAGATCACTCTTTATATATACGCAAGAGTGATAAGGTTATTGTGATCATCACCATCTATGTAGATGATCTTATTGTTGAGGGTAACAACTTGGATGAGATTGAGCATGTGAAAAGTATTCTCAAAAGGAAGTTTGAGATGAAGGATTTGGGAGATTTGCACTACTTTTTTGGAATTGAGGTCATTTGCACACCTAATGGTATTTGGCTGTCACAAAGACAATATGTATTAGACATGTTGTCCAAGTATGGGATGGCTGATTGTAAGCCAATATCCATGCCATTAGATCAAAATGGCAAGCTTAGTGCGAATGCAAGTTATGTGTTGGAGAATCCCACTATGTACAGGAAGATTGTGGGGAGTTTGATCTATGTCACGATCAGCAGGCCAGATTTGAGTTACACTGTTGGCTTAGAGAGCCAGTTTATGCAAGTTCTACGCAAACCACATCTTGATAGTGTGCGATGCGCACTGTCAAGATACACACTTTGGTATTTGTATTTGAGGGCCACTATTGATTATGCATTATTTTATGCAAAAGGTGTACCATTAGAGCTATATGGGTACACAGATGCAGATTGGGCAGGTAGCATCCCAGATTGGGCAGGTAGCATCCCAGACACAGGAGATCTACCAGTGTATTTATGTTTTCATTGGGGAGTACTGCTGTGACATGGAGCAACAAGAAGCAGCCCGTATGCCTTGTCAAGTACAGAGGAGCTATACGGTGGCAACGTGTGAGATAGCTTGGTTACACACGCTACTTGTTGATTTGGGGTTGCATGTGGAGAGAAAGGCTATCATATATTGTGACAATCTTAGAAGTATATAGTTGGCCAAGAACCCTGTTTTCCATGTGCGGATGAAACACATTGAGGTACATTACCACTTCATCAAGGAGAGAGTCTTGGTAGGCGACATCGACTTGGTATACGTTAGCACACAGGATCAGGTCACTGACATCTTCACAAAGGCCTTGGGAGCTGATAAGCTCCACAGATTTTGAGATATTCTTGGAGTTCATGAGCTAGAGTTGAGCTTGAGGGGGAGTGTTGAGATGTCAACCTCAACATGAGCTGACACTCACGAGGTGCCTACATAACCATTTGACATTTATATCACTAGTGGGTTTGGTAGCTAGCACCGACATATCTTTCGCCAGAGATTCTACAGCTGGACTACACCCACTAGTCCACACCTGCCCACAGCTGCCCACAACTAGACTACACCCACTAGTCCACACCTACCCACTCTTAGCATGTTCACATTATGGACCACTTGTACATACTCTATTATGTGTGTTATCCACTTTATCTTCTTTGTATACCTCTTTTATTGTGTGAAGAAGAAAAAGAATTTTCAGCCTCTCACCTTGTATGTTCTCTTCTAGGGTTTTTGTGAGAGTGTGTGTGCTTGCAAGAGCTCAAGCTCTCTTCTCCCTTGCATCTTTTTCAAGTTGTACCTCAACTCATTTCAATAATAGTGTTGATTCATTTCAACTTGTTTATTCATCTTTTATCTGGTTGTTATGTCATATTTCCTCTTCCCTCCAATTTTGACTCCTTAGCTGCAGCTTCAGCTTCCTTCTCTTTTTGGGCCAACTCTTTTTTCTTCTTCCTTCTAGCAAAACGATTAAGCTTTGGTTCATTGGTGACATCTATTTTGGCTACCAACTTAGTGGGAGGAGGGCTGCAATACATAACTTTTTGTAATTCATCTCCCCATTTGTCAATAAACTTGCGATGTGCATCGGATGCACCAACATACTGTAGCAATTGTGTAGTAGTTGTCCTCTCTTGTATCCTTTTATGATGATTGGCCGCATAGCATTTATGTCTCTACCATTTTTCAAGATACTCCTTGGTTCTTTGAGGAGCCTCATCCCTTTCTCCAAATTGGGATTTAGTATCAGATTCATAGCTACTCCCTATAGTGAACTTGAGTTCACATGGGACGACTTTGACACAGGCATCAATGGTGGTGAGAAGTTTGAAACATAGACGGAAGCGACACCAACTCTCAAATACTATGAGCAAAAAAGAGATATTATCGAGAGAAATCACGGGAAGTGAAACCGAAATTATAACCAATCCCTTCAACATTGAAATGCAGAGCACAAGTCATTCATAATGGCACAACCTTGGGGAGCTCTTTACCGTCAAGTGTAACCCATGTAGATCCTATTGTATCCTAGCTATCGATTGTAGTCATCATATGTATCCAGTTTAGATCATCTTTAGGCGGAAGCGACACCAACTCTCAAATACTATGAGCAAAAAAGAGATATTATCGAGAGAAATCACGGGAAGTGAAACCGAAACTATAACCAATCCCTTCAACATTGAAATGCAGAGCACAAGTCATTCATAATGGCACAACCTTGGGGAGCTCTTTACCGTCAAGTGTAACCCATGTAGATCCTATTGTATCCTAGCTATCGATTGTAGTCATCATATGTATCTAGTTTAGATCATCTTTAGGCTCAATAGCTTATTTTTTAGCATCCTTGTAGAGTGTGTTCTTCCCTACATCGGTCTCTTCTATGTAAGTATAGGAGTATTGCAACAACGGGCTTAATGAGTGGTGGTGTCCGAATGATTTTAAAAAATTCCACCACTACCCATAGGATGTACATGAGCCACAAGATCAACCCTGATGATGGAATCATCAAATTAGAGGTAGACACAGTTCTTAGACCAGTCATGCACCATCTTTGCCTCTTTCATGAAGGGGCATCTTAAGATCATCTCATATGATTCGGGTTGTTTAAAAAAGTCCATAACAATGAGTATGTTTAACTTGATGTTTAAGAACCTTAATCTTTAAATCTCGTAAAATCCCCATAGGTTTGGCAACAATCTCGTCTGTTATCTTGACAATGATATCTGAGACTTCCAAACGCAGTTTTTCCATCTTCCCCCATCATTTCTTGGTGATTATGCTCACTCCCACACCACCATCTAGGACTCCCATTACTATGATACCCTTGCATTAGATTCATCATCTTCAAAGTATTTTTCGAGTATATTAAGTGGAATTTTCACCATAGATTTGGTATTTTCTTCTTTCATTGGGATTGTTGATTCGAGCACGACTCAAGGTGTCTCCATAGATAGTGGGGACATGTCTTATGCATGTCAGCAAATGGTGGTAATCCTACATTGAGTTCTCCATGTTCTCATTACTTTAAACAATTCAAGATCTCCACTTAATCCTGGGAGGTTATCGTTGTACTTGTTTGTGAGGCCATAAAATCCAACAATTTGGGGATATTCAGTGGGGCAAACTCATGACCTCCTTTCCACATAGAAAGGTGTTGGTGAGTGGAAAATCCATCTTCAAGATGGTCTCAAGGTTTCCATATGGTAATTGTCCCTTGAACTAATCAATGATCAAACTACGAGAGTGGTGCAGGCCTTAGTCTCTTCCATGATGACACTGGGTACATCCAAGGGTTTGTGAGTCTCAGTAGTCGTCTCGTTTTAAGGTACGAGGGTGTATAGTATCTGAGACTCTTGCTTGCTTGGACTTTACATCTATCTCCTCTTGTGTTTTAGTAACTAAATCACAGAGTTCTTAGACTTCCTAAATCTCCTTTTGAGGGTCAAGATAAGAGCCCAGTTTTGCCATGTGTGATTTAATTCCAAGAATCAAAGGTTCTTTGGGGTCTCCTTTCTTGTGTTTATGGTTTTGGGTGTGATCTCCCTCCCAAGTTCATAATTGGCCCTTATGTCTAAGAAGTTTGAGTCCTCATCCAGGTCCCTAATAAAGACTGGCTCTTGAGGTGTTCCTAAATTTATCTTTTGTTTTCCCATTCTTAATTGACTTTTTTCTCCTATGACCCTTCTTCTTCTTAGACTCTACTAGGCCACAGATCGTTGCTCGAGAATATGTTGGTTATGAGATTGTATAGCTGGCTGATAGCATTCAAAGGTGTGGGATCTAAATTCTTTAAGATCTATCTTTGTGTTTGATTATATACCCCAATCATGTTTAGGGGTGTGATGATGGGTGCCATCTATGGACTTATCTTCATAGATTTGTTGGGGTAGTCTTTAATCCAATGATCTATAACACAACGTTTACAACAACAAGTAGTTGGTGGCATGTTTGAGGGCACAATTTGGTTGAGTTAAGGAAACTTTATAGGGGCATTTTGAAACTCAATGAGGACCTTGACGATGATAACATTGTTAAGTAGCCAGTGGCATGTTTGAAGGCACAATTTGGTTGAGCTGAGGAAGCTTTATAGCAGCATTTTGAAACTCGATGGGGACCTTGACAATGGTAATATTTAAGAGGCATTCTCCTTCCCATTTCATTGATGTCCCGCCCTTCCTATAGCAGCAAGTTGGTAAACTGGCTTGACTACCCCTCTCCTATATCCACTACATAATAGTCTAGATGAAGCTCCATGAGGTCCTCAAAGAAGTGAGGAATGGGTTCGATATCCACCACATATTCTTAGTAATCAGTAGGCTCCTCAAATCTTACTTAAGAGGTTTCACTCTTGGTGGTGGTGGTTGATTTGTTACTGGACTGACGGGGGCTAGTGTTTGTTTTGCGATGCAACAAGGCTAGATGTGGTCTCACTGTGTTGGCAATAGCCTACAGGCATGTTTGGAAATCTTGAGCTTCGTGACCATAGCACCCACAAAAGCTACAACTACCATTGTAATGAGGCCTTAAAATTGGACATTCGCTGGTGGTATGTCTTTGATGAAACACCAATGTGAAAAAGCTCAAGAAAAGGAACAAGCTAAGGTCCAAAGTAGGTTGCAAGACTTCCAAGAAAGTTACGGCAAATTGTGTAGAAAAATGAACAATTTAGTAAAAGAATTGGAAGATAAAACCATCAGCTTAGTCTATGAGAGGATACTTCAAAGAGAGCTAAAAATACATATGCGTAGTATTATTTACAATAAAATTCACACAACATGCAAGGCTCACCAAAAAAAGATATAGAATTTGCAAATGTTTACCAAGGTGTTGTACCTATTAGGGGAGAAACATACTAAGAAATGGCCTCTTTACTTAGTTCTTAATCCCTTTCCTAATGAGAAAAATATTGAGGTGAACTAATGGGAGGGAAGGCAGAGTGCACATTTTATCCCACTAGAACTATAAAGTCCTCAAAGCTCATTGCCCCAAATTTTAGGTATGTTACCTATAATCTAGGAGTATAAGTATTTGTCTCCCCCCTAGACCATCCCCTCAAATACTCCTGCAACCCCATTTGTCTTTTTCACTCCTTTTTAAATCACTTTCCTTGTGGGACCCCTCACATCCACAATTCGACAAAAATGTGACCTTTAAATTTTAAAATTTTAGTTTTCCCCTATATCATAACCCCTCTTTCTCCCCATACCTACCTATGACATCAAAATAAGTGTTTTTGGCCTCTATAGCCATAATTAAGGTTCATAATCTCCTACCAAGATACCATCTATGTGTTTTTTACCTTCATTGCCTAATTCAAACTATGTTCTTCCTTTCATCCTCCTTCCTAGTCTTTTCTCCTTGATTCCTTCTTTCATCTACGTGTTTTTAGATTTTTAGGCTTCTACAACCATCTTTTCTCCTTACTTTCTCCTTGAAGACTCCATAGACAAACTCATTTAAGAGGATACAATGTGCAGTGTATATAAGAGAACACTCAAAGAAGTAGGATCTTTCACATCACAAAAACTTAGAACTTAAATTACATAATAATATAGAGAAAAATACTATATCATTGAAGTGATACAAGAGATGGCAAAGCACCATACCCATGTGCTATTTTTGTGAAGGGAGTTTTGATGGGGGTTGATCTAGAACCAAAAAGATGGAGGAGGCTATATGCTACTAGAAGCCAAGGAGCAAACCCACAATGATGATTGATGAACTCTATGGAGAAGGGGCTAATGTGCATCTATATAATCATGTATATGCAAGGGGACCATAACATAACTATGAAGGTCTGTAGTCATAATCGGTGTCACCATCAACAATGTAGACTAGACCCATAAAGATAAACTAGAAATTGGTACACAATTTTCCTTCCTCCTCCCACACCCATCTGAGCTCATCTTGGGCCCCTTTCAAGCCTCACAATGTCAAAACATGGTGTCCAAAGAGTATTATGAGATAGCGATCTATTGTAGTATGTAGCTATTTGATAGTAATCCAAGCCATCTCGAAACCATTTGGTCTCCTAGGCCACCTTCTTCTAGTGTGAATACAAAGATGGTGGGTGGCCAAGCTGCTCAACATGGAGACTCCTCATAATGGGGGGGCCATACAGACATGAACTAGCCTCGATGCCTGGATAGTACAATATGAGGTTGTTGGAGCATTGATATCCAACACCCCCTCAATTTCCACCCACCAGTTGTGCGAAGGTGAGCTACCTCTGTGGTTTGATGCCGAGTCGACAAAGATGCCACTCCATCTAGTCCCTACTAAGATCCTTTGTGAAGATGTCTATGACCATCTCAACCTCCCTACAGATGATGAACTCGCACACAAAGTGACAATGAATCTCAATGTGTTTGCGTGATCATGAAACACATGATTCCAAGCAATGGCCATGTAACTCTAGTTGTCACATTACAAAACTACTTCTGCACCACTCCCATATCTTGTAGAATCCTCCTCAATTATAATGCCTCACATGATCTAAAGCATTTAGGTTTATACTAAGCCTCTATCAATGAGAATGCAAATGTGGGTTGTCTTCTACTGATCCAAAAAGTGCATCCCAAATTAAGACAACCAATACTCTATTATTACACTTGGTGTCCAAATCATCCATGCAATCTGAGTGAAAAAATCTAATAAGGGACTTATTCACACAACATAGGTGATGCCATACTACCTTTTGAATACTTGCTTTTTGATGATTCTCCTTGGGGTTGTTGGAGAATCTACTCAAAACACTAACAACAAAACTAATGTTTGCTCTAGTATTACACAATAAAATAAGATTACCACCAAATTTCTATATAAGGTCTCATCCACAAGGTTTGAAGTGTCTTCAACAATGGATAACTTCAGATCTACCTCCCTTAGGGTACTGCCTTGCATTTGGTCGTGCCAAATGCCTTGAGTATCTCACCGATAACTAAGAGATGAAAATGTTATATAGCTTGAGTATCTCATCTAATAACTAAGAGATGAAACTCTTATCTAGCTTTTTCTAGACCTCAATCCCCAAATAATAATGCATGAGCCTAAGATCTATCATCTCAAACTCTGTAGCACTAAGCATCTGTTGTGTTTGTGAGATCTTTTTTGGTGATCCCTTATCTAGTACCATCCTTGCGAGGCTCGCTTCAGCCCCCCTGCTCTATATAACCCGAAAACTTTGCTTTCAAAATTCAGAACCACAAACCCTAGTCCATATATACCTCTTCCTTAAGCTTTCTATTGAGGAAAGAAAATTTGGTTGCTTCACATATACCACTTCCTTGAGCTTTCTATTGAGGAAAGAAAACTTTACATCTATTGAGGAAAGTATATTTTTTACATCCATTTGGAGGACGTTCCATCCCCCTATGCTGCCAATGCAAGTTGTCAATCTAGGAATGGTATGAATTATGGTTAGCTTGGCTATAGGAGAAAAAGTATCATAAAAGTTTTAAAAAAAATTAACCTATGTAAAACCTTTAGCAAACACCAATTGTTCCTTGTACTTTTCCAAAGTACAATACCACCAACTCTGTGTTTACCATGTAGATCCACTTAGTGCCAAGTGTGTGTGTGTTCTTTTAGGATGGAGTCGTATTCTTATTGCATGGCTTCCATCGAATATGGATTCCCTTGTCTTCTCAATAAAGGTGGTAGGCTCCGAAATCTTGAGTACCTCTATCCTGAAAAGATGCAGGGGAGAAGAGAGCTTGAGCTCTTGCAACAAGCACACACACACTCACAAAACCCTAAAAGAGAACACACAAGGTGAGAGGCTGAAAATCTTCTTCATCTTCACTCAACACTCATCAACACACCATATACAAAGATAAGAGTACTCAACCAAATACATACTAGGGTTATCTATAGTGTGAACCCAACTAAATGAGCTGGCGCTATAACTATGCAATCTCTAGAATGGCTGTCACACACAGCCTGTCATCGCACTGGCTGCATATCACCCATGATCTCACCAACCATGCCAATGGTGTAAGTATGGGGCCTATCCCCCAGAGGTGGGTCATCAGTGTCCACCGCCTCACTAGATGAGCTCGATATCTCAACACTCCCCCTTGAGCTCAACTCCATCTCATGTACACCAAGCGAAGCCATAAATCTGCAGAGCTTCTCTGTACCCAATGCTTTGGTGAAGATGTCAGCGACTTGATCCTGTGTGGTGCTGACATAAACAAGGTCAACGTCTCCTGCCAAAACCTTCTTTCTGACAAAATGGTAGTGGATCTCTATATGCTTCGTGCGAGCATGAAAAACTAGGTACCTGGCCAACTGTATATTGCTAATGTTGTCACAAAAAATGACAACTTGTCTATCCATTGATAGACCCAAATCTGCAAGTAGCTTTCTCAACCAAGCTACCTCACATGCTACCATAGCAACACCTCTGTACTCAGCCTCTATACTGGATAGAGCAACCGTAGGCTGCTTCTTGCTGCTCCAAGTCACAGAAGCACTCCCGAAAGAAAACATGAAGCCACTAGTAGATCTTCTATCTGAGATACTACCAACCCAATCAGCATCTGTGTACCCATGTACACATATCTCTATCCAGTTTTATAAAATAGTCCACAATGCAAAGTAGACCTCACATACCTCAGTATGCGTCTCAATGCATCCAAATGCAGCTTCTGAAGAACCTGCATAAACTGACTCACCAACCCAACAGCATAGCTCAAATCTGGCCTAGTGATCGTCATGTAGATCAAGCTCCCTACTATGCACCTATACATAGTAGGATCCTCCAAAATCTCTCCTGAATCTGCACTGAACTTGCCATTCTGATCCAATGGCACTGAGATAGGCTTACATCCTATCATACCATACTTGGACAACATGTCCAAGCCATACTATCTCTGCAGCAGTAATCCAATACCATGCGGTGACTTAATCACCTCTCAATGCCTAAGAAATATCTGAGCTCCCCCAAATCCTTCATCTCAAACTTATGTCTAAGCAAGATCTTTACATCAAAGATCTCTGCATCATGGTCCCCCGTAATGATCAGGTCATCTACATAGATGACAATAAGCACAACCCCTCTATCACTGTGTCTCACATACGGCAAGAAATTTGCATTGGCTACATGAAAGCCAATAGTGACAAGATATTCAGAAATCTTGTCAGACCATGCTCTTGGTGCTTGTTTTAAGCCATACAAGGCCTTCTTCAACCTGCAAACATGCTCGGGGTGACTCACATCCTCATAACCAGGTGGCTGCAACATATACACCTCTTCCTGCAAATCCCCATGCAAGAATGCATTCTTTACATCCATCTGATGTAAAGACCATTGCTTTGACGCAGCCACTGCTATCACAACTCTCACTGTTGCCATCTTGGCAACAACTGGGCTGAAAATTTCCTCATAATCAATGCCATATGTCTGCGCATATCCTTTGGCTACCAATCTAGCCTTGTACCTACTTATGCTTCCATCACTGTTATGTTTTACTTTGTACACCCACTTGCATCCAATGGCTTTCTTGCCTTCAGGCAATTGCACTAAATCCCAAGTCTCATTTCCATATAGTGCATCCATCTCCTCATCCATAGCTTTCTCCCAACACACATTTCCAACAGCCTCATCAATGCATGTGGGCTCTACAACCTACACAACTTTTGCCATATATGTATAGTGATGTGCCACATAACCATCATAGGTAAACCTCTGCACAGGATTCTTCACTCTCCAAGATCTTCGCAGCTTTGCATTTATGGCTTCCATAGCCTTCTTTACACCAGGTGTTCTCATAGTTTGTATCCTAAGATCCTTATCAAGGCTCATCTCTGAGCCACTAGACTCTCCATCAACATGAGAATGCCCTGCAGAAATGTCAGGCATAGTAAGGGACTCAACCACTTTCTCTTTGCCTTTATGTGATGTACTAATCACATTTGCAGGACTGGTATTATGATGCAACCTGGCCACTCCATGGTCTATCAACTGAACCACTAGATGAGGACTATCCTGGTCCACTCAAAGACTGTGATTGCTTTGACTTGTATTCTGTGCAACCACATTTCCACTCACATTAGCCCCAACAGCTTCTTTTTCAGTTGCATACTAGCTGCTCATCTCATAAAAAACATCCCTGCTTACCCTCAACTCACCTGTAGTAGTAGCAGGGTTATAACACCTGTATCCCTTTTGCTCAAGGGAGTATCCAATAAACACACATTTTTCAGCTTTTGGATCCAGCTTAGTTCTTAACTCATCTGGCACATGCACATATGCAATGCATCCAAAGACTTTCAGATGAGACAAATTAGGTTTTCTGCCAGTAAACCTCTCCTCTAGAGTTACATCTTCTAGAGTTACATCATGTATGGCTGCAGTTGGAGTCGTGTTCATGATGTAAACTGCTATAAAAATAGCCTCAGCCCAATAGCTATGCGGCATATTCTTCTCTCCCATCAATGCTCGCGCAATCTCAGCAATGTGCTTATTTTTTTGCTCAGCAACTCCATTTTGGTGCGGAGTGTATCTGCATGTAAACTGTCTCCGAATACCATTCTTCTTCGAAAATTCAGAGAACTCATTGGAGAAGTACTCTCCCCCTCCATCTGATCTTAGGCACTTTACATATTTCCCTATTTGCTTTTCAACCATAACTCTGAAATTCTGAAAATGAGTGAATACCTCACTCTTCTCCTTCATGAAGTATACCCACACTTTCCTTGTGTTGTCATCAATAAATGTCACATAATACCTGCAGCCTCCCATAGACATGGTCTTCATAGGACCCCATATATCTGAATGGACAACATCTAGTGCATTTCTGCTCACATTTCTGTCACGTGGAAATACATGCTTTGTTTGCTTTCCAAATTGGTTAGCTTCACATATTTTCTGCATACCTTCAACTTTCAACTTTGGCAGCCCTATCACAATTCCTTTAGTCTACATAGACTTCATTCTCTGCACATTCACATGTCCAATTCTTTTATGCCAAATGTCTGTGTCTGCTGCAACAATTCATGAACCATTTGCAAGCATCGCAGCACTCACTTCAGGCATGTTTACACTCAATGTAAACATTCTGCCCACTCTGTTGCATTTTGCAACCAACCTGCACTTGTCTTTAAAGTCTTCAACATAACAACCATCAGGGTTAAACCAAACCTGCAAACCTTGCTCAATTATTTGGCCAACTGAAACCAGATTCTTTGTTATGTTTGGAACATGAAGTACATCTGCATAGTACTTCACTTTGCCATCCTGCATAGACAATGGCACATCTCCAACATGGGCAATTGGATGAGCAGTGTCATCCCCTGTTTCCACAAAACCTGGTTTTTCATCTTCTTGAACCACTCCCCATGACTTGTCATGTTGCTCGAAGCACCTGAATAATCAACATACCATACATCATCTTTATGTATCATCTTTATGTGATGCTTCAACATTTTCAAACATGGCATTAACGACATGCTACATAACAAATAACCTTTCATTATCCTCATTGTTTCTGCTCGAGGATGCATAGTTGTTTTGCTGCAATTTTCCATTTTGCATGTCAGCCTGCTTCTTATAAACAATCTACCTGCACATGTCCAAGCTTACCACAATAAAAGCATCCACGTGTATCATTATACTACCTTTGCCAATTTTCACAACCTCTTTGACTCCCCTTGCCTTTGAATTGACCTCTTCCACCTGCGTGTTTTTGTTGTTGTGAATTCTGGGACTGTTGTTGTTGCTGCTCCTGCTGGCCATAATTCTGATTACCTGTTCGGCCACCTCCTTGGCCACGTCCATGGCCACGGCCTCCTCTACCTCATCCTCTTCCTGAACTTGTGTAGAAGGCCTGTTGTTCTGAACTGTTTTTGTTTTGTGAAGACCGTTGGTCTTCACCCAAGCTCTTCTCTTCTATAATCAACATAGACACCAAATCTGTGAAATTGGGAATGTTTTCCCGAGTCTGAATAGATGTCTTGAATGCCTTGTATTGTGGCCCGAGACTACGTAGACAGACTTCCACCTTATCATCATCATCTACTGAAACGCCAATAGATGCAAGGATTCCACAATACCCTTGATCTTCAATGCTGCATAGTCATTCATAGACATACTCTTTTTCTCCATAGTATGAAGTTCATTCTTCAACTGTATCTTTCGTGCCTTGGTATTCATTTCATAGAGTTTTACCAAGGTGTCCCACGCCTCCTTGGGGGACTTGGCATCCTGTATGTGCCCAATCATGGTGTCCTATATACTGATAGAGAGCCAATACATAACTTTTCTAGCTCCTTGGTTCCAATCCTTGAACTCTTTCACATCTACAGCAGTCGAATTGATCTCTGTTATCTCCAGTGCCTCTTCATGCTCACCTTCTATGTAGTCCCAATAACACTTTCCCATCATGAAATTTGTCAACTTGAACCTCCAAGCATGGAAGTTATTCTTATTAAGCTTCTCAACAACAATCTGCTTTATGCCATCATTTGACGTCTTGCTAGACACACAAATTTACCAAAAACAGCACTCTGGTTTGTCCTGCACAAACTGCTGTATTTTCTCCAGCGGTACTGTACTACACTCAAATGTCACAACCTGTGACCTCAATGTGCATACATAAACCCAATGGAAACTGTTGACCTCCTTGCAATACACACAATGTGTGCACAACCAATCTGTCTTCCTGCAGTTCTTAAAACAAAGTTCTGCAGAGAATCGATGACTTACCCGCAGTGCTCGAAATTGCATGCTTTCTGAAAAACAGAGGTCGTAACGTGCCCGAAATGCATTTTCAGCCTGAAAAATCCTGTCCAATAGGATGATATAGTTGCCCTATAGCTTTATTCTCGCCAACCTGTAGAGCTCCTAACAAGGGTGTAGTTGCCAACACAAATAGGGAAGAGTAAATGAAGCTCTTACCCTCGTACCACTTCCTATGCTTCTCTTGCTTGCAGCTCAGCCCTTACCATGAACCAGGCTCTGATACCATGAAAAGATACAGGGGAGAAGAGAGCTTGAGCTCTTGCAAGCACACACACACTCACAAAACCTTAAAAGAGAACACACAAGGTGAGAGGCTGAAAATCTTCTTCATCTTCACTCAACACTCAACACACCATATAAAAAGATAAGAGTACTCAACCAAATACATACTAGGGTTCTCTATAGTGTGAACCCAACTAAATGAGCTGGTGCTATAACTATGCCAGTCTCTAGAATGGATATCACACAGCCTGTCATCCCACTGGCCGCATATCACCCATGATCTCACCAACCATGCCAGTGGTGTAAGTGTGGGGCCTATCCCCCAGGCGGGTCATCAGTGTCCACCGCCTCACTAGATGAGCTCGATATCTCAACATATCCCACGAGAGAAAAATTCACAAGATTCTCCCGCGAGGACTGCCCCCTATTTGTACTATAAAATCCAACGGAAGTTATTCTTATTTTGGGTAGAGTAACTCACTCAAGATCTCTCACTACAATATCCTAAGTAAAAGATTATCCTAGCAGCTTCTCATACTTGACTAAAAGATACCCTTATCTAAGAAAAGAGGGGGATTCCTTTGGTTTTCCACTAATCCTAGGGCTTTCCTTTATAACCTCTATGAAGGCTGGTTACTTGACGGTTCCTCGAGGCTCAACAAGTAAGTAACCACCTTAAAAATTGAGGAGGAATACTCCATGACTTATTATTAAGCTATGGTGAAATCTAAGGTATTCTCAAACTTAACTAATCTAGTCTAGCCCTCAAACCCCTTTTTAAGAGCATTAAGGGTGGAATGTACCTAGGAACAAGGGATTTCTCAACCCAGCTTCAACATATAGAAATCAACCATACAATCAAAAAATGAAATCTTCACTCATACACACAATTCCAACTATGAATAAAGAAAAGCAACTCATTTAAAGCAATATAAATGATCTCAATTACATAATATGTCATATCTACAAATAAAATAAATTATTTTTCTTCTAATTCCTCAATAATTGGGATGGCCCCCCATGGTCTCATCTCATCAACCCTTAGTTAATCAATCTACCATGGATTCGATCCTCGGCTAATCAATGTCCAACCATGATCATCTATTCCTCATTACATGTCCTAGATTCACTAGTACCTAGGAGCTCGTCATCTCTAAGGCACGTCTCATGAGTGAAGGGTTGGCCGCAATCATACTACCCCCTCAACTATGGCTGCATTAACCTACTACCCATGATGCCATGGAGGATAGATTCCTCACGACACACCTCACCCTTTTTATAAAGACCGCCTACCCTATCCCCCCCTAGACATACCAAAATCTTACCCATGCTTATGTTAACAATCCTAATATGGGATTGATCATGGTGATAGACACAAGATTAAGCACAAGTTTAAGGTGGGTCATACCACACTAAGTACTCCATAAGAGAGAGAGAGAGAGAGAGAGAGAGAGAGAGAGAGAGAGATTGCACACTCAACACTTGATCTCTATTTCATTCTCACAATGAACCATACAATGATATAGGCCTTCTAGACTTATCCCACTTTACACATCATCATCCATGTGGCACTCCCTTTTCCACTCTTTTGGTCAACACTCACACACCATAAAATATTACATGTGGCATTCTTATCTTGCCACAATATCTTGCACCTCTAGGGTGCTTTCCCACATACACACAACACCACGATTACATCTCTCAACACCCCCTCTTAATCAAGGTGTTCCACAACTCACCCATCATCCATCACCCATATCAATATAGCATTGCACAAATGCAATCACTACCTCTACCCCCTCAATGATACATTGGAGTGTCCATCAACTAATCATGTGTGCGCGTGTCTACCATCTTACACCAAGTCCATTTTGAGCCAACTCGCTCACAGTGGAACCACTGAGTCCAATTTGAATGTAGAAGTTCGGCGGGTGGAAACCAACCCATGCGCATGCACCTCACACGTGCATCGCTCATGCACACATCATGCAACAACCATTTCGAGCTTCTAGGTGAGCTCGAGCAGGGCGACCCTCATACCATGGGTGATTACAAAATTTTTGTTTTGAGCACGTAGGCTTGTGGACGATTGCCCTTCATCAATTTTGGGTGAAAAATAAAAATTATACAATCCATTTTGGTCGCAACCGGCCAGGGAACCTCGATGTGTGTGTGAACATCTTCTTAAAAACTTTGAAAATTGGTTGTGTGTGAATGCACCCTTATAATGGCTAAGGGTTAAAATGAACATTTTAAAAGAAAAGAGAAAAAAAGTGAATATCCTCATCTTTTGTTTTTGAATCTCTTCACTGGCATCTATACTGCTGAACATTGAATCCTTCTCTCTACACGCCAAACGACAAGAAGCCATGCATTGAATGCGCTGATGTGCATGCCAAGCTATTTCTGCAACTCATCCAAAACTCTAACTACATGCTTTGTCTTCTCCACGCTGCTGCCCTGCACCTGCAGTTCGCACCTGCCCATAGCTGGCTTCTTCTCTTATTGCTGAAGCTTATCCTCTCTCATACTTCTCTTTGCCATCTTGTTGCTTCTCTCTGAAGCTCTTGTGTGCTGCTTCCATCTAAACTAGTGTACCTGTGGCTCTTTCTCTCTTCACTGCTGTTTTTGCTTTGGGTGTGCTCTCTTGTGCTGTTCGCTTCTCCAGTAGCTTCACTCCTCTTTGCCTTGTGCTCTGCAAACGAGCGACTGCTCACCTAGCTGAACCTCTTGCCATGCATCACCTTCTTTAACTTTCTAGCGTGAAGTTTTAATCCATACAAATCTCTCTGTCTTGGAGAAAACCTTGCATTTGCTTCCAAGTTTCTAGTTTCTTTCTTCTCCAACAGCTGTGTGGCTGTAGCCACACAGCCTGTGAGCTTACCATACCATGAGGGATTGAAAGACCTGAAAGCTGGGATTGTTTATTCTGCCATGACCTTTCCAAGGAGTTTGTACTGTTTGCATCTCTACCTTCTGCCCAGTTGTATCCTTCCCTAAAAATATGCAGTCCAGGTACACAATGCTTCAGCCTGCCTTCATTATGTCAATGCAACTTCTACTTGCTACAAAACTTTGCCTCCTTAACCTCTTCCATGAGATCCATATTGACCACCATTATGGCCAGGATGAGCTCACAATTGAGCTCCAATGTGTATGCCTTTCTCATTGCATACAACTTCTTCAAGGTTGCTTATCCAAGGTGGTCTCGTGCAAGAAACAGAGATGCCACATGTGGTAAAAGCTCCATGACTTCCACCGATCATTTCCCATCTTCCATGAGTGAACTCCATGAGCCATGCCCTTACAACATGCTCCAACATGAGCTGCAAATCAGCCCAACACCACTTTGCTCATCTCCTTGAGCAACATTCACAAGTGCATCCTCTTCTTGATGTACACACATGTGAACTCCATTGAGTCCACCATATCACTTGCCATCATCTTGACAAGCATGCACCTCCACAAGAGCATTATCCCATGCTCAATAACCAAAAATATTGAGGCAATATAAAAAACAAACCAACCTTCGATGTTGCAACTGCAATTTGCACCTTCCTTGATGCAAATCTCCTCTCAAACTTGAGAATGGCATCTCCAAATCTCTCTCAAATCCTCACAATGCAAATCCAAAAGATAATATGTGTGTGCTAATTTTTTCCATAATAAACTGAAAATAATGCTTAATCAAATGAACACATAACCAAGAAATCTATACATAAATATTCACCATGACCAAGAGCCCACCCAAGCTTTGATACCATGTTAACAATCCTAATATGGGATTGATCATGGTGATAGACACAAGATTAAGCATAAGATTAAGGTGGGTTATACCACACTAAGTACTCCATAAGAGAGAGAGAGAGAGAGAGAGAGAGAGAGAGAGAGAGAGAGATTTGTATGGATTAAAACTTCACGCTAGGAAGTTAAAGAAGGTGATGCATGGCAAGAGGTTCAGCTGGGTCAGGTTGGCTACACACGAGGCTGCACCTCCTGCTTAGATCTGAAAGAATGGATTGGGTGATTTGTAAATCAATCAATGATGGTCATAATCCAGTGTAGGCACACAAGTAAGCTAGGTAGAATAAGTTCAAGACATTTTTGAAGGTCCTACGGTTAAAAGGTTGAGGATATAAAGGATTGTATGTTAAAAATGGACTTTGTGTCTAGGTTGGCTAGACACATGCACACACACTTGTTGAACACTCCAATTTGCATTGAGGGGGAGTGTTGAGATTGGCAATGCCAAATTGGTTGGAGGTGAGAGGTGAGTGATAAAATTGATTGGAGAGATTTTATGCAGACACCCAAGTTTACATTGAGAAGGGGTGTTGAAATGTGCAATGTAAAATGAATGGGTTATTTGGTTGAGTGTGTGAAAGCACCCTAGAGATGCAAGATATTGTGGTAAGATGAGAATGCCACATGTAATATTGAATGGTGTGTGTGTTGACCAAAAGAGTGGAAAAGGGAGTGCCACACGGATGATGATGTGTAAAGTGGGATAAGGCTAGAAAGCCTATATCATTGTATGGTTCATTTGTAATATGCAAGAGAATTGAGTGTTGAGTCTGCATTCTCTCTCTCTCTCTCTCTCTCATATGGAGTTTTTAGTGTGGTATAACCCACCTTAATTATGTTGCTTAATCTATGTCTATCACCATGATCAATCCCATTTTAGGATTGTTAACACCTTGATCGTGGAGGGGTCAAGGTCCCGGCCGACCATCATCACATGAGCTAACCCATGGGTGTAACTCACATGAAAAAATAGCTTGTGTGGTACCCCCATAGATTCTACATTCTCCAATGTGGAGTTCACCCTGTGCCACCAACCAATTTAAAAAATAAGTATGAAAACAATGAAAAACATTTGCATACAAGTAATACATCTCACTCCGACTTTTTTCAACATAGTATTCTCTTCTTTGCATTGGAATTCTTTAGTTGGTTCAATTGTCTCGGGTCCACCATTAGGTACCCACTTATAAGGTTTGGCCTTACTCGTGACCTTAGTTAGGGAAACCACCTTAACCTCAATACATAATCTAATATTCTTATCCATCTCTAGGGTTTGTAAGTTCCATTAAGACTTATCTCATAAGACTTTTACTAATCCGACCACATTAGACTTGTCACTTTTAAACCTAGTTAGGGAAACCACCTTAACCACCTCAATACATAATCTAATATTCTTATCCATCTCTAGGGTTTGTAAGTTCCATTAAGGCTTATCTCATAAGACTTTTACTAATCCAACCACATTAGACCTTTCACTTTTACCAATCCAAACACATTAAACTTGTCACTTTTAATCCTAGATGATTCGATATTCATGGGTTATTCTTATCATAGCCTTGGATCTACTATAACTAGTATATACAGTCATTAATGCTCTCTCTTGTCTCTGTAAAAACTTTGTTTATTCTAAGGTTCATCAATGATAACCTAGTACATACATATGGCAGTCTTGAAAACTAATCTCATTTAATTCAATGAACACTTTTAAAGAATCTACATACTTTTAACAATGCTACTCTTAATATAGCTCATGGTTTCTGAACATTGCACATGTAAAAAATCCCCTACATTCCTTTATCTCTCTAAATTTTGAATGATTTACTTACCAATCTCCCATTCTCTTTCCCTTTTTACTTACTTTCATGTAATCTTAATTGTGTCCTTTTCAAACCTGTTCCTATGCAAGTAAGATCACCAATCCTTTGACAAAAGATCAACCTCTCTCTATATTTTAAAACTTACTTCTCTAGAATTAAGTGCTAAGTTGATTCTTATTGATTTGATAAAGTTAATTCTTTTTATCTTCAGCATCTAATAACTATTCTCACTTATTTACATGAATCTAGGTCTTTTTTCAATATATTCTTACTCTATCTCTCTTGTGTTTATCATGTCTATGGTCCAAAAATTTTGAATAACTTGATCCTCATACTATTTAAGTTGATTAAGGTCAATTTAGAGAACTCATCATTTATGCTCATAATTTGGTCATTTAGCTAAAGTCTCTCTCTATTCATATATTATCTCTCTAGAGTCTATTTAATTAACATGCTTCTTCTCTAACTCCCAAAATTATTAAACTATTTAAAAATATATATTATTTTCCCTCATCCTATTTCATCTAGAGCTTCAAAATCAATAAAAAGTACTAGGTATGGTTCATCTATGAGTATTTTATCAAAAGCTTCTAAGGTTACACTACGTTTTGGGTAACTGTGTAAAAAATTATAACTTGACTAGTCATTCACTAAGGATTGAAATATCATATTAAAAATTTAATTTTAAAGCAATTAAAGGTTAGGAATTGACAAATTAATGAGGGCATAAATACCTTTGATTAAATTAAGTTTGGAGATGAATAAATGTTGAAATAGGGCCTCCTTCTTGCTTTAAAAAAATGCCTAATAAAATCTCTTCCCAATGCTGAAAAAGTATTGACAGTACTTGTTGTATTACAAAATTGAACTTGGTTAAGTGGTTAAGCTAGATGTTCCCAAATTCAATTACAGTTCTGAAAACAAGATGATTTTGAGCTCCAAAGGGATGTAGAAGTACACATGGAAAAATTTCCCTCCCATCTCTTTTTTTTTTTCTAGAAAGTGGTGGTTGGAGGGCTCACAATAGCCCTTTGCCATAATAATCCACCTCAATGCTTTTTCTCCTTGATTTTTGGCAAATAAACATACATAATACTCTTTTAACCATGCTTTTATCCCTTTTACCATAAAATAAGCTTGGATGTGCACGATTCCACATGCATACCACTCATGACCATGATTTTATCCCTTTACCACAAAATAAACTTGGATGTGAATGGCTCCACATATTTTTATCTCTTTTCATATAAACCTTCTATTTAAGGAACACATGAGTTAAGGATATGTAGGGTGCACATCCTTAGCACATGAGTTAAGGATGTGTAGAGTGCACATATGCACTTATACACACCCTGGGAGTCCTTATAATTTTTTTAAGGTTCCAGATTCCAATTTCTCTTTGCATCATATGTGTGTGTGTGTGTGTGTGTGTGTGTGTGTGTGTGTGTGTGTGTGTGTGTATACATACATATATATATATGCATGCACACACACACACACACACACACACACACACACACACATATCTCCTAAAGGTTCCTAGCCTTAGAATATTTTCTCTCCCCATTTTACACATAGAAATTAACCTTTTTATTGATAATCTTGCACTTACATATTGATAATAATAAGCTAGGGATAGTCCTTTAATAACTATGCCTCCTTTTCCCAAGTTACACTTTCAACTAGATAAAGCTTCCATTTGATTAAGCATTCTCAAAGGGTTCTATTTTCTAAGTGGTTTCTCTCTGACGTCTAAGATAGCTTCATGTTTGATTTCTACTTAACCTTGAGCTGAGAGAACACTTGTTCGTCGTCTAACATATGTTCAAGTCTAGGTACATACTTGTTGTATATATATATATATATTTCTCTATGCACCAAGTAACCATGGTTTGATCTCTCCATCTCTTCTTCCTCTCACACTCTGTCTTGGCTGAAACCATGTTTACCTACACCACATGGGGAGATTCTCCAAAATCACAAAGTTAAGAAGAAAAAGTGGACCGCCAAGGAACATTAAACCCCCTCCAATATGCTGTGGGAAAGAAAAGAGGTTGGTTTGACAAGTTCATCAGACTTGTCATCAGTAGGCTACTAGACTATATGATCTCTAAGGGTGGTGTATACCTTTTTGGGATCTCGTGGAATAATGATGCGAGTTTGGGCTTTCATGCATTATATAAATGTTAATATGAACGTATTGTAAAGATTACTAATGTTGATGTTAAGGTGGCTTTGTAGAGTTTGGTCCATGTTGGGATGTTTTGCCCATGTTAGGGCTATGTTTGCCATGTTGGGCTATGTCTATGTTGGGACCACATCCATGTTGGAATGGTTTGCCCATGTTGAGGCTATATATATTTTGTGAATATGTGTCACTTTGGAGTGAGTAAGGATAGTCTCTCTTGTGCAGATACAAAGAGGTCCAACCATGAGTTTGAATAAGGTAATATGGTGTTCATTCAAGTTTGAATAAGGGAATATGGTGTTCATTCAAGTTTGAATAAGGGAATATGGTGTTCATTCAAGTTTGAAACAAGAGGAGATCAAATTCCTTAAAGAAGTAAAAGAAATTATCACTAAGATACTATGGGCCAAGATGTATTCACAAGAAAGGTTTGGGACCGAGCATACAAACTTGTGCTACCCCCATACGTATGTGTTCTCTCTCTCTCTCTCTCTCTCTCTCTCTCTCTCTCTCTCTCTATATATATATATATATATATATATATATATATATATATATATAGAGAGAGAGAGAGAGAGAGAGAGAGAGAGAGATGTTATACAACACAAGACTGATTGTATTTTATAATAATAATTCCACCACATATAATTCTTTATACAAGCACCAAGGCCCTACCTCATGGTCTCTTAATAAGAGGGTGTTTACACCTAAAGTATTCACACACCAATTGTAGATTCTAAAATATCCTACTTACCCCCCTTCAAAGTGAAGGAGTGTCATCTAAGAGAGAGACCTTTAATATGATGCCAACACCTTAAACTCTCATGTCAGGCCTGATACAAGAGCTTGAGCATACATAATGCCTACATCAGTCTATTGATAGACAATCTCCTAGCTCTAAGTAGGGAAAGTAAAATAAAAAGGAGCCGAGTCTTTTATAGAAACAAGGCTTACAAAAAAGACATAAAAATATTGAGATTTAGGGAGACTTCCCAAGCAAAGAACCCATGACTACAACATATTTAGATTTTGAGGGACATCCTAGGAAGAGAACTGTTAACTCATACATAATTAGAAGATCTGTGAAAAACTCCACATGTTGGTGCAGTTTCAATGAAGATCTTCTTTCAACATCATTGCCAGGTGGTTGACACTTAGGCCATCATTTTAGGCTCAACAAGGGCCAAGGCAAGGTACCTATTAATGCCCGATTTGGAAGTTATATTGGATCAATTTAATGTAGAAGGCTTTCTTATGAAAAAGCCCCAAAAAATTTTGGTGCAAGATTTTCAATTTGATGACTTTCTCAACTAAGAAAATCCCCAAATTCTCGATGGGGTAAAAGCTGTAATTAGGCTTCCAGAGCTTCAATTTGATAACTTTTCTCTATTTGGTGAAAGCCCCAAATTTTTGCCAAGGCAATGCTTCTAATTTAATGATTTAATCAACATTCCTGTTACTAAAAATAAAATAAAAAATCTACAAACTTGATGAATGAGAGATTTAATTTTACCATATGTGTGCTACTCTCTAAAACTTATGAAGCTGAAGGGAATCTATAAGAGATGATCATGTTGAGGTGGCATTTGTATACTGAATGCTAGCCCTCTAATGTAGCTTTTGTTGGATAGCTTTGTGATGTATATTTATGCTTCTACAAGCTCGTTAGACATATGTTTTGCTTCATACGCACTATCGACTACACATAGACCTCTCCATAGCTTGCATTTATGGCTGAGAGCTGCCTTGTAAAGAGAGAGGGCTGTACTGATGAGAAATGCACAACTCGGGAGAAAAATATAACGAAGATAATGGCGACGACAATAGAAAAAATCAAAGAGGACATGAATCATAGATGCATAGCTCAGAGAAAAAAGCAACAAAGATGATGGCAATAGCAAGAAAAACACGGTTTAAAAAATGCAGCACAGGAAAAGATGGCAGTAATATAGATGGCAACCAATAATGTGGCAATAATATAGATGGCAACCAGTAGTGTGGATGGTAGGCTACTCTATCTAGCTATGAGGCTTCGCTAAAAGGCTAGTATGAACTGATTGTAAATGCTTGTGTTTTGGAAATGGCAACTCTAAGAGGCCTGCCCAACTAAGATCTCCTAAACATAGGAGATGCTTGCATTTTGTGTTTTTGTAGATGCTTGTGTTTTGGGAGTGGAAACTGTAAGAGGCCTGTCCAACTAAGATCTCCTAAACATAGGAAATGCTTGCATTTTGTGTTTTAGTAGATGCTTGTGTTTTGGGAGTGGCAACTGTAAGAGGCCTGCCCAAGCCTATCTAAATAAGATCTCCTAAACACAGTCCAACACAAGGTTAGAGAAACCAACTAAAAGGGGTGCAAGCGAGCTTACCACCCAACCGTAGGAGGATAAATCCTTTGATCCATGCCTAAGCTAGGGGCTAAGGTTCCACTCCATAATATATGCTAATCAACATTCGCATCCCATACCATCAGTGCCCACATAGGGGCCCTCAGTAAGACTATCTGTGATATGCCATGTCCATGACTCGGGGAGTGCACTACTAAGAAACCCTATGTATCACATGCGTTCAAGGGTATTTAAAAAGTCACTTACCTATGAATTTTTCATGAATAAAATGACCCCTTTTTCTTTATGGGCTTACGAGTTTTTTGATTTCAAAATCGATTTAAAAAACCCCTTCTGTAAATGCATTTCTATAAATTTACCTTAAATTTTTGAATTAGAAAACCTGTTCATTTGAACTCACATGGTATACTTACATATTTTTAGGTAAACCCCCCGAGGTCCATAATAGGAGTAGAAACTCTTGTCCATGATAGGAGTAGAAACTCTAGTCTAGAAATATAGCCATCTGAAGTGCACTACACAACTCACTACATAATAATAACCCAACGCATCACTTATTATAAATAGCTAGCTTGCTATAGATAGCCAATAGCCTAGTTTTATTAATTATGAACCTTAGCCCTCTATATCTGTATTCTATCTCCTAATCCCAAGCCTATTGGATTAGGCTTACTAATCTAAGGATTAGCTCTGAGTATATAACATACTTCCAACAAAGATCTTTCCATACGTTCAGCATGGGTCAAAACACGTGGGGCAAAACAATGGAGAGCATGATTTGCACCTCTCTTCTTGTACACGGAGCTTAAGGAAAGCTTTAGTAAGTGGTTTTACTTGATGGTATCAGATTTTACCTAAAGTTTATATAGTTGTTTCCCTTGCTTTGTTGAAAGTTCAGCATTAGCACATATCAAACCTCCTTTCTTTTTATAGTAACAAAAATATACCCTTGCTTTTATTCTCTCTTCCATCTCTTATATCCATGGTGACACCTCTCCTTTACCAACTATTTATCGGATGATGAGTGGGAACATAGGGATAGATGTTGGGAACTTGGCCATGATACTGACCTTGGCCCCACCATACCTCAGTGGGTGGAAGAGGATGAGATCAATGTGGTGGATAAATCTTACGACAATGAGATGACGAATCTCCAAGCACAAATCTCTACCCTAAAGAACCATGGAAGTGAGATGGTCAATCTTTGAAAGGAGATCATTCTATTGCATTAGCAAATCACTATAATGCAGAAGGTGGTAGTGATTACTCCTGCACTTGTAAGGCATATTTCAACAACTTCTTCTATGTTCACCCCAAAGGTTTTTTGGGGGAGAGGAAGGAGAGAACACAAGAAGTGATGTATGACTTAATAGGCGAAATTTTCTTTTGAATTCTATCCTTTTTGCAGGACGCTCAGACAATTCATATGTTACAAGGTCTCTTGAAAGGGAAAGCCTTGTCAAAATTTTCATTTTGAATTCCATCCTTTGCAGGATGCTCAGACAATTCATATGGTACAAGGTCTCTTGAAAGGGAAAGCCTTGTCATGGTGGAGAAGGCAGATGTTCAAGGATGAGTTCCTCTTGGCAAAGGATGAGTATGATATGGTATCCAAATTTACAAAATTGTCTATGAAGACCATGTCTTTTGACACCTATTTCCACAAGTTTATAGAGTTGCAGAGAAGGTGACATATATGAATGCAATCATACCAAATCATAAGCTTAAAGTGAGGAACAACACTTATAAAACACTTAGATGCTGTCCATTTTGTAAAGATTTATAAAGAGACACTTACTGGTAAGAGTAAAAGGACCGTTCGTTATTAGAAGCAAAAAAGTTCAAGAAACTCAAAACCAGATGATTTACAAAGAGACACTTACTAGTAAGAGTAAAAGGACCATTTGTTATAGAAGCAAAAAAGTTCAGGCAACTCAAAACCGGATTCCAAACATAAATAAAATTTTAGGTTTGTGAAGGCTTCCACAACTCAGAATCAAATCTTGACTTATGGTCAACCCAATTCCAAGAAGACTTAGAGGACCAAGCAGAGCCTCCATAACATTAAGGAGGGCTAGCGCTTTATTTGTGGCCAAATGACCCATTGGGAAAGGGAGATGCCCTTAAAGCACAGAAAAGGCAAAAGCCTAAGGGAGCTCACTTGACCGAGATAACAAGTAACCCTAAGGGTACTTTCATTTTGATACCACAATGCTTGATCATAGTTCTTACATGGATTGTAACTTTAGTATGGTAATATTTGGACCCAGTGATCTCATATGTATATATGAATCAGTGTTGCAAAAAATTGTACACATCCTATTTGATCTTGATACCACTCACAACTTTAATAATGCTGAATTGGTGCATAAATCGAGAGTGGAGACCCAGCCAAGTGATCATGTCTACCATGTGAATTAGGCTATGGGGCTTGGATAGATATGGGACAAATGTGTGACCGAGTTGCCTATATCTATACAGAGTTATTCAAATAGTCTAGATTTTTGTTGATGAATCTAGATAGGTTAGATATCATTATAGGTAAAGAATGGTTTCATAACCATGATGTTCATGTAAAGTAGAAGAGTTATACATTGTCTTTTTTAGTGAAAGATGCTCCAATTTATCTCAAGGGTGATTTTTGTGTCCCACCCTCTACTCTTGTAAACTATGTAGAATTTCATAATATTATACAAAGTTCATATTTTTCTTATAAAGTGGTTCAGTGTGTTCTTGATTCCCTTTCATCAGAATGTTACTTCTAATTTAAAATCTAGTAAGGTAGATGTTTAGGAGACACATAAATTAGAAAACATCAAGGTAAATTTTATTGATGTTTTTCACATGTCTCCTAAACATCAAGTTAATGTTCGGGAGACACATAAGTTAGAAAACATCAAGGCAAATTTTATTGATATTTTTCATGTGTCTCCCAAACATCAAGTTAAATGTTTAGGAGACATGCAGAGTTACCTCATGGTTCACTGCCTAGTCAATCAATTAGCCATATAATTGATTTAATTCTAGGGTCTTAACCTATGAGTATTACACCTTATATAATGAGCCAACTGGAAGAGGATGAGATGAAGTATCTCAGGATGGGACATATTCGTCAACAGAGTAAATCCCCTTGGGGAGCTCTAGTGCTTTTAAAGAGGATGAAATTGCCCGATAGTTATCAAAATATCTCCGGATGGGACATACTCAATAGAGTAAACCCCCTTGGAGAGATTTGAAGCATAAAAAAGATGAAACTTGGAGGATGTGTGTTAACTTTAAAATGTTGAACAAACCTACAATCAAAAGCCCACACAAACCTTCTACGCACAGGCTATAACCAGCCTACAGGTTTCAAGGTTAAAACCCCAACCTTTAGGGTTTGAACCTTGAAACCTATAGATAAAAGACTATAGGTTTTAAGGTTTAAACCCCAACCCCTTGCATACATGTTTATAAAACATGTTAGAAATATCATCTAAGTACAAAATCATAGCCCTTCAGGGAGTTAAACCAGAGAGAAAACTAGTGTCTTCTGCGCATCTCCTATGCGTATGATTATCTCTATTCCCCCTCTCCCAAAATCCACACACAAACGTGATAGTAACCCTAAAATCATACTTCTTATGAGATAAAAAGCAAACTATAGTGTTGAGAGAAATACATAAGAATCTTGATGTGAAATTAAACATGAAAGACTCACATACCTTTGTAGACTCTGCGTTTAGGTTGCTCTAATACCAAGGGTAAGATGCCTCCTAGGCCTATCTAACCAAAATCACATATACATAGTCCAACATAGGATTAGAGAAACTAAATAAAAAGGGTGCAGGTAAGCTCGCCACCCAACCATAAGATCAATACTTCAATCCAACCTTGGTTAGGGGCTAAGGTTCCACCCCTGTGCCACAAATACATGCCAACCACCATAGCACTAGCATCCCCATACTTCCAAAGCCTTCTCATTCACAAGAGCCCTCAATAAGACTATCTACAATCTTCCATGTTCATGGCAGGAGTAGAAACTATAGTCCAGGAACACGCCAATTAGAAGGCACCGCACATTTGACTACATAATAATAACCAAGGCATCAATTATATAGTGATAACTGTGGCTATAAATAGCTAACCAACTATAGATAGCTAGTATCCTAGTTTTATTAGTTATGAACATTAGCCCTATTTATCTGCCTACTATCTCCTATTTTCAAGGTCCCCTAACCCTATTGGATTAGGCCCGCTAATTCAAAGATTAGCTCTAGGTACATAACAGTAAGCTGCCTTTGACCAATGCTTCACAAGGAGTGATGATGGCGAATGAAACATAGTTAAAGTGGCTTTGATACTATGTAGGTGAACATGGATTCAACCATGAGAGAATGTGAATGGAACAGAGATGGAGAGATCAAGCCATGGCTGGTGACTTGGTGCACAAAGATAGATGGGTGGAAGAGAGAGAGAGAGAGAGAGAGAGAGAGAGAGAGAGAGAGAGAGAGAGTTATTGCATGACACAAAAATGATTATATTATAATAATACTTCCACCATATACAATGCTTTATATAGGCACCAAGGCCCTACCTTATGTGTCTCTTAATAAGAGGGTGTTCACACCTAAGTGTCCAATGGTGTTCACACACCACTTGACACTTACTAGCCTCTGAAAATATCCAACAAGTGGAGCCCCCAAGTTCTTTATTCCAAACATACACTTCAAACTCTATAGGGTTCATTTTGATGCAATTAGGATAGAATTAGTCTATCAATCTTCTTGTGCCACATCAATACACTCACACATTCATGGGGGCCTTGACAATGGATTCAACACATATTATCCAATTATTCACAACTTCGATTTTTACTCCCAAAAGGTACAATTGTATCTAAGTCCCTAAATTATTTTTAATCCAAAGGCACTAACCCTAGTCCACAATGCATGATGTGAACCACATGTCTTAGTCAATTTTAGTAATCTAATACACTCTTTTATGTTGGTCACAACTAGAGATTTACGAAATTAATTAGCCTCTTAATCAATCCAAAACCCCCTCTTAAGTCACTTGAAGCAAGGAAAACTAGGCATGAGATAACTATGTCTTCCTCTTCCCAAAACTATTTAAAAATGTCCACTTTTCCCCCCACTTAAAAGCCATGATTTAAAGGGAGTTTTGCTACAAATACTTATGCACCTAACCCCCTTCCTCCCCCAAAATTTAACTCTTTATGCACCTAATCCCCTTCCAACCCCCTCCCCCCAAATTTTACCTCTTTATGCCCCTTATTTTGGTCCAAAAGATGGATCTATGAAGTAACCTCTAAGGCCAAAGATATAAACTCATAAAGAGCTTCTAAAGTAGGAATGCATAGAAGAACCTAATTTGGCCCTCTTGATTCTCTGATTTTCAAAGGTATGACTTGTAATTCTTGCCCTTTTAACATACCAAAATCGTTTACTCAAAGTCCTAAATCATATGTAAAAGACAGTCCTTGAAAATATTTTATTTAGCTCAAGATATTAAACATGCAATCTACCTTAAAGTTTTTTTACGGAACAAATTTCTTTGTCCATTCTACAATTTACCCCCAACTCAGTGCACAGAGACACATGCCCTCATCACCCTCTTTATCTCACATACTTTCCATACACTCTCGCAAAACCCTATGTATTCCAAAAGGGACTCTTCTCTACTCAAAATTTCCAGAGAGTGTGAGGCATAAAGAGGGTGAAATCCCACATACTTTCCACACACTTTTGCAAAGCCCTATGTATTCCAAAATGGACTCTTCTCTACTTAAAAATTCAAGAGAAAGTGATGGAGACTTCACAATTTCCTCCCATGTCTATGTGTCATGCATGCATTATGCGTTATCCATTGTCTAACTTGAGCGTCTCCTTTTGGTCATCTCTTACTTAGCGCTTGTGCATTTTTTGATAGGCATGTTGGGTGTGGCCCCACTTGTATAGACTTTGAGTTGGAGCCACTTGGTTTCATGGAAATGATGGTTATGGCATTTAAACTTGTGATGCTTACCTTCTTTTGTCTATATATTCCTTGTCAAGCTTCATTTCAAGATTCGTCTAGCCGACTAGCATTCAGATACTCTTGGACATATATCACACCAATAAAAACTCAAAAGTAAAATACTTTATTTACAACAAAAAATTAGCACTTATTTATGTGCACCCAATCACAGTAATAATTAGAGGCCTTACGATATCAAGAACACCTAAAAGCAACTTCCCTACATTACATACACACCAAGTTCTCTCTCTCTCTCTCTCTCTCTCTCTCTCTCTATATATATATATATATATATATATATATATATATATATATATATATATATATATATATATATGCCATTGGCCTTATCTCCCACTACTATCTTTATCCATCCTTGTCTAACCACAAGTGGATACTTTGTGTGGCACATGACCTCACCTCATTCATGACATCCTTTTAAATCTACAATCAGTACAATTTTAACCTTTTAAAAATCACCTTTGATCACCATTTATATAATTTGGCATTGCCATTGAACCCAAATTTTAATGAAAGAGAGAGAGAGAGAGAGAGAGAGAGAGAGAGAGAGATAGATAGAGAGAGAGAGAGAATATATATATATATATATATAATGATAAACAATTGTATGAATCAAACCTTCTAGAGTGGTTGGGGTTATCTCTCCGTGATCATCTTGCTAATTAGATTGGTTAGCATTAATGTTGCATGAGGCTTACCTTTGTTTGCTGCTAGAGGGAGAGAGATAGAGCAAAGAGAGGAGGGAGGAAGGGGAGAGACAAATGAGAAAAAGGGAGAGGGAGGAGATATTAAAATGAGTTTTTTCTTTTTCCATATTATTATTTAAAGAGTATTAAATAAAAATTTAATATCTTATATATCTATTCACTCAAAATTTAATTAATATGCTAAAAGTTAGAGAAACCTAGTGCTCTACCCTCCTCTTTCCATGCCATTCCATCCTTCGCCTCTAAATCTATTGGTGAGACCTAAAGTGGAGGCCACAGACATTGCATGGAAAGATGCATAATAGAATTTTTTTAATTATAAAAGTGTTATTTTCATTGAATTTAATTTCTATGCATGGAAAGATAGAGAGAGAAACCCCTAGATTGTGGTTTGAGGTGTGTATGCAAAAAGAGACAAGAGTTCGTGTGTGTGTGTGTGTGAGTGAGAGAGAGAGAGAGAGAGAGAGAGAGAGAGAGAGAGAGAGAGAGAGAGAGAGAGAGAGAGAGGGAAACCCCTAGATTGTGGTTTGAGGTGCCTATGCAAAAAGAGACAGGAGTTTGTGTGTGTGTGTGTGTGTGTGTGTGTGTGTGAGAGAGAGAGAGAGAGAGAGAGAGAGAGAGAGAGAGAGAGAGAGAGAGAGAGAGAGAGTCTATCCTTTGAAACACCACTCTGTGCTTTGCAAAGTGACAAAGAGTGAGCACAATGCCCTCACCCTAAGTATGGGGAGAGAGAAGAAGAAACTAAGCACAGAGAAAGGAGAAGAAGAAGAATTATTGTTTTTATATTGTAGGAGATAAACCTTGAAGGATTTTGTAACCAAAGCTTAATTTGAACTCAAGTAGATCTACGCTGTGGCTCACATAGAATGGAGAGCTAGACTCACACGCACAATGCTCAAAGATCAAAACACAAGGGTATAGAGTGAGAGAGAGATTGGAAAGCTTAAAGGGGAGAGAGATGAAGCTCTCAAGTACAAAGAGAAAGTAGCCTTAAACTATGAATGAGGTTGTTTATATACTAGCTAACCCTAAAGTGCCCGTTTACACCTAGATGGCCATGAGGGAAAACCTAGTGGGACAAAAGTGGCCATGGCATAAATGCATGGCCTCACAGTAAAGTACTACCAAATATCTAACAAACCCCCTTATAGTACAATTGTAAGGTTTATAGAGATTGCAGATTAGTCTCTGAAAGCGAAGAGGCCCAAAGCTTTAGTGTGAAAAGATATGCCTCATTTCCATGTGTATTGTAATAGATCAGATTGATCTCTCATGCATGGAGTCTCTCTTTGACATAGTGATACTGCATTATAATGTGCTTGGTCCTGGCATGAAAGATAAGATTCTTTGCAACCGTCATTGCACTCTGACTTTTAGTGAAAATAGGAGTAGGGGTGTCTGAAGGGACACAAAAATGCTCCATCAATCTTCATACACATTCAACTGTCATAGTGAATGCAACTCAGCTAGACACAAAAATCCTTCATCAATCTTCTCAACCATACACATTCAACTGTCACATTGAATGTTGCTCTATATTCAGCTTCACAAGATGATGTTGTCACATTTGGTTACTTCTTACTTAGCTTCTTACTTAGCCAAGATATACACAAATTTCCAAGAAAGAAACAGATGTGGATTGTCATGTATCATAATCCCTACCTAGAATCACTGAAGGCTTATAGTTCTAAATCACACCCCTTGGTAGAGAACAATCCAAGATCTTGGCGATTACGCTACTAAAATGATCCGATTGTGAGCAAAATGATCCACCTATGAAAACTCGTCGATTGTTGTGTGCTACTATGCCGGAGTTATTTATGGATGCTAAATCACTTGTATAAATCAATTACAATTGGTTGTTGCTTAAACTAAAAGAGCATGAACAAAAAATTGATTCACGAATGAGAAACTTCTTGTGAAAGAAAGCTTCAAGTTGCACCACCATTTTTGAAGAGCTCTAACCTAAGCTGTAAAACCAAAAGGCTATAGAAAGCTTAAACATAAGCCATGGAAAGCTTGAACACAGTGTAGAGAAAACCAAAAAAAACAAGTTATGGAAAGCTTTGCTATGATACTGTTGTTGGTTCACACAAAATGGAGAGTTGGGCCCACACACACGCAATGCTCAAAGATAAGAACACGAGGTTGTAGAAGGTGAGAGAGATTGGCAAGCTCAAATGAGAGAGATTGGCAAGCTCAAATGAGAGAGATTAAGCTCTTTACATGTACAAAGAGAAAGTACAAATGCGTAAGTAGCTTTGAACTATGAATGAGGTTGCTTATATACTAGCTAACCCTAAGGTGCCCATTTATGCCTGGATGGCCATGGGAAAAAACCTAGTGGGACAAAAGTTCCCATGGCATAAGTGCATGGCCTCATAATGAAGTACTACCAAATATCTAACAGAGAGAACCAAATCACAAGAAACATTGCAATCTTTCATGGCTTTTAGGTTTTGCTTCAAAGCAACCTTTTTTAGTCGGTGTAGTGCATGTCAGTGCTTTCAAAAAATGTTTTTTTTTAAAACCAATTAAAAAACCTTCTACTGTGAATCTCAGTTGAGATTTTTAAAAGCCAAACGGTTTCTAAAGGAACTAAAAAAGTTCATTTGGTTTTATTAAACCAACCAAAGATCTCACTCTTTTTTTCAAGGATGAATTCAAGCAATAAAAATAGCAAAAATTATCAATAGTGCATACATGGTGTAACTTGTAAGAGTGCACAAAAGATAATGCTTAGTTGTATCTACAACGAAATCAACTTTTAGTAGTAAGATTGGCTGCCCTTCAACAAAAGACCCTCCAGGGCCATGTCAACAGTCACTAGAACTTGCATCACAAACACTCTCTAAAACATGTACATTGTATTCTCAATCTCTCTGGAGTGTAACATGGAATCTGTATACTTAGTCTCTCTAGAGTGTAACATGAAATCAAACATATACTAAATGTTTGCAAGACATAAAATGTATTCACTCTCTCTAGAGTGTAGCATATACTAAATGTTAGAATATTAAGGAGAGACTTGAATGATGAATATCTCTACTCTTCAAGATCGTGTTAATACAAGAGAAAATTACTTACAAGAACATGTTAAGAAGAGAGAAAATTACTTAAAATGCATAGCTCATGAGCCTTAACCAAGCATGTGAAAATAACATTACACATAGATCATAAAAAATGATATAATACTGAGACTAACTCTCAAGAACAATAATTTGCAGTAACAACACACTCTCAACAACAATGTACATAATGGGTGTCCTCTTTGGCAATCCAAAAGCATCCATAGAAAGCTAACCATCTCTTCTCTTCAATTGAAGAGAATTCACCAACTTTGAACCAACATTTACAGAATTCAAATGCACAACACTCCATCCACTCTACAATTAGTAAAAGGGAGAAGCCAAATCATATACAAGGTAAAATGTGAATTTGCATAGAAAAATAGTATTTATAAGATATAAAGAAAATAAAAAAATAGTAGTATAAGATATAAAGAAAATACCTTTTACTTTCTCCATAGATGTGGCTACTTGTTTTAGCAGTATTCTTCCACAACTGAATTGTATCAGTAAAGCTATACTCACTAAAAGGTGGACCTTTAATAGATACACACATAGGTGCATCCACATTCTTTGTATTATTCGAGCAATCATAAAGCTTTGTTTTGATAAGGTTTTATACATTAAACCCTCTTTCACATGCGGTTGTACTTGAGCATTGTAACATTACAATGTGTGCCAATCTCAATAGCATTGGATACTTCTCTCGACTAATTACATTTCTGCCAATTGCAAGTGTATCTCTCAAACTTCAAGCTTTTCACTTATACGGTGCTTGAGTCTTAAAGTACTGACACTTCCTCTTCATTGCTATCTTGTCAACTAGGGCATCTAGTAATTCTCCATTCTCCAATGCTTTCTCTTCATTACGATTTACAAATACCATGAAATAGCGAGATTAATCCCTTCCTTTTGATTTGTCTTTTTCTACCTACACAATGCAGCCTCCTTGTATATAAAGACTTCAAATCGACAGTTTTACAAGCTATAGCACCATAGCCTTTTGTTGTCTTAAACAATATGAGAACTTGTGAGTATGTGACCTTGCATCATCGTCTCAACTCTGGCGTCAACCTCTGTAAAAGTAGCACACCTTGCTTTGGTTATTACCATCTAATATAGAAAAAGAAGTCAAGCTTCCAAGATAAAGTGCTTAGCGTAATGGAACAACACCGCGGCTCCTACCCTTTGCTGGTTATGGAGGACAATGTTGAGCGCACTCTCGAGTCTCTCTAGCCTCCTATATTCTACACTATCTTCTCTTAACCTTCTCCATGTCCCGACTCCTGACTTCAAATGATAATGTAGGGATCCATGGATTTGCTAGAAAATCCCAAGCTTAATATTATTATTATGTAGTAATATTATCTATTTAGAATCTAGATTCTACATTGTAACATATCTAGAGCTACCCCCTAAACCTCAAGCCATATTAAAATGCTGCCTTGAAAATCAAGATTAACCCTAGGTTTGGTTTTTAAAAATACAAGAAAAATTCCCCGTTATTCTTTCACAGGTAACTTCGAAGCAACGTTACGTTCAGGGGCCTCATCAGGATGACAAGAACCAGGGCCACAGAAAGGAGAAGACAAGGGAGAAGGCGCTCGGGGAGAGCACAACAGGCGAGAGCGCAGCAGCCGGAGCAGGAAGAGCAAGAAGTAGCAGAAGACCCAGCGCAACGGCTCCCACAGGAGAACGCGGGAGAGAAAGAAGAAGCAGCAGCAGCAGAAGAACCATCTAATGGTCAAGGCAAAGCGGAAGAGAAAGAAGAACAAGAAGAAGAAGAAGAAGAAGTTGACAGAGATGGCGATGAAGGGCATCTGTTGTTAACAGATTACGAGAAGCAGAGAGATCACAGAATCAAAGAGAATGCTGTAAAGCTTGCAGCCCTCAATCTCCCTACCCTAGCTTCTTCTTTCCGGTCCCTGCCGTCGCCCGGGCGGCGGCAGAAAAGATCAAGCAAAAGGAAGAGCAAGGAGGATGACGACTACATGCCCAGCGACAATGGCAGTGGCTTTGATACTGATGATTCCAACAACAATGAAGAAGAAACATGCCCGGGCATCCAGCAGGTTCCCCATTTTCTAACCTTGTTTGATACATGTGCCATATACTGATTTGCAGATTCATTAAATCGTTTTATTTGAACTAATTTCTTTTGTCCATTGCCGGGGCGTAATCTGAGATGCATGTGCTTTTCCTTCAACGAAATAATGTTGTGCTTTGCCTTGGCAGGATGCCAATGCTGATGATGACGAAGATCAGGCTCTTCAACAGGTTCAGCCTCCACCTTTACCCTCTTATTTAGTATCTCTTGGGTTCTACATTTTCAACAAGGCAGTAGTAGATACAGGGAAACATGGAGAGAGAGAGAGAGAGAGAGAGAGAGAGAGAGAGAGAGAGATTTTAATGTTTATGGGGACATTGGTCCATGAAACCAAACGCATTACGAATTCATGAGTAGTTTTGTGATAGAAGACCAAAAAATAAAAATAAAAAATTCAAGGATCATGGCGTAGATGCCATGGTCCTTTCAAATTTTTATGATAATTGTTATGTGATGTGTGACTTCTGAAACAACAACTTGGGGCATTGCTTGCCCACATTTTTCAGCCTTTGTTTCGTAATCCTAAGATATACTATGAGGGACTCCCCAAAGGATTATCTAATACACAGGCATAAACAAGATCCCAGGGCTCTCCTATCCCTATTGGATTAGTCCCTAATCCGAGGGTTAGTGCTAGGTACATAAGATATACCCAATTCCCATTCGGAGAATTCCACGTTCCTTCTGTCCTTGTTGGCTTGTCAAGAATAGGCCTCCTGTGCTTTGGTCCTCCTAGCCTTCGCGCAGGCGTGGTAAGTCTTTGTCACTTAGTTAGTGTCGAGCACTGAAGATGATGTCTTGGTCAATAATGATTGGAACGATCTTCCAAACACCGCCTCATATGGAGTCGTTCCTTTCTTGCTTAATGCATCGGCCATGGGGTTGGCCTTGCTTGGAAGATACGCAATCATGGTACTGAATTGTTGAAAGATATGGCTCCAGCGGTGCTATTGGTTACTCCATTGCGTACTTGGCATCGTTTGAAGCCAGGGCAAAGTAGTGATAATCCTTGTGAATCTAAAAATCACACCCATATAGGAAATGTTTCCAATGCTTCAGCACCTCCATGGAGTTACCGATCATAGACTGAGTAATTGATCTATGTAGGAATCAACTTACGCAACATGTAAGTAACTGGATGACCATTTTGTTGTAACACAGCTCCAATGGCGATGTTACTCGCATCGGTGATTACTTGGAATGGATTATCCCCATGAGGCAAGCGCTAAACAAGGAGCCTTTGCTAAAGCAATCTTGAGATCCTTGAAAGCCTACGGGTCTTGACACCCTTGAGCAGATTTGTGACAACTGTTGTTGAGAGATTGTAGAACTTGTCGATGTGGATGGAATATGCTCGGTAAATCTCCATAAATGATCGTACATCGTACATTGTCATCGTACATTAATTTTGGAATCTCCCAATTTAGAATTTCTAACACTTTGGTGAGATTTAATCGGATGCCTTCGGCCCTAATTATATATCCAAGGTAATGAACCTTGAGCAAATAAAACTCCGATTTCTTTTCATTGACATAAAACTCATTGCTTTCTAGCAATTTTATCGCTTTTTTGAAGTCAATGTCATGTTGCTGAACTGTAGCTGAAAAAACCAGTATGTTATGCAAGAAAATAAAGATACACTTTTTGATCAAGTTCCTGAATGCATGCATCACCATGCGGTTAAATGTTGCCAGGGTGTTCGTTAGACCGAAGGGCATGACCATAAACTCATAGTGGGCCCATTCAGTGCGGAAGGCTGTCTTCGGGATGTCCCCTTTGACAATCCATGTCACCTGCGTGGACATTTCCTAGTATGAAAGGGGTCTGGTGGACTCTAGGACGTCTAAATCTTTGGAAAGTATAAGCTTTGGGAATGGGGGATTATCTTGGAATACAAAGGATCATACTCCTAAAATCTAGGAGGGTTGCTATTTTTGGCCCGACTCCAATGGAAATTCCGTTCGCGTCATGATGTCTGGAATTGAGCAAATGGGAAGACATGCTAAAGCACATTTGGCAGAAGGTCTGCCAGTTGGGGTATTTTTTAAAGGTAAAGATTATGGGAGAACCCATCTCTTAGATTGGGACATGTGGCAAGAAAGTGGATCGAACGGAGACAAGTGGCCTCATACTTGTTAGAAAGTGGATCAAAGTGAGACAAATGGCCTCACACTTTTTACTTTAGCTATTGTGTCTCTCCACTTGTCATTATAGCTTCTCTTACCATTTTAGCTCATGGGAGGCCCAAATCTATAAATTGGAGCCCTCTCTCTTCATTAAGGGAGGCTCTCTTGTTTCACCACCGTTATAGGCTGCCCTAATGATGGTTACTCTCTCTCTCTCTCTCTCTCTCTCTCTCTCTCTCTTGAAGGCTGCCCATGAAGTATACCGGCTGTTGGCGACTGTTTTGAAGGCTTCCATCGCAAAGAAATACCGAAGGCAAGGGCAGTTAATCATTTTATTATGATTTTCAGCTACTGTACTTGTTGTACCATCCCTTGTACCTACTGTACCAGCCCTTGTACCTATGGTACCAACCATTGTACCTACTGTACCAGCCATTGTACGAGCCAATGTACCGGTTGTACTAGCCACTGCACTTGTGTTGTACCAGTCCTTGTACTTGTACCGGTTGAATGGAGAGTTGTACTTGCTGTACCAACTCTATTGCATGAAGACCCGTGGTTTTTGGGGAAGAATCAGTACCCACGCGGAGGTATATGGTTTATATTGTTGGCTCGGCATTTCTACAACTTGTGTACCAGCTGAATTTTATGGTTGCCTCGTGTTGGATTGTGTTATGGTTTGTATGTGGATAATCTGGCATCTCCCGTGGGGAGAGTAAGGCCCTCAAACCTTGTACATGTTATATTTCTCCTTGGGTAATCATATACTCCAAGGGGGGAAGGGGGGAGGGGGGGGGAGGAGGGGGGGGGGGTCGGTCCATTTTGGCCTCTATGCGGCGTCAGTTGTGCACATCTCTCTTTTACAGTTTTGTGGATTAAGTGGCATATGTTTAAGGCTGTGGCCGATTTCAGTGTTAAATTGCATGAATGGTCAAGTGTTACGCGAAACCCCCGGGACCTTTGGAAGCTTCATTGGTATCAGAGCATTGGCTTTTTCACACTCTTGTGTGAAGACAATGTTCATAATCCTCATGTCACAGGATCAAACCTAGAAAAGAAAAGCTAAGCATACTTTGAATTTGCAAATTTGGTGCTTTTGCCACTTATTATGAAGTGTTTTTTGATATTCACTAACCCTTGTATAGCCATGCAAGGAGAAAGGTGTTGTTGTTTGCCTTGAGATGGTTTTAGGGAAACATTGTTTATGGCTACCTTTATTTGGGATGCATTGGACTTATGGAACTCATGTTTGACATACCATGTGTAGTGTTCTCTTGTCCTACGTGCTCTCCTAAAGATTATTTCTACCATGTGGGTGGAACAATAGACAGCAAATGGAAGGGAACATGGGCACTTCAGAGGGTAGTGTCAAGCACAACATACCCTGTGTAGTGTTCTCTTGTCCTCATATTCTGTGTAGTGTTCTCTTGTCCTACGTGCTCTCTTGAAGATTGTTTCTACCATTTGTAGGTGGAGCAATAGAGAGCAGTTTCATCATCATGTCTCACGAGTCACGATTCACGGGTCACCATTTTGCCATTCTAATTACTTACCCTCTTTTTTTTTGAAATGATAAATAGGTCCGACTACTTCAAAACGATGGTGAAGAAGATTGGCGAGTACGGTCCTCACTACACACCTCCATCCTCCGAAACCTTGCGGACCACTATGCTTGACAAGGAGAAACGCCTTGTTGAGCAAGCGGCGGCAAACACAAAGAGACAATGTGTCACCAGCCTGGACATTTCCCAGTCTGAAAGAGGTCTGGTGGACTCCAGGATGTTTAAATGTTTTAATATGCATTGATGGTATCAACAAGTGTGTCAAAGGCCTTAGTCCCCCGAGCACCCGCTGCGAGTTTCATTGGTATCCGAGCATAGGCTTTCTTGGAAGCGGAGGCTTCCTTCTATCAATAAGGAAGAGAAAAGATCTGGAGTGGGGACCACACTTACCATCATTGCTATTAAGCATGGCCAGCCACTTCAGAGCCTATGAAGCAAGAGCATGAGCAATAGACAGCTTGGTCTAAGGATTTATGAATTCACAAAATTTATCTTGGAAGTATGGAGTTGGCTTTATGCGCACACGTTTAGCACTCTTTCCATATGGATATTGTGGATTATATTATCAAGCTTACAGGCAAGCTATATGGAGATATATCTTAGGATATCTTAAGGATATGGTGACGAGATATTTCTTCTGGCTTCATGACCAACCTGGCAAAGAAAAGCTAAGTATACTTTGAGTTTGCAAAGTTGGTGCTTTGGCTATTTACTATGAAGTGTTTTTGATGTTCACTAACCCTTGTATAGCTATGCAAGGAGAAAGGTGTTGTTGTTTGCCTTGAGATGGTTTCAAGGAAACATTGTTTATGGCTCCCTTTAATGGGATGAATTCTTTTCATGGCTCCCTTTAATGGAATGAATTCTTTTCATGGCTCTCTTTATTGGGATGGATTATATCTATGGAGATTTCTTTCTTGGACGAGATTTATATAGATATTGGGCTTCACAAGCAATTTCTATGGACGAATCTGTCCGAGTTTATAGAGAAGAAATCTTTGGATATCTCATGGATATGATGCTTTTATGGATAAAGTCCGCCTCTACTCCAAGGTGTGTGGTTAGCACGGAGTATGTGGTAAGAGTTTTGGTATACAAGGATTATGGTATACAGGTGTATGGATTCCTGGACTTCTTTTCTAGGAATTTGGATCCATCCTCAGGTTTATGGATTATGTTTATGGCTCCCTTTTACTGGGATGGATTATTCTTTTTGGCTCCCTTTATTTGGGATGCATTGGACTTATGGAACTCATGATTCACATACCCTGTGTAGTGTTCTCTTGTCCTACGTGCTCTCTTGAAGATTGTTTCTACCATGTGAGGGTGGAACAATAGAGAGCAGATGGAAGGGAACCATGGGCACGTCAAAGGGTAGTGACAAGCACAACATACCCTGTGTAGTGTTCTCTTGTCCTACGTGCTCTCTTGAAGATTGTTTCTACCATGTGTGGGTGGAACAATAGAGAGCAGATGGAAGGGAACATGGGCACTTGAGAGGGTAGTGTGAGTTGGTGGCCGAAATGCCTATAAACTATGTGTAGCAGAAATGCGTATGGAACACCAGGTTATCTATACCTGCGAGTGATTGTTTTCAGGACTCCTTGTTTAGCCACCCTGTGTAGTATTTCGTGTCCACTCAGTATTCCATATGGGGTTGTGGAGAGACCTAAAAAATCTGGCGAGGTAGACTGGTAGTGTACACTTGATTGGTAGGATGAGAGAATCTTGCTACATCACTTGGGGATCCCTGGTATAGGTAGGCTAGACAATTAGATTCTCAAGTTATGCACAAGGGAGAACATTTGGACATGGCCATTTTGATCTAGAGAGGAGTCCCTAAACTTATCACCCTAGATGCACTCCTCGTATTTGTGCAAGGATGGTCCCTTAGTCATAAACGCTACACTGGGAGTCCTTTGGTATTGCATTACCCATCCAGGTTCTTTTTTGGAGACAATCGGGAGATCCAACCGGGAGAGACACATGTGACATATCCATGTACTGGTTTCTCAAGCACTGTAGACTCCTCCCCTCCCAACCTTCCCTCACATTCAAGCTTGAAGCTCCATAGCTTGTAAGTGTAAAAAATAAAAACCGTATTTTATCGTACCGTATCCCAAAATTTCATATCGTACCGAATATTCCCGTACGGTATCGTACCGTACCGTATCGTATTTTCGTACCGTGACAACTATGAATATACTCGGCCTCTGTAGTAGATAAGGCAGTGCACTTCTGCATCCTGGATATCCATGACACAGCACCTCCTGTGAATGTAAACACATAACCGGTAGTAGACTTCTGGTTATCTGGATGACCGGCATAATCCGAATCCGTGTAACCATGCACTAATGCATCCTGTTTGCCAAAGCAGATGCACATATCCTGTGTGCCCTTCAGGTATCTCATGACACCTTTCAGTGCTTCCCAATGCTTCTTGCCAGGGTTGGCCATGTATCTAGTAACCACTCCCACTGCAAATGCAATGTCCGGCCTGGTAGCAACCATGGCATACATGAGACTGCCACAAGCTGAAGCATACGGAATCTTGGCCATATCAGCCCTGTCACTATCCGACTGTGGGCTGTCCATAGCACTGAGTTTCACATATGGAGGCAAAGGAGTACTAGTCTTCTTCCCCCCCTCCATATTGAACCTCTGCAAAACTTTGCCAATGTATTCCTTCCGAGACAAATACAACACATGCTGATTTCTGTCCCGAAGTATCCGCATACCTAAAATGTGATTTGCATCACCCAAATCCTTCATATCAAAGGTCTGATGCAGCCTCTTCTTCAAAGCATCCATCTCTTTACTAGATTTCCCGGCAATCAACATATCATCAACATACAAGATGAGGATCAATAGACTGCCATCCAAAGCTTTCTTGGTGTATAAGCAGTGATCTATGTCACTTCTCCTGAAATCCTGGGATTTCATGAATGTATCAAATTTATGATACCATTCCCTTGGTGCCTGTTTGAGCCCATAAAGACTCTTTTTCAGCTTACATACAAGCTTCTCCTTTCCATTAACTGCATAACCCTCTGGCTGTTGCATATATATCTCCTCATGGAGATCACCGTGAAGAAAAGCAGTCTTCACATCCATCTGAATCAAATCCAGATCATCATGAGCAACCAAAGCTAATACAGCTCTAAGTGTGGTCATTTTGACCACTGGAGAGAAGATCTCATCAAAGTCCACACCATATTCCTGCTTGAAGCCCTTAGCCACTAACCTGGCTTTGTATCTTGGCTTTGCATCAGGTGCAACTTTGAGCCTGTAAACCCACTTGCATGGCAAGACCTTCTTGCCTGTGGCAAATGCACCAACTTCCATGTTCCATTTTTGTGCAGAGAATCCATCTCTGACTTCATAGCACGCTACCAAAGAGCCTTGTCTGCCCTCTGTAAAGCCTCCTTATAACAAGAGGGTCTTGTCTCTCAAACATTGCAAGTTTAGATCAAGCTTGCTTCCTTGCTGCTGCTGGATTTTCTCTAAGTTTTTACCCTTTTGCCCAAAGTTTCTGTTCTTCTAGGTGCCCACTGCCTCTCCATCAACAACTGCATTTCATAATGCTGCTGCATCATATGCACCACTGAATGGAACTCGTCATAAGCAGACTGACTAGCAGCAATCAACACAGATCAGTCCAGGGCTTCGTGCAGCAGACTTTAATAGTCGAGAGAGGACTAGAAAAGGTTTTCTTGCTTTATTCACAGCCTTGTATCTTTTAGTGCATAATAGCTTAGCTAATTCCATTTTTATTTACTTAAGCAAGTTTCTCCCTCTAGTCATCATGGCTCCATGTTTGCTCTTTGGCATTATTTGGTGCCACTTGAATATCATCAGTATGTTGGGAAAGATAGCAAACTTTAGAGGTGAAGCTCTATGAGGCAACCATAAGGTGCATTATTCAATGCTCGTTGTTTGCAGTTTTTATTTGCTAGTTGATCTCTTTACGTTTCAGATGTATGTTTCACTGAGCTTTATAATACCATATTGTCATTCTTAAACCTAGTTGTTTCTGTCAGAATATGCAGCGGAAATGATAACCAAACTTGGGTTGACAAGAGCAAGTAGAATGCAGAAAATAGACAGCACAAGAAACACAGAGAAATAGGTGTGTAAACTCTCCTCTACACACAAGATCCCGCAAATAACTGAATGAATAAGTGGTGGGGGGTATGGGGCCTATTTATATGCCCCATGCAAGTAGTCGGCCAGCGCTAGTGGCTCTGTAGGCATATGCTCACTTATGGTAGTGCTATGTGTGAACAGGGCTTAACCAAGGGCACTTTTTCCCATGTGGTTTTTCCCCTTGGACATCAAGTGTGAAAGGACACTCTAACATATAATATTTTGTACTTCTATATTATATGGATGTGGCACACATGCAAGGGTTGACTTGCATTTTGTGGATACCACACTTTTGGCTCTCTCTCTCTCTCTCTCTCTCTCATTTCTGTGTGTGAGCTTCTCTACCCTGCACCTAACCCTAATGTGCAGGTTTGTGTGTGTGAGTGTGTGAGTCCAACACCCAACATTTGGTATCAGAGCTGGGAGCTGGGAGCTGGCCTTGGAAAACTGCTGCTGGAAAAATTTCTGTGAAATTCCGTCCACAGGCTGCCAAATTCCGTCGCCTGCGTTTTTCCGTCCGTCGGATTCCGTCGACTGTGGATTTCCGTCCGCCGGTTCTGTCGACGCTCCTCCCTCCAGCCACCAGAATCGGGCGGCACTAGTGGGGAGCCCACCACCTCCGCCCAGCCTCCCAGGCGGCGCTTCCTCTGCAGCCGGCGTCCCAGTGCTGGCGCCTACACGCTTCCAGCACCCTGGCCGTCAGCGCTCCATCCGTTCTGCTCCGTCACGGTCCTGCTCCGGCGCCTCCATCCCGTTCCGTCGACGCCTGCAGACTAGCCGCCACGCCGTCCCAATGCGCCCCAGCTCCTGTCCCGTTCGGCCTCCGTCGCCGTCGCCTCACCCAGCGTCGTCTCGACCCGCCGTTCTGTTCCGGCCGACCACTTCCGTCCACGCCTCTCCGTTCAGGTCGTCTCCACCCGCCGGCTCGCTCGCTCGCCGGTCCTGCTCCGTCTCGACCAGCACCAGACGACTTCGGCCACCCGCGCTGGTCCAAGGCCCGCCGGCCGTCTCTGCTCTGCCTCGGCCTCCACGCATCCGCGCTGGTCCCAGCCCGCCGGCACACCCTGCCAGACTCCAGCGCTGAGCCCGCTTCCGCTTCTGCCGTGTTCGCACCCTCCGCCTAGCTCGTCCGGCACCTTCCCAGCGCCCGTCTCTACCTACGCTTGCCTGGCCTGCACGCCACCAGCACGCTTGCTCTAACACCCAACATTCCGACTAAGCCCAGCACGCCTGCCCGCCTCTGGTTGGTCGTTTGCTCTCATCCGTCCTCTGCAACGTACAACAACAACACTCCCTCCAACGCCTTCACCTGCAACGAATACCTTCAACAAGGTCTTCCCGGCTGCCCAGGTACCTGTGTTTCAGCAAACCCAAAAAAAAAAAAAATGCAAGGAAAATTTGAAAGATTGCAGGTGGTGGATTCAGGCAAATTGGGGGATTTCTCAATTTCAGGAAAAATTGAACCTCTCTAATTTGCAGAAATTTGGGGGTTTTCGAAATTAAGGTCAAAATCAGCAAATTGAACCTCTCTTATTTGCAGAAATTTGGGGGTTTTCAAAATTGAGGTCAAAATTGGCAAATTGGAGCTCTTACATTTGCAGAAATTTGGGGCTTTTGTGAAAATTGGCCAATTAGATGCACATTGAAGCGATTGGAGTGCATAAAAATTGGGGATTTTCTGATTGGAGCATGTAATTGGGCATTACAGCTGCGATTTGTCGCGTATGTATATACATTGAGTGTAATTGGACAATTTGGTGCAGGTTTACACTTGCTTTGGTTTGCAGGCATACATTTGCGCAGGACATTTGGTTGCCTGGCAGTGCACATTGGTGCTTGGTTTGCTTGCAGCTATACTTTGTTGACATGGCACAGAATGCTACGGATGTATTTGGTGTGCTCACCCAGGAGGACAAGCTGGATGGATCTAACTACTCCCTCTGGAGTTTTATGATCCGTAATTTGCTGGTAGCCAAAGGGCTTTGGGGCATCGTGTGTGGTGATGACACACGCCCACATACCATTTAGCCAGCTACGCCTCAAAGGGGAGGTGCTCAAAGAGCTCCTGATGTAGATCCTGCTCCCACACAAGAGCAGAAGAGATGGGACTCTAGAGATGCACAGGCCATGTCATTGATAGCCCTTTCAGTGAAAAGGACTATTATTCCGCACATTCGTTCATGCAAGACATCGAAACTTGCATGGGACACATTGGAAGCAATGTATCAGGTACGCAACGAAGCAAGAGTTGCCTACTTGAAGAGGCAATTGGATCTTCTTTCTATGGATGAGGGTGACTCCATGGCAGATCATCTCACCAAAGTGAAAGATTTGCAGGAACAATTGCTCAACATTGATGAGGTTATCCCAGACAGACAGATGGTCACCAACACTCTTCATTCTTTACCGCCTTCCTACTTGGGCTTTCACACCTCTCTCAACCTCTCGATGAGAGGAGGTGGTGATCCCGTCACTTTTGAAGAGCTCGTGGGTTTACTCTTGCAGGAAGAGCAAACAAGAGCAAACATATCGAGCAACCGTGGTGGAGAAAAGGCATTTACAGCCAAGGATAAGGGTAAAGCAAAGAGCTTTAAGCATGGGGGACAACAGTCTAGCAAGGCTGGTCATGGACAGCCCTCTTCTAGTGGTGAAAAGTCTGACAGAGGGGATGCAAACAAGCCCAAAAAGAAGGGCAAATGTCACTACTGCCATAAGCCTGGACACTACATCAGTGAATGTAGGAAGCGGATTGCAAAAGAGAAAAAGAAAGAAGCAGGCAATGCAGTAGTAGCAGACTCTTCGGATGACAAAGCAAAGCAATCAGCTAATGTAATCCAGGAAGAGTACACTTTTTTGGTCACATGCACTAGTGACACACCAAGTGCTTCGGACACTGATATGTCTTGCATTGCATCTGACAGACAGAATGCATCATGGTATTTTGATAGTGGTGCTTCGAGCCACATCACTTCATGCAAAGATGTATTTCAGCACTTGGTTTATGCTTCAAATGGCCGCACTGTATCATGTGCAGATCATACCACATATCCAGTAAAGGGAATTGGTAATGTCATACTTATTGCAGCCAATGGTGCCAATATATGTATGAAAAATGTATTGTATGTTCCAGGAATAAAGAAAAATCTGCTCTCCGTCTCAGCCATAAACGACCAAGGTTTAAAGGTTGAATTTGAAGATGGGAAGTGTTTGGTAAAAGACCCATCAAAGGGTTATGAAATAGTCACTTCTGGAACACGATACAAAGGCTTGTATAAGCTGGACAGCTATGACAAGCGCACTTATGATGCAAATACAGTGGCTGCCCACACTCCTGCTATGCATGATGCAGAGCTATGGCATGCTCGTTTTGGGCATGTAAATTTTCAGAGTTTGATGCTTTTGCAGAATATGCCACCTCTTGAGTCTCCACCAAGACATGTATGTGAGGGGTGTATTTTGGGAAAGATGCAACGAAAACCATTCCCCAAAGATGGAGCTGTTAGAGCTGAAAATAAATTACAGCTCATACATAGTGATGTATGTGGTCCAATGCGGACACCATCCATAGGGGGGCATCTTTACTTCGTCACATTCATTGATGACTACTCCAGGTTTGCTTGGGCTTACCCTTTGAAAGCAAAAGAAGATGTGTTTACATGCTTTCGACACTTTGTAGCAATGGCTGAAAATATGTGTGCATGTAAAGTCCAAACACTCCGCTCAGATAGAGGTGGAGAATACATGTCAAATGCATTCAAGGATTATATGCTTCAAAAGGGCATCAAACACCAATGTACTGTGCCTTATACACCGCAGCAGAATGGTGTAGCTGAGAGGAAAAATAGATCTCTCATGGAGATGGCAAGATGCATGGTGAAAGCACAAAAGTTGCCTCACAAATTTTGGATGGAAGCTATAATGTGTGCAACTCATGTGTTGAACAGGTGTCCAACAAAAGCTTTGAAAACCATAACACCATTTGAGGCTTGGTATAGCCGAAAGCCAACAGTGGATTATATGCGTACATTTGGGTGTTTGGCATATGCACATGTGCCAGAACAACTCCGAACAAAGCTTGATGAGACAAAGCAATTAAATGCATTTTTGTGGGCTACAGCAATGAAAGCAAAGGATACCGTCTTTATAATCCAACTACACGAAGGATTTTTGTGAGTAGAGATGGCATTGTTATGCAGCAAACTAAGTACATAAAAAGTTTGCTAAAAAGGTTTCACATGGATGAATGTAAGCCCATTTCTACTCCAGTAGAATTAGGTGTACGGCTTACTATGCATGATATTGGAGAGCCTTTTGAGGCCGGCCTTTACAGCCAGGCAGTGGGATGCCTCATTTACTTGTGTAACACGAGGCCAGACATATCTTTTGGGGTGTCTTTGTTGAGCAAATTCATGCACAGCCCAGGCACAAAGCATTGGCAAGCAGTCAAACGCATTTTTCGATATCTTAAGGGTACCCTGGATCTTGGTTTGTTCTATCCCAAGGGGGGCAGCTTGCAGCTTTATGCATACAGTGATTCAGATTGGGCTGGTGATTATGATACCAGGCAATCCACCAGTGGGAATTGTTTTTTTTCTTGGCAGCTCATGCATATCTTGGTTGAGTAAAAAGCAACCCACTGTTGCTACATCTACTTGTGAGGCTGAGTACAGGGCAGTCTTTACAGCTACAGTAGATTGTGTATGGTTGAGGAGACTATTGGCTGATCTTCGTGAGTGTCAGCAGACACCCACCACCATTCTCACTGATAGCCAGAGTGCTATGGCCGTGGCACGAAATCCAGTATTTCATGCACGTACCAAGCACATAGAGATTCATTATCACTATGTCAGAGAGAGGCTACATGCAGGGGAGATCAGTTTATCTTATTGCCCTACACAGGATAATGTTGCAGATCTATTCACAAAGGCTTTACCTCGAGAAAAGTTTGAAGCTTTCCGCAAAGCTTTGGGCTTACTCTCATACAGAGAGTGATCTGCTACCTTGTACAGGTTCACACTTCCACTACAGGGGGGATTTGTAGGCATATGCTCACTTATGGTAGTGCTATGTGTGAACAGGGCTTAACCAAGGGCACTTTTTCCCATGTGGTTTTTCCCCTTGGACATCAAGTGTGAAAGGACACTCTAACATATAATATTTTGTACTTCTATATTATATGGATGTGGCACACATGCAAGGGTTGACTTGCATTTTGTGGATACCACACTTTTGGCTCTCTCTCTCTCTCTCTCTCTCTCTCATTTCTGTGTGTGAGCTTCTCTACCCTGCACCTAACCCTAATGTGCAGGTTTGTGTGTGTGAGTGTGTGAGTCCAACACCCAACAGGCTCTCCACGACTGCATGAAGCAGTCGGCCAGCAGTAGAAAACTCCACGACTGCAGAAAGCAAGTCGGCCAGCAGTAAATACTCCACGCTTGCTGATTGGGCAGTCGGCCAGCCATACGACTGCTGAATGGACAGTCGGCTAGCCACCAGAAGCTCTTGCCAACATCTGGCATCCATCCGCACCACCGAAAAATGGGGATAAATAGGGGAAAAATACGGGGAGTGAGAAAAAATGATAAAACACCTATACAGGGCGGGCACACCCACAACAGAGGCCCTGGTGTATAAAAATAGATAGGAGATGACTTCTAACACCCCCTCTCAGCTCTTGGCTGTGAAATCAACCCAAGGGAGCTGGAGTGCCGCCTGAGCGTAGCTTGAGGTAGAGACTTCGTGAAGAGGTCCGCCGCATTGTCCTCCGTCGAACAATAAAGTAGCAAGATGTCACCAGCCAAGATCTTCTCACGTACAAAGTGATACTGTATCTCTATGTGCTTGGTCCGGGCATGGAAGACCGGGTTCCGAGCAATAGCTATACAACTGTGGTTATCGCACTGGATGACTGTGGGCTCCTTCTGTGGAAACCCAATCTCGCCTAGCAGCCTCCGCAGTCACACAACCTCACAAGCAGCACCACAAGCAGCCTGGTACTCTGCCTCTGTCGAAGAGAGGGCAATAGTTGGCTGCCTCTTGCTGCTCCAAGAAACTGCTCCTGAGCCGAGGGTAAAACTGTATCCTAAAGTAGATCTCCTCGTGTCTGGATCTCCTCCCCAATCTAAGTCACTCCAACCTTGGAGCCTGACTCCATCCCCTCCTGTGTAAAAGAGTCCTAGATCCTTCGTACTCTGCAGATACCGCAAGATCTACAATCCTGCGTCCCAATGAGACTTCAATGGCGTCTGCATGGAAGAGCTCAACAGCCCCACGGAGAAGCTCAAGTCCAATCTGGTGTTCAGCAACCAGATCAATGAACCAACCAACTTCCGGTACTGCGAGGCATCAACTGGCTCACAAGGATCAGTAACGGTTAACTTTGTGTCCGGGTCCATCGGCGAAGTAATAGGCTTGGCCTCAAGCAACTCATGAACATACCGCTGCTGAGAGACGAAAAACTCCCTCTGGGTCTGCCAGATCTCCAATCCCAAAAAGAAGTGGAGTAAGCCTAAGTTGGTCATCTCAAACTCCTTTGACAAGGCAGTCTTCGTCACTCCAATGTGCTCCACATGACCGCCAGTGAGAATGAGATCATCCACATAAAGGATGATAATCGTGACCATGCCGCGTTCCCGAAAGAGATACAGGTTTGGATCTACAACCGATCTCTGAAATCCAGTCCGAACAAAGAAGGAATCAATCTTCTGATTCCAAGCCTTGGGAGCCTGCTTAAGACCATACAAGGCCTTACGTAACCTGTAAACCATCCCTTCAGATCCTGGAACAATAAAGCCTGGAGGCTGCTCAACATACACCTCCTCCTGCAGGTCACCATTAAGGAACACAGATTTTACATCCATTTGATATACGGGCCACCTCTGAGAAGAAGCAAGGACAAGAACGGTCCGAATCGTGGACATCCGTGCTGTCGGTGCAAAGGTATCCTCGTAGTCGATGCCTGGCTGCTGGGCATAACCTTTAGCCACCAGTCTGGCTTTGTGTTTGTCCACTGACCCACCCATTAGACGCATATTTGGTCTTAAAGACCCATTTGACACCAATGACTGACCGCTTTGACGGCCTTGGAACCAACTCCCAAGTGTTGTTCTTCTTGATGGCATCAAGTTCCACCTGCATGGCTTTCCTCCAAGTATCCTGTGAAAGGGCTTCTCTGACAGAAGTGGGCTCCTTGTCCCGCATAATACGAGACATGAAAGCATAGTTCACCTGAAGAAGCTCCGTTGTATTGCTTTTATCTCGGACTCTGTGTGATCTTTGAGGGCCGTCCTCTGTGGTCCACTCGGAGGGTAACTCCGTGACACCTGACTCTCGAAGGGTGTCTAACAACCACCTAGGTACTCGAACAGATCGTGGAGCCTCCTGTGGGTGGTCGCGGGGGCTCTACTCCAGCTGCGGGCTCAACCTCCTGTATTGACTGAGGTTGATCAACTGGAATAATGGTATGGGAATCATCATCAGACTCCTCTGGATCTCCAAGAAGTGGCGGCTCCTCGACAATGGATACTGGAACATGCTCGTCAAAGACCACATTCCGGCTGACAACAATCTCGTTCCTGTTTGGATCATACAGTCTGTATCCCTTGGAAAGAGAATTATACCCCACAAATACAAGCTTGCGGGACTTGGAGTCAAGCTTCCCCCTCTGCTTCTTGGGAATATGTACATACGCGTCACTCCCAAAGACACGGAAGTGCGAGACATCAGGTTTCCTGCCAAAGTATGCCTCAAATGGAGTCATATGGGGTACTGAAGTCGTCGGAGATCGGTTGAGGATATGGACAGCCGTTGCCACAGCCTCTCCCCAAAGTGGACGAGGAAGATCACGATGCTCCAGCATGGTCCTCGCCATCTCTACCACAGTCCCGTTCTTGCGTTTGACAACTCCATTCTCCGAAGGCGATCCTGTATTGGCCAGTTCCCTTTTGATGCCATGATCTGCACAAAATCTGAGAAATATAGTCGAGGAGAATTCACCTCCTTTATCAGCCCTGAGAGTCTTGACCTGAAATCCAGACTCTTTCTCCACCATCACGTGCCAATCCTTGAACCGTGCAAAAGCTTGGTCCTTCTGAGAAAGAAAGTAGACCCACGTGAATCTGGTACAATCATCAACAAGCAGCATAAAGTAGAGAGATCCTCCCAAAGATGGTGTCTGTTGAGTCAATGTGAATCAACTCCAATGGTTTCGAAGCCCGCCTGGAAGCCTGCTTCGGAAAGGATTCCCTGTGTTGCTTACCACGTATGCAAGAACTGCAACGCCCTTGCCTACTGCCAACATCTGGCAAGCCAACCACCATCTGGTCTCGGAAAGCTCGCCTCAATGCATCCACATTTAAGTGGCCAAAACGAAAGTGCCACAGATCTCCGACCTGAGAACCTGTCAACGAGGAGAGTGCAGAGAGCTTGTAGATACCATTCTCCACACCGCCTTCCCAAACAACCTGGCCTGTCTCACGGTCCCGTAGAGCAACTGAATGCTCCTCAAATTCCACCCGAAAGCCAGTCTTGCATACTTCATGCACTGACAGAAGATGAAAACCCAGAGCAGGGACATAAAGAACACGGGAAGCATGCTTGCCTCCCTTGCCGTCGGGAATAATCTCCATCCGGCCCTCACTATGTATCGGAATAGTGGAGTTGTCGCCACCAATAAAGATGCGACCTGACTGCCGTTTCAGATCCAGAAAGAAGTCACGGGATGGAGTCATGTGCCTTGAAGCACCACTGTCAAGAATCCATTCCCGGGTATCCTTCGCGGTGAAGCCAACTGCCTCCTCGCTCGAAGATGATGAAGCGTCGGAGTCCATATTATGGACAGCCATACAATGAATGTTGGAGATGCTAATACAAGAGGCAGGGACAATGAAATGCATGCCTCCAATGCTTTACAAGATGAGCAAACTCATGTGGTGCACAATAGGGAACATGAATATGTGGGACAGCCGTCCCGTGGCAAAGAGAAGATGTAAGAAGAAGAGTCCATAGTCTTGAGGGCTGAACTTACTCGTATGCAGGCTCTTCTCCATGCACAACAAGAAGAATTGAATCTCTATCGCCGCGAGGATCCATTGGTACATGATCGTTTGAAGGCCAAGAAAGCTGAATCTTATATGGATCATGCAATGACAATGATTGCTCAAGAGTTGCACATGCAACCGAGGGATGCAGCACGTGCATACTTGGCTCGTACCGAGGATGCCTATGCAGAAAAGGCAACCATCCCACATGTCTTGGAATCCCGACAAGTGCCCGAACAAGAACTTATGTCTAAGAGGATGAATCTCCATGCGATGGGAGAGGAACAATCAGTGACTTCACGCCATGCAGGAATACCTCATGTAGCCCGTGAAGGATACAATGTTTATGGCAGTGGTCAAAATGTATGTCAAATGCCATTGCCGGCTGAAAATGTGCATGCACAACACATGCAACATGGGCTGCAATTTTCTGTTGGTGCAGGTATTCCGCGTATCAGGTATTCCGCATATCTCTCATGCCACTCATGCCTTCGAGTGTGCTCGTGAGGGAGAAGTTATGGCTGAAAATGTATCAATGCATGTTGAGGGGCCAGCCATGCCTCGTGCTTACAGGGCACATGTATCTATGCCTTATGTATCACCTTTTGGTCCAAAAATGATGCTAGTCACAGGGGCTGTCCCAATGGACAAACATGGGGGAAAACATGTTGAGATGCACACACATGCATCAAAGTCTCGTGACTTCAAAGCGGGAGACAAATCTGTGAAGTTTGACACATATCATGGGGAATACGATGCATCAAAGGTTCTTGCTTTTATTGCCCAGTTTGATATTGCTTTCAGTGATGAGGATTTCACTCAAAAATCCATGATCCGGCATGTAAGCATGTTCATGAAAGGCACTGCTGCCCATTGGTGGCTCACGGAGAAGCTCTCACCAAATCCTGTTAGATCATGGGAAGAGTTCAAGGAGAGGTTCTATGCTCAATTCTTGCCTCTCAATGCATTGAATGAGATAACAATGAAGTGGGATTGGGTAAAGCAAAATGAGGGGGAATCGGTAAATGCATATGTACAAAAGTTTTGGAAAGTGCTTTTGGAGGTCTCTACATTTATGCATGTCACCGAGGCGGAAAGGAAGAGAAGGTTTCAATCGGGATTGCAACCCGTGTACAAAGCGGGATTACAAATGTATCCTAGTCATACCTTACACCAATTAATCGCAGCCGCCACCGCCACCGAGCAATTGGAACTCAAATTGAGTCGATCCAATAAGGCTAAACCCTCATTTCAAGGCAAAGAGAGGGCTGTCCAAAACCTGCAAAATGATGGACAGCCACCTAAAAGGGACCAAAACCAAGCCAAATCAGGTCCAAAAGCTGAAAATAAGTTTGCTAAAAAGCGCTCTTATAAGCCGGCAAACTTTGGTCTTAGTGCTGAGAAGAAGGAGCAATATATGCGTGAAGGCAAATGCTTTACTTGTGGCAGCACTGAGCACATGGCAAGAGCATGCCCAAATAAGAAGAACAAAGCTGAAAATGCTAATGTACCGAAGCCTAATGTGCATATGGTTCCAGATGTGCAGGGCAACACTTCACATGATAGCAAAGATAGGGTTGTATGCAAAGCTTGGGGACAACTCAAGGATCAGCCCGCTTTGTTCATGTTTGATGATTGTCCATCTGAAAATTTCATATCCACTCAGTTGGCAGCTGCTTTGGGTATTGAAGTGGAGGACATGGGTCCTCAAATTGAAGTAGGGGCTGCCTTTGTTGGTAGAGAAGTGCAGGTCATGCCTATTTTTGGCAAGTTGCGCATACACATTCAAGGCTATGTGGATCATGAGGATTTTCTTGTGGCGCCTTTGAATGGCTGTGATGTATTGCTTGGAAAGCCTTGGCATACACGTATTGATCCGTGCAAGGCTTACAAGACTAACAGGATCACCTTCATGCATAAAGGCCGAGAACATGTAATTGATGCTGGTGAAGAGGGTGATACCATTCCCCTTGTATCTCATGTACAAATTAAGAAAGTAATGAAAAAGAGTATTTTTGCGTACTTGATTTTTGTACGAGATCCTGTTGAGAAAAATAATGTACATGTAAACACTCTTTGTAATGATAGGCTGAAATTTTTGCAAGAGCACAATCATTGTTTTGCTGATGAGTTACCAAATGAGTTACCACCTGCACGACCGGAAGATCATCGCATTGATCTTGTGCCGGGTAGCTCACCACCTAATAGGCCAGCCTATCGTGTAAGTGCATCCCAAAAAGAGGAGATCATGAAGCAAGTGAATGAGCTTCTTGAGAAGGGTTTGGTTTAGCCAAGCTCTTCTCCATATTGTTCACCCGTCCTCTTAGTTCAAAAGAAGGATGGATCCTTTCGTATGTGTGTGGATTATAGAGCTTTGAATAAGCTTACCATCAAGAATCGGTTTCCGATTCCACGCATAGACGACATCCTTGACAAGTTGGATGGATCGGCATGCTTTAGCCGAATTGATCTCAAGAGTGGATATCATCAAGTGCGTGTAGTGCCTCAGGATGTACACAAAACTGCTTTCAGGACAGCATTTGGGCTTTATGAGTATCTTGTTATGTCTTTTGGTCTTACAAATGCCCCGGCTACATTCAATAGAATGATGGATCGCATATTCCGTGGGTACAGGAAATTTACAGGTGTCTTCTTTGATGACATCCTAGTCTTCTCGAAGACCGAAGAAGAGCATAAAGCTCATTTGGTTTTTGAAGAGCTCCATAAGCATAAACTCTTCATAAATGCAAAGAAGAGTGAGTTCTTCTTGTCAGAGATACATTATCTTGGGCATATTGTGTCCAAAGATGGAGTGCGGATGGATCCTACAAAGATTGATGCAATTCGGAATTGGCCCAAATTGAGTTCGGTGCATGAGATCCGTAGTTTTCTTGGATTATGCTCTTACTACCGCAGGTTCATTCGGCACTTTGCATGGATTGCTTCTCCTTTGCATGATTTGACAAAGAAGAAGGCCGTGTTCAAATGGACTAATGTAGAGAGAGATGCATTCCTCAAATTGAAAGATGCAACTACTCACGGTCCAGTGTTGATCGTTCCGGATTTGCAAAAGCCTTTTTGTGTGGAATGTGATGCATCTGGAAATTTCATAGGGGCTGTCCTCAATCAAGAGAGACATGCCGTGGCTTATGAGAGTCGTAGGTTGCATGATGCGGAGCTATCTCTTGGCATATATGAGAAAGAGCTCTTGGCTGTAATTCATGCACTTACTATATGGAAACATTACCTTCTTGGGGCTGATTTCACTGTGAAGACAGATCACCAGAGTTTGAGGTATTTTCTTACTCAAACTAAGTTATCAGAGAAGTATATGAGGATGGCCAATTTCCTCTCTATGTTTCATTTTCAGATCTTGCACACCCCGGGAAAGAAGAATGTAGTGGCCGATGCATTGTCACGAAAGCCGTATGTAGCAGCTATCTTGGTTGCCTCTCATGGGGACTTGTCTACCATGTGTGATTTGTATCATACGGATGCTGATTTTGCCACTATTTGGACTGATTTGATGGCTGGTCATGCACATGCCTCATATGTGATCAAAGAGGGTTATCTCATGAAAGATAATTGCCTATGTGTGGTGTGTGACATGAGGCAAAAGGTTTTGGATGAGTGCCATGCTCCTCCATATGCTGGTCATAGAGGCATAATGCTTACTACGCACATGATTGAGCGGTATTTCTTTTGGCCAGGTATGCGGAAGGACATAGAGGCACATGTACGTGCATGTATCACCTGTCAAAAGGTCAAATTTGATAGGCAAAAGGCACCAGGTTTGCTTCAGCCATTGCCTATTCCCACGCAGCCATGGGAAAGTATTACAATGGATTTCATTATGGACTTGCCACGTACCCAACAAGGTAATGATGCAATTTGGACAATTGTGGACAGGTTTAGCAAGCAAGCTCATTTCTTGCCGGTCAAAAAGACCATCAAAGCTGAGTATATGGTTAAAATATATCTTGCACAAGTGTTCAAACATCATGGAATGCCGAAGCCCATTGTGGGGGATAGAGATCCCAGGACTACAAGTCTCTTTTGGCGGGCCTTATTTGATAATATGGGCACCAAATTGGACTTCTCATCAGCTTATCACCCTCAAACGGATGGACAAAGTGAAGCTGCAAATTCAGCTGTGTTGGATCTCTTGAAATGTTATGTGGCGGATCAGAAGTCTTCTTGGGAGAAGTACTTACCGCTTGTGGAATTTGCATACAACAACACAGTGCATGCATCTACGGGAAAGGCCCCGTTTGAGATTGTTTATGGTAAGGTGGTTTTGCCACCCATCCTTCGCACAAAGGATGAGATATTTGCAGCTGATGAGTATGTAAGAGACTTGGATATTGCTTTTGCTCAGGTGCGGACAGCCATTGCAAGGTCACAAGACAAGCATAAAAAGGCTGTCGACAAGCAAAAGAGAATGATTGGGTATCGCTGAAATTTGAGAAAGCAAGACTTGCAAAGAGGCCTGGCAAAGAGGGTGCATATCCTAAGCTTGCAACCAGGTACTATGGGCCTTTTCGAGTGATCGAGAAGATCAATGAAGTGGCTTTCAGATTGGCATTACCTAGTCATTGGCACATACACAATGCTTTTCATGTGAGTCTCCTTCGAAAGTATGTAGGGCCGGAGCCCAGTGAAATGGTCATTGAGGATCCACCAGAAGTGGATGAGCTTGAGGAGATCTTGCAGCCAGAGCAGATTGTGTATCACAAGGAACGCAAGCTTGCTGCTGGCAAAGTTGTGAGGCGTTATCTTGTGAAGTTTAAGAACTATCTTCCCATTGATGCTAAATGGGTAGATGAAGAGTTCTTCAAAGATTGCCCGCATGTGCTTCAGACATATTTGGATGCATTTCAGTTGCGGACAACTGTTTAGAAGCGGGGGGGAATGTCACCATTTGGCCACCCGAATGGTTCACTCTTGCTTTCACACTATGTACATATTGGATTGGTGTCCATGGCTTATGGAATGTGCCTATGCATGTGATTGACATGTGTCATGCTGTATAGTTGGATATGATATTCCGCTGGGACTTGATGTTATCATGCCCGGAATATCTGGAGGACTTGGCTTTCCGCTGGGACTTGTGCCTTTGTGTACATGCCCGGAAACGCCTGGAGGACTTGGCTTTCTGCTGGGACTTGTGCCTTTGTGTACATGCCCGGAAACGCCTGGAGGATTGGCTTTCCACTGGGTCTGGTATCGCATATACTTGCCTGGAAACGCCTGGTATTATATGGTTTCATGAACGGAAATCGCTCATGCCAATGCTGCATTGCATAGCATCTTTATGTGCTTGCCTGCAAATGAAATTGCATGCTGTTTTCATGCCTGCATGACCTATGTGTAGTTTCGGGTTAGGGGACGCCCGCCCGTGAACCGTGCGTGTGAAACTGTCTGCTGACATGGTTGTGTGGCATGTGAACAGGTGGTAAGTATTACCCAATCTAGGCTCAAATAGCCCTTAGGACTTAGCCAATATTTATAAGTGAGTGCGTTCCCATTTCATTAAAGTTTGGGCGCCCAAAAGTCACTTATAAATTATGACCGCTTCCAAGTTCACACTCACTGAAGTCCCGAGGCGGACAAGACTCAATGTCCAGGACCTGATCCTCCCCTTTTACTCATAAATGGGCATCTCCCCATGTCCTCTCACCTGATTGGACCCCAATTCACTTACTTATTAAGAGAAAATTCGTGTTTTCTCTTCATGAGGATTTTTGGAGGCTGAAAACTCTGTTTTTCCACCATTTCTCTCCATTTCCAAGTTCTCCATAGCCATACCCAACTTGCTAGGGTGTTTTCCAAGCTTCCAAGAGTGTTTCCAAGTGCTAATCACTCTCCTACTCACTCCCAATGACTGAAATTCAGCAAAATAGCTCTCATTTTTGCTGTAATTTCTGGTCTTTTTGCTGAAAACCCTAATTTCAGCCTTCCTTTCTCAAGTTGAACCATAGGGGAAGCTTTCCCAGGGTTCCCTTCATCCTCTTGAAGACTTTTGTCGCGAAGGATTGCGGCAAATCGAAGATATCAACACTTCTAAAGCTTCCAACGCGAAGGCTTCCGCTTGCAACAACTTCTATGAAGACTGGTAAGCTAATTGGACAATGTGTTGTCATTACTTACTCAGTAGAAGGGCAGGACTCCTTGTTTAGCCGCCCTGTGTAGTATCTCTCTTGTCCTATGTGCTCTTGAAGATGTTGCTACCTTGCTTGGTAGAACGTAGAGCCAATGGTAGAGAATATGGGCACTGAAGTCGGGCCGGGCATCAAGGCAGCTCCTTGGTGATCTACATCGACATACCCTTGTTTTCTAATTGCTGAATTTCATATGCATTGGCATGGAGGATTTGGCAATGGATGCCCGTGAAGCTATGTATTGAATTTCTCCAATAGTAATACAATTTACTCAAGGGAGGGGTCGGCCGTTCCGGCTCATTGCGTGTCTCTTGTCAATTCAGCAATTTACTTCTTGTACTTGAGCAAGTGTCCTTAAAATCTTAGTGTATTTAAGTGTATTGATTAGCATTGTGTTCAACCAAGTTACAGCCAAGGTATTCTCGAAATTAGATTTGAAAGTGGGTACCACCAGGTTCGGATTGTTGAGGGGGGCATTCCCAAGACAGCCTTCCATATGTAACGGGCCCACTATGAATTTGTGGTCATGCCTTTTGGCTTGACGTATGCCCCGGCCACATTCAATTGCATGATGATGCGGATATTTCGGGACTTGATTGTGAAGTGTATGTTCATATTTTTGGACGGCATACTTATATTTTTAGCTATGGTAGAGCAGCATGACATTGATGTGGAGAAGGTTTTGAAGTTGCTGGAAAGCAAAGATCTTTATGTAAATGAGAAAAAGTCCCAGTTTTATCTTTTCGAGATTCTCACTACCTTGGATACATAATCGAGATAGTCAATTGGGAGATACCGCAGACAGCTTATGGTATTCGGTCATTTGTGGACATATGCCAGGCCCACATTGACAAGTTCTTTGACCTCTCGGCAGATCTTACAGATTTGCTTAGGGGTGTCAAGACTAGAAGGCAGTGGATCCGAATGACGCTAGGAGCTTTGGAGGCATTCAAGAATCTCAAGGCGGCTTTGTTATAGGCTCCTTGTCTAGCACTGGCCTCGTGGGATGAGCCATTTCAGGTAATCATTGATGTAACATCGTGATTGGAGTTGTTTTATAGTAGAATGCCATCGAGTAGCTTACATGTCTCATAAGCTGCTACTCGCAAAAAAGAATTACTCGGTCTATGATTAGGAAGAAATCCTCGGAGTGATTCAGGCCCTAAAACTTTGGAAGCGTTTCCTTTATGGGCGAGAATTTGAGGTTCCCATTGACCATCAGGCATTGCGCTATTTTCAGACTATGCCAAGTGCACATCGGAGTGATCATGAGTACCGTTGGAGCCAAAATTATCAATAATTTGGTGGCATGATCGAGTACCTTCTAGGAAAGGCCAATTTTGTGGCCGATGCTTTGAGTAGGAAGGGAATAGTGACTCTGATTGAGAACACTAGACTAGACCTTGTTGGTGTAGGACAAGAGAACACTACACAGGGTATGTGATCTTGTAATTCGGTTAAGTCCTTGGAGTGACGAGATCTTCGATTTGTCGCATTTCTTCGCGACAAAAGTCTTCAAGAGGATGAAGGGAACCTTGGGAAAGCTTCCCCTATGGTTCAACTTGAGAAAGGAGGGCTGAAGTTAGGTTTTTCAGCAAAAAGACCAGAAATTACAGCAATAAAGAGAGTTGTTTTGCTGAATTTCAATCATTGGGAGTATGTAGGAGAGTGATTAGCACCCGGAAACACTCTTGGAAGCTTGAGAAACACCTTAGCAAGCTTGGATATGGAGTAGGGAAGGAGAATGTGCAGAAAATGCAGCCCAACAGCCCTCATGAAGGAGGTGCCAATCTCTAGAGAGAGGAGGAGGAGTGAGGTGGTGAGTTGTCCAGTGTAGGTGGCATGCAGGTGCTTTGTGGAGTAAGCTAGAGTGGACACATGGCTGGTTACTTCCTTGTACAAAGGGGATAAAGTCTGGGCGTTTGACATTGGGTTTTGTCCACCTCGCGACATCAGTGTGTATGAATACCGGGCTGGTCATAATTTATAAGTGAGTTTTGGTCGCCCAAAACTTAATGAAGTGTGTACACACTCACTTATAAATTAGTGCTAACTCCTAAGATTAGGTTTATGACCAATACTTACCACCTATCACATGCCACATAACTATGTTAGCAGACAGTTTCACACGCACGGTTTGCGGGCGGGCGTCCCCTTACCGCTAACTACACATTGGTCAAGCAAGCATGAAAACAGCATGCAATTTTAATTGCAAGCAAGCACATAAAGATGCTATGCAATGCAATTTTAATTGTAAGCACATAAAGATGCTATGCAATGCAACATTGGTATGGACAATCCCCGTTCATGAGACTATATCAAAATAGACGTGCTTTAGGCAAGTACACAAGGTACCAGACCCAATGGAACACCAATCCACCAAGCGTTTCCGGGCATGTACATGGAGGCACAAGTCCCAACGGAAAGCCAAGTCCACAGTATCACATGAGTGGCATCAATCCACGGCATATACAACTACCATGGACACCAGTCCAATGTACATACATGATGAGAAAGCACGGGTGGACCAATTGGGTGGCCAAATGGTGACATCCAAGGTCAAGTGTCCAAGTCCTGTACATGGTCTTGGTCAGGTGTGCAAGTCCCACACAAGATTGCGTCCGTACGTACGTACCTTATGATAAGGTACGTTTTAGTGTATAGTATGGTACTGTACGGATCCATACGTGGCATTTTTTTTAAAAATATTTTTTTATCCCCCTCCCCTCCCCCTTCTTTCTGACTGGCCTTTGGTCCAAGATCCTTCCGTAGCTATCGATTTTTCACCGCCCATAGGTGCCGCTTGTAGCTGCTTATTTATCCACCCGTAGGCAATGCAATGAAGTGGATTGATCATTGAGCGCTTTGCAATGTGCAGTGATAGTGACACTAGTGACTACAACTAATGTTTTTTGGCTTCTCTAGATAGTAAACTAGCTTTTAACTTTTAAATTTTGATTGATTGCTTATAATATGTAACCCGTGGCATTTGAGTAATGGGTACTGAACGTTTGAGTGATTCCATTTCATGAAACCTATTCATGCTTTTGTTTACTGATAGCTTTCATTTTGGTAATTGTGTTGTTTAGAAATGAAAATGAATTGTTTTTCAAATTTAAAGTTTGCAGTTTTGCATTCATTTTTCTGTATATATATATACACTATATAGTATATTTTTTACGTATTTAACGTACCTCAAGATCTCAACCCGTACTTGAATGCGTACCTTATGAAGACTACACAGGGTTAGGGTTAGGGTTTACAGAAAGAAAACAGACATGGAAAACAAGCAGGGAGTGAACACGACTGCTGTAGATTTCTCAATGATAGAAAAATATGAAGTACAAGCCACATGATAGTGACCCCTCAAGGATAAGTGTTCACATGACCGGCCATAAATGTGCCGGGTGGACCAAAACACTTATAAACTGCATATAAGTGAAAATGAACTAAACTGGGGGAAAAAACCTCCACTAACTGAAGTAAAAAGTGCCCCAGTAACCTACTGATGATCACTAGCACTCCTGTGGGTGCATACACAGCATAAAACCCAACAAACCCCCCTGGAGTGATATGTGATCACTGTACATCATCCACCAAAAGGAAACAAATTCAAAGCATTGCGGAATGCTTCAAATTTCGGACGTGGTAATGCCTTGGTGAAGATGTCTGCCACATTCTGATCTGTAGGACAGTAGATCAGACTGATATCTCTTGCCTGGAGTCTCTCCCGAACAAAATGATAGTGAATCTCAATGTGTTTCGTGCGAGCATGAAACACAGGATTCCTGGCCACAGCAATGGCACTCTGACTATCAGTATAGATAGGTGTAGGCTCCTCCACTGAAATATCCATATCAGTCATAAGACGACGCAGCCAAACACACTCAACAGTAGTAGTGTAGGCTGCTCTGTACTCTGCCTCACAAGATGAAGTGGCCACTGTGGTCTGTTTCTTGCTTAGCCAAGAAACGCATGAAGCGCCAAGGAAGAAACAATTCCCACTAGTGGAATGTCTGGTATCAAAATCACCAGCCCAATCTGAATCACTGTAAGCATGTAGCTGCATGTCACCCCCCTCAGGATAAAGCAACCCAAGAGACAAGGTACCCTGCAAATAACGGAATACACGCTTCACAGCTTGCCAATGTGACAACCGTGGGCTGTGCATGAATCTGCTCAACTGAGAGACTGCATACTGAATATCTGGCCTTGTATTACACAAGTATATGAGGCACCCAACAGCCTGAGCATATATAGTGGCATCAAAGGAAACACTGTCATCTTGTAGTGACAGTTTCATCCCAGGCTCCATAGGAGTACTAATAGGCTTGCAATCCTGAAATTTAAACTTCTCCAGAAGTTTAGCAACATAACGTGATTGCAACAACCCAATGCCTCTGTTATCCTGCACAAACTGTATGCCCAAATAGTAATGTACAAGGCCCAAGTCAGACATGTCAAATGTCTGTTGCAGTATCTCTTTAAATGCTGCAATTTTGTCATCATTTGATCCCATGAGCAAGAGATCATCCACATAAAGACTGATGACCAGCAGATCTGTCTCTTCTTTCTTCACATACAAAGTGGTCTCTGATGGACTGTTCACAAATCCCTGAGTGAGTAGAAAAGCATCTATTTTTGCATACCAAGCTCGTGGAGCTTGTTTCAAACCATACAAGGCCTTTTTCAGCCTGCATACTTTCCCCTCATGACCATGTTCTGCAAATCCCATGGGCTGAAATACATAAACTTCCTCCTCGAGGTCTCCATGTAGGAATGCAGTCTTTATGTCCAACTGGTGAACAACCCAACCACGATGTGCAGCAAGTGCAATGACACACCTAAGTGTCGACATACGGGATGTAGGAGCAAATGTCTCCTCATAATCAATGCCCTTCTTCTGTGCATAGCCCTTTGCAACTAGACGGGCTTTGTACCTGTCAATGGATCCATCTGCATGTCTTTTCAACTTGTAGACCCATTTAGTACCAATGGCTTTCTTGCCTTTGGGCAGATCAACCAAATCCCATGTTTGATTCTTTTTAATAGAATCAATCTCATCCTGCATGGCTTTGTTCCAATGCACATTATCTCGTGCATCCACAAATGAATCAGGCTCATCATCATCCTGTAAACTGGCTGCCATAACCAGATTCAAATCTATGATGTGTGCATGCTCATTGGTCCTTGTCTCCCTACGAGTACGACCAGCAAGAGGACCCTCTAAATGGCTGTCCTGTAGTGTCCTCAAATACCATCTAGGTATATGTCTGACCTGTGGTGCCTGCTGTCCCATATTTGGTTCAGCTTCTGGCTCATTTGGCTGCTGAATTTCTGCACCACCTACATCATTTGCTGGCTGTCCATTACCCTCATGAGTTGGATCACCAACTGTGGAATGAAACTCCATGGGTAGAAGACCTTCAAATACATCATTTTCAGCTTGATTTGCCTCATAACCAGCCATGGATAATTCTGATTTTTCATCAAAAATCACATCCCGGCTGATAAATATCTTCCTGGATAGTGGGTCATATAACCTGTAGCCCTTGCTCTCACGGCTATACCCAACAAAAATGCATTTTGTGGCTTTATCATCAAGCTTCCTCCTCAACTCTTTGGGTATGTGTGCATATGCAAGGCACCCAAAGATACGAAAATGCGATACAGAAGGCTTGCGGCCATGCCAAGCCTCAAAAGGAGTAATAGAAACCAATGCCTTTGTGGGACATCGATTCAAAATATGACAAGCACACATTACTGCTTCCACCCAAAAGATATGTGGTAGTCTTTTTGCCTTTAGCATACATCTGGCCATCTCCACGAGTGACCGATTTTTCCTTTCTGCAACCCCATTCTGCTGTGGAGTGTAAGGAGTAGTATACTGATGTTTTATACCTCTACTCCCAAGAAAAGAATTCAGCACATGTGACATATATTCCCCCCCTCGGTCAGAACGGAGAGTCTTCACCTTGCATCCAGACTCTGTCTCAGCAAGTGCTACAAAGGCCAAAAATGCATCATATACCTGTGATTTCTGTGTCAAAGGATAGACCCAGCATATACGAGAGAAGTCATCAATAAATGTTGCAAAATAAAAGCAACCACCTAATGACTTTGTCTGCATGGGACCACAAAGATCACTGTGTATAAGTTGCAACTTTGCAGTTGCTCTTAGAGCCTGATCACGTGGGAAGGAAAACCTGTGCATTTTTCCCAAAATACATCCTTCACAAATGTGATCTGGAGGCTTCTCCATGAGAGGTAGATCTGTAAACATATTATGTCGCTGCATAAGCATAAGACTACCAAAATTTACATGCCCCATGCGAGCATGCCATAACTCCGCATCAACCATAGCTGGAGTAAGAGTGAATGCATGATAAGCAGACTGATCCACTGGCTGAAATGCATCCAACTCATAAAGTCCATGACATAATGTACCAGTAAGTATCAAGGTCAAGGCATTTGCTTTGTCTCTGACCATGCATTTATCATCATCAAAATGGACTTGCATTCCACAATGTGCTAAAGAAGAAATGGACAACAAATTCTTCTTTATCCCTGGTACATATAAGGCATCTGTAAGGCGGAGAATGGAGCCATCAATGGCTGTAAGCTGAATCTCCCCAATGCCACACACTGGATATGAAGCATTGTTGGCACACTGAACAGTTTTGCCAACAGGGGCAGGGCCAACATGACTAAACAAATCCCTGCGAGATGTGATATGCTTTGAGGCACCACTATCAAAATACCAAGTACATGCATGCTCTGTCATACTGAGTGCCTGTGAAGACCAAGAGGCATCATAGCTGCATGTATAGAAACAGTAATCCCTGTCCTCAACAAAAGAAGCAGTCTCAGGAGGAGCTTTAGGAGCATCATTAACAGACATCCCAGCTTCTTTTGCCTTCTCTTTGGCAATCCTCTTCCTACATTCCGTGATGTAGTGACCTGGCTTCTTACAGTAATGACATTTGCCCTTCTTCTTGGGCTGTCCATTACTTTTCTTGGTATCCTGTGAAGAACCACCATCACCTGAATTTTGATTTGCACTCTTTGGCTGAGATTTCCCTTTTCCCTTTTGACCTGTAGTAAATGCTTGTTCAGCATTTGTGTTCATATTCATATTCTTCCTCATTTGCTCCTCTTGTAGTAAGAGAGCAACAAGTTCCTGATACTTGAGGGGTTCAACAGCATTCCTCATGCTGAGGTTCAAAGAGGTATGGAAAGCCAAGTAAGATCTTGGCAAAGAGTGCAAAATGGTGGACACAAGCTGTGTCTCAGGAATAATCTCATCCACATTGATGAGTTGCTCTCTCAAATCCTGCAGCTTGTTTAAGTGGCTCGACATATCATCTCCTTCATTCATTTTCTGATTTTCCAGCTCTCTTTTCAAAAATGAGATCCTAGCCTCATTACGAGCAGCATACATCTGCTCCAAAGTCACCCATGCATTCTGTGAAGTGCCAGCTGAACGAATATGAGGTATAATGGACCTCTGAACTGACAATGCAATGAGTGACAATGCTTGTGCATCCCTGGCATCCCATGTCTTTTGAGCATTTGTTCTCTGAACAGGCAATGGCTGTCCTGGAGCCTGTACCTGTTGTCCTCGTCCACGAGCACCCCCTTGGGGAGGAGTCTCTGGAGCCAATGGACCTGGACGTGGTTCATCACCACTAACAAAATCCCAAAGACCTTTTGCCACAAGCACATTTTTCAGCATAAAACTCCACAAGGAGTAGTTCGTGCCATCCAATTTGTCTTCCTTAGACAAATATGTGAATACATCACTTTGCTGTTGATTTGCCATTATGCTTTACGCACAATGTTGTACCTGTTTACCAAAAAACCCAAAAGCAAAAACCCTGATAACAACTGTACTCCACTAAATACAGTTTACCCAAATCTGCCTGCACTCTCAATCCTCTGAATGTGCAGCTTAATGCACCAATGACTGAGTAGGGCAGCAAATGGCGTACACAATGCCAAAATGCCCCAAAAATGCCCAAATTTGCTGCACCCAAACTGTGCTAGAATCTGTATATTTTCTTGCTAGAAAATCTGCCTTTTGTGCCTGTATTTTTCACAGAGAAAAATAAGAATGCCCAGTATTCAAAATATGTAATGCTTACCACTTCTGTATTGTGCAGGTACTCAGCAAATCAGTCGAGGTGCTGTTCTGAAGCATGTACGAAAGCAGTAGACTAAAACTGCAGTTTAATGTTGAAGTTGCAGGTTCTGTTCGACTGTACTGTGCAGGTACGGAGCAGGTACTGTCCTGCGCAGGTTTGTACAGAGGCGCAGACTTCGAAGCAGGTTTCGACTTGCACAAAAGGTGGCGCACAGTTGTACTATTGGCGCTGAAGGCGTAGGCGTACGGTGGCTTGACAAGCTGCAGGTACGGAGCAGGAACACCAGATACACAGCAGGTACACGTCAGCTGCAGTCGAGCTGTATGCAGGTACAAGCGTACGTAGCAGGTACAACAGCACTGATGACAGGCGCAGTCTTTCGAATCTGATGCACGTGCGCTGACTGGAACTGAAGCGGAGGGCGGCGCTGACTATTCGAGGCTGGTACACGTACGCATACAGTACGGGGCTGGTACACATACGTAACTGCAGGCGACGTGCGACTGGATGTACGGGCAGCTTGTGCGCACGGCTGAAGCTGAAGGCGGCGCCCGATGGGAGTACGGACAGCAAGTGCGCACGTGTGACTGATGGCGGCTCAGATATGGACTGGTACAGTTGTACGGGCTGCAGCAACACAAAGCTTGTACGGATGCTGTACGTTTGATGTACGGGTAGAGCTGAGCGCAGGCAGTGTACAGCAATGGGCAAGGGCCAAACTTCAATTGCTCTGATACCAATTGAAGACTACACAGGGTTAGGGTTAGGGTTTACAGAAAGAAAACAGACATGGAAAACAAGCAGGGAGTGAACACGACTGCTGTAGATTTCTCAATGATAGAAAAATATGAAGTACAAGCCACATGATAGTGACCCCTCAAGGATAAGTGTTCACATGACCGGCCATAAATGTGCCGGGTGGACCAAAACACTTATAAACTGCATATAAGTGAAAATGAACTAAACTGGGGGAAAAAACCTCCACTAACTGAAGTAAAAAGTGCCCCAGTAACCTACTGATGATCACTAGCACTCCTGTGGGTGCATACACAGCATAAAACCCAACACCTTACGTACATGATTCATACCGTACCTTATGTACCTTTCCACCTTGGTCCTGCCCGCACATGAAGCAGCAGAAGGCAGCCAGAGCACACAGCATAAGCGGCCAGCTGCAGGTGTGAAAAGCTCACATTAAAAAGACACTTTTTTCAGGTTGTGGTAGTTTATTAACAGGCTGACTCTTTTCATGAACCCACCGATCATCATAAAAAGAACTATATAAGCATTGTCTAGAATTCATTTGAGGCATCTCATAATTCACAAAGGGCTGGAGCATTCCAAGGGCCAGGACAGCCAAGGAGAAAACTACAGCCAAGATGAAGGTTGAAGGTCAAGAATCAGATCAGAAGATCTACAGAATTTGCGTTATTGATTCATCATTCTAATAAAGCAAATACACCATCTGTAGTGGGGGCCCTACAACCTCATACTGTGTCCGACTCACCCTCTCTCTCTCTTTCTCTATTTCTGCACATATCTCTCTATCTTGTGCGTTATCTTCATCACGAAAGCTTGCTGAATTCTGTCCATTGAAGTAATTGAGTCTATTCATCAAGCTTCTGCATGTTACACATTATTTTGTGCTTTTCTGTAATCTTGCCTATGTATTATGGTCTATTTATTTCAATGAAGAAAGCATAGTAGATATCCGTGTTTCTTTTCTTGTACCCATGTTTTGATCCCTTCTCAGAAGACATCAATGAATGAAAGAAAGTTTAAAAACTTTACAGGCGTTGGCACTTTCTCTAGAAGCACCAGTGGATGACATAACTGGTGTAAGGAGCAGAGTTTTGCAAACTCGTAGAAATAAGAGACAAGTATCTGATAAGAATGACAAGATGAAGAAGCAGAAAAAGGTACTTGCATATTGAAGTCTTTTCTGACACTAAAATGATGAACGTGAGTGTTATTCTAGCCAGTCATCATTCCTCTATGTGTGTTGATGGCAGGGGCGACTGGAGCAGCAATTTACCAATGATGACATAGCTGCAATATTTTCACTTATTGATGGTGAGTTCTATGTTTTGTATTGGTTGGTGTTTCTTAATTGAAAATCTTATTTGGTGTAACGTGGCTTGCAGCTGTTTACCTTTTACACTGTATGGTTCACATTCCCAGTCACATGTGCTTTTGAGGGAGTTGTGTTCTGTTGATGTACGTGAGATCTTTGAAGTATAAGCTGATAGTTTCTACGGGTACAGGTAAAGTGGGTAGTAGTGTTGGCATTGGAACTATTTTAGCTATAATGGGTTCCTACACTTATGTTTCAGAACAAGGAAAAGGCAAGTTATCAGTGGCAGATTTGGAACGTGTCGCACTCTCACATGATTTCACCTGGAGCAAGCAGGAGATTATAGATATGATAGACATTTTTGATCATAATAAAGATGGGCAGGTAATTAAAGAAGTCAGTTTCAATCCTCCCCGCTGTAGCTTCGATTGAAATTTCAGTGGATTATCTCAACTCTAACAAGCTATGCCTCCTTTTGTGGCAGTTGGACCTTCTTGAGTTTCAAGGTATTTTTGGGCGCACAGACATGCTAAAAATGCCTTTAGCTTGAACCAGCTATGGGATAGCCTGCTGCCACATTCTTTTTTGTTTGATATACAAGGGAGGTCAAGCAAACAACTATTTGGTTCAGTGAGGTAACTTCCTAATTCTGGTGGATATATCACCAAAGGCTTATCAAGATGAATGTGTTAAGCTGAGGGTTGTGCTGCACAGAAAATGGCACTCTGGTTAGCTGCTGTTAGAAACAGACTTATTCTTTCTCAGCTGCTCTAGGTGAAGAAAAATCTACACCTACATGGGTGTTTCCTTATCCCTCTGAGGGGAACACATGATTGAATTAGGAAAAAGAGATTTTCTTAAAACATTTGAGGCCTTGTTGACTATTGAGAGAGAGAGAGAGAGAGAGAGATATTGTCTCCTAAAGACCCAGTGGGTCTATGAGACCAAAGTGATACAATGCTATCCATGGTATGTCAAAACAAGTACAAATAGCACAGCTCTCTGGTCGTTGGAGCTGTGAGCGCCCCCCCCCCCTCCTCTTTTCCTACCCGCTGTCCCTTGTTCCCCTGCCTTCTCCCTCCCCCGCAGCCTCTCCCGTCCCTCTCCCCCGTCTCCCTTTCGGCTTTGCCACTCCTTTTTCGCCTTGTCCCCTCCGTTTTCAGCTGGCATTTTTTTTCCAGTTCTTGGGCATTTTATCCTTCAGCAAGTTTCGGCCTCTTTTGGTCTTCACCCCTCAGGATGACTCCATGGCAGCTGCTCCGTCATCCCCCATCGAGGCCGCCATCGCTTGCCTATCCTTCTTAGAAGCGGACCTCTAGCTCCTCGCTTCGACAATCGCATCCCTAGAGGCTTCCACTCTAGTGTGCAAGATTGTTGGTAGCTGCCCGGTGCGTGGAGATCTCAGGGATCTTTTACAGGCTAGCCTTCTTGGAGTGCCTGTAAAGATTACTGATATTCATCCTTTGGGGCGTGGCTACTACTAGGTTGAGTTTGACTCGCCAATGGTGTCAGATAGAGTATAGGGTCATGCAGTTGAGCCCCAGTGCACTGCGTACGGCCCATGCCTTCTCTGTGAGGTGGCAGCACGGCTTTGACCCAGCATCTGACCCACTGGTTGGCGTTTCAAGCTTTCCCATGACAATCTGCTTCCTAGGCCTCAGGAAGGAATACCTTCTTCTTCTCGCGGTGATTGGTGGAGCCATTGGGAGAGTGATGGAATCCCCCTCCACTGTTGCTTCGGCCCTCACTCGGGCAGCCGGGATTCCATCCCTTCGCATCTGTGTTGCTTCTCCGGAGACATTGCCGCACGTTAGATCTCTTCCTTGCCTTCGGAGAGATCCCATTCTGCAGAGATTAGAGTACTTTGGCCTTCTAGGCCAATGCTTCATATGCAGGTAGATGGGACATCTTGCCAGAGCTTGTCCTCGGCACTAGTTCAGGAGACCGCCTCTGGTGGTTCCCTCCCAGGTCCGAGCTCAGTTCATCCTTAGGGGGCTTTGAGGGATGCAAGCCCTTAGGCAGCAGAGCACCTAGCCCATAGTGTTCATACATGGCTGGTCATAGTTAAAAAATAGGATCTTGGGTACCCAAGATTGCCCAGGCTTGTGTAAACACCTAGTCTAAAGCATGTACTCTCACTGACTAATCGCGTGGCATTCCTTTCATAGACAATCGTCGATCGCGCATGCTAGATATACAAAATAGGGCTTATAAGAGTGAAAGGTTGCAATCCCAACGTCCATGGCTATATGAGGTGAAAATTGGTGTGGTGATCGACATCTACATCTGAAAGGTTGTCAGAGAGGGTTAACAACATGCGATTCAGACATCACCACATGGTAAATGTCCTAGGAATGATGACCTCTCTCCCATGTTTTTCTTGAGTTTTTGGGATGACATTGAGGATGAGATCACTATGGCATTACAAGGTATGTGGAACGCGGGCTCTATGCCTCCTTTTCTTACCGAGGGTCTTATCCACCACTAACATTGCCTAGTCTCTCGAGGACTATCACATTGCTTAGGATTGTATATAAAATTCTTGCCAAGGCAGTGAGCATGAGATTGCTGCCAGTGTTACAGATAGTCATTCATGACACACAAAATGGATTCCTCCAAGGAAGAAGCATCTTTGATAAAATCTTTTCCTTTTGGGAGGTGGTAGAGTGGGCCAAGACAAGTAATCAGCTTTGGCAATCTTGCTACGAGAAAGCCTATGATAGAGTGGATTGGGAATTCGTGGAGGGTACTCTCGCATGCATGTGATTTTCTCAAGATTGGATCAAAGGTGTATCTTGCCTTTATCGAGAAGCTCACACTAGTCCGCTTGCTTGTGGATGTCAAGGTGAGCGCTTTTAGATTTCTCGCTCTTTATGGCAAGGATACCCCTTAGCTCCATTGGTGTATCTCATTATTGTAGAAACTTTGAGCATTTTCCTTCTCTCCAATGCCGAAGTATCGAGATTAAGATTGCCACTGTGCACCAAGGAGGAGCTTTTGGACTCTAAGTTGACTGATAATACATCAATGTTGGCTTGTTGTTGACAGATCTTCTTGAGTTCTTGCACTGTGGCCATGACATCATCCGTCTCGGTAATCTTCAACTCATTGAGTTGAGCTTTTAATGAAGCTTGCGGCTATAAGTGTTACGCTGAAAACGAGATGCAAGTGCATCCCATAATTCCTCAGAGGTTTGGGCTAGCTTTATCCATACCGGAAAATTCTAAGAGAGATTGATGGTTCAAGTTGTAGGAGATGACTGTGTGAGTCCGAAGATCCATGCCGGTCCAAGAATTCACAGTCTGATGAGTTAGTTGTGGGGTCGGGCTTTGGAGTAGAAGCATTAACGAACCGCCAAAGATCAAGACCCACCAGAAGGTTAAAGATGGCATCCTTCCACTGGAGATAATTGGAGCCAATAAATTTGGAGTCTTTCTCCAAGTGGGGAATGGTGAAAGTATTTGAAGCCATCCTCTGCATGAAAACTCCTGGGAAGTGTAAGAGAACGTAGCTTGCAGATAGAGGGTTCAGAGCAAGAGGGAGAGAAATGGTGGGAAAAAGGTAGAAGAGGCTGTTAATTCATCAAAAATATGCTTGTAGATGAGAACATAGCCAAAAACCAACCACCGCTAGCCAAAGCATAAGTTGAGGTAAAAGTAGAGGGGTGAAGACGGGAGTCCCTCCCGTTGCGCGATGAAGGCAAGAAAGAGAGGGTTCAGAAGCAAGAGGGAGAGAAAGGGTGGGAAAAGGTAGAAGAGGCTGTTAATTCGGCAAAAATATGCCTGTAGATGAGAACAAAATCAGCATGTACATGATAATATACAAGGCCATATCAAGGCTGAAACTGGCCTCATCCAATGCCCATCAAGTGTCTGCAATGAGCAAACCGCTCCGGAGGCAAACTCTTCGTCAACAGATCAGCCGGGTTGTCATCCGTATGAATCTTAACAAGCTGAATTTGCTTGTTCTCTATCACCTCTCTGATGAAGTGATACTTCATATCCACATGCTTCGTCTTTGCATGAAAGACAGGGTTCTTTGCCAACTGGATGGCACTCTGACTGTCACAATGCAACAATGGAATATCCCCTGTATAACCCAAATCAACCACTAACCGAGATAGCCATAATGCCTCCTTGCAAGCCTCTGTGGCTGCAATATACTCGGCCTCTGTAGTAGATAAGGCTGTGCACTTCTGCATCCTGGATATCCATGACACAGCACCTCCTGTGAATGTAAATACATAACCGGTAGTAGACTTCCGGTTATCTGGATGACCGGCATAATCCGAATCCGTGTAACCATGCACTAATGCATCCTGTTTGCCAAAGCAAATGCACAAATCCTGTGTGCCCTTCAGGTATCTCATGACACCTTTCACTGCTTCCCAATGCTTCTTGCCAGGATTGGCCATGTATCTAGAAACCACTCCCACTGCAAATGCAATGTCCGGCCTAGTAGCGACCATGGCATACATGAGACTGCCACAAGCTGAAGCATACGGAATCTTGGCCATATCAGCCCTGTCTCTATCTGATTGTGGGCTGTCCATAGCACTGAGTTTCACATATGGAGGCAAAGGAGTACTAGTCTTCTTCCCCCCGTCCATATTGAACCTCTGCAAGACTTTGCCAATGTATTCCTTCTGAGACAAATACAACACATGCTGATTTCTGTCCCGAAGTATCCGCATACCCAAGATGTGATTTGCATCACCCAAATCCTTCATATCAAAGGTTTGATGCAGCCTCTGCTTTAAGGCATCCATCTCTTTACGAGATTTCCCGGCAATCAACATATCATCAACATACAAGATGAGGATCAATAGACTGCCATCCAAAGCTCTCTTGGTGTACAAGCAGTGATCTATGTCACTTCTCCTGAATTTCTGTGATTTCATGAATGTATCAAATTTATGATACCATTCTCTTGGTGCCTGTTTGAGCCCATAAAGACTCTTTTTCAGCTTGCATACAAGCTTCTCCTTTCCACTCACTGCATAACCCTCTGGCTGCTGCATATATATCTCCTCATGGAGATCACCGTGAAGAAAAGCAGTCTTCACATCCATCTGAATCAAGTCCAGATCATCATGTGCAACCAAAGCTAACACAGCTCTAAGTGTGGTCATTTTGACCACTGGAGAGAAGATTTCCTCAAAGTCCACACCATATTCCTGCTTGAAGCCCTTAGCCACTAACCTGGCTTTGTATCTTGGCTTAGCATCTGATGCAACTTTGAGCCTGTATACCCACTTGCATGGCAAAACCTTCTTGCCTGCAGGCAAATGCACCAACTTCCATGTTCCATTTTTGTGCAGAGAATCCATCTCTGACTTCATGGCACGCTCCCAAAGAGCCTTGTCTGCCCTCTGTAAAGCCTCCTTATAACATGAGGGCTCCCCACAGTCAGTGAGCATCAAGTAGTCAACCCCTGGAACAAACCTGTCAGGGGCTCTGGAGGGTCTTGTGGACCTCCGTACCCAATGACCATCATTTGCAGGTTGCTGTCCAGCCTGCATATCACCCATTGGTGGCTCCTGTTCCATGCCATAAGGCTGAAAAATCATGCCCGGTATCTCCTCTAACTGTGGTATATCCATAGGGATGTCTTCTGCCATCTCTGGCTGTCCATTTGGACCATTTTCAGCACCATTTAAGGGATGGTTTTCCTGCTGTAATGGCTGATTTACAGCCCTTTGTTGTTGTCCATGATGTCCATCATCATCAAAGATGACTCTGCCAGGCTCCTGTTGCCTTGCAGGCTCCTTATACATGCATGTTTCATCAAAAATGACATCATTGCTGCGTATGATCTTTCTATTCAAGGGATCCCAAAGTCTATACCCCATTTCACCTCTGTCACCATATCCTAGGAATATGCATTTGTGAGACTTAGGATCAAGTTTGGTGCGCATTTCCCTGCGTATGTGCACGTACGCAACGCAACCAAACACTCTCAAGTGCTTGTATGACGGAGGCTTCCCTGTCCATACTTCTTCTGGCACTTTCCCACCAAGCCTCGTGTTAGGTGACCTGTTTATAAGGTGAACGGCTGTCATAACAGCTTCAGCCCAAAAACCATGAGGTAATGCAGCATGTGACAACATAGAACGGACCTTCTCCTGTATGGTCCTGTTCATCCTCTCTGCTGTCCCGTTTTGTGGAGGATCATAAGGAGTAGAGAGCTCCCTCTTGATGCCTTTAGCATCACAAAAGTCCTGAAACTGTTTGGACATGTACTCTCCACCATTGTTGGAACGCAAAGCCTTCAGTGTTTTGCCTGTTTGATTCTCAACATGAGCAACAAACTTCTGAAACACTGAGAATGTATCACTCTTCAAACGAAGAGGATAAACCCACACCTTACGTGTGGCATCATCAATAAAAGACACAAAGTATTTTGACCCTCCCAAAGAAAGCTGAGGCATCTCACATACATCTGTATGCACAAGCTATCTTGTGGGGGCACTGTAGTTGCCTACCATATAAACAATGCTCACAAAACTGAAAACTTCAAAACTTTAGAGAAGGCAAGTAACCCAAACGAGACAATTGCTCCATTCCCTTGACACTCATGTGTCCCAACCGGCTATGCCACATAGAAATTTCCGGCAGCTCGGTTGCATTTACATTAGCATGGTGACAAACACCTGCATGCATGAAATAAAGAGTGTCCACCTTAGAGCCTCTGGCAACAACCAGTGAGCCCTTACTAATTTTCCACTTTCCACGACCAAATGTGGTAACATAATCAGCATCATCAAGCTGTCCAGTAGAAAGCAGATTCTTTTTGATCTCAGGCACATGCCTGACATCATGGAGCATAAGCTGTGAGCCATCTGAAAACACAAGCCTCACATCACCTCTGCCAAGAATCTTGCATGCATGGTTATCACCCAAATAAACCACTCCTTCATTGCCTGCAGTATACCTGACAAACAAGTCTCTGCAACCTGTGACATGAAAGGAGGCACCTGAATCAATGATCCATGAGTGCATACCATGACCACCTGTAAGAAGTGAATGGGCATCAAGTGAAGAAGTAAATATGACCTCATCCTCACTGCCACCTGCATGTGACACATTGATTTCTTCAATCTTGACTCCACTTTTGCCCTTTGGCTTTACATCTTTGGCTTCATCTTTCTCTTTGTCTTTGCCTTTTCCCTTTTCTTTTTGATCATTTTTCCATTTGTAGCATTGCTTTTTAATGTGTCCCTTCTTGCCACAATAATGGCATTCCAAATCCTTTTTGGAGCGAGACTTGCTCCTTCCCCTTTCTTGGCTTTTTCCCCTTTGCTGGGATCTCCCACGTGCATTCATTGCATTGGACTTTCCAACAGAGTTGTTTTTCCTGTTCATCTCTTCTTGAAGAAGAGCACCCTCAACATCTGCATATGACAGCATAGCATGCGAATTGCTAGTGGCTGTCCTGAATGTGTCTGTAAACCGGCCTCTAGAAACCAAAGGGCGGTGGAACAAACACTCGCACATAAAACACTTCAACACCATTGAGGACCTAGAAAAGGAAAACAAACAGGGGGAGCTAGAGTGCTCCTGCAAAAAGTACACGGACACCGATTGGCCCCAAATCGCAGTGGCGCCCCTTGCGGTATTTCTTTAATTGATTATAAGAGCTTTGATTACAATATAAGGCTGGGAACTCAGCCGTCCCAGTAGAACTCCTGAAGCCTGCAAAGAACCTGCATCTGGCTTCTAATCCACACGGCATCCACAAATAAATCCAGCCATTGTTCACATCGAAAGACTCTTTCACATTGAGTCTGCATACAGAAGCTTTCTCCCATGATCAAGGCTGCCACAACCATCCATAGCCTCTCACACTATGAACAGCATCACACCCTGACACATCCAGTGCTCCTACATCACAACACAGACTCCCAAACTGTCTCTCAGAAGAGAACTCACATCACAGCACATCATACTATACAGTTGACACACCTGTACAAACTCTCTCTACCTTCCAAGGGTACTATCCATCTCTGTCATGGATCTCTTGTCCCCTGTCCTATCAGTAGCAAGGCTGTACCATACATGTGTTCACTCCTGTACCTTCTGCCTGCATGTGACCTATCTCCTGGAGAAACCCACAAACATGTTTCCTCGCCAACAACGGCACACATCTAGTTACCTGTTCCCTCATGAAACATCTGGCAACATAGAGATGCCCATAGCTGTAGTTCCCACTGTTCCTTTCTAGCAAGAGAAAACAATCTGCTCCATGAGCACACAGTGCTGTGATGTGAGTTCTCTTCTGAGAGACAGTTTGGGAGTCTGTGTTGTGATGTAGGAGCACTGGATGTGTCAGGGTGTGATGCTGTTCATAGTGTGAGAGGCTATGGATGGTTGTGGCAGCCTTGATCATGGGAGAAAGCTTCTGTATGCAGACTCAATGTGAAAGAGTCTTTCGATGTGAACAATGGCTGGATTTATTTGTGGATGCCGTGTGGATTAGAAGCCAGATGCAGGTTCTTTGCAGGCTTCAGGAGTTCTACTGGGACGGTTGAGTTCCCAGCCTTATATTGTAATCAAAGCTCTTATAATCAATTAAAGAAATACCGCAAGGGGCGCCACTGCGATTTGGGGCCAATCGGTGTCCGTGTACTTTTTGCAGGAGCACTCTAGCTCCCCCTGTTTGTTTTCCTTTTCTAGGTCCTCAATGGTGTTGAAGTGTTTTATGTGCGAGTGTTTGTTCCACCGCCCTTTGGTTTCTAGAGGCCGGTTTACAAGGTTCCGTTGCCGGGACACATCGTCAACTTTCTCAAGGAGGCGAGTCCGTGGTTGTTTTGGTCGGGACAATCGCCAACTTTCCTAAGGGGGTGAGCTCGTGGTTGTCTCATGAGAGTCACATCAAAAGCTTCAATATGAGGAAAGTGAAAAGGAAGTGCAGGACACAGTACAGGATTTTGTGTCTTTGCCTATATGAGGTGAAGAGCAAGAGCTGAAGATGAAGTTCAGGAGAAAAGACACCAAGGACAAGAAGTAGTCGGCCAGGAACAAGAAGCAGTTGAAGTGTTATGGTGCAGGAGATGCGTTGAAGGCTATGGCATTCGACAGTTAGTCACTAGTCGTATCTTCATAGAGGCTTCATGGGTTCGGAAGACAGTTTGTGGTGATCTACTATGCTTCATCGAAGACTTGTGCTTACCACTTGGGTGGAGTGCAATTTTTGGGTGCCTGAGGATGTATCAGATGAGGCTCAGATGGAAGTGGAGGAACTTGACGAGGTTCTTATTCCTGAGCATATTCTGGCACATTAGGTACAGGGTAAAGTTTCCGTCGCTATCCTGTGAAGTTCAAGAGCTGTTCACTGATGGATACGAAGTGGATGGAGGAGGTTCACTGATGGATGCGAAGTGGATGGAGGAGGGTGACTTAGCAGATTCACCTCAGGAGTTGCAGCTTTATCTTGATGCCTATGAGTTGGAGTCGACTCTTGTTACGGCTCATTCAGGTTCAGCAGAGCATAGGTCTGGAGCATTGCCTGATGCTCAAGAGGGGGGTAGCACCTCCGCTCCCTTGTTGTTACAGACAGGCTCATTTGTTATCTAGGAGTCGCTTGGTGACATCTTTGTATTCACCCGAAGGTACTGAGGCTGACAGTACATCTGCTTATGGGACTTCTATGATATTGTGTACTAGTCACAGGAGATGGTAAAGTTGGGTATGGTTCACAGTCGCGCGCACCTGGAACTCTAACTGCAACTATGGACAACTCTATGGAGGACATAAGTCTTGCGAGCAGTCCTAGAGTTGGTTTGGTTCATGGAAATATGGATCGAACTCTATTTGTGCATGTACGCATACACTTTTTGAGGTAGAGGTATTTTTGTATTCTGGTGCCATTGGATCCTGGTATCATTGAGAATACATTGGGAAATACTCTGCATTGTGTCATGTGCTGCATGTATATTGGTATGATACATCAAGTGCTTTATTATGTTCATGGATGCACCACTGGGTGTAACTCCTGCGGGATGGCCATGAGAACATATGTGGGAAAGTACTTGGTAGATGTAGTGTTTGGATGCATTGCGTGCTTTCATATGCTCATGTTGTACCTTCAGTCGTGGGTCCTGCGGGATGCCCATGGGCGTAAGGCTTGCGAGCAGCCCTTAGACTGTTACTTTGGAGTAGGTAGAGCATTTTGAGGAGCATATTGTTTGCGAATGCATGTATGTGTGTCATGCATATGTGTGTCATATGTAGAATGATGCATGGTTTTGTTTTTGGCTAACACAGGTAACGTGTTTCCATTTGGTTTTAGACTTTTGCTGTAGGTTCTGAAGGAACAAGCAAGAGGACAGTGTGGCTTATTGTGCACGATGATTGTTCTATCATCCAGATGCATTGGAAGGCCATTGTTTCTGCCATATGGGGTATCTTTGCTCACGAGATGCTTTACTGTGCCATTGAGTGCAATCGAGGACGCTTGCCATTTTTCAAGAGGGGGGTATGTCACGACCCTGTGTTTTCCTCTGGACAAGATGCAGATGTGCACGGGGACATGGTGGACAGTGTGAATGGCATCAGGTGGGAGTGAAGATGGAAGCCCATGTGTGGATAACCCCATGTGTGAAAGGGGGCAAAAGAGACTTTAATTTAAAAAGGTTTTATAACCTTTGGTGGGGCAAAATTAAAGTTATGAAGGTTTCAAAGCCTTGAGAGACCCCAAGGCAATTTTTAGAGACTACTCCACTTTTGGAGGCTCTGGTCTCTCTCTTGCTTCTCTCTCTTGCTTTTGGGGAGGCGTGCAACTTCTCATGCGTGGAAGGGAGGAGAAGTGGGTCGACTGCATGTTTGCTGCAGGAACAGGCTGCGCATATCAGGCTGCTGCTGGTACAGGCGGCGCAAGCAGGTCTGTACGACTGTACGGACAGCTGTACGGACAGGACAGAAACTGGTGCTGGACAGTTCTGCTACAGGCGGCGCTGGCCAGATTTGGTTGTGCAGGTACAGGCGCTTACAGGCAGGTGTACGACTGCAAGTACAGGCGCTTACAGGCAGGTGTACGACTGCATGCACAGGTGTACGGACAGGTACAGCTGGTACAGGCGGTTGCTGTGCGACAGCTGATACAGGAGACAGCTACACACGATTTGGTACGGGTGGTTGCTGGTGTCGACCTGTTCGGATAGTTGGTGGCAGGCGTGTGCTTTTTGGAGGACGCCGTGCTTTTGCAGAAAAGTAGACAGAGGCTGGTTTCTCTGGACATAAAGGTGAACAAGGGCTGGTTTTCCATGAACATAGACATCATGTCGATGGCGTTCAACTGATGGAACTTTCAGCTTCTATTTGCTTTGGATTCGGGACTGTTTTGGGACAGTTTATGGGCTGTTTTTGTTTGGTTGCAAATTTAGCTATGTGCTTGGGTTTTTGGCTGCAAGTACAGGTCATGTGGTTATGTTTCTTGGCATGGGAGTGAAGCAAGCTCGCATGGCAGCATACTATACAGTTGACACACCTGTACAAACCCTCTCTACCTTCCAAGGGTACTATCCATCTCTGTCATGGATCTCTTGTCCCCTGTCCTATCAGTAGCAAGGCTGTACCATACATGTGTTCACTCCTGTACCTTCTGCCTGCATGTGACCTATCTCCTGGAGAAACCCACAAACATGTTTCCTCGCCAACAACGGCACACATCTAGTTACCTGTTCCCTCATGAAACATCTGGCAACATAGAGATGCCCATAGCTGTAGTTCCCACTGTTCCTTTCTAGCAAGAGAAAACAATCTGCTCCATGAGCACACAGCCATGCGAGCTTGCTTCACTCCCATGCCAAGAAACATAACCACATGACCTGTACTTGCAGCCAAAAACCCAAGCACATAGCTGAATTTGCAACCAAACAAAAACAGCCCATAAACTGTCCCAAAACAGTCCCGAATCCAAAGCAAATAGAAGCTGAAAGTTCCATCAGTTGAACGCCATCGACATGATGTCTATGTTCATGGAAAACCAGCCCTTGTTCACCTTTATGTCCAGAGAAACCAGCCTCTGTCTACTTTTCTGCAAAAGCACGGCGTCCTCCAAAAAGCACACGCCTGCCACCAACTATCCGAACAGGTCGACACCAGCAACCACCCGTACCAAATCGTGTGTAGCTGTCTCCTGTATCAGCTGTCGCACAGCAACCGCCTGTACCAGCTGTACCTGTCCGTACACCTGTGCATGCAGTCGTACACCTGCCTGTAAGCGCCTGTACTTGCAGTCGTACACCTGCCTGTAAGCGCCTGTACCTGCACAACCAAATCTGGCCAGCGCCGCCTGTAGCAGAACTGTCCAGCACCAGTTTCTGTCCTGTCCGTACAGCTGTCCGTACAGTCGTACAGGCCTGCCTGCGCCGCCTGTACCAGCAGCAGCCTGATATGCGCAGCCTGTTCCTGCAGCAAACATGCAGTCGACCCACTTCTCCTCCCTTCCACGCATGAGAAGTTGCACGCCTCCCCAAAAGCAAGAGAGAGAAGCAAGAGAGAGACCAGAGCCTCCAAAAGTGGAGTAGTCTCTAAAAATTGCCTTGGGGTCTCTCAAGGCTTTGAAACCTTCATAACTTTAATTTTGCCCCACCAAAGGTTATAAAACCTTTTTAAATTAAAGTCTCTTTTGCCCCCTTTCACACATGGGGTTATCCACACATGGGCTTCCATCTTCACTCCCACCTGATGCCATTCACACTGTCCACCATGTCCCCGTGCACATCTGCATCTTGTCCAGAGGAAAACACAGGGTCGTGACAGTGTCCCAACTCTCTGGCAAAGTGCATAACAGAAAAGTGGCTTTGAACTCATCGTCCATTGCCAACTTTTGATTTATAACTTGGCTGACAATACCATTAAACTCATTTAAATGGGCTGTCATAGACGCCCCTTCCTTCATCTGAAGACCTATGAGTTTCTTCAACCAATACACTTTGCTTGAGGCACTTTGTTGGGCATACAAGTCCTGCAATCTCTGCCACATTCCCCAAGCTGTCTTCTCTTCACGAATGCTGAAAAGTAATGAGTCTGACACAGACAACATGATAGTAGATCTTGCCAGCTCATCCATATCTTCCCACTCTTCAGCAGTAAGAGAAGCGGGCATCACACCCCTTTCTTTGATAGGTTTGTGCTGCTTTTTCTGGAGCAACACATTGTAGCATTGGGTTTGCCAAATATCATAGTTATGCGAGCCTTCAAGCTTCTTGATGTGAAGCAATGAAGAGCTCTCACCTGTGGTTGCCATAGCAAAATGCAACCTGTCAATGCCTGACTCCCTGCAAAATGTGCAAACACTGCACCAAAAGCACACAAAGTGCTCACAGTTGTTCTCCCAAAGTTTATCTCCCACTGCGGAAGCACAAATGCAACTTTTCTCCCACTTTATGTGATGAAAACACCAAAATCTGGTTGCTGCAGATTTTGGACAGCACCTCAAATGTGCTCTTTTGCCCTTCCAAAGTACTGTACAGCAGTACCAAGTGCTCACCAATGATGTACCAAACCTGTACCGGCAAGTACAGCAGCTGAAATTGAACCTTTTGGTCACTCAAAACAGTGTACAGCCATGCCAAAACTTGCACAAAGCTGTGCCAAATCTGTACCAGCAGGTACAGTAGCAATAAATGCTCTCCTGGCTGTCCAAATGAGTAAAAATCAGACTTTTACAGTCCCGAACACTGCATAAAACAGTCCCGAACAGAAATTGGGCAAAAGCCCCTTGACTGCAAGCTGATTTTTGAGGATTCAAGGCATAAATGTCTTGCCTGCTGCTTTGCCAAGCTCAACAAGCATACAAACTTGAAAAGCCCCTTGATTTGAGATCAATTTCTGATCATACATGGTACATTGACGCACATGAAGGCATCCAGAGTGTTCACGATGCTTCCCCCTGGCCACATATACATCAAATACATGAAAGCCCCTTGATTTACAGGCACATTGAGTGCTTGTAAGGCATCAACACATTATCCACAGCATCAAATGCGATTGCCTGCATGCAAATCAACCAAATCGGCACAAAAGCCCCTTGATTTGCACTGCAATTTGTTGCAATTTTGCCCAAATGTGCGATTTTTCACATCATACAGCATGTATGAGTGCTTAATTGCACAATTACATCAAAAGCCCCAAATTTCGACATCCAATTTCCTGCAAATTGATCCTGATTGTGACCAATTTCCTGCAAATTGATCCTGATTGTGACCAATGTCACCCAATTTTGCCAATTTTGCTCAAAAATTGAGCAATTCGACACTTGTATCTGCTCAATTGCAAATAATGGACATAAAAATTCCCGAAATTGAAGCAAAATACCTCTAATTTTTTGATTTTTCTTCAATTTGCTGAAAATTTGATGCTGTTGCAGAAAAGGGAGAATGATGCTGCTGCTGTTCTGTGCAGAAATCTGATGCTTTGATGCGCCTGCGGTTTGACGTTTGCCTGGGGCAGTCGTGAAGAGCCTTTGTGCCCTGGAAAACTGCGCAGAAAGCGAGCTCGAAGAAGCCTTTCTTTCCAAGGCATCGTCGTATAGATAGAGAAGGCGTCAGCCCCACCAGTTCCCCAGCGAGCGAAAGGGCCCCCTGGAAGGGTTCTGCAGTTCTGCGGCTGTTGTGTGTGGCGCCGGTTGTGGTACGCAGCCTTCTCCGCCTGCGTATACACACCCGCCTGATGCTTTTACACACACGCTTACGAGCTCGCCTCCAGCTTCGCCTTCGCTTAACGCCCGCCTGACGTATTCGCCTAGCGCCTACACGACTAGGTGGCCGGCCGACTCCATATGCCCAGCAGCCTTCGCTCAACGCCTGGCGCTTCAGTTTCGCCTAGCGCCTTCTACACCCCGTGCGTTACACGCTTGTAGTCGACTGTGTATCCACTCGCTGCTCACGCTGAAGGGCCAGCGCTGCTTCACCGTGTAGAGCTACCACACTCGCCTGCGTGCCTGTACTGCAGAAACGCTGACACGACTGCAGACTTGTGGCTTATGCTACACGTAGAAATGGCTGCGAGTGTTGATGCCCTGCAGGCCTTGCTGCGAGTGTTGATGCCCTGTTGTATGACAGCAGCAAAGCAAGCAGCTCGTTCAGCTATCAAGGAGAAGAGGGAAGAGGGAGGGATCACTAAGCTCTGATACCAGTTGATGGGAGAATTAGGGTTAGGTCAAGTGGGAGACATACACAGAGAAGCAAGGGAGAGAGAGAGAGAGAGTTGTGGGGATAAGTCAACTCATGAGGCATGAGTGTGTGACTCCCCTATCACACATGTATATTGCACTAGTACACAGTGCACTTAGTACATTAAAAGTACTAAGTGTACTATGTACTATAACTTATGGGCTTGTACACACTATAAGGGTGGGCATAACGCCTTTACCCCAACAAACACAACCAAAAACCAACCACCACTAGCCAAAGCATAAGCTGAGGTAAAAGTAGAGGTGTGAAGACGAGAGTCTCCTGATGCGCGATGAAGTTTGGGTGGGTGTGGCAACTAGAACCTGACGTTCTAGTTTGGGTGGGTGTGGCAACTCTTGTAAGCCTAGTGGGGCGTGTAGTGACAGACTCAACCATGTGTCCAAGACATAAAGATATAGAGAGAGAAGGGAATAGGGATCTTGCACAATACACTACAATAAGCGAGGAATAGGCCCCGTCCACTCTCAAGAATTTATTCAGGAACAATCCACGGGCATGCTGGCCAGGACCAGTACAATCAATGAATACAAAACAAACAAATATGCCGATGTAGGATATCCAAGTCGAGGCACAAGATCTCTGATGCCAAGCACACCACGGGAATAACCCACAAGTATCTCTCACCGGGCTAGTACCAGATCCAAATCCAAATCCAAATCCAATGAATCCAAGTCTAGATCCAAGTCCAGATCCAAGTCCAAATCCAAGTTCAGATCTAAATCCAAGTCTAAGTTCCATGACCAAGTTCTATGTTCATGTCCAAGCTTCATGCCCAAGCTATATGTCCAAGTTCCATGTTTATGTCCAAGCTTCATGCCCAAGTTCCATGTTTAAGTTTCATGCCCAAATTCCATGTTCAAGTTCCATGCCCAAATTCTCCATGTCCAAGCTCTCCATGTGCAAGCTTCTTTCACCGCAAGAGAGGAGGTGGTGCTTCTTCAAAGGGTGGCAACCCTCCAAAAAAGGCGGCTAAAAGGTGGTGTTGATGGACGTAGCAAAGAGGGCGGCAGCCAACAGCAGGCGACGGAGATGGCTTTGGGGTTAGCTCTAGGGCAATGGAAACGTCGGCAGCGGCGGGCTCTGGGTGCCGGCGGTAGGCGACAAGCGGCTCTGGGGCTGTGGCACTGCTAGTGGTTCAGCTGGCAAAGGCAGCTCTACAGACAGGGCAAAGGCTGAGGGTGGAGAGGGAGATTTTGATGATGAAGATGATGATCAAGCCTTCCAAGATGGCTCTCCAAAATTTTTATGATCTTTGCAAGAGAGTACAAGCTTCTGATGGGGAGAAAACAGGGTTAGGTTAAGAGTTCATGTGGGAGACATACACAGAGAAGCAAGGGAGAGAGAGAGAGAGAGAGAGTTGTGGAGATAAGTCAACTCATGAGGCATGAGTGTGTGACTCCCCTATCACACATGTATATTGCACTAGTACACATAGTGCACTTAGTACATTAAAAGTACTAAGTGTACTATGTACTATAACTTATGGGCTTGTACACACTATAAGGGTGGGCATAACGCCTTTACCCCAACAACCTCCCACTTAAAGGCAAAGTGCCCTTAAGTAAAGGAAAAGAAAAAATCAGCATGTACATGATAATATACAAGGCCATATCAAGGCTGAAAATGGCCTCATCCAATGCCCATCAAGTGTCTGCAATGAGCAAACCGCTCCGGAGGCAAACTCTTCGTCAACAGATCAGCCGGGTTATCATCCGTATGAATCTTAACAAGCTGAATTTGCTTGTTCTCTATCACCTCTCTGATGAAGTGATACTTCACATCCACATGCTTCGTCTTTGCATGAAAGACAGGGTTCTTTGCCAACTGGATGGCACTCTGACTGTCACAATGCAACAATGGAATATCCCCTGTATAGCCCAAATCAACCACTAACCGAGATAGCCATAATGCCTCCTTGCAAGCCTCTGTGGCTGCAATATACTCGGCCTCTGTAGTAGATAAGGCAGTGCACTTCTGCATCCTGGATATCCATGACACAGCACCTCCTGTGAATGTAAATACATAACCGGTAGTAGACTTCCGGTTATCTGGATGACCGGCATAATCCGAATCCGTGTAGCCATGCACTAATGCATCCTGTTTGCCAAAGCAAATGCACATATCCTGTGTGCCCTTCAGGTATCTCATGACACCTTTCACTGCTTCCCAATGCTTCTTGCCAGGGTTGGCCATGTATCTAGAAACCACTCCCACTGCAAATGCAATGTCCGGCCTAGTAGCAACCATGGCATACATGAGACTGCCACAAGCTGAAGCATACGGAATCTTGGCCATATCAGCCCTGTCTCTATTTGACTGTGGGCTGTCCATAGCACTGAGTTTCACATATGGAGGCAAAGGAGTACTAGTCTTCTTCCCCCCGTCCATATTGAACCTCTGCAAGACTTTGCCAATGTATTCCTTCTGAGACAAATACAACACATGCTGATTTCTGTCCCGAAGTATCCGCATACCCAAGATGTGATTTGCATCACCCAAATCCTTCATATCAAAGGTTTGATGCAGCCTCTGCTTCAAGGCATCCATCTCTTTACGAGATTTCCCGGCAATCAACATATCATCAACATACAAGATGAGGATCAGTAGACTGCCATCCAAAGCTTTCTTGGTGTATAAGCAGTGATCTATGTCACTTCTCCTGAATTTCTGAGATTTCATGAATGTATCAAATTTATGATACCATTCTCTTGGTGCCTGTTTGAGCCCATAAAGACTCTTTTTCAGCTTACATACAAGCTTCTCCTTTCCACTTACTGCATAACCCTCTGGCTGCTGCATATATATCTCCTCATGGAGATCACCGCGAAGAAAAGCAGTCTTCACATCCATCTGAATCAAGTCCAGATCATCATGTGCAACCAAAGCCAACACAGCTCTAAGTGTGGTCATTTTGACCACTGGAGAGAAGATCTCATCAAAGTCCACACCATATTCCTGCTTGAAGCCCTTAGCCACTAACCTGGCTTTGTATCTTGGCTTTGCATCTGGTGCAATTTTGAGCCTGTAAACCCACTTGCATGGCAAAACCTTCTTGCCTGCAGGCAAAGGCACCAATTTCCATGTTCCATTTTTATGCAGAGAATCCATCTCTGACTTCATGGCACGCTCCCATAGAGCCTTGTCTGCCCTCTGTAAAGCCTCTTTATAACATGAGGGCTCCCCACAGTCAGTGAGCATCAAGTAGTCAACCCCTGGAACAAACCTGTCAGGGACTCTGGAGGGTCTAGTGGACCTCCGTACCCAATGACCATCATTTGCAGGTTGCTGTCCAGCCTGCATATCACTCATTGGTGGCTCCTGTTCCATGCCATAAGGCTGAAAAATCATGCCCGGTATCTCCTCCAACTGTGGTATATCCATAGGGATATCTTCTGCCATCTCTGGCTGTCCATTTGGACCATTTTCAGCACCATTTAAGGGCTGGTTTTGCTGCTGTAATGGCTGATTTACAGCCCTTTGTTGTTGTCCATGATGTCCATCATCATCAAAGATGACTCGGCCAGGCTCCTGTTGCCTTGCAGGCTCCTTATACATGCATGTTTCATCAAAAATGACATCATTGCTGCGTATGATCTTTCTATTCATGGGATCCCAAAGTCTATACCCCATTTCACCTCTGTCACCATATCCTAGGAATATGCATTTGTGAGACTTAGGATCAAGTTTGGTGCGCATTTCCCTGCGTATGTGCACGTACGCAACGCAACCAAACACTCTCAAGTGCTTGTATGACGGAGGCTTCCCTGTCCATACTTCTTCTGGCACTTTCCCACCAAGCCTCGTGTTAGGTGACCTGTTTATAAGGTGAACGGCTGTCATAACAGCTTCAGCCCAAAAACCATGAGGTAATGCAGCATGTGACAACATAGAACGGACCTTCTCCTGTATGGTCCTGTTCATCCTCTCTGCTGTCCCGTTTTGTGGAGGATCATAAGGAGTAGAGAGCTCCCTCTTGATGCCTTTAGCATCACAAAAGTCCTGAAACTGTTTGGACATGTACTCTCCACCATTGTTGGAACGCAAAGCCTTCAGTGTTTTGCCTGTTTGATTCTCAACATGAGCAACAAACTTCTGAAACACTGAGAATGTATCACTCTTCAAACGAAGAGGATAAACCCACACCTTACGTGTGGCATCATCAATAAAAGACACAAAGTATTTTGACCCTCCCAAAGAAAGCTGAGGCATCTCACATACATCTGTATGCACAAGCTATCTTGTGGGGGCACTGTAGTTGCCTACCATATAAACAATGCTCACAAAACTGAAAACTTCAAAACTTTAGAGAAGGCAAGTAACCCAAACGAGACAATTGCTCCATTCCCTTGACACTCATGTGTCCCAACCGGCTATGCCACATAGAAATTTCCGGCAGCTCGGTTGCATTTACATTAGCATGGTGACAAACACCTGCATGCATGAAATAAAGAGTGTCCACCTTGGAGCCTCTGGCAACAACCAGTGAGCCCTTACAAATCTTCCACTTTCCACTACCAAATGTGGTAACATAATCAGCATCATCAAGCTGTCCAGTAGAAAGCAGATTCTTTTTGATCTCAGGCACATGCCTGACATCATGGAGCATAAGCTGTGAGCCATCTGAAAATACAAGCCTCACATCACCTCTGCCAAGAATTTTGCATGCATGGTTATCACCCAAATAAACCACTCCTTCATTGCCAGCAGTATACCTGACAAACAAGTCTCTGCAACCTGTGACATGAAAGGAGGCACCTGAATCAATGATCCATGAGTGCATACCATGACCACCTGTAAGAAGTGAATGGGCATCAAGTGAAGACGTAAAGAGGACCTCATCCTCACTGCCACCTGCATGTGACACATTGATTTCTTCAATCTTGACTCCACTTTTGCCCTTTGGCTTTACATCTTTGGCTTCATCTTTCTCTTTGTCTTTGCCTTTTCCCTTTTCCTTTTGATCATTTTTCCATTTGTAGCATTGCTTTTTAATGTGTCCCTTCTTGCCACAATAATGGCATTCCAAATCCTTTTTGGAGCGAGACTTGCTCCTTCCCCTTTCTTGGCTTTTACCCCTTTGCTGGGATCTCCCACGTGCATTCATTGCATTGGACTTTCCAACAGAGTTGTTCTTCCTGTTCATCTCTTCTTGAAGAAGAGCACCCTCAACATCTGCATATGACAGCATAGCATTCGAATTGCTAGTGGCTGTCCTGAATGTGTCCCAACTCTCTGGCAAAGTGCATAACAAAAAAGTGGCTTTGAACTCATCGTCCATTGCCAACTTTTGATTTATAAGTTGGCTGACAATACCATTAAACTCATTGAGATGGGCTGTCACAGACGCCCCTTCCTTCATCTGAAGGCCTATGAGTTTCTTCAACCAATACACTTTGCTTGAGGCACTTTGTTGGGCATACAAGTCCTGCAATCTCTGCCACATTCCCCAAGCTGTCTTCTCTTCACGAATGTTGAAAAGTAATGAATCTGACACAGACAACATGATAGTAGATCTTGCCAGCTCATCCATATCTTCCCACTCTTCAGCTGTAAGAGAAGCGGGCATTACACCCCTTTCTTTGATAGGCTTGTGCTGCTTTTTCTGGAGCAACACATTGTAGCACTGGGTTTGCCAAATATCATAATTATGCGAGCCTTCAAGCTTCTTGATGTGAAGCAATGAAGAGCTCTCACCTGTGGTTGCCATAGCAATATGCAACCTGTCAATGCCTGACTCCCTGCAAAATGTGCAAACACTGCACCAAAAGCACACAAAGTGCTCACAGTTTTTCTCCCAAGCTTTATCTCCCACTGCGGAAGCAAGAATGCAACTTTTCTCCCACTTTATGTGATGAAAACACCAAAATCTGGTTGCTGCAGATTTTGGACAGCACCTTAAATGTGCTCTTTTGCCCTTCCAAAGTACTGTACAGCAGTACTAAGTGCTCACCAATGATGTACCAAACCTGTACCGGCAAGTTCAGCAGCTGAAATTGAACCTTTTGGTCACTCAAAATAGTGTACAGCCATGCCAAAACATGCACAAAGCTGTGCCAAATCTGTACCAGCAGGTACAGTAGCAATAAATGCTCTCCTGGCTGTCCAAATGAGTGAAAATCAGACTTTTACAGTCCTGTACACTGCATAAAACAGTCCCGAACAGAAATTGGGCAAAAGCCCCTTGACTGCAAGCTGATTTTTGAGGATTCAAGGCAGAAATGTCTTGCCTGTTGCTTTGCCAAGCTCAACAAGCATGAAAACTTGAAAAGCCCCTTGATTTACAGGCACCTTGAGTGCTTGTAAGGCATCAACACATTATCCACAGCATCAAATGCGATTGCCTGCATGCAAATCAACCAAATCGGCACAAAAGCCCCTTGATTTGCACTGCAATTTGCTGCAATTTTGCCCAAATGTGCGATTTTTCACATCATAGAGCATGTATGAGTGCTTAATTGCACAATTACATCAAAAGCCCCAAATTTCGACATCCAATTTCCTGCAAATTGATCCTGATTTGACCAATTTCCTGCAAATTGATCCTGATTGTGACCAATGTCACCCAATTTTGCCAATTTTGCTCAAAAATTGAGCAATTGGGCACCTGTACCTGCTCAATTGCTTGAATTGATAAGAAATTCCCAAAATATTAAAGGCAAATACCTCTGAAATTTCTGATTTTTCTGAGTTTCTTGACTTGCAGGCTGAGATGGAGGCGGTGGTGGCGGCAACTTCGGTGCTGGGCAGCTTCTGGAGCAGCTGGGCAGCCACACCTGGCTGTGGGCAGCCACGTGTGCTGGCTGTGCAGTTTGGGCAGCCACGTATGTTGGTTGGGCAGCCTGGGCAGCCACGTGGGCTGGCTATGGTAATGGGGCTTTCTTCGTTTCCACACGAGGAAGTGCTGTGTAACGCTACATGGCGCTGGCGACTAGGCGATGGCGACTAGGCGAAGTCGGTAGCTCTGCCTTCGCTTAACGCCCGCCTGACGTATTCGCCATCACTTCAGTTCGCTGCTCCACGCTCGACTCAAGTATTCGCTTGTTTCTTCGCTTAGCGCTGGCGCCTTCGCCTGCGTGTGATGCAACGCCGCCACCTAATGGATAGCACTACACGTATTCGCCAAGCCTGCCGTTGACGCCTACTGTTGACGCCTACTGTTCGGCTGCTGTATTACTCCTTGTAGCGCTTCATGCCGACTGGACATCCTGAAAGCACAGCTTCTTTGCAGCAGCGTGGCAAGCTGCCATGAACACGCTAAGGCTCTCACCAAGGCTATTCGTACTGCAGGAAACCTGCTCCGCCTGCGTGTACACACCCAAGCCAGTCACTTGCTGCTAGCTCTGATACCAGTTGATGGGGAGAAAACAGGGTTAGGTTAAGAGTTCATGTGGGAGACATACACAGAGAAGCAAGGGAGAGAGAGAGAGAGAGAGTTGTGGGGATAAGTCAACTCATGAGGCATGAGTGTGTGACTCCCCTATCACACATGTATATTGCACTAGTACACATAGTGCACTTAGTACATTAAAAGTACTAAGTGTACTATGTACTATAACTTATGGGCTTGTACCAGGGTTAGTTCCGTACGTCGTACGACTGAAATCGTACGTACCTGCCGTACGGTACCGTACCGTACGTATTCGTACGATACCGTACGGATTTTTTTTTTTTTTTTTTTTTTTTTGGGTGTGGTGGTGTTGTTGTTGTTGTTGTTGTTGCGTGGAGCAATTTCAGTCTTCTAGAGAGCCATTCATCGCCCTTTGCAGCCTATAGGAAGCTGTTTGTCAGGAGCGTGTGCACTTGCCATTGCCATATTAGGCAAGCGATCATATTGCCCGATGAGGAGGAGGAGGCAATCTTCATAGAGCTCTATAGTGAGCTTCCATTGCCCCCTCATGATGATACCCCACTGCCTAGAGAGCCCTTGTTTGATGATGATGGCAACCTACTTAGCGAGAATGATCCCTAGAGTGTCTCGTCCACCTTCGAAGAGTCCTCTTCAGAGAACTCTCTTGATGGACACTCTAGTAGTGATCATGTTGATGATCATGCAGATGTTGGTGATGATGTAGACTTTTGATATGTTATAGCTCTCTAGGCATTGGGCATCTATCTCCTTCTAGCCCATCGATGATGTATTGTAGTATGTAGTATACTGTATCATGTATGTACGCATGTTGGCGGTCGCCCATGCCATGAGTTTTTGGCCTATCCTTTTGTAGCAATTTTGTACTCTAATGGCATGATGACATTATGTTCATGGTTCTACTATTTTGTAACTTCTTGTCTACAATTTTTAAGTTTAGGAAGTATTTTTTTAAAAAAAACGTACTAATATCGTACCGTACCTCAAAAAATTTTAAGGTACCAATTAGTACCGTATTTTATCGTACCGTACCGTATCGTACCTTTCGTACTAACTAACCATGGCTTGTACACACTATAAGGGTGGGCATAACGCCTTTACCCCAACAGCTTCTTATATACTTGATAGGGGTGCTTGCTTTTGCCAAGCTTTGCTTTTGTTTTATCTTCTTGCTTTTGCTTTTTCTTTATTAAATATTATTAATAATAGCCAAAGTTCTTGATTTGTGCTTTTACAACTTCAGGGCCTTGCCTTTTCGCCTTGGAGCTACTTTTTGAAAAAGCAGCTTTTAGCTTTTTGATCCAATTCGATGTCCACTTTCCAATGGTGCCCTCAGCTTTTGGTCAACATAGTTTGGCTTTTTGCTTTTTGTTGCTTTTTGACCAAGAATGGTGCTTTGTCCAATGCCAATTTTAGGAACCCTGTTCCCATGTATCCATCAACCTGTCCATGAGTCCAGGCATGAGTTCCATCATGTCAAATGAGCTAGGAGGGCCAAATAGTTACGACTCTCCATACGAAAACTTAGCCTGAAGATTAAAAACGCAGTCCACCTTCTCTGGGAAGAAATAGATATAGGTGCTATCTAGCAAATCCTCAGTCTTGAACCCGCTCTAATACCATGACAAAGTGCCAAACAATGAAAGAGAATTGAAGTTCACAAATACAGGATGCACAGGAAGAGAAGGAAGATCATATACACCAAAAGGTGGTTACAAAGCTGGAGTAGGTAGCACGAGGCACACCGTAGGTACAGCCAAGATCTAAGAATATGCGAAAAGTGAGATAATAGAACTGGAGGCAAAGCCCATGCTTATATAGCACCTAGAGAGCCCACGATAAAGCAGGCCGATTCGAGCATAAAAGGGAACATGCTAGAAAAAGGTGTAAAAAATGAAAAAAAACCCCAAAAAATAAGGGAAAATTTCCCAGCTTGGCAGAGGTCCTTGAGGTGCAAAAACATCGAGAAGCACCCAGATTAGTGGAGACGACCACTCCAACAACATCTTGCTGATAAAGTGATGCATCAAATGGTTCACTTGCATCTTGGAGACTAATCTTAACACCTGTTTGTACTGGTGTAGCAATAGGCTTACAGTCTTCAAGACCAAATTGTGTAAGCAGTCTCTGTATGTACTTTGACTGCAACATCACAATATCATCATCACACTGCATAAACTGTGCTCCCAAATAATAATGCAATGAGGTGAAATTTGTCATCTCAAATGTCAATGTAATTCAACCTTGAAGGCTTAAATCTTCTCCTCATTAGGGCCTCTGACCAGCATGCCATTAACTTATAAAATGATGACCAAAAACAATCTTTACTCTTTACATATACGGTACTCTCAGTTGGACTGTTGTAAAAATCATTTGCAACTAAGTATGTATTTTATCTTCTCATACCATACTATGGGAGTCATATAATGCTTTTCTTAACTTGCATACTTTAAATTCTTACCTCTTGTCAACAAAACCATGAGGTTGAGATACATAAACCTCCTTATGCAAGTCACCATTTAAGAAGGCAGTCTTGATATCCAATTGATATACATTCCAACAATGATGCGTTGCCAATGCAATAATACACCTGATTGTAGTCATACGAGACGTGGGTGCAAAGGTCCCATCATAATCTATGCCCTTCTCTTGAGTATGATCCTTTGTAGTCATACGAGACGTGGGTGCAAAGGTCCCGTCATAATCTATGCCCTTCTCTTGAGTATGATCCTTTGTAACAAGCCTTGCCTTGTAGTGATCACAACGTTAACATCTGCTTTACGCTTTAGATTATAAATCCACTTTGTATCCATGGCCTTTTTACTGTAAGGCAAATTAGCTAAATTCCAAGTGTCATTTTTTAGGATTGACTTGTACTCATCGTGCATGGCATGCATCCAATGATCATTTCCGTATGCTTTCTGAAAGGAAACATGTTCCTCTTCATTACATATACTGGCAACAAGAGCATAATCTAAAAAAGAATAAGATGCATGATGAGAACCTACATGTGTCTTGCCAGGTAAAAGAGTAGCTAATTGCTGTCCCGCTATGTGTGTGCCAACCATTTCGGCATACTCTTGGACGCTTGTATGGTTGCTCTTTACTCATCCATTCCATCATCCATGATTGCTTCGTAAATAGGTTGATCTATGGATTGAAATTCGAGTTGATTTTCAGCTAGTATGGGTTGATTTGGAGTACATTTTTGAGCATTCATTTGCTCTACATATGGCTGCTCGACATTGTACAAAGGCAGGAGTGTCTCAAAGATGTTTTGTGAGCATATATTTTGCTATTTTTTTACATAACATCATGGGCTAAATTGAGTTTTCAACAAAGACTAACATCACTACTCACCAAAATCCGATTTGTAGCAAGTCTATATCCTTTGTTTTTTGAGCTGTATCTTACAAAAATATATTTTACAGTCTTTATCATTTAGTTTATTGCGTTGCTGCTCATGCACAAGAACATAAGTAAGACAACCAAAAACATGTAAATGAGCCGTAGGGGGTTTCTTGCCATTTCAAGCTTCATAAGGAATAATTGCTTGCAAGGCCTTGGTGGGGCATCTGTTTAGCACAAGTGGCACACACAACTGTCTTTAACTAAAAAGCATGAGGCGAATCTTGGTCTTTAACCATGCAACATGCCATCTCCATGAAAAATCTGTTCTTCCTCTTAGCCACACCATTTTGGTGAGGTATATAAGGCACTGTGCATTGATGTTTTATGCCTCTTTCAAACATATATACATGAAACTCCTTTGACATGTACTCCTTCCTCGATATGTACGAAGGGTGCCAACTTTACATGCAGAAGCATTTTCAGCCATAGAAACAAAGTGTCTAATAGCAGAGACTAACAACAAGCTCCAAATCTTCTCTATTAGGGCGAGGAAGAGGAACATGGGGAAGAGTAAAGAGCCAATGTCTAAGACTAGCTCAAACTGAATGCAATCGGAATGGCTGTAAGTAGATGATGATGGAAACTTGCAAAGTATATGAAAATTACAAAGTGTAGATTGTGGAAATGATACTTAGCAGGAATGCAAAAATCGATGATAATATTGATGTTCACAAATCTGAAAGATTTATTCTCTAATTACACACATCAATCCCTACTTTTCATGTCCTTAACTTTGATTCTTTTTCTTATTCACCATTAAAAGTCATTGAATTTGGCTTATTTTGGGATACATAAGACTTTGCTTCTGAGATATATAATCTTACACTTGATTAAGGTATTTTCAATTTCTTGATTTAAGGGTTAATCAAAACATTTGTTCTCTAAAAGTATACTTTCCTTGGCAGAGATTGATCCAATCTAACCATTGTTTTTTATTCAACTTGAATTTTTTAGAGTCAATTCTAGGGTTTTGACTTAATCTTGATCTTAATCCTACTTGCATAGAAGATCACTTCTCTTTCTCTCTCTAGGGTTTTCTCTTCTCTCTAGAATTCTCATTCTAAAGTTCTCTCTCTAGAATTCTTTGGTTGAACTTGGACTAATTCTTAGAAAGAATTTTATATACCAATTCTAGCAATTTTTAATTGAACTAAGATATTTTTCTCCATCAGAATGCTATTTTCTCTTTATTATCTGTAAGAATTTTACATACCAATTCTAGCAGTTATTTTCTCTCTAGGCCTAGGGCCAACCCTAAATTCATAAAAAAAATCAATGCTTTTAATTACTTCCTTTCACTCATAATTTAATTTAAGGGTTATTCTAGACTTATGTCAAATTAAAGTATTTACATTAAAGGTTTCTCCACAATTCGATAAATTGATACATTATTCAATGGTTGGAAATAGATTATCCTATATCTTTGTTGCATTAGACATGGTATCTTCCATGTTAGTGATAAATTATTCTATGGTTGGAAATAGACTATCCTACATCTTTTTTGTGTTAGGCATGTTATCTTCCATGCCAGTGATAATGGCAAAGAGAGTATTTGCATCCCTTCATCTCCAAGCAAGGACAAGGTTGATGGACAACATTTGTATCCCTTCCAATCTAGGCCAAGGTTAGTAGTAGGTGGTATAGGGTTACCACTCATTGGTGGGGGGGTGAACATCAACACCAATAACGGTGTCCCAAAGCTCATAGGAGAATAAGATAACCTTGAGAGCTTAAACTTCTAGAGAGGATAATTAGTTCCGTTAAGTTTTCCATCAACACCAAGAACAGTGGCGGTGGACGGGGTTTGTGGTCTCGTATCGTGGCGACATTGACCTTTTTGAGGTCCACACTCTCACTTTTCCATTCTTTTTGGGCACTATCACTATAGGTGAGATCCATTCAGTGTGCTCTATCTCGTAAATGAATCCGACAGTTATGAGCCAATCAATTTCTTCTTGGACCATCTTGGAGTATCTGGGGTTTATAGGGTATGCTCTTTGCTTCACTGGCCTTGCTCCCACGACCACCATGGGGATGGTGTGTTTGACCACTTTAGGAGGTACACCTTTCATATCCGTATACTTCCAGGTAAAGCAATCTTGGAATTCTGTGAGGAGGGCGATAAGATTTTTCTCGTCTTTTGCAAAGTGGTCTTCCCCTATATAGATGGGTTTTGGATGTTCCCCTGGGCATGTCAGATTGATTTCCTTGATCGTGGCCGGATCATCATAAGATGTTCTTGGCTTCCCATCATGGGTTCTTTGGGTCTTTTCCTATTGTACAAAATAGTCTCCTACCTTGTAGGCCCTGAAGTGTTTGGAGACTTGTTTAGTCTCCTCAGCTTTAGCGCTTTCCTTCTCCATTATCTTTTTGGCTTCTTGCTCGGCTAGTGCTAATTTTTTGTTTCGTGCTTTGCATGTAGAGCAGCAAAGCTTTTAAGGTTAGGATTGGGAATCAAATGACTCTTCTTTCTTTGTGATCATGTTGTTAACTGGAATGGGGAACTTGTCGAGCTCCTTTTGCGAAACTTGGCAGAAGTAGGAATGTGCGTTAATAGCTTTCACATATCTCAGTCAATGTTCTTCCGATTCTATCGGGAAGATGTAAACCTCCTTTCCTGTGAATCCATTTGATTTATGGGGTTTGCAGGAGTGGTTTTCTTGTAATGGTCTTTCCTCTTTAACGCTCACAAGTTTATGGCTTGTAACATCGGGCACACACACGACGTTAAGCATGTGGAGGGATGTGATCTCCTACCCGTTAGCCGTAGCGAACCTTATACCCGTGTGTTTTGGAAGTATGTCTATGATAGCTAGGATGTGCATCCAATTCTTAGAGTCTTCTAGCTTTGGGAGAGGTGCAAATTTCTTTGCTATTGCGTTTGTCATCCAACATTTTATGTTAGGTTTGGCATAAGTGTATTGTTGTGGATCTTGTAGTCGCATTTGAAGACATGATAGATATATCATTTGAACCATGCATCCTTATTTTAAAAGGACACTACGCAAGCATTGTAATCTAGAAGGGACCATTACACATTTAAGCTTGCTGAGATTGAGCCTTTAGGATATAAACAAAGTTCCAAGGAAGGAACTTTGTTACGGCCTAAAGTTTCAAGCATGAAACTTTAAGCTATGCACCCTGCTCAACCATCTGTCGAATAGAAACCAAATTCTTTGTTATGTTAATAGGCACATGAAGTACATCGACCAAGTACATCTTGCCATCTTGCATAGCCAATGGCACATTCCCAATGTGAGTAATAGGATGAGCCATGTCATCCCATGTCTCTACATAACTTTGTTTTTTCAAAATTTTGACGTCTCTAAACCATTCACCATGACTAGTCATGTGGGTAGAGGCTCCCAAATCCATATATCATATATCATCAGCAGTTTTAGATACATATGTAGTCTCACTAAATTCAACATGTGTTGTATAACAAAAAACTTCTCACATCCATCTTCAGCCCCAGTTTGCTTGAAGATGCATAATTGTTTTGTTGCAATCTGCCACTTTTTATGTCACTGCTTCTTGCGTTATTCTGCTGCAAAGTGACTTGGTTTACCATAATAAAAGCAATCCTTTGAACTTGATCCTGATTGTTATCTTTGCCAATTGTCTCGGCCTCTCTCCTGAGGGCTGAGGATTTCAATAACAAATGTCGGTTGGTTGCAAAGAGCAAAAGAGTGAGCAGATGAAAAGATGCAATGAAGGTTTTGGCTTCCTTGGCTTCTTCATCGGTGGGCTCTTTTGAGGTACTCCATGTGGATGTCTTCAATGGTGGCGTTATCAGTCCTCTTGATGCGCTCCAAGTGCTTGTACACAATACAAATAGGGGATGGAGAATTGAGCTCTAAAAAGGTCTCCTCCTTGACAAAAAGGTCAATGGAATAAAAAAACACTAGCTAAGGAGGCTCATGATAAAAGGGTGAAATGAAAGGAAATACAAAAGGGAGTGGTTGATGAGAAGGGGAGGTTCATGATAAGTGTGGGATGGAAGGCAATATAAAAGGAAATGATCAATGAAGGGGAGGTGCATGATAAGAGGATGGGATGGAAGACAATACAAAAGGGAGTGGTTGATGAAGGGGAGGGCTTTGTCTAAAAAAAAAGAGGGTGGTGAGGGTTGGGTGGGTGGTGGTATCAAAATTGGTGGTGATGGCTTGGAAAGGGGCATGTTGGACGAGTCAAAGACGAAAATGTTGAATTAAAGAAGATAAAGGACAAGGTTTTTGTGCGAGAGGTCTAGGGCCAATGATGAATGGGATATAATGGCTCAATGAGTCCAAGTTGGCCACCACAATCAGGAGCATGTCTAATTTTTGGTTCTTGTCCTCGTCAAGATTGTGTTACTCTATCTTTAAATTCTTTGCTCTCCTTGTGGAGCTTCTACTAGCAAGTCTTTTCAATTCACTAGGGGTCAGCCTTGTAGGCCGCCTCTTTGTTTTTCCATTTCATATGGTCTTCATCATGAAGTTTCTTAAATGGATTCAAGGTGGTGAAGGCTTCTTCAATCATCCTCATCATTTTGTCATTCTGCTTGGCAAATTTGTTGGCCAAAACTTATACTTCAAGTTGTATGGCCTTGTCTTTCTCTACCTCCCAGGCTACTCTAGTGGCCACTAGCTTGTTTACAAGATTCTTCTTCTTTTTTTGGACTCTAATGTCCTCCTCTTGAAGCTTCCTACATTCATCTTGATCTTATTTTATTTTGGGCATCAAACTTTGCTTAGTAGCAACAATTGAGCTTTCTCTCCCAATGGCCTTTATCCTTTAATTCTTGGTGCTAGAGACTCACGAAATTCTTGGACATATCTACAACATGGCTCATAAGGGCCAACCATCATCACCTCCAAGAATTTGGGTGATCAACCTAGTATTGATAAAAAGATGGTTGGAAATAAAGGGGGTCTGTGAAAGACAAAGATGAGAGACTCTCTTAATAAGTAATCTCAGGGAGAGCCTCTCTTAAGTAGCATCTTAGGGAGGGCTTTTGAGAGGTATGGGCCATTGAGGTAGAGGCAAGAATGTAAATTTGGACTCTCTAGGTGATGCCCTTGGATAGGTTGCGATTGTTTCTACACTGGCGGAGCTGCATGTGTAATTTTGCTTGTTGTATTGACGGTGGAGATGGAGGATGCTATTCTTGAGCAAGGGCCTCTTATTTTTATTCTTCTTGAGAGGGAGTGGGTATTGAACTATTAGAAGCTCTTAATGAATGGTGGGCTATATTAAGGCACATTCTCTTCAGAGGCAAAAGTGCTAGAACCATCCTTCTTGGCCTTCTCTCTTTGTTTGTGAAGTCCCAAATATTGGCTTGTTAAATAGAAGCAAGTCATCCGAAATCTACTTTCTCAACCTTGACACTGGTGGTGTAAGGTCTTTGTCACAATGGCATGTCACAAGACCTTCGTCAGCATAGCTGACTTTTTGGGCATGATTATCTCAACATTGCATGAGGAGATTGACCTAGCTTTCTAGTTGTCCTTGCTATAACTTATCGAATAATGTGAGGGGGATCTTTTTAGGTATATCTTGCACTTGAGTGATGGAGGTAAGGGATTAGGCTGGGGATTTATACTCTTTTCCCATGATGAACTCAAGCAGTATCATGTTCATGGTGGTGGTGATGCCCACTAGGTCACAAATGGTAACCCTTAGAATGTTTCTTGTGCTTCATCCTTTTGTAAGATTCTTCTTCATATGTAATAAATTAACTTAGAAATTTTCACATGCTTCATATTTTTGTCCGTTCCCTCTTCGTATGGTACACATTCTAGTGAGAGAGTATAGAACTTAACTATGCTTCATCTTTTTGGAACTTTTTGTATGCTTCATCTTTTTGTAGTCTCCTCTTTCTATGGTACACATTCTAGTGAGAGAATATAGAACTAAAGAGAGAAGGTGTGCATTTAAATGAGAAAAACTTTGGAGTCTAAGAAAAATAAATTTTGATAAATAATTTAATTTATTTGGCCAAGCTAGAATGTGCATAAATTTATTGGGGCCTTCCCATGCGCACGTGTGCACCACCCAAGCACATATTAAGACATCTACATCCCCCCATCACATATTAGGTTTAGAGAGAGAAAAAATGCTATTAGAAAACATTGTGAAATAAATAAATGAGTTAATCCATGAAAATTTAATTTAATAAAATCTCCATGGAAATAAAAATAAAGCATGTGCTTAGGTGTGAAAACAATAGCCTTGGCACTTGTAAATGAGAGTGCATATCATTCGGACTAAGGTTGAATGGGTAAGGTGTAAAGCCTAAGGTTTAATTTTTGGGTGCAAATTAAATACACAATAATGGGATAAGCTTTGAAACTAATAGAAAACTCCAATTTTGTTTAAGAGAGGTCACGATGCATGTGAGGATAGTTAATTGCATGAAAAAAGATTGGTTGTATGAATATTAAGGTCTAGTTGCATAGATTTTTGGTGGGCTACATATATTAGTCATGTGAGTATATTGGTAGTGCCCAATCATCATTTTTAAGTATACCCCCTAGCTCACTTTAAATACACAAATTTTTCTTTTGCAAGGAAGGGTACTTTTTTGCATAGAATTCACTGCAGTACTAGCTTTTGGTGTACATAAGTGCATAACCTAGGCATAGAGTACTCATTTGACATCAAAAGTAGTGTGATTAGGACTTGTGTTGCTCCTTGGGATCTTTAGAATAACTCATGGGCTTCTTAGAGGGAGGAGGCCTTTATCTCATCTACATTGGGCTCCACATCACCTATGTAATTCAATTAACAAGGTAATGCAACCCTTTTATGCAAAATTTTCTCATTTCTTTTGTAATTTGCTAGTTATTTCTATGGGAATTTAAGCTTATGAAAAATTAGACCCTCATTTCTTTTGTAAATTGCTTGTTATTTCTACGGGAATGAAAGCTTATGATAAATTAGACCCTCATTTATTGCATTGTTCCCAAGAATGTAGTATATTAAGGTCCTAAATTGATTGTACATCCTTAGTTTAATTTAAAAATATGTATACCCTTTGTATACCACATTAAAACAAATGATGATACCCTTGATGTATAGATTTAAAATGAAAACATGGCTAGAGGAGATTTGGATGAACTCTTGAAAGATAATTAATTAAATTATATATAGTTAAATCTTAATTAATTAAAGACATTAGTTTAAAGAGGAAAATTATCTTAATTAAAGACATTAGTTTAAAGAGGAAAATTATCTTAATTAAAGACATTAGTTTAAAGAGGAAAATTATCTTAATTAAAGACATTAGTTTAAAGAGAGTAATTATCTTATGCTCACTAGTGTGTACAAATTTAATTCACTAGTGGTTAAAGATTTATAATATGCTAAGGGAGTTTGGATATAATCCCAAGAAATCAGAAAGGAACGTCTTAAGAAGATCTCACTAGGATATATATGTGGCTGAAGGAATTCGACTTACTCAGAGTATTGACAAGAAGTTAGAAAAAGGAACGTCTTAAGAATACCTTACTAGGATATATATATGGTTGGAGGAATTCGACTTAGAGTATCGGACTAGAGAGATGTGATATCTCTTATTGCTTGAAATCAAGTTTTACTATTTGGACATTATATTCATATGATGTATATGTGTTATTTGTTTGTGAAAGCTTATGAAGACACCACACATGTTTATGGATTGTTGTGTGGATGTCATCCATGGGGTGCATCACATGAAGTTGGTCGTCCAAGACCTTGACCCCTCTTGGAAGAACGTGGATAGGATCTTGGCACAATTGGTTTGATGGTTAAGAAAAGTAGCTCCATATTTATTGTGGGGTAGAGTGGATAGTGACTAAGTATGTATTCCGGTACTAGACATATGTGGCACATGATACTAAATATTAGAGTATACGAGCTTTGGGATTGGCAATTGACTTGGTGAAGAAGTGGCTTCTTTGATAGTGGGATTTGGTAACTATGGTAGATGTGAGACATATATGGGGCTCCTCCATGCACGATAGTGCCCTTGAGATCCAAGAATGATTAGGCTTGGCAATGTGTGCCATCTTATTAAGGATCACAATCATGGTGGTGTAAGGAGATATGTGATGATGATGTGTCAGTGATATGTTACTTTGTGGTATGTGATTTGATATGTGGAACTTATGGATGTTATGTGAAATATTTATATGATATAATGTTTTTATGAAAAGAATTGTTCTCATAGGAGTGCATGTGTGAACTCTATTAAGTGGTCGTGAGTTAAATGTCAATTTCTATTATGGGTGTTTTAGTGCACATCGGCTCCATATGCTCTCCACAAATGGTGGTGGTCGAGTGGAAGGGGAGACCCATGGGATTGGATGGGGCTAGGCTGAGTCTATGGCACTGGTCTAGGTAGATGTTATGGTCCGTTTTGGGTGCTCCCAAAAACACATCCATAGGGGAAATTAACACAAAAGTGCGTGGCAAGGCTACTCTTTCTTTGATGGCTTTGGGCACCCATATGGTGGAGTTACCATCATAATACCCTTGAGAAATGAGTAGGTATGTAGGCACTCATTTTTGCTAGACTTTACAATGTAGAGGTTGGTACCTTTGTTGGTGATGTTGTTTCCTTTGTGCAAGTTGAGGTAATGTTGTGGATTTTTTGAGATCTACACATTTTATTACCTTCATGAAAAGTACACTCTTGGTGATGTACATCAATGTGGGATAATTCTCAACTCTCATCACATTCTGTTTAGCTCTCATGTCACCTCAAATCTCAACAAGTATATAGTGGTGGGGCCACCATATACTCAATGTTGATGTCGATCCTTCCACTATAAGCTATTTTGTTGCACTATGCGTCTCTCTTCTCCCTGTGTTCTACAATCATCTAATGTGACTATTGTGGTTGGCTAGAGCTTACTAAAGTTGATGCAACTCATGCTATAGAGAAACATGTAAGCTATTATGGTGATGATGAGCATAGGTGTAAGATGCTCATAAGCTCCTCAAATGCTAATCTAACTACATTAGACAAGAAATCTAACTTGTACACAAAGAATAATTCTTGTCTAACTACATTAGACAAGAACTCTAACTTGTACATAGAGAATAATTCCAACTACATTGGACAAGAATTCTAGCTTTTACACAAAGAATAATTCCAACTACATTGAACAAGAACTCTAGCTTGTTCTTGTACACAGAGAATAATTCCATGTTATTTGGTTTTGTGAAATCTAGAACAAGGTAGTCACTAAAAGGGTAGTCACTAATCAATACTACACTTTGTAGAATTTAGAGTTATTGGATTAAAGGATAATAAACTAGTTGCTGTGGGTTAGCTATAGCTTCTAGGATGGCTTTCATTATGGGTAATCAGCCACTTTGTGATGAGGGCCTTGACATTTGAAACATGCTAAGGGACCTTGCCTTGGAGCATTGATGTCCTATTTATCAAACCCTTTATCAAGGGGTATGTGTACAAACTGCCACAATACAACCCATTGTTGGTACCAAACAAGGAAACCCAGTAGACTGGATTAAGGCACCATAATCCTTGCTCCAAGTGCCAAAGCAACCACTAGCCCTACCAACCATTCCAAATGCACCTCAACCAGTTTTTCTTATGCAACATTTTGGTCTTGCAAATCCAAATACTTTGCTCTACAGAAGCTAATAGAGGATGAACGGGAGTGGGTGAAGATAATAGTTTCTTGCAAAAATAAAAAGAGTGGGCAAACCAAATTGGTTCAGTGTCCCAATGGCATTGTTGTCCCAATTTGTTTTTCGGGTAATATTTGTGCATATCCAATAGTAGATCTTTTGTCCCCAATATGCTACGAGCCCAATTTGCATAGTGTATCCATACGAGCCCAATCTACATCAGTGTATCCATACACATGTAATTGTATACCAGCCTCATAGAAGAGGCCATAATCCATTGTAGAACTCACATAGCATAGTGTGTGCCTTTACACTATCCAAAAGTGGATTTGGATAAACTTGCATAAAGTGACTCTCTAACCTAACTATGTAGTTCATGTCTGGCCTGGTGATGATTGTCATGTAGATCAAGCTTCCCACTATCTTTTTATACATAGTGGCATGTAGTTCATGTCTAGCCTAGTGATCATCATGTAGATCAAGTTGCCCACTATCTTCATGTACATAGTGGCATTCTCCAAAATCTCACGTGTGTTTGCACTTAGATTTCTATTCTAATATAGCAAAATGATACAAATATCACCATCATAGAGAAAGATATAAAGGTTTGAATCTGGATAACCTCTCTCAAAGCCAAGGGAAATCAAGAAGGCATCAATCTTTTGGTACCAAGCACAGGTGCCTGTTTGAGAGACCATATAGAGCCTTTTGCAATAAATAAACATGATCTATGTGTCCCTAACTCACAAATCCTACAGGTTTCACAACATATACCTCCTCCTTTAAATCTCCATTCAGAAAAGTAGATGAACATCCATCTGAAAGACAGGTCATCCAAAATGAGCAGCCAAGACTAAAATAATCCATATGGTGGTATACTTGGTTGTAGGTGCAAACGTCTCATCAAAGTCCTCACCAGCTTTCTGAGTATAACCATGAGTAACAAAGTGAGCTTTGTACTTATCCAAAGTACCATCAGAATGAAACTTGAATTTCAAAATCCATTTGACACCAATGACCTTCCGATGTCATGGGCATGGAACTAACTCCCAAGTTTTGTTCCACTCAATAAAATACATCTCGACTTACATAGCTTGTTAGCACTATAGCAAAGCAAGGACCTCCTCTCGAGACTCAATCTCATCAATACCATATAGAGTACGTATAAGAGCATGATTCACGGTATGGCTAGAAGAAACAAGCCGAGAAGATCTCTGAGGTTTCGAAGATGAAGTAGATGCATGAGAATGCAACTGGCTACTATCAAAAGGCCAGAGTCCTGTAATAATTGTTGGACACACTGGGGTGGACAAGAACTACTCTCAAATCTAAAAGAAGAATAAGGTATTGCTACAGAAATGGATGCATCTATGATAGTAGTGGATGGAGAAGAAGCAGCCAAATGTGGAGAAGATAATGGAGAGGCTATAGATACTGATGGAGATGATGTAGGAGAGGCAATCCAGCTCTATGTAAGGGGATGGACATAGCAGATACTGGGGCTAAAACAAAGGGTACAACGGGCAGAATTGGTGCTAAAGGCACCAGAGTCACTAACGAGTGTAGAAGCTCACTGTGGTGAATGAGAAAACCAAAATCGACTGGAAATGGGTCCAAAATCTGCTCAAAAGAGGTCATGGAAGAAGAATCAAGTCCAAATAATGTGGAGATGTAGCAGCCAAATGTGGAGAAGATAATGGAGAGGCTACACATACTGATGGAGATGATGTAGGAGGCAATCCAGCTCTATGTAAGGGGATGGACATAGCAGATACTGGGGCTAAAACAAAGGGTACAACGGACAGAATTGGTGCTAAAGGCACCAGAGTCACTAACGGGTGTAGAAGCTCACTGTGGTGAATGAGAAAACCAAAATCGACTGGAAATGGGTCCAAACTCAGCTCAAAAGAGGTCATGGAAGAAGAATCAAGTCCAAATAGTGTCTCATCAACCCAAGCATCTCGAGATATATCCTCCACATTTGGATCCGAAAACTAGTATCCTTTGGATCTTGAGCTATACAATATGAAAATCATCCTCTTTGACTTAGGGGCAAGTGTAGTCTGCTTCTTATCAGGGACATGAACAAAAGCAACACAACCAAAGACACAAAGATGTGATACATATGGCTTACATGCAAAAAATGCCTCCTCGAGCGGTTTATGAGATAAATAGAAGTAGCCATAGATTCTCCCTAAAACATAGGGGGAAGACCAGAATGACGCAATAAAGATCCTGTCATCTCTTTCACGGTCCTATTTTTCCTCTTAACTACTCCATTCTACTAAGGAGTATAAGGAACTATTGTCTGCCCCATTGAATACCTTTTGATGCAAGAAACTCATCCTAGGGAACAAACTCACCACATTTGTTGTTAGTCCACAAGAATGAAACTATAGAGTGAGACTAATTCTCAGCCATGGCTATCCAAGTCCTAAAACTGGCAAAAGCATCAAACTTCCAAGCCAAAAAGCATACCCACACTTTCCAATTAAAATCATCCATCAAAAGCATGAAATACTTAGCCCCTCCAAGGGACTCAACCTCCATAGGTCCAGCCAAGTCTTCATGTACAAGATCAAGCTTTCATGTAGCCCAATGTGTAGCCTCCTTTTGGAAAAGCATCTCTGTGATGTTTTTCCCAACATGCAAGAGGAGCATATATGTGGTAGTTGAGGGAGCTTAGGTAAACCACGAACCAACTGCTGGGAAGAAATGTTTTACAAAGCAGAAACAGGTACATGACCAAAGTGTGAATGCCACAAAGAAGTCTCATCAACAGAGGCTAAGGCATGAGAAGGAGAGAATATTTGAAGGATATGAGAGCTGAATGAGGGAATCTATGAGGAGAAATTTGTGATTTTGTAGAGGACTCCATCATGAACTCCATTGGCCATAGCTGACAGTGTCTTTCTGCCAATGACCTCAACCTCCTCATCATCAAAATAAACTCCAAGTCCCTTTCGGAGAAGCCATGTGAACTAAAAACAAGTTGTTTAAAAGCCGAGGCACATGTAGAACTTCATGGAGAGTAGAAAAGGAACCAAGAAAAACATTACTAATACCAAGAATCGATAAGGAAGAGTCATCTCCAATGCCAACCAAAGAGGAGAGCGGCTAGTAATCCTGCAAAATATATGAATGTTTGGTCATATGGCAGAAATACCGATGTCATTGACCCACTCAACCTCTATTGGTGTGTCACTAACCTCTCTGGAAGAAGTTATATCTGTGATCATGTCTGGAAGAAGTTATATTTCTGATCATGAGAAAAGTATCCTGTGGAGAGGTAGGGGGAGAATATGTAAACTTCCATATATGCAACTTTGGCATTGCCCTCATCCTTCACCTTTTTCTTACCTTTGTTCTTATTATAATCCTTGTTGGAATCCTGAGAGTTATCTTTGGCTTTGTATTTGACTTTGGTTACTCAAGAACGATCATGTGTTGAGCAAAGCACCATTACTCTGTATGGCCAAATCTTCCACATAAAAACACTCCAAGGTTTTGTTACCTTTAGCCTATGTAGTATCCTTCTTGCCCTTTCCTTTGGTAACTTTGTTGTTATTGTTGTTGTTGTTGTTATCGCCTCATCCTCCTTTGTTTTTGCCCTTATCTTGGTCAACAAAAGTATATTTTGACTTTCCTTTGCCTCTCATCAAACACTTGTCATGCAAATAACTCACAACTTCTTCAAAAGATGGAAGAGGCTAGCAAAAGTAAATATGATCTTTGAAGGAATCAAAAGAGGGAGGCAATTTACCAAGAAAATTGTGGATTAGGTCGTTGATTGCACTTCCATATTCTTCAAGTTGTGGATTGATGCAAGTAAAGTCTCCAATCTTATTAGTGATATTGTTAGATTCACTGATGGAAATGTTCTCAAGATCCACCTTCAACTTGGTAATCTTAATGAAAGAAACATCACCAAACCTCTTCTGAATCTCAAGCCACATCTGTCGGGAATTACTCCTTGTGTCTATATGGTAGGAGTCAATGCCTGAATTGTCAGAAAGTCAAAGCAGAAAGTGTAAAAATGCCTGGGAAGTTACATCCATTAGACATCCCTCAAATGAAGTGGGAATGTATCAGTATGGATTTTATTACTGGACTACCTTCAGTGCAATCAGGTTACAACTCCATCTTTGTGGTAGTTGTTAGACTAACCAAAGTTACCCATCTGATTCCAGTAAAGAAATCTACACTGCAGTGGATGTGGCCAGATTGTTCCTCAAGGAAATCTTCAGATTGCATGGCCTACTGAGGGGAATAGTAAGTGACCAAGATCCAAAGTTCACGTCAAGATTCTGGATTGCATTTTTCGACAAGCTTCATGAATGAACTCTTAACTTCTTCAACCCAAGGGCTGATGGAACTCCAACCTGAAGAAATCCTTGATGTTCGAGAGAAGGTCCTCAGGAACAGAATTCTGAGAGAATTCTTAGTCAAATGGAAGTTCTATCCTTTTGAAGACGCCACCCAGGAGAAAAAAGCTGAATTGATGCGGGATTATCCCCAGTTTGCGAGATAAGGACATCTCGTGTTTTTCAAGTGGGAGAGAATGTAAGATTCCTCTCCAGCCTCTTAAGATGTCCAGTATCTTTCCCTGTAAATCAATCCCCTTTTCAGGATAATAAAAGATCTTGTTTCTACCTGTTTTAGCTTAGAGAGAGAAAATATTCTAGAGAGAGGTAACTCAGTTTTTAGATATCTTTGGATGGAAAAATATCCTTTCTTATTAAAATAAATTCTCCCGAAATAGAAGTTTAAAAAGAATTTCCTAAGGTGCATTAGAAATAAATTATAATCTGCTAAAAAGACATGAGCCTAAGGGTCTAGATTTTCTGAAAATTTTAGATTAAGGTTCTGAGGGGCCAATCAGATTAATCCAAATGTAGGGAGGAGATAAATTGAAGAAATAAAGAAAACCCTCCTCCTCCCCCCCCCAAAAAAATGAGTAAATACTCACATAAGATGAAGAGTGGAGGGCGCCTTTTTTCTCATCATTGCCTTCCATTTTAAATATAAAAAAAAATGAGATATTTCATCTCTTCTCTCTCCTAATTCAAGTCTAGTTCCAACTAAACTAACCCAAAAATGGTCAAAAATTAACCAAATTGATTTGAAAAATTCTAGAATCAGTTTGCTTGGTTTGAGGCTCACTTTTTCCTATAAATGGAAGCCTCCCCCTTTGTAAAAGCTTAATAGTGTTTATACACTGTTACTCTACTCCTCCCCAAAGCCAAAAACATTGAATTCACTTGATAATTCACTTGTTTTTGATTGATTCCTCTACAAAGAATTGGTGGCCACTCTTGATCCAAACAAGAGTAGAACCCTCAATCTCTTAAGCCAAAGGAAATCTCACAAAACTCCATGTAAGTTAATAATTCTAACTTTTTTTAATTCTAATCTATGGTTTTTTCATTCTTTGCTTTTAATGTGAATATGGACGTTAAGCCTTGATGAAAAGGCTTCCCCCTTCTCTTCATTAATAGTTTCAGCCTTTCTTTATCCTAAAATGAGTAATAAATAAATTGAGTTAAACTTTTCCTATTGATTACTCTTTAGAAGTGAAAATTTGATTAGATTAGAGTGCTTTATTTCATCTTGGGATAAATTTTAAAGTAAATTTAGTATGTAAAAAGTGAGAAATGGTTAGCCATACAAAGGAGGTTATAGCAAAATTTTCTTAAATTTTGTGGAAATAAGTTTTATCTTTATGTTATTCAAAAAGAATAATCCCCACCGTTTGTGCATTCTAAAAGAAATTCTTTTTATTTTAAAAGTGTTATTCCTATTTTATGTATAAATAGATGCATAAAAGGATTTTCTTTTATTATAAAAGTGTTATTTTTATTAGATTCAATTTCTATGCATAGAAAGATGCATATTGGATATTCTTTTATTATAAAAGTGTTATTTTCATTGGATTTAAATTCTATGCATAAAAAGATGCATAATAAAATTTTTTTATTATGAAAGTGTTATTTTCATTAAATTCAATTTCTATGCATAGAAGGATGCATAACAAAAAATATTTTTTATTTTAAAAGTGTTATTCTTATTAAATTGATTTTATGCATAAATAGATGCATAATGAATTTTTGTATCAAAATTAGAGTTCTCTTTAATTCTATGTTTAATTTCTACGAGTATTTGATAAATAAATAAGTAAATACTCTAAGAGAGAAATTTCTATCATTTATATTCACTCAGATTGTAATGAGAAAATTCAAAAAATCTATCAAGGTCAGAATTTTCGATAAATGATTAATTTATTCCTCATCAAAATTTGTGATTAGTTTAGAAATCAGTTAAGTGAATATTTCAATGAATGAAATTCACTAAAATAGTAATTGAAATATCACCCCCTTTTTGAGAAAGATAGTTCAGGAAGAACCTTATCAGACTCGAAACGTGAATCAGACTATGACCAAGACCAAACTCTTTCGTGAGTTTCAAGAAAAGACGATGTGACCAGTTCAAGAAAATTCACTCAAACCTCCCACTAAATCTGAAACTAAGTTGAGACCCTTTGAATTGATCTGAGGATCAAGGTTACAGAATTCGAGGAATTCTGTTTTGGAATTTAAACCTATGATCAAGAGGTTTTGGGGACACGGATTTAAGATATACTCATTGTATTCAAAAGAAAATCAAAACTGAAAACTTGCATAGAAACCATGTTTTCTTAAAGGACTGTCTCACGCCAAAATGCTGGAGGGAGCATTTGATATATGTGTTTTTCTAAGGAAAGTTCGTTTGCAACAGCTAACGAGGAGTGTTCAAAGGATAGCTCACACGCGGCAAAGCCTGCCCAAGTCTTGACCAGCCTCGGTACGGTTAAAATGATGCGCTTCCGGTACGATGGATGAGGGCCGACAAAGCGGTCCCTGAGTGAAGTGCCAAGACACCTAAGGAGGATCCTGGAGGGTTCTGACCAGGCGATGCACGGGCTTGCGGTGCCGAGGATACCCATGCGTATGTCAAGGAAGATATTGTATGATGGACCAATGTTTATTGTAATCTGTTACTGGATCTCGTCTGGTCTCAACAGAGAGAACAGAGTGATACTGTTTTTGTTGAGAAACAAGGATTGGATGGAAATTTTGAGTTATGACATCTATAACCAATAATTGTTTGTCAATGGATTGTTTTATAAATTAAAGTTTGAGGAGGAGTGTGTGCATATCTGTATTCTAAAACAAAATTTAAGAAAGGCATTCAATTATGGGTGGGTGAGTACTTGTCTGGTTCTATCAAATCCAGTGGTTGGGCGGTGGCTAACCCATGGGCTGGAATAAGTAGAGTTTAAATAATAGAATTGATTAATAGGAATACACTTAGAACTCGAGTAGTTAAATAAAAGCCTGAGACTTCTCAAATGAATAGATCAACGGCTATGCCTGATTCAATTAGGAAAAAAGTGTTGATTTGTTCAAGTTAAGTCTGTAATAGTTTCCTTCTATCTGGTTGATCAGATGAAGGCTAGTTTAATCTCTTGACCCTGTAAGAAAATTCGTTAAGAAATTCAAAAAGGTGGAATCGTCCCTGTTTTTCGGGCAAGGAAAATTTTCCCGGTTTCGGTTTCGGAATGACCACCAGATTAGTCTCGTGCCCGGACATTCGAGGGCAAAGCCCCGAGTGGGAAACCTTGCCCCGCGCAAGAGGAAGCTACTTCCGCTGCTACCAACCGGAAATTTCGGTGCGCAGAGAAGGCAGTGGGATCTCACACTACCAAACTAGTGTTAATGCTAATTTATCTCTACGTGAGTGATGAATTTCATCTTGGGTACGTCATTGGTCCCAGAGGCTGGTTACAAGCATTTTTTATAGGAAGTAGGATTTTTTACAACAAATTTTTGTTTAAGAAATGGGTAGTGAGATGAATTTTTTATGTCAGACTTTTGTCGCTTCTCTTTCTTCCTCGTTGTATCTTTTCTTGTAGCCTTCATGTTTGCTGCCACTTAACACATATTCAACATATTTTTGCATTTTCATTTGGCTACACTTATTTCCTGTTTTTGACTCATAGTCGAGGCAAGATACCCACATACTTGGAGAGATGCACTCTTCCTTGAACTCACACATCACACATGCCTGCTCATATTGGCGACTTACAAAGGTTAGATTGATGATGGTTGTGCCAATGGTGATAAAGCCTATGCTAATGTAGCACATGATGCCCATGATAAGGGTGTGAAAGCATTTAATAAGCTGCCATGGAGGCATGTCCATGTATGCAACCATGTGAACAGCCACGTTGAAGATAATAAGGTTTTCAACCTTTGAAATTTTTAGCTTTTATTTTATTTTTCAAAACGTAAAAATAGTAATACCTTATAGTGTGGAGGTCGCCAACGGCGGGGCTGATAGGATTGTAGGTTTCTGTATTTGTGCTACAGGCCACTACCAAAGGTCTCTCACAGCTGTGTGCTTATGCTCCCAAATGATCATGCTGGTTTGCTGTTGTAGCATCTGACTCTTTGGCCTCCCTTGCTGGCTTCCTCACCCACATTACTACTGTGTGCAGGCAGCACCTTTGTGCCGCTTTGGGACCTTCTTTGAGCTCTATTTGGTCTTTCCTACAAGAAATCACCACTTGTTTATTGAGCTCCTCAAGTTAAGGATTTAGCTCTTAATAATCTTCAAGCTCAATGCCTCTCTCACAATGAGAGTTCTCGGAGATACAAGAGACGGTATATGTGAAATAGGCTTGTGAAGAATTGAGTAGTGAATGGCGTAAAGAGATTAATGGGAGAAGATTAGTAAGCAATTAAGGGTAATTAAACCAATGCATTTAGAGAGCTAGACCTAGGCTCTAATACCATGTTAAGAATCATGGATCAAGCTCTCCTAATGATAAAATATTTATCTAATCATAAACTAATCCTACAGTAATGACAACACTAATCTAAGATGGATAAAAATGAATAAGACTCATCATGAGTGTGTGCTAATTAAGATGCACTCAAGTACAATTAGACACCAAGATGAATTAGCTTAGGTTCATAAGGAGACTTGAGATAAGTGAAAGGGATATGTTAATGCTTGAAATGGCTCCCTTTTATATGAGAAGGTACACCCTTGGGCTTTTACATCAATGTGGGATAATTCCCTTTGCTCAGGCGGCTTCATGCTATACATTGCTCTTGCTTGGCTACTCATACTCACTCCCTACCTCTTCCTTGTGCTCAATGGCACCACATTTCTCAAGAAGGTTAGGATTAGAAACCTTAGGGTGTTCAAGCTTATTGTTGGTGAGAGAGGCCTTCAAGTGAAGGCCCCCTAGTAATGATGCTCCCTAGCTCGGTCGACCCCACAGTCTAAGCATCGTGAAGTAAAAAGGAGCATGGGGCCAACATAGTGGCCTATAGATGGGTGTCGGTTTGATGAGTCTGATGCTTATCTTTTTTGCAAAATATATAATGAAGAAGCTCTTGGAAGAAAGCCCTTGGAAGAACCTTGCATGAGCATGTTGTACAAAATATAGCATACTTGCACTGTTGTTTACTTTTTCTTACTTGCTATATTCTCTTGTATGTGAAGAAAAAATGAAATCCATGCTATTTGAGTTTTAAATTTATGCCATGCAGGTCCTTTTGCTATGTGATTAACCCATTGGGCTCACTAAGGAATTCTCAGACCTAAGTGGAGGCAACTCTTACATGCCAAGTGGTCGTGGGCCCAAGGGCACGTGAGTAGGTTCTTACACTATGTGATTAACCCATCGGGCTCAGTAAGGAATTATGAGACCTAAGTGGAGGCAACTCGTGCATGACAATGCTCATGGATCCAAGGGTAGGAAAGTAGGGGCCTCACTTCCATAAAGTGCTTTAAATAGACTCATTGTGATGCTTCGATGTGATTTGAGGAATTATAAGCAAACTCTACCAGATGTAGATAATTCCTCCATTTCCTAGGTTCTTATCCACAAAATTCTCAAAGGATATCCTTGAACACCTGGTTACCCTCTCTATCTTATCATATTTTTAAATGATTGTTGGTAGTACTAAGATCTAGAGAGGTGCCCATGAAGAAAATAGTCCAAAATCAGGATGTAAATTTAGCATCTCTATCACTAATTACCTTTTAGGCAACCCATGTAACTCCTTAAAAAAGGCTTTAGTGACATCAAATGCAATGTAGGTCTTTTTCACTAGGATTAGGTGAGGGGCAATAGAGGTGAGCAACCTTTGTTATATAATCCACCAGTACTAGGGTGGAGTCATACCCAACAATTATCAAAGGTAATCTGGTGATGAAATACATACTTATGCATTTCCATTTTATATGTGGGATGTCTAAAGGATGCAACTTTCTTGGCAGTTGTATTCTTTCGACCTTGATCTTTTGGCAGAGCATCGATAAACATGCTACAGTACATCCTTCTTCTTTTTCCCATGAAGATCCATAAAAGAAATAGTCTCCTTGTGACAATAGGTAGTACTACCGACCTGATTCCAAGTAAGCTAATCCATTCTAAGAATTTGGCCATGTATGCCTAAGGATAAAGTTTTGAACTTACATGCAGTCAAGCTTTGAATTTAGTACTACCGACTTGATTCCAAGTAAGCTAATCCATTCTAAGAATTTGGCCATGTATGCCTAAGGATAAAGTTTTGAAATTACATGCAGTCAAGTTTTGAACTTACATGCAGTCAAGTTTTCATTTACAGAGAATTGAATCATGCCCAAGTCTCATGGCACACATGGAAAGAAGCTTCTCAATCACTATCCAAGTTCTTGTTGGCATTTGCATTATTTCTTGAGTTGATACTATAAATCTAATGGCATCCTAGGGTAAGAATCTTCTCCTCTAGTTCTAGTGACCTCAAAGCCTTGACTCTAGCCTTTTCCCTGACTTCTCTTTAATTTACGTAAATAGGGGCCAGTAAGGACTTCTACTGGGTTACTTCCTTTTGAAAAGCTTGTGTAAAATCTTCATCCATTATTACTGCTACTTCTCAACTATGGATGAGGGCTTTTCATTCTTTACTAGTCTATCTAGTGGAGACCCAACCTTTAAACAAATCAATGAAGAAGAGTTTCATCATCCATTGTGGAAGCATAGTAGACAAGGCTTGCATAAGACTGGTAGTATGCTTCAATGGATTTCCCCGCCTGAGATAATTCCAAGAACTCATTCATCTTTTACTCTTGGAATATTGGAGGAAAAAATCTCTATTGGAGGTAAGTCTTCATATCTTCCCATCAAGGTTGATCTTCATTCAAATGGTTGGACTCAATACAATTTCTCCAACTATTTCAGGCAATATCAGTTATCTTGAGCCGAGCAAGGGCCATCTTTGTGTGTATGAAAATATTTACCAACGATTAAATAACCAGATTTCTTAAGGACAAGAAAGTCTTTCTTTTATTTCTTTAAATTTTATTACATTGACTGGGGGAAGTCTCAATCCTAGGGTCCAAAAAGTTGAAAACGACAACAAAAAAGATGCAGAGTGAGATAGTTAAGAACACTTTGCTATTCTATCAACTCCCCTTATTTTAACTAAAATAACCCTTACATAAGGAAGAGTGAATGATTCTTTCAAGTATTTTTTTCTTTATAATTCTCACAAACTTGAGTCCACTCTACCAGCCACTTTCTACTGTTTGATCATTTTTTTTCTTAATCTAGATCCATATGCTCTATCCAATCCCATGGATCTAGCATTTTTCCCTACGATTCTACCTATGTCAGTGTAAACTCATGCACCCATAATTAAAATTGTAATTTTACTGACCCTCATCACTTAAACAAGTTCACACACACACACTCCTTTAAAAATATTCCATTAAAAAAAAACAAGTTCACACATGCACTCCTTCTGAGAAAGTGGATGCTATTGTAAGATTCCTCCCTCCAGCTTTTGAGGTGTGCAGGTGTAAGAATTTCCCCTTCTGATCTTGTAATTATTTTCCTCTGAAATAAAAGAAAGATCCTGTTTTACCCTGTTTTGTCCTGGAGAGAGAAAATGTCTAGAGGGAGGTAATTAAAAATTGAGATATTTTTGGATATAAAAATCCTCCTAGTGTCTAAAATGGTTTCCCTTGAAACAGAAATTCAAAAAGAACTTTCCAATGTACAATTGGAATTAATTGAAAATAGGTATAAAGGACCTTAGCCTAAGGGTCCAAATTTTCAGAAATTTTTAGATTATGGTCCAATTAAGGTTCCTATGGACCAATAAGATTAATCCAAATGTAAGGAGGAGATAAATTGAAGAATAAAAGGAAAACCCCCCAAAAATGAGTAAATGCTCACATAAGATAAAGAGTGGACTAAGGACCAAAGAAAAGAATTAAAAAAACTAAATTTTGACACCTCAGTGTGGGGATCTCCCCTCATAAATTAGGCACCTTTTTCTCATCATTACCCCCAATTTTTAATCAATGAAATGAGATATTTTCATCTCTCCTCTCTCCTGTTTCAAAACTAGATCCAAAAAGTAAGCTGAACTGACCCAAAATGGTCAAAAATTGACCAAACTGATCTCAAAAATTCTAGAATCAGTTTGCTTGGTTAGAGGCTCACTTTTTCCTATAAATAGAAGCCTCGCTCTTTGTAAAAGCTTAATGGTGTTTATGCACCATTACTTTACTTATGTCCTGAGCCATCTACATTGAATTTCTTAATAATGCAATTGTTTTGGCCTAGTCCTCTGCAAAGTGAATTGGTGGCCACTCTTGCCTCAAACAAGAGGAGAACCCTCAATCCCTCAAGCCAAAGGAGAGCTTACAAGCTTCATGTAAGGTAATTTTCTTACTTTGTTTACAAATTTTAATAAAAAATCTATAAATTTCTTTATTTTTATGTTTTGCAAATGATTGAATTAAATTCAAATGCTATGCCTTTGATGAAAAGGCCATCCCCTTCTCTTCTTTGCATTTCAACCTTTGTTAATGCTAAAAAAATTAACTAAGTGATTAATTAAACTCTTCTTATTGTTTACTCTCTTGAATTTAGAAAATTATATAGATTAGAGTTTTATAATTCTAAATTGGTTTAATTAAGTAAATAAAGAACGATAAAAATGAGAAATGGTCAGCCATACAAAGGAGGTTATGGTAAAATTTTCTAAAATTTTGTGAAAAAGAAAGTTTGTTTTTATGTTATTCCAAAAGAGTAATTCCCACCATTTTTGCATCTAAAAAAAATATTCTAATTACTCCATGTGCATATTCACCTATGAATATGCATGGATATCACTGATATTAATTATTAAATTTGATTTCTATGCATAGAAAGATGCATAAACAAATTTTTTTTATTACAAAAGTGTTATTCTGATTAAATCTGATTTCTATGCTTAGAAAGATGCATAAAGAATTTTTTTTATTACAAAAGTGTTATTCTGATTAAATTTGATTTCTATGCATAGAAAGATGCATAAAGGATTTTTTTTATTACAAAAGTGTTATTCTGATTAAATTAGATTTCTATGCATAGAAAGATGCATAAAGGATTTTTTTTATTACAAAAGTGTTATTCTGATTAAATTTGATTTCTATGCATAGAAAGATGCATAAAGGAAGTTTTTTTACTACAAAAGTGTTATTCTGATTAAATTTGATTTCTACGCATAGAAAGATGCATAAAGGAATTTTTGTAATTACAAAAGTGTTATTCTCATTAAATTTGATTTCTATGCATAGAAAGATGCATAAAGGAATTTTTTAAATCATAAAAGCGATATTCTTATAAAAATTAATTTTTATGCATAAATAGATGTATAAAGAAATTCTTTATTTTAAAAGTGTTATTCCTATTAAATTTGATTTTATGCATAAATAGAAGAATAAAAAGGATTTTTTTTATAAAAGTGTTATTCCCATTGAAGTTGATTTTTATGCATAAATAAATGTTTAAATGGATTTTTTTTTATGAAAGTGTTATTCCCATTGAAGTTGATTTTTATGCATAAATAGATGCATAAAGAATTTTTATATCAAAATTAGAATTCTCTTAAATTCTATGTTGAAATTCTATGAGTATTTGATAAATGAATAATTAAATACTCTAAGAGAGATATTTCTATCGTTTTATATTTACACGGATTGAAAAAGAAAAACTCAAAAAATCTATCGAGATCAGATAAATGATTAATTTATTCCTCATTGGAATTCGTAAACGAATCTAGAAATCAAAGAAGTTAAGTGAATATTCAAAGAAAGAAATTCAGTAAAATAGTAACTGAATTATCAAACCTTTTCGAGAAAGACAGTTCAGGAAAAATCTTATCCGACTCGAGTGAATCAAACTATGACCAAACTCTTTGGTCAGTTTCGAGGAAAGAAGGTGTGATCAGTTTAGAAAAATACATTCAAAACTCTCGCCAAATCTGAAACTAAGTTTGAGACCCTTTGAATTGATCTGTGGATCGATCAAGGTTATAGAATTCGAGGAATTCAGGTATGAAATTCAAAATTCCGATCAAGAAGTTTTGGGGATACTGATTCAAGAAATACCCCTTGTATTCAAAAGAAAATCAAACTGAAAACTTGCATAGAAACCCTGTTTTCTTAAAGAACTGTCTTATACTAGAATGGATGTGAAGAATGAATGTGGATGTGTATGTGAAGAATGGATATGATGTGTATGTGAAGAATGGATGTGGATGTGTATGTGAAAGAATGGATGTGGATGTATGTGAAAGAGTGGATGTGGATGTATGTGAAAGAATGGATGTGGATGTATATGCGATGAAAATGGATGTGAATATGTATGTGAAGAATGGATGTGGATGTGTATGTGAAGAATGGATGTGAAGTGATAAATGTAAATGTATGGATAGATGTGGGTAGTCGTACATGTGAACGATTGGATGGATGTGGATGAATGAAATGAGATGTGTATGAATGAGATATGATGTGGATAGATGTGATGTGATGCTATGTGGATAGAATGTATGTGATGGGATGGTGATGAGAATGAATGTGATGGATATGAATGAATGTGATGTGAATCAGGATAGATGTGAATGAATGAGATGTTAGGTGAAATGGATGTGATGTGGATCGGGGTAGATAGGAATGGATGAGGTGAATGAATGTGATGTGATGAGATGTGGATATGGGTAGATGCGAGTGGATGAGATCTGATGAGGATAAATGAGAAAAGATGTGATGAGATGAAAATGATGTGATTGGATGAGAATGGGAATACATATGAAATGGATGTGGATTAAATAATGTGGATTGATGGGGAACAATGTGGAAAGACGAGAGTTTGGTGTAGAAATTGTATTTATGACCTGTTTCTAAATGACTGTTTTATGTCAAGAACGTTGGGGAAGCATTTTGATCATCTTGTGAATGAGGTCATGGAGACCAATCTGATAAAGTTACAACAGCTGATGGAGAGTCAATGGTGAAGGACGTCTCGCGTAGCAAGGTTGGCCGAGGTCTTGACCATCCCTTGGTTCGATTTAAATGGTGAGCTTTCTCAGTAGTACGGTGGATGAGGGACTAAAGAAGCGGCCTATGAGTGAAGCAATAGGTGACCTGCGAAGGATCCTAGAGGGTGATGACCATACGGTGCTCGGGCTCTGGGTCATCGAAGATACCCACACGTGCGTCATGGAAGATATTGAAACAAGGAGTAAGAGTTGTATTCTGAATTCGGGCATGGATCTGGTTCATTGACCTTGCTGGTCCTCAACGGATGAGTCCATGGCTCTTTTATATGGATCTGTTGGTTCATCTTGCTGATCTTCAACGGAGATTCCATTTTGATTTTTCTAAGTGAATATATTACCGGGTACTATTTGCTACGAAAAGGCCCCCTGAGTGGACAGGTGGTGACCGTTCTGGTTGCCAATGATACCATAGGTACACCGATGAAGGAAAAATTGAAAATTAGGATTCAACCAGATATTTTGGAGGATTATGGTCAGCGATACTATATATAGTTTCATTAAAACATTGTTTTAAAAATAGCTGAATCTGTGAAAAAGGCAATTTCATATTGGGTGTGTAAGTGGTGTGACTAGTTTTAAGTGTGCATGAATATCCGGCTAGGGGGCCTGGGAACTCTTTTTCCTGGTAACCCAAGACAAAACCTAACCAAATTCTTAAATGGATCCCATCACTACAGTGGTTGGGCGGTTGGCTAACCCATGGGAGTGGATGGGGTTAGGTTGGACTGATGGATCCCTAAAACGAGACTCAATTCTATTATGATACGATAGATGAAATAAATCCCGGATAAAAATTATTATATGGAAAAGAATCAACGGTTGTGCGTCTCAAATGAGGAAAAAAGTGTTGGTCTTTATGATCCAAGTGCAAGTCTTTTCCTTGATCTGACTATGGGACTTACGGGTTTGGTCAGATCAGTTCAGATAGATAAGGCTCTTGACTACGTTAGAATAAAAATATCCTGGAGGAATCGCCCGTGTTTTCTGGGCGAGGAAAGTTTTTCCGGGTTCGATTTTGGAAGAACCGTGGGATTAGTCTCTTGTCCGGATATACGTGGGCGAGGCCCCGAGTGAGGGACCCTACCCCGCGCAAGAAGTGCTACTTCCGCTGCTAGCACCCCTAAATTCGTTGCACAGAGGATACAGGGATCTTTCAGCTGGTATCAGAGAGAATTAGCTAAAGTGGATCAACCGAGAAGCCAAAAATGTCAAAAATTTATGAAGTAACAGTAAAAAGTTAGAAATGTGATGAAATTCATACAAATTGATATTCATAGTCTTTAAAATAATCTTTTAATGATACCATAGTATCACTGATCATAATCCTCCAAAATATCTAGCTTGGATTCTAATTTCCAATCATTCCTTCATTGGTGTACCTATGGCATCATTGGCAAACGAGAACACTTATCACCTGTTCACTCAGGGGCCTTTTCAATAGTTCCTAGCTCATAGTACCCGTAAGTATAATCACATAAGAAAAATCCAGATGGACTCTCTGTTGAAGCTCAACAAGATCAACCAACAGATCCATATAAAAGAACCATGGACACATCCGTTTTGAGGACCAACAGGGCCAATCAACTAGATCCATACCCGAGTTCAGAAAACAACTCTAACTCCTTATTTCATTTTCTTTCCCAACGCACGCATGGGTATCTTCGACGACCTAGAGCCCGAGCACCGTATGGTCAGCACCCTCTAGGCTTCGTAGGTCACCTAGCACTTCACTCATAGGCCCCTTCCTTGGTCCCTCATCCACCGTACCGGAAGCTCACCATTTAAATCAAACCGAGCCTGGTCAAGACCTCGACGGACCTTGCTACGCGAGACGTCCTCCATTGACTCTCTGTCTCAGCTATTGCAACTTTATCACTTAGGTCTCCACGACCTCATTCACAAGATGGTCAAAATGCTTCCCCAGCATTCTTGAATCATTTAAAAATAGGTTTCATAAATACAGTTTCTAACGAACTCTCATCTTTCCACATTGTTCGACATCATTTCTCGTTATTTCACATTCTTCTACATCAATTCACATTGCTTATTCCACATCCAGTCATATGTATTCCCATCGTCCTTCATTCATTCTCATCCAATCACATCATATTACATCTCATCACATCTATCCACATCTATCCTCATCACATCACGTCACATCCATCCACATCACATCTCATCCATTCACATCTATCCAGGTCCACATCACATTACATCACATCTATCCACATCACAACATGTCCACATCACATCTCATCCATTCATATCACATCACATCCATCTACATTCATTCAAATCTACATCACATCCACATATCATCACATTACGTTCACATCTATTTACATTACTTCACATCCATTCACATCTAGCCAGATCCACATCACATCACATCTCATCTATCCACATCATATCTCATCCATTCATATTTAACCAGATCCACATCACATCTCATCCATTCACATCTCATCACATCACATCACATTCACATCTCATCCATTCACATCACATCAAATTCACATCACACCATATTCACTCACATCTCATCACATCCACTCACATCTCATCACATCCATTCACATCTCATCACCCCCATTCACATCCATTTACATCACATCACTCCCATTCACATCCATTTACATCACTCCCATTCACATCCATTTACATCACATCACATTCATTCCATCCACATCACATCACATTCATTCCATCCACATCTATCCATATCACATCACATCCATTCACATCTCATCACATTCATCCACATCCATTCATTTATTCACATTCACATCTATCACATCACATCTCATCCATTCACATCTCATCACATTCATCCACATCCATCTACATCTATTTAGATTTACATCACATCTTATCACATCCACTTTCAGTACAGTTTCTCTACTTGCGAATACTGATAGGACTTTTCTAAGTTTCTGCCAATTGCTTGACCTAGTTAAAGGTACTTTTTCTTTATCCCATTAAATCTAAGGTTTAAAAAGAGAAAATAAACCTTATCAAAATTGAATAGTAAAAACTCAGAAAGAGCATTTACGTATTGTATTTTCATTCCTTAAGCTTCATTAATGAGAACTAATTCTAAACTTTCGTTTACTTATTGGATCCTCGATCCTCCCATGGATTCCAAATTCTCTTTTCTGAATAAGAATTATCCAAGTTTTCTTGATGGATATTTTCACATTCTTTCTCAAAAAATACAAAGGAGTGAAGGTCTATTTATAGGTGAGGCCACTAACCAAGTCCAACTGGGTTCTAGAATTTTCTAGGTTTAGTTTGACTAAATTTGGACAAGATTTGGACCAATTTGGCTCCCTTTTTGATCTAGTTTGATCTAGGAGACAGGAGAGATAAAAATATCACCTTTTTTTGAATTAAAAAATCCAACCACACGTGAAAAAGGTGCCTACATCAAGAGTCCCCCTCTCCTTACCAAGGTGTGAAAAATGCACTATTTCTCCAAAATATCTTATTTTTATACTAATATCTCTTAATTTTTAACTAATAAACCTTTTACTTAGTCAACTCTTCATCTTGTGTGAGCATTTACTCATTTTTGGGTATTTTCTTTTATTCTTTGGATTCATCTCATCCCAACACTTGGATTAATCCAATTTGCCCATTAGAACCTTAATTAGACCATAATCCATTTTTTTTGAAAATCTGGACCCTTAGGCTAAGGTCCCTTATACCATTTTTAATTAATTCCTAATGCACATTAGAAAGTTAATTTTGAACTTTTGTTTCAAGGGAATCCATTTTAGACATTAGGAGGATTTTTGTATCCAAAGATATGTCAATTTTGAATTATCTCTCTCTAGATATTTTCTCTCTCTAGGCCAAAACAGGGTAAAACAAGATCTTTCTTCTATTTCAGAGAGGGGCATAATTACAAGAACAGAAGGGGAGGTTCTTACACCTTTACACCTCAAAAGCTGGAGGGAGGAATCTTACATCCTACCCCACTTAAAAAACGCGAGATGTCCTCATCTCACAGTTGGAGGATAGTCTCTTTCCTTTTCTTCTTCAATCACTTCCAGTGTTACTGCCTTGGAAGTGGACAGCCAATCTAGGAACATCTCTCTTTGACTTTCCCTATTCTAAGGCGGAGGTTTTGCATTACTTTGCATTGAAGCTAAGGGTTGGATAGAGGGTCTACCTCTGGGATTTCTCTGATTTTGACGGAAAGGAACCTGATTACTCTGGAAGGAAGGAGCTGGAGTCTGGAATTGAAGCTGAGGGTTGGATAGAGGGTCTACCTCTTCCAGAGAAGGCCCTCTGTGTTTTGAATGCAATGAGCCGGGACACTTTAGGGCCAACTGTCCCAAGCTAGCAACATCATTTTCCCAAGGTGGCAGAGCAAATCAAGGCCATGGAACCCCTATTCACCAAGGTGCAAGAGGTGTGGACGTGGCAGAGGCTGCGGAGGAGTAGTTTTGCTAGAACCTCCTATACTATAAGTGAAGAACCAACCTTGGAAATGGCTAAAGAAGAGCGCACCACCGTCCATGCGGTAGTAAAACATCAAGGTCCAAATCAACAATTTGGTGTAATCCAAACCCCATCCACTCATCATGGTAAGCCATTCTAGCTTTTGATTGATTGTGGCAGTACCCATTCATTTCTTTCTCCTAGGTGTTTACAAAATTAAACTTGAGTCAAAAAACAACTAGAAGAATAATTATAGAGTTAGCTAATGGAAAAGAAGTAGTATCTTGCTACTCTATAGGAAACCTTGATTTTGAGCTGGGTAATGAGCAAACTCATGGCTACTTTAGAGTCCTATTATTAGGAATTTATGATGGAATCCTTGGGATGGACTGGTTAATTGCAAACAAAGCTAGCATCATTCACTGTAACCAGGGGCTTATCACTTTTGAAAATGAGCATGGCCAAGTAGTATCTATTTAGGGAAAAACAGGTAAACCTAAATCTAGGGTAGTCAAGGCAAAACACCTTCTCAAGGGAGCACGTAAGGGACAACAAGTTTTCCTAGTCAAGCTCAACAAAGCCGTTAAACCTAGTAAGGAGACAGAACCTTCTTGGCTCTAAGAATTCTCTGACATCTTTCCTGACGAGCTTACAGGGGTACCGCCTCCTTGAGAAGTCGATCATGAAATCGAGGTGATCCCTGGAGCTCAACAACCCATCTCAAAAACACCCTATAAAATGTCCCTCCCTGAAGCCATTGAACTTAAGGAGCAAATTTCCCAACTCATTGAGCAAGGATTTATAAGCCCCAGTAGCTCTCCTTGGGGAGCACCTGTTCTTTTCCAAAAGAAGAAGGACGGCACTCTTCGCCTCTGCATAGATTATCGAGGGCTAAATCAAGTCACTGTCAAGAATAAGTATCCTATCCCTCACATTGATGAGCTTCTTGATAGACTTCATGGGCCCAAGGTTTTCTCAAAAATAGATATACCCACCAAGACAACCTTCAATACCCATTATGGCCACTATGAGTTTACTGTAATGTCATTTGGGTTAACTAATTCTCCTACAACGTTCAACCGTCTAATGCAAGATATATTCCATCCTTACTTGGATGAATTTGTGCTTGTCTTTTTTTATGACATCTTAGTCTACTCCAAGTTAATGGAAGAGCATGAGGATCATGTGCCCTACGTTCTGCAATTGCCTGCGTAGACATAAACTCTATGGTAAAGAAGAGAAAATGTACCTTCTTTACTCATCAAATTGAGTATCTTGGATTCATCGTCTCTGAAGATGGTATCTTAGTAAATCCCACCAAGGTCAAAGATATACTAGAGTGGCCATCCCCTAAATCAGAGTGGCCATCCCCTAAAAACACCATATTGGGGAATATGGGAATTTCCCATAAGTTTGGGACATATGGTCAAATCTTTAGATTAATCATAACTTGAATACTGTTACTCCAAATTGAGCGCTCTATAGCTCACTAGATTCCATTTTCCAAGCGCTTTCCAACAATAGGTCACATGATATGGTTTTGAAAAACTTATAGGCATGTTATCCAGGTCCCACCTTTTTAGCATTCAAAAAATGGGAGTTGGGAAATTCCCAAACTCACGAATATAGTGTTTAAATAAGTTTGTGAAGTTCGTGGGTTTTTGGGGATCACAGGATGGTATAGGATTTTCATTAAAGATTATGCCCTAGTAGCTACACCCTTGATGGATCTTCTTAAGAAGGATTGTAAAAATAGTGTAGCTGCCAATCCATCAAAATAGTTTTTATCAGCTCAAGTCCATTATTGCTTCTGCCCAGTCCTGAAACTTTCTGATTTCACCAAGTTTGAAGTGGTTATTACTGATGCCAACTTGGTGGTGTCTTAGGCCAAGAAGGAAGACCAGTTGCTTATACTTCCCGCAAAAGCTGAAGCAATATGAAGCAAATTATGCCACCCATGATTTGGAGCTCTTAGAGCAGTTGTTCAAATTATGGACATTATCTCTTGTGATGGGGGGCAAATTTTAACTTATATAACTGTCCACAAAAGTCTGAAGTGGATCTTCACCCAGCCTAACCTCAACATGCGGCAAAGGAGATGGATTGAAATCCTACAAGAATATGACTTCAACATCAAATTCCTCCTTGGGAAAGATAATGTGGTATTAGCCCTCTTAAGTGCAATTTTGATGCCAAATGATCCCATATACTGGTCAAGGTGAAAGAAGTCTCATCTCATGATCCAGATTATCACAGGATGGTGAAGTTAGTAGAAGAAGGGGAAAATTCAGAGAAGGAGAAGAATCTAGGGATACTCCACTCATGAAGGAAACCTCTACTTAGTTCTTCTATGAGTGCGACCCAAACATAGTTCTCTTTCACTTGGAAAATATAAGAAGCTCAGTCCTAGGTATTGTGGTTCCTATACAGTTATCAAGTGTCTAGGTAAAAGTGTCTATAAACTCTAGCTCCTAGCCCATATCAAAGTCCACAATGTATTCATCATGTAAGTTTGTTAAAGCCTTATGTACCCAGTCTCGATCATATTCTTGATGATGACCAAGTTGTAATCCCTACTCAAGGAGTCCTTGAATTATAGCCCAGTAGGATCATAGATTCTAGAGAAAGTCAACTCCGTAAATAGAACTCTTATAGAACATCTAGTACAGTGGAAAGACTACCCTAAAAAGGATGCAACTTGGGAAGATAAAGCTACACTCTTAAAGGATTATAACCAATTCATGGACGAGATGAGGACATTTCGATTTCTTTAAGGGGGGAAGGGTGCAACATGCCCATCTTCATTAATAAAAAAATATCCCTGTAATAGATGAATTTATGAGTTTTTATGGTGTTAAAATCAATGATTTTTATTAAACATGTAAGATTCCTTCCCAACCCCTCAAGATGTCCAGTTTCTTCCCTTGTAATTAATCCCCTTTTCATAATAATAACAGATCTTGTTTCTACCTGGCCTAGAGAGAGAAAATATTCTAGAGAGAGGTAATTTAGTTTTTAGATATCTTTGGATGGAAAAATATCCATTCTTATTAAAATAAATTCCCCCGAAACAGAAGTTTAAAAAGAAATTCCTAAGGTGCATTAGAAATAAATTATAATGTGCACAAAAGACCTTAGTCTAAGGGTCCAGATTTTCTAAAAAATTTGGATTAAGCTTCTTATGGACCAATAAGATTAATCCAAATGTAGGGAGGAGATAAATTGAAGAATAAAAGAAAAACCCCCCAAATTCTCACATAAGATGAAGAGTGGACTAAGGACCAAAGAAAAGAGTAAAAAAAACTGAATTTTGACACCTCAGAGTGGGGATCTCCCCTCATGAAGTAGGCGCCTTTTTTCTCACATTACCCCAATTTTTAATCAATAAAATGAGATATTTCATCTCTCCTCTCTCCTATTTCAAAACTAGTTCCAAAAAGTAAGCCAAATCGACCCAAAAATGGTCAAAAATTGACCAAACTGATGTGGAAAATTCTAGAATCAGTTTGCTTGGTTAGAGGCTCACTTTTCCTATAAATAGAAGCCTCCCCCTTTGTAAAAGCTTAATGGTGTTTATGCACTGTTACTCTACTCCTGTCTTGAGCCATCTACATTGAATTTCTTAATAATTCAATTGTTTTTGGCCTAATCCTCTCCAAAGTGAATTGGTGGCCACTCTTGCTTCAAAAACAAGAGTAGAACCCTCAATCCCTCAAGCCAAAGGAGAGCTTACAAGCTTAATGTAAGCTAATTTTCTTACTTATTTATAAATTTTAAATCTATGGTTTTCTTGATTTTTATGTTTTACAGTTGATTGAATTAAATTCAAATGCTATGCCTTTGAGGAAAAGGCCAACCCCTTCTCTTCTTTACATTCTAGCCTTTCTTAATCCTAGAAAGATTAACTAAGGGATTAATTAAACTCTTCTTATTGTTTACTCTCTCTTGAATTTAGAAAATTGTGTAGATTATAGTTCTATGAATCTAATTTGAGTTAATTTAAGTTAAATAAAGAATGATAAAAATGAGAAATGGTCAGCCATACAAAGGAGGTTATGGTGGTAAAACTTTCTCGAATTTTATGAAAAAGAAAGTTTATTTTTATGTTATTCCAAAAGAGTAATTCCCACCATTTTTTGCATCTTAAAAAAAATATTCTAATTACTCCATGTACATATTCACCGATGAATATGCATGGATATCACTGATATTGATTATTAAATTTGATTTTTATGCATAGAAAGATGCATAAAGAAATTTTTTAATTACAAAAGTGATATTCTTATTAAATTTATTTTTTATGCATAGAAAGATACATAAAGGAATCTTTATTATTACAAAAGTGTTATTCTTATTAAATTTAATTTTTATGCATAGAAAGATGCATAAAGAAATTTTTTTTATTACAAAAGTGTTATTTTTATTAAATTTAATTTTTATGCATAGAAAGATGCATAAAGGAATTTTTTAATTACAAAAGTGTTATTCTTATTAGATTTAATTTTTATGCATAAAAAGATGCATAAAGGAATTTTTTAAATTACAAAAGTGTTATTCTTATTAAATTTAATTTCTATGCATAGAAAGATGCATAATGGAATTTTTTTAATTATAAAAGTGTTATTCTTATTAAATTTAATTTCTATGCATAGAAAGATGCATGATGGAATTTGTTTTTATAACAAAAGCGTTATTCTTATAAAAATTAAAATTTTAGGCATAAATAGATGCATTAAAAAAATTCTTTTTATTTTTAAAGTGTTATTCCTATTAAAATTGATTTCATGCATAAATAGATGCATAAGAGGATTTTTTTATAAAAGTGTTATTTCCATTGAAGTTGATTTTTATGCATAAATAGATGCATAAAGAATTTTTTTATCAAAATTAGAATTCTCTTAAACTATATGTTTAAATTCTATGAGTATTTGATAAATGAATAATTAAATACTCTAAGAGAGAAATTTCTATCGTTTTATATTCACACAGATTGTAAAAAGAAAATTCAAGAAATCTATCGAAGATCAAAATATTCAGATAAATGATTAATTTTATTCCTCATTGGAATTCGTAACTGATTTAAAAATCAGTTAAGTGTATATTCAAAGAAAGAATTTTGGTAAAATAGTAACTGAATTATCAAACCTTTTCGAGAAAGATGGTTCAGGAAAAATCTTATCCGACTCGAACCTTGAGTTACACTATGACCAAGACCAATGCTTTCGTCAGTTTCAATGTCAGTTTCGAGGAAAGAAGATGTGACCAGTTTAGAAAAATACACTCAAAACTCTTGCCAAATCTAAAACTAAGTTTGAGATCCTTCAAATTAATTTGTGGATCAAGGTTACAGAATTCGAGGAATTTTGGTATGAAATTCAGAATTTCGATCAAGAAGTTTCGGGGATACTGATTCAAGAAATACTCCTTGTATTCAAAAGAAAATCAAACTGAAAACTTGCATAGAAACCCTGTTTTCTTAAAGGACTATCTTACGCCAGAATGCTGAGGGAGTATTTGGTATATGTTTTTCTAAGGGAAGTTTGGTTGTTACAGCTGGCAAGGAGTGTTCAAAGGATGGCTCACGCGACAAAGCCTCCCCAAGTCTTGACCAGCCTCGGTGTGGTTGAAAAATGGTGTGCTTTCGGGCGAGGGCCGATGAAGCGGTCCCTGAGTGAAGTGTCAGGACACCTAAGGAGGATCCTGGAGGGTTCTGACTAGGCAATGCACGGGCTCATGGTGCCTAGGACACCCATGTGTATGTCGTGGAAGATATGTATGATGGACGAAATGATTATTGCAATCTGTTACTGGATCTCGTTGGCTGACCAATGGGTCTCAACAAAACGGAGAGTCCAGAGTGATACTGTTTTTTGAGAAACACGGGACTGGATGGAAATTTTGAGTTATGATATATGTAACCAATAACTATTGTCAATGGATTATTTTATATGTTAAAGTTTTAATGAGGAGTGTGCGTATCTGTATTCGAAAGTAAAAGTTAAGAAAGGCGTTCAATTATGGGTGGGTGAGTAATTGTCTGGTTCTACCGATTCCAGTGGTGATTGGGTGGTGCCTAACCCATGGGCCGGATGGGGTTAGGCTGGAATCAGTGGAGTTTTAATAATTAAATTGAAATAATAGGAATACGCTTAGAATTCGAGTAGTTAAATAAAAACCTGAAGAATTTCTCAAATGAGTAGATCAACGGGAGTACCTAGTTTGGTTAGGAAAAAAGCGTTGATTTCCTCAAATTAAGTCAGTGATAGTTTTCCTTCTATCTGGTTTAATCAAGTGAAGGATAGTTTAGTCTCTTGACCCCATTAGAAAATTCGTTAAAAAAATAAAAAAGGTGGAATCGCTCCCATTTTCCAAGCAAGGAAAATTTTCCCGGTTTCAATTTCAGAATGACCACCAGTTTAGTCTCGTGTCTGGACATTCGAGGATGAGGCCCTGAGTGGGAAACCCTACCCCGCTGAAGAGGAAGCTACTTCCGCTCTGCTAGCACAACCGGGAATCCAGTGCGCGGAGGGGGCAGAGGGGTACCACAGCTGGTATTAGAGCGTTGTTGTAAACTTACGAAACAGCAGCAGAAATTGCCTAAAACTTTAAAGTAAATCTGGAAAATAATGTTTTCACTTGTTAAGATTATGTTTGAAATGAATTTCATAAATTGAGAACTCATAAATTGAACTGGATTTTTAGATGGATACTTACAAGCTTCATGTAAGCTAATTTTCTTACCTATTTACAAAGTTTATCTATCGTTTTCTTGATTTTCATGTGTTACAGTTGATTGAATTAAATTCAAATGCTATGCCTTTGAGGAAAAGGCCACCCCTTCTCTTCTTTACATTCGAGCCTTTCTTAATCCTAGAAAGATTAAGGGATTAATTAAACTATTCTTATTGTTTACTCTCTTGAATTTAGAAAATTGTGTAGATTAGAGTTCTATGAGTCTAATTTGGGTTAATTTAAGCTAAATAAAGAATGATAAAAATGAGAAATGGTCAGCCATACAAAGGAGGTTATGGTAAAATTTTACATAATTTTATGGAAAAGAAAGTTTGTTTTTATGTTATTCCAAAAGAGTAATTCCCACAATTTTTTGCATCTTAAAGAAATATTCTAATTACTCCATGTACATATTCACCTATGAATATGCATGGATATCACTGATATTAATTATAAATTTTAAATTTTATGCATAGAAAGATGTATAAAGGAATGTTTTTTATTACAAAAGTGTTATTCTTATTAAATATAATTTTTATGCAACGAAAGATGCATAAAGAATTTTTTTTTGTTACAAAAGTGTTATTCTTATTAAATTTAATTTTTATGCATAGAAAGATGCATAAAGGAATTTTTTTTATTACAAAAGTGTTATTCTTATTAAATTTAATTTTTATGCATAGAAAGATGCATAAAGGATTTTTTTTTAATTACAAAAGTGTTATTCTTATTAAATTAAATTTCTATGCATAGAAAGATGCATAATGGAAATTTTTTTATTATAAAAGTGTTATTCTTATTAAATTTAATTTTTGTGCATATAGAAAGATGCATAATGAAATTTTTTTATTATAAAAGCGTTATTCTTATCAAAATTAATTTTTAGGCATAAATAGATGCATTAAAAAATTCTTTTTATTTTTAAAGTGTTATTCCTATTAAAATTGATTTTATGCATAAATAGATGCTTAAAAGGATTTTTTTTATAAAAGTGTTATTCCCATTGAAGTTGATTTTTATGCATAAATAGATGCATAAAGAATTTTTATATCAAAATTAGAATTCTCTTAAATTCTATGTTGAAATTCTATGAGTATTTGATAAATGAATAATTAAATACTCTAAGAGAGAAATTTCTATCGTTTTATATTCACACGGATTGTAAAAAGAAAATTCAAGAAATCTTTTGAGATCGAAATATTCAGATAAATGATTAATTTTATTCCTCATTGGAGTTCGTAATTATTTTAAAAATCAGTTAAGTGTATATTCAAGAAAGAATTTCGATAAAATAGTAACTGAATTATCAAACCTTTTCGAGAAAGATAGTTTAGGAAAAATCTTATCCAACTGGAACCTTGAATCAGACAAAACTCTTTCGTTAGTTTCGAGGAAAGAAGATGTGACCAGTTTAGAAAAATACACTAGAAAAATACACTAAAAACTCCCGCAAAATCTGAAACTAAGTTTGAGACCCTTCGAATTGATCTCTGGATCAAGGTTATAGAATTCAAGGAATTCTGGTATGAAATTCAGAATTCGGAAAGAAGTTTTGGGGATACTAATTCAAGAAATACTCCTTGTATTCAAAAGAAAATCAAACTGAAAACTTGCATAGAAACCATGTTTTCTTAAAGGACTCTCTTACGCTAGAATGCTGGAGGGAGCATTTGGTATATGTTTTTATAAGGGAAGTTCGGTTGCAACAGCTGGCGGGGAGTGTTCAAAGGCTGGCTCACGCGGCAAAGCCTGCCCAAGTCTTGACCAGCCTCGGTATGGTTGAAAAATGGTGTGCTTCCAGCACGATGGGCGAGGGTTGACGAAGCGGTCCCTGAGTGAAGTGTCAGGACACCTAAGGAGGATCCTGGAGGGTTCTGACCAGGCGATGCATAGGCTCGCGGTGCCTAGGACACCCATGCGTATGTCGTGGAAGAAATGTATGATAGACGAAATGATTATTGGAATCTGTTTATTGGATCTCGTTTGCTGACCAGTGGGTCTCAACGGAGAGTCTAGAGTGATATTGTTTTTTGAGAAACACGGGACTGGATGGAAATTTTGAGTTATGATATCTGTAACCAATAACTGTTTGTCAATGGATTATTTTTTATGTTAAAGTTTTAATGATGAGGAGTGTGTGCGTATCTGTATTCGACAGCAAAAGTTAAGAAGGCATTCAATCATGGTGGGTGGGTGGGTGAGTAATTGCCTGGTTCTACCGATTCCAGTGGTTGGGTGGTGCCTAACGCATGGGCCAGATGGGGTTAGGCTGCAATCAGTGGCGTTTTAATATTTGAATTAAAATAATAGGAATACGCTTAGAATTCGAGTAGTTAAATAAAAACCTGAAGAATTTCTCAAATGAGTAGATCAACGGGTGTGCCTAGTTTGGTTAGGAAAAAAGCATTGATTTCCTTAAATTAAGTCAATGATAGTTTTCCTTCTATTTGGTTTAATCAGGTGAAGGATAGTTTAGTCTCTTGACCCTGTTAGAAAATTCATTAAAAAAATAAAAAAGGTGGAATCGCCCCCGTTTTCCAAGCAAGGAAAATTTTCCCGGTTTCAATTTCAGAATGACCACCAGTTTAGTCTCGTGTCCGGACATTCGAGAACGAGGCCCTGAGTGGGAAACCCTACCCCGTTGAAGAGGAAGCTACTTCCGCTCTGCTAGCAACCACGAATCCAATGCGCGGAGGGGGCAGAGGGGTCCCACAGTTGGTATCAGAGCGCTGTTGTAAACTTACGAAACAGTAGCAAAAATTACCTAAAATTTTAAAGTAAATATGGGAAATAATGTTTTCACTTGTTAAGATTATGTTTGAAATGAATTTCATAAATTGAGAACTCATAAATTGAACTGGATTTTTAGATGGATACTTACAAGGTTCATGTAAGCTAATTTTCTTACTTATTTACAAATTTTAAATCTATGGTTTTCTTGATTTTTATGTTTTATAGTTGATTGAATTAAATTCAAATGCTATGCCTTTGAGGAAAAGGCCACCCCTTCTCTTCTTTACATTCGAGCCTTTCTTAATCCTAGAAAGATTAAGTAAGAGATTAATTAAACTCTTCTTATTGTTTACTCTCTTGAATGTAGAAAATTGTGTAGATTAGAGTTCTATGAATCTAATTTGGGTTAATTTAAGTTGAATAAAGAATGATAAAAATGAGAAATGGTCAGCCATACAAAGGAGGTTATGGCAAAATTTTACAGAATTTTATGGAAAAGAAAGTTTATTTTTATGTTATTCCAAAAGAGTAATTTCCACCATTTTTTGCATCTTAAAGAAATATTCTAATTACTCCATGTATATATTCACCTATGAATATGCATGGATATCACTGATATTAATTATTAAATTTGATTTTATGCATAGAAAGATGCATAAAGGAATGTTTTTTTATTAAAAAAGTGTTATTCTTATTAAATTTAATTTTTATGCAACGAAAGATGGATAAAGAAAATTTTCTTTATTACAAAAGTGTTATTCTTATTAAATTTAGTTTTTATGCATAGAAAGATGCATAAAGAAAAAAATTTTAGTTACAAAAGTGTTATTCTTATTAAATTTAATTTTTATGCATAGAAAGATGCATAAAGGAATTTGTTTTATTACAAAAGTATTATTCTTATTAAATTTAATTTCTATGCATAGAAAGATGCATAATGGAAATTGTTTTATTATAAAAGTGTTATTCTTATTTTATTATAAAAGTGTTATTCTTATTAAATTTAATTTTTGTGCATATAGAAAGATGCATAATGGATTTTTTTTATTATAAAAGCGTTATTCTTATAAAATTTGATTTTTAGGCATAAATAGATGCATTAAAAAATTCTTTTTATTTTTAAAGTGTTATTCCTATTAAAATTGATTTTATGCATAAATAGATGCATAAAAGGATTTTTTATATAAAAGTGTTATTCCCATTGAAGTTGATTTTTATGCATAAATAGATGCATAAAGAATTTTTATCTCAAAATTAGAATTCTCTTAAATTCTATGTTGAAATTCTATGAGTATTTGATAAATGAATAATTAAATACTCAAGAGAGAAATTTCTATCATTTTATATTCACACGAATTATAAAAAGAAAATTTAAGAAATCTATCGAGATCAAAATATTCAGATAAATGATTAATTTTATTCCTCATTGGAATTTGTAATTAATTTAGAAATCAGTTAAGTGTATATTCAAAGAATGAAATTCGGTAAAATAGTAACTGAATTATCAAACCTTTTCGAGAAAGATAGTTCAGGAAAAGTCTTATCCGACTGGAACTTTGAATCAGACCAAACTCTTTCGTCAGTTTCGAGGAAAGAAGATGTGACCAGTTTAGAAAAATACACTCAAAAGTCCCGCAAAATCTGAAACTAAGTTTGAGACCCTTCGAATTGATCTGTGGATCAACGTTACAGAATTCGAGGAATTTTGGTATGAAATTTAGAATTCCAATGGGGATACTAATTCAAGAAATATTCCTTGTATTCAAAAGAAAATCAAACTGAAAACTTGCATAACCCTGTTTTCTTAAAGGACTCTCTTACGCTAGAATGCTGGAGGGAGCATTTGGTATATGTTTTCCTAAGGGAAGTTCGGTTGCAACAGCTGGCAGGGAGTGTTCAAAGGATGGCTCACGCAGCAAAGCCTGCCCAAGTCTTGACCAGCCTCGGTATGGTTGAAAAATGGTGTGCTTTCGGTACGATGGGCAAGGGTCGACGAAGCGATCCCTGAGTGAAGTGTCAAGACACCTAAGGAGGATCCTGGAGGGTTTTGACCAGGCGATGCACAGGCTCGCGGTGCCTAGGACACCCATGCATATGTCGTGGAAGATATGTATGATGGACAAAATGATTATTGTAATCTGTTTACTGGATCTCGTTGTGCTGACCACAGTGGGTCTCAATAGAGAGTCCAGAAGAGTGATACTATTTTTTGAGAAACATGGGACTGGACAGAAATTTTGAGTTATGATATATGTAACCAATAACTGCTTGTCAATGGATTATTTTATATATTAAAGTTTTAAAGAGGAGTGTGTGCGTATCTGTATTCGAAAGCAAAAGTTAAGAAAGGCATTCAATTTTAGGTGGGTGAGTAATTGTCTGGTTCTACCGATTCTAGTGGTTGGGTGGTGCCTAACCCATGGGCAAAAGTTAAGAAAGGCATTCAGTTTTGGGTGGGTGAGTAATTGTCTGGTTCTACCGATTCTAGTGGTTGGGTGGTGCCTAACCCATGGGCCGTTAGGCTGGAATCAGTGGAGTTTTAATAATTAAATTGAAATAATAGGAATACGCTTAGAATTCGAGTAGTTAAATAAAAACCTGAAGAATTTCTCAAATGAGTAGATCAACGGGTGTGCGTGACTTTGGTTAGGAAAAAAGCGTTGATTTCCTCAAATTAAGTTAGTAATAGTTTTCCTTCTATCTGATTTAATCAGGTGAAGGATAGTTTAGTCTCTTGACCACGTTAGAAAATTCGTTTAAGAAAATAAAAAAGGTGGAATTGCCCCCGTTTTCCGAGAAAGGAAAATTTCCCCGGTTTTGATTTCGGAATGACCACCAGTTTAGTCTGGTGTCCGGACATTCGAGGACGAGGCCCTGAGTGGGAAACCCTACCCCACGCAAGAGGAAGCTACTTCCCTTCTGCTAGCAACCGGGAATCCAGTGCGCGGAGGGGGCAGAGGGGTCCCACAGAGCTGGTATCAGAGCGCTGTTGTAAACTTACAAAATAGCAGCAGAAATTGCCTAAAACTTTAAAGTAAATCTGGAAAATAATGTTTTCACTTGTTAAGATTATGTTTGAAATGAATTTCATAAATTGAGAACTCATAAATTGAACTGGATTTTTAGATGGATACTTACAAGCTTCATGTAAGCTAATTTTTTTACTTATTTACAAATTTTAAATCTATGGTTTTCTTGATTTTTATGTTTTACAGTTGATTGAATTAAATTCAAATGCTATGCCTTTGAGGAAAAGGCCACCCCCTTCTCTTCTTGTAATTCTAGCCTTTCTTAATCCTAGAAAGATTAAGAGATTAATTAAACTCTTCTTATTGTGTTTACTCTCTTGAATCTAGAAAATTTTATAGAATAGAGTTCTATGAATCTAATTTGGGTTAATTTAAGTTAAATAAAGAATGATAAAAATGAGAAATGGTCAGCCATACAAAGGAGGTTATGGTAAAATTTTACAGAATTTTATGGAAAAGAAAATTTATTTTTATGTTATTCCAAAAGAGTAATTCCCACCATTTTTTGCATCTTAAAGAAATATTCTAATTACTCCATGTACATATTCACCTATGAATATGCATGGATATCATGGATATTAATTATTAAATTTGATTTTTATGCATAGAAAGATGCATAAAGGAATGTTTTTTATTACAAAAGTGTTATTCTTATTAAATTTAATTTTTATGCGCATAGAAAGATGCATAAAGGAATTTTCTTTATTACAAAAGTGTTATTCCTATTAAATTTAATTTTTATGCATAGAAAGATGCATAAAGGAAAATTTTTAATTACAAAAGTGTTATTCTTATTAAATTTAATTTTTATGCATAGAAAGATGCATAAAGGAATTTTTTTAACAAAAGTGTTATTCTTATTAAATTTAATTTCTAATGCATAATGAAAAATTTTTTTATTATAAAAGTGTTATTCTAATTAAATTTAATTTTTATGCACAGAAAGATGCATAAAGGAATTTTTTTATTATAAAAGCGTTATTCTTAAAAAAATTGTTTTTTAGGCATAAGTAGATGCATTAAAAAAATTCTTTTTATTTTTAAAGTGTTATTCCTATTAAAATTGATTTTATGCATAAAGAGATGCATAAAAGGATTTTTTTTATAAAAGTGTTATTCCCATTGAAGTTGATTTTTACTTCATGTAAGCTAATTTTCTTACTTATTTACAAATTTTAAATCTATGGTTTTCTTGATTTTTATGTTTTACAGTTGATTGAATTAAATTCAAATGCTATGCCTTTGTGGAAATGGCCACCCCCTTCTCTTCTTGTAATTCTAGCCTTTCTTAATCCTAGAAAGATTAAGGGATTAATTAAACTCTTCTTATTGTGTTTACTCTCTTGAATTTAGAAAATTTTATAGAATAGAGTTCTATGAATCTAATTTGGGTTAATTTAAGTTAAATAAAGAATGATAAAAATGAGAAATGGTCAGCCATACAAAGGAGGTTATGGTAAAATTTTACAGAATTTTATGGAAAAGAAAATTTATTTTTATGTTATTCCAAAAGAGTAATTCCCACCATTTTTTGCATCTTAAAGAAATATTCTAATTACTCCATGTACATATTCACCTATGAATATGCATGGATATCACTAATATTAATTATTAAATTTGATTTTTATGCATAGAAAGATGCATAAAGGAATGTTTTTTATTACAAAAGTGTTATTCTTATTAAATTTAATTTTTTATGCGCATAGAAAGATGCATAAAGGAATTTTCTTTATTACAAAAGTGTTATTCCTATTAAATTTAATTTTTATGCATAGAAAGATGCATAAAGAAAAATTTTTAATTACAAAAGTGTTATTCTTATTAAATTTAATTTTTATGCATAGAAAGATGCATAAAGAAATTTTTTTTAACAAAAGTGTTATTCTTATTAAATTTAATTTCTATGCATAGAAAGATGCATAATGGAATTTTTTTTATTATAAAAGTGTTATTCTTATTAAATTTAATTTTTGTGCACAGAAAGATGCATAATGGAATTTTTTATTATAAAAGCGTTATTCTTAAAAAAATTGTTTTTTAGGCATAAGTAGATGCATTAAAAAAATTCTTTTTATTTTTAAAGTGTTATTCCTATTAAAATTGATTTTATGCATAAAGAGATGCATAAAAGGATTTTTTTTATAAAAGTGTTATTCCCATTGAAGTTGATTTTTACTTCATGTAAGCTAATTTTCTTACTTATTTACAAATTTTAAATCTATGGTTTTCTTGATTTTTATGTCTTACAGTTGATTGAATTAAATTCAAATGCTATGCCTTTGTGGAAATGGCCACCCCCTTCTCTTCTTGTAATTCTAGCCTTTCTTAATCCTAGAAAGATTAAGGGATTAATTAAACTCTTCTTATTGTGTTTACTCTCTTGAATTTAGAAAATTTTATAGAACAGAGTTCTATGAATCTAATTTGGGTTAATTTAAGTTAAATAAAGAATGATAAAAATGAGAAATGGTCAGCCATACAAAGGAGGTTACGGTAAAATTTTACAGAATGGAAAAGAAAATTTGTTTTTATGTTATTCCAAAAGAGTAATTCCCACCATTTTTTGCATCTTAAAGAAATATTCTAATTACTCCATGTACATATTCACCTATGAATATGCATGGATATCACTGATATTAATTATTAAATTTGATTTTTATGCATAGAAAGATGCATAAAGGAATGTTTTTTATTACAAAAGTGTTATTCTTATTAAATTTAATTTTTATGCGCATAGAAAGATGCATAAAGGAATTTTCTTTATTACAAAAGTGTTATTCCTATTAAATTTAATTTTTATGCATAGAAAGATGCATAAAGGAAAATTTTTAATTACAAAAGTGTTATTCTTATTAAATTTAATTTTTATGCATAGAAAGATGCATAAAGGAGTTTTTTTAACAAAAGTGTTATTCTTATTAAATTTAATTTCTATGCATAGAAAGATGCATAATGGAAATTTTTTTATTATAAAAGTGTTATTCTTATTAAATTTAATTTTAAAGCACAGAAAGATGCATAATGGAATTTTTTTATTATAAAAGCGTTATTCTTAAAAAAATTGATTTTTTAGGCATAAGTAGATGCATTAAAAAAATCTTTTTATTTTTAAAGTGTTATTCCTATTAAAATTGACTTTTTGCATAAAGAGATGCATAAAAGGATTTTTTTAATAAAAGTGTTATTCCCATTGAAGTTAATTTTTACTTCATGTAAGCTAATTTTCTTACTTATTTACAAATTTTAAATCTATGGTTTTCTTGATTTTTATGTTTTACAGTTGATTGAATTAAATTCAAATGCTATGCCTTTGAGGAAAAGGCCACCCCCTTCTCTTCTTGTAATTCTAGCCTTTCTTAATCCTAGAAAGATTAAGTAAGGGATTAATTAAACTCTTCTTATTGTGTTTACTCTCTTGAATTTAGAAAATTTTATAGAACAGAGTTCTATGAATCTAATTTGGGTTAATTTAAGTTAAATAAAGAATGATAAAAATGAGAAATGGTTAGCTATACAAAGGAGGTTACGGTAAAATTTTACAGAATTTATGGAAAAGAAAATTTGTTTTTATGTTATTCCAAAAGAGTAATTCCCACCATTTTTTGCATCTTAAAGAAATATTCTAATTACTCCATGTACATATTCACCTATGAATATGCATGGATATCACTGATATTAATTATTAAATTTGATTTTTATGCATAGAAAGATGCATAAAGGAATGTTTTTTATTACAAAAGTGTTATTCTTATTAAATTTAATTTTTATGAGCATAGAAAGATGCATAAAGGAATTTTCTTTATTACAAAAGTGTTATTCCTATTAAATTTAATTTTTATGCATAGAAAGATGCATAAAGGAAAATTTTTAATTACCAAAGTGTTATTCTTATTAAATTTAATTTTTATGCATAGAAAGATGCATAAAGGAATTTTTTTAACTTATATTTTGTGCACAGAAAGATGCATAATGGAATTTTTTAATTATAGAAGCGTTATTCTTAAAAAAATTGATTTTTAGGCATAAGTAGATGCATTAAAAAAAATCTTTTTATTTTTAAAGTGTTATTCCTATTAAAATTGATTTTATGCATAAAGAGATGCATAAAAGGATTTTTTTTATAAAAGTGTTATTCCCATTGAAGTTGATTTTTATGCATAAATAGATGCATAAAGAATTTTTATATCAAAACTAGAATTCTCTTAAATTCTATGTTTAAATTCTATGAATATTTGATAAATGAATAATTAAATACTCTAAGAGAGAAATTTCTATCGTTTTATATTCACACGGATTGTAAAAAGAAAATTTAGGAAATCTATCGAGATCGAAATATTCAGATAAATGATTAATTTTATTCCTCATTGGAATTAATTTAGAAATCAGTTAAGTGTATATTCAAAGAAAGAAATTTCGTAAAATAGTAACTGAATTATCAAACCTTTTCGAGAAAGATAGTTCAGGAAAAATCTTATCGGAATGGAACCTTGAATCAGACCAAACTCTTTCGTCAATTTCGAGGAAAGAAGATGTGACCAGTTTAGAAAAATACTCTTAAAACTTCCACAAAATCTGAAACTAAGTTTGAGACCCTTCGAATTGATCTGTAGATCAATTCTGGTATGAAGTTCAGAATTCCGATCAAGAAGTTTTGGGGATACTAATTCAAGAAATACTCCTTATATTCAAAAGAAAATCAAACTGAAAGCTTGCATAGAAACCCTGTTTTCTTAAAGGAATGTCTTACGCCAGAATGCTGGAGGGAGTATTTGGTATATGTTTTTCTAAGGGAAGTTCGGTTGTAATAGCTGGCGGGGAGTGTTTAAAGGATGGCTCACGTGACAAAGCCTACCCAGGTCTTGACCAGCCTCGGTATGTTTGAAAAATGGTGTGCTTCCGGTACGATGGGCGAGGGCCGACGAAGTGGTCCCTGAGTGAAATGTCAAGACACCTAAGGAGGATCCTAGAGGGTTCTGACCAGGCGATGCACGGGCTCGCGATGCCTAGGACACCCATACGTATGTCGTGGAAGATATGTATGATGGTCGAAATGATTATTGTAATCTGTTATCGGATCTCGTTGGCCAGTGGGTCTCAACAACGGAGAGTCCATAGTGATACTGTTTTTTGAGAAACAAGGGACTAGATGGAAATTTTGAGTTATGATATCCGTAACCAATAACTGTTTGTCAATGGATTATTTTATATGTTAAAGTGTTAAAGAGGAGTGTGTGCGTATCTGTATTTGAAAGCAAAAGTTAAGAAAGGCATTCAATTATGGGTGGGTGAGTAATTGTCTGGTTCTACCAATTCCAGTGGTTGGGTGGTATGGGGGCCGGATAGGGTTAGGCTGGAATCCGTGGAGTTTTAATAATTAAATTGAAATAATAGGAATACGCTTAGAATTCGAGTAGTTAAATAAAAACCTGAAGAATTTCTCAAATGAGTAGATCAACGGGTGTGCGTGATTTTGGTTAGGAAAAAAGCGTTGATTTCCTCAAATTAAGTTAGTAATAGTTTTCCTTCTATCTGATTTAATCAGGTGAAGGATAGTTTAGTCTCTTGACCACGTTAGAAAATTTGTTTAAGAAAATAAAAATGGTGGAATCGCCCCCGTTTTCCGAGAAAGAAAAATTTCCCCGATTTCGATTTCGGAATGACCACCAGTTTAGTCTGGTGTCCGGACATTCGAGGACGAGGCCTTGAGTGGGAAACCCTACCCCGCGCAAGAGGAAGCTACTTCCCTTCTGCAACCGAGAATCCAGTGCGCGGAGGGGACAGAGGGGTCCCACAGCTGGTATCAGAGCGCTGTTGTAAACTTACAAAATAGCAGCAGAAATTACCTAAAATTTTAAAGTAAATCTGGGAAATAATGTTTTCACTTGTTAAGATTATGTTTGAAATGAATTTCATAAATTGAGAACTCATAAATTGAACTGGATTTTTAGATGGATACTTACAAGCTTCATGTAAGCTAATTTTCTTACTTATTTACAAATTTTAAATCTATGATTTTCTTGATTTTTATGTTTTACAATTGATTGAATTAAATTCAAATGCTATGCCTTTGAGGAAAAGGCCACCCCCTTCTCTTCTTTAAATTCCAGCCTTTATTAATCCTAGATAGATTAAGTAAGGGATTAATTAAACTCTTCTTATTGTTTACTCTCTTGAATTTAGAAAAGTTTATAGATTAGAGTTCTATGAATCTAATTTGGGTTAATTTAAGTTAAATAAAGAATGATAAAAATGAGAAATGGTTAGCCATACAAAGGAGGTTATGGCAAAATTTTACACAATTTTATGGAAAAGAAAGTTTGTTTTTATGTTATTCCAAAAGAGTAATTCCCACCATTTTTTGCATCTTAAAGAAATATTCTAAATACTCCATGTACATATTCACCTATGAATATGCATGGATATCACTGATATTAATTATTAAATTTGATTTTTATGCATAGAAAGATGTATAAAGGAATGTTTTTATTACAAAAGTGTTATTCTTATTAAATTTAATTTTTATGCGCATAGAAAGATGCATAAAGAAAATTTTTTAATTACAAAAGTGTTATTCTTATTAAATTTAATTATTAAATTTAATTTTTATGCATAGAAAGATGCATAAAGGAAAATTTTTTAATTACAAAAGTGTTGTTCTTATTAAATTTAATTTTTATGCATAGAAAGATGCATAAAGAATTTTTTTTAATTACAAAAGTGTTATTCTTATTAAATTTAATTTCTATGTGTAGAAAGATGCATAATGGAATTTTTTTATTATAAAAGTGTTATTCTTATTAAATTTAATTTCTATGCACAGAAAGATGCATAATGGAAATTTTTTTATTATAAAAGCATTATTCTTATAAAAATTGATTTTTAGGCATAACTAGATGCATTAAAAAAATTCTTTTTATTTTTAAAGTGTTATTCCTATGAAAATTGATTTTATGCATAAATAGATGTAAAGAAGGATTTTTTTAAATAAAAGTGTTATTCCCATTGAAGTTAATTTTTATGCATAAATAGATACATAAAGAATTTTTATATCAAAATTAGAATTCTCTTAAATTCTATGTTTAAGTTCTACGAGTATTTGATAAATGAATAATTAAATACTCTAAGAGAGAAATTTCTATCGTTTTATATTCACACGGATTGTAAAAAGAAAATTCGAGAAGTCTATCAAGATCAAAATATTCAGATAAATGATTAATTTTATTCCTCATTGGAATTTGTAATTAATTTAAAAATCAGTTAAGTGTATATTCAAAGAAAGAAATTCGATAAAATAGTAACTGAATTATCAAACCTTTTCGAGAAAGATAGTTCAGGGAAAATCTTATCCGACTGGAACCTTGAATCAGACCAAACTCTTTCGTCAGTTTCGAGAAAAGAAGATGTGACCAGTTTAGAAAAATACACTCAAAACTCCCGCCAAATCTTAAACTAAGTTTGAGACCCTTCGAATTGATCTGTGGATCAAGGTTACAGAATTCGAGGAATTCTGGTATGAAATTCAGAATTTCGATCAAGAAGTTTTGGGGATACTAATTCAAGAAATACTCCTTGTATTCAAAAGAAAATCAAATTGAAAGCTTGCATAGAAACCCTGTTTTCTTAAAGGACTATCTTACGCCAGAATGCTGGAGGGAGCATCTGGTATATGTTTTTCTAAGGGAAGTTCGGTTGCAATAGCTAGCGGGGAGTGTTCAAAGGATGGCTCACGCAGCAAAGTCTACCTAGGTCTTGAAAAATGGTGTGCTTCCGGTAAGATGGTGGGCGAGGGCGGACGAAGCAGTCCCTGAGTGAAGTGCCAGGACACCTAAGGAGGATCTTAGAGGGTTCTGACCAGGCGATGCACGGGCTCGCGGTGCCTAGGACACCCATGCGTATGTTGTGTAAGATATGTATGATGGACGAAATGATTATTGTAATCTATTTTACTGGATCTCGTTGCTGACCAGTGGGTCTCAACGGAGAGTCCAGAGTGATGTTTAGTTGTGATATCTGTAACCAATAACTGTTTGTCAATGGATTATTTTATATGTTAAAGTTTTAAAGAGGAGTGTGTGCGTATCTATATTTGAAAGCAAAAGTTAAGAAAGGCATTCAATTATGGGTGGGTGAGTAATTGTCTGGCTCTACCGATTCCAGTGGTGGCTGGGTGGTGGCTAACCCATGGGCCGGATGGGGTTAGGCTGGAATCAATGGAGTTTTAATAATTAAATTGAAATAATAGGAATACGCTTAGAATTCGAGTAGTTAAATAAAAACCTGAAGAATTTCTCAAATGAGTAGATCAACGGGTGTGCTTGATTTTGGTTAGGAAAAAAGCATTGATTCTATCTGGTTTAATCAGGTGAAGGATAGTTTAGTCTCTTGACCCCGTTAGAAAATTCGTTAAGAAAATAAAAAAGGTGGAATCGCCCCCGTTTTTCGGGCAAGGAAAAATTTCTCGGTCTCGATTTCAGAATGACCACCAATTTAGTCTCGTGTCCGGACATTCGAGGACGAGGCCCTAAGTGGGAAACCCTACCCCGCTAAAGAGGAAGCTACTACCGCTCTGCTAGAATCGGGAATCCAATGCATGAAGGGGGCAGAGGGGTACCATAGCTGGTATCAGAGCACTGTTGTAAACTTACGAAACAGCAGCAGAAATTGCCTAAAATGTTAAAGTAAATCTGGGAAATAATGTTTTCACTTGTTAAGATTATGTTTGAAATGAATTTCATAAATTGAGAACTCATAAATTGAACTGGATTTTTGGATGGATACTTACAAGCTTCATGTAAGCTAATTTTCTTACTTATTTATAAATTTTAAATCTATGATTTTCTTGATTTTTATGTTTTACAGTTGATTGAATTAACCTCAAACGCTATGTCTTTGAGGAAAAGGCCACCCCCTTCTCTTCTTTACATTCTAGCCTTTCTTAATCCTAGAAAGATTTAGTAAGGAATTAATTAAACTCTTCTTATTGTTTACTCTCTTGAATTTAGAAAATTGTGTAGATTTTAGTTTTATGAATCTAATTTGGGTTAATTTAAGTTAAATAAAGAATGAGAAAAATGAGAAATGGTCAGCCATACAAAGGAGGTTTATTCTAAATACTCCAAGTATATATTCACCTATGAATATGTATGGATATCACTTATATTAATTATTAAATTTAATATTTATGCATAGAAAGATGCATAAAGGAATGTTTTTTATTACAAAAGTGTTATTCTTATTAAATTTAATTTTTATGCATAGAAAGATGCATAAAGGAATTTTCTTTATTACAAAAGTGTTATTCTTATTAAATTTAATTTTTATGCATAGAAAGATGCATAAAGGAATTTTTTTAACAAAAGTGTTATTCTTATTAAATTTATTTTTTTTTGCATAGAAAGATGCATAAAGGAAATTTTTTAATTACAAAAGTGTTATTCTTATTAAATTTTATTTCTATGCATAGAAAGATGCATAATGAAAATTTTTTAATTATAAAAGTGTTATTTTTATTAAATTTAATTTCTATGCACAGAAAGATGCATAATGGAATTTTTTATTATAAAAGCGTTATTCTTATAAAAATTGATTTTTAGGCATAGTTCAGGAAAAATCTTATCCGACTCGAACCCATAATCAGACTATGACCAAGACCAAACTCTTTCGTCAGTTTCAAGGAAAGAAGATGTGACCAGTTTAGAAAAATACACTCAAAACTCCCGCCAAATCTGAAACTAAGTTTGAGACCCTTCTAATTGATCTTTGGATCAAGGTTACAGAATTCGAGGAATTCTGGTATGAAATTCAGAATTTCGATCACGAAGTTTTGGGGATAGTGATTCAAGAAATACTCCTTGTATTCAAAAGAAAATCAAACTGAAAACTTGCATAGAAACCCTGTTTTCCTAAAGGACTGTCTTACGCGAGAATGCTGGAGGGAGCATTTGTATATGTTTTTCTAAGGGAAGTTCGGTTGCGGGGAGTGTTCAAAGGATGGCTCACACGGCAAAGCCTATGCCGAGGTCTTGACCAGCCTTGGTATGGTTGAAAAATGGTGTGCTTCCGGTACAATGAGTGAGGGCGGACGAAGCAGTCCTCCCTGAGTGAAGTGCCAGGACACCTAAGGAGGATCTTGGAGGGTTTTCACCACGTGATGCACAGACTCGTGGTGCCTAGGACACCCATGCATATGTCATGGAAGATATGTATGATGGACGAAATGATTATTGTAATCTGTTACTGGATCTCGTTGTTTGCTGACCAGTGGATCTCAACGGAGAGTCCATAGTGATACTGTTTTTTGAGAAACAAGGGACTAGATGGAAATTTTGAGTTATGATATCTGTAACCAATAACAGTTTGTCAATGGATTATTTTATATGTTAAAGTTTTAAAGAGGAGTGTGTGCGTATCTGTATTCGAAAGGAAAAGTTAAGAAAGGAATTCAATTATGGGTGGGTGAGTTATTGTCTGGTTCTACCGATTCCAGTGGTTGGGTGGTGGCTAAAACCCATGGGCCGGCGGATGTAGGCTGGAATCAGTGGAGTTTTAATAATTAAATTGAAATAATAGGAATACGCTTAGAATTTGAGTAGTTAAATAAAAACCTGAAGAATTTCTCAAATGAGTAGATCAGCGCGGCTGTGCCTGATTTCGGTTAGGAAAAAAGAGTTGATTTCGGTTAGGAAAAAAGCGTTGATTTTCTCAAATGATTAGATCAATGGCTATGCCTAATTTCGGTTAGGAAAAAACGTTAATTTCTTTAAATTAAGTCAATGATAGTTTTCCTTCTATGTGGTTTAATCAGGTGAAGGATAGTTTAGTCTCTTGACCCCATTAGAAAATTCATTAAGAAAATAAAAAAGGTGGAATCGCCCCCGTTTTTCGAGCAAGGGAAATTTTCCTGGTTTCGATTTCGGAATGACCACCAGTTTAGTCTCGTGTCCGAACATTTGAGGACGAGGCCCTGAGTGGAAAACCCTACCCCGCGCAAGAGGAATCTACTTCCTGCTGCTAGCAACTAGGAATCCGATGCGCGGAGGGGGCAGAGGGGTCCCCCAACTGGTATCAGAGCGGTGTTATAAACTTACGCAATAGCAGCAGAAATTGCCTAAAATTTTAGTAAATCTAGGAAATAATGTTTTCACTTGTTAAGATTATATTTGAAATGAATTGCCTAAATTGAGAACTCATAAATTGAACTAGATTTTTAGATGGATACCCCAAATCTGTCTAGCATTCCTGGACTCTCCCAAAGTCAGGATATGATTGCCTTTACCTTTGAAAATCTCATCAACTCCGCTACAACCCGAGAAAGCAGAATGAGACTCGCTTGTCACTTTGAGGATCTATACTTTCCCGATCCAATAGAGCGACGTCAGCATATGTGGTTCTTTGGAGGGCGAAGTATTAACGTCAATACCAATCAACGTCAGAGACTCAAACAGAATATCTCGCTAGCCATGATCTTGATAAGGCTAGGAGTTATTCATTATGTCCAACTCTATAATCATTCACCCCAGAATTTTAGAATTTCTTGTCGTATTTTTAGACTTCTTAGCCGCTTTATTCCTAGGAGAAGAATTATAGCACCATTATCAGTGATGAATCGTGTATATCATAGCGTGTCTCCATCGCAATATCGCCTTTTTATGCGTACACGATTGAGGCGGTGACTTTTGGAGCCGAGACGCTCTATGTATATATCAAAAACTTTTGATAATAAATGATGTTTTGCAAAAGATTCCAAATCGTTTCGTGGTTGTGAATATTGGTTAATAAAATTATCAGAGTGAATCTTGTTTTCAAGAATTATGATGGAATATTTATTTGTTTAAGAAATAAATCTCTAAAACTAAATAGTCATAAATCTGATGACAAAAATGTCGTTTTGTCAAGTTGACAAAAATGTCATTTTGTCAGAATCATGAGGCGCACGGCCCATGGTAGGCAACCGGATCCTCTTTTCGATGATGAAGAGTTAGATCCGAACGTTCGTAAAGCCCTGCATCAATCCCAACCTGGTCCCTTCAAGGGTGAAGGGGAACAATTAGGAAAAATAGTGGAAAAATGGATCAAGGCAATGGAAGAGTATTTTGATGTAACCGGTTATAACGAGAGGAGCAAGATGGCTCTCGCCAGATTGAAAATTGTGGAAACGGCCAGGGTCGCATGGAGGAACCATTGCAAGATAAACCGTCTTGACCGAAATACCCAGACCTGGTCAAATCTTAAAGCTTACCTCAGGAAGAGGTTTTGTCCTCCGGGCTTCTTGGAAACCAAAATGAATGAGTTCCTGGAACTGAAGCAGGATAGCCGGACGATTGAAGAATACCATCAGGAATTTGCCATTTGCCCTTCTCCTCAAATATTCTCCACTTTTGGATGAAGAGAAGCTGATGGGGCCAGATTCATTCGAGGAATGAACGAACCATTGGACACTTTAGTGAAAAATTCCAAACCAGTCTCAATGGCAGAACCTGTCAGAATGGCAAAGGACTTTGCTAAAGCATTTGTTGTTAAGGTCCCACCGAAGCACATGCACCCTCAAACTTTAAAAGATTCCAAACCCCGGGAAGTGCTTCAAACTTTCCAACCCCAAAGAGGTAGCAAGGCCCTAATCAGAATCAAGATGCTGGGCAATTGAGAAGTGAAGGAAGACCCTTCCCTTAGAACACTTTCTCAGGAGCCTCACCTCTTTCAAGGATTCAGAGGGATGAGCTTAAAAGTGAGAACAGGCATTTTGGGTGTCAGGATTTTGGTCACCAGCTTAGAGACTACCTGACTCCTGCCATGTCAAGAGGACAAGGAAGTCAAGGACCCAGAGTGCAGAGACCAGCCCCTTCGTATCAGTCAAATCAGGATCCGAAATCAGGATCCATCTCGCCGAAATCAGGGCAATCCCAGGAGGACTCCAGCTCAACCATCTGCCTCTGTTCAGAGTAGTCTCAGAACTCCCTCCCAGAACTGGGGTAACCAAAGAGAAAGAGTTCCGCCCCAATCTGCACAGTAGCCAGAGCAATTACGTTAGCAGAAGTAGTGGAAGAGGAAAGAGGTCAGATTTATGCCGTGATTGAAAACCAAGGGCCAAATCGTCAATTCTCTGTCATCCATACTCTAGCTGAGTATAGGGGTAAGCCATTCAAGCTTTTGATTGATTTAGGTAGTACTCATTCATTTATTTCCCCAAGATGCTTGCGTAAGCTAGTCTTAGAACAGAAATCAGGGAAACCTATGTAAGTTGAATTGGCCAGTGGGAAGATTCTTTTCACTCACCATGAGACAAATCGTATCCAGTTTAATCTAGATGGGAATGTAACTGACTGCCAGTTCAGAGTCTTACCTTTGGGAGTTTTCAACGAAATCCTTGAAATGGATTGGCTCCACAAAAATCAAGCTGACATTCACTGTCACGACTCACAATGGAACCATTTCCTTCCATGACCTTCAGAGGAACAAAGTTCAAGGAACTGGAATTTTTGGATCCCCAGATCTGCAATTAGTAAAACCTTCTAGGTTACTAAAAGGACTTAGAAAGAAGCAGCTCATTTTTGTTGTCAAAATGAATCTGGTAGACATAAAGTTAAAGGCTAAAGAACCAGAATGGTTAAGTGAGTATGATGATTTATTCCCCCAACAGAGCTAACTGAGATGCCTCCGATTTGGGAAGTAGATCATGAGATAGAATTGACCCCCGAAGCTCAGCCAATAGCCCAGCGCACGTACAAAATGCCAGTCCTTGAAGCCATTGAACTCAAGGAATAGCTTAGGCAGCTGTTAGAACAAGGGTTTGTAAGACCCAATGTTTCACCTTGGGGAGCACCAGTTCTCTTTCAAAAAAAGAAGAATGGAACGTTAAGACTCTATGTGGATCACAGAGGTCTCAATCAGCTGACAGTTAAGAATAAGTATCCTATCCCCAGAATTGATGAGCTTCTAGACAGGGTAAATGGAGCCCAGATCTTCACAAACATAGATCTCAAATCAAGGTATTACCAGATTATGATTAATGATAATGATATCCTGAAGACAGCCATTAATATTCGCTATGGGCACTATGAATTGGATTGACAAATACCACATTCAATCGCCTAATGCAGGACATCTCAGAGAATACTTGGATGACTTTGTTCTTGTTTTCTTTGATGATATTCTGATTTACTCAAAGAATGCAGTTGACCCATGAAGCTCACGTCCGTAAAGTTCTTGAGATTCTAAGGAAGCCCAACCCTTTGCAAAAAAGAGCAAATGCACTTTCTCTATCGACCATGTTGTGAATACTTGGGCTTTCTGGTATCCAAAGATGGAATTTCTCCAGATTTCGCAAAAGTCCAAGCAGTCATAGATTGGCCTGAACCAAAGACAGTGAAAGAAGTTAGAGGATTCTTGGGATTAACTGGTTGGTATAGAATTTTATACCTAAGTATGCTCTTATAGCCTCCCCCGACTAATCTTCTCAAGAAGAATACCCCGTTTCAATGGTCTGCCAAGTGTCAGAGTGCTTTTGATAAGCTGAAGACCGCCTTAGTAACCAATCCCGTTATGAAGTTGCCAAATTTCTCTCTACCCTTTGAGGTAGTAATAACTGATGCCACTGGGGTTTTGCCCTGGGAGGTGCGCTCATGCAGGAAGGTCATGTAGTGGCCTATGAATCCCGAAAAACTCAGAACGCATGAGAGAAATTATGCTGTCCACAACTTGGAGCTACTTTTAGTAGTCTATGCCGCCCTGAAGTTATGGAGACATTACCTACTGGGTCAGAGATTCACTTTGATGATAGATCATCAAAGCTTAAAGTGGATCTTCACTCAGAAGGATCTCAACATGCGCCAAAGAAGGTGGATGCAGACCCTACAGGAATTTGATTTTGAAATCAAGTACCGCCCAGGCAAAGAAAATGTGGTAGTAGATGCCCTCAGTAGAAAAGCCTCCTTGCTTGCAATCATAGTGGTGTCAAATCCATTGATTAATGAAGCAAGAGAGAAGATCATGCAGGATAGATTCTTTGGCCCTATTGCTACCCTACTTATGCAGGAAAGCAAAACTCCTCAAGAGTTGAACCAAGTTCAAGGATACAGCCTGGATGAAGGAATTATGTATTATAATAGCAGGCTATGCATTCCTAATGATGAGGGGACTAAGGGTCAAATTCTGAATGAAGCCCATGATAGCCTTATAGCAGGACATCCAGGTTTCATCAAGACCTACATGTCTATAAAGAAAACCTTCTTTTGGCCTAGACTAAAAAAGGATGTACTTAATCATGTACGTCAATGTTGCCTGATATGTCAGAAAGTCAAAGCCAAGAGAGTAAAAGTGCCTGGGAAGTTACATCCATTAGACATTCCCCAGCTGAAGTGGGAATGTAATAGTATGGATTTTATTACTGGACTACCTTCAGTGCAATCAGGTTACAACTCCATTTTCGTGGTAGTTGACAGACTAACCAAAGTTTCCCATCTAATTCTAGTAAAAGAAACCTACACTGCAGTGGATGTGGCAAGAGTGTTCCTCAAGGAAATCTTCAGATTGCATGGCCTACCCATGAGAATAGTAAGTGATTGAGATCCCAAATTCACGTCAAGATTCTGGACTGCATTCTTCGAAGCAGTAGGAACTTTCTTGGATCTCAGCACAGCTTACCACCCCGAGACCAATGGTCAAATAGAAAGGGTGAACCAAGTAATCGAAGATATACTTCGGTCATGCTGTGGGTGGCAGGGAACCCAAGAAGTGGCTAAGCTATCTGCACCTAGTCGAATTCGCCTACAATGCTTCTCCTACAATGCTTCTTATCACCGAAGTATCGGGATGAGCCCTTTCAAAGCTCTGTATGGACAAGACTGCTTAACACCATTAACTTGGTCCGACCCATTGATTAGGGTCGAGATGTCCAGACATATGCTTGACGACATGGAGCAGCAGATGCAATCAATCCGCAAGGATATAAAAGCTACCCAGGATAGACAGAAGCAATATGCAGATAAGAAGATGTCAGACAGAAAATTCGAAGAAGCAGATATGGTCTTCATTCGAGTATGCCCCAAAAGAAGTTCTCTATCTCTTGGGAAGCACAAGAAGCTATCCCCCAGATACTGTGGGCCATATCTGATTACAAAGAAGTTCTCTATCTCTTGGGAAGCACAAGAAGCTATCCCCCAGATACTGTGGGCCATATCTGATTACAAAGAAAGTAGGTGACTTAGCCTATGAACTTCTTCTGCCTCCTCATCTCAAAGTATATAATGTATTTCATGTCAGCCTACTTAAGAAGTATGTACCTAGCCCAAATCAAGTGCTTAATGAACTCTTAACTTCTTCAACCCAAGGGCAGATGGAACTCAACCCTGAAGAAATCCTTGATGTTTGAGAGAAGGTTCTCAGGAACAGAATTCTGAGAGAATTATTAGTCAAATGGAATTTCTATCCTTTTGAAGACGCCACCGGGGGGAGAAAGAAGCCGAACTCATGCGGGATTACCCCCAGTTTGCGAGATGACCTGACATCTCGCGTTTTCAAGTGGGAGAGGATGTAAGATTCCTCCCCAACCCCTCAAGATGTCCAGTTTCTTCCCTTGTAATCAATCCCCTTTTCAAAATAATAACAGATCTTGTTTTTACCTGTTTTGGTCTAGAGAGAGGTAAGCCGAACTCATGCGGGATTACCCCCAGTTTGCGAGATGAGGACATCTCGCATTTTCAAGTGGGAGAGGATGTAAGATTCCTCCCCAACCCCTCAAGATGTCCAGTTTCTTCCCTTGTAATCAATCCCCTTTTCAAAATAATAACAGATCTTGTTTTTACCTGTTGGCCTAGAGAGAGAAAATATTCTAGAGAGAGATAATTCAATTTTTAGATATCTTTGGATGAAAAAATATCCCTTCTTATTAAAATAAATTTCCCCGAAACAGAAGTTTAAAAAGAAATTCCTAAGGTGCATTAGAAATAAATTTTAATGTGCACAAAAGACCTTAGCCTAAGGGTCCAGATTTTCTAAAAATTTTGGATTAAGGTTCTTATGGACCAATAAGGTTAATCCAAATGTAGGGAGGAGATAAATTGAAGAATAAAAGAAAAACCCCCAAAAATGAGTAAATGCTCACATAAGATGAAGAGACTAAGGACCAAAGAAAAGAGTAAAAAAACTGAATTTTGATAGCTCAGAGTGGGGATTTCCCCTCATGAATTAGGCACCTTTTTTCTCATCATTACCCTAATTTTTAATCAATAAAATGAGATATTTCATCTCTCCTCTCTCCTATTTCAAAACTAGATCCAAAAAGTAAGCTGAATTGACCCAAAAATGGTAAAAAATAGACCAAATTGATTTGGAAAATTCTAGAATCAGTTTGCTTGGTTAGAGGCTCACTTTTTCCTATAAATAGAAGCCTCCCCCTTTGTAAAAGCTTAATGGTGTTTATGCACTATTACTCTACTCCTGCCCTGAGCCATCTACATTGAATTTCTTAATAATTCAATTGTTTTTGGCCTAATCCTCTCCAAAGTGAATTGGTGGCCACTCTTGCTTCAAACAAGAGTAGAACCCTCAATCCCTCAAGCCAAAGGAGAGCTTACAAGCTCCATGTAAGCTAATTCTCTTACTTATTTACAAATTTTAAATCTATGGTTTTCTTGATTTTTATGTTTTACAGTTGATTGAATTAAATTCAAATGCTATGCCCCTTTGAGGAAAAGGCCACCCCCTTTCTTCTTTACATTCCAGCCTTTCTTAGTCCTAGAAAGATTAACTAAGGGATTAATTAAACTCTTCTTATTGTTTACTCTCTTGAATTTAGAAAATTGTGTAGATTAGAGTTTTATGAATCTAATTTGGGTTAATTTAAGTTAAATAAAAATTGATAAAAGTGAGAAATGGTCAGCCATACAGAGGAGGTTATGGTAAAATTTTCTAGAATTCTATGGAAAAGAAAGTTTGATTTTATGTTATTCCAAAAGAGTAATTCCCACCATTTTTTGCATTTAAAAGAAATATTCTAATTACTCCATGTACATATTCACCTATGAATATGCATGGATATCACTGATATTAATTATTAAATTTGATTTCTATGCATAGAAAGATGAATAAAGAAATGTTTTTTATTACAAAAGTGTTATTCTTATTAAATTTAATTTTTATGCATAGAAAGATGCATAAAGGAATTTTTTTAATTACAAAAGTGTTATTCTTATTAAATTTAATTTTTATGCAAAAAAAGTTACATAAAGAAATTTTTTTTATTACAAAAGTGTTATTCTTATTAAATTTAATTTTTATGCATAGAAAGATGCGTAAAGGAAATTTTTTTATTATAAAAGTATTATTCTTATTAAATTAAAATTTTTTTGCATAGAAAGATGCATAAAGGAATTTTTTTAATTACAAAAGTGTTATTATTAAATTTAATTTCTATGCATAGAAAGATGCATAATGGAAAATTTTTTATTATAAAAGTGTTATTCCTATTAAATTTAATTTCTATATATAGAAAGATGCATGATGGATTTTTTTAATTATAAAAGCGATATTGTTATAAAAATTAATTTTTAGGCATAAATAGATGCATGAATAAAATTCTTTTTATTTTAAAGTGTAATTCCTATTCAAATTGATTTTATGCATAGAAGGATTTTTTATAAAAGTGTTATTCCATTGAAGAATTTTTATATATCAAAATTAGAATTCTCTTAAATTATATGTTTAAATTCTATGTTTAAATTCATAAATGAATAATTAAATACTCTAAGAGAGAAATTTCTATCGTTTTATATTTACACGGATTGTAAAAATAAAATTCAAAAAATCTATCGAGATGGAAATATTCAGATAAATGATTAATTTTATTCCTCATTGGAATTCGTAACTAATTTAGAAATCAGTTAAGTGTATATTCAAAGAAAGAAATTCGACAAAATAGTAACTGAATTATCAAACCTTTTCGAGAAAGATAGTTCAGGAAAAATCTTATCCGACTCGAACCTTGAATCAGACTATGACCAAGACCAAACTCTTTCGTCAGTTTCGAGGAAAGAAGATGTGACCAGTTTAGAAAAATACAGTCAAAACTCCCACAAAATCTGAAACTAAGTTTGAGACCCTTCGAATTGATCTGTGGATCAAGGTTACAGAATTCGAAGAATTCGGGTATGAAATTCAGAATTCCGATCAAGAAGTTTTGGGGATACTGATTCAAGAAATACTCCTTGTATTCAAAAGAAAATCAAACTGAAAACTTGCATAGAAACCCTATTTTCTTAAAGGACTGTGAAGGGAGCATTTGTTATATGTTTTTCTAAGGGAAGTTCGATTGCAACAGCTGGCGGGGAGTGTTCAAAGGATGGCTCACACGGCAAAGCCTACCCAGGTCTTGACCAGCCTCGGTATGGTTGAAAAATGGTGTACTTCCAGTATGATGAGTGAGGGTCGACGAAGCGGTCCCTGAGTAAAGTGCCAGGACACCTAAGGAGGATCCTGGAGGGTTCTGACCAGGCGATGCACGGGCTCGCGTTGCCTAGGACACCCATGCGTATGTTATGGAAGATATGTATGATGGATGAAAAAATTATTGTAATATGTTATTACTGGATCTCGTTGTTGTTGAGACCAGTGGGTCTCAACAATGGAGAGTCCAGAGTGATACTGTTTTTTGAGAAACAAGGGACTGGATGGAAATTTTGAGTTATGATATCTGTAACCAATAACTGTTTGTCAATGGATTATTTTATATGTTAAAGTTTTAAAGAGGAGTGTGTGCGTATCTGTGTTCAAAAGCAAAAGTTAAGAAAGGCATTCAATTATGAGTGGGTGAGTAATTGTCTAGTTCTACCGATTCCAGTGGTGGTTGGGTGGTGGCTAACACATGGGCCGGATGGGGTTAGGCTAGAATCAGTGGAGTTTTAATAACTAAATTGAAATAATAGGAATACGCTTAGAATTCGAGTAGTTAAATAAAAACCTGAAGAATTTCTCGAATGAGTAGATCAACGGCTACCTGATTTCGGTTAAGAAAAAAGCGTTGATTTCCTTCAACGATTAGATCAACAGCTATGCCTGATTTCGATTAGGAAAAAGCGTTGATTTCTTCAAATTAAGTCAGTGATAGTTTTCCTTCTATTTGGTTTAATCAGGTGAAGGATAGTTTAGTCTCTTGACCCCGTTAGAAAATTCATTAAGAAAATCAAAAAGGTGGAATCGCCCCCATTTTTCGGGAAAGGGAAATTTTCCCAGTTTCGGTTTCGGAATGACCACCAGTTTAGTCTCATGTCCGGACATTTGAGGGCAAGGCCCCGAGCAAGAGGAAGCTACTTTCGCTGCTAAACCGGGAATCCAGTGCACAAAGGGGTAGAGGGGTCTCACAAAACGAGCCATTTCTACTTAGAATCTTCAAATTCCAAGTCCAAATTTAGAATTTGCGTGCATTTTTACCCTAATATAGGATTTTATAGCATCCAAAATGGACACTGGATCAAGCTTATACGCGAATTTTAGTTATTTTTAGTTTAAAAAACGACGGCCTTTAAAGCTTAATAAATGCATGACCGGGCGTCTGATTGACGAACGATGTGCACCCCAACAACCAGGGGAATATCCTAGACATTTTTGCTGAAAAAACAAATTCACTCCCGCGTGCTCTGACACGCAAATCGAGGCCAGTGTCCCAAATTTGGAAACCGTGTCCTAAAAAGGACCGTACACACTCACGAGGGCGCCCGAACAATGGCCGCGTAAGGACCAAAGGTTGACCACCCATTGTATGGTCCACACGTACCGCGATGTGGACATCCATGCTGCCTCTAACCAAAAGGGTACATGTGTACCACACCTTTGTCTGTGCACAACCACCATATCTTTCCCCAGGCTCATGAAGACCAGTGATCGGTACACTTTGATGGCGTACCGTCCCTTCCACCCATACTTTGGCTCAGCACCGTAAACCGTACCCTACATCTATATAAACCCCCGCGTACTCCATGCCTAGCAGCTCGTTGCATAGAGCACACCCCTAGGCTGCCACACGCTACACAAGGTCGTACCACCAGTATGTACTGCCATTCTGCACGTGTATACTGTACTTGCTCTGTACTTATTGTACCTGCAACAACCATCCCTTGTAGCCTTCCTCTCAACGCCCCCTAATTAGCCAACTCTTAGATAAGCCCATTCTCACTCACCCCACCCTTGTGAGGGTGTCCTTAACTCTTATGCCCCCCCCGGTGTGAAGAGACTTACAGTCCCCTCAACCTCTGCACAAGTAAAATGTTTTTGCCTTTAGGACATCTCACAATCCCCCCCCCCCAATTTGTGTAGACTTTAGCAAGAGGTTTTTGAGCTTAGGAGGAGGTTCACACGCTGCAGTTTTTTGCTCATAGAGTGAGCAAACGATCTCGCAATTGAGATCCGATTGAAGCACTGTGATCGCGGCATCAAGCACTACAAGGTGGTGATCAAGATGGCCCCATCCCGGAAACACCAGAATGTCGCCTCCAAAGAAACACGCAACAATGAGATTAGAGAAAATGCTCCTAATGCAGCTCCAGCCTCTCCCGTTGCAAGCTCCACAAGGGAACGGTGGCCAGGTTAGCTTGGTTATCATTTAAAAGAAGTTTTAAATTATTCTTTAATATTAATATCAATAAATTAAGAAAGAAGATGTGAATGTTTCCATTAAAAAATGTTAGAAATTCTATGAAATTATTTGAAGTGATTGAAAAATGTTAGAAATTCTATGAAGTTATTATTTGAAGTGATGTTATATTTTGTAATCAATGGTTTGTATTGAAATTGCTATCTTTAAGAGAAAGAGTACATGTTATTTTTCTCCTAGCTTCGATGCTAACTCCGTTTCCGTGCTTGTGTAGCCCGGTGGCGTCATTAGCAAAGCCCGGGATTGACCCATGGTTTCCCTCATACCATTGGGAGAATGAGGTTCGTCGATTGAGGCGAGTGATTGTGATGTTGTCTAGTTCTGAGGGCCCAGGCTAGTGCGGTGAATAAGCCCACCCTAGCACGTAGACATTCCTCCGAGGGGCGGGAGGATCAAGCGATGGATCTTGAGGGGGCCACAAGCCGGCTTGAGTCCTTGCCAGCAGCGGGCCGACGACGAGGTGTATGGTCTCGTAGGGTTTTGCCCAGCATGTAGAGGCTGGAAGGCCGAATTCTAAATCATCGGTAGTATAAAGGAAAAGAATAAGAGAGCCAGTTTGGCTTGTATAGAATTGATTCTTATATAAACTTTTTTTCTATAAATCTTATCTTTGACATTATTATATTGTGGAAAGAGGTTGTTTGAAAGGGCCTTAATTAAGGAACATGTTTATTTATGCCAAACAGTGTGGTAGGATTAATTAGAAAATAAATTGACGCACGAGTAGGATGGAAAGTGGGAGGATGGAATGCCCCGACGGCACCATCCTACAGACAGGTGGACCCAATTAGTCGTGTAGCTTTCCAATAGTGTGCGCTTTTGCCGCACAGGTCGTAGCTGGGACTTGCCGGACACCGTATGCGAGCCACGAATGGTTGCAAGCATACAACCAGGGAAGGAAGCTCAAACAGAATGCAAATGGTGCGTCACTCACCGCTCAAACAGAATGCAAATGGTGTGTCACTCACCGCGGGAATCCTTCAAGGCCGCTCAACCGCGGCCTTGAAGGATTCCCGCGTCGCAGTGAAGAAGGAGCCGCCGTCGCCGCTCTACCGCCTCTCCGTCTCGCGCCGTGCCGCTACACAGTGCTCGATCGCTCTCTCACTCTCTCTCTCTCTCTCACACACACACGCAGGAGAAGGAAACCAAGGAGATAAGGCAAGAGCACTCTTGTATTCACAACACATGAGAATGAGGATTTTAGGGTTACATTTGACTCTTATAGGTGACTTGGCCGTTCACACTTGGGCGCCCATACATGGCCGGCCAACCCTAACCCTTATCCTACTGATATTCAAGGTGCGCCTCTCATCGGCGATCACCCAATCCCTTCATCCTTAACATATGGTGCCGACAAGCTCGGCCCATGACTCAGAATATTTAAATTAATGACGTAAAACATAGTACGTCTCAATGTCCGTCATAGGTTAACATGCCCCCTTTCCTGATGTAGATTCCGTCCTCGGAAGCTATGGTATGGTAAGCTCGATAGGGTTGCCGTCTGCAAAATAGGGAAGTAGAGTGAAAGTATGCTGGAATTCAAAAGATATAAAGCGTATAAATTCAAGCATGTTAGACCACAACGGATATTGCTATGAGAACTTAGTTTAAGGGGTCACATGAATGAGCTAGTGTAGCAAATTAACAGGAGTCTAATAATTATTGAAAGTAAATCAAGAGTTAGCAAGGTGTCAAAGGTTAATCAAGGTTTATAACTGGCCTAAGTCAAGGAAAATAACCAAGCTTAATAAATAAATAGATGACCACACTGTGTCTACTCTAAGAACAAGTTAATACCATGAGTCTAGGGACACAAGAAACATTAGAGTTACAGGAGCCTTTTACCTTTTTTTTTAAAAAAATGCACGTGACAATTTTTACACACAATGGCGACCTTCCTAAGGCAAAACTAACATCGATCCTGGTACCATGTTTAACACAAGGCATTATCCAGGAATCTATTAGTTCACCTTAGGCAAGGCTACCCCCTACCAACCAAGGCATCGGTCTGGAGTAGAATACTCCTCGATCAATAAGGCGATAGGCCAACATTAAAGCACATCATAGACTTGTATTGCCATTTATTGTAGGCTTTTTTTTTTAAATGTATTTCTTTTGATCTTCGCTCCTGAACTATAATTTGTCTTGCATCCTTTCGACAAAGGGGTAATAGCTATGTCCTAGAGGTCAACACACACATGGCCAGGTGTCAAACATTAAGATGATTTGACCCTAGACCTAAGACAATCGTATTCCAAGGTTAACTAAAGACGTCATGCTGCTAGGAATATTTCCAATAAAGTTAAGCTCATTAATGATTTACACTAGCATGCAAGCAACTTCAAAAACTAAGTAGTACATTGACAATTCCCATGTGGTCATGCATTATAGTTTATGCAATTAATTAAACAGTAAAAATGAAAGAGAGTGGGCATGGAAGAATTACACCTGAAATTGGAGATCTCCTTGATTTGACGAGACAGCTTGCAATTTGATGTAGATATATTTTGATGAACGTTGCGGCAGTCTTAGGACTTGAAAGCGAACCCACCTCAAACTTTTTAACCTGTAAATCAACTAACAAGCACTATACCTCGAGAGGCACATCAGTGTGAAAAATTAACGACTCGTTTAAGGAATCCAAACTAGAAAAAACTTGAAAACACTAACCTACCTACTAGTCACCACACTACTACTGAGGATACGGTAAGAGGATGTTGTAGAGTCCTGGCTCTAGCCCTAAGGCTAAGCCTCTATCCGCATCATCCAAACAAATAAAGTCAACCTCAGTAGTGCCATGAGTTTCATCCGTCCATTCATCATTGTCAGATATTTCCTTTTCATTTTCCCATCCACATAAACTCATTAAGAATGTAACCATGCGAGGATAGTCATCTTGTGGAAAAGGAAAGCATTGGGCTATCGGGGATATTTCCTCTACGGAGTAGGGGTCAGTCATGGTCAATACGCGAATTAGCCATTCTAATTCCTCAACATTTTCCTCTCTGGGCTAATACATCTATATGATCCCATTCAGTTTCAATTACAGGATAGCACATGTGGAATATCTGAGAAAGGTATAGATGATACCTCTCACCAAAGGTGGGAAAGGATGAAGTGTATGATGATCGTGCATCTGCCATATCTGCAAACACAAATATAGCATCAGTAGGTTTATGACAGGTCAATCTAGTTCTTGATTGTATATACGGATATTTCTCCTCTTTTTGTGCTCTTGCTCTTTTTACTATTTTTTGTCTTTCTCTTTTCTTTTCTATGTATGAAGCTATATATATATATCCCCTTGAATTTGGCAATTACATGGTCAGGGGAGAAGGTTAAGGAGGAAGCAATAGAATGTCGAGCGTGAGTACATGCTCCCCCTTTCCTTGGGTAGATCATATTTTCTGCAATGATGTTGTAGCCTCTTGGAACCAATTTGTCCAGCGGGTCATAGGTTGTGATGTGGGCAGATAGCTTTTTATGACCTTTGTGGCCACATCCAATTGCAGAGATGTTAGTGTACGCTCCCATTGATGAATGGAGGAAATGGTTTCCGACGATACTATTACAAGGGGAGGCGTAGACTCATCGGTTTTTTGTTGGGTGTTGACAAGAGTAGGTGTAGAGCATGTAGAAACTTCTATATGAGTGTGTGCCTGGCATGAGGAGCTAGAAGCTTCATGTGGCTCCCCCCTTCCTGAGCTAGGTGGTAATGATCGATATCGTTTGGGAATCCAAACTAACTCTGGAAGAAGTGGTGCGGAGCACTCTGTTACCTTTCCCTTACCACGGTCTTGAATTGTCATTGGGGTGGCAACAATTGGTTTGCAAGGTTTTACAGGTGATTTAGAGGGATTCAGCTTATGTTTAGGGACCCAAATTTGGTCATTCCCCTCGTAGTACCCTTGGGCTACTAATAATTTTTTAGGGATCCATCGCGATGTTGCCCTTTCTCGGGTGGGTAGCTGCTTTCCTTTTACGAGGCTTCTTGGTGGCTGAACGAGATTGAGCAGGGGAAGTAGCTGTTAACGAAGCTTTTGGGACCCATTTGTATGTATTTTTTGGCATAGTAAGCGGAGCTTTAGAGACCACCCTGTATGTTTCCACTCTTGGCGTTGAAGCGTTAGAGGGGTGGCAAACAATCAAAGATGGTTTTGCCACTGGACTGTGATTTTTCGTTATCCAGCATTTTGTCCAGAGTCGATGGCTTAGGAGCGGGATTTTGAGCGGTCACACTGAGTGTTGGTTCTTGCGTTGTGACTCGTCTGGTTGCCCAATCGATATTGCACTTGGTGGCCAACATCCATTTGCGCCCTAAGTTTACAGTCCCTTCCATGGTACCTGCAGGCATAACCAAAAAACTTTGAATTACGGTCCCCTTGTCATAGGCAACCGGAGTGTGCAGAATTCCTGAGACAGGGGTTTTCTTCTTGTTGATTCCTTGAACTTGGATAGCACTCTTGGATAAAGGTGGTTTTCCAAGTTGACACCACACGCCATATGATAGCAAATTGTGTTGAGCTCCTGTATCCAATAATGCATTATACAGCACCTCCCCGTAAGGACTCTGTAACTCAATTGGGTATCTTAGAGGCGGGTCAGATTCCAGTGCATCCTCCTCTGCTTCCTCAAAAATTACTTACGTAATTCCCAAGTTGGCTTCTCGTTGGCGCCTAGCACGCTGTTGACGTTCTTTGGCTTCAACTCTCGCTTGTATCTTCTTAAGCTCAGCTTGTTCTTTAGCTGCCTTCTTTTGATGGATTGCATGTAACTCCTCTTGGCTCAGGGGGTCATAGTATCTTTTGAATTTACTCCCATTAAGGAATCCAATGGTTTCAACTCCGTCGAGAGTCTCCACTCTAATGGTACCTTGCGGGGTAATTTCACATACTCTATACGGTTCCTTACCAGCGTATTTGAGCTTCTTCTTTTCATTACGCACTCCATACATCAGGACTTTATCCCCAACCTTGATGTCCTTGTCCTTCAGGTGGCGATCAAAACATTTTTTCCTTCTATCCTTCTCCACAAGGGCATTGTATACAGCCAATTGTCTTTCTTCGTTTAGCTGCTCAAGGATATATAGACGCTCTACTAAGGGATTACCATCCCAACCCTCTTGAGTAGCAACACGAAGACTAGGAATGACAAATTCTCACGGCATGACTGCTTCTTGGCCATATACCATTTTGAATGGTGTGCAATTAATAGCCACTTTGTACGCAGTACGATAGGCCCATAAAGCTGTCGTAAGCTTTAGATCCCAATCCGTGCGATGAGCTTCAACTGTCTTTGTCAAAACAGAGATTATATGCTTGGCCATTCGCTTGCGGATAGTAAGGAGTAGATTTATGATGGGATATCATGAAATTTGTTGTGAGCTCCTTAATCACGTCATTTATAAAATGCGTCCCATTGTCGCTCACAAGTTCAAAAGGACAACCGAAACGTGTGATTATATTTTCAAAGAGGAACTTGGCTATTGTCCTCGCATCTGCCTTACGTGTCGCTTTCGCTTCAGCCCATTTGGTCATATAGTCAGTGGCCACAATAATATAGCGAGATTGTGTGTTTCGGGCTGCTGGGCAAAGTCTAAACCCCACTTTTCAAATGGTTGGTTTACTTTGATTGGATGTAGGGGCATCTGATCTTTCCGTTGGGGTTTCTTGTATCATTGGCATTCATCGCAACCCTTTACAAAGAGTGATGCATCTTGGAACATAGTGGGCCACCAAAACCCTGATTGTAAGATCTTTCGCGCAGTTAAGTCTCCTGAGAAGTGACCACCGGCTACGCCCATATGTGCCTCTTGCAAAATGTATAGATACTCATCCTCTCGAGCACAACGCCTAAGAACGTCATCCTTTCCTCTTTTATAAAGAGTTCCGGCTATCAGGCAATAGGGTTCGCATTCTTTGATTAGCTTTTGAGCTAGATCTTTACGAAGCTCCTTAGGTGGAAAGCCATTAACCAAAAAGTTAACAATCTTCTCACTTCATTCAGGCATTGTCTCCACCATGAACAGGGAAGTGTCCGGTAAGTCATCATCAACCCCCGTAGGAGCCTCACCATTAGGTATGCGAGACAAATGATCAGCTATAACATGTTTTTTGCCAGGTCTCACAACAACAGTGAAATCAAACTCAAGAAGAATCAATAGCCATCGTGTGATTCTTCCTGTGGAGCACGGTTTGTTTACCAGATACAACAATGCTTGATGATCCACATAGAAAATAAACTTGGTGGCAAGGAGGTAATAACAAAATTTCCTTAATGCATATATCATTGCCAACCCTTCTCGCTCCGTAGTGGTGTAGTTCATCTTAGCATCGTTCAACTGGCAACTGGCAAAGCTAATGGGGTAGTCTAGCTTGTGTTCTGCAGGTTGAGTTAACACACACCCAATAGCAAAGTTTGATGCATCAATATGCACATGGAAGAGTAAATCCCAGTTAGGCATTCTCAAGATTGGAGCACTCGCCAAGGCCTTCTTTAATAGCTCATAGGCACGGTCACATTCTTCGGTCCAAATAAACTCGATGAGAAGCTTATACAATGGTCGAGCTATCTCGGCGAAGAATAGAATAAACCTTCGATAATAACCAACGTGGCCCATAAAGCGTTGGACTCCCTTGTAGTTGGTGGGTGGAGGCAATTCCAGAATGACCTTGATTTTACTCTCGTCCATGGAAATCCCATTTTTGGACACTATATGCCCTAAGATAACTCTGTGTTTAACCCAGAATTGGCATTTGAAAGGATTCAATGAGATGCGATATAATCTACACCTTTCAAATATTTTTCGTAAACACATCAAGTGCTCATCCCAAGAGGAATGAACACAAAGATCATCTACACAGAAGTCCCTTAGATATTCCTTAAAGGCCGTGTTTATCAATCGTTGGAATGTTGCAGGTGCATTGGTCAAGCCAAAAGCCATGACGCGAAAGGCAAACACTCCAAACTCGGTGATGCTATTTTAGCTTGGTCCTCGACTGCAATTGTGATCTGATTGTAACCCGAGTACCCATCTAAAAAGCTATATGCCTCCTTGCCTGCCACTCTTTCAAGCACATGTTCAGAATATGGCAAGGGGTAATGATCCCTTCTGGTGGCTGCATTAACCTTTTTGAGATCAACGCACACTGAGTTTCCCATTTTTCTTTGGTACGATGACTATCGGAGAAACCCATTCTGAGTGCTCAATAGGGTATATGAATCCACATTTTACAAGCTTTTCAATTTCCTCTTGTACAATCTTTGCGTACTTAGGATTCATTGGGTAGGGACGTTGCTGGACTGGTTTAGCAGTGCTAATCATTGGAATCGTGTGTTGCACCACCGAGGGTGGAACACCCTTCATATCATGATATGTCCAAGCAAATATGTCCTTGAATTCTTTAAGAAGCTTCGTAAGTGCAGCTTCTTCCGCCTTGGTGAGGTCTTGAGCAATAAAAACTGGTTTAGACTCCTCACCCGGATCTGCTAAGTCTATCTCCTTAACTACCGCAGGGCCATCGTAGACACCGCTACTCCCATTGGTAGGCGTTCGTTGGGCTTTTGTGTAGACCACTTTACGTTCCCCTGTGGTGAATGATTTGAAATGCTCGGGTGCGGGGTGTAAGTCTACTGGTTCTTGTTGGGCCAAGCTTTTTTCTTTCAATTCCGCTTCCTTTTGTTGCTGAGCCAACTCTTGGTTTTGCCGCCTTCTTGCAGTACGACTTAGTTTCGGCTTCTCTTCGATTTCTAATTGGGCGACGTCATGAGGTTGCAGAATACACCACATGACACTTTGGAGGTATTGTCCCCAATTATCCGCTAACTTCCGTTGAGCATCAATGGCTCCTACATAACTAAGCCATTCTGCAGGTGGATCTTTCCTTGTTAATTGCAGTGCGTACATTAGCTCGATAGCGTTGGCGCTTATGTCTCGTTTTCTTCTTACCAAGTTTTTGATTTTTGTTTCTATTAGATTCGGACTCACTTGGTCGATCTTCACTTGTGTCCCCCTCACTTTCGGATGAACTGCAAGAGGTCACTGTCCTAGGCCTTGAGCACCTTGCTTCCACATTTGGGTGAATATTTGATTCATCCCCCCCATCAGGCTCAGAGTTAGTTTCTTCTTGAGATTCATACTCAGAGTTGCATTGGTCAGAGTCTTCGCTACTTTCAGTGTCAGTGGAGTTTGCCACTTTCTCGCCATCAGGCGTCAAGTGCATAACACCTATCATGTTTATTGGCACTAATGGTGGCATATCTTGCCCCTCAGGTGTTACCCACTTGTGCCTCTATTTTCCCATGTGTCTATGGTTGCCGCTAGGTGTACCCAATCCACGTTATCCGACTCAGTCATACTCGGTAGGACATCATATAAGGAGAATCTTTCCCATCATCAGTCTCCTTTTTGCATGTATAGTAATACCTTAATGGGGCAGAGTGAATAGTGGTATCCGATCGATTATCAATGATAACCTTGCTTCCTAAAGGATGTGCACGACCATTCTCAAGATCAAATCGAATGACAGAGTCCTGGAATTGTAGGTAGACATGGTTTTTCGACCAGTCATGTACCATTTGTGCTTCCCTCATGAAAGGACATCCTAAGATCATTTGATATGACATAGGATGCTTGGAGAAATCCATTACAATGAAGGTATGTTTTACCTTGTATCCCAGGACCTTGATCTTAAGGTCCCTTAACATTCCAATAGGTTTAGCAATAGTTCCGTTTGCCATTTTAACCACTATGTTTGTGACTTCGAGGTGAGGTCTTCCCATAGATTCCCAACAGTTTTTAGTCACAATGCTCACTCCAGCACCACCATCAAGGATTCCCTTTAGAGTTAATCCCTTGGTAGTAATGGGGAGGGTGGCATTAGATTCGTCACCTTCAAAGTACTGTCCCAACTTGTTCATAGGTATTTCAACGACCGAGTTTTCATCTAGGTCGGGTTGTAGATCCCAATGTTCCTCCTCATCTTGGTAGTAATGGGGAGGGTGGCATTAGATTCGTCACCTTCAAAGTACTGTCCCAACTTGTTCATAGGTATTTCAACGACCGAGTTTTCATCTAGGTCGGGTTGTAGATCCCAATGTTCCTCCTCATCTTGAAGCGTGTCGGGTCTATCCATATTTGCAAATTGTGGTAACCCCGCCTTTAGTTCTCCATTGAGAAATGCCTGAAGAGCTAAGAATAGCTCAGGATCTCCGTATAATTTGGATATGATTGTGGTCCTGATTTCAGAGGACATGAAATCCATTAGCTTAGACACATTCAACGATACTTTTCGAGACATCGCCCCTTGACTAGGGACTAGTGAAGATGGAATTACTTCCTCTTCGATGGGGTCAGGCATTCCCTCACTAAACATTCTTTCCAGCAAGAAGGGTGTTTGCCCACTTCCGGATGTCCTATCCTCACTTTCTTCCCGAATGATACTAGGTATAGCTAACGGTTTATGGTTCCTGTGAGGCTGAACTTGCATAGGAAACACTGTGTCTGGAATTTTGATTTTTCTCGGGTTTGGCTCCAGTTCTCTTTGTGTTTCTTCCAACAAACCCCTTAAGTGTTGCACTTGTTCAATCTCCTCAACTGGGTTTGGGTAAGTTCCAATCTTTTTCTTGAGGGTTTTTGGCCCACGTGGCTTGTCTTGGGGAGTCTTAGTCAGTTTGGGTGGTCGAGAGGGCATTAACTGACTTGGTTGTGGGGCTGAGGAAGTTTCCTTCTGTTTCCCTTTATTTATGTACTCGCTTGATTCTCCTTTATTGAGCTCCCGCGAGTGGGTTCCTCCCTTAAGGTAGTGGCTTTGGTCTCCATGGTTTCTATTGAATCGCAATCATCTTCAGGATCATTCATATACACGGGGTCGTCTCCTGTCCCTATGTTAGTCTTTGAACTAGGCCTGGAGCTCGTGGCATTAACCGATCTCTTCCGTCGTGTTTTCTTTTTCTTTGCCTGAGTGATTGATGCAGTATCCCTCTCTTCGAGAATGTAGTTTTGATTTTGAAGCATTGATCGTGTAACTACATTTGCGGGTACTATGGGTATGGTTCCTCGTGCCTGGTTGGTGACCTCAACCAAATTCAATGGCGTAATCTTGGGTGCATTAGGATTATGTGGACATTGAGCAATCAAATGATCTATGCCACAACGATTACATGTAAGTACCGGCATTCCCGATGTGCTCCCTTGATTTGGTTGCATCTGAGTAGCGATCTTCTGTAGCCTATTAGGGCACTCCGCTACACGATGCGGTCCACCACAATCATAGCATTGAAGAGGTGGTCTCCTCGCCAAGGTATTAAGGTTTTGTCCTCTTGTGGCGAGAGCAGCCGCTTGATATACAGGCTTGACTTGCCCGAAATGATCCTCCATGTAGTACTGGGGAATCATTTCAAATGTATCAATCCCATATGGAGTAGTGGGGTCTATCTCCTCTTCATAATCCCCACATGCACTATGTGACTCACAACCCATCTGGTTTATTGGGGTAATCCTTGGATGTGGAGGTTGTGGTCCTAGCACTGGCGGTGGTAACGGCACTGACTGGACTACATTCAAATTCCTTGGAACTATGTGCTGTGACGATTGCTCGACAGGTTGTGCAGGCATTAGCGCGGGTACTTGAGGTGTGTTTGACCAGGCTAGTGGTACCTGATCTGCCAACATACGCTTAAGTACTAGGCAATCCTTAGATTGATGGCCGTACTTACCACATGCATTGCAATTCCCATTGAATTTGACTCTGAATGTGGGACATTCACTCGTGCTATGTGGTCCTAAGCGAACACAATTGTTGCTCTCTCCTTGGGTACATATGGCTATTCTGAGGAGCTCGATTACCCCTAAAGTATTCTTGGAGAGCCTTAGTAAGGTCGGTCATCACAGACATTTCAGATATCTTGGGCTCCTTGGCAATAGGTTTCACCGTCATTGGCTCGTGCCCAGATACTTGCGAACTAATGGATTTTGTTTCTGAAGATACCTTTTTACCTGCAATCATCAAGTTGTCTTCTAACTGGATTGCATTGGCAGTGACTGCTTCCCACGTTGTAAGACCTCTAATGACTAGGCCATTGTAAATGTCCTCGTGGCGCAATCCTCGGATGAATCTATCAAGCAGTTGGTTATTATTGAAGCGCTCATCGGGAGTGCAGCGAGAATTTAGATGCTTCAATCGACTTATAAAGTCTCTCATTGACTCCCCTTCCTCGCGTTCAGCTTTTTGGAGTTGAGATGCTACTCCCCAAAGCACACCCTCACGTATGTATTCTTTCAAGAACAATCTCTTGAGAGCGGGGTAGTGAGTGCACTCTTCAACCCTTAAGGTTCGATACCAATCTCCGGCCTTCCCACTCAAGGTTAAGCCTAAGGCTTTACACTTATGCAGCTCATTGTGGTCTTCCAAGGAATCACACACGTGTTCAAAGACTTCAATGTGCTTCCTAACATCCTCGTTATTACCACTGAAGTTTTGAGTGAGCTTAGCCACTTGTATTGCCTTGCTTCTAGGTTCTCTCTCAGGCATACCCCGCATGTTTTCTGCAATAGATCGTCCGATCGTCTGAGCAAACGCTGCGAGATCACCTAGGTGAGCAGGCATAGCTGGTGGAGGCACTTCTGGGATAGCTTGGCTGATAGGAGTTGGCGTTGGTCTGAGTATGTTGGCAAATGACGTAGGATATGATATGTGACTAGGCCTAGCTCCTCTTGGATAAGGGTTGTGATAAGGCGGTCGTGGAGCATACGCCATTGGCATACTAAGAGGCGTAGGAGCTACATGAGCATGAGTAGCGATAGATACATATGGTTGATAGGCACTGGCACTGGCACTGGCACTGGCACGCACTATTGTAGGTATTGTTCCACTAGGTAGCGGTGTCGTACTAACTACAGTGGTAACAGGTGCACTTTCTGTCATGCTCATCATTGGGGTAGGCATTGTGGATTCCTTAATGGAAAGTTGAGCCAAGGTTGGAAAGCTAAAGTTACTGCTCGTGGGCTCAACCTGCATTGAGACTCCAGGCGAAACAACATATGAAGGGTCTATGGGACTCACCGAGGGAGTCTCCAATTGTGATAGGGTTGGTTGTTTGGCCTTGCCCGTATCCAAAAACCTCATAGGGCCAGTGGAAACTAGGTTCACTCCCCTATTTTGCCTCTCAATTTGGATAATTCTATGAATAATCTCACATATCATTTGATGTTGCTCTTCTAGATTAGTGGCGCTAGATGTAGATCGTAGGACTTCTAACCAACCCACATGGTATGTGTAACCCGTGTATAGGTCCGTTAGAGTCTCTGTGTGTAGATCATATTCCCAATTTTCATTGAAAAATATCCCATCCAGACTTGGTGTGCCAAACGGTTCTCTTGAAGTGGACGCAATGTCACTTCTTATGGGTTGGCTTCTAGGGACCTCTACTTTAGGAAGAGCATCGGAATGTGGTAGCTGAGTAGGGCCCTCATTAAACAAAGTGGGTAGAATATCCACATGGACACTCTTTGGGAGGGTAGGGTCCACATGAGATGTGAATGGCGAATCCACTACCCCTCCTTCTTCATTTACTTCGCTTGTCGCATGCTCAGAGCGTGTAGCTCTACTAAAGGTCTCTATTAGACGACTAAACATGCTAGATCCGGGTTGTGGGGCACACACTGGCATGTTTTGGCTTGTCTCCTCAGGATTCTTGGTAGGTTTTTTATTTTGAAATTATTATTTCTAATCTCATTATTTTTTGGAATTATTATTTTTTATTTTTTATTTTTTGAGATAAGTTTTCTAGGGTTTCTTTCTAGGTTTCAGCCTTGGCCGTGGCGCGGTTCGCACAGGTCTAGGGATTCAGAAATCCCCCCTCACACGCAGAAAACCAGATAACAGAACGCACGCCCACACGCGGAGCAAAAAAATAACAGAAATGCAGAAGACAAATTGCAGAAACAGATTACAAAACACAGAAACGCCTCAGCAGCAAACACACAGACGCCTTTCCTACAGTGTAAATTAAACTTCACGCAGCAGCCAGAGCTGCAAACTAGAGCTTGGTGCAGGGCAACTCCCCGGCAGCGGCGCCAAAAATGTGCGCTTTTGCCGCACAGGTCGTAGCTGGGGACTTGCCGGACACCGTATGCGAGCCACGAATGGCTGCAAGCATACAACCAGGGAAGGAAGCTCAAACAGAATGCAAATGGTGTGTCACTCACCGCTCAACCGCCGCATTGAAGGATTCCCGCGTCGCAGTGAAGAAGGAGCCGCCGTCGCTCTACCGCCTCTCCGCCGCCGTGCCGCTACACAGTGCTCGATCGCTCTCTCACTCTCTCTCTCTCTCTCTCACACACACGCAGGAGAAGGAAACCAAGGAGATAAGGCAAGAGCACTCTTGTATTCACAACACATGAGAATGAGGATTTTAGGGTTACATTTGACTCTTATAGGTGACTTGGCCGTTCACACTTGGGCGCCCATACATGGCCGGCCAACCCTAACCCTTATCCTACTGATATTCAAGGTGCGCCTCTCATCGGCGATCACCCAATCCCTTCATCCTTAACATATGGTGCCGACAAGCCCGGCCCATGACTCAGAATATTTAAATTAATGACGTAAAACATAGTACGTCTCAATGTCCGTCATAGGTTAACAAATAGATTAAGTGAAAGCCCTACGCTAGATAAATAGGTTCTTGGGCAACTCTATTCTAGAAGACTAGGCCAGCGGCTGTGCCTTGCATGGATGATGAAAAAAGCGTTGTCTCTAGGAATCAAGATTAGTAGTTGCCCAAATTATGATCAATTATCCTATTGGTGATTTGATTTTTAAAAGACCACGCTCTCCCTAGGACTTACCTACAAATCGTATCCTTGAATCTTTGCATGGTCAAGGTGTCGACGAGTAAGAAATTTTCTCCAAGTTAAGACTTAGTAGACTATATTAAGCGTTTCCCCTATTTTGGAAAGGGGGAACCTTACAAGTAATTATTGGAAATGATAACAGAGTTGAGTGTAGGGCATCAAACCCACTAAGCCTTTTATCCCACAATCATTCAATAGAGTGCTTCCATGTTAAGAAGGCTAAAGTCCTTTGGATCCACCTTAAGCGGGGAAAGAAATAAGCTAACTAAACATAGACATGAGAGGCGGAGCTTTAGGAAGAAATAAGCTAACTATACAAGGACTACCAACACAAACACTAGTCATAAGTATTCACGTTTATCCAACTAAGCGTGTTTCTAGTCATTTTTCTGGGAAATCCTTTTCTCGTTCAGAATGTACTCCAAGATTCTGTTTTTCAAGAATCTAGACATATAGTTCAAATTTCCAAAAGTTAAATTGTGTTCAAAATTCCTTTTTCTGATTAAGAATTGTCCATGTTTTCTCGATGTATTCATATGAATATTTTCACATTCTTTCTCAAATTTCTCAAGATAAAATATGCTCAATATTCTTCTTTTTGAATGGTTGAGAAGGAGGCAATGAATAAGGTAACCTTTATAGGACCCCTTGGCAGTTATTTCCATTATATCATCAAACATGGTTGTCTTATTTAAGAGAAAGAGATACAAGAGATGAAGGCACAACAACAAAGGAATGAGAAGAAAACTTAGAAAGAAGTGGGAAGATTTCAAGGTACATGACCAAAGGGTGGGAGCTTAGTGCACCTCGTGTCACTATGTGTAGCATTCTACCACAAAGGACGTATTACTTTGCTTCATGAAAGGATTTAGAAAGACGCAACATATGAAAAACATGCAAGCAGGACACCTGATAGAAGACTACATGATATGAATTCTTTTATTTCTAGCAATGGTGATACTAAGAAGTTGTTCGATGGCCTTTATGTGCCAAACGTCAAGAGGAATCTGCTATCTATTGTGGCCATAGTTTATAATGACTTGAAGGTTCTCTTCGCCAACCATATGAGAAGGCTGGTGTAGTCATCACGAATGATAGTGGCAATGTTGTTGGGAAAGGAATCCGGCTTAACAACTTGTATGAGCTATCTTTACAACTTGATTGGTGACTTTAGTAGAATGTGTGGCCACAGTAGATTTACTATCTATCGTGGCCATAGCTAATAGTGACTTGAAGCTTCTCTTCGCTGATAAGGCTAGTGTAGTCATCACAGATAATAGTGGCAATGTTGATGGGAAAGGAATCTAGCATAATAACTTGTATGAGCTATCTTTTCAACCCGAACTCATGTCAAGACAAGTAAGCTATGGCATGAGAGATTTGGACATCTGGGCTTTGTAGTCTTAAAAGAGATAGATGGGATTGTACTAGTATTTTCAGAGATGTCAAATGTGTGTGAAGCTTTTATGATGGGGAAAGCAACATTGGCATGCATGTCCATAGGAAATCAAGAATCATACAAAGGCTCCTCTAGATATTGTACATATGGATATCTTTGGTAAAATGCCAACTATTGCATTGGATGATTATTCCTGTTTCTTTTATTGATCGGTGACTTTAGTATGGCGTAGCTTGGTGGAGAAGAAGACAAAAAAGAGGGTGAAGAAGTTTCAAGCAGATCAAGGAGGAGAATTCACATCAAGCGAGTTTAATGCCTACTATGCAAGGAGCACTTGATCAAGAGATATTTGACGGTTACTCATACTCCACAACAAACCGGTGTTGCAGAGCACAAGAATCACATAGTGGTGGTGATGGCATGGAGTATGCTCAAAGTGAAAGGATTATAGAATTCTTTTTGGGCCGAGGCAGTTAACACTGCAATGCATATCCTTAATAGGAGTTAGAAAAAGCTAGTGAGGGGCATGACACCTCAAGAAGCTTATTTAGGTAAGAAACCCTCAGTTCCATATTTGAGGACATTTTGGAGGTGACTGTTTTATGCATATTCTAGATTCATCTAGAGCTAAGTGGGATTCCAAGAGTCAAAAGTGTATCTTCTTGGGGTACAGTATGGAATCAAAGGGTTACCAACTATATGACTTGGAGTTAAAGAAGATAATTATCAGTCGCTCGTAATGTGGTGTTTGAGGAAGAACCTAATTAGGTGGAGGAGAAGGCTTTATCCACACTATCTTTTAACGAAAAAGTAGCCCAACAAACACAACCTCTAGTGTATGAACTCCACAAGAGGTGGGTTCCATCAGATGATGAAGAGGAGAAGCCTGCACAACACCTCATAAGGGGCATATCCTAAATGGGTGAATTAGTTCTTAGATGGGAACTTAGCTAATGGATCCTTTGAAATCAAGAATGTTTTCCCTAGCTGTATGCCAAATCCTATGTGATCTAATACATCTATTATGTGTTGTCCTAACAAAATCCTAATTGATTAAGAGATCTAATGCCTTTATTATATGCCCTAACAAAATTCTAATTAAGTAGGTGCTTCAATATATTTATTGCAACAGTAGCTAAGCATGATCCAATAATAACATAGTGTAGTATCCATCACTTATGAGATATGACATATGATTCACTCTGAGCCAAAATATTTTTACATAGAAGCACAAATTGCCTCATCATAAAAGGCAACACTTCATAAAGATGTGGAATGGGTCTCACCAAAAGATATTCATGTTAGTGCACTAGTTGCAACTTTAGCTAAGGATGATCCAATGGAATCCATTTTGGATTACAAAAGTGGTTGGAATTGTTTTTTTTTAAGACGAGAAATAAATAGTTTCTATTACAATCCATTGGTATTAGACACAACATCCTAATGCATTCAAAGGAAATTATACTTTAGAGATGGTGCAAGCCATGCAAGGTAAAGGTGCATTCAAAGGAAAGTATAGTTTAGAGATGGAGAAAGCCATGCAAGAGGTAAAGGCAAGAAGAAAAAAACCAAGAACTCCCTCGAGACCAATGTTTTTGTTCTTAGTGAGATCGATATTTTGGTTTATGATTCTATATTGACAAAAGTTGGATGCATTTACATATCAAAATAAAGAATTCCTGAATTGGATATTTGTGAGAGCTCTAGATGTGTAACAAGAGGAAGAGATCATGTTGGAGTCACTAGGTCTTCATCACATAATAGTCAGAGCTCTAGATATGTAGCAAGAGGAAGATGTCATGTTAGGTCTTAATTGTGATAGTGACAATGCTATTATTAACATCATGGAAGAAGATGCTTCTTCCCTCTACTAAATCAGGGAATGTGTCTCTTTTTTTTATGGTATAGAAGTTGAAGATGAATAGCTATTAAAAAGATAGATATATCATTTCCTAAGTTTTTGTAAAAAAACCTCAAAATATCATTAGAGGTATTTTTGTGCTCTTTACTTCAAAGGTTTTTAGATCTATTTCTTTTTCTTTGCAAAGAGTATATTTTAGGATTGTTTCAATTTTAGGTCCAATTTAAACAAATTTCAAAACATAATAATTTTGTGTGTTTCTTAATGTGATGCTATGCATACATCATGGTTTTTCCAAAATGAGCCAAAAGGGTATTTTTTAGGAAACCTTTTAAAGATGCCAAATACTTCTCATTCTTAGAAAATATATTACCCAGTGCATCCACAATTGTGTTGGTGGAATAAGAGTGCATGAAATTCCAAAGTTGTGGATGGAGTTTTTCATGATGTGGATAGTTTTGGTGCCACTTGTGTGGCATACAAGGTGGCATCATTGTGTGAAGCATAAGAGCTCATAAGGGCTATAAAAGTGGGATGTACTTGGCACTTTGTATTAATGTTGGAAATTGGGTGGGCGGCCAAGTCCAAGGGGGCTAGACATCCTGGTTGTGTTCATGCCAATACACGCTTAATTTGAGGTTTCCACAAATTGGTCTAGCCAAGCCCAAAACCTTAAGGCAAGACCTTTGGTATATCCACTTTGTGGAAATCGCCTAGTGCTACGCTTTGGCTCCACTTTTCTCAACACCCCCCTTGGTGTCAACTCGTCGGCTTTTTCTTAGCTCAAAGGTTGAGTTTGTTCATGTTTTCTTGTCTCAAAGGCTCAAGTTGGCTTCTCTAGTGGCTCAATGGTTACGCTTCATGACATGGCTTTTATATACCATGTTGGAAATTGGGATGGGGACCAAGTCCCCATCCCAATTCTATTCTCACACCAATGCATGCTTAGCTGGAGAAATTGGTCTAGCCATCTAGACCCCAAAACCTTAAGGCTATGGAGGACGTTTAGGCTATCCAGTTTGTGGAAATCTCCGTGTGCTATGCTTTGGCACCACTTTTCTCAACAACTCATGCATAAGATCTTGATGATAGGAATGATTTCATTCTTGAATTTTACTTAATATCTTGTGTCTCTTGTAAACATTATTTTATATCTTTAATAACAAAGGTAATTGTTTGGTTTGATCCTCCCCAACTCATGATTTTCAATACAAGTGAGATATTTAGTAATCTCTCGACACTATGCAATATAAAACACGGCTAAAAATAAGAGATGTTTTTGGATTATTTGGTTTAATTCTCCCTATCTCATGTTTTTTAATACAAGTGAGATATTTAGCACTCTCTTGACACTAAGCAATCTAAAACATGGCTAAAAATAAGAGATGCTTTTGGATTGTCAAGCTTTAAGGATAAGTTAAACGGGTGTCTCTTGGATCTTTTTTCTCCCTAACATGAAACAACCCTCACTGGGATAAGAAATTTAAATGAGACTATTAAAAGTAACCACTAGAAGAAGAGTTGATTACCTTCTACACAATGTCATAACAATGGGATCTAGTGGGGATCTAGAGAGCTCAACCATTCGGGCAAGGCACAAACGGGGTTTAGGGGAGCCAAAATGACCCAGTGGCCAGACACTAGTGAGAGTGACCGGCGGGCACATGTGAAGAGGAACAAGGTAATAAAAGGGTTGGGTCCAATCTCAGAGGGTCTAGTCTTTTTGGCTATGGTTGGGTGGAGTAAAGAGCTCTCAGCACCCATTGTGGAAAGAAGACGTGCAGCTGTGGAGGCTACCTTTACACTGATATCAAAGCATCTTGATTTCCATTGTTGAAGCTATAATTTGTGAAAGAGACAATTGGTTAGCATACACACCATACACACCATACGCTAACAGCATACACACCATACGCTAACAGCATCGTCGTGCTTCTTGCCTCAACACCCAAGTTACTGTGCTCCTTCTTCAGTACCAGCCTAGGAGCGGTAGGTATACCAATATTAGAGAAAATATCTTCTTGTTGAAAGCCACCGAGTTGCACAAGTTGCCAACCGTGTTGCAGAACGCTGAGGCTTCCATGAAAAAAATTAGAGAAATTTCCTTTTTTTTAAAGAGAGAAAATGAAAACAAAGGCTTTTACAAAGGATTCAAAGCTTTACAAAGGTTTTTTTACAAAAGATTCTTACAAAGATTAGAGGATATTCCCATGGTGGAATATTCAAGAGGATATTCGATCCTCTTATATGACAATCGAGAGAGCTTGGATTTGAGCACAAAACAATTTTAGTTTTGACGACGTTCAATCCATGTCAAAGTCGGGGCATTTCAGGTGCTTTTGAGCCATTTTTACACGTTTTTGTGAGTTTCAGCATATATAGAATGGTTCTTTTTTGTACCACTCACGTGCTTCGAGGAAGCAAGTTGTTTTTTTTTGTGCTTCTCGTAGATTTGTAGGTCATGAGGAGTACGAATACATACACGCAGAAGGGCACATGCTTCAACGAGATAATAAGATAAGGGAATTCTCTCCTTGCAATCTTTTTCATATGCTTTGCAAAGTCTAAGAATAAAACTTTTGGTCTAAGTTTCCACCACTCTTTTGTGGTGATGAGCTATGCTTCGTTCACCACTCTTTCGGTTTGATATGCTTCTATGTGTAAATTATTGTTTGACTCAGTTCAAAAGTCTTGAGTCTCGTTATGGTTAGCCTAAAGGCTAAGTATGAAAGGATTCTTCTTATGTTAGAAGAAATCCAAAAAAGTTTAAAGACATCCTTCCCATAACTTGTGTCTAAGGTAGGAACATTGAATGTTTCTCCTCATGGAGAAGGGACGTCTAACGTTCCTGTTGTCCCTAGAGACCAGGTGAATGTCAATGGGTCTCTATCATGAGACACCACCACCGTTCTAAAGGCTTTAAAGCCTCCCACCTTCAATGGAGAAGGAAAGAAATAAAGATTTGGTGACTACCTTCTTGAAAAAGTGGCATGGCTTACATCAAACGCCATGGAAATTGTGTGCCCTAAAAGCAAGCATGTCCCTTGGGGGCAAGGCTTACAAATGGTGGATGACCCTCATGGAGGCTAAGACCCACCCCATGATTTGGGCAGGTTTGAGAATCTATTCAAAAAGAAGTTCCTCCCATAAAATGAGATGGAACAAAATTGGGATGCGTGGGATCATTATGAGATGCGTAATCTCACTTTGACTCATTACATCGGCAACTATAGGGAAAGTCATTCTCAGGTTGATTATAAGAATCAAGTAAAGTAAAACAGGCCCAAAATGCTCGAGAAGGTGATTAAGTTCACCCAAATCTTTGACGACACGGTCGGCAAAGGCAAGCGTGCAGTTGATGCACAAAAGTCATCTATGATGGCACACAGTCCTATGTTTCAAGGTCCCATGAAACGATAAGGACCTATGCAAAAGAGCAATAAAGTTAAGAAAACTAAGGGACCGATGTGTTTCTTAAGGTCAGAGGACTATGAGAAAGATGTTGGAATTAGGGTTGCAGGAAAGCACACAAAGCTTGGAGAAGAAGAAGCAAGAATGCACACAACACACAATGTATTAGATTGTGTCAATGTACAAAAGATAAGTTAGCTCTAGAAGGATGGGCGTATATACAAGCCGGGGGAAAAAACCTCCTAAAGAGGGAAAAAGTGCCCCGGTGGTCCTCATCACTGCCTATATATATATGGCAACAAATCCCCCCTGGGAGTCATGGTGTGAACAAGAGCTGGCACTCATGTATAGGGGAGTGCCATGCCCGAAGTAGATCAGTCCACAAAGGGGAGCAAGCCCAAAGCTTTGCGGAAAGCTTTGAACTTCTCACGAGGAAGCGCCTTTGTGAAAAGATCGGCGAGGTTGTCCTGTGTTGGCACATAGGCCAAGCTGATCTCTCCTGCTAAGAGTCTCTCCCTGACATAGTGATAATGCACCTCAATGTGCTTTGTGCGAGCATGAAAAACTGGGTTTCTCGCCAATGCGCTCTGACTGTCAGTGAAGATAGAGGTGGTAGACTCCTGTCCAACACCCCCAAGTCAGCCATAAGCCATCTGAGCCACACACACTCAACCGTAGCTGTGAAAGCTGCCCTGTACTCAACTTCACAACTAGAAGTGGCCACACTAGGTTGCTTCTTGCTCAACCAAGATATGCATGAGCTACCGAGCATGAAACAAAAACCACTTGTGGACACTCTTGTGTCATAGCAACCAGCCCAATCTGAGTCCGAAAAAGCATGTAAATTTGGCGGCAACGATCCCCCCTTGGGATAAAAAAACCCAAGATGTATGGTGCCACTCAAGTAGCGAAAGATACGTTTAACTGCCTTCCAATGCTGAGACCCTGGGCTATGCATAAACCTGCTCACCTGTGAGACTGCAAACTGAATGTCCGGCCTCGTAATGCATACATAAATGAGGCAACCAACAGCTGTCTGATAGAGTGTGACATCAAAGTGATCTCCAGCATCATGAAGACTCAACTTCAAACCTGTCTCCATTGGAGTAGCAATAGGCTTGCAGTCTTCAAGGCCAAATCTCCGCAACAATGTCTCAATATACTTTGTCTGACACAAAGCAATACCTCCATCACACTGCTTAAATTGTATCCCCAAATAATGATGCAAATGCCCCAAATCTGACATCTCAAAAGAGGCATTCAAATCAGCCTTAAAATCAGCAATATGACTCTCATTTGGTCCTGTGAGCAGCATGTCATCGACATAGAGAGCAATGATTAGATGTACACCATCCACACGTTTAACATACAAAGTGCTTTTTGTTGGACTATTCTGAAACCCATGTGCAGTCAAATATGCATGTATCTTTTCATACCAAGCTCGTGGAGCTTGCTTTAAACCATATAAAGCCTTTTTCAACCTGCACACTTTGTTTTCCTGCCCTCTTTGAACAAAACCACGAGGCTGTGATACATACACCTCCTCATGCAAATCTCCATTCAAGAACGCAGTCTTTATGTCCAGCTGATGTACATTCCAACCATTATGAGCTGCCAATGCACAAATGCTACGAATGGTAGTCATACGACAAGTGGGAGCAAAGGTCTCATCAAAATCAATGCCCTTTTCTTGAGCATAACCCTTTGCAATAAGTCTAGCCTTATAGCGATCAACACTACCATCTGGCTTTCGTTTCAACTTAAAAACCCACTTACATCCAATGGCCTTTTTACCAATAGGCAAATCACACAAAGACCATGTACCATTCTTCATTATAGCATCATATTCACTTTGCATTGCAGCCAACCAATTTTCTAATTTTTGTGCCTCATCAAATGAAAGAGGTTCTTCCCTTCACACATACTAGACACAGCCAAAGCATAACAATCTGATGCATAAGAGGCATGCTGAAAACTTGAACGAGTACGACTAGATATAGGTGCATCAATTTTACTATCACGCAAGGTTTACACCAGCCATTTAGGCATACCTCTAGCCTGCTCATTTTCAGCCCTATCCTTAGAAATTACATCCTGTAAATCTGCATCAGAAATAGGCTGATCTATGATGTCGTTTGAAATCTGCATAGGCTGAATATTTGCCTCATTAGGACTTACATTTGAATTCCCACCTGTAAACAGAGGCAACAATGTATCAAATACATCCCGTGAGCTCACACTTGTCTCTTTGGTACATGATAACAAAGGCTGCACAGCATCTTCTACAAAAACAACATCTCGACTAATCAAGATACGCTTTGACTGCGGATGATACAATCTGTAACCCTTGCTCTCAGCACTGTAGCCAACAAAAATGCATTTGGACAGCCTTATCATCCAATTTTCTGCGTTGTTGCACAGGCACTAAAGCATAGGCCAAGCAACCAAAGACACGTAAGTGACCAATAGAAGGCTTCCTGCCATGCCAAGCTTCGTATGGAGTAATAGACTGCAAGGCCTTAGTGGGACACCTGTTGAGTACATATGCAGCACACATGACAGCCTTAAGCCAAAACGCATGTGGCAAAGCTTGGCTCTTGACCATACATCGTGCCATCTCCATAAGTGACCTGTTTTCCTCTCAGCAACACCATTTTGCTGAGGGGTATACGGCACTGTACATTGGTGTTTTATCCCACGACTAGCCAGAAATGCATCAAACTCTTTAGACATGTACTCCCCCCCTCGATCAGAACGGAGGGTGCCCACAGTACAATTGGATACATTTTCAACCATAAGAAAAAACTGTTTGAAGCACAAAAACACTTCGGACTTTGCCTTCAGTGGATATACCCATGCATGCCTTGAGTAATCATCAATGAAAGTCACGAAGTACAAGTGTTTACCAAATGACGGAGTTTGCATAGGCCCACATACATCACTATGTACAAGTTGCAATTTACGAGTGGCCCGCACAAAACCATCCTTTGGAAATGCAGAACGCTGCATTTTGCCCAAAATACAGCCTTCGCAAACATGTTTCAATGGTGCCTCAAGAGGGGGCAATGAAGCAACCATATCAAATTTCTGCAAACGCAGCAAACTAGCAAAGTTCAGATGACCAAAACGAGCATGCCATAGTTTTGCATCTGAAACTGCCTTTTCATCAGAAACTGCATTTGCCGAATCTTCCACACACTTGTCATAAGAATTGAGCCTATACAGCCCACGAAACAAGGTGCCAGATGCAATAATCGTATCACCAGAAGTCAAATCATGAACAGTACATCTGTCATCCATAAATTTAACTACAAGTCCAAGTCTTGCAAGCGCAGAGATAGACAATAGATTCTTCTTTATCCTTGGCACATACAAAGCATCTGAAAGTGTGAAAGCGCTGCCATTTGCAGCAGTAAGCATAATTTTACCAACGTCCTTCACTGGGTAAGAAGCATTATTGGCACATGTGACAGTATTCCCATTAGACACATCCTCAAGACAAGTGAACATATCACGATGCGAGGTAATGTGCTTTGTAGCACCACTGTCAAAATACCATACATTAGAGTCAACAGAAACTGCCAAACATGCATCATGTACAGATGGGTCATACTGGCAATACACGCTAAACACCCATTCTGTATCCTGCACAACATTTGCAGAATCTGCATTTGTAGAAGCATCCACTATTGTGGCTGCATTTGACTCTTTCTTCTTTGCCTCTTTAGCCTTTAGCTTAGGGCAATTCTTAATGACATGATCATTTGCCTTACAAAAGTTCACCTGGTCTTTTTCTTGCCTTTATCAAGATCCTTCTTAGACTTATTGTTGCTACCTGTGGAAGGAGAAGAAGTTGCAGACCTACTAATAGGAGAAGAAACAGTGGAAGGGGCTGCCTTACCACTTCTTCTCTGCTCTTCTGGGCAGCAATAAATGCTTGATCAACTGCACGTTGCCTGGCCCTGTTTTGCCTGGACTGCGCTTCTTGCAAGAGCTTGTTGACTAAAGTATCATACTTGACAGCATCAGGTCTGTCCTCAGTAAGAAGTCTCCACGTGGAAGCAAAAGTCTGATATGTCTCAGGTAAAGCATCAAGAACATTCTGCACAAGAGAATGATCAGGAATAATCTCACCTGCAGAAATCAACTGTTCTTTGAGATCTTTAATCTCAGCAAGAAAAACATTCATGTCATCATCTTCCTGCATAATCTTCAATTCTAGCTCTTTACGCAGGTAAGAGATTTTTGCCTCGTTACGACCTGCATACAAACCAGCTAGAATATCCCAAGCTTGTTTTGCTGTTTTAGCTGAACGAATATGTGGGGTGATGTTACGTTTGACAGAAAGTGCAATCAAGGCATGAGCCTGCGCATCTTTACCATCCCAACGAGCTTGTTCAGCAGTGGGTAAAACAGCAGCAACAGTAGAGCTGCTAGAACCTGCAACATCCTTAATAGATCCTATATCCAAAGAACCTGGACGTACATCCATACCCTGCACAATGTTCCACACTCCTTTTGCAACCAAAACATGCTGCATCATGTATGTTCAAAGTGGGTAGTTGCTGTCTCCATCCAGTTTGTCTTCAGCAGACAACATGCGAAATACATCATTGTTGTTATCAGCCATGGCCACTGACTGAAACTGATGCAAAAGCTACCTGTAATGAAGCAAAGACTGAATAGAGAACAACTCGTGCTATGTAGCACGGTCCACAATAGAATACGTATGCCTGTTTTGCAGAAAACTGCACTGTCGAAATTTCTGCACAAAATGACGAAAACACCTGTGCAGCACTTGAAATGCAAAAACGGAGCCCGAAACGACCTCAAATGCGATTTACAGAGTATAGGGACCTGCAAGCGCTCGTGAAAGCTCACTTCAATTGGAGAACGTGAGTCGGAGGGTGCTGGCGGTGTAGCCCTGGGAGCCGATGCCTGCTCTGATACCAATTGTTGGAATTAGGGTTGCAGGAAAGCACACAAAGCTTGGAGAAGAAGAAGCAAGAATGCACACAACACACAATGTATTAGATTGTGTCAATGTACAAAAGATAAGTTAGCCCTAGAAGGATGGGCGTATATACAAGCCGGGGGAAAAAACCTCCTAAAGAGGGAAAAAGTGCCCTGGCGGTCCTAATTGTGTTCACACACTTAGGACCTAAGTGTGTTCACACACATCACTGCCTATATATATATATGGCAACAAAAGAAAAGAAAGAGAATCTAAGTTTCTATTGCATGGAAAAGGGACATAATAAATCCCATTGCCTTAAGCTTGGTTTGTTGAACATGGGTGAGGGTTCACAAACCAAAGAAAAGGGAAAGGACAAGCAAGTTTATTTGTGTGTCCTATTACTAAGTTGTTTGTAAATCATTTGATGTTATTTATAGAGCTGGTCTGAAGTTATGGGAAGGTATTTATTTTTTGACTCTATGGAATTCGAGTTATGGTACTTTCCAAAATTTTTACAGACTCTTTTGATGTCTATGAGTTTTTTTTGCTTTTTATTGTCCTTTGATGCTTTTACTAAAGAAATGAAGTGTTAAGATTAACGTTGTCTGTGACCATCAAAAGACTTTGGTTTTGCATGGTCACCATAAAAGTTGTGCTTTTTGTTGTATTCTTACATGGTTTCTCATTTATATGAAATGAAAATTTACCTTTTGATGTTATGTTCGGATCACCTCACCATGCAGAATTTCAGCATTCAAGTGCCCATGTTCCCTTCCATGTGCTCTCTATTGTTCCACCCAGATATGGTAGAAACAATCTTCAAGGTTATATGTATTTAGGAAACTTTCACTCTTGCAGTTTGAGTGGGTTTCTTTCTTTTGGTTGTTCCGCTTTCATCGCATGTTCCTTTGCAATTCTATCTGTTAATTTTTTAGAGGACATATCAACTTTAAGGGAAGGGGAAAGTCCCTAATATTATTGTTTCTAGAACCCCAATATCACTATTTCTAAAAGCTTATGATATCTTTTGCTATAGAATGATCAATCCAAGTTAAACCTTTGTGGTGGAAACGGATATGATTAATGATGGTATAGGAACTATTTTTTGTAAGATGGTAAACCTATTCCGTAAGAAGTTGGACAAGGTCCAAGAAAAGTATTTAGTATGAAAGAGGATCGTATGCTATGGTGCATACGTTAAGGCCATGGTGTCGTCAGTATGGTACCTAGTTTGAAATAGCCTTTGGTCTTGTGAGTATCAAATGGCTATCTAGATAAAGAAGTTGAAAGGTCGAAAGGCTCATCGTGCAAAGTTGTGAAGAGTTTGACCTTCAACTTAAAGAAAAGAGTGCTTACTTGTAATCACTTAAGGGGTAATCCGCATGATGCCCATGTGTGGTGTGCCATAGTGATGAGATGGTACTCATCCTAAAGTATAGTGGCCCTTGTCGAGACAGGCACAACCACTAAGTGGTAAGTCTCATAAAGAGGGTAGTGTTCAATAAGTGACATGATTCCCTAGATGGTAGATATGATGTTGGGATCCCTATTCACCATTCCAATCAAAATTGTTAAGCTTACGACTACCATAAAAAGAATGTCCGAGATGACATTGTCCCACTTTAATTAGTGAGATATAAAAGGAGTTATTGGCTAGAAGGACGTCCGCATTTAAGAGGGTCTAGTTGCAATAGCAGATTGCCAAAAGTATCTTGTTGTTACTAGGTGGTATGGGACACTTAGTAGATAATGAGAATGAGGTAATCAAAAAGTGGTTGACTGGTACCTGGTTGAGAAGTTTTTGATCCAATGATATTTCAAGCTAGTCCGACACTTGAAATATAAAGATTTGGCCAAAGGAAGTAAAATATATGGTTAGACAATGAGTAAGATGTAGAACTCGAGAGTTCTAAGGGATTATCCACAACAAATAGAGACCAAGATTCAATAAACAAGAATTGGTTGACTAAAAGGTGTTGGTTCATTCCAACAAAAAGACAATGAGTATGCTAAAGTGAGTTTGGCTATTCACTGAGTATATCAGTCGCATATATGTGGGCTGGTTGCCAATATAATAAGCGATAGTGATATAAAGTTTAATAGTTGTTATGGCATACTGTGTTCAAAATATTGGATACTATGCTAAGCTTGAGTACGGTTAATAATCCATAGTGATGGTCTAGCCAAGAGAGTCAATCAAATCCAAAAGGATATACTATGAGCATAATTAAGAAGCAAACTAGTTGGATGCGTATTGCCCATATTGATTTGCTAACAACTGTGCTAGATATTCATCACAAGGCTCTAGTGTAGAGTCCTCATGGGGCCATTGGCTTCGAGAAAGAAAAGATACAAAAGGTTAAAGATATTCTTCAAGATCTCCACGAGATGATGAAAATCGCGAAAGATAATGTTAAGAGAGCACAGGACCATGCTAAACATTATGCAGACGAAGATTGTAGACAAATCATCTTTGAAGAAGGTGGTAAAGTATTTTTAAAGGTTTCTGCATACTTCGAATCTTTGAAAATGGGGAGAAGTCCGAAGCTATCTCCAAGGTATTGTGGTCCATTTACAATACTTCAAAAAGTAGGTAATGTTGCTTATAAGTTAGCTTTACCAGAAAGCTATCTCCAAGGTATTGTGGTCCATTTACAATACTTCAAAAAGTAGGTAATGTTGCTTATAAGTTAGCTTTACCAGAAAGCTCTAAAGTTCATCCAGTTTTTTGTGTCAGTAGACTAAAAAAGAAGTTGGGTGATGATGATAATCTCGTTAGTCTCAAGAGATCCTAGTAGAACTTATTGAGCCCCCATCCTTACCACCTGAACCGAAAAAAGTATTGGATTTCCAAGAGAAAAGAACTCAACACTCTGTATGACAGGAGTGTTTAGTCAAGTGGAAGGATAGACCAGAAGAAGATTCTACCTGGGAAAAGGTAAGCACACTCAGGTTGAGGTTCCCAAATTTCGTTTTCGAGGATGAAAACTCCTTTTTTTAAGGGAGGAGTAATGTCATGACAGTGGGATTTAGAGGCAATCTAGAGAGCTCAACCGTCCGAGCAAGGCACAAACGGGGTTTAGGGGAGCCAAAATGACCAGTTGTGCGGACCCAAGAGTGGTTAGACACTAGTCAGAGTGGTTAGACACTAGTGAGAGTGGTTAGACACTAGTGAGAGTGACCAGGCACATGTGAAGAGGAACAAGCTAATAAAAGGGTTGGGTTCAATCTTAGAGGGTCTAGTCTTTTTTGGCTATGGTTGGGTGGAGTAGAGAGCTCTCAGCACCCCTTGTGGGAAGAAGCATGCAGCTGTGGAAGGCTGCCTTTACACACAAGAGTTAAAAAGGTTTATTTATCTATATCAAAGCCCAACCATTGAACTTGTAGTTAAAAAGGTCAGTTTATTTTTATCAAAGCCCAAGAATTAAACTTGTTTTTAAAAAAATTGTTGTGCCATGCAAAGGTAGAAAATGATGCATTGAATATCTTGGAAAGAATGTTTATAGTAAAAAATATATATATAGCTTAAGCATTCTACATTCATACCCATTAATACAAAGCATCAATGAGTGTAATTCAATCATAGATAATGTAGCTAAGTTATAGTCGTTAAAGGATATTCTTAAATGAGAAGAAGTTGATTAAATGCCTATAAAAAATGCTTACACAACACCAACACCAACACCAAGATACCCATCTCTAGGATGGGGACTCCTCAAGGGTAACAAGCTAACTAAATCTAGAGCCAAAACTATAAAAGCACAAAGACAAAACTAACACCAAGAGGCCCATCTAGAGAGGGCTCGTCAAGGGTAAGAAGCTAACTAAACTTAGAGCCAAAATTGAAAAAGCAAAAAGACAAAGGGTCATAATCCAATAGAAATAATCTTGACATCACAAAGAAATAAGCGTGACAAAGGGTCATAACCTAATAGAAATAAACCTGACACCACAAAGAACTAGAAATGCTCCTATAAGAAATTAGGTAGCACCCACTACATCAATAGGAAGTAAAATAGTAACATTGTTATAGGACCTCCAAAGCACAAAGGAAGCTAGACCACATTTGCCTATTTCATGTTTTAGTTTTATCACAACGATTAGAGAAGCACACCTTCAATAAGCTTGAAGGCTAGCTTGCGAGCTTACTATTGTTGAGTAGACATGAGGGCATGCAACTTTGCAAGCTATCATTTCAAAATAAAAAATAAAATTAAAAGTGTGAAAAGAAGGATGATGTAACAAAATTGGATCAAATATGAAAACACCAATGCAAATAAAATTTAGTTGAATGTGTGATGGCAATCACACATGGATTTTAAGTTTAAAAAAGTAAAGCTTAAATATAATAGCCTTATATTTGAAAAATGGATGTCTTTGAATTCTAAAAAGGGAGTGTTTAAAATACACCTTAAATGCACATGCTATTTGTAAGGGGGTTTTATGTCAATCTCTAGGTAGAGTTCGATCAACAAGAATTATTAGTCACAATAAGTCAATCCTCAACTTTAATGCCACATCATGTTGACTAAATGATTCCTTTTATCATCAAAGGTGTTGAGGGTGGCATGAAAGTGATTGCGCATGAAGTGTGGTTCATATTATTTTAGAGCATATTAGTAAAAGGTGAGTTTATAAAGAGGAATTGAAAAGCATCGTTCACACTCTTGGGAAGTTTTATAAAATATATGAGCATGTGGGTTTAATATAAGGGTTTTTAAAAATTTCATATACAAGACTGCATACTTACAAGATATATACAAGATTGTCTGTCTATACTTACAAGATATATACAAGATTGTCAATCTGAGATATACGATTACGAGGGGAAAAAAAGAGTTGTAAGGGGCGGGGTTTACATAAAAGGGGGTCCTAGATATATACAAGACTGTCTATCTATACTTACGAGATATATGATTGTGAGAGGAGAAAAATGAGTGGTAAGCGGCTTACGTAAAAGGGGGTTGTAGATATAAACATGATATGCATGGGTAGCTATAGTGAAACCTTTGTGTTCGAACTTTCACTGAAAAAAACTGGGGAATGGAAGCACGATTTTAAATCAAGGCCAATGTGGGAATCTAGAAAGTAATGAAGTGAATTTGTAGATACTAATTTGTGAGCATTTATGAACAATATCATGGAATTTATGAATACTTGCTACATGAAATTCCACATCAAGAATTCACCTTTTTGCAATAACAATTGCTTGATGAAGAAAAGTGTTATTAAAAAGGAAGCATCTCATTCCTCAAGGTGGCTACAATTCCAAAGACAAAAGAAAGGTAAAGCAAAAAAGCCACCCCATGTTTTAGATTTGTCAAGCCATCGAGTACGACCAAGCAAAGTGATCTTTCATACATATAAAGTTCACAAAGCCACTTCATTAATTAGTGATTGGCCCTGATTGGATGTATATGTTCTAAAAAAGCCAGTATGTATCTGGACTCCAAAGGGTATACAACGTTTTGTCTTTGATAATATTTAGATCAAGCACTTGCATTATGGATGAATTTAAAGAAGCTCTATAAAAGGGAGAAGCTATGGGCCTAGTCACACACAGAGTTGCTAATTGGCATCTGGATGCCGATTAGCTGAGAACCTAGATGTTGGGATTCAAGTGAGCAGCAACAATGTTTCCAAACAATTGCCCAATCTTTAAGAACCGGAGGCAGATTCACCTTGTTGCCTACTTGAAGAGTTATACATGCTAGAGAGTTTCTGCCATGGCTTTGTGAGTGTATTAAATGTATTCGAATTTTGAAATACATGTGCGATGCGAGATCCAACCGGCCAAATGCCAACCAATTGGCAACTCAGGCATGTTGTGTGAACGCATAGGCCGCTACGAGTGAACATGCCCTATGATGAAGGCTCTTCCCACCCCAACCTTTAAATTCTAGCACGCATAAACGGTAACATGTAGGGCGACACAATCTTTATCGCAAATGTACTAGACAGGATATGTATACGTACATATACCCATGTCATATACGGTGTACAGTTCAGGATACATACGATGTAGGGTATCCGCCATAGCCAGACCTGCTCCAGATCGGCGTCATGAAAACGTGGGTTTCGGTCACGGAAGTTTGCATCTTCGCCCCTCGATTTCCGCCATCGCCAGATCTGCAGCAGGTGTTTTGATCGACAGCTCCTTGTCATAGGATGCGAGGATTTACTGTCTGCGACCCTTGACCTCATGCACAGCTAAATTAGTGTTTCCGCCTTACCCTCACCTGCAGAAATCATTTTCTCCAGCAGCTCGGCGTCCGCAACGTCGTTAAAACGAGCGAAGGCTTTCTGTACGACTTTCGAGGGACGGCCACGGGCAGGGTGAAATTAGGGTTTCTTTAGTAGCCAGAGCTGGAGGAAGAAGTTTTCTGCAGGTTCCAGGAGGTCGGTGCAGAAGACAAGGATGGATTCTCAGTTTCTACTCGACCGTTCTCCTCTGTTGGCAGGAAATGGCAGCGGGGGCTTAACAGAATCCGTGGAAGCTCGCACGGAAGGCAATGAAGATGGAGGAAGTGGCGCTAGGGTTTACGCAGGGGGGGGTGCGGGGGGTAAGCTTCGCTCTTCTCGTCGAGGCTTAAGCAAAAAGACAACTCCCTACGATCGCCCTTCTTCTGGTCGCCATGCCACCGCTGGAGGCGCCCATTCTTCTGTTGCTGCGTCTTCTTCGTCATCCTCCATGGCTTCTCGTCTCGTGGACTGTGCTTCTCGCCTGATCTCTTCTTCGGCCTCTTACCTCTTCCCTTCGTTCTTCGGCCGTAAAACCATAGCAATCACAAACGGCAACCTGCGTCCAGGTGAGAGCAAAACTTTCTTTCTGTTTTCTAGGATTTTTTCCTTGACATACACCTGCCTGTGTGACCAGCATTTTTTTTCAATGCTTCAAGCACTTTTCTTCAAATTTGTTTACAAACCCCAAATCTCAGGTCCTCACTTCGTAGGCCAGTCGGTAAGTAATTGGGCAATTGAGCAGCACAACATCATTGGCTAATTAGCAGGATCTCTACCCAGGGCAAAAAAAGGAACCAAATCTCATGCTGTTCTATAGTGTTTTCATGTTGGTTACTTGCCTCTATCAGACCTCTGCATCAAGTCTTGCTGATATTTTGTTGTCTCCTTGCCGAGACGGGCTATTGCAGAAGAGCAGGATGAAAAGGAGGAGGTGGAGTCTCCTATCAAGCAAGATATTCAACACGGTGCTCAGCAAGATGTAGGTTCCCTTCACAATCTAACTACCTCTGAAACCTATACTGTAGAAGTACTCCCTTGCATCTAGTTCATAAACCTTTTGCCACCTGTTGTTTAACCATCTCCCTGCCCACGGATGGCAATATGGTCTGAAACACCCCTATACTGATGCCGGTTGGCATTGCAGGATAAAGTTGATACGTTTTCTAATCAAGCACGAGCACTGATTGCATCTCGAGCTGGAGTAGAGACGAAAGGGTTGGAGCTAGCACAAGTAGAAGAAATGTTGAAGCAAAGGACTTGGTCTAGGTGATTGTCCTACCTATTGCGTGTGTGCATTCATTTGCAAATAACATCTTGGCTTATCCTGGTAAAGTGTGTCCATGGTGTAGCCTGGTGGTGAAGCTCTCAGGGCAAGGATTCGGGACTGATACCCACCAGCCTACACCTGCTGGATGCACTACTAATTAAAGTGTATATCTCATAGCCAAATGATTTAAGCTAACATGCTATTCCAACCATCCTATCATGGAATTTCTCTTTTCAGGGAGCAAGTAAATATACTGACAGATATTCTACAGGCTCGCATGATTGAAACCACTACCATCACTACCCATGCAGTTGAAGCAGCTGGGCAAGCAGTCGAAATTGCTGGGCAAGCAGTTGAAACAACTACCGGTGCTATGGATGACAATACTGCAGCTCCAATCTCAGAAGCTCAGCAGTGGCGCGAGGAACTCAAGAAATCCCGAACTGACTTTACACCCATTGAAGTTGCCAGAGCTTACATGGGTGAGCGTACATCTATGCCATCCGGATCGACACTATCCTTTCGAGTTCCAGCTGGTCAAATCAATAGAGTTGCTGAACTTAGGCCACCTCCTGGACTAGGGCTTTTAGAGGATAGATATCGAGCATCTCCTGCTCTAAGGTCATGGATTCGGAGTCCAGCAGTCCGAGCACCCAAGAGAAACTCTCTTCTTGATGAAGATTGGGTGTCGGTGGGGCCAGTGAGGAGGACAAGGCAGAAGACCTTCCAGATGGTGAACTCAAGCCCATATGCCAGGGGAATCGCTGCTGAGGAAAGTGTGCCACCTCGAACATACACACCACCCCCCATACAATCTAGTCAAACAGCTCGAAGGATTTTAGACACACTGGAGAAGTTGACACCATCCCCCAAGGGGAAGTCGTTGGATGAAGAGTTCACAGTTGCCATAGAAAATATGCCCATGTCACTGACTTCAGATACATTCAACATTCAGGCAAGGGAGTTTCCTAGGTTCTCAAATGTGAGGGAAGTAGGCTCGTCCCATGGCAAGCTTGATTTTAGAAGCATGGCAAAGTCACCAACGAACTTACGGACATTGACTTTTGGGGCTGTTACGGTGAGTGCTTATTTTCTGTTGAGGGAGAGTTGTAAAGGGGTTATGCTTCTATTTTTTTAGCAATTATTTCTAATTGTAATTAGGTTTGTTTCATATGCTTATTTATCACATAGGAATCAAATTCAGAGGAGAAAAGTCAGGTGAATTTGAGGCTACCTTCTTCAAGTGAAGCAGGCTTCCCTAGTTTACTTTCAGGAGCTTCTTCTAAGTTCTCTGGGGGTCCCGTGGCCACAAGCCTGCCATGTACTACTGCTGGTAATGCCTCTGTTACCATGCTGGCACATTCTAGTGTAATTACTGTAACTTCATCCGGCTCACCTGCAGCTGCCCCACTGCCCTCTGTGGGTTCCTACTACCAAAGTGCATCATTATCATCATCAGCAGCAGTCACTGAGCCAGAAAGTAAACCCCTTTTCTCCCTGAGTTGTGGACCGAGCTTTTCCTTCTCATCAGCTACCATGGAAAACTGGTGGCCCATGAGTAGTACTCCACCTGTGGGGTCTTTGGCAGTGCCTGCATGGCAGATACCTGTGTCCACACCAGCAACAGTTGCATTACCAGCTGTGTTTACGACACGGGCTACTAATGCATTGTCCACTGCTTCCGCACCAGCACTGGTATCCCTCGCAAGAGAACAACATCCTGAAGGTGATAAAGGATTAGCAACTGAAGGCCAAGTCACCATGAATATGCCTGAAGGGAGCTTCATGGTGTCAGATACTATTGTTAAGGAGCCAGATGAACTTTCAAATTCAAGTGGATCGAACCCTTTCCAGTTTGGATCCCCATCATCTGAGTCGACTTTCTCATTTAAAATCGTCAATAATTCTTCCCCATTTTCCACTACGGGAGCCCAGTCAACGGGGGGGCAAGCCTTCCCGTTTGGAGCTCAGTCTTCATCGTCTTTCTCAAGAACTGCACACTCAGCACCTTCTACCTTGTTTGGGTCATCACCTGCCTCCATGTCAGCCCTGGCTAGTTTTTCTGTAATGACAACTGCTGCATTGTCTACACCCTTTACTGCTCCATTTGGAGCTCAATCAAATCCCTTTCCGTCCTTGAAGCCCTCAGCTGCAGCTCAGTTATTCAGTGGATCACAGGTTAGGAAGCCAGCACCCATTCCCTCTCTGGCTATAGAAGCATCTAATGCTGCTCCTTTCACCTTTTCCCCATCACCTGCACCTGTATCATGCTCTATACCTACACTTCCCTTTGGCAGCATTGCTAGCACCTCTCTGGCATCAAGCTCTTATAGTGTCGGGCAGTTTTCGGCATCTAATGCTCGTACTAGTGCTTCAGAAGCTAGTCCAGCTTTCTTGTCTGGAGCGTCAAATTCAGTTCCTATGTTTTCATTCACGTCACCGTCTGGAGAGCCAAAACTGCCCACTCTCTCTTTTGTGTCCAATGATGCCTCATTGCCGACACCAATATTCACATTTGGATCAGGAGCATCACCTTCCTCGTCTTCGACATCTTCATTGATGGTTGGTGGTCAGACAAGTAGCTCATCATCATCTGGGCAGTTGTTTGGATCTGTAACAGGGTCGGCATCAGGTCCTTATTCTTCTGTAGGTGTATCAAGTTCACCTCCACAAGTTGGGCTTGAGTTTTCTGCAGGGTTTACTTCTGGTGCAAGTGGTTTGGAGAAAAGTGGTAGGAAGTTTTTTAAAGCAAAAAGGAGAAAGTAACCTGTACTAGGGCAGGGTTATCTAGTTTTTTCATCTTTATAGGATTTCCACTACTAAATGCTTCTCTTCCTGAGTTTTAAAAATTGAATCTCTGTATCAGCAAGGAATTATTCAGTTTGATGGTTCAAGAGACTATGTTCTCCACAAGGTAATTATTTCTGTGCAGATTTGAGCAAGACAGAGTGAAAGGCTTTGAGTTACTATAAAGCAGGGTGTGCATGTGGACTAAGATAAGTGCACAAGTTTATGACACTTGTGTCATTTTAAAAGGAAGCTTTGTTCCATGAAAACTCGAGAAACTCATGCTTCTCAAGATGCATTGCTTATGGGTTTCATTCAATGTTGGAGCTTCAAAGCTTGAAACCTATACTTCTCAAGGTGCATGATGTATGACTTCAATTAATTTGTTGCTCTGAAGAGAACCATGACCATTCTTCTTACTTTTCTCGAGGCTCTCCCATTTCAAGAAATGAACTGGTGCCTGAAGAGGATATTTGAGATTATTGAGGTGGACAAAAGTAAGAAGAGTGGTTTGCCTGGAGAAGTGATTAAGCATTATTCAGCTAGTTACATTCTGCTGTTCAAGTTTTGATGTGAGAAGGTGTAAGCCTTGATTACATGGGTGCTCTTACTACATGCCAAGACATTTGTCAAGTTTATTTTTTAAGTGTGGCTTTAATTTTAACATTAGAGCTTAACCCCTGTAAAACATGTTTTCAACTAGATTTGAGCTTAGTTAATGAAGTACGCTTGTTATCCTTAAGCAGCCTGCATATGGACAGCCACAAGCTGTGCAAATGGAAAATAGTGAAGGGAAGCATGGGGCTATGCTTAGTTTTTGTAATGATATTTTCAGTGATCAATATCTTCAATAGAATAAATAATCAAAGCAAAGCATTGTCTACATGTTGTGCCTTGTTCAGAAGGTCTTTTCACAATTCTCTCTGTGTAAGCTTGCAATGTATGAAAGCTTTGCTTTGAAAAGATATTTGATGTGCACATTTTTTTCACATGTACTTGAAAAGAGCTCTGAAAGCACAATGGCCCAACTTTTAGGTTTAAGTGTTACATCTCCTTTGCACTTGGAAATATTGAGGGAAATGGGAGGCAATACTGCTCCAAACAAGGAGATCATGAGCAGATTAGTGTAATGGGCAACAGCGTAATTGAAGCCGCTCACTGCCAAGCTGAGTTGAGGCCCCAAAAGCTTTAGTGGACTGTCACATTACTTAGAAAATTTGAAAATTTGGATTTTTTCTAACAAGTTTTCACAAATAGCACCTGTATGAAAGATTTGCTTTTACTTTGAATGTTCGCGATATGAAGAAGAGGATGTCTCCCTCATAAAGTTGTAAATGGGTAGGAGTCATCATCCTCTACTAGATGCAGAAAGTTTGAATCACCCATCGAAGTAGGTTGGTGAAAGAGAGACAAAAACTCAAGTAATAGGAGTCTGGTGAAAGAGAGACACAAAAACTCAAGTAATAGGACTCCATCATGATGATTTGAGGTGGACCAATGGGGGATGAGATGGAGTGCACATATTATTCATATATATACTTAAAAGAGACTCCAAAGCTCATTGGCCCAACTTGTATGTTTGCATGTTAAATCTCCCTCATTTCCCTTTTATCATTTACTTAGCTTTTTATTGTTTTTTAAATCTCTTTTTATGTGGACCGTCACATTATTAGCTCGGCCAAAAAAAAGGTGCCTTGGAAAATTTAAAATATTGGATTTTCTAAAATAAAAATTCACAACCCTTCCAATATAGCAACACCTATTACCAAAAAAAGATTCTCCATAACAAAAAATTAAGCCCCATAATCTGCTACCATTCTTCCATCCGTGTGCTTTTAATTTTTGATAGCTCGTTGCAATATTTCTCTTTTGTGAGGCCTCTTTCTCAAACTCCCCCAAGTTCCCTTAAAATTCACTTCTTTGCTTTCTTCTCTCATATGTGTTTTTTTAGCCTTCTCCTTGTTTAGCCTTGTGTGTGCAATTGTTATGCCTCTTTTTGCGCCTCCCAAATTTCTTTGAAAATTCACTTCTTTACTCTCAACTCTGATGTGCATATTTTTAGTCTTCTTCTAGTTTAGTCGTGTGTGCAAGGGTTGTTAGGGACTTATTACCATGGTTGATGTGGTTGCTAAAAGCCTCGACTGCATACTCTCAATGCTTAGACTCGTAAAAAGAGAAGAAAAAGGAGAAGGAATAAATGGTGAGGTGTAGAGGAGAGCATTGCCTTTCCAAACCCTAAGTAATGATATACCTACATAAACTCACAAAGGGTTATTAGGGGGAGAGAGAGTGTGGAGATAACAAGTTGCATGGATGGGAAAATTCAAAATAATACACAAGGAATTGGTTTTTATACTTCATAAGCCTTTTCTCACTAAGTGAATGATCTAAGGACGTCCACTTACAAAGGGCTTGGCCTTATTTGCTACTTTGCTTATGATAAGCCTTTTCTCACTAGGTTGCCTTAGAGTACGTGTGACCTAAGGGTGCCCATTATAAATTTAGCTCTCTTACATATGCTTGGTATTATTTGTTGGTTTCCTTATGATTCAAGCTTGATGCTCAAAATATGCAGACATCCTTTAGATGCTTTATGACAAGGTAACGATTCTTTTACAATATAATGGTAATGAGATAAAGATGTCTTTGATAAGTTTAAACAAGATGCTGTGAATATATGAATGTTAATTGTAGATTTGTGTTTGTAGACTACTTTGTGTTAACCAAAGTAGTTCAATATACTGCTTTTCCTAAACTTGATTGTGTCCTCATGATTAATGGAAAGTATAGTCCATGAAGAGTTAATGAGTGATGATGTGGCAAAAGATGTTACACAGTAGGAGAAGTTGTGACAAAGTTAGTCTTTATCCCTTTGCAAGAAGGAGGTAGGGATGTTAGTGGTGACAAAGTTAGTCTTTATCCCTTTGCAAGAAGTTGTGCAAGGTTACTCTTTATCCCTTTGTTTCCAAGGAGGAGGTAGTGGTGAAGGAAAGAAGTTAGAGATTGCTCATATATCAATCAACTTGAGGGGAGACATTTTTTGAAACTTTCATGATGCTTTATATCTTCTGGATACTCATTTCTTTTGGGAGGAAATTTATCTTTGTTCTTTAAGTTTGTTTGTTGTTCTTTTAGTTTATTTGTTGTTCTTTACTTTGTCACCCCCCGTTCTTTTATAATTCTTCTTAGGCTTATGGGTATTGTAGATTCTAATCTTTGGAGCAATTTGCTCTTTCTAGTATTTGAAAGTGTTAATAAGCGGTGTTAGTGAGTATGGCGTTAGAAGCAGTAACATAGAAAAGGTTAATAAAGCAAGTGGCAAGGGGTTCTAGAGGAATAAGGACACAACCATATCGGAACAAGAACGGAACAAGAACGGGAGTTTTCATACTTCATGCATTTTTTTGTTGTAGATTGCTGCACTTGCCAACACTTGTGTTGGTGCTCTTTGATTGTAGGTGTTAATGATGCTCCATGTCGGTGTTGCTCTATGTTTGCTTGTTTTTACAATTGATGTAGTGTTCTCTCTATTTTTTTCTAAATTTTAAATGTATAATCTTTATGTGCATGTTGACTTCTTCACATCATTGTAGCTCATATGACGCTAGCATCTACAAAGTTTGAAGGCTCTATTGGTGAAGTGACAATGATTAGTGGACTAGAACGATTACTTAGAGTGTGACTTTGGATGCTTCAAATCAACCTTAGGATAAATTATATTGTAGCCAACCTTTGGTTTATATTACCAAAAGATGCACATGGGATGCATGACACCATGTTACATGATGTAGATTGAAGAAGAAGGTCGTTGGGGTCAATGTACCCTTCATAAGGATTTATACACAAGTATTGAAAACTAGGTTAGCATGGTAGAACAACTTTGTTAAACCTTTTGGGATGCTGGTGGCAAAAGCCAACATGTAGTGGGAATCATGGGGTTGACCCTTTGGTTTGATGGGTTGTTGATGCAAGGTAGTTCCGGGTTGGGGAAACTTTTGAGGTGCCAAAAAGTGTTTGGATGGGTTTTCAATGCAAGGTAGTTCTTGATTGGGGGAGGCTTTTGAGGTGCAAGGCTTTGGTAGGAAAAGAGTTTGGATTTTCCTTAAAGAGGTTTGGCCTAGATCCCCAGGTCATTTTTACGAATTATCTCCAACTCCTCTATTTTATTTTTTGTCTCTCTTTCTTTATTAGCATTTTCTCCTTTCTTTGACTCTTTAGGTGATTTTCTTGATATTTTCTTTGTTGAGAGTAGAGGTGTTTGTGTTTGATATAGACTAGATGCGTTAATAGGTGGGCTAGAATGGATGAAGAATCACCTTAGAGGATTAAACTTGGGATAGAGACCCATGAGATTGAAGTCACTCTTTTGAGGTGTGGAAGAAAACTAGACTACCATAGTATCCTAGAGGTCACAACCCACAATGTTGGTAAAGCTCTTGGCTCTAGGCCAAATCTCAGAAGAAAACTTGGTTGTTAATGAGTTGAGGTCTTGTTACCCTCACATCAATGCCCTCGGTGAATCTTTTTTGGTGTAGGGGTTCTTGTGGTGCCACTCACATAAGGAAGCTCTAATTTTAGGAGTCATCATAATGGGTAGGTCTACCTTTTGTTTTTACTTATTCTATGCTTTGCAAGTAGGTGCTTGTGTCTTCTCCAATTGTGGGGAGAGTTTTTTGGGATTTTCTTGTGATTCCTTTGGCTGTCGCCACACCATTTGAGTTAAAGGAGAAGACCACTTGGAGAATGTAGGTGCGTTGGTGGTGGCATTTAGGCTTTATACTTGGGATGATTAAGTGGCCATCATACAAGCCTTGAGCTTCTAAAAGGTTCTTGGGCAACCATTGTTTTAGTAAGTATTGGCAGTTGTGTTGCTGAGACGAGGTTTATTGGCAAGGCTTTGACTTATTATTGACTCCTTGAGAAGGAGGTTTCAAGGTTAACTTAATTTTGGGCTTCAAATATATGTTTTGGCACCAACATCTTTCACTCCCCTTGAGCTTGAAGTTGCTTTGCTTGTGCTATTTGTGGCATTCATTGCCTTGGGGGTTTATTGAGGATGAGGGCATGAGGCTTTTCTTGGTAAAAAAATGAGAGTATTATCCACCCATAACCATTGTTAAAAGTTGGGCATACTCCTCTTCTTGGACTACTGTCTAGTCTTCTATTTAATTGCCTTTTGGGTATCCAAAGTCTTATATAGCCTTTAAAGTAATCTTGGCATCTAATGAGTGCCTTTATATTTTTATGAGGTTGAGGTGCACTCGGAATGATGGTACCTGATGGAGAGAGAGGTTTGTTTTTTGAGAAGAATAATTGGAGGCTGAGACCTTAAATTGTGGTGGTAGTAGTTTTCAACATAAATGTTGGATTATCATTAAAGGAGAGTTGACATAGAAGCCTTTATACTACATGCTAAGGATTTTAGTGGAGGTGTAGAAGCTTTGCCTCATGTTGGCAAGGTTGGATTGGGGGAGTTTGAGAGGAAAAGGCTCGGTTGCTTACTGGGAATGTTGACAATGAGGATGCATCTTAAATCGTTTGCTCAGGCTAGCACTTGGTGTTCTTAATCCACTCCACCTGAGGATTACCTCTTCTTAGAGTGAAGTTACATCATCAAGCACACAAAACTTCTACACTCCACTAGGTTATGTACAATGTATATTTCTAGCTCAAATTATCCAACATGTGGGAGCTTTGCATCAGAATGTGAACATAAGAGTGTGTTATACTGAGGTTTAGATGACCTAGAGATTCCTAGGTGTCAAGCCTCATGACATTGTGGTCATGGTGGTTTGGATAAATGAGTGAGAGCTTATTTTAGCTCTATGTTATTTTTAGTGGGGAACCCTAGCCACACAATAGGAGGTGCATGCTTTTTCTTACATTGGTCTTTTTGGAGATGACACTTCTAGTGTAAAGGGAAGCAACTTTGTTGCCATTTAGATATCTAAATTGAATGATGAGCTTCGTTGGGCAAACATCTATGGCTCCTAATATCTCCATTCAATCCCTTGCCTCTTCTAGCATTTATGATTATCTTGATGACCCTCTAAGAGCTACATGCTCAACATACATTACTGTGTTTGTGATTATGGTGTCAGACTCTTGGGCTAGCACATATCTATCTTATTTCCTAGTATGAAGGATAAACTTTAGTGTTTGGTTCTGCTTCCAAAGGTTGATGTGATTTGTGTTGTCCTAATCATGTAGCACAGATCTATCTTATTTCCTAGCATGAAGGATAATCTTAGTGTTTGGTTCTGCTTCCAAAGGTTGATATGATTTGTGTTGTCCTAATCATGTAGCAATAGCTTAGTTTTTCTTATGTATGGGCATCTGAGTATGTCTAGAAGGAGCTTTCTTATTGAAAATTCATAACTATAAATGTGTGTAGGAAGCCTGCCTAAATGTTTTGATTTTGATGTCTTGCAAGCCTCCCATTGATGTACTTGCATTGCCATCTACAAGCTCCATTAATAAGCTAGTCTCTTCCAAAGAAGGTGGCCTTTCCTAGGTCTTCTAACAATGCTTGGTGACTATGTTGACACCAAGATGACCATCATTGTAGTGGTGGTGGCAAATTTGCTACCTCTCATTCGTAGCACTTTGTTCGGGCTAGGTTGAAACATTGGGGGATTATTTTTGGTGACGTTCCATGTGTTTGAAGGGCTCTAGTTCAGTCTTTTAAAAAGTGGGTCATCAACTTTATGTGCCCAATTAGTTCTATAGAAAAGACAGCATAAGCAATTAGTCCTATACAAAGCCTAATGTATTATCAACATAAGCAATTAGTCCTATAGCAAAGACAACATAAGCATAATGCATTATCAACATAAGCATAATTCATTATCATGGCTACAAGCCATGACGATCAAGCTTAGTGACATATAAGAATTGTTTCTCCACAAAGAAATTAAGAAAGGAGGACTGCTAGAAACATAAGCATAATGCATTATCAACATAAGCATAATTCATTATCAACATAAGCATAATTCATTATCATGGCTACAAGCCATGACGATCAAGCTTAGTGACATATAAGAATTGTTTCTCCACAAAGAAATTAAGAAAGGAGGACTGCTAGAAACATATCCCTTACTAATTAAAGCTATCTCTTGGAAGAAGCTATGTAGATGGCCTCATTCAAAATCAGCTTGAAAAGTGGAATGGGAGGGGGCTCAATGCGTCTTTGCATGCATCAATCATCAAGGATGTCTTGTAGGAGGCCCAAAGATATCTCTTTGCTAATGACTCTTGGATGACCTACTTACTTTTCCTCGCTCTTCTCCTTGTCTACAAATTTTTCCTTGCTCTTCTCCTTGTCTACAAACTTTTCTTGCATGGTCTTGTGTAGTGTCGCACCTTGCTCCCCTTTTTTGTGGGTATCACCATGCCCAGAGGTGCCCTTGATCCTCTCTTAGCTCTTGACCATAAAAAATCTTTGGTTGTTGATTCTCTTGAGTGACAATGACTTTGATAGTTTGTGTTGGATTCTAAGGAGTTCGAGATGCCTCCTCACTCTCAATTCTTCTAGTTGTTCTTCCCTGTAACCCATAACTTTTGGTAGTTGCATAACGAATACAATAGATCAAATCAACACATTAGGGAAAATTGATGCAAAATGATTTTTTTTTTGTGGTTTTACCTTTTGCATCACCTTTCTTCCTCCCTCTTGGTTTCATATCTTTGACCGTATACCTGAATTGAAATATACATTAACAATTACTATAAATCTCTCTCAAGAGCATGCCATTATTGTGTATGGTAGCTTACACTTACTTAAAGACTAGGGTGCCTATGAGGCAAGGTTTTCATGATTGTGTATGACCTATATATATTTGTGATCATATTGCACATATATAGGCTCTTAGTCATGCTCATGTCAAAGAAAGGCTCTACATAAGAGGCTTCTAGTCATGCTCATGTAAAAAAAAGGCTATGATGAAGAGATGGGGACAAAGGATTATCCTCAATCATGAGGAGAGCTGGGCCTTGTAGTGGTTGTAATCATGGATGCATGTATGTATGCTCATTTTTTGCATGTGGATTCTCTCAAAGACATCAGCAGTGCTCACGTCAAAAAAAGGCTCCAACTAAGAGATGGGGACCATAACTTGAATAGGAAAAAAAGACCCCAACGTAGTATCATCCTTAGTCAAGAGAGTTGGGTCATTGCTTTTGCATGCACGAATCAGTTATAGAAGTAATGGGCCATTATTCGATGGGCCTTGTAGGAGTGGTTGTGCTCATGGATGCACATATGTATGCTCATATTTTGCATATGGATTCTGTAAGGAGATGGGGACCATAAACTCAATAAGGAGATTTGGTGCACAAGGGCTAGTAGAAGCAATGGGCTAGTAGAAGCAATGGGCACAAGGAAGAGCTTGGTCATTTACATGTAAAAGGGAGAAATTTAGGTTTGACGAACAAATCAATAAACCCAACCAGACCCGTATGGTCATCAACTAGACATGTCACAGGCTGGCGTTAATACGACCTATGTAAGCCGCTTCTCTTTCTCTCTCATCCGCCCACTTTGCCATATGCACGAGCCTGTGACAACCTGCAGACCTTGTACGGCCACCAGCGAGACCTGTACGGTTTTTGATAGCTCACTCTCGATAGTGTACAACCCGTCTAGGCCCTATAGCCCTCTGGGCCACTTCTCAAGATTGGCTTTGTCGGCTGCAGCATCAGCCTGGCTATTTTTTTATTTTTTGTTTTTCGAGCGACAGAGTCGAGCCCGAGACTCGAACACAGAGAAACGCTTTTGTCATTAGCTTCGTTTTCCCCAGTCTCAGAGACGATTTTGCTACTTCTTTAAGGCATCAACCTGGCTACTACTGTCGTTCTGCTTCATTGCGGACTCCTCCACAAAGAAGCCCTCGAGTCTACCATATTGCAAACTCTATGGAGGCATTGAGGGGTCCCTTTAATTGTAAAAAAAAAGGGCGGCCTTAGAAGAGGAAAGGGAGTGTATATATATATATATATATGCATGCATGCTGTATGTATGTATGTATGTGTGTGTGTGTGTGTGTGTGTGTGTATAGTGGATCATCCCAATCCACAATCCAAGATCTTGGATCGTTTACTTCAAGTTAATTGTGATCATGTGATTTATGTAAAGCTCAATTGGCAATTTAAGAAGTTAGATCGCACGATTATAGATGCCCACAATCCATGATTTTAGTTCATCGTGTGATTATGTAAAGCTCGATTGGAAGTTAGATTGTGCGATTGTAGATGCCCATAATCCACTATTTTTAGTTCATCTTATTCCATGATTCAAGATATTGGATTGTGTGATTCAAGATCTTGAATTGTGTGGGAAGGTTCACCGAGAGGGTTACGTACTTGGGAAACCAAGAACCTCACAAGGCAAAGCATGAATGCACACACCACAATCCTAAGCATGTCCAAAGCACAAGTGCATGAGATGACCACAACACACAGCACGATATCCACACTAAATGCATCAAGTGGCAATAAGAAGAACGACGTCCACACCAAAGGAGCTGTCAAAGAGCTAAGAGTCAAGCCAAAGAGAAAAGTCCAAGAGCCAAGAAGCATCCATCAATGCAAAGAAGAAAGGACACGACATCAACATGAAAAATGAAGAAAGCGACAAGGGATCATCATCAAGAAAAAGTAAGGAGATCTCAAGCAAGTAGCAACACTAAACAACAAAGGAGCTACCAACCACTATCCATTTCCTTAACAAAAATTTGTTGTAAAAAATCCTACTTCCTACAAAAAAGTGCCTCTAGGATCGATGATATACCCAAGCTGAAAATTTATCCCTCACCTAGAGCCAAAGCAGCATTAAGGGGGGGGAAGTGCCAAAGTAGTACATGGGCCAAAGTTTCTTATAGTGTACACAATGGAATGTAAAAGTAAAAAAAGTCAAAATCATTTTGTAACCGACATACAACCACCTTGAGGAGCCTAAAGATTTGGCCTCAAGGGGAGGTATGGAAAAATGTGGTGCCAAAGAGTACAAGGAAGAGATAGGGAGTGAGTTGAGTAAGCCAAACAATAACAAAGTCCAACATGCAGCTACATGAGCAAAGAGAGTTATCCCAGATTGATGGACAAGCCCAAGGGTGTACCTCCTCATATAAAAGGGGCCTATTTCAAGCAATGCAAACATAGCACTTACACACATCTCAAGCCTCTTTATGAGTATAAGTCTTAATTTTGACCTAATTGTGCTTGAGTCTATTATTGCACATACTCATCATCATGAGTGTACTTAGGTACCTTCCACACCCTAGATTCGCTTAATCATGTGTTATTAGTAGGTCATTAGATAAACCCTAATCTCCATAGCTATGTATAAGAGATATCATGAATCTTAACATCCCTTTAATTACAAACATAAAAAGAGGGCCTTTAGACCCTCCATAGAGTCTGCACGCATGCGGGCCTTTAGGGGTCACTTTAATTACCAAAAAAAAGAGGGGCCTTCATAGTCTCTGCAGAGTCTTCATGTGTGCAAACTCTATGGGGACTTTGAAGGGCTCCCTTTTCAGCACTTAAACATTGGTAATCTCTATGCTTTAGCTCAAATGAATTGATCGATTCATGATGACACAATTCACGATTCATGTTTATGATTTTGGTTATGAATTGCACGGTTCTTCTTTGGGTACAAATCTCGATTAGGATGTGAATTGAATGACTCCAGTCCCCAAGGATTCAATTTGACGATTGGGTTTTTGGATCATGTGATTTATGTAAAGATTGATGGATTGCGAGACGCCCATAATCCACAATTTTAGTTCATCCCATTCCAGGATTCAAGATCTTGGATCATTTGGTGAAGCAAGTCCACCTCGTCTCAAGGTCACTCTTTGATGAGTTTTAAGTAAGTGCAAATGAATGCATGCATTTTTTCCAATGTGATTTTAGTTCATCGTGTGATCTTGGATCGTGTGATTTATGTAAATATTGATCGGAGATTTAAGAAGCTCAATTACATGATTGTAGATGCCCACGATTCATGATTTTAGTTCATCCCATTCCATGATTCAAGATCTTGGATTGTGTGATACAAGATATTGGATCGTGTGATCTTGGATCGACAATCCACAATTTAAGATTGTAGATGCCCATAATCTATGATTGGATCTCAATCCACAATTTAAGATTGTAGATGCCCATAATCTATGATTGGATCTCAATCCACAATTTAAGATCTTGGATCATGTGATTCAAAATCTTGGATTGTGATATTTTAGTTCATTGTGTGATCTTTGATTAGGTGTAAATAACCAAAACTCTTCTAACATATGTGCTAATAATATAGCAATGCCCTGCACAAGCATGCATAAATAATTTATACAATCTTTTGGCACGTGGCCAACAAAATAATATTATTCCGAGATGATATAGACAAGATCCTCTATGTGCGATACGTGCACCACTCATCATCTATCTCATAAACATAAACACATTAGTTGTTCCAATTAATTGCCTTCTCTACAATTAATCCCAATATGAAATGTTGATAGGCATAAACATAACATACACTCACCACTTGTTTTACTATGATGAGAGTATCATTATACACATCATCTAGCATGGCGTGTATTGCCACTTGTTACACTTCAATTAGCATGGCATACCACATGTTACACTTCAATTAGCATGGCACATCAATTGCATAAACCACTTGTTACACTTTGACCATGTGCACTTGTTTAGCATATTCCACTTGTTTCACTTTGACCACAATACAGTTGTCAAGCATGGCACTACTTGTTACACCTCACAAACATACACCCATCAAGCATGGTCTCAAGCTATACTAATAACACTAGGTAACTAGTATTTAATGTGGAGCCACCCACGATACCAATTCACTAGGATGGCACACTAGCGTCCGTGCATCCCCGTTCAACTAAAGGAGGCTGGACATTATATAACAAATTCTAAGCCAAGTAATGTAAATTTAAATCCCAAGCCTATCCACACGAATGTGCATAATATAGTTAAGCCACCTAAGTCTATTCCTACTTGTCACTCACTGTTGTCTTAAAAAGGGACCTATTAAGGCTAATTAGTATGCAAAGCTTCCTACTTTGAAGCCATTACATGCTTCGGTGCAGAACATTGAAGAAGACTCTTAAGATGTTGACTACAATTTCAACACCAACTGGACTAAAGATGATCTTCAACACCAACTGGACTAAAGATTACAAATTCAACACCAACTGGACTAAAGATGATCTTCAACACGAAGCCAATCAAGAATGGACCCTCCAAGTATTCCAAAATCTTTTCATTCATTGTTACGCATGAAGAGTTATGTACATGAAAATCAAATGTGTGCATTGCACGATGATGGTAGTTTCCATGATTTTATTTTAGAGAAATTAGTCAATTAACTACATCACCATCTACTTATAAAGAAAAATCTATATTCCAAGGAACTCAATTTAATGGTACTCACAAAGTTAAGGGTTTAGAAATACAAATTGGTCCATACAAAGAGCACCGTGATTTCTTAATTGCACCCTTGCGCTCCACTGACATGATTCTCGGCATCCCATTTTGACACCAATACAATCCCAACATTGCTTATCGCACACACACTATGCAATTTGATGATAAATGATGATAATACTTATCGTTGAACTCGAAATTTGCAAAGAGTTGAGTCGATTCGAGATTCAAGCGCACTGATGATACTCGTTTTCTCCCGGACAATACCGTTGAGAGATATCAGAAACCACACACACTTGCTCGGCCGCCATCCACGGAGAATTTGTTGAAGCCTTTGATTTGTCTAAAATTGCAAAATACTTTTTTGGGAGCTTTGATAAGCCCGAAAATAATGATTTTAATCACAACAGAGCCACCCGAATTTACAAGGCTTCATAAAAGAATAAATACATTTTTTTTGAATCAGCCACCACTATCTCGGGTGCATTATATGATCACACACAAATCTGAAATTTTTTTGACAGTTAAAATTTCTCCCCTCAAGGCGTTGCGCGGAGAGGCTTGGTAAGAAAATTTTAATTCAGCAAATCTGAAATTTTCTGCATGCCTTCAGAAATTAGCCCGGGCTTCATGTGTATGTGAGGCCTTCTCTAGGCTTGCAAAGGCTTCAAAAGGTTAAAAATTTAAAAGCTTTTGAAGAGTTTAAAATTCAAAGGCTTGAGATTTGAAAGGTGAAAAGACTTCATAAGGTTAAGCCTTAAACTTGTTTAAGCTTTATAAGCTTAATCTCTTCACGTATAATCGACGCAGCGTAGCCCATATGTGAGTATTCAGCCCTCCATCGTTGATTATAGATTCATCTGATGCTCAAGCTCTTCCAAAACTGAGAAGAGGAAGTGAGGTTTTGCCCTATGATGCTTCAATCTGTACGGTTGGATCGGGAAGAGATGCTTTGCTTCTGCTCTGCAGAAAACTACTTTCTCTCACGTAGGCGTGGGTTTGCAGGCTTGTAAATGGTTTGGAGACCTTCATGACGAGATTTTGAAACCATGCAAACTTTTAACCATTGGATTTTGCCTTTTTTTTTTGGATTTTTGCCTTTGCCCTTCATGGAAGCCTCTTGCCCAATTTCTCCATCAATTTTTGAGCTTTTTGCCTTCTCTTTGAGTGTGGTTGGCTCTGATACCACTGTCAGGATCTTTGCCACACAAGAGAATCAAAATACCACAAGTGTTTGCAGAAATCAAGAATTAGTAATCAACTCCATACAAATAAAAGATTCAAATGTATTAAGCATGGATGTGAAAATAAAAATGAGATAAAACCATAGACTTGAAAACAAAACTTAGATGACATCACCATCAACAAAGGGTTGGGTTAAATCTCCCCCTGATGCACCTTCCACGACATGAGTATTTTAATCATGTATTACCAAAATAGCCCTTGAGAGCCAACGTGAAGCTTTTGCCAAAAATAGGGCTCTTTACTTTTTACAAAAATAGGACTCTTTACTTTTTACAAAAATGACCAATCCTTCTAGAGAATGTTCACACACATCTAGTGTGTACCACAAATAATAGTGAAGCTCTAGTTCACACGTAATACACCCGTGCACATCGGTGTACATAAATATTTGAGTACAAATAAATGGCACGCAGCCAACCAAAAATAATGAAGTATAACTCATAAATATCGAGGCGTTGTAAACGCCCATGCACATGACAAAACCCGTGCGACACCTCGTTCGGTGACCCTCGCGCATGTAACACCTCGTTCCGTGACCCTTGCACACTCATGCCTGTGCGACACCTCATTCGGTGACCCTCGCACAAGTATGACGCCTCATTCGACATCCTTGTACTCATCACCTATACTTAACAAGTCAACATGTTAGGTGAGGCAATCAAACACCAATATCAACAACACTAGCATGCGTACACATGGCATCACCCAATCACAGCATACATAGCATAGACCCGCAAAAGCATATGTCAATCACATCTCTTACAATGTAGTATTTATTAATGATATCACTCACGATACTAATTGCAAGCATGGCACAATGGTTGGACGGGCGTCCCCAATAGACCATAGAGGGCCAATAATGTAACACAAAGGGCAATCTGTGATGACTGAATTATTTGCTAAGGGCCCTTTGTTCTTTGGTCAAAGGTTAATACATGTTTTTCCCTTCGTCGATCCTCTGTTTGATGTCAATAAAAGCCTTCAAAACCCGTGCCCTATTTGGGTCGAGGTGATCAGATTGCCTCCTTGGCTTAGACTAGCTTTACGCGACATTGCTCAATCCCTTGGCCCGGTGTTGTTTGTCCCTGGCGATGAGGTAGGAGGAAAACACGGTAACAGTGTATGTATCACATGGAACCCATCTATTGAGACTCCTAAATATGTTGAAGTTGACCTAGGTCAATTAGGTAAATTGGAACTGGGTCTTAAGTTTGGTGCATTCCCTGGAGCTTGCTTCAGGTGTGGGGCTTTTGGGCACATTACCACAAGACTGTCCAGCCGTGGAGACCACAAGAGAGGAGCTTAAAGAGGAGTATAGGGGGGGAAACGATAAGGAGAAGGGTATGTTGGAGACTCAAAAAGTTGATCCCAAGGGAAAGGAAGTGATGCTTGATATTGGGGAGAAGGAGAAAGAAGGAGGCTGGATAAAGTTAAGACTAGAGCCAATGTTAGGCAGAGTAAAGCTGAAGCTAGGAAAGCTCAAAGCAGTAGATGTTATGAGACTAGGAGGAATGGGAGGGGGGAGAACCAAAACTCTATTATCTTCTCTAACCCTTATAGTCCATTGCTTGAGAGAGATAACTCCTTGCTGTGGAAGAACAATGTTCTGTTAAAGTTCTCAGTGAAGCCAGAAAGGAGATTAATCTAGCTCAGAATAGTCAGAAGGATTGTGAGGAAATGGAAATGATTCCGGAAACTCCATTAACATGATGAATCTTAAAGAGTTCAAAGGATGTACATGGAACGTGAAAGGGATCAAAGAGAAAAAGAAAAATACCAGTTTTTGGGATCTAGTGAAGTCTTGGGACCATCTATTTTAACTGTTTAGGAACATAATCTCTTTGGCAGAATCGCGACGATTAATTGCTTTAGGGAATGGGATATTTTTTATGATGGCATTAATTCAAGCTTTAGTGGGGTTATGACTATAGTTAAGAGGGATCTTATCCCTAGCATTATAGCTAATCATCCAGAGTGAAGAATTTTGATAGTAGATATTATTGTAAATGGTGAGGGAATATGGATCGTTAATGTTTATGGGGCTCACAATCACAAGGTTAGGAGCTACATGTGGGATTGGATTGCTGGGGTAAATGTTCAAGTGCCTTGTGTTGTTTTAAGAGACTTTAATATGGTAGAAAGAGCGGTTGATAGATGTGGTGGTAGCACTATTTTATTAGGGAAAGAAAAAGGGAAGTGGGAAGACCTTAGAAGGGGTTTGAGACTTAAGGACTGTTGGTACCTTGGGGATTGGAGAGATAAACCAGGGCATACATACTTTAGTCTTCAATAAGAGTAATGGAAAGAATGGGGTTTGGTACCAGAACGGCCACTTGTATCTATACTCTCTCCTTGGGTGGATACTCTAGAGTACTCCTAAATGGAAGAATAGTAGGGGGCTTTGAAATCAACAAGTAAGTCAGACAAGGGTGCCCATTAGCCCCCTTAATGTTTGCTATTGCTTCTCATCCTCTAATCATATCACTAGAACTGGCCTATAGGGAAGGGAAGATTACTGGCCTAAAACTCAAACAAAGTGAGCAACTTGTCATTCAATGCTTTGCTGATGATTCTCTGTTCTTAAAAGCTGAGAACAGTAATGTGAGAATGGCCTTGGAGATTGTTTAGAAGTTTGCTAATGCCTCAGGTTCTAAATGCAATATTCTAAAATCTAGGATCATAAGCTTGAAAGAGGATAATGATTTTGATCTTCAGAGATGGGGATGTGAGGTAGTACAAAAGAGTCACATTGTTAGACTTCTTGGGGTACCCTTTGGGGTGGGACTTACTAATAAACAGTTGGTCATGTGGGCCATAAACTGGTTTGTGGAGAAATTGAAGAAGTGGAAGGCTTGAAAGTACCCTTTCATATCAGAATTGATCTATGCAACTTAGTGTTGAATGCTTATGTTATGTTCCTAAGTCCAGTGCTAAAATTTGGCAAGTGCCACTGAGGATTTTGATGTTACCTAGGATGCTATCTCAAGTCTCCACTTGGTCTTTAATGATAAGGGAGGTGGTGGAATTGGCTGAGGTACTGGCCAAAGGTAGATGGGGGAACTTAACTTGGATAGACAAATTGTTCTCACTTGCTCCTGTGAAAATTACATGCTCTGATTTTTGCAAAATGCTTTGCAATAGCTGGAAAGATAATCTGAGCCTTATGGTTTGGGATGGTGGAGGGAGGGTAGCTTGGAGCTCCATGCTCTCACTTGGGTTATGGTGGATTCACAAGTTTGACCACCCCCCCTTTGTTGCTTCAAATACTGAAGTGGCTAAGAGCCTTAATAACAAAGGCATTAGACATCTGGCTGATTGTTGGGACAATGATGCTGCTGGATGGAAAGACTTAAATCTATTATCTTTGGAGTTTCAGCTAACTAGAAAAGAGAAAGATGTGATGATCAGGTGCTGGAGTTGCTGCAGAATGAGTTATGCTCCACAACCACAGATATCTCAGTCTAGATTAAGGATTGGGCATGGATCAATGGGGTCAAATTGAAGGATGGTAAAACTAAAGACATATATGCACTTATCAGGAAGGGAGATGCTAATGTTATGTATTGTAGCAAAATATAGAATGTAAAGTGGAGTGTTGCTAGCTAGAAAAAGAGATGGCAATTGCTATGGAACTGCCAGGTGCCCATGAAATTTCAGGTCTTTTTGTGGAAGGTTTGTATGTGGGCACTACCCATTGGGTATAAACTGCATAAAAGAAACATGGCTAGTGGTGTTTGCCCTAGATGCAGGTCTTCTATGGAAAGTGGTAAGCAGTTGTTCTGGGACTGCCCTGCCTTAAGGAGCACCTGTGGTAAAATGACTAGGTGGATACAGAAGGGCCTAAATATGCAAACCTTTTGGTGGGGGAGGACTGGCTACTTGGGAATTCAGTGAATTAGTTTTTAACATTGTCAGAGCTTTGCATTTTATGGGAAATCTGGAACAGTAGAAATGAAATTGTGTTCTTGAAGACTACATGTACAAGATTGCAGGATTTTGAGTTGGTGTATAAATGTATTTGCATGTGTTGGTCTATTTGTAATGTAAAAAAATCTGGCTTGTGGAACTGGATTTGCTGATTCAGAATTTACAAAGGAATATTCCATGATTATGTCTCCATTATCTTGGTAGAGCTTCATGCATACTAGGGGTTTTTGCCTAATGTGGATTTGCTGGATACAGGTGAGGTGCTGAATTGAGAAGAAAAGGCCTCCTAGATTTGGGCCCAAAATTTAGAGATGGTACCGCAAGGAAAAGCAAGTGGATCATACTTTCGTGGCTTTTATATTGAGAACCCTGTTGGCACAAGACCTACCGTGAAGGTGTGGTCAAAACATGGAGGATTGCTGAAAAAACAATCTCCTTGGGGCTGTACTACTGAGGCCATGATGGAGGCCTACTTACTGTTGGGTTATCAGATTTCATGGGATCAGTCCAGTTTTTTATGTGAAGATGAAAGATGGGTTTTTCTTTGTAAAATTTTAAATGAGATCAAAAGGGAGTAGAGTAGTGTGGACGTGGCGTGATACAGGACAGAGTTGGATAGTCGGGTGTCACAGAGTTGGATAGTCGGGGGTGTCGTGGTGTTATATGAGGTTTGTTTGACTTTGAATAGTTAATATAAATACTTTATTGTTCAAAAAAAAAAAGACATTTTGTTGCTTTACCACACCAGGTGCAAGTCTAAAATGACTGGTGCAATGCAACAGTAGGCTTGCGCGACGGTTCCCTTTATCAGAGGTATTCTTCCGCAGATCTTCTTTCTGTGTGATTTGTTTTGGTAGAATGATTAACGTAGTATTCCCCTACCATTAGGGTTTCACAGGAATTTCTAGCTGTTTTGTTTCCTCTTTTTAGGGTTTCCTAGCAGTTTTGGTGGTCTCGATAGGATTTTGGATTCTGTTTGTTTTAGGGTTAGAAGGTAGGTCCTATTTGATTCACAGTAGCTTCTTCGTCCCGTTTACTTCTTGCCTTATGAGTGCGATCGCGTTGTTTTCTCAGATTTAGGAATTTTCCAGAGCCGAATCCCATGAGGAACCTTCAAAGTGTTGGCAGAAGAGCCTCGGCTGCTCTGAATCTCTGCAAGCATTCTTACCCTAACTATCTGAGCACCCAGGCAGCCAGTGCTGCAGCTACCCCGCCCCCACCCCCACCCCCGGAGAAAACCCATTTTGGTAATCTGAAGGATGAGGACCGTATTTTCACCAATGTCTATGGCCAACATGACCCTTTCCTGAAGGGAGCCTTGGCACGAGGAGATTGGTATAGAACAAAGGATCTGGTGCTCAAAGGCGCCGACTGGATCATCAATGAGATGAAAAAATCTGGGCTGAGAGGTCGCGGCGGTGCCGGGTTTCCCTCTGGGCTGAAATGGTCCTTCATGCCTAAGGTCACTGACGGCCGCCCTTCTTACTTGGTTGTGAATGCTGATGAAAGTGAGCCTGGCACTTGTAAAGATCGCGAAATCATGAGGCATGATCCTCATAAGCTTGTGGAGGGTTGCCTGATAGCAGGCGTGGCCATGCGTGCACGAGCGGCGTACATCTATATCCGTGGAGAGTATGTCAATGAGAGATTAAACTTGCAGAAAGCTGTGAAAGAAGCTTATGAGGCTGGCTTTATCGGGAAGAACGCTTGTGGAAGTGGTTATGATTATGATGTGCATGTCCATTTTGGGGCAGGTGCTTACATTTGTGGAGAAGAGACTGCACTTCTAGAGAGCTTGGAAGGCAAACAAGGGAAGCCTCGTCTAAAACCTCCTTTTCCAGCAAATACAGGTTTATATGGTTGCCCTAGCACAGTGACGAATGTAGAGACTGTGGCTGTATCCCCAACCATTCTCAGAAGAGGTCCGGAGTGGTTTGCAAGCTTTGGCCGCAAGAATAATTCAGGTACGAAGCTGTTTTGCATTTCAGGACATGTCAACACTCCCTGTACAGTGGAAGAGGAAATGAGTATTCCTCTCAGAGAGCTTATTGAGAGGCATGCCGGAGGTGTGAGAGGGGGCTGGGACAATCTTTTAGCTATCATTCCCGGGGGATCTTCAGTGCCCCTCATTCCCAAAAGTGTTTGCGATGACATCTTGATGGACTTTGATGCCCTTAAAGCTGCACAAACTGGGCTTGGTACAGCTGCTGTAATTGTGATGGACAAGTCTACAGATGTGGTTGATGCTATTGCTCGTCTCTCGTACTTCTATAAGCACGAGAGCTGTGGACAGTGTACACCTTGCAGGGAGGGCACTGGATGGTTGTGGATGATGATGGAAAGGATGAAAGCTGGAAAAGCAGTCGTGGAAGAAATTGATACCTTATGGGAGTTGACAAAACAGATCGAAGGCCATACAATTTGTGCACTGGGTGATGCTGCAGCTTGGCCGGTGCAGGGCTTGATAAGGCATTTCAGACCGGAAATGGAAAGAAGAATACATGAACGGGCTGCACAAGAGGCAGAGGCTCCATTGGAGGCTACTGGGTAGCAGATGCCAGTTTTGTTTTTTGCAGCTCCAAACAAGCAGGTGAAGCTGCTTGTAATAAATGTGAAGCAAATACAGCATCTATGAGGAAGTTGATCGGAAGTTGTGTGGCTCCATTGCTAAGAGATTATACATTCGCTAATAAAAGTATTGGCCAAGAAGCCAGATTCAAAATAACCTTGCCTTTTTTTGTTTTCTCTTTCATGCATGTATGTTCAGGAGTCTCATCTTGCTTTTCAGCTGGTGTACTGGTATATGGGTTTAAAGGGCAGCAAGCCATTATCTACTTATAAAGAGTTTGACATAGAAACTGATATCGCATTGCACGACATGCACATCATAACTCCTAGATCTACATTTAAACATTGGTTCTTTGGCCATCTTATGCATGCTTGCCTTTTATCATTATGTTTTTAAAGTTGCATAATATTTCAGCTACTTGTTTGTATCTAGTGGCTTGCAGGTTTGGGAGCAGCTCTCTGAAAACCTTGTTAAGCTCTAAATTTGGTGCTTTTGTAGTGCCTCTTTGAAGCTCCTAAAACTGCTGTCAAGTTTTCTGCAGAAGTGAGTTGTTGATGCTTGCATGTTTCTGTGGAACAATATATGCCCAATCTAAGTTGACAGTTACAAAAAAGGATTGTGATTGAGAGGAAGTGAAGTGTTTGCCTAAATATAAACTTGCTTCCCTCTCCGCCTGCTTCCGCCATCTTTTTTTATTTAAAATGCAGTGGCTTTCAGCTGCTTAAAGCTAATTTATGTTTGGTTACTATCCAGAAGCCTTTGTGTCGCATATCTATTTAGCTGATTTTACAAGGCATGCTTCCCGCACAGAGAGGAACCTCCAGAGACGTGGCATGCCATGGTTAACAAAGCGTGGGCATTTCATAATTCCTTTAATATGGCAATGCTTAGGATTGTAGCATCTTCATCCCTAGTCAACTGGGACTGAGGTGATGGGGCAGTTGTTCCCTTTAGCCAAGGATAATGAAATTGATAAAGACAATGGACAAACCAGTCAATCTCTCAACAAGGCCTGTTAGTGAGGAGGAGCCTTGCCACAGTGACAATAGCAGGCATTACTTGTGCAGCTGACATACAGTCACCTTGCAACAGTCCTAGGATCCATCAGTTTTACACTGGCAATTGTCCTTAACACCTTGTCAATTGCAGCCTTTGTCTCCCTTTCCAGAGCAGCAGCTTTGTCAGTGTGAGTTATTGATAGGTTGTTCACCATGGCCACTGAAGGCCATGCTGCTGTGTACACCGACAGTGAGCCAAGCCACACCATCTCTCTCACATTGTATAGAGGATCATGCTTGTTGGACCTGTTCCACCGAGGTGCAGAATTTTCAAAAGGTTGGGCGGTCTGGCATTCAAGCACGGTTCCAAGCCAATCCTGGTAGTTCTTCATTCTTTACTGCATGCACTATGATAGCGCTCCACAGTGGGAGTTATCAAGATCACGCTTTGTCGTGGCAGACTAGATTAACAACTTAGTACTGTGTGCTAGAATAGCTGTTTTGTGGATCTTACAACTGACAGTTAGGTCGAACACCGTGTCAATCAGGGGTAAAGCCTACTTCTTTAATCTGGACAAGCCTCCAACTTGATCAGGGCAGGGCTTTTTTACAGTTTTGATTTGAAATTTTAAAGGGAACCATCGCAAGTGAGGATGTGGCTCGGACAAGGGTTTTGGATGTTGTAAGGCAGAGCAACAGCTTGTGCTCCTCACATTTTGGCATAGTCCCGCCTTCATCTGCACACCTCTTGCTTTTTCCCTCCCTGTGCATGTGAAGGCATGTTGTGGGACGTTATGAAGGTTCAAACTATCCTTTTCCATTGGATTTCAAGTCCTCAGGCTTCATCCTTCATGCAAGTGGACAGCTGTGGCGAGCATTCAAGCTTGCAGATGGGAACATTTCTCTTTGGGTTTTTTTGATGCAAGTTTACCTGCTTGGAACCATCTCCTACAGACCAATATCATCGAGTTTTGACCTCATCCTGTGGCCACAGAGATTACTCAAGTGGTACAGAAGGTGCATTTGTGAATACTGCACAGCTTTATCTATCTTGTGAGCTTAGTAGAAGCTTCATGCAATCACTCAGGGCGCTATTTCTGAATTTTCAAATAAACGCAATCACCTCCTTGGAAGCTCACTTTACGTCTATTTTTCTGATTTTCTTCATGTACTTCTGGTGTGCCTTAAGATTTTTCCCATCCAACCATAGAATGGCCTCTTGTCCTGCAGGACTCTTTCACGCTTGTCCACAATTTGTGGCTTCTACTTTACCAATAATGGCACTACTATACAGACAAAGTTGCTTCTCACATGTTGTCATGTGCATAGAGTGTATCTACCGTGTGCATGCTGCACACAAGATTAGCTTCGAGGTTTGGGGTAGCTTGGAGTTAGGCAGCAGACTGGCAGGGGATGGACTGACGGGGGTGTGGATGCCCGGTTACTGGCCAAGAGCCTATAAAAGGGTGGACAAGGTCAGTCCGTCAATTAGAGTCTCGCGAGGCTATGCGAGAGCTTTGCAGTCGTGAGCTTGGATCTAGTGTAGATGTGCACCTGTTTCATGTAGCCGAGGCCGACAACAGTCTCAAGGCCCACGAGGGTAGGCTCATGGTGGTATGGGACGTCATGGGGTAGAGGCTGGTCTCGGTACGTCTAGCTAGTTAACTCAGCTCGTGGCTTGGTGGGGACAACCAAGGGCTTTGCCCACGGTTGTCGTGGTTGGGTGGTGAGTTTGGCTTGCACCCCCTTCATGGTTTATGGCTTTGTTTTGCAGGTTTGGAGTCTTGTTGCAGGTTTTTCCTAACGAGGAGACCTTGGGGATTTGATAGATGCTGAATAATCTTCCAATGAACGCTCCAAAGCAGCTTTTCTTCCTTTATATCATTGGCATTTGCCTACATGGAAAGGGAATGTGTAAGATCAGCCTCGAAAGCCTTTGAATCAATGCCCTGCACCCACAATTGAGAGGAATTGGTGTGCTCATGGGGTGTGTGGGAATGGGTCCTTGGGATAATAAGGATCAATGGACCAATGGGTATGAAGCCATTTTAGCCTTAAATAAAGGCTACCACTAAAAGGAAGCTGCCTTCGTTAGGTCCTTAATAGAATAAGGTCAATTTAAAGAAGAAGAAGCAAAGGCTATGCTTGTTGTGGTAGGTGTGGGACCCTATGTGACACAATCAACCATGTCGCTTATTTTAAAAATAGGTTCCAGCATAACTAAGTGCCATGAATTAGAGTAGTGCTGCAAACTTTTACACTTGTCCCAACTCTCGTTCATATATTCCATAGAGAAAGTCCATATAGAAATCACAAAAGTATGACACGTTATGATACACAATTTGTGCTTCGGTTCTTTTTGCTAAATCCGAGTATAAATGTAGACGATGTCGTGCGCCCTTTAAAGCCTTGCAAGCCCCCATGGCTTTTTCTTGTTCACATCATTTAACTTGACCTCAACAATTGCAATGAACATTGTTGTCTGTAGAACTATTTGTGATGCTATCATATTCAAATTCAACCACACAACAACATCATGTGCATTTTGATGTTTGTCTCATCCACCTTAAGTAGCCCCATTCTAAGAGCATGCTTGAACACTATGTATCGGCACTATTTTCATCCTTTCCATGTCTATAACCCCAAAAAATAAAAATAAGAACAAGTTATATGAGCACTTACCAATAAAGAAGCATAGTCCTACATAACTATCAGACCATCACTATCTGACCATACCCAATGTCTCTTGAATCTTCAATACTAGGATGTAATAGAAAGTAACGCTACACAAACAATGTTGTTGTCATGCTCCTTACCATCAGATATGTACTATGTGTATTGTTTTCTGATCTCCCCAACACACACTAGTAGCATATGTGCACCATGATGGACACCTAGTCATTATGCCAATCGGTAGTCTTCTTAATTTCATTCTGCTCCTTGAAATGTGTAGTTCTCTATAAAGTGAACTACAAAGACTCTTGAAGTTCAGGTAGATAGAAGGATATCTTGTCAATGCCACAAGCATCAGATTGACCAAGCAAATAGTTTAATTTGTGCCACATAGCATGTATCAGACTCCAAATATCCACACATCCTTTGTTGTGTAATAAATATCGGTATTAGCTACATAAATTGTTCCCTCATGGGATTAACAAACTTTAGAGCAGTCACATCTTGAATCATGCAAACATGGTGTATTATAACTCATTGAATTGATACAATTCTGAGTAAGAAACATGTATTTTCTGTCCTTAATCTTCTTTACACTATGTATCAAGTATTGAAAGGATTGGGCTCCAATTTTATAGCTTCCATATTCCTCTTTGAATTTTTTAAGGAACTCAATTTGCACAAATACAACAGAGTGACATGCGTTGGTAAATGGCCCAATGTGCATTAGCCTTGCAATCAGTTAGAATTTAAAAAATAGAAAAAGCAGAATGCATAGTGGCAAGTAGAACTATAGAGAGTAATCAGTACAATTATAGATAGTAATCAGTACTATTAGTTAGTACATATAGATATAAGATTAGAGTAATCAATATTATAAGATCAATACTATAAAAATAGAATTGTGTACAAAGCCTATTCCAAAATAGTGCTATGGACGAAGTACTATAATCAGCAATGGTAGTTAGTACAGAGACAATGAGCTAATACATAATATTCTGGACCTAGTTGAACTTCAAGATAGCCTTTGCCAGTCTTATATTAAGTGGACTAATAAGCTTGGGATTAATTGGGTCATTTAGCATAGTTTTGATCCCCATTTTAGAGTGATTAATTTGAGAACTTGAAGCCACACAAAAGGTCTGGAGACAATCCTTTTGACAAAAGTTTTGGAGACAATCCCAAAAGGTCTAGAGACAATCCTTTTGACAAAAGGTCTAGATTGTGTTATTGTACTAAATTAACTTATATACAATTGCCCCTTATTCACACTTGGGCATGCCAAGTATGGCAACTCCCTTTTCTTATAAGAATAATGTAAATGTAGCCTTTATGTATTCTAAGGTGACAGTTTGAATTGATTCAAAGGCCTCCCAAGATAATTTTAGGTGGAGTGACCTAGAACTCCCATTCTATGTTAACCCCCTCAAGGAGAACAATGAAATAACTCCATATTTCCATTGATTCCCCATTAGCATCTATCACATCCATGTGTTTAGGGGTGATTGGGGGTTGTCCCAAAGATACCCAAGTTTCCTTGGATACAATGTTGTGATTGGATTTAGGACTAATCACTCCTCCTTTCTATCGAACATTCTTTCCCATACGGAAATCTAGCTAAACTTTGATAGGCCCCTCAAATGGAATCATGGATATCTCATATTCACTTTTTCAATTGCAATTTCCTATTCACTTTGAGATGGAGGAATTGAATCTTCATTCCCCAATTCATTTCCAAAGAATTGGTCTAAAGCATATTTTTCCTCGTTTTGGCTCTCAACATTCTCAAGAGAATATCTAATGTGGCGCTCAATGTGAGCAATGACACTATAGGTCTCCTTATTGTGTTTACTGAAGACCTTAGAGGTTCACGTGTGGCATTAGAATACCCTTCTATATGTAGACTTCTGATCCGGGTAGTACAAGTCATGATTATATTGGAGGGTTGCAAAGATGGAACTTACATCGTCACATAAGCATCTCAATGTGCAAATCTTAGCAACATCCTTCATCATAGACTCTAGATCTTTCAATCTCATTCTTAGGTTGAATATTGACTTGTCATATCTTTTGTCTATTCTTCTTTTGATTTACCCTCATGATGGTTTGATGGATTAGTTTTGGTAAAAGTAGTGTCTCTTCCTCTTGAAAAGGGAATAGGTACTCTTCTTCTTGTTGGTTTTTGGTTTTACCAAGATGTGGTATGATAACAACTAGTGACCTAGCCAACAACTCAATAAATTTGAGCATGGTCTCTTGTTGCGAGAGTCTTGTTCTCATTTTTGGGGTGGTGGGTCGGGTCCTAGTGCTTTTATCTCACTTTTAATTACACTAGAGAAGGTGTTAGACCTAGTTTACTTTATTTGATATTTCTTGGATAGCAGGTTCCCATTCTTTCCCATGCAATGAGAAGAAGTTTCTTTTGAGCACGTGTAACAATGTCACAATGTACATTGTGGGTCTTTGGTGGCAATTCTCATGCATTGTGTTGCCTTTACCTCCCTTGGGTTTAGGCTTTCTTCATGCATCTTTCCCTTGTCTTGAGGTGTAGTCATAACATCTTCAGTTTGTGTAGCTTTGGCTTTCTTGAATTTAGGATCTTGTGAATCCTTTTTTGGTTCTTGCTTCAAGACATTGTCCTCTACCTCTTGTGTAGAGTGTTCTTTTGCAAGATTTTTGGCTTTGGCTTACACCTTGGCTTCTAAACATGTGAGCATATTTAGTGGAACCATGGACAATTTTACATTCTGCGCACTTAAGATATTGAGAGTTGAGGCAGCTTATATTAATGCATATCTCCTCAAGAAGTCTTTGAACATGTGATCGATGACACATTGTTCACACATGGGTTGTGTGGCATCAGGAGCTGTAGATGCATTCCACACTAGGCACTTTCAACAACCTTTTGCATTCTACAATAATAGAAGCACTGCATTCCACGCTAGGAACTTGCAACAACCTTGTGCATTCCACAATAATAGAAGCACTACATTGTTTGTCTAATTGCTTCTTTGGTGGTTTTTATCCTTGGTTTTGTTTTTGTTTGAGTTAAGTAGACTGGATGTTGTGTGCATGGGGATCCTTGGTTTTGTGATGATTGGTGTGCACTCGTGCATGTGAAAACATATAATGTGAGATATCATGACCAAAAGCCATGCACGATGACTACAATATAGAAAGACTGGCTTATGGTACATGCAATGTGAATTGGGATGGTGGTGCCCGCAATGTGCACAACACAATTGGTCTCTACAAGAGAAAGGGGTCATAAGGGTCTTATTGACAATCCCCCTTTCTTATACTGACTTTCAAAGCTTTTAAGCAAGACATTATAGAATTTCGCAAACGGACATCTCAAAGATCACTGTCTCTTTATTCCTTGCTTTCGCTGGTTTAGATGAGAAAGAGTTCATCTCAATGGTTCTTCTATCATGTCATCGTCCTTTAGATTTGGGACCATTTAATTTCATGAGGAAACATTGCTTCATTTGTGCATTAATTAGTTTCTCCCAATCCTCACATTGCGAGTTCAAGCTTTCCATGCATAAGATGTGCGGCTTCCTTAGATCTCCATCTATCATGTATAGCTGTTGTTTGTAGCACTCCACCTAGGGCCTTATCTTGAGAATTCGTAAATAAAGGTAGTCTTTAGTGTTTTGAACTTTTCCTTAATCGCAAAAGCATCGATATAATGAACCAACTATTACTGGCCTTACCTACCATGAAGCACACACTCCATGCATGTACCTTGGAAGGGTAAACTCCAGACTTCCAAATGCTTCACATTATTGCTCAAACATTTGCATGAATTGAATAGGATTGGTAGATCCATCATAGTCTCCCATGACTTTGAAAATTTCTATGAACATGAGTCTAGATGACTCCTTTGGGTCACATGCAAGTGCTTCTTTGGTTAAAGCACCATGAAATCCTTGTGTAACCCCCCTTCCTAGATTATTTAATATTACTAGAGTTTGGGCATCTACGGGTTGCAAGGTTTGTGAGATAGCATCTCAAAGCATCTACAAGAAAGCTTGGACTAATTTTTGCATTTGGCATACGACCACTGTGATAATTGGAGTCACTAAGGGTTTGAAACCTTGGTGGCACCATTGGAGGCATAAGATTGGTCTAATGCATGGTATATGTGATTGGGGATTTGCTTGTCCTTGAGGCATGGGCCTCAAGGGCTAGTAGATTTCAGCTCTATTGGATTGTTTAACATCCCTATGTTATCCATTATGTCGATTGTTCTCTCTCTCTCTCTCTCTCTCTCTCTCTCTCTCTCTCTCTCTCTCTCTCTCTCTCTCTCTCTCGTAGCCTGAGATAACCTTTGTATGCTTGGTCTACCCCCATGTCTCAAACGAGGGTCATGTAGGTCCGTTAGGGTTTATTTGCATGAATTGTTTCTTAGGTGCTAGGGCATGTGAACACCCTCTTACGAAATATTCATTCAAAATGTGCACATGCCAATGGTTTCCCAGATGATAGAGAGTAAAAAAAACCTATTTTTCACCACTCTCAAATCATGTGTTTTTTTCCAGAAAGTTTCAAAACGACTTTTTAAGTTTTTATAGGCCTTTCTTGAATGTGCTATAAAAAGAATTTGGAAATAAGTTTTATGAGAGAGTTGTAGTATTTTTGAAGGACTACAACTTTGCTTCCTTGACCCTGTCAAAATTCTTATGTCTTGTAACTCAAATGATATAGTCCGAAAGTGGTCCACAAGCTTGTTTTTGTTGATTTTAGCATGTTTTTTTGCCTTGAACACGTTTGCAAGTAAAATAGGTAATATTTCCTCAATTAGAAACATTTGGCATCTTTCAAATATTCCTTTCAAAAAAGACCTTTTTTAAGGGCTTTTTTTAAAACATTGTACTCATAAGGCATATCCAAAAAATGACAAATTTTGGGCACTGTGTACAAACCTAACACAAAATGACAAATAAACTCAAAAATTTGAGATTTTTGACAAAATGTTACTTGAAAAGTAGACTACTTCTTGAATAAAAGTACAAATTCATGCCATAATTTGGAGTCTTACATTAACGATTGGAATGCCAATAAAAAACCATACTTTGCTGAGTGCAGCTCCCACACTACTTATTCTTCACTACTCCTCATTAGGAAAAAAGGGAGCTCATTTTGGGGCCTTTTACGGTTTGGAAAATAAGCTCTTAACCAATCAACAGAGGGCCAACATAACGTTGGAAATTCACAAAAATAAGAGAAAATAGATAAAAGAAACAATACTTTATGTAGGTACAAGCGTGCTACATTAATGTGGAGATTGGTTTTTTATTCTCACAAGATCTTTAGACATGAAGATAGAATCTAGTCTGACATTTTCTCTGACAAGGGCCTTCCCGCTTCCACCTTCCTTTGAACTTTGAAATGTTATGCTGCCTTTCCTTCGAAAGGTCTACCATTCTACACCACTGCCTCATTGTGCAGCAGCCTCTTCTTTTCCAAAACTGCTCCCTTGATCCTGTTTGGCTTAGAGTAAGATGTTTCTTGTCAACTGTCTGTCTGCCCACTTTCTCTTTCTTGAAACTTCACTTTATTATCTTGTTTACATTACTTTGCTGTTGTTACAGATTCACAAGGTCTCCATGGTGAATAAAAACTATGGCCGTTCTTGTGGAAGATGCTCTGTGGATGATAATGCTATGAAGGCAGAATTATACCACACATCCTTACCCCGTCGACCTGCTTCTTCTATTTCTTCGGTAGAGAATTCAAGTACAGTCAAAACGGAAGAAACTTGGGAAAGGTTTAGTGTTTTGAAAGGAGTATGGGTGCTCATGCAACCTAGCAAAAGAAAGAGACTCCAGACAAAAAACATTTCCTTGGCGTCATGGAAGGGAAGAGTACGAGATTTTAAAATCACCAGAGGGAAGATATCGGTGAAAGAAGTTTTGATTCAGCATGTGTATATGCATAAAGAACTTGTCTTGTGAGACTATCCAAATGATCTTCCGCAACACAGGCCTAATTGTATATTTTTCTATTGTGGTTTTGTTCTTTATGAGGTATATGGATTTTTAAGATGAAGCTTTCTTTCTTTGCTTATTGACATTCTTGTGTTATTTTATTTGAGATTTATACCCTAGTACGAGATTTTAAAATCACCAGAGGGAAGATATCGGTGAAAGAAGTTTTGATTCAGCATGTGTACATACATAAAGAACTTGTCTTGTGAGACTATCCAAATGATCTTCCGCAACACAGGCCTAATTGTATATTTTTCTATTGTGGTTTTGTTCTTTATGAGGTGTATGGATTTTTAAGATGAAGCTTTCTTTCTTTGCTTATTGACATTCTTGTGTTATTTTATTTGAGATTTATACCCTTCATCGTATGAGACATGGTAAAACATCGATTGTATTTTGGGATTTATAGATGTTTTGCATGGATCGATAGGAGAACAACAATACCAAGGTCGATGTGCAGCACAGAGCTAGCTCAATCGGGTATATTTTTTATTGATCATTTTTATCAGTTGCTGGACAATCCTAACACACATGGTGTGTTAAGAAAACAAGACCTTCCGGCATGGAATTTAGTGGATTGGCCTCTCCCACAATTTAGTGTTACAGAGGCATATAGGGCCAAGATTTTCAAAGAAGTACAGAAAGCTCTGAGGCCCAATATTGCCACAAGGATAATAAAAATTTCTTTATGCATGCCTCTCACAGTTTTTGTAGACTTGTTTAATACCTTTCCAGTGAAGGTTTCAAAAACAATGTTCACAGTTAAAGCAACAAGTCTGGAATGCATGCCACAATTTTTGGATAAAGGTTGGGATAAGAAGACATGTAGTTTAGTGTTTTGTGAGGTTGTCCAACCTTCTATGCAAGTGAAGTACATGGTTGCATCACAAAATTTTATTTTTTCTTTTTATTATAAGCACAGTCGAATGCTAGGCACAAAACTAGTCCTAATGGATCAAGATGAAGATTCTTTTGGTGCAAAAAATAAACTTCTTGATATTGATGTTGTTGAGAATGGTGATGTGCTAGTCAATATCTCATGACAATGTTGCTCCCTAGCTCAATTGCGCAATGACATTCTGTTTGAGATAGAAGGTTCTATTTCAAAGGACTTTTTATTTATCTACAACAATAAGAAGGTACACCATTTGACTTATCCTAGTCTCATTAAGCACTGCTATTAGTTTACTTTACCCTATTGTTTCATATTGCTTTTTTGCAGGTGCTCAAAAGAAGAGAGAGTACAATAAAATGCAAAGACATTGAAAATTTAAAAATTGAGATAACACAGACTCCATAAACAAAGGTATTATATTCAGTAAAGTAAAATTTTGTACAGAAGTGTTTAATTGTATATGTAGAACATATTCTTGACAACCATTTTCTATTTATCTGCAGCCTGATCCAGAGGTTGTTCTACATGGTCCAAGCTCACTGTATCATCTTTTTTTGGAGAATCTGTTTTCTGCTGCTCCATCCTGTCGTGTACAATCTCTTGGTGCTGCTCCATTGTCTCCTCTACTGCCTCTGGAGCATCTGTTTGCTGCTGCTCCATCTTCTCCTCAATAACATCAGCAGAAACAGGTCCTTGTTCCTATGGCTTCTCCTCATCAGCACTAGGTCCTTGTTCTTGTGGCACCACATCAGCATCATCTGTGTCATCAAGGTGTATGACACCTTCTCAGACTTTAGAGCTCTCACCCAACTCGACAGTAGCTGGTACAATAGGTTTGGGAGAGGCATACTTCAAAAACTTCCAAATTGTATCAGCTCTGAAACTATATACATAGTTCGAGCTGAAGCTATCTTCTCTCATCTGCAATGGCATATGATGATTTAGAACACTTTGTACCAATATCAATTATTTTGAAGCTAAATGAAAATTATTTTTTCTTACAAGGTCTGGCTGTTCTATCTCAAAATAGCTTGAAAGTATATATTTGGCACTGATTACAGCTGCCGCCCCCCCCGCAGCTACTTGAATCATCTTGTTGTGGTGTCTGTACAGTTGGAAAGATATGTTAGAAACTGTTAATATCTGAACAAAACAAAATTATTCAATAAGTTCAAAGATATAGCATGAAATAGACATCAGTAGAGGGAACGACTTTCTACCTCTAAATCTATTGGCTCTATTGAATCCAAAAGATTGACATTAGGAGGACAGTGATCCAATGCATCTAGAAGCCTTCTAATACAACTGCAATACATATAATTCAGTTAGTGTGCATTAAATCAAAATAATGAAGTTTAAAGTTAAAAATAGCACACACACCACTTACAATTTCAGCTCTCTGTGTGTGTTTTTAAGAGAGTTGAATAAAAAGCATTGTTCTGCTGGATGTCAATAGAAGCAAAGCTCCAGTGGTGGTCACTGCGTAAGGAAAAAAGCATTAAGAAATCAAAGGCTACAAGAGTTCTCAATCTTAAAGAAGAATCCCAAAAGAAGCAGTCACCCACATACTTGTTATGGTATGGAAGTAGCAAAACATCGACAACATCAAAATCACAGTGTCTCAACCAATTGGAAATATCCATGGGAGTTTCCTTTGCATCTCTTAACTTGAAGGAAATGGCAAGATCAATAATATGAACTGTATGCTGTACAGCGTGGTTAAGCCAGCTTCTCATCATGCTGCATTGGACCAAACAATAATTAGGGTAGGGTGTAAAGGAGGTACAAGAAGGATTGTTTTGCAAACAAATGTAAAATAAAAGACACTTACTAGAGCATTACAAGAATGATAGTATCTGAGCAATACTCATTCTTATGAGCCAATGCTGCCAAGCATGGTTTTGTCAAGTCAAAATTATTCACTGAAGTTTCATCCTCAATATGGACAACTATGTTAGGGCCCAGCTCCTGCAACCTTCTCTGTATCTGCAGCTCCATCTATACATTCTCCACATCTATAACAGATTTGGATTCTTTTATTTGCTGCTTCAGTGACTCCTCATAAGCAGCTTTCCCTCTGTGTTCTTTGAGTGGGTTACTTCAACAACCTTAACCTCATCTACCTTCAACTTTCTTGTAGGTGGAATTAATAATATGTCTCTTATTTTGATGTCCTGCCATTCCACAGGATGGACCAGCTTGTCATACCTCCATCTCACTCTGGACAAAGTGTTGAAGTCTTTGGCCATCAGAGTTACCCTGTGAGCATGGGCTGCTACCAGCATTGCATCTTCAAAATATTTCTCCAAGTAATCCTCTGCCATTTCCTGTAGTAAGGAAAGAATGACAGTCCTGTTCCACCTGAAACCAAGGTGCCAACTATCACATATGTCTTTCACTAGTCTCTGAAAAGGTGCCTTGGGGATTGCAAAGCCTATAGCTTTCTGTTACTTCCTGATTTCCTTTAGCACACCTGCACCATGTTTCAATCTCTTGGCCTTTTGCTGGAGCAGGCTCATTGGCTTCCCCTTCCTGCCATGTGCAACTCTTCCCTTTGGAGGCACACTAAATTCCTTGATACCTGCCCCAGCTGCTGCTGCTGCAAGCCCTGGCCCCTTTGCCAGCACTCCTTGCAGTTGACTTGGTTCTTGCCATCACTCTGACAAGCTGCATACAAAGCAATGGAAAGAGATTACAGCCATGGAGAACATGGAATGATACAAGAAGGCAATGACAGGGGTGGATGAAGCAACATTTATAAATTTTTATAAATTTGCAACAAAACGCGATTTCGACAGTTTGAAATTTTTAACAGCTCACTCTCGCGTTTTCCTGCAAATATCTGAAGTAACATGCTATTACATTTCTACAGTGATTTCTCTGTCTTTACAACTAAATACAATATGGATTGAGTTTATGCAAGGAGTGTACAACCATGGATAACTTGGAAAGACACAAAACCACAATGATAGGGGTGGATGAAGCAACAGTTTTATATTTGCAACAAAACGCGATTTCGGCTGTTTGAAATTCCTAAAGCCTTCTCCTCATGTTTTCCTGCAAATTCATGAGGCAGCATACTGGAACAGCATACTGGAACATGCCTTCAGTCATTTCACTGTGTTTGCAACTTAGTGCAGGATGGATTGAGTCTATGGAAGGCAAGAAGTGATCAATCTCTCACTCAACCAGCCCAATTCAAAAGTCTTCCTGCTTGTGGTTGCAGTGGAAAAAGCTAAGGAATGCATATAATATTTATCCTAATATCTAAGCTACATCACATCCCAAAAGTATGTGTGTTATACTATTAAACAAGAAGATAAGGATATAGAGAGTCTTACTGACCTGGAAGCTATCTGTGGGTGTGGTGTGCTGGTGATGAGTACCCTGTGCTCGGGATGAACCTGTGCTGCTGGTCAGGATGCTGATGGTGCAGAGTAGGGAGGTAGAGAGGCAAGAGATCTGAGAGGGGAGGGCCAAGACAGGAGAGATTAAACATGAGGGAAAAGATTAGTGCAAAATACAAACAAAGCAGCTACTAAATACCATACGTGTGGAATGGAGTCATTTTTTCACACGTGTGGATGGGACCCAGATCTCTTGGAGTTTGAAACTTGGCACGTGTGAATGGGACACTTTTTGCCTTGGAACTTGTGCCAATCATGATTTCATAATCAAATCCATAACCACTCTTCCCTCCCCATCTTTCATCCCTGCCAGCACCCTCCTATCATCATTTTCCTTCCCCCTCTGATCCCTTCCTACCCAACACACTCCATCCAAACTGCAACCTGCCGCCTGAAGACTACTACCACTGCCAGATCTACAGGTTACCTAGGCTCTGCAGCTCAAGTTTGGAAGAGAGCAGAAGATTCACCAGTGCAACTCCAACAGCATGGAAAAGGAAAAGAAAGGTCAGAGATCTATATTCTTTTCAATGTTTTTTGATATATATTTCTTCCATCCATAGAATTCTTGAATCTTACTGCCCAGGAATCTGGTATATCACCCTAGGATTTGATTGGAGATGGATATCAATAGAACCTAGAAGTTTGCAACAAAATGCGAGGAGAGTGCTTAACATTTTCCAAATGGCCCTATATCGCGTTTTCCTGCAAATTCTTATATTCCTTTTGGTTTTCATTTCTTCCTCATTGTTTTGCTTTCTTTGGCCCTGGGGAATTCTTCCTAGTATCATCTACTATCCAGGAATCTGTGAGATGATCCTAGCATTTGATTGGAGATGGATATCAATAGAAATGGAAAATTTGCAACTAAATGCGAGGAGTTGACATTTTCCAAATGGCCCTACATCGTGTTTTCTTGCAAATTCCTGTGTCCCTTTTGGTTTTCACTTCTTCCTCATTGTTTTGCTTTCTTTGGCCCCCCTGGGGATTTCTTCCTTGATGATGAGAAAAGTTTTTGCTTTGGAACAGTTGATTCTCAGGCCCCTCCTTTCAAGAGGAAGCTAGACTTTTCTGCTGCTATACTTAGACCACAGCAATCACCAGGTGAGTCATGTGTGCTCATGAAGGGAGTTGTTTGGTGATATCCTATACATTCCTTGATTGCATATGTCAGCATATAAAATTCATGATATATAAATTTTTGTTCAGGCAAAAGGAAGAGACTGGAGCAGAAAGCCGAGTCTTCCCTTTCAAAACAAAAGGAACCAGAAGAGGACAAATCTCCAGATTTGCTCCTATTTGACTTTCTTCACAAATGCAAGGCTCAGAGGAACTTCCACATATACCACAGTATTTTCAATAGGGAGTTCACTATGAGCTCTGTAGTACTGGAGCATCACAAAGATTTTCTTTCAGACCATTGGGATACCTTCAAACAACTGACAGAGGCAGGAAGAATTGTGGAAGGTGAAAAGGTTTTTGTGCATATAAATCATATTGTCTCCATTGAGACAGGAGGCTGAGGTACCATGTGAATAGAAGATTTGACAGCCTGCCTGAGGAATATAAATTCAACTGTAACTTGCACACCAGAAAGTGTAGAGTGCTTGAGGAAACCATGGCATTCCTTATGTACATTGTCTTCCATCAGCACTCTCTAGAAGAGCAACAAGGGCAGGAGGCTGAAGAAGAAGACACATCTGAAGCACAGGAAAAAGAGGATGTTCCTATGGCAACAGAAATGGCAAAGCAGGAAGAAGATATCAACCTCCAGGATGAGGGACTGCAAGTGGCTGCTCTTGACCTTGTTCAACTGAGGACTGAAACTCTTAGGGCAGCACAGTCAGTTGAAAATTTTGATGTTCAGAGCAGCAACTATGCAGTGCCCATGCTTCCAGGTGTCTTGATTGGTGGTAAAGATTATGTTTTCCTCCATGATATAGAGTGTATGTTCAATTTGAGGGAGGACTATGCCATTTCCCTTATTGCCCAGGCTTCAAGGCTTGACAAGGAGGTTGGCATAGAGGATGACCATTCACTACTGGCTTTGGAAACAACTTTTGATCCTGCAGAGGCCCTTACTATTTGTTTCAAAGAGGCTCAAAAGTTCCAAGAGCCAGATGAAGCTGCCTTCCAGCTCACACAAGAAGCTATGAATCTCTCAGCACTATACAAGGGAAAGCTTAAAGAAGAGGCTGGACTGGAGGGGAGAGGAATAAATCTTTGGAAAGATAAACTTCTTGTTACTGATGAAAATGAGAAGGTATGATCTTGTTACTTCAAATCAAATACTTTATCTTGTGTTTAAATGTTTTGTAGTTGTGTATTGTCTCACTCCAATCTTTTGATATGTGGCAACTACAAATTGAGGATGACACATTCCTCCAGAGAACAAGTGGAAGCAGGCCGGCTGGGTTTGGCAAAATGTCAAGCCTAGCTCATTATATTCATGATCTAGGAAGTGCTAAGATCTTGATTTACCGTAGGCAGTTGAGCAACAATGGAGAAGCCATTGTTTACTTCTTTAAATGTTTGTCTAGGGTTTTAGGTGGACATGATCTTTCATGGCAAAAGGAAAAGATCATTTTGATAGAGAGGTTGTCTGCCATAGATATATTTGGGGATTATATGAATAAGCATGCCTCTAGGGTCTCTTACTTTTTGTCTTACACTTCTTATGCATTAGCATGTGGTGTTAAGGAGCCCAAATGTCTGGAGGGCTATGGAAAACACAAGCTCATAAGGTTTCGAGAGCCACCCATGATTACATCAGGCGACACAATCCAAGAAGAAGAACACGTGGAGATAGCTGAAGACAAGGATACCCCTCCCAGACAAGCAACAGAGGCAAGCATTGATAAGCAGACATCAAGCCAACAAGGAAGAAAAAGAGTCCAATCAAGATCAAAAAGAGAGTTCCGATTGGCAGGCCCTGGGAGTAATAGGATTTAGTCATCAAATATAGCACAAACATTATGTTGAAGTTGAACTGATTTGTACATTGATCCTCATCAGTTCCTTGTCCGTACGGACAATTAGTACCCTTTTGCATTTGTCCCATCACCGTACGACACTCAGTACCTTATTGGTAAGGATCAATAGTGTGTCTAGCATAATTAAGTAGTATTGATTGAATTTTTTGTGTGTAGCTCATGGATGTATTGATGCTTGTTAATATAGATCACATGTTTCACAAAAGAAATACTTTTGATGGAGTCTCAAAACATATAGGCATAACACCAAGAGTCACTTGTTCCACAAAATAAAAATCTATTGATGATTGATTTTGAAAACATGTGGACATAACACCAATAAGTTACAAACTGCTATTCATGTTTACTTGTCCATTTATGGTTTCTAAATATCTTCGAATCCCTCCATTGTCTATGTCTCTGTGCTGCCATTGAATTATCCAAAGTTTGTCTTCGTCTTTGCTTTTGGGCTAGAATAAAAGCAAGCTTGACTTTGGAACTAGCAACTTTTCTTTTAGCATACAGTCTCTGTGGAATGCCTCGGTAAAACCATTGGAAGACTTCCTTCAGACTATTTGCCTTTTGACTCCCTCCGTAGTGTTGTGTGTGTCTGAAAAATGCATTACGTGCCATGTAGTGAGACTTCTCCATGCCTTGGGTAGACCAAATTGCTGGGCATCCATACTTTTTGACAAAATAGGGAAGGTGGTTGTAGATGATATGATGTTTTCACAGAGACATAAGAATGCATAGTAAGATATAAAAAAAAAGGATCACACTTAAGTAAAAGAAGAAGACAGAATTTTACCATGTAGTGAGTTATATTGCAGGCTGTCCACGCGTCTTTCATTGACTTCCCAAAATGTTTAATTGCCACTTCAAAGTTCTTGTAATCACTCTTTGTCCATGTTACACTATCACAGAACATGGAGTTGATCATTCAAGAGACCTCCACACCTCTGCCTTCACATTTCGTGCTTCCCCATCTGCCTCATGATCTTTCACGGCATTATGGACTTGCTTCCACAATCCATAATTAATCCTTGAAACTGTTCTACCTTGCCTTACTTGCTTACTACTGTGTTTGGGTCGAGACAAGAATCTTCTTGCCTTAACACCACCAACAATAGAGGGCTTGATTGGTACCTCCTTGCCATTGCTAGACTTTTTAAAATCCTTTGTGATATGAACACTTTTTCCAATGCTTGAAGAGCATCCTTTCTATTTTTTTCGGGACGGAGTTTCCAAGCAAATCCAATATACAAAAATACCAATTTCTCAATAATTCGACATAGACCATGCAATGTGCATATGTGAACATTACATAGTGGAATGTCAAGAATGGCCTTGAAGTCAGGGTCAACTTTATCTCTATTAGGTGCTCTCTTCCACCATTTGGAATCCATTACTTGAGCTGATTCTTTGCAGCAGTAAAGACAAGGAGACTTTGAGTTGCCTCCTTTACTAACGTTATACATGCACTTAAGTGTTTTAAGATCCCCCGCCATGTGCCACTCTACTTGAAAATCACCTTTTCTTGCAACATGGAGATTCTCTCCTTGCACTTGTCTTTTAATTATTCTTGGTATTTCCGTGTGGTGAAACACCCAATCTAGTGTTTCATGGTCTTCTGTCTTCACCTGTGATTATAGAAAACAAAAGTCTTACTATAAAAGATTTGAAAATAATGACTAAAATCAAGTACGAAACAAAAAATGATCATACCTGGAACGAGCCTAACCACCATATGTGTTTCTCCGACTACACACTAAAATACTTCGAACTCGCTTCAGTCAATGATGTATCAAGTGCTCCATTCATCAATGTAATAGTAATCCTTTCCATTTTCTTTTCCTTTACAACCTCACACTCATCCAGTTTGATAACAAATTTCAAAATGCCTTTGCACTCCTCAAATGTTATTCCATAAAACTCGACCATTCTTCTTTGAAGTTGTTGTAGATCTACAAATATATTGTTCCAAGGGTCATACACAGTGGTTCCTTTCACCATGAAATATTTCTTCAATATGGATATACTGCCCAATAAACTCATCTATACTTTCATTCAAATGGGCTCTTATTCTCCACACGATTGCTGGATTTGACAGTAAAACTCGTTTAATCCTTTGATCTCTCAAAGTTGAGGATATCGCATGGAAAATCGAACTATGTCCCTTCCTGCTAACTCCACTAACATCAAGAGCCTCTTGGATTGTAGTGCCATCAACTTGATTATTGGATATAAAGTCCTCTACAACATTGCGTTTGATTGCTTTGTATTTTTTTCTTCAATCAAACCTTTTGCTACACCACAAGAAAGCAATCCTTTCATTTGTTTAACAGGAAGAAGGTTGGGATCCATATTTTCTTTTGCAGGCTCCAATAGTTTCCTATAGTAACAACACAATATGCCTATATCATTCAACACCTCCATTCTTGTTTTGCGTTAATGGACATAATAGATATAGTCATTTGAGAGCCTTTTTGAGTATAAAAAATGAAAAATTTCAAACTAGCCTTGCTTCCTGAATTCTTCGCTTGCATCCACTAGTCCCAGCCTTCAAATTTACAATGTTTTTAATCTTCCTACTTCGTAGTCTGTCTCCAAGCACGGTTCTCTTCCTTCTTGCTCTTGTCAACTCTTTTTTACTCTTTGAATGCTCCTCAATTTCATTCTGCAACTGCTGCTCCAATTTTGCACGAATGGCTATCTCTTGCATCCTGGCCCCCTTTTATTGTAGGTACATCATTTTATATGTTTCTGCAAATGCAGACTGCGCTGAAATATAACCAAGAAGTCCATTTTGTCCATCGCCCGTAAACCTCAGTAGGGTAGAAGCATGTTAACGTGCTACGCTTTTTATGCTAGTTCACATGTGTGAACAAGCATTCCTAGTTAGCATAAGTTTAGGCATGTAAGTCACTATATTAGTAATCATATTTAAAACTTCTGGCTGATACAAAAAGCTCAAATGAGCACTTCAAAAAAAAAAGAATAATCAATGAAAGTTGTGGTATATTGAATTACGAGCTAGTCTTTGAAGCTAGTTAGCACAGGCGTTACAGCGGAGTGGTGGGGTGATGAAGTGCAAAGGCCAGAGCACCATGGAGCCCGTAAGCAAGGCGGCGCATTCGCGTTCTCCTATACACAGAAAACGTAGAGCCCCTTCTGCTTCTCCATCTCCCTGCTGTGCAAAAGCGCAAAGCGATCTCAAGGTTCCCCAATGTCCTCTCTCTCTCTCTCTCTCTCTCTCTCTCTCTCTCTCTCTCTCTCTCTCTCTCTCTCTCTCTCTCTCTCTCTCTTGTGCGGGTTCTGTGTGTTTTCTCTTCTACTTTTGGCTTCAGTACCACAAGAAGCTCCATGCAATACAGTTGAGCACATTTCCATGCAATATAGTTGAGCACATTTCCCTTTACAGTTGAGCACATTTCCCTTTAATGTGTGCAGGCCGATGGAAAGCTCCGAAGGTCGTGATCCCCATGTAGGAAAAATTCTGTACAACTTTGGTAGAGTTCAATGCTGCTTATGGCCTTTCCATGGAGGGTTTAGATCCCAAAATGGTTAGGTGGGAGCAGGTCACTGATGCTGAATGGTTCAGTGTGTTCAAACAAACAAAGGATCCCAGCCAGTACCGCATCAAATGCAGCACAATCTACACCGAAATGTATGAGTCGATGATGAAACTGCACTACAATGTATACCAGAAGGCCCCAACCAACATGGAAATTTCCTCTGCATTTGCAAAGGGTTTCGTGAAAGAATTCAGTCCTGCCGTGATTGCAAGCGGGACAACCATTAGGTTCAATTGGGCCGAGTTTGCAGTGTAGTACTTGCAGGATATTCGAGAGAAGGGCTATTATGAGGGCCATGTTAACAAGTGGAGACTACGTAATCTTCAGCTTCCAGCTTCAAAAATTGAGGTTGAGTCTACTGACATCTGCGAGGAAAACATGGCATTGGCAGGAAAGAGTACTGCCAAATCTACCAAGGCCACACTTCAGCCTCATCAAGATAGTCGACAGGAGATGAAAGCTTCTTCATTTTGTGGGTTGGAGGAATGGCAGTGCATGAAGGCAGCTGTCCTTCAAATGAAAACACATCTACATTATGAGAAACAGAATCTAAACAAAGTGCAAGAGGGCCTGGAACTTGCTAGGGCTTTGAATGCAAAAAATGCGAAGGTCACTCCTATTGTCACGGCCATGAGACAGAGGTTGCAAGCAGCTGAGATGGAGTTGTAATAAGCAGCTGAGATGGAGTTGCAAGCAGCTGAGATGGAGTTGCAAGCTGCTGAGATGGAGTTGCAGGCTCTATTGCAAAGCAATGATGTGGATGCTCGGCGAAAGATGGAGCTTGAAGTCAGAATAGAGACAACCAAAGACACCATAGAGGCTATGGGGTTTCCTCTTCGTGAAGATGACCCCATAGATAGGGACATAGACATAACCTGTAAACTGGTAAGTGTCCGTAAGTTTCATCTCTGCACTTTATGTTTGGTACATGTGCTCAGGTAACTCATGTGCTCAGGTAACTCATGTACTTACCATGCTCTTTTTGTCTTGGTTTTGTAGGTTGAGGTGGAAATTGCGAAATCCAAGGTGCAGAACTCTGAACGCCAACTTGAACTTCTGATGCACATGTAGTCCAAGCTACAGGGCTCGTTTCTCCAAACTGCCCTAACTAATCTAGCCCTTGCTAGTTTTATGAAGGATAGAGAGGTGCGACAGCATCGGAACAAACCTGTGTACTGGCTGTGGTCTGCCCCTTGAGGTCCAACCATTCCTTGCAGTGGTCAAGCTCCCTTGTGATCATAATTATCACCTTCTGTGTTTTGCTGCTACATGCTCCCTTGGGACCGTATGTAGGGCTCCCTTCTGCAAAAAAAGCATACCTACCGCATGGTTGTGCAACCTTGCAACACAACGACATCCAACCACACCAGAGATTGGTAAGAAACCATACTTGCTAGCTAGCATACAGAACATACAGTCTGCAAGCTTGATCATATTGGGAATAAAAGGTGTGCTAGTTAGCATAATGAATATGCTAATTAGCATGCCAGGTATGCTAGTTATCATACTAGATATGCTAGTTAGCATATACAGTATGATAGTTAGCATATTGCATATGCTAATTAACATATCCAGTATACTAGTTAGCATACTAGATATGCTAGTAGGATGCTAACTAGCATATATCGTATATGCTAGTTAGTATACCCTGCATGCTAACTAGCATCCTCGTTAGCATACTCTGTATGCTAACTAGCATCCTAGTAAGCATACCCTATATACTAACTAGCATAGCATATATGCTAGTTAGCATACCCAATACGCTAACAAGCATACCGGATATGCTAATTAGCATATCAAGTAGGCCTACTAGCATATCCAGTATGCTAACTAGCATACGGGATATGTTAACTAGCATGCTAACTAGCATACCTGATATGCTAGCTAAAAAGCGTATCCAGAATGCTAATAAACACAACGGATATGCTAGTTAGGATACTGGATACGCTAACTAGCATACAAGATACGCTAATTAGCGTAACCAGTATGCTAACTAGCACACTGGATATGCTAGTTGGATGAGTGGATGCTAATTAGCATATGCAATATGCTAGTAAGCATATTGGGTATGCTTATTAGCATACCGGAGTTAGCATATTGAATGCTAATTAGCATATCCAGTTAGCATATTGGATTGCTATCTGAAATGCTAATTAGCATATAGGATATGCTAATTAGCATACTGGTTATGCTAATTAGCATACTGAATATGCTAGTTAGCATACTTGATATGCTATTAAGCATGTTGGATATGCTAATTACCAATTTTTATATGCTAGTAAGCATTTTGGAGCATATTGGATTAGCTTAGAGGTTATAAGGTCTACTAGTTAGCATACTAGGTATGCTAGTTAGCATATTGGATATGCTTATTAGCATACCGGATATGCTAGCTGGAATGATAGTTAGCATACAGGATATACTAATTAGCATATCCAGTATGCTGGTTAGTATACTGGATATGCTAATTAGCATATCTTGTATGCTAACTAGCATACTGGATATGCTAATTAGCATACTTGATATGCTATTAAGCATGTTGGATATGCTAATTAGCATATATTGTGCTCTCTAGTAAGCACATAAAAGCTTTTGGGTACACTTGAATTGCTTAGAGATTATAAGGTTTACTAGTTAGCATACCTGGTATGCTTGTTAGCATACTTGATATTCTAGTTAGCATATATGATTATGCTAGCTAGCACACAAGAATGCTAATTAGCATTCTGGCCTAGCTGCACACATAGTTAGCATATGAAACATACTATGTAGCATACATGACATGCTTTTAAAGGGTGTAATTAAATATTTTTTTGTTGCAAGCCTCTCAAAGCCCCTACATGATGTGGGCAGTGTGCATGACACCAAAGGTAAGGGAAAGGCTGCAACAACTGAGAACCCTTCGACTGAGAAGGGTGGTGAGCTAGATACAATGAATGAAGGAGTAGATGCGGGATCCCAGCAAATGCAAAGTGCAAGCATGAAAACAATAGAGGAAGGCGGTGATGTGAGCAGTAAATCAAAAGAAGATGATTTTTTTGTCATGGTTTCTCATGCGCGTGCCATGCCTGCTGCAATTGACACAGTAAAAACTTCTCAGCAGACAATGGCTAGTGCCAGTGCATTAGGGGAAACATTGAAGACTAACAGCATAGAGGACCCGCAGGAAGAAGTTGGTGACTCTCGAGGGTTTTTTGCGAAGGCTAAGGCAAAGAGAAAAGTGGGCCCGGAAGAGGTACCTGAAGAAACTGCAAGCAACGGCTATGGTTCCCCAAAGAAGATGGAGGACAAAGCTGAAAGCACCAAAGGTGAAAAGAAAGCCACCCGATCAAGAGCTTGCAAAAAACTGTGTTAAGACCTTTCCTTTTTTGCCCAGATTCTGTTCTGTAAGCAGGCAACTGTCACTGTTCAGTTGTTTAGCCTTTACTTAGTGTCCCCATACCTATGCCCTTCACTCTTATGGCTATGCCATTTTGAAAACCTAATGCCTCTTGTGGCTGTCATGTAATTTTTTTTATTTTCCCGGTGAAAATGTCTTTGTGTAATATAATGTTAAGCAGCAGTCCATTATAATTTTATGCCAATCTATGAACTTCTTCACTTCGTATCACTGTTTCTTTGCAGAGGAAGAGAAACTGGCATTAATTGCCTTGCCTGATGTAAATGCTGCCATGCAATGGCAGAAATTACGGAAATGACGAGTCCGCAAAGCCAGGCAGATAAGGAGACAAAAGTTGGAGATTGAAAAGCGGCTCGAACGATATTCACAGCGTGCCCGTAGAATTTTTGAGCGCCTAAATTATGTTCACCCATCAGGGGAGGTTACATATACTGAATGGTATCCTCTTCTAGACCTAATATGGATGCCTAAGCGACTGTGTGATGGAAAAAAGGGCTCTTTTACTAGATCTCAACAGTCTTTTGCTGAGGATGGTAGAGACTCGCTTCGGCGAAAAGCCCCCTGCATATGCAGATGAAATGTTAAAATACAATGTAGAGGATAAGCACGTGTTCTGTCGCAAGGACAGCCACATGTTTTTGGACTGGTGTCTTCAGTTCTTCAGTGTGTATATTTGGAGCGCAAGCATGCATCGTAAAGTCATGAATATTTGCAGGGCTGTTTTTAAATTGCAGGTGCCAAGGATTGCTCGTTTTTTGCGCAAGAGCACTATAGTCCGTAACCCTGGCAGATCTTGAATAAACCTGTGTTTATGAAAGATTCAGCCTTGTTTTGGAAATACAATCCGACGTACAACGCCCAAAACACGCTTCTGATTGATGATAGCCTCTACAAAGTGTTTCAGAACCCAACACAAGCTTGGCTTGTTACTCCGAAGAGCTAGAGGACTAGAGTGCTGAGGAGAGACAACAGTTTCTTATAGAAACTTTGAAAGACTGGCCTTTTCTTTGGCTGCAGTCGGATGATTGGGCAGCGTATGTGGCTGACAATTTCTTTGATACTACAGGCTCTGATAACTTCTCTGATGCAGTCATCAAACAATTGCTAGAGGCTGAGAGACAAGCAGAACTTTGTCGTCGCAAACAAAAGGAAGATGACCTCTAGAAGCAGAGAGAGGAGAAAGATAGGCTGGAGAGGGAAAGAAAAGAAAAGGAACAGCAGAGAGGCGACCTAGAAGCAGAGAGAAAGGAAAAAGCACAGGAAAAGGAGAAAGCAGAGAAAAAGGAGGGAGCAAAAAAGCCCGGTCACTACAAACGTCCTCTGAGGAGGCCTAAAGATTTTTTGGCGGGTGTGACTCATTGTAAAATTAAACCCTATGTAATGTTATTTGATGCTGGAAGTTAATGATGAGATAATCTTTTCAACAGTTGCCTCCTACTATTCCATTTTTATGTGTTATAGAATTATGTATTGGGTTTTTTGTTAGGTAGCACACACTATAAAGTAGCAAGTATACAGTTAGCATATACTGTGGTAGTTAGCATACACTATATGCTAGTTAGCATAATCCTGTATGCTAGTTAGCACACTATATAGCAGCTAGTTAGCATATACTGTATATGCTAGTCAGCATATACATGCTAGTCAGCATATACTGTTTGCTAGTTAGCATACAGTATATGTTAACTAGCATATACTGTATGCTAGTTAGCATACGCTTTATGCTAGTTAGCACACACTATGTAGAAGCTTGTTAGTAAACAATTATCATATACTGTGATAGTTAGCATACAATATATGCTAGTTAGCATATACTGTATGCTAGTAAGCACACGCTATATAGTAGCTAGTGAGTATACAGTTAGCATATACTGTGCTAGTTAGCATACCCTATATGCTAGTTACATACATTATAGGCATATACTGTATGCTAGTTAGCATACGCTATATGCTAGTAAGCACACAATATAAATTAGGTAGTTAGTATACAGTTAACATGTACTGTGCGAGTTAGCATGCAGTATATGCTAGTTAGCCTATACTATATACTAGTATATATGCTAGTTAGCCTATACTATATACTAGTTAGCCTATACTATATACTAGTATATATGCTAGTTAGCCTATACTATATACTAGTATATAGTATAGGCTAACTAGTATATATGCTAGTTAGCCTATACTATATACTAGTATATATGCTAGTTAGCCTATACTATATACTAGTTAGCCTATACTATATACTAGTATATATGCTAGTTAGCATACACTGTATGCTAGTTAGCATACGCTTTATGCTAGCTAGCACACACTTTGTAGAAGCTTGTTAGTCAGCATATACTGTATATGCTAGTCAGCATATACTGTTTGCTAGTTAGCATATAGTATATGCTAACTAGCATATACTGTATGCTAGTTAGCATACGCTTTATGCTAACTAGCATATACTGTATGCTAACTAGCATATACTGTATGCTAGTTAGCATACGCTTTATGCTAGTTAGCACACACTATGTAGAAGCTTGTTTTAGTAAACAATTATCATATACTGCGGTAGTTAGCATACACTATATGTTAGCATATACTGTATGCTAACTAGCATACAGTATATGCTAACTAGCATACAATATATACTGCAGTAGTTAGCATACACTATATGCTAGTTAGCATATACTGTATGCTAGTAAGCACACGCTATATAGTAGTAGCTAGTGTGCATACAGTTAGCATATACTGTGCAAGTTAGCATACACTATATGCTAGTTAGCATACACTATATGCTAGTTGGCATATACTGTATGCTAGTTAGCATACGCTATATGCTAGTAAGCACACAATATAAATTAGGTAGTTAGTATACATATACTGTGCGAGTTAGCATACAGTATATGCTAGTTAGCCTATACTATATACTAGTTAGCATACTTTATATGCTAGTTAGGATACACTGTATGCTAGTTAGCATACGCTTTATGCTAGCTAGCACACACTTTGTAGAAGCTTGTTAGTACACAATTAGCATATACTGTGGTAGTAGTAAGCATACACAAGATACAAAATAGAATAAAAGACCATGACGTTCATGTCAAAAACCGAATGGCATGCTGTTATAGATTGCTTCATAATCTTCGGGGGTGATTGTGTACATTTGCTTTCTCTTTTGCATGTGTTCATGGGTATCTTGATACAACGTATAAGATTTGAAAGTATGTGAACAACAGGTTGATTGTAGTCTAGTTTGAAGGTGTATGCATCCACTTGCTTGTAATACAGTCCTTGCACGACATAAGAGCCTTTGTCAATTACATTGTTCCACTCATCAATGTAACCCTATTTTGCCTTTTCTTTTACTGCAGTGTACTTTACCAAGTAAAAGTCTACATTCTCATCATTGGTTGTAGCATCCGGATTCACTGCAAAAGTGTCACCAACACACAAAGCACTACTTAATGCATCATGGTGGCCTTCATACACGAATTTTTCATATCCAATGATCTGTCCTTCAAGGGCATCATCAGTCGGAGTGTCTTCTTCATCCTCAACTTCATCAGACAATGGCATCAGAATGTGATAATCCCAAGGCTGCACATGAGATTTGTTAGTGCAGCGATTCCAACTATGGTTCATACATGCATCACAAAAGCATGCCAATGGTCTTGTGGCAATGGCAGTTGCATCCTGCCGGTTGTGACCGCGCGAAAAGCATGCAAGGTGCGAGACTTCTCAACCGTGGCACAATTCCATTTAACCTCCCTGTTTACATCACCTACTTTGATCTTCCAAAACACACGGGCACATTCCCTTTCTTTTAGAGGATATGATGCAGCTGCTCCCTTTGATAGGTTGGCTTCGCAATAGGCAACCACAGCACACTATAAAGTGGCCCCATTAGGCTTCAGCTATTCATGTGTCAACGATCTTTTAACAACTGCGCCTGCACCGTCATGCTCTCCCTTGCCATGTCGTGATCCAAAGAAGAACCAGCTCATCTCCATTCCTGTCAGTCCAGCATACCTTGCAACAAAATAGAAAGGCCTAGTAACCTTAAACTGTGAGGCAGCACCATCTGACCAGACCCAGTGACGTTTTGGAGTGACACCTTCTCTCTGTAACCAGCCACAATGCAGCATAAAACAATGTTGGACAAACAATGTGTCATGCACTTTGTCATCTGATATGAAGAAGTGGATTTTCTTGACTACTTCCCCTTCCCTGTGGTAGTATGTTATGTGCACAAAAATAGTTACTTGACTTGAGTGCCAATGCATGGATTGAATCTCATTTTGCTCCTTGAATGCATAGTTTTCTGCAAAGTCTACAACCGACATCGTCAGGAAATCTAAGAATACAATCCTTGAACTGTTGTGCTTACCATCGAGCGATATAGTTATGTTTGATAAAAACCTTCAACTTGGTCTGTAAGAGTTGAAGAAACTCCCAGCACTGCATTTCTTTAGTCACAAGATCTTTTCTCTTTTTTTTTGTCTCCGTACTTATCTGTTGCCTTCACATATGCAAACAATTTTACAAAGATATTCTTACCTGGGCTTTGTGTCTCTAAGCAGCATGTTTCTAGCTTTTTCACACCACATTTCTTACATTCGCCCATCAAACACTCACTATTGTGGTAACCAGCATCTATCTGCTTCGGGCCACAGAGAACTGACTCCCATAGATGTGTGACACCTTTGAAAGTTTGACATAAAGCCATGCAACCCCTGCTAGTTTCATCACCTCTGACGCAAACGCTGCATGTACATCTACATTGGGCTCCATGTAGCCCGAATGACTGAGACCGCATATGGTTAAGTGTGTCCTTTAAAAAGAACATCTGCACATGATATTCGCAGCAGCATGTGGATCTATCTTTCAGCCGCCGTACAAAAAATGGCTTCATCATCTCAAACATTCTCATACCTATTTTGCAATCTGGATGCTTTTCTTTGAATCTGTAGAAGAGCTCAACCTGCAATTATGAGAGTTAGAAGGTGGTTATTATGCTAGTTATGCTAATTAGTATACAGGCCATACACGAAAGCATACTGTATGTAACCAGCACTTACAGTATGCTTCCATGCATGTGCAGTATGTTAACTAGCACTCACAGTATGCTAACTAGCACTTGCAGAATGCTAACTAGCACTCACAGTATGCTAACTAACACATTCAATAGGCTATTGGTACATTCAGTATGCTAAATAGCACATTCAGTTAGATAATTGGTACATTCAGTGTGCTAACTAGCACAAACAGTGCTAAACTAGCACAAACAGTATGCTAACAAGCACATTCATTATGTTAACTAGCACATTCCGTATGCTAAGTAGCACTTACAGTATGCTAACCAGCACTTAAAGTATGCTAATTAGCACTCACAGTATGCTAATAAGCACATACAGAGTGCTAACTATCACTAATCATATGCTAACTAGCACTTATAGTATGCTAAGATGCACCTACATTATGCTAACTAGCACTTACAGTATGCTAAGATGCACCTACATTATGCTAACTAGCACCTTGAGTATGCTAACTAGCACTTAGAATATGCTAACTAGCACTTACAGTATGCTAATCAGCACCTACCATATGCGACCTAGCACTCACAGCATGCTTACTAGCATTTACATGCTAACTAGCATGTAGAGTGTGCTAATCAGCACGTAGAGTATGCTAACTAGCATACACAGTCTGCTAACTAGCATTTACAGTGTGCCTCCAAGTATGGCTTGTATACTAACTAGCATGTATAGTGTGCTAATTAGGACATAGAGTATGCTAACTAGCATACACAGTCTACTAACTAGCATTTACAGTGTGCCTCCAGGTATGGCTTGTATACTAATTAGCATTACTAATATGATAAATAACGCACTCTGTAAGGTGATCAACATATTGAAGATTTGAACTAGCATATATAGTATAGCATGTTCTAGCATGTAGAGTGTGCTAATTAGCACATAGAGTATGCTAGCTAGCATACACAGTCTGCTAACTAGCATTTACAGTGTGCCTCTAGGTATGGCTTGTATACTAATTAGCATTACTAATATGATAAATAACACACTCTGTAAGGTGATCAACATATTGAAGATTTGAACTAGCATATACAGTATAGCATGTTCTAGATAGAATAAAACATAAACAACCACAGTGTAAATAACAACCAGTATGCTATCTGTAAAGTTTCACATGCTTTTTAGTGTACTCGAATAATGGTGCTTTGGTTAGATCAATTACCTGAGGGTACAGGGTGCTTTATGTAATTTTTTCTCTCCATCCTCTTTTGACAAACATCTTTTTTGTTAGGGGATACACGTGTCTCATCCCTCCAAAACGTGTAAACCAGCTCTTTCATTTCATCTGTGATTGTGCTACGACGGGCATGTTTTTGACATGCAGCCAATGAAAACATTCCACCGTCAACATTCGATGTCACCCGCAATTTAGCCTTGTACAAGGATCGATGCGGAACTTTAAGGAGTCTCGAGACTTTTGACATTTGCATGTTCTCCTTTGAATTCAACATCATGGACAATGCTGTACGCTTCAAATACTCCTCATTACAGCTTGGCTGCTTTACAAGCGCCAAGGTGTTACGAACATTGCACATGATTGCACTTTGAATAGTAGACTCCTCTGGACACACTGCTTGCACGACAGGATAATGAGATACTAGATTCCAAATTTCTTGCTTGTCTTCTGTACTAATTCCTTCAGTCCTCCTCTTGAACAGTGCCACAATCGCAGACGAGATTTTCTTCTTCTTTTCCTCCTCAAAGGCAAGCTCTCGAACCTGAACCTGCTTAAGTTTTTTCTTCTCTCGTTGTTTCCTCTTTCTTTGTCTCTCATAATCCCTAATGGCAGTACAAGTTGGGTCCTCCAAGTTCGGATTCATTGTCTGTAAAGGATCCCTTCTGCTACCTTCATTTGCTGCCCTTGAACGCGCAAGTAAACCTACCAGATTAGAGTGCAAGGTATGGTTCGCCATAACTCTATGAGAGATGGGGAGGAAGTGGGCTACACGGAGAGAATGCGAGGCAAAGGGAGAGGGTGAGACTGTTTGAGCAACATCACACACACACAGAGAGAGAGAGAGAGAGAGAGAGAGAGAGAGAGAGAGAGAGAGAGAGAGCTTGGCTTACACAGATCATGGAGAACCTCGAGAGAGCAAGAGAGAGAGAGAGACACAGAGACAGAAAGATAGATAGAGAGAGAGAGAGAGAGAGAGAGAGAGTGCTCATCCACTACACCATGACTTCAGTAACTGAAAAGATGCTACATTTGAATTTGGCGCCTAGTAAATTTAACATTAATTATGGAAAGTTTATTTCAAAATGGACATATTCTTGGCTCTCGAATGTATGCTAACAAGAACTACTAACTAGCATTGTCCGGGACAGCATTTTTTATGCACGTTAACATGTTTCTACCCAGTAGTGTGGTTAGATTGACAAATGGAGGTGTAGAGTTTTTTACTAGACATTTTGGATATATGCTTCCATCGCACCATAAGTCAATATGTTGAAGCCCTTCTCTTCTCATATTTTCCTGTTGTTGAGTATTCAGCACCGTATCCTTTCGTCTTTTTTGTGCTGGAGCATATTGTTCTTCTAAGTCGATGTGAAGATGGTGTAATCGCTTCTTTTGAGATTGTGACTCACTAGTATCGGCCATTTTTTGTGCTTCTGAGGTTGCAAAGTTTGCTTGTCAATCTCATAGTCTTTTTGTAACATGAATCGTGGAAGTGTGGTGGTATCCATGCAATCATCAAGTTCAGTGATGGATTCTTTATGAGAGGCCTACACACGTCGTCAAAAGAGATGCGGAATCTTCAAGAAACAAAAAAAAAACTAAGGAGATATTTAATGCAAAATCGTGTTAGTTAGACAAAAGATTATCTTATTCCTTTCCGAACTGATAGTTCTGTAGTCCTTATTGACAGTTCTGAGCCACGTTTCCGTATTTTACTATTTTTGAGGTCTTTTAGGAGAGAACTAAATCAAAAAATAGTGAATTTCTTACAGGGCCCCAAAATGAGCTCCCTTTTTTCCTAATGCCACTATCACGAGTGGAAGTCCCATCCCCTGAGGAAGTTGATGATGTGTACTCCTTACTATCCACAAGTACATTTACCTCCTCTACGTGAACTCCTGGAGGAAGAACTCCACTACTTGTTGGAGTGTCCGTGGTGACACATTTGGTGATCAAGTGTTTGCATGCTCCCCAATATTCAAAGTAGGAATTTCTTGCTTTGAGAATTGATATTGTTGGCCTATATCAAATAAAACCTCACTTATATCACTCCAGGTTGAGTTTTGTGTGTCAATTTAGATGTTGAACATCCGAATTGCTACAAAAGTTCATCTCTCTCCAAACTTAGCATGAAAAAGTTTCAATACAAGAAGACACCTTCTTACACAACTATTGGAACGCATGCTCCAGATGGTTAATAAAGCAGGTACCTAGCTCATGTATTGACAAAATGGCAATAAAAATATTTTGTCATGGAGTATCTTACCAAGGGTCTTGATCGATCTTGGGGTCAACAGTTGCTTGAGCACCTTGAGCTTCTCCTGCCGATTGAAAAAGCTTGGCTGGAAGAGGTTTGACAGTAGTGACATGCATTGCCGCCCATCTAGTCGAGGCCACAACGTCATGCTTCGCTTAGTGCTGCACACAAGGAATCATTGCTTGCACGTCTCTCTCTCTCTCTCTCTCTCTCTCTCTCTCTCGACCAGGGAGGAGAGGTGGAGGGGTACGACTTCTTCTACTATTATGGTGCGCCTGACGAGGGGACCCAGCCCTCATGAGTACCTATATGGCATGACATGCTTCTCATGATGTACACTTATAGCATGCTGCATAGCTTTTTGATTTTCATTTCAGTTTTAGTTCTAGTTTCACACATTTCAGTCTCATTATGCTTTCCGATGAGGCTCCCGAGCGCATCAACGTATGTATTCATGTATGTTCGACATGTGTCTCATGGACCCGTTATGGTCCTTTGAAGACAATAATAAAATTTCATTTCATTTCTCTCTCTCTCTCTCTCTCTCTCTCTCTCTCTCTCTCTCTCTCATGAGAAGCCCAGGGTCCTAGTCTCTGCCTTCCCCTCGAAATATGCTTTTCTGAGTACACATTTCTCTCTCCCTCTCTCTTACGCATCATAACGATGTGGAAGGCCATCGTGATTGTGTCAGCCCCCCTCGCAGAAGGTAAGAATGAGCATTCTAGGTTATCAAGGAATCGCGATGTTATCTTATTATCTGAGCCTACATTGTTTGTGCAGTGGAAGTAGTTTCTGTAGAGCAGACACAGCACCCACATGAACAACAATTAGGTGAAAAGCTATCTGCTAGTAGGCAGTGCATTGGGTGTTTGGTGTGCAACAGGCAATTTATGATGAAGGAAGTGTTACTTGTGTGGTGTGAGGTAATTACCTTAGATAGGGGCTGCTTTTGGAGCTTTTCTTTTTAAGCAAGCCTGGGTTATGGCCACTGTGGCTATGGTCTTCATGGGTTAAACAAGCATGGGTTAGCAGAGCCTGCTCAACTTCTACACCGCACCCCCAGGGCATCTCCATTACGTTGCCCGATCTGGTCGATGAGCTGCGAGATCTCCCTCAGAGTGGGGGTCAATACTCTCTTTATGCCTAGGCTCTTATTCTGCACACACTAGCTCTGGAATCATGTGACACGCACGTGATTGGGGATGGGCTGCTCCTCCTCCACGTCAATTGGCTGGCCCTAAATAGAAGGCCCATTGATGATGTCATGAATATGAGGGTAGTGCGCCCAGATCCAAGCCATTCACGAGCCTCAACAATAGGCACAAAGGTCCCTGGGTCTTTAGAGCACCGCTCACCTCCATCCAAAAGGCCTTGTATTGCAAATTCAATCGGAGCTGGGACACAAGAGCTCTACTCCGCCGTCAAGGGCACAAAGGTCCCCAGGTCTCCCAGTGCATCGCTCGCCTCCATCCAAAGGACCTTGTACTGAAAATTCAATCGGACCTAGGACACGAGACCTGTCTCACTCTAGGTTGAGTTTTGCTACAAAAGTCCACAAGTTTTGTAGAAATTTGGATTTTGAATCCAAATTGCTACAAAAGTTCACCTCTCTCCAAAAAAGACACACATCTTCCCATCTTCCAAAAATACCACGTGCTTTTTCCAAAAATAAAGGCCGTCGCCGTCTTGTACCTTAGCTCCATCGCCATGTTGCCGTTCCCTTTTGTTACTGACACTTGGGTCTACACCTACACCTCCGTAGTTACCGTTATTGATGCTCGGGTCTACGCCTACACCATCGTAGCTGCTTCGACTGATGGCAACTACACCATCGTAGCTGCTTCGGCTGATGGCAACTACACCATCGTAGTTGTCGTGAACTGTTGTCTGCTTGGGTCTACGCTGTCTACTCTACCATTGCCTATGCCGCCTACACCAAGCCAGGAGCTACCATCTGCTGCTACATCCTGCCTACGCCATGCAGAGTTGTCGTTGCCTACACCGCCTACACCAAGCCAAGAGCTACGCTGCCTCCTACACCAAGCCGTGAGCTACGCTGCCTACACCAAGCCGAGAGCTATGAGGAGAGTTGCTACATCCCGCTGCGATATCATGTGAAAAATCCATCGGGCATCCACAAGGTGATGTCATGCATCCTCTTTCCTTAGTTGTGAGATGGAGGGCGAAGGCGATGTCTTAATGCTTTCAAACACAAAAGAAGCAATAGTGGAGGGAGATCAAAATAATAATAATAGGCGAGAAAGATCCCCAACCTTGGAACAAATACTTGATACCTAGTTAAGTTTTTGGTACTAAAATAAAGTGCTTTTGCATAGCTAGTAGGATCGGTAGGACTTTACATTTGAGAATTGATACTTTGTAATTGAACAAGGTGCATATGCACCAATAATAGGATGTTATATTATGATTTTGACAGCTTTTAGTCATGATAGGTTTTGTCTTAGCAAACTAGACACTATGTATGTCAATTAGACTTTACTTAATATGTTTTTTTGGTAATCTTTTTAGTATTACATTCTTTTTTTTAAATTTAATTGGTTCTAGTTTACTTGTGATTTGAAATTGTTGTTGTTGAAAAGTGTTAGAGCACTATTTATTATCTTCAAATGATGATGTGTTGTAATTTGTTTATTCAATTATAGATTCTGATATATCATTAATGAGAGATCCTAATGATTGCAACATTGCACAAACGTTATAATTTTCTTGACATTAATGAGAGATCCTAACGATTGCAATATTAGGATATATCATTATGATGATGTGTTGTAATTTGTTTATTCAATTATAGATTCTGATATATCATTAATGAGAGATCCTAATGATTGCAACATTGCACAAACGTTATAATTTTCTTGACATTATTTTCAGAAAATATTAAGCTTTACTGTATAAAAGAATGTAACATTACACAAGCGTTACAATTTCATTAACTTAAAATTTGCTAACTATATGGCTTCAATTTTTTTCAAATAAACTAATAGTCTGCTAGTTTGGGAGATACACGCTTGTGATGAACATGACTACTTTTCTTAAACCCTATGGTTTCACAACAAAATTATTTTATCCTTTAAATATATTTTTACTCCTAGAAAATCTAACAGCCAAGCTCTAGGAGTTATTTACCTTAATAATCACAATATATAAAATAATTTTGGCATGATTTTCTCCAGAAATTCATGACGTTATTATCTAGGAGATAGTCATACATAAAAAGCTCGAGATAGTCATGACCGTTAAACTCTGGTTTTTCACGTCAAATTTTTTAAAATTTTGGATTCAAAATCACTTCCAAAGAGCTTTAACAATTAGTCTCTATCATTTAGTCACCTTCTTAACCCTAAAAGATGAAATTTTTTCAATGTGATTTTCTCAAGAAATTCACGGCATGAATATCTAGGAGACAGTCATGGCCGTAAAAAACTATGGTTTTCACACCAAAAACTTTTTCAAGATAAGAGGATAAGATTTTCAAGATAAAATTTTCTAGAGACAATCCCTCTAATCACTATGTGACTTTTCGGACTTTTTTTGCAACATGAATTTCTCTAGTTTTTCATGTCGTCGTCGTGGGCGTGAGTATCTCAATTTTTTTAAAAGGGCATGATTATCTTTGGGTGTGAATATCTCTTGGCATAAATAACTTTCTAGAGAGAGAAACTCACGCGTGAATTCTATAGATATAAAATCACTTTTTTTGAGTTATTATAATGGTTTTTAAATCTAGTTTGTGTCAAGGAGGTGGTTTTGAATTTCAAATTAGTGGGTTATGCTAATTTCATTAGTACCATGCTAAGCTTGAAATTAGCATAACCCTCGATAATGGCTTGCTTTTAAGAATTTTTCTAGCACTTTATCTAGTAAATTTTTTAATATTATATTTACTACATCATTACCTTGTAAAATTTACAAAATATCTATTATTATCTATCTCTCAGGCTCAAAATAAAAAAGTAATGTTATATCTCTTTATAATGCCTAGTTTAAGAATTTTTCTAGCCTAGACAAAATTCAACAGTTAAGAGAGTAGTAAAAGAGAATGACTGGGATGATCATTAATTTTAGAGAGGGAGGGACCTTACATTTTGTAATGTTCAAAAGACCACTTGCTATTGTGGGGGAGGTTGCAACCCTTTTCTTCACTCGCTCTTTGATCATTTGGACTTCCTCCATGGACTCTTCACTACTTGTTTTGCTTGAATTTTGATCTTTCGAAGCAAGCACATTTTGGTGTGTGCTAGCAGAAGCACTTCTTTGGTAGGAAGATCCTTGGTATTTGAAGCACTATTCTTTGGAGAAATTTTATCTCCTAATATTTTTTGGGATCTCAAGTGTATGTAAAATTTTATCTCCTAATATTTTTTGGGATTTCAAGTGTATGTAAAATTTTCAGTAGGCCAAATCCTACTATCTGGGCATAATTTTTCTTTATTTATTAGATTTTTGTTGCCCAAGGACTAAGTTATAACGGCATGAATTTTTCTTTATTTATTAGATTTTGGTTACCCAAGGATTGAGGATTTCGGTTACCCAAAGATTGAGTTATTCATGGCATGAATTTTTCTTTATTAATTAGTTTTTGGTTACCCCAGGGCTGAATTATCCACGATGTGAATAACTCTATTTTACAACATCTTAGCCCGAAAAATCCTAGGATACAATAATGAGCCTGGAAGAGAAGCTCCATAGGCTGCCAAGGGATAGCCACCATCGGGGACAAGCATTTTTCGAGCAAAAACATACAAGCAATCCGGGCGACAAAGTGAAGGCATAGATAAGTTTTAAACTTCACAAAATAGTATTTTTCATATAAATTATGAGAACCATGTATATAAAACCATTATTTGACATTATCTAAATCACTTAAATTCATTAAATCAAAGATACACATTTGAATATTACCTTGATCAGAACATTGTTGGAATTTCTCTAATACTTATCATATCAGTATGCATAAAATATATTTCTTTAATAAATATAGATGTAAATTCGTTTACATTTCTCTCTCTCTTCCATACATAAGGCCATGAAGAGAAAGGAGGTCACAAGCCTTGCATATGAGAAGAAAGGTGTCAATCCTCGAGCTATGCCACTCTACTCTAAACTATAAAACAACAGGAGCACAATATTGAAACTTATGTAAAAAGTTGAGAAGGCACTCATGGTTGCATTGCTTTTGTGGCCTTACTAGTGTCTTTGAACTCCACACACAAAGAACCATTTGCACCTATTTCACTGGCGAAATAGGTCCAAATGCATCTCAACCTTGGAAGAATATCGTGATGAAGATGCCCATGTCCCTCATGCGCATTAATATAATGATGGTCACATCCCTCATCTCACCATCTGAGGACTCTCTCTCTCTCTCTCTCTCTCTCTCTCTCTCTCTTCCCCACACACAAGACCTATTTTGCTAGAAAAATAGGTGTAAATGGAGGCTAGTAGGCATCCAAGCATAACTCTCAACCCGTAGAAGAAGACGGCTCTATTCGATCACCCACGAGAGCAACACTAGTATTGTGAGCTCGTCAAACAAGCCGAGTAGCCCTTTTTTTCTTTTTAGAAGACCAAGCAGGTTGAGACCGAGGACTCTCTCTCTCTCTCTCTCTCTCTCTCTCTTCCCCACACACATAAACACCTCTAAGACCTATTTTGCCAGCAAAATAGGTGCAAATGGAGGCTAGCAGGTGTCTGTTTTGGTCGCCCACGAGAGTAACACCAAAATTGTGATCGAGTGCTTACGGCCCCATGCCTTAGCGATTCGATCAGGCATGTTAGAACCTTGGGTAGGATTAATCGACTTGGATAACACTCTGTTTGGGCCAACGGTCCTGGCCGGCCTCGGGCAGCTACTCAGGCCTACGCATAGAGAAAACCTTGTCGGGTGGCTTGCATCTATGGGGAAAGGGAATTAAAGCTGTGCCTACAGGTAGGCTATACGCCGCGAGGGTTCGCCTGGAGTTCTTCACCCCAGAAGGAGAATAACCATAATAGGGTCTGAAAGGGTAATCCTCAGTTGGGGACCCCCCTTGCGCAGGGGTTTCCCGGCGTATCTTCTCCCTGCACGAGGGGTCTTGGCGTATCTCCTCCCTGCACGAGGGGAAGACCCGCAGGAGATACATGAGTCAACACCCTTTGGGAGGAGATGGAATACTCTATATGAGCAAGTAAAAGGCAATAAATGTTTGGATGAAGAGACCTTGTAGTTCCAAGCCCGTTTACTTTGTGTGCCACTGTTAGAGGCCGATAAAGAAGGCAATCTGTTAGAGGCCGATAAAGAAGGCAATCTGCACGACTATTGATCCCATTTTGGATTAACAACAAGTATGCTCCTCCAATTGAGGACATTAATAAGTGTCATGTAAAGGCACTATAAAAGTTGTACATTATGAGATATTGGCCACCCAAGGCCTTAGTTAAGTAAGTTTTGGGTATCTTAGTGTGAATAAGAGCCAATTGCATATAAGGTATTTTCTCATAAATGAATGGACACAATCCCCCTTTGTGCTATTAAGAGCTCTTGTTTGTGTCTTGAGAGAGATTGAGAGAGAGCATTTTAGCACTTGTGCCTCTTCTATGCTTGTATGTTGTTGTTGTGTTTGTGTGGTGGTGGAGTGGTCTTGGAAGAGAGCTTCACTGTTTTTTCTAGTTAATTTTGATGTTTACATCACTGGAATCATTAATGTGAACGAACAGGTTCGTGTTCTGTTTTTTCTTCTTTTCAAAAATCTATTTATAAAAAAAAGAGCCATTGATTGTGCCTTGAGCTTGTATTACATTCCTTAGACATGGCATAATCATCTGGGAAGCAATTGGATAAGGATTTTGCATCCAAGATCACCATAGTTGACGCGGGAAGTTCCCAAGTGAAACTGTAGGAAAATTGTTCATGATGTGAAACATTTTTTGTAACTTTATGCCACGAAATGCTCACGACATTAACATCGCTATTAACGCGCAATTCACGAGATTATCTTGCCAAAAATAGGTAGCCTTATCTTGACACCTCTGATACCACGGGGTCTGACGAAATTAAGAATCATGAACGTATAGAAAATCATTCACGATGTGAACTATTTCAGAGCACTTCATGGCGTGAAACATTTTCATTTCACGATGTGAACCATTTTAGAACTCTTCACGGCGTGAACCATTTTCAGTTCACGACGTGAACCAATTGATTTTCATGATGTGAAACCTTTTCTCTTCATGCCGTGAACTTTTTCTGCAATTTCACGTCTTAATCAAATCTAACTCATGAACCTGGTTTTGTCGGATTAAGGCCAAGAAAGTCTTGAGAACATTGAAAATCATAACGAGGTAATGTGGTATTCTGAATAAAAATTTTAAACATGTGCAAGTGTAGAAAATCGTTCACGACGTGAACTGTTTTCTAACACTTCACGCCGTGAACTGTTTTTTGCAATCTCACGGCCTCAGAAACAAGTCGACAGAATCTGACCAAAATTTAATTAGGGCAGCAAAATAGCTTATCAAATAATATTCACATGTACTTGAGGTCTGGAAAGCTCATCGGAGATGACCTCACTCCCGACAATAGTGCATCAAATCACTGCATCAAATCACTGCATCAAATCACCAAGAATCTTCCTATCAAAAGAGTGTGGGTTTAGGCCACTCAATAAGCACTCAATTGAGTGTCTTAGGGATATGACCACCGTCGAAACTAGTAGTGAAAATCTATGGAAGAAGGGTTGCGATACTCTGGGTTTGGGGAAGAGGAGAAACCACCCTTCCCTACCAGATCCAACGGTATCATTGATATAGCCCATGGATTTTTTGGTCTCCAAACCAGCAACAATGATAAAGAAGCACAATATGCGGGCATGGTGTTTGTCAACCAGCACTAGACTTAGTCTAAGGCAAGAAGTACCTATCCAAACTTCAAATTCAAGGCTATCAAACACTGGTGCCCCCTGAATGAGAAGGGACATGGAAAGTGCGGCTAGGACCTAGTCAAGTATTCTTCCCAACCTCAGATCTAAAAAGGATCGAGGTAGAACGGTAGCTAACAAGAATTGATCTTAAGAAGAAAACAAGAGCTCGATACTCGAAGGGCTAGAGCCGAACAACACAAGGAGATGATGGGAAGTATAAACCTACTCCAATCAATCACGAGGTAAAGAGCCAGAAATAATCATGGGTAGAAGTGAGGGAGAAATTCCAAACTTAGAACCCATTAATGAAGAGCCCAGAGTGGAGGAAGGGTTTGTAACCCTAGATGAAGAGGATAATCTACCAAGAGCAACCGGTGAAGTGGAAGACTGCCTGTACACCAAAAAGGACATCGAGCAGATGATCAATCATCCCACGTTCCTCTACAGGACATAGAACTCTTAATTCTACAAAGGCGTACAGAGGCAGCTAACGATGAGCCATTTTAAAATGAAGTGGCCGAACCATCCAATAGACTGGAGATGCCTAGAAGAGCTAACATAGGAAGAGGATGAGGTCTAGGTAGGGGGGAGAAATTCCTCAAAGACCAAGGGTGGATCCAATCATCGATCTTAATGCAACCACAAGGACGGATCTGTTGAATATGGCTACAAAAATGGGCCGAGGAATGGTCAGGGAACTAGGCACTGCTCTAAAATCCCAACCCTCCCAAATGAAGCCACACATCATTTCAAAGCTCGTTCAAAAATTCTCTAGGGATGGGGATTCTATTAAAAAATTCTCTAGGGATGAGGATTCTATTCAACATGTAGAGATTTTTGAATCCACATGCGAAACCTGCGAGCTAGCCAGTGATGTAACCAATGATTCATGCTTTCTCACTGACCCTAGAAGGAAAATCGCATCAACCCTCAAACCCAAGGATAAGGTTAACTTCACACGACTCAAGATTGTGTACTAACTTTTCTAGAAGTGGGGACAGATGGAGTCTTGTGGCAGAGCTGCACAACATCAAACAAAAGGAAATGGAGTTGATGACAGACTATGTGTCTCGACTAAAGCACTTAAATTCAAGGTGCAAACTATAGGAAAGGCTAACTGATTGCCTTGCTTCTGGAGAGAGGAGTTAGAGACCACAAGATGCATGATTATTTGGTATTAGCCCGACCGGCTACTTTGGATGCATGTTGCAAACTGGCAATTGAATATGAAGATAATATGTTGGAATTGCCACAATATCTTCAGCCGCAACGACTTTGCGTGTTTTGAGTCACCAAGAGATTGGAACTCGGAGCAAGCAAGTTAGAAACATGATGGTGGACGAACTCAGTAATGCAATACTAAAAAAATTGAAGGTAAAGGAGGGAAGAGAAACATTTGGGCATGGGCATACCCATGTTTACCCCCGTAGGGAATTGGTGTGGTGCTCTATGTGTAGATTGAATCACACTACCACCGAATGTCCACAGTTAAGAGCAAGGCCACTACTCTATTGTGCACACTGTGTAAAATTAGGGAATCATGACACCTCCATGTGCAGATATCCAAGGTTCCAAATAGTTGCACAACTGCCGCCACCTAGCGCTCCATTGGCCTTACCAATACCACCTGTGCAAATCACTGCCAGCTGTAGGACATCCCAACTCTTCCTATTCACCTAGGGGCAGAAGATATGGATATGGTACATGAAGTAGAACTCAGTGGAGAGTACTATGAGGAAGCACCAGTGGAGAGTACTATGAGGAAGCACCAGTGGAGAGTACTATGAGGAAGCACCAAAATTTTATGTCCTATAGAATAACATCCAAGTACCAGTGTTTCAAACCACGGTACAATGGAAGGGTAAGGACATAAACTCAAACATGAGGAGAGAATCGCTACAATGTTTTTGCTGCGGTGGACCGCATCGAATCGCTACAATGTTTTGGTTGCGGTGGACCGCATCGAATCGCTGAGTGCCCAAACAAGAATGTGGTTCATACGCACCAATCCCAACAATTGACTGCTCCACCCAATGCCATGCCAATACTTACTTGTACTAAATGTGGCATTGATCATTTGATCAAGGATTGTCCATACCGCGCAAGTGGTTTGACTTCCACTTCTAACCAAGCCACCATCCGGACCTTTAGTGTGCAGCCTGAAAATATCATGCCACGCAATGTCTTGACACAAGTCCAGGCCTAATTGAGGGACAAGGGAGCAGATGCAACCACTTTCAGAACTGGCCGGAGAAGGAGAGTGAAAAAAGTGGGTAAGGGTGACACGGGTCACAATCCAAGATGGATCCGAAGAAGATACATCGACACCCAGATCCACCCAATCAAGAGAAGAAGGGGATCAAATGGTCAACCAAAAAGAGCCTCACTTAGAGATGCAAGGAAAAAGACCATCAACCCCTCAAGAAGTCGATGAATACCCAAAATGCCGAAGAGGAGATAAGGAAGCTCAAAGACGCCAGGGCCTTAGTAGAAGAGTGTCAACAATTGTATGAAACCATGTTAAGGGCTAACTAGGTCAGGGATACAATGTATCCAAGAAACCAACCAACAAAGAAAAGAGAATCGGACGTACCTACTCCAATTCCAGAAGAGACGAAAGAGGGATCTCAAGGAAACACAATGTCAAGAATGTTTGAGGAAGATGCACATGATGAGTCCATCCATTCATTCCCTAGGGATGGATATGAGACACACACATGGAAGGAACCCTCAATTGCCAGAGAACCCAAAGACATAGGCAGCCAACTGTCCACTTCTGAGCAAATGCCATTGGGACAACTGATATGCAGTTCACCAACATTATGAGCAGACATAAAGGAATGGGCAGAAGGCACTAAGGCCGGATGGATATGAGACACACACATGGAAGGAACCCTAGGGATGGATATGAGACACACACATGGAAGGAACCCTCAATTGCCAGAGAACCCAAAGACATAGGTAGCCAACTGTCCACTTCTGAGCAAATGCCATTGGGACAACTGATATGCAGTTCACCAACATTATGAGCAGACATAAAGGAATGGGTAGAAGGCACTAAGGCCGGCCGACACTATAGAGGATGTTATGTCACCTCTGGCAGAAAGAACCTTAAAACACACAAGGGACAGAACAACTAGAGTTGTCAAAATACCAGTTAATCAATTGGGGTGTTATTAAGAAAGTGACGACACTAATGCTACTACAATCCTAATTCATCATGATGGGTACCAAGCAATGCTATCCTGGATGGTGGGGTGGGGGTTAGAATCATCACAAAAACAATGTTGGAAAAACTAAGGAAAACCCGATCTAGAAATAGCGGATCTAATCGTTAACATGGCAGACGGAACATCTTCAAGGCCCATTGGGCTTTTAGAGAATGTGAGACTTAAACTCTTTACGTTTTGTTACCATTATACATTTTTAGTAATGGACTTTCTGCGCCAACTAGACTCATATGACATAATATTGGGGAGACCCTTCATATGAGGAAATCCAAATTTGTGCATGATTGGGCATTAGATCATGTGTATATGCGTAGGGATTCACAAATTTTAAAGATAGATCTGAGAACGTAGAGAGCACACCCCATGGAAGGGCAACTGTTCGGTAATGATTTGGTCACAACCGAGCGGACCACATCCATATAGATCTGCCAGCCCTTGGTGGAAGATCCCAAAGAGGAAGAGGAAATGAAAATGTATGCATCACTTCCTTCTTTGGATTTCAGTGAAAACTGGATGTATGTACTAGCTACCATAGATGTGATGCAACCTAGAGGAACCCAATATGTGGAATCTGGAACTGTTCCCACTACCTCTGTCTGTATGGTCAATTGGCAAACCATTGATGAGGAATCAAAAGAGGAGGTCTCTAGCATAGAAGGGACTAGATCACAAGGCTGGACCAGCATCCAACGCCTTAGAAGATGGCGAAAGCAAAAATGATACATTGCTCGACGAAATGCCCTACTACGAAGAAAATCCACGAATGCCCAGTGGTTGAGATACCTCGAAGCCACTAAGGTACACAATGAGTTTTCTAAGGATTGGGGTGAGGAATTGAGTAAGATATCACTTGAAGGGAAACATAAGAAGGAAGTCATCCTTCAAGAACCAGAAACGCCTAAGCTTATGAAAGATGGGCATCAAAAACAAAACAAAGCTTTGGCAGAAGCTGAGCAAGAGGCCAAGAAAGTTATGGCTAAAACAAAAAGTGAGAAACGAAGATAAGAGGATGGGCTGTCCACATCATATGATGGCCTAGCTAAAGTCAAGGAAGTTGATATTGCGAGACTAGGGGAGAAAGCCAAACCTGTTTATATTGCTAAGGAATTGACTTCGGTTGAAGAAAACAAGCTCGTTACTCTCCTTAAGGAGTTTAAGGATTGTTTCGCCTGGAACTACAAGGAGATGAAGGGTGTACCACCTGAGGTGGTGCAACATACAATCCCAATCATGGAAGAATCAAGAACAACCAAGCAAAAACCATGCCAGATGAATCCTAAATATGCGGCAATTGTAAAGGAGGAAACCAATAAACTCATTGTTGTGGATTTCATCTATGAGATAGAACATACGGATTGGCTGTAACCAATCGTAATAGTGCCAAAAAAGAATGGGAAACTTAGGGTATGTGTTGATCTTAAAAGGTCAACAAAGCTACTAGGAAAGACCATTATCCATTATACGAAACATGTTTTGGAGAGAGTGGCTGGTGAAGAAGCTTACAGCTTCTTGAACAGATTTTCAGGCCACAATCAAGTGTCTATAGCACTAGAAGACCAACATAAGAGACGACCTTCAATACAATGTGGAGGATGTTTGTATATACAAAGTCATGCCTTTCGGTCTCACCAATGCCCCAACAACATTCCAATGATTGATGTGCACAACCTTCAAAGACTACTTGCAAAAGTGGTTGAAGATATTCATTGATGATCTTTGTGCACATTCTTGATGGCAGACCATCTAGCTTGCTTAAGAAAGGTGTTTGAGCGATGTCCATTATATTATATATCCCTAAACCCTTTAAAGTGTAAATTTTGGGTCAAACACGGTGTGATATTGGGACATATTGTCTCTAAGAACGGTATATCCACCACGGATGACAGCAAGGTCAAATTGATCTTGGAACTGCCACCACCCACTAACTACAAAGGTGTGCAAAGATTTATGGGCCACGTTGGGTATTACCGCCACTTCATAATCTTCTATGCTGAAATTTCCAGGCCATTTTACAAGCTACTCATTGTCTTTGAATGGACTGATGAATGATAGGAAGCATACGATCGATTGAAGCAGGCATTGGCTAGCGTGCCAATTCTAAGACCACCCAATTGGGACCTTATATTTCATGTGCATATCGATGCATCGAACTTTGCTATTGGATGCATACTAGCACAACCTGGTGAGTTCAAATTGGACGACCCAGTCTGCTTCGCTAATTTTGTCAATAGAATGATGCAGAGGGTAAATTACACTACCACAGAGCGAGAAGGGTTAGCCATGGTTTATGCAGTCAAGAAGTATCGGCATTACCTATTGGCCAATAAATTCGTGTTCTTCGTGGACCATCATGCCTTATTATATTTGGTGAACAAGCCTTGCACCACGGGAAGAGTCACACACTGGTTGCTATTACTATTGGAATTTGACTTTACAATTACGTTAAGAAAGGGGACACAGCATGTGTTTGTCAAGAATTCCAAATGGGGAACCAGCAAACTGGTGTTGATGATGACCTCCCTGATGCTTATTTGTTCAAAGTGGACATGCTTGTTGATGATGACCTCCCTGATGCTTGTTTGTTCAAACTGGACATGGTGCCCAAACGGAGCGAGGAGATATCCGATTATCTGATGACCTCCCTGATGCTTGTTTGTTCAAACTGGACATGGTGCCCAAACGGAGCGAGGAGATATCCGATTATCTAACTTATGGTTTTTCGCAAGAAACACCCTTGAACAAAAGATAAAATGCGGTGGCTTATCAAGCTTACTGCACCTTATCAATTAATTTTGTGGGAGAACTATATAAGCTAGGTAAGGACAATGTCCTAAGAAGATGCATGAGAGAAGATGAGCTCGTTCACGATATTGGATGAAGAACATTTTGCTAGAGAGATTATGGCTTGCAAGGTACTTCAAAAGGACTATGGTGGCCTATGTTGTTCGGAGATGCGATAGAGTTTGTCAAAAGGTGCGAGGAATGTCAGCAATTTGCTATCCTGCAACAACAAAGGGACATGATGCCGCTCACCCCTATTATTGTAAGACAATCTTTCAAGAAATGGGGGATTGATTTTGTTGGACCTATTAGTCCAGCAGCGCATCCATCACTCACAAGCACGATATGTAATCGTGGGGGGCCACGGACTATTTTACAAAATGGGCAGAAGCCAGAGCCTCGAAGCGAGCTGATGCACGAACAATAGCAAAATTCTTATATGAGCAAATTATCTCAAGATTCGGCTGCCCATTAGAATTAGTTCTAGTGATCGCGATTCACATTTCATTAATGAGGTGATTGATCATTTACTTGCTCGATTCTTAGTAATCCATTAGAAGTCATCACCTTATTATCCACAGGCTAATGGTCAAGAAGAGAGCACAAACAAGATTTTGTGTACTATCTTGATGAAAACATGAACGGACTATGAGCATAAGCTAACAACAGCCTTATGGGTAGACCAAATATCATATAAGTAGCGATGGAATACACTCCCTTCCCTCTAATACGCTCCCTTCCGTCTAGCTTATGGTATTGAGGCAGTAATGCCTATGGAATACCTAGTTTCGAGCTAAGAATTACAGTGCAAGAATGTCTGACGGAGAATGCATTAGCTGAAAGGCTAATCGATTTGGAGAAGCTTGACGAGACCAAACTAATTGCATCGCATGGACTCATGGTCAAAAACTACGAAGAAAACATTGGTTTGATAAAAACTTAAAACAAAAAGAATTGGAAATGGGGGATCTTGTCCTCATGTATGGTGTAGGAGGCACCAGAAAAAAGAAACTCAAGTACAGAGGCCTAGGACCCTTCCGAGTGTCCGAAATCATACCTCAAGGGTCAGTTAGAATTGAGATAATTGAGGGCATACAAATGGAGGGTTATGTCAATGGGAGAAAACTTAAAAAATATTTTGGACCACTCACCCAAGAGACGCTCTTGCAAAAAAATCTCTTCACAACAAGAAGGAGCTCACAAAAGAAAAAATCTAGCAAGCTCAAGAAGAGGCTAAGGCAAGGGAGGCCAAAGCTACACAGATACTTTAGAAGAGAATGTTGAACGTGAACATGCTTCACTAACTCACCTAGACGAAGAGGAACTAAACATTGAGCCAGCACGACTCAAGGTGAGACTCTCTATGTCTAAATGCCATGCAACAAGCATTGCATTGATAGATATGGGATCAAGTCATAACCAAATCTCATATGAGACATGGGTAGCCTTAGATAAACCGCACCTTGAAACCACCAACGCACAAGTATGTAGTGTGCACTTGACAACTATGAAAGCTGAGGGATTTTTAAGTGTTAATGTTTCCATCAGAAATAATTCTTTGGTTGGGAAGGTGTTTGTCATGCCTGTAGGATCCATGGAAGAGGAGATGATATATCTGTACCCTTATGGAGCCCGATAAACACAGGGAAGCAGGCCAAGATTGAGGAGATAGAAACACCAAGCACAGTGACATCAACTCATGAAGCAAAAAAGGCAACAATTCCGTAATCCCTATGCAAAAAGCATCCCAAGTCACAAGGTACATAGCATTGGGTGACTAAGGGTCAACTTAGAAACCAGCTCTACAAGGATGAGAAGGGGGTTCATACAGAATCAACAAGAAGGGTTCATAAGGGAGACAAGGGACAAAATTGGTCTTAAGAGGTAAGTTGGCGATACTCGAAACAAAAAAACACTCCACAAAGCATTCGTATAAGCAATGGGTCTGAAAGGACTTGCTCATGGCACAAGGTTACTAGCAAGGCAATACAACATTATGCACCCAGTGGTCCATTGCACGCACCTCCGAATACAAAGGAAAGGGTAGTAAAGGCATTCAAAACAAACTCCCAACTAAAAACAATGCTAAGAGTGCACAAACACTGGTGTGGATGAAGAAGCCAACCCAATAAGATGGGTTAAATATAGCCAAACCAATACGTGTAACCACCTCGATGATCAAGGACCTGGACAAGGACCTTGAAAGGAGAAAAAAGAAGGTTCAACAAATGGACACTGATACAAGCCCCAATCCATAGGACTCAGTAGAAAAACTATTCACTTGGGTGGAGGGAAGAATCAAGCACTCCCACATGGAGTTAAAACGCCTGCACAACAATACCTACCCAGAAGTGCCAAAGTACCACCTTGGTTTCCATGGCAATAAAAAGATGACGGTATCCATTAGTCACAAAATGGATACAAGGTAAAATTGGGTATCATTCACTCCTTTAAATGCATGTTGAATGTTTGAGCATGAAGAGAAATATAGGGTATCGATCTTGCACACACAGGATCCAAAATGCTTCACGCCATGAACTGATCCAAAATGCTTCACGTCGTGAACTAATCTAAAATGCTTCATGCCATGAACTAATCTTAAAAGGTTAAAGCCGTGAACTGGTACGAAATGGTTCACGCTGTGAACTAGTTCAAAATGTTTCACGTCGTGAAACGGTTACTTTTTCTAGACCAATTGTAGGACGACATGTGGCATTCTTCATTAAGGCAGCCGCCCAGTCCGACGGCTACGTAATAAAATCAAAATTCTTTTCTTTTTTCCTCATTTTGCAATCGTCGATCATCGTGTGCACAAACGCAGTCGTGCCTTCCTTGCATCGCCTCCCTCCTTGCTTCTTCGAGTTCAATCAATACCTACGTGTTAAGGTGGGAGCTTGGGCCTTTCTTTGTTTTTTCTTTTCTTTCATATTTTCAAACATTGACCGTAATCAATTAAATGCCGAGACAAACAATGTCTTTGCATGATGAACAAAGTTCTTGCATTTCAACAATGTCTTAAATTGTCAAAACATTGTCATCATCATATTAGTTGCCTCGTGATAATATTTACACAAAACTCCGCTTTGCAGAGTCTGATCCAATAATGCATTCATCAAATTTAGAAAAGAAAAACCTAAATACTTCACGGCCAAAAAACCTACAAACTCATGGGCTACGGCCAACAAAACCTGCAACCTCACAGATTTTCATCTCATGGAAATCCATCTCACAGAAATCCATCTCATGGATTTCCACCTCACGATAAAACTAACTCTCATGAAACTAAACCTCACGGAAATCCATCTCACAGATTTCCATCTCATGGAAATCCATCTCACGGAAATCCATCTCGCGGATTTCCATCTCACAGAAATCCATCTCACAGATTTCCACCTCACGAAACTAAATCTCATGGAAATCCAACTCACGGATTTCCATCTCATGGAAATCACTCACGGAACTAACTCATGGGTTTACCCCGGCTCATGGGATTACCCCTCACGACCTGCACTTTCACAGCTTTAACACCTGCACTTTCAGGATACTTAATTTGACCTTGTCATATCACAACTAATATATCGCATTTATTGCTCACACCATTAACACCCTTCCCATCACAAATTTTTCTTTTTTTTAAAAGAAGACAACAACAAGAAGTGGCACATGCCCCACAAGTCCATAGACTAATCTTTTTTCCATGTACAGATGTCGACCTCATACAGAAGCCGCAGAGACCCCCGCACTAACACAAGCTAGTGCGACGGGATCCCCGGTGAGCCAGAAGAAAAGACCTACACGGGGCCCGAAGATGAACTACCTAGGTCCATACGCCCAGACTTTCCATGGTGCCATCATCAACAAGGAGATCCACATAGCACATGGAAAGATGGCCTTGCACTATCATAACTCGGAGTGCCATCATCAGCAAGGAGATCCACATAGCAAGGAGATCCACACAGCAAGGAGATCCACACAGCACATGGAAAGATGGCCTTGCACTATCATAACTCGGAGTGCCATCATCAGCAAGGAGATCCACACAGCAAGGAGATCCACACAGCACATGGAAAGATGGCCTTGCACTATCATAACTCCGAGTGCCTCTAGATTCTGGAGGAAGAGGCAAAAGTTAAAGAAAAGCTGGAGAAGGTGGGCCTCGACAAGATGGCACAGGTTCTCTCCCGGAACATTGACACAGAACTTTGTGTAGAATATATAAAGACGTATGACAAAGCCACCAAGAGGGGGACAGTAACAAAGGCAGATGGTACCATGGAGCAAGTAGTGATCTCAGAAGAGTTAATATGTGAGGCTCTGCAGCTCCCACCACCAGTCAAGATACATACACACGCCTTTGACAAGATGCCCCTAGATGCCATGTTGAAGAAGAGCTCCTACAACTCTAATGGCGCTGAATACGAGAACATCAAGGATGAAGCCACAGAAAAGGCATGCAAGGTGATGTCATTAATCATGCAAGTGAAGCCAGTGAATAGGTATAATAGGGTGCCGCTGAACCGAAATGCAAAGGTACATGAAGAAAAGGAGGAGGACTAGGCATATTACATCCACAGGGAGATGGAGAACTACCTTAAGGTGTATCAATCAAAGATATGCAACTTGTACTGAGCCTTGTGGCTCGAAGGCCTCTCCCAGAACTAGAACCAGAAGAGAGAACGAATTGGCACTCCTAACAAAGCAGCCAGTGCGCTTGCTCTGCAGAAATGCAAGAGGGACAAGCTGTCCTCATGGAAACTAAGGCAATAATGAAGGAGATCAAGAGAGGAAGAAAAAAGAAGACTAAAAGAAAGATGAGAGGTGACATACCAGATGTGGCTAAAGAAACACAAAGAATTGAGGCTGAGCTCGCACAAGAAATCAAGTCGTACTAGGAAGTACTAGAGTAGTAAGAAGCCATTGTCAGCGACCCACACAAGAAGAAGCACAGCAAAGGACTCCTCCCCAAAGTCCAGCTCAATTAATCTTCAAAAACCTATCCCCCCTAAAGAATTCTACTATGTCAAACGGGGATATAGCCAGAGATTGAAGCAAAAGCAGTGCCAGTGGAATAATCCCAAGAACTTGAAGAAGCCACATAGCTCCCAGTGCAAGTCACAGCAGCGTGCCAGTGGAATAATCCCAAGAACTTGAAGAAGCCACATAGCTCCCAGTGCAAGTCACAGCAGCACCATTGGATACAAGTAAAAGGCCAAGGGCTGAAGATACACCCACTCCAAGCAAAAGGATATGTCTAGAGGATGAAGAGGTGATATGAGAGACGTCACTCCTACATAATCTGTACTATGAAAATGTGGAAGGACTAGATGAGCTACTAAATCTACCACATGCAAGACGACTGGAAGGGGCATCGGCCACAAGTGCTTCACTATGGGAGCAGGAACAACGAGTATGGCGGTGCCATCTCCTCATGACACATATTTTTCATGATCGCAATGCCACACTCTGGAAGCAAGTTCAAGAGTCAAACAACCAAGTACAGACCTTGCAAGAACACCTAACAATGGCGGAGGCCACCCATAGGGATGTGATCATGAAGATTTTAAAGGCAACCAAGGAGAAAGAGGCCAGGTAATAAGCATTGGAAAATAATAATTTGGTTCTCAACCAAACTATTGTGCAAAGAATTAAAGAGAATACGAAATTGAAAGTGCAGATGGAGCATGCTAAAGAGCAACTTCAGAATGAAGTCACCCATAACCAAGAGCTAGGAACTCTCCATCTATTATAACTTCCCTATCTTCATGCCAGCTACATTTACAGACATAAGGGAACAAGAAAGCAGATGCTGAATTGGATATAGGCATAGCGCCGAAACCAGCAATAGTGGCTAGTGTTAGATTCTTAAAATTGCTCGTGGTCCTGATCGATCAACCCAAAGAACAATATGATGGGTATGCTACTGAGCAGCTGCAATTTGACATGAATCAAGGTCCCTCTGACAAAGGCATGATGATGTACTATCATTGCCTAAGGTGCCTTCCTGCCTACATGCATGTCACATTCGAGGACATGGTCGACACCGAGTTCTCGAGATCACACTCAGCCTTCCGAAGAACCCTAAAAAATCTTCAATCACACCATAACTTCTACCATCCTCATGAGTTCAGTGCCTAGGTCTTTTGAGCTTGGTAACAGGTTATGTGAGGACAGTACCTACATCAAGTAGGGGGGGATGTTAATCCCATTTTGGATTAACAAGTATGAGCCTCCCATTGAGGACATTAATAAGTGTCATACAAAGGCACTATAAAAGTTGTACATTATAAGATATTGGCCACCCAAGGCCTTAAAGTAAGTTTTGGGTGCCTAAGTGTGAGTAAGGGCAAATTGTATATAAGGCATTTTCTCATATAATGAATGGACACAATCCGCCTTTGTGCTATTGAGATCTCTTGTTTGTGTCTTGAGAGAGATTGAGAGAGAGCATTCTAGCACATGTGCCTCTTTCATGCTTGTATGTTGCATGCTTGTGTTGAAGAGTGAGAGAGAGTGATTGCCTTATGTTATGGTGTGAGTGACTCTACAGTGATAGCGTGGAGGTGGAGCTTGGAGGATTGGAGCTTCTCAAGTGAGCTTGGAGGCCTCAAGGGACTCAAGTTCGAAGCGTTGGTAAGTGCCCTATGACAGTTGTGTTCTATTGCTCTTCTCAAGTGAGCTTGGAGGCCTCAAGGGACTCAAGTTCGAAGCGTTGGTAAGTGCCCTATGACAGTTGTGTTCTATTGCTCTTCCATTAGTAGGTGAATGCATTGAGTTCCCTCTTGGAGGTGTGGTAGCCCATAACAAGGACACATTGAAGAAGTAGCTAGAGTTAGAAGGGGTTTGAGAGCTTAGCTATGAAGATTCTTTGGAGGAAAGCATCAGTAAATAAGGAGGTGGCTAAGCTATTTGAGGACAAATGGATTTTTAGGCTACCGATATTTGAGAGGAGCAACCCTCTTTTCATTGGATTAGGTGTTACCTTCCCAGACTCTCTCTCTCTCTCTCTCTCTCTCTCTCTCTCTCTCTCTCTCTCTCTCTCTCTCTCTCTCTCTCTCTCTCTCTCTCTTCCACACACATAACAAACGTTAGAGACCTTATAATTTTAATATGCACAAAATATATTTCTCTAATACCTTAATATATATATATTTCTTTAAGAAATATGCTTTGTTGAGATGATCAAAAATATCTGCTCGAAAAAATTTGCTTACATGTTTTTGCTCATAAAATGTATGCATCCGCCACCATCGAGCTCAGATAGGGAAGTAAGAACTAGAAGACTTGGGAGTATATAATGGAGGAATAGTTACCAAGGGGATCAATCCTTAACCCACGACATAACTTACCCCTAGAAATCAAAGGGATTTTACAAAGTGCCCAAAGGACGGGTGGAATACATTTCTCCACTTCCAGGGAAGCTAGATATAAAGGAAATAATGAGGGAAGCACAATCCCAACTTAAAAGGTTTGAACAAGAGAAGATTAAGTTAGATCTCAACTAGGAGTTAGCTGAGAGATAAGACTTTGATACATTAATGCATGGAGAAGGTTCTTCTAGCCTCAATGGATTGAGGCATGAAGAAGACTTGGTCACAGGACGCAGTGCTAGGGTGAACAAAAAATGGAGGAGGGTATGCCACCTTTAGAACCTAGTCTAGAGGAGTCTCAAGAAGACCTAACCACTCTTGTAGCACCTCTCTTAGGAAATGATGATCTATCAAGAGAAAATTTGAAGAAAACTTACACCAAAGTAGAAGTAAATGCAATGTTAAGAACCCTAGAGTTCCAGGAGTACGTGAGAGGGAGACACAGTCGTGGAGAATGATGTAAATAGGAATATGGGAGCTATTCCAATACCACCCAACCCAAGGATACATATAAATTGGCATGGGTGGGACAACCATAAGAAGGATAGGGTATGAGGCCCCACCAAGGGAACCAATCAAAGTGGCCCCTCACATGAGAGTTATAACACCTGCTGACTTATTGAGAATGATCGACAAAATAGGAAGGAGTTTACTAGGGGGTTGTGTGTACCACATCAGCACCACAAAGAGCAACATCGGTTAAGCCCAACTATGTGGCGAGGTTAATACAAAATTTCTCAGGATGCCATACAACACCTCGAGATATTCGAATTAGTGTGCAAAACTTGTGGTTTGATCAGTGACCAAATGAAAATATTTGCATTCTCCCTTACACTAGACAGAAAGCACACCAATGGTATCAGTCGCTTAAGCTGAATGATAGGATTATCTTTGCATTTTTTAAGAGTGTGTTCGTACCAAGTTTTGATTATCTTTGCATTTTTTAAGAGTGTGTTCGTACCAAGTTTTGCACAAAGCATAGATAAGTGGAGCCCTATGGTGCAATTATACAACATTAAGCAAGAAGAGCATGAGTCTATGAGAGATTATATCTCATGTGTGAAAAACATGAACTTAAGATGTAAGACTAGGGAAAGGTTAACAATAGATAAGAAATTGTTGCCATGCTTCTGTAGGGGAGTAAGAGACATGAGGATGAATGACTACTTGTTGTTGGCCAACAAGCCAACATCACTTGAAAATTAGCCATCGACTTCAAGGATAACATGCTTGAGTTACCACAACCCATGAGGATGACGCTAAATCCGTCACTTCAATAGCTCCATCACATGGGTTGGGCCGAATAGGCCTGATAATCTCAGAGAGACGACTAAAGGATATGACCTTAGATGAGCTCAGAAATGTGCTTAAATAAGATAAAGCTAAAGGAAGTGAGGGATGTGTCCACAAACGAACGTCTTTATTCTCTATGAGAAATGGTATGGTGCTCAATATGTCAAATAAAATCACACAAGCACTAAGTGCCCTTAGTTGAGGCCTTTCCCATTGATGCACTATACACATTGTATACAACTTATTGTATACAACTTGGGAACCATGATACAAGTATGTGTAGGTATCCATGTCAGATACAACAAGTACAAGTACCTCAATTGCCTTCTACATGGCTATACAACTTGGGAACCATGATACAAGTATGTGTAGGTATCCATGTCAGATACAACAAGTACAAGTACCTCAATTGCCTTCTACATGGCTATAGTTAGCCTTACCTGCACCATCTAGGAAAGGGGCATGGACAAGGGCATGCTCCAAGGGAAAATCTATCAAACGTGTAAAACCAGGTAAAGGAATGTATAGAGTACCCAAAGTGCCTATATTGCCACCTGTCCCCTCACCACAACCACCAACCAGCACCTCAAATAATGCCAATTCAATAAATCATTAAAAAGGTGCCAGAAGAAGGAGAACATGTACGAGAACCTCGACAAACCTAGAGGAGTCATATGACATTTGGTGGGAGGTAACCCCAAAGTATTTTCACATGCAAGGGAACACACCAGTGCCAATGTTCTAGGCTGTGCAATGGAAGGGAAAGGAGATTAATGCCACAACAAGGAGATCCCTCATTGTAATGCTATCACTATCAAGGACCTCACTGTGTGGCTAAGCGTCCTCATAAGGTCAATGCAATGAACCTGCAAAATACTCAAGTTAAGTTTGAGTTATATAAAATGAGCAATTGACCATCTAATCAAGGATTGTCCTTATAGAGGCACTGGAGAGTCTTAAACAACTACTAATTCAAGCATGGGACTCCAAAATATTGGGGTGTGATTTTAAGGGTAGTAAAAACACCACTTAATGTCATGACTCATAGGCAAGCACTAAAGACGCCAATAAATATTGGAACCTTTAGCTAAAGCTTGTACTTGTACATTGGGAAGAAGAAGGGCCAAGAAGGTGGGATAAGGAGACTCTACCATGGCGATTCAAAATGGTTCAGATGAGGAAACGATCAATACTACAACCACCAAGTCAAGCTAAGATAATGCATTGACAAGAAAAAATGAAGTGGTGTGACATGAAAAGAAGCCAAGCCAATTGATGAACCCAAGACACCAAGAGGGGTGGGTGAGTACCCAAATGCCTAGAGAGAAATAGAGAAACTAGAGGTTCCTTAAGCCTTAGTCTAGGAAAGACAAAAGAAGTTTGAGGAGGAATGGTTGTAAGAGCCAGCCAAGCTACTGAAATGGTCTATCCTGAACAGAACACCACAAGGGAAAAAAAACAGTTGAATGTGCCAGAACCTATGTCACAACACAGCGAGGGTGAGAGCGACTCAGAAGAAGGCAGAAAGAATGATTTGTTCTCAAGGATGTTTGAGGAATGAGGAGAACATCCTCTATATGACTCAATAAATCCTCTCCTAGAATCATACAATAATGATGTTGGTCGAGTCCAAATGTATGTCAAAACACAGCGAGGGTGAGACCGACTCAGAAGAAGACATATGGAATGATTTGTTCTCAAGGATGTTTGAGGAAGGAGTAGAACATCCTCTATATGACTCAATAAATCCTCTCCTAGAATCATACAATAATGATGTTGGTCGAGTCCAAATGTATGTCAAAACACAGCGAGGGTGAGACCGACTCATAAGAAGACAGATGGAATGATTTGTTCTCAAGGATGTTTGAGGAAGGAGGAGAACATCCTCTATATGACTCAATAAATCCTCTCCTAGAATCATACAATAATGATGTTGGTCGAGTCCAAATGTATGTCAAAACACAACGAGGGTGAGACCGACTCAGAAGAAGACAAATGGAATGATTTGTTCTCAAGGATGTTTGAGGAAGGAGGAGAACATCCTCTATATGTCTCAATAAATCCTCTCCTAGAATCATACAATAATGATGTTGGTCGAGTCCAAATTTAGAGATGTGGTAGGGCTAATAATAATTCTCTTTGCATAGATAAAAATACAAATTGGAACCTGGTTGAGAGGAAACCCCCCAACTTTGGATTGATTTAAAAGATTGGGTGGAAGCCAAAATGCAAGCCAATCTGCTAACCAACGAAGAATTACCCTTGCCTATCAAGGAAGATTTAGAATTACCCTTGCCTATCAAGGAAGATTTAGAATTGGTTGAAAGAAAGGATGACCTACCAAAACTAGTTCAAATACTAGTCAACCAAATGGGAAAGTATTATAAGAGTGAGGACACGAACGCAACACTTCAATGGTGTATAAGGGTTATCAAGCTCTTGGTGATCCTTGATGGTGGAGCCATAGTAAGTATCATCACAAAGCAATGTTGGGAAGGCAAAGATCACGTGCTTTAGATGGCGTGTTAGGGAGGATGAGTTTCTGATCATTTTGGAAGACACTCATAGTGGGATCGCTAGTGGATATTTTGTAGGTAAAGTAACTACTTGAAAGATCTTGCAAGCAGGTTATGGTGGTGGGTGGCCAACCATGTTTGATGATGCCATCAAATTCATCAAACACTGTGATGAATGCCAACTCTTTAACATTCCTCATTGGACAAGACAAAATGCCTTTGGTTTCGATTATTGTTCAACAACCTTTTGAAAAATGGGGAATAGACTTCGTTGGACCTATTAGCCCAGCTACACATCAAATGCAAACCCGATATATAATTGTTGCCACATGAAAAGTGGATGCTCGTACGACTATCAAATTCTTATACGAGTATGTCATCAAGGTTTGGGTGTCCCCTAGAGTTGGTTGTTGTTGGTAATAAGGTTTCTGGTTGTCGATAAATAAGGGTTCTTGTTTGATCAATGAGGTCATTGAACCTTTATTGATTAGATATTTGGTGGTGCACCATAAGTCATCATCACCATACTATCCCCAAGCCAATGGGTAGGCATAAAGTACTAATAAAGTCCTTTATGGTACATTGTACTAATAAAGTCCTTTATGGTACATTGATCAAGACTATAGAAGCTAGTCGTTGGGAGAGCATAAGTTAATAGAAGCAATGTGGGTCTATAGGACTTCCTATAAGATAGCTACAGGACAAACTCCCTTTCAGCTAGCCTACAGGATTAAGGCAATGATGCCTATGGAATATTTAATACCTAACTTGAGGATAGCAATGAAAGAACATCTTAGAGATGATGGGATAACACTACATATGAGCATAGCTACTATAATCTTCATCAAAGAAGAGGACCTTGAGATAGAGCTAGTTCATCTCAAAGTTGGACTCTCTATGGAGGGACAGAGGCACAAGAAAAGGCTAAGACAAGGACAACCAAAGCCAAAGCAAAAAAGAAAAAAAGGGTTAACACTACAAATAAGCATGACTACTCTAACTCTAATTGAAGAAGAGGACCTTGAGATAGAGCCAACTCATCTCAAAGTTGGACTCTCTATGGAGGGAAACACAACAAATCTTCCTTCATTAAGAATGTCTGCATAGAACTAATGGTAGAAAACTCATGAGTTGACCTTGCAAAATAACTGCCTACATCGAGGAATCATGAGCATAGAGATTTGCCTTCATTAAGAATGCTTGCATAGAACTACTGGTAGAAAACTAATGACTGTAGAGATGACCTTGCAAAATAACTGAGATGACCTTTCAAAATAACTGTCTACATCAAGGAATCACGAGCATAGAGATTTGCCAACTTAGACCAAACTTTGTATAGCTACCAAGGGTTTGGACGGTTAGTGAGACCTCCTTTGTGATGGTCTACACAAGTGCCGAGTGTGCCTTAGAATCATGATCTTGCTTGTCTTCAAGCTCCACAAGAAATTCGTCCTCCTGAATGTGGGTCCAATGCCTTGAGTTTTGAGGATGCTTGAGCTTCTTCTTCTCACTGCCCCCCTGAACAATATTCCACAAACCCTTATGAATGAACCAGACCCACATATTCAGCTTCTAATTTGCCTCTTCAGAGGTGGCTTTGGGCCACTAGCTAGGATCATGAGCTTCCTAGACCAGAGATGCCTAGACTTGTTCCTCCTCCAGCTCCACAAAATACAAAGATTCCCTCTTGAGACCCAAGCTAGCAGCTTGTACTAGAGCACCATGAAATGCAAAAGAAGTATGTAGTGGCTTTTAGTTGACAACCTTAGTTGAGTAATGTGGGTGCAGAGGTCAAAATGTAGAGAAAGTATGTAGTGGCTTTTAGCTGATAACCTAAGGTGGACATGGAGCAACTACTTCCCTAAATATGCTATCATGAAGAGCTTTTGCTAATTATTAATGGTGCACGAGCTCAATCCAATTCATTATGCCCAATCTCTATTCTTACTAATATCTCTCTCAAGTATTATTGATAATATATAATATCCATACAAAATCTAATATTATATATTGATAATCTATAATATCCATAAAAAATCGCTTTTTCTAGCCAAAAGTATTTTCTAGTAGGATTAAGTTCCAAACATAATTTGGGATTTAGTGATGGTAGGCTGGGTGCTATAGATGCAAAAAGTATATGAGTGTATGTGTGTGTATGTGGCTATGGATGCAAAAAGTATATGAGTGTATGTGTGTGTATCTGTCTATGGATGCATGCATTTGATTATTTATCTTAATTTTGGATTATGTGTAAGTGTGCTATCGTATGGAGCTTATGTGGTAGTAATTATGTATTTTTATACATTTCGGCATGTGCATCTATCTGTTTGTTAGTGTAATTATGTGCATGTTTGTGTTTTTTTGTTTGTGTATATGAATGCGTTATTCTAAAGAATGAGTATTGCATTTTCTTTTTTGGTGCAAGGTGGAAGTTAGCTTGAAGCAATTGTGTGCTCTTAAAGTACAAGATGCCAAAAGGGAAGCACAAGAAATGGGGAGGTAATATAAGCATGCTTGTGGATTTGAGGCATATCTTATAATTGTAGCCATGGATGATCTTGCAGATTCACGAGTTTATCAATTACGCTCAGGGGCTTAAATTGATGCCACGAAGAGGCTTCCTTGCGCGACGAACAGTAGAAGTTACTATTGAAACTAGTGATGTGGGTGGTTAGATACCTATTGTGCCTCCAAAAGGTATCAAAAATGAAGGTCATGGTGAGACTAGTGACCAACAACAAATTGTAGGGTCTTCAATTACAAAGGTGCAAAAGGAGTGTGAGTACGAAGCAGGTTTCTCCAAGAAGGCTTTGGAACGTGTTTTTTCCACAAGCAATCTCTCTATACCCTTGTCTTTTCTCTCTTCTCCTCTCCTCCCTGCTCCCACATTAGCCCAGTCCACCTCCTCCCCGATCCTCTCCCCTCCTCCCTACTCCACCTCAGCTCAACCCACCTTTTCCCCCTCCTCCCACTGCAACTATATGCTCTCTCTCTCTCCATGCCCTCCCTCCCTCTTTCCCTCTCTCTCTTTCTCCCTCTCTCCACCTATCTTATGCTCATTTCTTGCTTTCTCACCACCTCCTCCCCCCTTCTACCCCACCAAAACCAACTCCTTCTCCCTCTCCCTCTCTTTCTCTATCCCTCTCTCTCCCTCACCCTCCCTCAACACTCTCTCTCCCTCTACACTCTCTCTAACTCTCCCTCTACACACTCTCTCTCCTCCTCCTCCCTCAACTCTCTCTCTCTACCTCTTTCAATCCATACCCTCATGCATGCTCTGTCTCAACGGGACCCTTTAATCTTCTTGAAGAAATAATTAAAAACTCATAAAATATATCAAAAATTAAAACAAAGACTTGAATTTAATTGAAAAATCAAATCACATAACATAACATAAGACAAGAGAGAAAGAATAACATCACCATCAAGACAAGATTGGGTGCAATCTCCCCACCCCATGCAGTGTAGCTCCACTTCACACGACATGAGTATTTAGAGAATTTTATTTCATAAAATTAGCCCAACGAGCTAAGAATAGATGAGCGTACAAATTGGGTTTCCTTTTTCCACTTCTGGGGTATTGGTTTACACATTTTTAACCATATGAAGTCTCCTAAGGTTTGTACAAATAAAAACCTTCGCCCAAATAAAATTGCTAGTGGGTCTAGTTACATAAAATGACTATGTGCACATTTACACCTATACATTAATCTCGTGCCCATTTGCATATTCCATTAAAATGAATCCTGCACAAATTAAATTAAACATATTTTGTAAGCTTATTAATTCATCAAAAATATAAATAAATATATACATGTAACATTCCTCCCGTTTGAGGAAGCAATTATCCTCAATTGTGTAAAAGAAAATGCCACAACAACAAACAACAAATCTGGTGCGACACATAAATTGGTGATGCTCGCACCATCATCAAATCACAAATAATAAAAATTAATATGACATAGACAAGATCCCTTATGTGTGACACACACATACATTGCTCTTCACCACAAACACAGCATATATTCACCACTTGTTTCATAAAATTAGCCCAAGGAGCTAAGAATAGATAAGCGTACAAATTGGGCTTCCTTGTTCCACTTTTGGGGTATTTCTTTACACATTTTTAACCATATGAAGTCTCCTAAGGTTTGTATAAATAAAAACCTTTGCCCAAATAAAATTGCTAGTGGGCCTTGTTACATAAAATGACTATGTGCACATTTACACCTATGCATTAATCTTGTGTCCATTTGCATATTTCATTAAACTTAATCCTGCATAAATTAAATTAAACATATTTTTGTAAGATTATTAATTCATCAAAAATGTGAATAAATATATACCTGTAATAGTCCTCCCATTTGAGGAAGTAATTTTCCTCAATTGCGTAAAAGAAAATGCTACAACAACAACAAACAACAAATTTGGTGCGACACCTAAATTGGTGATGCTCGCATCATTATCAAATCATAAATAATAAAAATTAATATGATATAGACAAGATTCCTTATGTGTGACACACATACATTGCTCTTCACCCCACAAACACAACATATATTCACCACTTGTTTCACTATGATAAGAGTATCGCTATGTACACATCATCTAGCATGGTGTGAGTTGCCACTTGTTACACTCCAATGAGCATGGCACATCAGTTGCATAAACTACTTGTTTCACTTCGACCGTGTGCAGTTGTAAAGCATAGTCCACTTGATTCACTTGACCACAATACAGTTGTCAAGCATGGCACTACTTGTTACACTTAAACAACATACACCCGTCAAGCATGGTCTCAAGCTATGCCAATACCACTAGGTAACCAACATTTAATGTGGAGTCACCCACGATACCAATTCACTAGCATGGCACACTAGTGTCCGGGCATCCCCGTACAACTAAAGGATGGACATTATGTAACATCCCTCCTGCTTAGATAAGCAACTGACCTCAAATGCTTGCTTGCTTATGCAAGAAAAAGAGATCAATTGTCATATACTATATAAATTCAAGTATGTTTCCTAACAAAAGTACATTATATCAAGGACTTCTATGTGTAATAAATTCTAGTGTCCCATACCACCAGAAATTATCCCACACAGATGTAGAGATAATTATGCATCAAAATCCTTCACACATGATTAATCTCATGTCCCATACCACAAGATTAATATATAATAAAAAAATCATAAAGTATAATTCAAGATGGAAGAGCCAGTTCCTTCAAGAAGTTCTACTTTTGATGCATAAAAACTCTACTTGAGTTTACTTAAAAATGCAATAAATATGTTACCTCAAGAGTCTGAGTAGTCATCGTGGTATTCTTCTTCTTTTCTTCTTCTTCTTCATCGATCATATTAAGTCCCAATCTACTTTGACTTCCATGGACAATTTAATGCGATGTGTCCAATCTCGTTACACCTGTAACACTTCTTGGAATCATGTTTATTAGCTTTTTGTGAATCATCTATATTAGTGTTAACACCTGTGTTATGGTCATTAAGACATGTGTCAAATGTTTTTGGAGAGGTTTTAGGGTTCAAAGATGTTGATGCTGAGGTTTGAGGAGTCATTGTTTTCTTAGAAAAATCATTTTTCTTTTCACAATTCAAAGCTAGAGAAATAGCTGAGCTAAGAGAATGTGGTTGAAACATATTTACCTCAGATTGAATTATAGGCTTCAAACTTGCTACGAACTTTCTTCTTTGATCCTTGGTGGTGCGAACCTTCTTGATTACCTGCATTTGTAATAAAGTTTACCAAAACCTGTCCACATAAGTTGATATATTTTCTGTGTTAATTTGTATAAAGGTAGACCATCGTTTTGTTGAGTCTTCGCTTTGTATTAAGAAGGTAGGAATGTTTCCTTAAGAGTTTTTAGAACTTTTTCCATGTTGAAGGTCTATGTTCACCTTGTTTGATCACATTCCACCATAAGGCAACACTTTCGATCAAGTGATTATAAGCACATTTAATTTTATCCTTTTTTGAGAACTTCTCGCCATAGAAATAGTCATCTAGTTGGCTAATCCAAGAGATGAGAACTTATCCTTTTTGCCATCATAATTTTAGAAAGTGAATGCCTTTCGATTGATTCGTGAGTCTTTTTTAGAATTTTGAGCACGCAATTGATCACTTTCCTCCTCATGTGAGTCGGAAGAATAAAAAGCATCACGTTTGCGTTTGATACGCTTGACTTAACGCTCTAATTTGCATCGGAGTTCTTGTTCGTTAGCAATTTGTTCTCAAAGCACTAAGATTTGTTCTCGAACCATGGGCGGAATGGGTAAAGCAGTCATTACTATTAAGGGAGTTTTAGCTTTTATATCAGTCAAAATGATGGGTTCACTTCCGTATCTAAAAAATTTGAGAGTTCTGAATTTCTTATTGAATTGTTGCCTTTTGTGGGGAGTGATGAGTTTTCCTTAATAACTTTTTGTGAGGTCCCTATCCCCACCGCGCAACGAATTCAGGGGTGCTAGTAGCGGAAGTAGCACTTCTTGCACGGGCAGGGTCCCACACTCAGGGCCTCACCCACGGATACCCGAACAAGAGACTAATCCACCATCGGTTCTTCCAAAACCGAACCCGAAAAACTTCCCTTGCCAGGAAAGCATGGGCGATTCCTCCAAGATAACTTTTCTCTAACATAGTCAAAGCCTTAACTAACTGAGCTGATCTGACCGAAGCCATAAGTCCCATAGTCAGGTCAGGAAAAAGATTATACTTGGATCATAGAGACCAACGCTTTTTTCCTCATTGAGAGGCAAAGCCGTTGATTCTTTTCCATACAACAATTTTTGTCTGGGATTTACTTCATCTATCGAACCAGAATAGAATTGAGTCTCAATTTAGGGATCCATCAGTCCAGCCAGTCCCATGGGTTAGCCAACTGCCCAACCACTGTAGTGATGGGATCCAATTAAGAATTGTGCTAGGTTATCCCGAGTAGTACCAGGGAAAAGAGTTCCCAGGCCCCCTAGCCAGATATTCATGCAAACTTAAAACTAGTCACACCACTTAAACACCCAATATGAAATTGCCTTTTTCACAGATTCAACAGTCTTTAAAACAATCATTTAATGAAACCATAGTGTCATTGATCATAATCCTCTAATTATCCAGTTGAATTATTATTCTTCATCGGTGTACCTATGGTATCATTGGTAACCAAAACGCTCACCACCACATCGGTCCACTCAGGGACTTTTCGATAGTTCCTAGCTCATAGTAACCGGCAATATATTCACATATCAAAATGGAATCTCTGTTGAAGATCATCAAGATCAACCAACGGATCCATATAAAAGAGCCATGGACTCATCCGTTGAGGACCAGCAAGGTTCAGATCCATGCCCGAATTTAGAAAACAACTCTTACTCCTTGTTCCAGTATTTTCCACGATGCATGTGTGGGTATCGTCCGAGACCCAGAGCCCGAGCACCGTATGGTCAGCACCCTCTAGGATCCTTCGTAGGTGACCTAGCGCTTCACTCATAGGCCGCTTCCTTGGTCCCTCATCCACCATACCGGAAGCTCACCATTTAAATCGAACCGAGGCTGGTCAAGACCTCAGCCGACCTTGTTACGCGAGACGTCCTCCATAGCAGTTGCAACTTTAACAGATAGGTCTCCACAACCTCATTCACAAGACGATTAAAATGCTTTCTCAGCATTCTTGACATAAAACAGTCATTTAAAAATAGATTTCAAATACAAATACAGTTGCAACAATATTTCCATCTTTTCTCATGACTCCACATCCTATTCACATTAGTCCCCATCTTTTCTCATCTTCCCACAATTTTTTTTTCTTCATCGATCCCTATCACATCACATCATTCCCACATCAAATCACATCCAGTCGCATCATCCACACAGCAATCCACATCATCCATACATCCATCCACATCAATCCACATCATCCATACATCCATCCACATCAATCCACATTCATTTCATAAGTATTCCCATTCTCATCTAATCACATCTTTTTCTATCTCATCACTTATTTCCTCATTTATCCTCATCAGATCTCGTCCACTTGCATCTACCAATACATCTCATCACTTCACATACATTAACATCTATCCACTTTACATCGCATCTTATCACATCCATTTCACATCACATCTCATTCATTCACATCCCGATTGACATGCTCATCACTTCTATTCTCATCACATCCATCCATCCATTTTTTCCCATCTATCTGATTCGCATCCCATCTCATCACATCTATTTACCTCTCATTCTCATCACATCTATTCTCATCACATCCATCCATCCATTCATTCTCATCTATCTAATTCGCATTACATCTCATCACATCTATTCACCTCACATTCTCATCACTTCTATTCTCATCGCATCCATCCATTCATTACCATCTATCTGATTTGCATTACATCTCATCACATCTATTCACCTCACATTCTCATCACTCCTATTCTCATCCATCCATCCATTCATTACCATCTATCGTATTCGCATCACATATCATCACATCTATTTACCTCTCATTCTCATCACTTCTATTCTCATCAAATCCATCCATCCATTCATTCCCATCTATCTGATTTGCATTACATCTCATCACATCTATTCACCTCACATTCTCGTCACTCCTATTCTCATCGCATCCATCCATCCATTCATTCCCATCTATCTGATTCGCATCACATATCATCACATCTATTTACCTCTCATTCTCATCACTCCTATTCTCATCACATCCATTCTCTATTCATTCTCATCTATCTGATTCGCATCCCATCTCATCGCATCTATTTACCTCTCATTCTCATCACATCTATTCTCATCACATCCATCCATCCATTCTTTCCCATCTATCTGGTTCGCATCCCATCTTATCACATCTATTCATAGAATATAAGAGAATTCTTATTTTTGATATACAGATTCTTTACACATCTATTTATGCATAAGAACAACTTCAGTGGGAAATAACAATTTTATAAAAATCCGTTTATGCATCTATTTATGTATAAATTCAATTTTAAGGAGAATAACACTTTCGAAATAAAAATAAATCTTTTATGCATCTTTCTATGCGTAAATTCAAAATTAATGAGAATAACTCTTTTGAAATAAAAATAAATTTCTTTATGCATCTTTCTATGCATAAAATCAAAATTGATGAGAGTAACTCTTTTGAAATAAAAATAAATTTCTTTATGCATCTTTCTATGCATAAAATCAAAATTGATGAGAGTAACACTTTTGAAATAAAAATAAATTTCTTTATGCATCTTTCTATGCACAAAATCAAAATTGATGAGAATAACTCTTTTGGAATAAAAATAAATTCTTTATGCATCTTTCTATGCATAAAATCAAAATTTGATGAAAGTAACGCTTTTATAATTAAAAAAAATCTTTTATGCATCTATTTATGCATAAATTCAATTTTAATGAAAGTAACACTTTTATAATAAAAAAATTCTTTTATGCATCTATTTATGCATAAAAATAAAAGTAACACTTTTGTAATAAAAAAATTTCTTTTATGCATCTATTTATGCATAAAAATCAATTTTGATGAAAGTAACACTTTTGTAATAAAAAAAATTCTTTTATGCGTCTATTTATGCATAAAAAATAATTTTGATGAAAGTAACACTTTTATAATAAAAATATTCCCAATATGCATCTTTCTATGCATAGAAATTAATTCTAATGAAAATAACACTTTTATAATAAAAATATTTCTAATATGCATTTTTCTATGTATAGAATAAAAATAACACTTTTAGAATACACAAGTGGTGGGGATTACTCTTTTTGAAATTTTTTTAAAAAAAAAGATAAAACTTATTTCACCAAATTTAAGAAAATTTTGCCATAACCTCCTTTGTATGGCTGACCATTTTTTAAAATTTTCACTCTAAAATTTACTAGAAATTATCGAAGATGATTTAAATCATTCTAATCTAATCAATTTTCACTTTATTAAGAGTAAACAATATGAAAATTTTAATGCCATCGATTTGATTACACATCTAGGATAAAGAAAGGCTAAATTCAATAATGAAGAGAAGGGGGAAAGCCTTTCCAGCAAGGCATAACATCCATTTTCATTTTAAAGAAAGTAAAAATCAGAAAACCATAAAATAGAATAAGAAAAAGTAGAATTTCTAACTTACTAGGAGTTTTGTGAGCTTTCCTTTGGCTTGATGGTTTGAGGGATCTACTCTTGTTTTTGCAAGTTTTGTGAGCTTTCCTTTGGCTTGATGGTTTGAGGGATCTACTCTTATTTTTGCAACAAGAGTGGCCACCAATTCTTTTGAAGAGGAAATGATCAAAAACAAATGAATTATCAATGAATTCACTGTTTTTGGCTCTATGGAAGGAGTAGAGTAACAGTGCATAAAACACTATTAACCATTTACAAAGGGGGAGGCTTCATTTATAGGAAAAAGTGAGCCTCTAACCAAGCAAACTGATTCTAGAATTTTCCAGATCAATTTGGTCACTTTTTGACCATTTTTAGGTCAGTTTAGCTTACTTTTTGGTTCTAGTTGAAACATGAGAGAGGAGAGATGAAAATATCTCATTATTTATGAGTTTAAAACTCCACCACACATGTGAAATAGGTGCCTCCTTCATGAGGGGAGTTCCCCACACTGAGGTGTCAAAAATGCATCATTTCTTCTAAATATCTCTTCTTTTTAACTAATAACCTTATCCTTAGTCAACTCTTCATCTTATGTGAGCATTTACTCATTTTTGGGATATTTTATTTTATTCTTCCATTTATCTCCTCCCTACATTTGGTTTAATCTAATTGGTCCAAAGGAACTTTGATTCAAAAATTTTAAAAAATCTGGACCCTTAGGCTAAGGTCCTTTTTACCTGATTTTAATTTATTCCAATTGCACAATGGAAATTTTTTTTGGAATATCTGTTTCAAGGAAAACCATTTTAGACACTAGGAAGATTTTTATATCCAAAAATATCTCAATTTTGAATTACCTCTCTCTAGATATTTTCTCTCTCTAGGCCAAAACAAGATAAAACAGGATCTTTCTTTTATTTCAGAGAGGGGAATAATTATAAGATCAGAAAGGGAGGTTCTTACACTTGCACACCTCAAAAGCCGGAGGGTGGAATCTTACACTTTTGAAGGAATAACAATAGGCTTTATAAAAATTTTGAAACCCTTTAGCCAAAATTTGCTTTAAATAGGCTATGGGTTTTCTCTCTTCTATAAGAGAGATTATAAAAAATTTTCTCTTTGAATTTTGGGTCATAAGAATGCACTAAAGAGAGAGTGGTAGATGGTTATGGGAAAAGGTATATATATAAAGTTTGTTGTAAAAAGCTTATCAAAGCTTTCGTCTTAAAGCTTATCAAAGCTTTTAATCCAAGTAAGTTTTAATAATTAAAGTTTAGAAAGATTTTGTAAGCTTACGATGCAGTAAACTACCCTAACCCTCCCCTCACAGGAGAAGAGAGTAACACCAGACATGCAGTCATTAATCAACCAAGAGAAAGATTTTGTAAGCTTTGTAAAGCTTTTAAATAATAAAGCTTACGATTAGCCTATTCTCTAGCTTTAATTTAAATTTTAAAAAAACACCAAAATCACCTCTATTTTTGTCTCTTTCACCTCTCTGTTTGACAAGTTTTTGACCACCTTCTTCAAGAAGATTAAATTAAACCATGCTCCCAACTCTCAGGCTTCTTCTGCTAGATTTTGTTGTTGTTAAACAAACAAGGGCCCCATTACTTAGTAGCAAGTGGACTACCATTGGATGATAGGACCTAAAAGGTGTGAAGGGGTAGCTCCACTCCCATCTCGAACATTGATGAACCGCACAAAGCCCCAAGTTTGGGTTACCGTAGATAATTGGGCACCATTCAAGCTTATCTAACAGCAGTGGAGGTGCCCACTTTTTGCAGTGTAGTGCATGCAAGTCCTCCCACGGGACCCATCAAATATGAGGACATTAGCTCCCTATTGCACCAGAAGCTCACAATGCAAGCTACTCTTCCATTCTTGCAAGCAAACCTCAATGGTGTTTGTTTGATGATTCAATGCATCCACCATAGCCCCATTCTGTAAAAGCAGCCAAAGCACACATCAGGTTATCCATGGGAAGTTGCATGGTGGAGAGGAGAGAGGGAGGGTGGCACGAGTGAGAGAGAGGGTGTGGGGGTGCGGAAGGGAGAGAGAGGGGGGCGGTGAGGTGGCGAATGAGGGGGGGTTTGCGCAAGAGAGAGAAGGAGAGGGGGGATCGGGTGAGAGGGAGAGGGAGAGGGAGTGGTCAGTGAGGGGGGCGTGGAGGGTCGGTGGGGAGTGAAGCAAGGGGGGCGGTGAGGTGGCGAACCAGGGGGTTTTACAGAAGAGAGGAGAGGGGAGGTCAGGTGAGAGGGAGAGGGTGGGGAGTGGGGAGTGATTGGTGAGGGGGGGTGTGGGGGTCGGTGGGGAGTGCAAAAAGGGGGGGCCGGTGAGGTGGTGAACGAGGGGGGGTTTGTGACAGAGAGAGAAGGAGAGCGGGGGGTGAGGTGAGAGGGAGAGGGTGGGGAGTGGACGGTGAGGGGGGCGTGGGGAGTGGTCGATGAGGGGGGTGTGGGGAGTTGGTGGGGAGTGAAGGAAGGAAGGGGCTTTACGCAAGAGAGAGAAGGAGAGGGGGGGCTGGGTGAGAGGGAGAGGGTGGGGAGTGGTCGGTGATGGGGGGTGTGATCCGCGAGAGAGGGGGTGTGCAAGTGAGAGATGGGGTGGGCTGGTTTTTTGTTTTTGTTTTTCGAGTCGGGGTCAAAAATGAGCAAGCTCATTCTGAGACTCGAACAGAGAAATTCTTTTGTCATTAGCTTCATTGTCTCCAGTCTCAGAGACGGTTTCACTACTTCCTTAGGGCATTGCCCCAGAAAACCCATGAGCTAGGTGCAATTGCGGCCAAGTACTCCTCCCGAAGGATTCTAGGTACTATGAGGTGGGTGGGTGCACGAAAGAGAGAGAGAGAGGGGGGGGGAGTGAGGGTTGGGCATGAGATAGAAGGAGAGGGCTGTGTGAATGATAGGGGAGATAAGAGATAAGGGGGAGGGTGTGTGGTCGGTAGGGTGAGAGAGGGGGAGGGGGATCGGGATGGTCGGTGAGGTGAGATGAGAGAGGGGGGTCACGAGTGAGAGAGGGGCTAGTTGGTGAGGGATAGAGATAAGGAGGGTGGAGAGAGAGACGTTTTTGTTTTTTTTGGGTTTGTGTTTCTTGTTTTGTTTTCTTTTTTTTCTTTTTCTTTGTTTTTTTTGTAAAAGAAGAAAATACTTAGAGGGGGGAGTTTTTTTTGTTTGTTTTTTTTAACGTGTAAAGGAAAAAATGACTTAGATGGATTTTTTTTTGTAATGGAAAAAATACTAAAAGGGGGATTTTGTTTTTGGTTTTTTTTTCTTTTGTTTTTGGGAAAAATACTAAGAGGGATATTTTTTGTTTTTGGAAACAAAAATTACTAAGAGAGGGGATTTGTTTTTTTTTGGATCGGTGAGAAAGGGGTTGGTCAGTTGGGGAGGTAAGAGGTGAGAAGTGAGAGGTGAGGGGGTAGGGTGGTTGGTGGAGATTGAAAGTAACGTGACCCAAGAGAAAAAAGAAAAATACTAGGAAGAACAATAAAGTGATAAAAAAGATTTTAAAAAGCATATATTGCCTTGCCAACCCGATGAGTCCTTGCCAGCCTGTCACACCTGAGGAGGCCAATACTTCTTCACTCTAGATCCATTCACCAATGGAAGGGAGGCACCTTGGAGAGTTTCTAGTTGCATTGCACCCATGGGCAAAATCTCCACTACCCAAAAAGGACCTTGCCAAGCATACACCAACTTCCGAGCCTTTTTTAAATATTTAGAATTATAGACCAAATCCAAATCACCTTTAGAAAATTGGGGAGCTCTCAAGTGTCAATTGTGCCATGCCTTGCGCCAAAGTTTCTCCACCTCTGTGGCCCTCCTCCAAGTGAGCAAGGCACTAGACCCACTCGGAAATGGCACTTGAAAAAACCCGATACCTTGCACTTCACAAACACCAAAGTGAGTTGAGGCAACTGTTCCTCTAGAACCATCATAGTGAGCCTTGGCATGCCCTTTTCCCCACCACTGAAGTTAGAGAATTCATCCAGAAAGATGCGTAAAAAAATCAAATACTCTTGGAAAATCTTGGTGGCGGTCCTTTGGAAGGAGACTGCAGCATTGCAAAGACCAAAGGGCATTATCTTATAGCCATATGTTCCCCACTGTGTGTGACAAATGCTATCTTAAGCTCATCCTTCTCATCGATCACTACCTGGTTGTAGCCATTGAACCCATCCATGAAGGAATAGAGCACATGGCCAGCCACATCTTCCAAAACCCACTCTATGAAAGGCAAGGGAAACCCATCTTTGATTGTGCACCGATTGAGGGGTCTGAAGTCTACACATCCTGATCGTGTTGGTCTTCTTTTTGGGAATCACCAATATAGGTGACAACCACTTGGAGTGCTCAATGGGAACAATGATGCCTGCCTCTTCCATCTTGTCCAGCTCTTTCTTCACCACTTCTGAATATTTTGAATTCATGCGGTAGTTGCCCTTCCTTATGATTGACCGATTGCCTTCTTTTAGTGGAATTATGTGAGTGTGCAAATGACTGGCTCTATCCTTGTAGGTCCATGCAAACATATCTTGGTGTTCTCTGAAAAAGTTGGTGATTCTCTAAAGAGTGGAAGGGTCCTCCTAGACCCAGGCTACCACTAACATGGGATGTGGCTCCTCTATAGTGCCTAGGTTTAGCTCTCTCACCACCTAGTTGTTGAAATATACAAGTGAATAGGGTGTGTGCAGGAACAAGCCCTTGGCTAGAGGCTGTAAAAGAGAATCTGTAACTAATTAGCATTATTAGATGATTGGGAAATAATCACTTTTTTAGTTATTTTCAAGTAGCCCATTGTACCCCCAGTCAGTGGAGGGGCTTGATCTCCCTCCGAGAGAAACATCAGCTCAAGCCCTTCTAGGCATGCATAGCTATCTCACTTGTGCTCTAGCCAAGCAAATCAGTGCAACGAACCGCCTTCTACAGCTCAGGAAAATTGCAATTCTGTAGGCGCATTCTTTTTGAAAAAAATTTGATATTTTTGATGCTCTAGATCAAATTGCTCTAATTCCTCTTGGCCTTAGGGGTTTTCAAGGGTGCTCTACAAGCTGGTGAAGTCAGAATTTGATTTGATCAAGTCTACAGTGAGATCCAAGCTCTTCATCAAATCTACAGGTGACTTTGGTAAAACAAAGATTAAGCATTCAATGTTTGGTCAAATCTTGTGTTTGTTGGCATAATCCTCTACTAGACTAATTGCTATTGATGGCCTTGAAAGCATTTGAGCTCATTTGAACTCTAAGGCCTCAGATTTGGACTCCCCGCATACTCTGTTTTCTACACAAAATAGAGGATTAATTTGCTAATCAATGATTAATCAATACTAATCACTATTTTTGGTACAATTGAGGGTTCAAATTAACCATTAGGTATCTAATACAGATCCCTATAACTTCAGATTGCAATTCAGAGATGGTTTGATACTCCAACCATTCCGTACAAAAAATTGGTAAACCTTGATTTAATGTAATTTCTAGTAAAATTATGCTGATAAATTTGTGGTAATCATCATTTTGCATTTAACCCTTGGTTAAATGCTTGAAAATCACACTCAAATTCAAGATTATTCATAGCCAGAGTTGCATTTGGGAATGTGCATAAGAATGAATGCTATATGCATAAGAATGAATGCATAAGAATGAATGTTATATGCATAAGAATGAATGCTATATGCATTATGTATTGGGCACATTACATCATTGTAAAAATGGGATCAGACACTACCCTTGCCCTGAATAAGGCAAGAGGCAAGACCTCCCGCATAGATTTGGGTTTGCATTGCATAATGACACAAGATAAACATCAAAAGCCCAAAAGAACTGTCAACAAAACATTAAAACATGTTGCTCACATGGAGCAAGAACTGACGGACAAGCTCATGGCCCCAGCCCCATGAAAGAGGAAGAACATCTCTTTCCAAGAGGAGGATCCACACCAAGAAGAAGAGCTAGAGGAAGCATTGAAGGAAGACATGGACACGAGAAGAAAAGCTGCCACAACAAGAAGACTGAAAGAAGAGGAAGACATGGACGTGTGAAGAGAAGCTGCCACAACAAGAAGACTGAAGATGAGAAGATGTGAGGCTCCAAAGAGTGAGGAGCCATGTGAAAATCTGAGAGAGAGAGAGAGAGAGAGAGAGAGAGAGAGAGAGAGAGAGAGAGAGAGAGAGAGAGAGAGAGAGAGAGAGAGAGAGAGAAACCCCACAACCCAATGTAACCTGCGCCAACAGAGTAAAACCACCTCTGAGCCACCGATGATGTAGGCCATGTGGTAGATGTATGTGTGAGCACTTTAGTCAAGGTCATGGGCACTTATAGTAGCCTAGGACACATAGAGAGAGAGAGTGTCAAGGACTATGAGTTTAGGGACTTGAGGCATTGGTCGCGGACTATCAAGGAAGAGAGGGAAACTTGGTAAAGGGTCCAGGTGTGCTAGGATTGTTCACTTGAGGAGAGGTGTGCTAGGCACTGGTCGCGGACTATCAAGTAAGAGGGAAACTTGGTATAGGGTCCAGGTGTGCTAGGATTGCTCACTTGAGGAGAGGTGTGCTAGGCACTGGTCGCGGACTATCAAGTAAGAGGAAAACTTGGTATAGGGTCCAGGTGTGCTAGGAGTATTCACTTGAGGGGAGGTGTTGGAATATACAAGTGAATAGGGTGTGTGCGACGGGAACAAGCCCTTAGCTAGAGGGTGTAAAAGAGAATCTGTAAATGTGAGAGAACCTGTGAAAAGGTGAGAAGAATCTACTGGGAGAGAATAAAGGGTAGCATGAGGAGATTTAGGAGGTGTGGAGATATTCTGGGAGAGGTGGAGAGAATCAAGCAAAAGAGGTGTGGAGATATTCAAGCAAAAGAGGTGTGGAGATATTCAAGCAAAAGAGGTGGAGTGAGAATCAAGGAGAAATCAGTGGGATTGGATGCTTGGATGTAAACTCTATAAATTGAGGCATTGGCCTAATGAGAATTTGCTAGTTTTTTATTATCCATGCGTACTAGGATATCCACTTGCAGACTCATTAGGGTTATTATACTCCATATGAACCCTCTAAATGTGATGCAAGAGAATAAACACAAGCACCAACCTTAAGTCCAAGCTCTAAGAAAGCAACCGGATTGCTAGTTTGAAGTGAAATCACCGGTGCGGTATGAAAAGCTGAGAGTAGTCGCAGGAGCGAAACACCTCTCAATCATCGTGAAAACAGCCTCAAATTTCCACTTAAGTCCTCCATGAAAACAGTCTCCAAATTTCAAAGGTTAAAAACCTTTGAAATTTACCTTTGAAGGTTAAAACCTTTGAAATTTTCTCTCTTTTTTTTTAAAGAACATTTTTTAAATTTTCCAAGAAGCTACAGCGTTTAGCAGCAGCAACACTGCATCGTCCGGTGAAGTGGGAGTATTGGCGATGTCGAGCACTTGCACTAGGCAATAGTTACACAAGCATATAGGCAGTTGTTGTGTTGGAAGTGATGAAGTGCTGTTGGTCGGTAGGCATAAGAGGAAAAACAAATAGTCGCCTCTCCTACACATAAGCTACCACATGATGCAAGGTTTAATTCATCTCGGCTACCATAGCAAAAAAAGACACCCTGGTTCCTATATCAAGACCCAAAATCTTTTAATAGCAAAGTTCCCTTCACTCTTATATTTAGCACCTTGTCACCCTAGACTCTGTAACCGGTCTCTTGGCTCCCCTGAACCCCCCCGTACCTTGCCCGGACGGTCGAGCTCTCTAGGCTTTCGTTCCATTGTCATGACAATATAAGAGTCAATATACCACCATTTAATGAAGCATGCAAAGAAAAAACTTTTGAATAAATGAGTAAAAAGGAACTCATTTAAAAACTACACATAAGTGTTAAATACAATGCAATTGGTAGAGCAATCAAATTTTACGCTTCACATCACTTCACATCTTACGCTTCACATCACTTCACATCACTTCACATCTTACACTTTGGGGACTGCTTTTTACTTACTGGGGCCAGGGAAAAGAGCGTATCCAACGAGGAAAACCTTTCCACGTGCCATGTTTCAACACATAAATTCATTTATCATCTCAACCAATAGTATGGACTAGACCTTCTCTTGTTGAATTCAATTTAGAGTAACCCTTCTAGCCTTAGCATGTATTTGTATAGCAGCCCTAGACCTCCCAGCTTCTTAGGAAAAAAAACCTTCACAACCCTTCTCCCATGCCAATAGTAGCTAGCTTTATTGTTGACCTTGTTACTCCAAAGTATTCCTTGATGGGGGGACAAAAACTTGAGCCAATGACATCTAATACGAGACAGAAATACATATAAGCTTGTAAGATAATCTAGTAAGATAGAGTTGATGACCTACACTTTAGCATGGAAGGGAAGCAAAATGTTTTCCCATTTGCTGATCTTGTGGATTAATCTTTGTAGGTCTTGCTCATCATGGACACCCCCTGCTTAATGGGACCACCTAGGTGTTGTATTAATGACTTGGCACCCCCACTTGTTAAGGTCAAAAGCCTCATCCTCAATGAGGCCTATCATCCTTGATTTAGCAATGTTACACCTTGGACTAGAATCCTCAGCCAAACACTATCATAGCTCTTCTAAGATTTGCATTGTCAGCTTTGAAAAAAAAATGAGTCATCTGTAAAACATGAATGACCAGCAGCTATCTAACATCCATTGAAGAGTTTTAGCCCCTCAATTTGACATTCCTAGTGAGAAATTTCTAAGGCTTCAATCAATGTGTATGGATGGCTACTAAGAATAGTAGGGGTACTAAGGGGCGACACTCTCTATATTTATAAGAAATGGAGAGCTTCCAACCACGACCCCATTGAGAAGAAGGTTGGAGAAAGCTTCTTTGCTTTTGGCATAAAAATTAATCAGGTAATCATATTACCATAACCTAACTACCTTAAAACTTTACTTATTATGAAGGTCCTATGAACTCTGTCATAAGATTTTTCTAGATCCCATTATAGCATCACACGATTTTGCTGTGATTGGATACCCCTTTGTCGTGATTGGATATCCCTTTGCCGTGATTGGATACCCCTTTGTTTCACAACATTGTCATATATTAGTCTACCCTTTATCCATGTTGCTTTTGGGAATACTAGTTTGCATTATAGCATCACACGATTTTGCTGTGATTGGATACCCCTTTGTCGTGATTGGATACCCCTTTGTTTCACAACATTGTCATATATTAATCTACCCTTTATCCATGTTGCTTTTGGGAATACTAGTTTGCATTAAGGGTAAAAGCCTACAAGCAATGACCTTGGCCATAATTTTGTATACTACAGTAAGCAATGTGATGGGTCTCCATCAGTATTCAGGGATCATGATGAGGAGTTTTCTTTGGCAGTAATTTAATGATGCCCTCCTTTACATATCTTTCCATGAAAGTAAGTTCTTTTCTCTCTCTTTAAAAAGGTGATGAATGGGGTGCATAACTCTTATTTGTGTGTGTGTGTGTGTGTGTGTGTGTGTGTGTGTGTGTGTGTGTGTGTGTGCGTGCACATGTGCACACATTTGTATGTGTGTGGATGCACGCGTGTGTGTGTATGTGCACATACACATTTGTTGTATGGTGTTGTTCAAATGTTAATTTGTTGAAGTGACATTGTAAAAGGTGAATAGAGATAATTTAGGTGATTTAAAGAATCAAGAGTAGTATGAGTAATTTGATGGAGATGTTCATGGAGAAGATTGTGGATTTAGATATTTATAATGATGGACCTAGAGGCTCATTATTGAGCTATAAATTGATGTAATACCAAGCTCATTGAGAGTTGATTAAGCAATGAATATGAGTCTTATTTGTGCTACTATTAAGTTTAATTAATTATTTATAACATTTAATGATGAGCATAATATTGTGCTATAGGCCTCCTTAGATTCGTTTCTTGATTCAGTATTAGAGCCTCATTAGGAGGTTTACAATCTTAATGAATTATAAAATTGAAATATAGAAGGTCTTGATTGTGATTAAATTAGGAGAAGATAAGTGATTAAGGTTACCTTTATCTCCCTCTCTCTAAGTGAACTACTTGCTCATTAACAGCAGTAAGTTTAGAGAGAGAGAGAGAGAGAGAGAGAGAGAGAGAGAGAGAGAGAGAGAGAGAGAGATTCTCTTCCTCATTGAGACCTATAATATTTCACAATAATTTCTCATAAGATTTATTGAGCTTTGTGTAAAACTCCTTAGGTGAGCTAAATAGTACAGCAAGAGATTTGAGCACCAATTGTGTGTTTAGATTTATAATCTCCCATAATTGTTACTTCTATGGCCCAATTATCATATTCTTCTACATAAAATTTTCTTGCTATTGGATATTTTACATGCATCTCAAGTTCCACTAATGGACGTCATAGGTAAACCAACCTCACAGTAGTACCTAAAGCTAGCTAGCAACATTTATGTCATAGAGAATACACATGTTGACATCAACTAAGTAAAATACACATGATTATAAGTAGCTTTGACATTTGTTAGAGCCATACATAAATCCAAAATAGAGAAAACATTTGTAGCTGTGCAAGCATCTATATCAGTATATGTAGGTTACCTCACACGTACTCTTCTCTATGTAGCTATGTAAGCATCTCTCTCAGTAAGAGTTTAGCTATAGTTTACCTCACACATCACTCTTCTCTATGTAGCTGTGTAGGCATCTCTGTTATGGAAATATATTTGGTTAAAATAAATAATTTTTCTTGCAAGTTCCTCTTGTCTCTATTTTCCTAGAATTGGATTAGTGTCAATCTTTATTAGTAAGAGTTTATCTGTACTTCACCTCACACATCGCTCTTCCCAATAGAATCAATTGCAAAGAATAGCTCCTTAATTTTTGAGGTATAAGAGCATCAAAGCCATTGAGGTCACTCTCACCCCTCATCCGTTCAATATGGACCGACATCATTCATACGCTCCTTTTCTAGTGGGGGAAGAAGATTTAGGGAGGTTCAAACAGCATGCATAGATAGTGATAGGCTTTTCTACACACATCGCATGCACAGGTCCCTTTCACTTGGCATTACATGTCACTTGTATGGCTCTCCTCTCTCCACCCCCCCTTCCCCCTTTCTCGTTTTACCCCTTGTATGAGATAGTTTCTCTCTGAGAGCATGGCATTGAGGGATGTTAATCCAATTCTAGGATTAACAAGAGCTACTGCCATTATCTTACATCAAGGAGTCACGGTAGATACACCAAAGGGTCATACATTCAAGATATAAACCAATAGTGTCCAAAGCTACAACTTGGACGGGCGCTCGTAATGGTGTGACGGAGTATTTATTGCGATTCCCACTTCAAGAGCGTGTGGAAGTAAGATAGGATGAAGTCCTAAGTGATTTACTTCATGGATATATTATGAGAGTAGTCATTGTAATAGCATTAGGCCTCTTATGAGCCTAAAGTGCACGGTCGGCCACAATTTAAGCGAGTGTGAACACTTATGGCCATGTATATAAGTGAATATCTCTCATAATACAACATACTCTCCCATTGTGCAATGGAGTCTTGCTCTTGCTAATCTCTCTCCCTAATGAATGCTAGTGAGTGTGTGTGAGTGAAGTGAGGTGAGAGGAGAGACGAGTACCCGTAGTGCAACGGGGCAGTGTAACAACGCTCGTTGGGCAGGCACGGTGGAATTACTTCTCAAGGAGTTGTAGAGCTTGGAGACCTCAAGGGTTACGAGCTCGGCCATTCGAAAGATCCTCACGACAGTTGCAGTTCACCAGGTAATCTCTTTTTGGATGTGTTTCAAGGAGGGTTAGGGTGAGCCATAACATTTTTGGTGTCGTTGCGGCGGCGGGGAGCCATCCCTTGGCTTTTTTCATCGTTTTGCCTCTAATCTACGCATAACCTATTGCCCATTATCTTGATTAATGGTTTTCCATGAAAAGATGTGGATTTGATGGTGATTTGTGTGAGATTTGGTGTAGAATAGCTCTCTTTTTTGTTTTTTTTTTAAATAATATTTTTTGCTTATTTTTAGATTTATTTGTTATTTTTGTTGTTGCTTTTGTGGGTTTTCATGTTCTTAGGGCTTGCACATAGTGTGTATTAGGCTTAGTTTGCATCCATTGCATCAAACAATGCAATAAAATGTAATTTTTTAGTGAATGTTAGCTCTCTTTAGTATTAAACATAGAATTCAAATCATTAATTTTAGTTTAATTGTATGTTTGTTGTTGAAATTATTTGGATTAGAGTGTTAGCAAGCATTAGGAGTAGCTTAATATTTCAAAAAATTTCTTAAAACCATATAAAAAACCCTTGAATTTAACTAATTTCTCTTAATGGACTGGTTTTTATCATTAATGGTGATTAATCTTGTTCAAGAGACCATAAAAATTTAGAAAATGTGTTAATTGGGATCTAAATTGATTATATGAGTACTCGAAATTGGTGTTTTTGAGTATTTTGAGAGCATCTAGATGCATCGAAACACCTAATCACATCAAATTTTTCATCAATTGGAGAAATTTGACTCTCTTTGCTTAATTTTGCCTTAAAAAAGGAGACCATAATTAAGAGTCTAATTAATCCTCTATTTTAGATTAATTTATACAATTGTTAAAACACAAAGATTAGCATTCCCTTGCTCTATCCAATGATGTGCTCAATTGTGTGAATTAATTAGGAATTAGTGGTTAATTAGAGTCCTTGATTAGTGTAAAAGAGGGAAAGATAAGTGAAAGGATTAATTGGATTAATTCTTAATCACTTTTTTACATTAATCATTAAGGCTAATGAGCATTCAATGAGTAGATGCTCATGAGTTGTCAAATTGTCCATTTTGGGGGTCATTTATGAAGGGTGTAAGGGGTGTCATTAAAAGGTTGACTTTTTTTCTTACTTACCTTTTTGGGAAACTGACCATATCCCTTTCATTTTAAATTCAAAAAATATTCGTCCCCAGAAAGGAAAATTTGTATTTCCCGCTAGACTCACTAGAATCCCAAAAAAAAAATCACGGCATGAAAAAAAAATCACGTTTTCAGGAACCGTGCACCAATTTTTTTTTTCGAATTTAATAATCCGTGAAGTCCAGTTCACGGCATGAAAATTTAAAGTTTCATGGTGTGAAAATTTTTTCACGCCCAAAATTTTCACGGCATTAAAAATATAAAAATGAAAATAAAAACCATGGCGTGAAAAAACATTTTCACACCCAAAAGGTTCACGTTTTCAAGAACCACGCGCCAAAAAAAAGAATTTAATAATCCGTGAAGTCCAACTTCCGAGTCAATTGGCCAAATCCGGTTCACGGCGTGAAAATTTAAAAAGTTTCATCGCGTGAAAATTTTTTCACACCCAAAAGTTTCATGGCGTTTAAAAAAAAAAATCACGCGATGAATTTTTTTTTTCATGCCCAACAGGTTTACGTTTTCGGGAATCACGTGCCAAAAAAAATCAAATTTAATAATCCGTGAAGTCCGGTTCACGATGTGAAAATTTAAAGTTTCACGACGTGAAAATTTTAAGTTTCACGGCGTGAAAATTTTAAGTTTCATGGCGTTAAAATTTTTCATGTCCAAAAGTTTCACGGTGTAAACTTAAAAAAATCAAATTTAATATTTCGTGAGGTCCGGTTCACAGTGTGAAAATTTAAAGTTTCACAGTGTGAAAATTTTTCCATGCTAAAAAGTTTCACGACGTGAAAAAAATAATATATAAAAATTGAATTTAATATTCCGTGAAGTCCGATACATGGCATGAACCATTTTTTGCAATTTCACGAAACTAGAGTTCACGCAAAAAATAAATAAACAAATAAATCAAAATTAATAAAACTCGTGAAGTCCATTGACGTGAAAAGGGGTCCATCGGCCAAAAAAAAAGGACTTTGGAATCACCCCTGTTTAGAGGACCATATCTCATAAACCATATATCTGACGAAGGCGCTCTAGGGCTCATCGAAAAGCTGACATCGAGCTCTTCAACTTTGGGCCTAGTCGTCTGAAGTCAAAATCGACCATTTTGGCATTCAACCAGCAGCCTCAAAATTCGACCCAAAAAATCGAGGCAAAAAACAGTCCAAAAACCACGAAAAATCGTTTAAAAAAAAACAGCGCAAAACAAAGGGTCATACATTCAAGATATAAAGCAATAGTGTCCAAAGCTACAACTTGGACGGGCGCCCGTAATAGTGTGACAGAGTATTTATGGTGATTCCCGCTTCAAGAGCATGTTGCAACAAGATAGGATGAAGTCCTAAGTGATGTACTTCATGGATATATTATGAGAGTAGTCATTGTAATAGCATTAGGCCTCTTATGAGCCTAAAGTGCCCGGTCGGCCACAATTTAAGTGAGTGTGAACACTTATGGCCATGTATATAAGTGAATATCTCTCATAATACAACAAACTCTCCCATTGTGCAATGGAGTTTTGCTCTTGCTAATCTCTCTCCCTAATGCATGCTAGTGAGAGTGTGTGAGTGAAATGAGGTGAGAGGAGGGACGAGTACCCATAGTGCAATGCGGCGGTGTGACAACGCTCACGCGGGAGGCATGGTGGAATTGCTTCTCATGAGTTGTAGAGCTTGGAGACCTCAAGGGTTACGAGATTAGCCATTGGAAAGATCCTCACGACAATTGCGGTTCACCAGGTAATCTCTTTTTGGATGTGTTTCAAGGAGGGAACCACCCTCTCGAGTTTCTACTTTTACTCATTGAAGGGTTCTAAGCATGTGCATTTAGCTTATGTTGTGTTTAATTTTTAACTAATAAAAGGATTTCTTTCTTGGGGGGAGAGAGAGAGAGAGACTTGAACTAGATGAATAAAGAAGCCATTCAAGTGAATATTGGTTGAAATAAAATTGCTCTAATTTTTAGTATTTCAAGTATAATTAGAAATTTGACGTTGATTACTAGGATTCCAATGGTTTAGATGACTCTCGATCGGATCTCAAATGGATAAATTATAGGCAAAGGGAGATGAGCACGAAAAAGAATTGAACCTATAAAATTGTTATATTTCTAGTATTTCAAGTTTAGAAATGTGCAGTTGAGCTAAGTTTAGACAACTCTCAATTGGATCTCAAATAGATAAATTATGGGTAAAAGGAAAGCTCCTCTTAGAAGGACGTAAACATGAATTTCTTAAATTGGACACATTTGGGATTAGGTGAGTGGCTTGAGTTAACTCCAAAGTCACCTTACACTTGGTTGGAAAATGAACTAAATTATGGACACGCATTGGGAGGCTTGAAAATGAAAAAAGAAAATCCTTATTCAGCATGATTTTGAAAGGGGAAAAGTGCTGTAGTTACTCCTTTAGGTATATGCATGGTAGTGGTGGGGATATATCTTCCCTCTTTCTAATTATTTTTCTTATATGTATGCAAATTCAAGGATTATTTTGAGTTCATTTTGAGGATCTTGAGATGTTCTTTAAGGAAGAGCTTGAGTTCATGATAGGCTAGAATGACATCAAATTTTATGTTATTTTTTTTAAATCTATGAACACATCAAAAGTGGTAAAATATCTTGTGTATATAAATGCCTTGAAAAGAGTAATTTACATGCTTTCATAAGGTTTGAAATCTATACTTGTATGTCGTCTTCTTCAATAGCGTTGATCTCTTGAAATCTTCTTAAAGTCTTAAAATCAGTGAGGACCTTTTGCATAGTGCATGTGTATGAGGATTATGGCTAGAACCAATGGAGTGATAATGCAAATGGAACTCTTCCAAGACTTCCATGTCCTAGATGAAAATCAAGATACGAAGAAAATTACTCTAGTGAAGATAAAACACACTACAATATATTACATCAAAGATGAAGATAGCCTTAATGGGAATAAGGATGAAGATATTCTATCATTGGAGATGAAGATATTATGAAGACTGGCTTAATGGGCAAAAGGATGTTGTGAAAACCATCTTGATCGGATGAATGTGTTATGAGGTTTGATTAAAATAGCATAATAAGGTTTTGGTGATTTTTTACAGGGAAGATTCTTGTATTTCTTTAAGAACTTAATATTATGCGAAGTTAAGACAAACCCAATTGTAGTGGCTAGCTTGTCGTCACATGTTTGCAGCATGCACCACTTATGTGGAAGTGGTCTATTGAATACTTTATAATGTCTAGATGAGCCCCATTATGATGGTCTCAACATGTCAATGTGGTGCATGCTCCACTTTTGAAGAAGTGTTATAACCTTTTCTTGTTGTGCGGAGTTGAGACATATGGCAAAAGTTCCTAGCATGTCACTGCAATGTATGTTCTACTTTTGTAGAAATATTTGGTGCACATCTCTCCATTCTGATCCCATGGGATCCTGAGATAGGTTATGATCCTCCTGAGATAGGTTATCAGTGTGGTGGCAAATCTAGGTAACCAGAGCTCGGGGATGGTTGGGTAGAACGAGCTCCCATGGGAGTACACTTTCTCAAACACATGTGATTTGAATAAAGATGATAATTGTTTGGGAAATCTGTCTTTTTGAAATAGTATTATTTTATCATATGTGGAACATTGTGTTTTGTTCATAAGTCTGGATGTCATAATTATTTGGAAATAATGAGGCTTGAAATGTATGGATGTGTTTTCACATATGTTATATGGAAATTTATAGTTTATTCATACTATGTTGAATGTGCTTCATTTTTGAGGCCAATTGATAGGCTTGACACATTTACACTTATCCCTTAACAAGAGTTTGTTTACGTTGAGAAATATGAGGAATGCACTCTTGCTCTTTTTTGGATCTTTTCACATGGAGAGATTGCATCCATTGTCATCGCCATTAGCTCATTTTACATCGGCATCATAGACCTAGATCCACAAACAAAGTTTACATTGGGTCATGCATCATTGAAAAACATTTAACTAATAAATTATTTTATGATGCACTTAATCATAAATCCACTCATTATAGATTAACCGAGATTCTTGTTTTAACAAGAAATGGCATGATTTGCAAGTCCACCGTGAGTTGAAATGGTTGCAATACCATGTTTTAATATATGTGATGCTCGTCAAGGGATAGTCTACTCTCCGCCGACTCCCCCCACCATAACTAGGTGAGTGTTCTCAAGGGCATTGCTTGTAACTCCTATTTATGCAGGTTGCCTCCCACCTACTATAAAAGAAGTTATTTCTAGCTAAATTGGTAGGTTAAGGATTCTATCTCGGGATTTGAAGGCCTTAAGTTACTCTAACTTAGTGTAGCTAAGTTGAGGGTCAATGTTTCAGTTTGGGAACTTAAGGCCTCAAGCTAGTCTAACTTAGTGTAGCTAAGTTGTAGAGCTTATGCAATGAGGGGTCTATTATTACTAGATCATGATGAGGGTTACATGGCTAGAACCAATGGAGGAAGAAAGAAAATAGAACAACTCTTCTCAAGAAGTGTGTTTATTACTAAGTATGTATGTTACACTTATTTGGAAATAATGACGTTTGAAATGTGTGCAGTTATATGGAGTTTCTTGGTGAAAAGTTTTAGTTCCACTGTGTTGAATGTGCTTCATTTTTAAGGCCAATTAATTGGTGCCTTACACATGTACACTTATCCCTTAACAAGAGTCTATTTACATGTGGGAGATAGGAGCACTTTTTCCTCTTTTTGGATCTCTTCATATGGATAAATCATTAGCTCATTTTACATATCATGGATCCTAGATCCACAAATGAAGTGTAAATCGTGTCATGCATCATTGAAAAACACTTTACTAACAAATTTCTTTATGATGTTCTTATTTATAAATTTGGTCATTTTGGATCAGCCAAGATTCTTGTTTAATAAGAAGTGGCATGTTGCAGGTTCACTACATGGTGACTATGAGTTAAAAATGATTGTAATCCCTTGATTGATATATGTAATGCTCATGTGTATGCTCTCCGACTCCCCATGAGAGGGTGAGTTCTCTTAGAGCATTTCTTGTAACTCCTATATATGTGGGATGTCTCCCACCTATGCTTGAAGTTGTTCTTTAGTCAAATTAGTAGGTCAAGGTTTCTATCCTGGGAACTAAAGCCCTCGAGTTAGTCTAACTTAGTGTAGCTAAGTTGTAGGGCATGTGTAGGAGGGGTCTATTATTACTAGATCAAGGGGGAGTGTTGAAAATGTGATCCTGTAATCTTGCGTAGATGAAAGTGGAGGATAACTTTAGCTATGTATGTGTTCACTCCTACACACACACATATAACTCTACCTATGTAGGTATGCACACATTTGTATGGTGTGTGAATCAAATGTTAAAATGGTTGGTGATATTATAATAGCTAAAAAGGGTAGAGAGAACTTAGGTGATTAAAACAATCAAAGGTAATATTGAGACAATCAAGGGTAGCCCTTATATTCAAAGAGATGATTATGGATTTAGATACTGGGTTAATCCCAAGATCCTCATTGAGGGTTGATAAGCCATGAATATGAGTCGTGTTTTTGCTACCATTAAGTTTGTATCGATTTTTCAAATAACTCTTGCATTTAGTCATGAGTATTAACATTATGCTAAGAGCCTCTTTAGGCCTGTTTCTTAATTTCTCCCTCTATGTGTGTTTCTTTCTGTCTCTCCAGCATCTCACAATGAAAGCAAGGAGAAATCTCTCTCATGACACATATAAATGTCTCTCTCTTACTCTTAATTACACAACAAAATCTTAATCTCTATTTGACAAGGTATTTTTGTATCCCTCAATAGATAGTACTCACATAATTATAAGAAAGGAAGATGACCCAACCAAATCTCTCAACCCACAAACTCCCTCTTGCCTCACACTTAAGAAAGAGTTTCCAAGGACATGAGATCTTATACCAAGTAGAATTTTACATGGTGGCTCCCTCTTACCTCACACTTAAGAAAGAGTTTCCAAGAATAGGATCTCTTATACCAAGTAGAATTTCAGATGGCTTCTCTTAGAAACAATAAAATCCATGATTTAAGCTAGTATTTAAGGGTTACGTGGGACTCAACCAAATCTCTCCACCCACAAATTCCCTCTTGCCTCACATGTAAGAAAGAGTTTCCAAGGAAGGGATCTCTGAAACCAAGTAGAATTTCACATGGTGGCTAGGGTGGCTCATAAAAATGATAAAATCCATGAACTAGGCTACTATTTTAAGGTTTAAGTGAGACTCAAGCAATTAAGCAAATCCAAAAAATAAATCAAATAATAATCAAACTCACCTTGCTAATCAAGATCCCCTTACAACGATCTCCGATCTCCAAGTACATCATGATATAGCTCCAATAATAACCAAGTATAAACAAGTGGTCCAAAAGGTGGCCCCAAACTTACCCATTACAACCACACATTTTTTGACCATTCTTCTAGATTCTTCTATCACCTTTTCCCCTTTTACAGTCACCCAATTACAAACAACCTTTGAACTTATGAATCAAAGGTGCACACTCTTCCTCATGGCACATTCAAAAGGTGCACACTGTCCCTTAACTTCCATCACTATATTTTCCAACAACCTTTGAACTCATGAACCATTCAACAATGAAAGGTGCACACTCTCCCCATCACTATATTTTCCAACAACTATAACATCACATGACTGTGCCCCACATGCCACATAGGCCCAACCATGAGTCTACATGTATAGCTGTTATCAAGATCAAAGGGCAGAAGGCTTGCCCTAATTAAACCCCTTGTTGCATTAGAATTACAATAAGATATTGTATTCCCCACATGTGAATAAACAAGGAAAAAATAGGGAAGCCCAATGGCTATTTTAGAAGGTTCTCCAAAAAGTGTAAGGCTATTTTTCTTGGAAATTCTCTATCCATGCTTTAAAAAAGTTTCTCAAAGTAATAATTTTTTATTGAGTTATAAAGATAAAGTTTGCAAAAATTACACTACATGTTTGCTCATAAGATAGAAAATTTGAAATATTTACTAGAGTTTCTGTATTTTCAAGTTCATATATAAATATATAAATATATAAATATATAAATATATAAATATATAAATATATAAATATATAAATATATAAATATATAAATAAATAAATATATAAATAAATAAATAAATATATATATATATATATAGCAACCTACCTATCTTCATACCATGATATTGGCCTCTTACTTTTTACCCAAATGTTTTTTTTTTGCTTTTGTTATCATTTAAGAAAAAAGTCATAAACAAATGTTCTTTTTATGATGTGAAAAAAACTAAGGTTAAAAGGTGCATGCTAATGTGAAAATAGCCGTAAGTTATCCACTTACTTTTTGTATAAGTTGCTTCCTTTACATTCTAGGGTACTTTACTTGAGTTTCACCCTACAATATGCAGTTTGCAACCCATTTCTTCTATTTTCAATGATTCAAGATTCCATTCTTACTATGGATCTCTTTTTTTGCATGTTTTGTAAGCTAGGGCATAGTGTTGATGTATAAGCATTGTGCTGAGGCAATAGTGAAGAGATGGCACAAGATAATGTAGCTTGTAAGTTGGGGACTTACGGTGAAAGGGCTTAAGTTCAAGGCTTAGAGTCCTTTGATTTTCAAAGCAAGCTTATATTAGCAACACGTGTAGGCATTAGCTATGCACATTTGCAAGCTTCTTCAAACATCAAATTGTTGTCCATTTGATGATTTTTGTAATGGGTGGGTGAAAAAATGACAAGTGAATGGACTTCTTGTGCATGGCCATAAGTGCTCGAAGTTTAGCAACCGTCATATGGCCTTGACTCGAGTTCACACGTGCTATTTGAAAGAGGATCACTTTCAAAGTAAATGAAACTCTTATGCATACTTTACACTATCTATCCTAGTTTTGTGGATAGTTGTAAATTGGTTTCATAGTTGGCTAACTATAAGCAAAGGTGGTTTTCAAAATTCCTAAACATCATGGCTCTTTTTATAGCCTTTTTTTTCCAGTGGTTTTGCATTTATTTAAGGTATTGCCCACACCGTCGTTTGGTTGAGCAAGAAACCAAGGGTTTGCTTGCTAGTCGTGTTAGGACACATACAAAATATGCAAAATTGGATTGCCAAACATGGGTAAGTTTGAATATCCCGAAAGAGAGAGGAAATGCCCAAAAAACAGACATGATGGTGTTTGAAATCAAGCTTGTACCAAATAATTTATTGATATTTACAACTTACAAATACATGGAGCGGTCTTTTGCAAGTTTATTGTTGTTTATATGTATGGTATGACTTGACAACATCGAAAAGGTAGCCTAGAGGCGGCCTTCGCTGTAGGGTGGTTACAGACTAGGTGGAAGGCCATCATGAGGGCCCAAGGTGTGGGTATGTAATTTAAAGTCTAGAAGGGCACTTAGTTGTGCAAAGGCTTTCCACACTTATTTTTTTTAAATTTTGGGGACTACTAGAAGGGAGCAAAGTACTTCGTGTGAGGACCCCTCATATCCTCTACAAAGCGAGGGCAAAGTAACTATCAGGTGTCTAGCCGGGGATCGAAACCTGGTACCTCTAGGTTACAAGCCACCCCCATCAACCACTAGAACAAGCGCCCGATGTTAAGCTTTACACACTTATATGTGTGTAAGCACAAAAACAACCTCGAGAATGGGGTGAAGGACAAAAATTCTCACAGTTTGTTATGTTATGAGTGCCAATCCTTTGGGCAAGCAAAGGCTCCCCATAAGTTTTTTTTAAAAAAAAGAGAGAATGTAGTGTGGATACCCATTTATTTATGACATTTAGATGTCAATATATATTGGGCCTAATGAGGGTTGGGACAGCCTTCAAAATGAAGGGTTTAATTAAATAAGTGGTGGTATTTTAAGGCCAAACGGAACCTTGGTTCCGTCCATTACACAGCAGTCGACGCCACCCATCTTTGTCCACCGGCTAAAGAGACCATCGCTTTCTACTGCACACTCTATATTTTTCTCTCTCTACTCTCTCTCTCTCTCTCTCTCTCTCTCTCTCTCTGTCCCTCCCTCGACAGAATTTCACACACCGCCTCAGAGAAGAAAAAAAACCTCTCATTCTCAACGGCCTGTCCAGTTCATGATATTCCCCCTCCCTCCCCTCTCCTACAGTCGCATTGCCGCGGCCCATCCCACACTCCAATTTCCACCTGCCACACCCTAATTTTGCCCCCTTTGAAGGGCTCCTTCTGTTGGAGTCTGCAGCCTTTCCGATCCCCTCTTGCAAGTTGCTCCCCCCCCCCCCCCTCCCCCCCCCTCTCCATCTCTCTCTCTCTCTCTCTCTCTCATCGCCTAACTGTTCTTTCTGCTCGCCAGCTGACAGTTTTGCCCCCCTTCCTACCTTCACTGTATCAATCACCCTTTCAGCGGCTCAATTCTACCTTTTCCTTCACACACACACACACTCACCCACCCCTTCTTGTGGGTCTTCGAGTTTGCCTTCTCATTTTTCCTGCCAAACCATATTCAAAGCTTTTCTTCTTATCAGTTTGCAGTTTGAGAGCTGAGCTGCTCCTCTAACCTCATTCCAATCAAATCAAGTCCGCTGTCATCCCAAAGCACATAGATCTGTTAGCATGCCCTCAAAGGTCACAATAAGCACCACAAGCAAGTTCACCTGCAGTTGACTGTATTGTAAACAAAGGAGGTCAATGCTGAGGGGCTTTTTTAAGCTCTAGGATCTCACAAAGAATGCTCAAACAGAAGACAAGGTTCAGCTCAGTGATTGGTGCAACTCCAAGGGTAACATTTTGCTGTTTTGCTCTATTTTTGCAAACCCTCAAAAGGTAGCATTTTGCTTTGTTTTTGTGGCTTGCCCTCAAAAGTCAACGGATGGTGCTGGCATCCCTTGAAGGCTGTTTCTATGTATATGGGTTTACTTTCTTCCATTCACTTGATCTTTAAAAGGGGCTTTATAGATAATAGTTCTTTGATTGATCGTTTCCCTGATTACAGGTGCTGCCCTGTTTAAGTTAAGCTGGAATAAAGAAGCCCTTTGTTTTGTCATCTCTGCTGGTCGTCCAGAGCTCATATGAACGCAGGAGGATTCACTGGTTCAAGGGATTGAGCACACATTGGTTTGAGACATGGATGAGATTTTTGAACAAATTCTTTCTGCCTCATCATGGGGAGATGGCATTAGCAGCATGGCTGTCGACTCAGTCGGGGCTCTGCAGAGTCTGTCAAACATGGGTTCAAGCCATATGATGCCTTCTTCGGGCCATTTGGCTGGTGTTGTGGGGAACCAAGGACCCCCTCATACTACTTCCCAAGAACATCATGATGACTTGTTTGACTCCCATCAGGCACACCTGCAGCTGAACAAGACTGTACCCCCTGCAAGGGGTCCATCCAGAGACTCTCCGGCACTTAAAAACAATGGTTTAGACGGTTCCAAATTTCAGCAACCCTCTCAGTCTCCGACCTTAATGGCAACAACATGGAGAGAATCCTTCATGGGCAGCATGCCACCATTGTCTTCAAACATGGGCCAGGGAAAGCCAGGCTCTTTTCCTTCATCTGGAGAGGGGATGCAGAATGACCTGCATCTGGGCAAAAGATCAAGAGATGATGAAGATACACTGAAAGAAGCAAGTATGGTGAGTGAATTGCCTGATACCATCTTCATGAATAGGTTTCTTGCCCTTGAACTCGCTGCCATAATAGGAATAAGTAAAGGCTTAGTGCATGCTTTTCATGTCCTGACAAAGTTATGGCATCATGTTAACAATAGATTCATGGTGCACAACCACAAGCCAGTGGGGACCAGGCACTTTTCGGTCAAAATGCTGCAGGAGCGGCTATGAATGGGACCACAAGAGCCCGTGTAAGAGCTCGTCGTGGTCAAGCTACAGATCCACACAGCATTGCTGAGCGGGTAAGCACTCTAATGAAATTTGAGTGTCACATTTTCTACTGCAAGTTGCCTGCAAGATCTGTAGTATTCATATCCTTTTGTGGCAGAAACGCAGGGAGAGGATTGCAGAGAGGATGAAAGCACTTCAGGAGCTTGTACCAGATTCTAATAAGGTAAACTTTCTTGAAGCTGCTGTAGAACCCATTCACACAGTTGTGCTAGGGCTCTGTTGTGAATCCTACATTTGACATTTAGTTGCGAGGTCTGTGAACATGCTTGGTGTATCTTTTGATTGAAATAGAAAACTATATGACATGTGCAGACTGACAAAGCTTCGATGTTGCTCGAGATCATTGGCTATGTTAAGTTCTTGCAGATGCAAGTCAAGGTTCTTGCCGGCCGCCGCAACTCAATATTTTTGGAAGTTTTTGGATGTAGTCACTTACCTCACTTACATATGTAGCGTATCCTGATTTTATGTTTTATCCTCCAGTGTTTGAGCATGTGTAGGCTTGGTGGTGCGGGCACAGCTGCTCCACATCTGGTTGATCTCCCTGCTGAGGTAAATGTGTTTTTTTGGGTGCAAATTATCATCCTTGTGAATATGTAACAATCACATGTAATAAAACTAACACCACAAGTGTGTGTGTGTGAGAGAGAGAGAGAGAGAGAGAGAGAGAGAGAGATGCATTCAAAGTAAGCTTTCTTCTTATGATGTTACAGGGAGCTCCTAACTTGATTGCTGCAAGCCTTGCTCAAGCCAATGGAGTATCAGGTGCATCCCAAGATGTTATAGCCCTTGCAGAGTGTCAAGTGGCCCAACTTATGGACGAGGATATGAGTGCAGCCATGCAATACCTGCAAAGCAAGGGTCTTTGCTTAATGCCCATTTCTTTAGCAACGGCAATTTCAAGTACAGGTGCAAGGCAGCAGTCTATGCCAGCCAAGGGTTCTGATGCTGGTGGGAATGAGCAACAAGCTATGGAACTGCAGGTTATAGCTGCAAGTGGTGGCGATAATCCCAGAGAAATGGCTGCACTACCTAGCAATGGTATCAGTACAAATGATGGTCTTGCCAAGTCAGGGGAAAATATGCCTAAATTGTCAAAAGAGATGCTCAAAGATGAAAATGTGAATGAAAAGATGGGACATGGGTTGCCTTTTACTTCAAGTAAGGGCGAGCCAAAGAATAAAGAAGATGTCCAAATGTGACTGTTTATATAGCAAAGTGATATATGATGTAAGGAGCCCTTTACTGTTCCAAACTAATGCAACACACTCAATGGCAGTTATTAGTCTTGCCCATTCAATACAGTAGCATCTACAGCAGTGGTATAAATCCTTAGGCATAACTCTTTTTGTGTCACAGGCCCCTTAAGACAATTGTCATTTGCAGGGAGTTACAGATATGATCTGTTCATACAAACTGGGATCAATAGTTATGATGGCTATGTCCTCAAAGCTTCAATACATACTAGAGCATTTGTTACACCATGAATATTAATTAATACACATGGCAGAGCGTAATGCTATTCTCTGCTGCCTTTTTCTTGGAGTGTTGCTAAATGTTCTGTAAGGTGCACTTTTTTCCTGGGAAATGAATGTAGCATCTATTTGTCAAAAAATTATGCACAGACAATCATACACACGCGCAAGAGACTTGTTAATCTGTGTTGTTAGATTGTAAACCTTAGAAGTGTCGCAAAACGGCACTTTTGTCGAGCTTATTTCATGTTGCCTGTCCTTTATGGTCTTGTCCAGCTGGTCTAAAGAGATGGCATTCTTGTCTTGAGAGCTAGATCCTAGACCTCTCCACTTCTGCTGAACAAAGTGTGTTAATGCTTACTTGACCACTTGTGGCAAAAAAGAGCAGTGTATGGCCCCAATATGCTCCACCTGAACAATTCTACCTGCTCCAACAAGGATGAAACCTCTCTTGCACCTTGGTTGCCAGGGTCCTCAGTGGCTTCCTCTGGATGAGAATGAAGCCAATGCTATGCCAAAGATTGCTAGTATGCTCCGCCGCGGAACGATTCTACCTGCTCCAACAAGGATGAAACCTCTCTTGCACCTTGGTTGCCAAGGTCCCCAGTGGCTTCCTCTGGATGAGAATGATTGAAGCCAATGCTATACCTAAGATTGCCAGTATGATCCACCTGAACAATTCTACCTGCTCCAACAAGGATGAAACCTCTCTATCACCTTGGTTGCCAAGGTCCTCAGTGGCTTCCTCTGAATGAACATGATTGAAGCCAATGCTATGCCTAAGATTGCCAACACACATTGCAAGTTGTCGGTGAACCGATCCGTCTGATGGTGTAGTGCAGACAGGGATTGAAACTGGGCCCTGGCCCCCGTCAACACATGTATATCATTGTCTCACGCCTGTATGATGTACACATACGCTTCCCATAGTCAGTCACAAGTGGATTTCTCCATGTAAGAGCTCAATAGAGAGGTTGGGCACACAAAATTCCATGAAAGCAGCAAACAAGCATGTGTAGCCCACAATCGAGAGCAATAGGAATCAACAAGGGAGCACGAGAGGATAAACCTGACAGTCTCCCTAACCTCTCCTCTAATCCTCCTCTAGCCACATAGTAACATGGTAGGGGTGTACCAAGGGTCAACTGTGCACGGGTGGGGGCAGTGCCACAGCAACGCGCGGGGTGTACCAAGGGTCCAGACTGTGCACGGGTGGGGGTGTAGAATACTTGTAGAGCTTGCATTAATTAATGCATTTAAGGTCCAACCTTAGTATTCACTACTAAGGTCAACCCTCCTAAGGTGCTCTCTTCATAAGGGAATCTTCTATCCAGCGTTTTATATAACTAAAATTGAATTTTTTATAAATATATTACTTGTAACTTGTCATGTGACAAGCAAAGGAGAGCCCCACCCCCACTTGGCACGAGAAGGAGAGATCTTTCACTTAAGAGAAATTTTTAAATTTTTATAAGTGTTTTTTACACTCACAAGTAGTTGTCACCATCAAGTCATTTGCTCATTGAATAAGTATATATATATATTTAGGAAAGTTTCATATTTTTGAACTTTTAAAAAGGAATGTTCCTTTTTCACAAGCCTAGATGTATTGAGGCTCACAATTAGTTGTCACCATCAAGTCATTTGCTTATTGAATGAGTTTCTTATATATAGAAACACACACATATATATATACACATACACACATACACATATTAGAGAGTTTCTCATTTGCTCATTTGTTTTTCCTAGCACACACACACACAATATTATATTATATGCATGTGTGAGAGAGAGAGCACACACACACATATATTATATATGTATTTATAGGTATGTATATATGTCACATGCATGTGTATGCACACAACGCACCACACACATGCACACAAAAAACACCCACACAAAAAAACACATGCACACACTTGCATGCACGTGCACATACACAAATATGCACACTTACATGCACACTTACTTAACCTCACACATACACATACATGCATATAAACTTACATATATATACACATATTGGAATGAAGGGATGTAATGCATGAAAAATATGAGTAATCACCATGTAAACATGATGCCTAAGTGTGTTTAGTCTCTCACCAAGAGAATGGAAATAGCCTTCCACAAGCCAAGAGAGAAGCCATGAGCTCCAAGAAACATAAGTTTTCATTTCTAAAAATGATCATCAAAAGTTACAACCATGGTCCAAGTCCCCTCTTTTATACATGGACTTGTCCCATTATTAACCCTATTGAATAAAGTTCCTACTTTATTACAAACCATCCCTTCCCAAAGATTTTGTCCTCAAAATCAATAACATGTACAATCTCAAAGTATGAGACTCTAATGTAATCAATGGGAAGTGGTTAAGAGTTCTCAAGTACATCCAAAGCACATATACAATGAAAATCCGGATGTATACAAGTCCACAAAGCTTCAAGCCCAAAGTGTATGAGTGGGACTGTTATGACAGCCCTTCTAGTCGATGAAGACCCTTGAAAATCCTTCATTTAGACTCCATATATTGGGCTGAAAATGATATGTACACTCAGCCATATGTAGCCCACATCATAATCTTTCATTAGGATACGCCATGAAGCTTGTTGGAGTAGAAAAATAGGCCCAATAGTAGACCTTCCCAAAGCTGTCCAGAAATTACAGCATGTACACTTCTTTGTGTTGAGTTTGAGAGAGTTGATGGATTTAGAGTTGATGAAGCTATGAGTGCTCCCGGAATCCACAAGAATATGTGCAACCCTCCCATTGATGGTCCCCACCAACCTTAGTGTGCTTGGGTTCTTGCAACCCGCCAACAACTCTTGTGAGATAGAGCATATGCAAGCTGAAATTTCTGCATTGGTAGGCATGTCTTCGTCCACAAGGCTTTCCTTAACTCCACCTCTCGGATCAAACGGAAACTTACCATCCTCCGTGATGAAAGAATGGTCTTCAAGTGACTCCTCATGTGCTTCTTCATTGCAATCCTCCCATTCCTCAATGTCATGAGAGTCATCCTTGTTCTCTTCCTCATCCATGAGGATCATAGTGGCCACAATCTTCTTTGATTTGCACACATGCCCGGGTGACCACCTCTCTTTGCACTTGAAACATAGCCCTTTGCTTCTCAACTCCTCAATCTTTGGATCATCCATTCTTTGAGTCTTCTTGAAGGGTTGAAAGGGCTTCTTCTTCATGAAGTCACTACCCTTTTTGGCATCAAATTGATGTATCTCATTCTTTGGCTGTCCACCCCCAAATGATGTAGGAGTTCTTGGATTAGAGGATGGTAATGTAGAGGTAGGACCTTTCCCAAAATTGTAAGAAGTAGTGGTTGGTTTGAGTGTGTCTTTGGTGAAGGTCATGGGCTGAGACCTCTTGTACTTTGGCTCATAGAGTTCGGCTAACCTCATAGCTTCTTTGAGAGAGCTAGGCCTTTGAGCCGACACATCCACCTTGATGAAGTGTTCAAGTCCATGCACAAACTTTTTCATCTTCATGTCTTCACTCAAGCCTTCCACGTACATTGAAAGCTTCAAAAATCTCTTGATGTAACCTCTCACCATCATCCCCTTTTGAGAAAGCTCATACCATTCTTCATGGTATCGGTCGAGCACTAAGGGTGAAATGAAGGCCAAGTTCATCTCCCGCTTCAATCCTTCCCAAGTTGATGGCGTGTTCCCTTGTTTGACCAAGTGCCTCCACCATTGATGAGCATAATCTTCAAGATGTAAGGAGAAAAATTATACCATATCACGCTCACTTTTTGGGTAAAGTTGGAAATAGGTGTCAAGCTTGGTAGCCCACTCCTCCAACTCTTGCGGAGATGACCCGTCACCTTTGAACTTTGATAGTGAGATTTTGTCTTTGACATCCTTGGAAGATATGTGGGATGGGTTATCATGTTGGGTAGAGGGCTTGAATCTTTGCATCTTCGAGTATGACTCCATAAATTGTGCAAAGTCTTTGTAATCCCTCTTGATGATATTCGACAATTCCATCCACTTCTCGTGAGCATCCCTTTGTCTTTGGGCAAAGGACATTTGATTCCAATCGAGTGCAATCTCCTCATCATTCACAAACAACTCATCCTCTTCCCTTGAATGCATTGCCCTAGAAAAGGTAGGACCCTTTGATGCATTGAGGTGAGACAAACCCGAATGAAAAGAAGGAGGAAACATGTCCTTGACAAGAGGTCTCCGTGCATCCGCCATGAATCCCCGAGTGGATGCTCCCAATGGATCCTCTTGTACGGCCTTCATGGAATCCTCATTCAAGATGCCCTTGCCTTTTCTTTGCTCATAGTCACCATAATTCCCATGCTTTTCTTGTGCTTGAGACTTCCCAAACTTGTCCTCCATCACACCAATCCGTGAGGATAATGTTTCAAAATGAGAATCAAGCTTGGAGTCTAAGGTCTCCAACCGTTGTACAAGCATTTGCATGAGGGTGTCATGGTTAACCGCCGCTTGTGTCCCTTGAGAAATTTGATTATGTACATTGCCTCCATTGTCTTCATTGATGAATGCATCCCTTGCATCCATATTACCTTCCATGTTCTCATCACCAATGATCATTTCTTGCACAACATCCCCACCCTTGCGTGGTCTTCCCTTCGGCATAGTGAGGAAATGCAAGATGTTGGTAGAATGCCCAAATGATGTCGGAATTGGACAAAAGAAGGTTCTATGGGTAGGTAATGGTGTCTACTATCCTCTCAAATGAACACAGTAAGAATTAGGTGTGGGCAAGTACTCTCTGTTTTAGGGTTTGTGGGCAAGTACTCTCTGTTTTAGGGTTTGTGCGGGACAGCTGAAAGTAGTAATTTGGCTCTAAAACGCAAAATATATGTCGGAATTAGGATTTTGACGGCTCTATAGAAAGCTAACGGAAGATAGAACCTACCCCTAAAAGCATTTTGATTCAGTCAAAGTGGAAGTATATTCTGTTTGACTTTGACCAGAAAGTCAACATGACTACTTTGATCGAGATTGTGATATCCGATTAAGGGGTTCTATGGCTCATTTGAAAACTCTCAAGGAGTAGAATAGAGTCGTGTAATCACTCGGACCTAATCCCAAAAACCCTAGGACTGAATTAGGGTTTTATAAAATCCCAGAAATTCCCAAAATTCGGTCCCAAAGCTCAATCCGGCTACAAATGATTGGTGTTTCTCCCCTTGGTAGTTGTGAATAACTCTTCAAGTGTATCCATGGGGTAAATCTCCAATCAATAAGCTTGTTTGGCTCCCTTGTTGGAAAAATTCTGCCAGAGTCTCCTTTGTAATTGGAACCAAATCTCAAATGAAAATGCAACTTCTCAAATCACAATGCAATACTCTTTGTATCCCACAATGTCATGAAAGATCATATGCACTCTTTGTCCATCAAAGCATTTGCAATATCCACACAATACGACGAAAAAGGGGCCCCATTGCCCAAATGCATCCGCAAAGTCGATGGTGAGGATTGTTGAGGACGCGCGTTGAAGCTTGCCGATCTCCCGGCCAAGCTCTTCTCACCCCTTTCACCGAGTTTTTCTCCAAGGTGAAGGTTGAGGCCATTTCTTCACACCGGTGTATCTAATCCCCCTTTGTACCGCTTTACCAAGCAATCACGGCACAAAGAGTTCAAGCCATTCTCCCCTTGGCCTCTCCAACCAATGCCAAGGTACCCTCACACATTGCTAGATTCTATAGAAACTTGAAGTGGTAGCAATGGTGAGTGTAGGTACAAAATGATGTGGATAATATCAAATGATAGAACAAGTTTGTTGGCTTACAAGTATTGAGCATGAC